>NC_138221.1:57796797-59141797 GCF_964197995.2 Scardinius erythrophthalmus | reverse complement strand
TCCATCCATCCATCCATCCATCCATCCATCCATCCATCCATCCATCCATCCATCCATCCATCCATCCATCCATCCATCCATCCATCCATCCATCCATCCATCCATCCATCCATCCATCCATCCATCCATCCATCCATCCATCCATCCAGTGAGTTTTGTGTTGTTAAGTATCTACACATTTTTTTTTTATATTTGTTTTTTAGTCCATCAGTTTAAACTAAATAAAAATGAGACACAATGCCTTAGAAAATTTTGCCTTAGACATGTAGTTTTTATAATTTTAATATTATAAATTTTTTGTCAATTTTAATTTGTTAATTTTAATTAACAAAACGTTGGTTAGGGCCAGATTTACTATACTTATACTATTTACTTTACATAAACTATGTTTGTGCTTGCGCCAGCACAAACGTTAAATCTGAGGTAGTAGACATACATTTATCTCGGTTGTTTAGTTTCCTTAACTTCACAGCGCCG
The DNA here is from genome assembly GCF_964197995.2 of Scardinius erythrophthalmus. Lineage (NCBI taxonomy): Eukaryota > Metazoa > Chordata > Actinopteri > Cypriniformes > Leuciscidae > Scardinius > Scardinius erythrophthalmus. The sequence continues at coordinate 59,141,320 of NC_138221.1, read as the reverse complement.
CGATATAATGTTAAGGAAACTAAACAACCGAGAGAAATGTATGTCTACTACCTCAGATTTAACGTTTGATCTGTATGTCAGCATCGGGGAATAACATCATAATCTCGTTGACGGTAGAGAAAGCTGCTTACATGTACAAAGGTAACTGTGACGAATTACATGTAAACACAGCTTTTGTGTCTTTATCAGCTTTTCCACACTGGCCCTGATATTCATCACAAATACTTACCGCTTGCTCCATTTCTGTAAATCTGTTTTTACGAATGAATGACTCTTTCACCCGTTGCTCTAGTCTTCGTCAACAGCCGCTTGCACCCCCTGCTGGTGAGGTCGACTAACAGCCGATGGAGATTATGAATCGGCAATCTATTGATATTCCTGCAGTTCCCGGATGTGAAATGTTGAATTTTCTGTCGAATTTGAACCACTGAATTTGTAGAGCGACATAAAATGGACCGAAAATTGCCTGTCGAATATTATAGGTTGTATTTTTAAACAGAATGAATATTTTGGAAGTGAAATCTGAAAGGTGAATATGGATTATTGGATTTTTAATAATGCAAACGTGTGTGAAATGTTTTGAATTGAAATATTCACAGTGTAAATATTCAACCATGCCCATAAAATGCAAGCCCTAAAAATACAATGCATTAAAATGCAAGCATGGTTAATGCAATGAATATATATTTTTTCAATTAGTGCAATTCAACAAGCTTTTTTTGTTTCAAAAACATTTGCCATTATTTTACTTCCATACTGGAACAACATTCCAATCATCCAATCATCTACATCTGTTATTCACCTATCATTTTTACTTATGGGTAGGGTTAGGTTAAGGGGTAGGGATAGAGTTAGGACACATTTCTTTAGACAGGAATGTTGTTCCAGGATCAACAAAATATGTTGACCCATGAACATGTCTTACTTGGCAAAAATCACAGGCAAATGCTAAGAGGAGGATTTTGTTGGGAGGATTCTTCCTGGCTGTTTCTCAAGTCAAGCGTGTGAAGAGGTTATGACACTTCTGTCATGTGTGGCTTGGCACATCCACTTCCATCACAACAGCAGACTCTTACACTCTTACACTAACACACACACACACACACACACACACACACACACACATGGCAAAGCATATTCCATTACCATGCTGCGTACACACATTGCATCTGGAGCCCTCACGTTATATTAGTCATACCCTCAACAACCTATACACACCCTTCACCGAAACGCACACTCAGTTACACCCACAAGGCCGTACACCCCCTCCCACGTGCTCTGATTCATGCAAACCTACGCTGTGACTCACACACACTGATGGCGCTCACGTGTTGTTGACAGTCTGGTTCTGATGATGTGGTAGTGTGTGTGACGTGTCTCTGTCCTCTGCAGGCCGATAAGAGGGACCCTCAGGGGGCCACGGTGTCAGGGTTCGAGGTGCTGCTGCAGAAACAGCTGAAAGGAAAGCAGATGCAGAAAGAGATGGCAGAGTTCATCAGAGAAAGGTGGGAAAGCCTCGTTCTCATACTGACTCCTTATGTAACACCTCACTCTGTATTACACTGCAAACAAACATTTTCTTGAAGTCGGCATTAAATGGAAGCTGCAATAGTTTGTATATATATATATATATATATATATATATATATATATGTGTGTATATCAGAGTGAAACGGCTTCTCAAAGAAGAAGAATGTAGGGCGGGGCTTGATTTTGTCCATGGGGAATTGATTAGATGGTTGTGGTCTGCTATTGGTGGATCTCATGTGAGTGACAGGTTGCCCCGCCCTCAGGCCAGTAAACACATCATCAGAGAAGAGATGACACTGCAAGATTATGAGGCACATGAATAAAAAAAAAAATGCACAACGATAAATAATTTATATTAAATACCGCAATAAAGAGTAGGAATTATCCATTTTGATTTCATGATGACTTTAATCAGTATTTCTGCCGATGTCTAGGCAAAGGTGCTCGAGCTTTTGTACTCTAAGGTTGCCAACAACATTCAAAGGACCCAACCACTGTTATTATCCATTAAGCCAGTATTTCTGCTGTAATTCTGACAAAACAGCTTTTTTCTATCTTTTTTATTAACACAACTGATTTATTAAATGCGTAAATTAACCAAAATTCATTCTGTGATTCTGGAAGTTTTTAAAGAATTCATGTTCTTCAATAAAATCAATAGTTACTGATTGATAACGCTTTATGTTTCAGGATAAAAATCGAAGAGGAATATGCCAAGAACCTTTCCAAACTCTCCATGTTCCCAATGGCAGCACAAGAGGAAGGGTACGTCACAAGGATGATTTAGAAGTATTATTGAAGGAGTTTGCATACTGGACACTTGTTAGCTGTTTTTTTATGGAAGCTTGTTTCCGCCACGGAATAAAACAATTAAAAAGGTAATTGCGACTTTTTATCTCACAATTCTGACTTTGTTTTCTGACAATTGTGAGCTTATATCTTGCAATTTGACTTTTTTTTTGCTTACAATTCTGACTGTTTTCTCGCAATTGCATGATCTAAACAATTGTGAGATAAAAAGTCGCAATTACCTTTTTTTTAATTCAGTGATGGAAATGCTTCCATAGTTTTTCCATCCAGTTGAGGATAATTTTTTTTAAATAATTTATTATATAAATAGCTTTGAGATAGATCCATTTGAAAATAATTAAATCTATTTAAAAAAAAGGGGATTTCAAGAATAAATGAACACATACTTAAAAACATGCTTACATGCTTAATTTTTTGGGGTGTTTTAAAGAAGTACACTTATTTTGATAACTCTAAAGAGTAATATGGTAGCTTTAACCTGGTTTGTTTGGTTAGGACTCTTGGAGAAGCTTGGGCTCAAGTCAAGAAGAGTCTAGCTGATGAAGCTGAGGTCCATCTCAAGTTCTCCTCAAAGGTGGGCAGTTCTCAGTTCACTCTTGTGATGACATTTCTCAATAGAGGTGATATAAGATCCAGTTGAGAAACTGGCTGTTCAAACCCATGCATTGTCAGGGAAGATGAAGTATCCGGCCTTTATTTCATTTCTGTGCCGTACTGAATAGCTTCCCCTCAGAGATGTTATTAGCTGCTTGTATGTAATGAGCTACACAGCTTTCTCAGTCTGCTGTGATTTGTCTATTTCCACCGCTGTGCTTTCCCGCGTTCACACTTGCGTGCTCCATTTAGTGCCAGTGTGGGTGATTAATTGCAGAAAGAAGGAGGTGATTCTGCAGTCTCATTCCATCAGATCACATATGATTTACGGAGACGGCGAAACAAAAGCCTCCTTTCTTAAAGAACATCATCATCATCATCATCATTACTGAAGCAGAAACTTTGGGCTTGATCCAAATACAGTATGCGCTGAAATGAAGTAAATGTAGTCTTAGAGAACCACACACACCCCACAACTCATTTCAGACGCTGTTCGATGTTCAACTGATTTCAAGAATTTTGTCTCCAGCTCCAGAGTGAAGTCGAGAAGCCTTTCCTGACCTTCAGAGGGGACAATTTTAAAAAAGACATGAAGAAATACGACCACCACATTGCTGACCTGAGGAAGCAGCTGGTCAGCCGTTATGCTGCAGTGGAGAAGGTGCAAACTCTATAAATGTTTTGTTTAAACCCTAGTGAAAAAGAAGTGTACTTAAAGGGTTAGTTCACCCAAAAATGAAAATTATGTCATTAATGACTCACCCTCATGTCGTTCCAAGCCCGTAAGACCTCCGTTCATCTTCGGAACACAGTTTAAGATATTTTAGATTTAGTCGGAGAGCTTTCTGTTCCTCCATTGAAAGTCAATGGACGGCATACTGTCCAAGTCCAGAAAGGCAGTACAGACATCATCAAAGTAGTCCATGTGACATCAGTGGCTCGATCTTAAGTTTATCAAGCGGCGAGAATACTTTTTGTGCGCAAAAAGTAAACAAAAATAACGACTATTCCACTACTCATTTCCTTCTCTCTGGGCCTCGAGTGAGTTCACGTAGTGTTTTTGCGTAGCGCGTCTGTGTTGTACGTCATACGCATCACACATGACCAGCGTCGGCCAATAGTGAGCCTACGTGTGACGTACAACACAGACACGCTGCGCAAAAACACTACGTGAAATAGCTCGTGGCCCAGAGAGAAGGAAATGAAAAGTGGAATAAAGTCGTTATTTTTGTTTACTTTTTGCGCACAAAAAGTATTCTCGTCGATTTATAAACTTAAGATTGAGCCACTGATGTCACATGGACTACTTTGATGATGTCTGTACTGCCTTTCTGGACATGGACAGTATGCCGTCCATTGACTTTCAATGGAGGAACAGAAAGCTCTCGGACTAAATCTAAAATATCTTAAACTGTGTTCCGAAGATGAACGGAGGTCTTACGGGCTTGGAACGACATGAGGGTGAGTCATTAATGACATAATTTTCATTTTTGGGTGAACTAACCCTTTAATTCCTTTGAATGTGCACTTGTCAAAGCTTAAAAGAGTTTTTAAAATCTTAAAAGACAAAATCTTAATCTTAAAAGACAAACATCTTTGTCACATTCAAATCTTAAAAGTATGAGTCTAGGATTTGATCATTATTATGTTTCATTATTATGTTTCTAGCATGTTATATGTTTGGCAACAGTTCTTCTAACACTAACTGATGGAGTGTGTAGCTTTTCATTTCTTAAACAATATAGGAAGACACATCATGACCATATTCCAGGATGACAATGTCCAGATTCATCAGGCTCAAACTCTGAAATAATGGTTGGGAGGGAGCATGAAGAATCATTTTCACACATGAATTGGCACCTCTGAGTCCATACCTTAAATTCATTGAAAGTGTTTGGGATGTGCTGGAGGAGACTTTACAGAGTGCTGGACTCTTACATTGACAATACAAGATCTTGACCAAAAATTGATGCACCTTTTGATGGATATAAATGTTGTGATGTTATTTCCATCAAGAGGTGCATTAATTTTTGGCCGGGATGCCATGTGTGGAGCTTCGGAATTTGATGTTACTAGGGGTGTCACAATATATCGCAATACAAAAATGCAACAATATGTATCGTGGATTGTGACAATATGTATTGTGTATAATTCACCCAAACTGAAAATTACTGTGTGAGTTTACAGAGTTTTAGTAAATGTTGAGTTTGTGTTGTAAAAATGTTTATGTTGAATATAATGTTTAATAATGCAACGGGGAAATCTTTGTGGGTTCTGATAATGCCAAATGTCTTGTTACCAGTAAAACATGGCCTACGTTATTTTAAATATATCTAATCAGTGACCAAGTGCAAGTATATTTGTCTAAAATAACAGCTTCAGAATCATGAATATTTTTGGTCACCATTGTCCTGTGCATTGCGTTTCAGCACCAAGTCAAAGCCTATTCATTTACACCCACAATGTAATACTAAATTTAGTATTTTTGTTAACCTTTTACCACATCTCTTGGGGTATCGCAATGATATCATTCATGTCGTGAGTCGTGAGTTCAGTATCGTGATATGTATCGAATCGTGACATGAGGGTGTCGTTACACCCCTAGATGTTACATAGGTTAATACAGTGCTATGCATAAGTTTAGACACCCATGCTAAAGTTGACTAAAAAGAGGAATAAAAAATCATCTTTTGGAAATTGAACTTAATGCCTTAATTTAAAAAATTAGGAAAAATCCACCCTTTAAGGACACCAATTTTCTTTGTGAATGAATAATGTATCGTAAATAAATAAATGTTCTTCCTTAAAATACAGGGTGCATAAGTTTGGACACCCCTATGTTAAATTCCCATAGAGGCAGGCAGATTTTTATTTTTAAGTATTTTTATTTATTTTATTTTTAGGATACTATGCATCCGGATAAAGTTCCCTTGGCCTTTGGAATTAAAATAGCCCCACATCATCACATAGCCTTCACCATACCTAGAGATTGGCATGGGGTACTTTCCATAAGATCATCTCTCAATGCAAATCAAACTAGCTATTAGGCTAACTGAAATAAAACCATGCCAATCTCTAGGTATGGTGAAGGCTATGTGATGATGTGGGGCTATTTTAATTCCAAAGGCCAAGGGAACTTTCTCAGGATGCATAGTATCCTGGATCCATGAAGTAACTGGCCTTTAAAAATAAAAATCTGCCTGCCTCTATGGGAATTTAACATAGGGGTGTCCAAACTTATGCACCCTGTATTTTAAGGAAGAACATTTATTTATTTACGATACATTATTCATTCACAAAGAAAATTGGTGTCCTTAAAGGTTGGATTTTTCCTATTTTTTTAAATTAAGGCATTAAGTTCAGGTTCCAAAAGATGATTTTTTTATTCCTCTTTTTAGTCAACTTTAGTATGGGTGTCTAAACTTATGCATAGCACTGTATATTCTAAATGGGATCAATTGCAACTTCATCATTACAAATGTTAAATTACAAATATATATTAAATTAATAACATATAAGTTTCAATAGAAATTACATTAAAGTATTTTTTGTTTATTTACAACAATAGATGTTAAGTAATTATATATAAATATGTACTTACTGAAAATGGGTTAAAACACTCTTAAGCTCAGCTAATTGCATTTAAATTTAAACTGAAATACATTTTAATTTAATTATAAATAACTTGCAATTAAGTGTTTGAACACGTTACATTCAGTTCATTCTTTAGTATGTATTATTAAAAACAGAACAAATACTGTTTTTTAAAAGTATGCTGAAGTTTACTTCTTTTTCATCAGGGAACCTTGAGTCCATTGTGATTTTTCTTTTCAAGTCAGTGTGTTGCTGGTACAAAGGGCTCTAAAATTTTTTCCAGGTTGCACTTTATGTCTTGAAGCCAGTGTGTCGACATGTCTATTCAAACTTGTGCATGGACAGCAGATGGCTGGATGAGAAATGAGAACACATTAGAATGATGCCTTGAGAGATTCACTTGTTTATCCCTCTGATTAAACATCAGCAGTGACCACAGGCGCTTATCCGTCATTCATTTCCAGTGAGAATTGGCCATTTCTAGGCGACATGAGCAACAGTAACCAGAGGCAATGCATCGAAGTTTAGCACAGTTTAACTGTCGCAATGCGGCAGCTATCAGTGGGATTGCAGAGAATGAAGCTCACATGATCTATGACTTGATATGATTGAATACAGCAGAGAACATCTACTAATAATCTAACAACCTCCAGACAACATGACTGTGTGAACGAATTCAGACTAAATTTGCAGTTCTGTTTGCCACTGTGGCACAGTATCAATTATTTACATTACATTCTATTTCATTTATGTTCATTTACTTGCTAGAAAATGACAAAATAACACAAATAAGGGTTTCAACCTTTGTTCAGTGTCTTAATTTAAAGGTGCTCTAAGTGATGTTGGGTGACGTCACTTCTTGTAGGTATTGTCAAACAAAACGGAGGCTAGCTCGACCCTCCCTCCTCCTCATCCCGTCCCCTCCCCCTCCCTTCCGTGCTTCCTGAAACAGTCGTGAACCATTTAGAAAAAACAAACTGGATTTACCCACCTGTCCAGCAAAAACAGAGCCACCTTAATGTGGGATTGGAAGCCCTTCTGCCGGCGGAGTTCTCGCCACCTTTTGAATGCTTTTCTGATGTAAATTCGTTCCTTCTCCTTTTCCCTATTCTTTGTTATTTGTTCATCGGAACGTCGTCTCTTTGGTCGTCTGTCGGCCATATCAAAATTCTCAAGAATATAAATTTGTAATGTTAGTCGTTGTCGTTGTTAGGACATCTCTCCTCTAACTTCCCTCTTCATGCTTCTCTCTCCTCCACTCCCCACACACCCCCCTTCATGTGTACGCGCACTAACCCCCCAACCCCCACCCCCAAATCATTCTTGTCGGTTATTGGCTGGAACACTGTTTGTTATGTTTCGTGGTCCAGGCTGGGCCAGTTTGTTTTTCTTGCTGTTTGTGGAGCCTGGGCTGTTTACAGAGACCGCGTTTTTTTACAGTGTGTTCAGGGGACAGGCAGCTAGCGGATAGTGAGGAGATGTTTGCTGTATGTGAAAAAAAAAATAATAATTGGCATAAAAAACGCATGACATCGCTTAGAGCACCTTTAATAAAAAAAAAAAAAAGAAGAAGCTAATTCCATTGCAATTGATTAGAAAATCTCTCTCAAGTTTTGCTTTGACCTTTTGAGGTTGATGGCCATTTTTTTTTTCTTTTTTTCTGAAGGTCAGACACTTCTGACATGATTCTCTGATCATTTGTTGAAGAAGGAAAAGTATTATGGTATATTTTGTGCCCTATTTGTGGAAAATTACCACATATAATCTGGTCTTCGCATGACTTCTTTGTGTTGTGTTTTGCAGGCACGGAAGGCTCTAGCGGACAGACAGAAGGATCTTGAGGTTAAAACACAGCAACTTGAGATCAAATTGAGCAACAAAACAGAGGAGGATATTAAGAAAGCGCGACGGAAATCCACACAAGCAGGTCAGAGCATCCGTACAAAAGCAGTTCATTAAGACTGAACTACACACATCAAATGCTACCTAAGTATCATAAGTATGTATATAAGTATCATATCTGATTCATCAGGCTCATGTAATATACTGTAATATATGAGAACATGGAGCTCACATTTAAGGGGGAAAAAACACCTACATTTTATTCAGAGGCCCAAACTGAGCAAAAATGTGCAATTTGGTGCAGTTGCTGATATTTACATGGCCGATGGCTTGTAGAATGTAAATCAATTTATTTTTTTTAGCAAAGTTTTAGATCATGTTGATAATTTAGAAGCCTTTAGAATTTTCCATATCAAATATGATGCAATAGCCTTTATAGGGTTAAGAAGTTCATTAAAAAGCCCATCAGAACTATAAGAATCCTCAAGTCATCAGTCCCTCAATTTATTTGACTTCCTCAATAGTTTCTCGTTTTAAAAACCTCCAGCCATTCTCTTCCATTTAGGATGGCTTTGCAAATGAAACGAACCCGTAATCAGGCATCAGTGCTTTTTACACTATGTTAAGTAAGGATCTATCTTTGTGGTGAAATCTTGCGCAGGGCACCAATCGGCTGCCAATGTTGGAGCGTGTTTTAGATGGGACTGTGTTTTGAGCTGTGGAGAGAGGCATGACAAACAGGATGGGAGAGAACGGTGCATGGGGATAGAAGAGGACCTTGGCTCAGTCCCAGGAGTCTGTGTTTGAGAGGAGCCAGGCCATATTGGTTCCAGACGGAGTTGGGAAAGGCATGGAGTAATGATCTATTTTTGCAGTGGGAAAACAGGCCTTGTGGGAGCGGACATTCAGGATGCCAAGCGTCTTATTCCTCAGAGCGCCTACAATCAATGCCGGATTTGTCCTGAGCTGGACACTCACACATCCCTAACGCAAGAAGACCTGGCAGCCCTAAGGTTCACACGGGGGAGAATTCACTCACCCTTCGAGGTTCGGGACAACCTGTTGGCCTGAGTGACGGCTGCATTATTGAGGACTCTAACAGTGTCTTATTCAGTGCTTATAGACTGAGTCTATCAGCACAGAGGGCCAAATCACCATGACTGACTCTCGTACAGCCACACTGAGTGTTTTAGTCTAGCAGCACTGTGAGAGAAGATCCTGGTTCACTCTTCAATTCCAAAACTCAACATTCATGGGATATTATCCACAGCAGTGCACTCACTTCACAGTAATGAAAAGTAGGGTACCATGATATTGACATGTTTTGTAACAGAAAAGTTTGGGAATAGTTATGTCATTGTTTTTTGGGGTTAGGTATTCCAAGCACTACGTACCATGGAATCCCATGTACAATATGATGATCATTCAGTACCATGGCTTTATTATTCAGGACCTGAATAATATTTCAACACTGAATAAATAATTTCAATAAATTATAAATAAATGTTTATATATATATATATATATATCATTTATTTATAATTTATTGAAATTATATATATATAAACTATAAAAACTACTATAAAAATATACCCAATGAACATTCAAGAATATTTTAATTAATTTTTTATTTTTTTTTGCTTTAGTACAGTCACAATATACAGTAAAGGGCAACATGTCTTTATAATATCACAGTTGTATGATATTGTATAATCTCTCACACTGTATGGGTCAATATAGATAAATATCGAAATGCCTATATATTTTTAGGAAAGTGGTCTCTCGCAAGAGGACGATTATATTTAGAAGTCTTTGGCATCAAAATGTCTGCAAATTTAGACTGAATGTGGAACCCGCCAAAGACCACAGTGTTATAGAGACTTGAGTATATGGACTCTTTAACCAGTAAGCAACCTTCTAGTCACCGCCTAGTATCCACCCAGAACACATTAGCAATGCAAAGCAATGCCCTGGCAGGCAGCCACAACACCCTAGCACAAATTAAAAAAAGATGTAAAAATGGAGTTTATATTATTAAACTCATTTGTTATTGATTAGAATTACTCCATTACAATAAGCCATTCGATATAGTGTAATTCAAAAGTCAGCTTTGATTTTCTTTGTTTGCAGAGATTTCTTCCAGTGCTCGACTGCAGGAGATTGTTTTTAATTGTGCTGCTGCCAAGAGCTTTACTGTGTTCTCCACTGCAGCTGAGCTCAGTAGAAAAACCCTGTATGATGTTATCTCTCTTTCTCAAACTCCCACGCACAGAGCGAGTCACAGTTCCCGCTATAAATCAATGGCCAAACATTAAGCAGGGCTCAAGCGCCGTTTTCCTTCAATAATCATGGCAGTTCAAATCACTAATGCAAATGTCTTTAAAGCCTATAAAGCTCATTTACATATAGATGGAGCAATCTGTTGTTGTTTTTTTTTTTCAAGATGTCAATACTCTCTTTCTTGCGCACATCTGCCTCCTGTTCCCTCAGTTTACCTTTAATTATGCACTTAATTTTAAAGCAGTTTTTCTTGGTAAACAGCTTGGAGTTTGGATGTTAACTGTGATTGTTGTTACAGGAGGCAATACAAATAGTAATAAATAAGTTGAGACTGCCATCTGCTGGCAAGCACTGTGCCTACACAACTATGAAAAATATTCAGCATCTTTGTTTGTTTTACCAGTAAAAATATCCAGATGGCATTTAAACAAGATATATTCCATTGAAAAGCAAAATCACTATTAGGTATAAAGACCCAGTAAAATAGTTACAGACATTAAGGCATGCCATGCTTGATGCATAATTGAATGATCATCTGATGTAACTGTATGATTGTAATGAGCGTCTCTGTGTTTTATCTGAATAGGTGATGATCTGATGCGCTGTGTGGACCTTTACAACCAGGCTCAATCAAAGTGGTTTGAGGAGATGGTCACCACAAGCCTGGTAATTATGTCATGATGTTTCTCTCTCGTTTCCTTGAGCAAGATGATATATCATGCATATTTATGCAGAGGTTTTTTAATCATCTTTGTGAGGCGCATTTATCATGATAAATGAATTGTCCATGAGATGCCTTTCATTATTATTTTATAAAAGTATATATAAAACTGCACAAAAGTTTATCTCTTAAGCTTGATAAAACTGCAGTGCAAAATTTTGAGTTGCTTCTTGCTTTTATGAAGTGGCAGCAACATAAATAATGTACTATTAATAATAATTTCAATAAATAATACCATCCTTTCAGCAGAACCTGATTTCACCAAGTACAACATGTACCTAGATCAAAATCTTTGTTGATCCTGGAACAACATTCACAAAGATTGTGTGTGTAAATGTACATTTTTGAACAACTTTCTATTTTTTTTCTATTTATTATTTCTATTTCTAGCGAGAAATTGTTCTAGTTCTCATTAAAGCTCGCTCTGTTTTGCTGTAGATCAACAAACTGTTACGCTGCATCAGAAGTCTGTCTGATATGAGTTTCGTGAAGCACTTTCATGTGCAAACGCGGCCTACAAAGTCATTACCAGATAGGGCAGCGAGGCAACAAGTCAGCTGCATAAGCTTTCAGACGCAGCCATCTACTATGATTAGCGGACTTCCCCTGTGGAGAAAAACAAGCTTTCAATGTTGTTTATGTGGTGTTTTTAATGTGCTTTAAGACAAACCATGTGAAAATTCATAAGTCGACACCATTGCTGAGTATTTTCTCCATAAAACTGCAGTGAACCAAAGACAGTCTCAAAAACAGTTTGAAATCGCTGGTGTTTCTGATGTCACAAACTACCTTGTAACCAATCAGATCAACGTGTGATCGTCAACCAGTGGATTTCTGAGCTGGTGTGAGTGAGTGGAGGCAGGGCCAATTTGCATATTCATCAAACCGAGTATATTAAATGAGGCAAGGGTTTAGAGTTACATTAGAGCTATTTTAAGGGATGACAAAAAAAAATCAATTTTTAAATAATTGACTAAAGGGGGACTTAAAGGATTATGGGTAGTGTAGTTCTTCACTGGGAATCCATCAATTGAATGGAAAATAAGTTGAATTTTCACTGACTTGTGGCTTTATTATGAATCTTCACTATATAACCCTGTACTCATGACAGGTATCTTGTAAGGTTTATACATTACTGTGAATAATTAATTTCATTTTTGACAAGATAATTTTTTGTCTAAGCCATCAGGTAATCGTTCCACTTATGTTCCAATGACTAAGATACATTCTTGAAAGAAAAGGTTCTATATAGAACCTTAAAGGGTTCTTTTACACACTTCATATATAGAACCTTTTAGGGCTTCCTATCCTAAGATTGGATTTTTTTATGTTTTAATTCATTTTGTTTTAATTCATTTTAATTGTAATATTAAACAGCTCATTAACATACTTTATCAGTAGAAAAAAAATTACAATAAACATGTAAGTATTATGCAATCATTTAAGACATTTCTCTTTATATAGAACCTTTTTGGCATAAGAAGTTCTTTAAGATTGAGTCAAGAACCACACTGAACCTTTTTTCTAAAGGCCGTGCACAGACTGATGCTGGACCTGTGATTGTGTGTGTTTGTGCTCTGAAGGAGTTGGAGAGGCTGGAGGTGGAGCGAGTAGAGATGATCCAGCAGCATCTGCGTCAGTACACCACGCTGCGGCATGAGACCGACATGTTCAACCAAAGTGTGAGTAACAGCAGGATGTTCTTCTGCGTAACAAGCCCAAAACCCAAGCTTCATATTCACACAACATCTGCAGCTATCTGTAGTGCATTCGAATTTCATTAAAGCAGGTTTCAAATGATTTTTCATACGATCAGAAAATCTCATTACATGAGCTTTATTATGTACGCAGTTTATAAGCTTATCATTTCAGAATATCAGATATTTTTGCTTAATGTCTTTTACTCAGCTAGTTTTTTGGTGATTTTTTTTAAATAGATGTATAAGTAAGTTCTCCTCAAGTTCACACAAGTTTCCTAGCGGAGTAAAGACGTATATATCAATACAGTAACTATCAACATCGTCCACAAACTTTTGACATCCAGAAAGCGTCCAGATACTTTCCTGTCTTAAAAGGATAGTTCAAAAATTAAAATTCTGTCATTACTTACTCACCCCTCATGTCATTCCAAACCTGTAAGACTTTCGTTCGTCTTCAGAACACAAATGAAGATCTTTTTAATGAAATCTGAGCTTTCTGTCCCTCCATTGACAGTCTACGCAACTACCACTTTCAAGGCCCAGAAAGGTAGTAAAGACATCATTAAAGTAATCCATGTGACGACAGTGGTTTACCCTCAATTTTATGAAGCAACGTGAGGGTTTGTTTGCACAAAAAGCATAATTTTCCACTTTATTTATAAAATATCAATCTCCCACGTGTGTTCATGAGAGCACCACTACGCATGCGTGTTGTTGATGCGAGAGCAGACTTTGTTGTGTGAACGCGCGTTGGAGATGAATATTTTCTAAATAAAGTGGTAAATTATGCTTTTTGTGCAAACAAAACATTTAATGATGTCTTTACTACCTTTTTGGGCTTTGAAAGTGGTAGTTGCGTAGACTGTCAATGGAGGGACAGAAATCTCTCAGATTTCACCAAAAAGATCTTCATTTGTTTCGAAAGTGAACAAAAGTCTTACAGGTTTGGAACAACATGAGGATGAGTAATTGATGATAGAACTTAAGTTTTACCATCTACATTTCCTTTTAAAATCCTTCAAAACAAGTTAACACCAGCGGTGCAATAAAATAAAGTATAAAATGTAGTATTAAATGGAAACAATTGTCTTTAGCATAAAAGTTAACTCTTCAAGCAACTCTTGTAAATTCAAATGCCTTCATTTTTCTGTCTGCCTGTTAATATAATGTTGTATGTGTGGATCTCGGTTACATTACGATTTGCTGAATGATAGGCTAATGCAAGCTAGACGCATTGTAAAAACACGGGGTTCGTGTTTCAGGGCAAATCAGAGTGTAAACACAAGCTCCAGAGCCCTTGGGGTTGTGTTAGAGAAAGCTGCTGTCTTCACAGAAGAGTAGCTGCCAGCGCTCTCAACTTCACAAGCCCGTACAAACAGAGTAACACTCACCATCAGTCTGAGTATGTTTCAACAGATGGATCTCAAACAGGATCTCAGCCTTAATGGACATGTTTTCTGTAACACTTCATGAAGTGGTCAGAATAGACATGAAGATGTTCGAGTGAGCACATTTGAAGTCAGTGGAAAGACTGAGAATAGCTGAGAGCATGCAGCCTTTTCCCATAGTACACCTGTCCACATTCCATATAAAACTTATAGGGAAAGTTAAAATGTAAATTCTGTACATCATTTACCTAACAGTTTCTGGTCCCCATTCATACGATGGAAATCAAAGGGGACCTGCAAATATTTAGTTACCGACATTCTTCAAAATATCTTCTTTTGTGTTCAACAGAAGAAAGAAATTCATACAGGTTTAGAGCAACTTGAGGGTGAGTAAATGATGACAGAATCTTCATTTTTGGGTGAACTATGCTTTTAAGGAGCTTTGGCCCTTAAAATTACTTTTATTGGTGTCACCTAATTTATAATATAAAAATATAAATATATAATATAAAAAATACAGTAAAAACAGTAATATTGTGAAATATTATTAGCCTGGAAATCCAGACCTAAATCTGAAAGATTAATGGTCTGGCGTCGACTAATGAAAATCGGCCAGCTCGAGGGGCGGCATCAAGCGTGCATTTGGAAATCTCACTGCACGCAATTGGATAACACTACGACCAATCACAACAAGCCCCATATGCTACCAGCGGAGCTAACTGGTAGATTATACTCTTACCGTATCCGGTCGGCAAAACAGCAAAAACGCCCTTCTTGCAAAGGAACGATTCGAGTGCCGTCTTCTGTTCCTCTTTTAGAGAAAAAGCCAAGTCTAACTTGTTCATTGTAGCGGCCAAACAACTGGTGTTCATCCATAGCCATCTTGCAATGTTTACTAATGACTTCGACGTCACAGCGCTGTCGTCATCTGTTTAGCTCGCCTCTGGCCCGCCTATATCAGATAACCCGATGTGATTGGTGCAGCTCGGATACAAGGGCATATTTAATGAGCGTCATTACTCGACGCCAGAGTAAAATATTATTACAATTTAAGCTGTTTCCTACTTTAATATGTTGTGAAATGTAATTTATTCCTGTGATCAAAGCTGAATTTTTCAGCATCATTACTCCAGTCTTCAGTGTCACATGATCCTTCAGAAATCATTCTAATATGATGATTTGATGCTCAAGAAACATTTCTGATTATTATGAATGTTGAAAACAGTTGTGCTGCTTTATATTTTTGTAGAAACCATCATAACTTTTTTTTAGGACTATTTGATTAATAGAACGAACAGCATTTATGTGAAACAGAAATCTTTTTGTAACATTATAAAGGTCTATTCTGGCACGTTTGATCTATTTAATGTGTCCTTGCTGATTAAAAGTAATCATTTCTTTAATTAAAAAAAAAAAAAAAACTGACCCCAAACTTTTGTAGTGTACATTTTTTTAGCAGTTTACTTGGTAGCTAACATCTCAGACCTTTTTTGACTGCTGTTGTTTCTTAGACGCTGGAGCCGGTGGACCAGCTCCTGCAGAGTGTGGACCCAGCCAAAGACAGAGAGCTCTGGGTAAAGGAACACAAGACAGGAGATCTGAGACCTGTGGATATGGACATCTAGACCGACCACACACACACACACACACACACACACACACACACACACACACACACACACACACACACACACACACACACACACACATTATACTATATGAATCTACCTGCATGCCTGTCTACCTGAGTACTTCAACCTCTCAGCCAAAGCCATACAGGTATCACCCCTTGAAGCACTGCTTGTTTTGTGGATTTCCACTGAAAATATCAGATAATTATAAAATCAAAGCTTTATAGAAGATTTTCTTAATGTCATGTGGAATGAGTGTCAGGAAAGGACAGCAGACGCATTATGATATTGAGTAGCCATCCATATAATCCTGCATGTCCTTTGAATAACTTTAAGATGCTACTAAAGACTTCCCAGTAGGTCTATTACATTAACATGAAAAAAAAAAAAAATAGTCAAGGCTCCACTGTTAAATATCTGAACAAATACTGTACAGTAAAACACCTGTTTGTTTAATTGCAGCGGTGGATGCCTTTTAAACAAATTTCATTCAATCAATATTTTTTTTTTTAAATCTTTTTGGTGTTAAAGTGATAGTGTACACACATTGAACTACACAGCTAGTTGTGGATATCTATAGTTCCCTCGATTAAAGTGTGTCTAAAGCTGCGTTCACACTGCCAGCGACTCTAGTAGCATTTATGAATGACATTCACGGATGTTATTCCATGTTGTAGACACCGAATCCGTTTCCTTGCCACTAAAAACAAACATTTTGGAGGGAAAAGACTAAATATAAATGGAATCGGTACATAAAATGCTTATATTAAATATGAACGAGAAAAGGCGAGTGCTCTGTGCCATCGCGGCTATTTATCTGCTGTGAAAGCACAAGCGCAGGTCTATCTGGGTTCATGAACCTATTCGGTCAGCATGGTGAGAACCACCGTATGCACAAAGAGACATACCATAAATTAGAGGAAAGCTGCTAACCAATAACTTCTCTGAAGAAACTCCACTGACGGATCACGTGCACTCCAATGACTCCACTCCTACTGGTTGTTGCTCTCAAAAAATAAATTTTCATTTGCTTAAAGTTAAACATATCTCAACTTTGGCCCTGTTTACACCTGGTATTAAGATGCGTTTTGGTCGATTGGATCACAAGTGGATGACGCTAAATACAAGTGTAAACTGGGTCTAAAACGTCCCACTTCTAGAGGTAGTTGAAAACGCATTCGACTGGATTGCTTTCATAGTGTAAACGCTCATATGGTCGAATGCATATGAACAGCCACAAAAGTCCGCCTACTGACTTGCCTACTGAATGCGTAAAATATTCTGTCCTGGCAGATACGTCACTGTATTGTTAGACAGATAGCGAACATTAACAATAAGACTCAGTAGGCTTGACTCCAGGTTGAGTGTTTTCTTTACTGAAATCTTGGTTGTTTTCTTTTTTGTAAAACTGCAATACAGTATAAAATAAACACTATGTTACAGTCAAATATGTGCAACATCAACATAAATATAATAACCACATCACATATTACAATATGATTCACTCAAAGAACATAAATAAATGGGCTAAATAAAAACACAGGCAAATGAATAATCATAAATGAGGCTTAACAGCCTGCTAACTCTGTATATATAGCCCAGCTAAATCCATGCTAGCAGTTAGCATCAAGATTAGCATTAACCAGATTTTCACTGAAAATAAATGCTTTAAAACAACAGTAGTAGAACGTCTACACGTTTTAACTACTTAAACAACTGAGAGCAACTATACTCACTGATGGATCTATTCCAAGGATAGACAAATAACTGGTGGTGGAGCATTCAGTCTGCATGTACAACTGTTGAAGATCTCCTTACAAGCGCAATGACTCCCAATACCACTAGATGTCGCTAAATAACATTAACAAAGCACTGACACTGATAGGAGTCAGAACACTCCCCGCTTGGTATAATAATGTTATACCACCATCTACTCTTTCCCTTTTGGTAGCAGTAACACAACATCACTAATTGGCCTAAGATACTCCTTAATTGTCCCTTGGCTAAAGGTCTTCACCCTAACCTTGCGGATTCTGCTGTCAGAGCTGGGAATGGCCTCAACTATCAATCCGAGAGGCCACTGATTGCGTCTTGCTTGAACGTCCTTTATCAGTACAACGTCACCGTCCTGGAGATTATGCTTCTCCTTGGTCCACTTTCTCCGCGGCTGAAGAGTTGCTAAGTACTCGAGCCTCCACCTTTTCCAGAAGGAGTCCGCCAAGCTCTGGACCTGGCGCCACTGTCCCTTGCATAGGTGGTCCAATTTGAAATCCCCTGGGGGAGCGGGAGTAACACTTGCCTTTTGGGTTAATAACATGGCAGGCGAGAGTATTTCAGGTATCTCCGCATCATACGAGATTGGGACCAGTGGTCTGGAATTCATAATGGCCATAACCTCAGCCATCAAGGTTGTTAGGACTTCATGGGTAAGTCTGGTAGCTCCATCCTTCACCAGCAGCGCATCTAGAATCCGTCTAACCACTCCTATCAATCTCTCCCAAGCTCCTCCCATGTGTGAAGAATGAGGTGCATTAAAGGTCCATGTACAGCCCTGGTCTTGCAAGTAATTCTTGACCTCAGGGTCGCCAGTGTTAATCTGAAGCTCTCTGCATGCACCAATAAAATTGGTGCCTCTATCTGACCTGAGGTGTCTGACAGGTCCCCGTATGGACAGGAAGCGCCTTAAGGCGTTGATGAAGCTTGAGGTCGACATAGACTCAATGACTTCCAGGTGGACGGCTCTCGTACTTAGGCAGCTGAAAATGACAGCCCACCTTTTGCTTTCAGCAGCACCACCTCGTGTCCGCCGGGTTTCAACATTCCATGGACCAAAAACATCAAGTCCTACATGGGTGAAAGGCGGGTCCATAGCCAACCTGTCAGTGGGCAGATCAGACATCTTTTGGACTTCAGGCTTGCCCCTCAACTTCTTACAGATGACACATTTGAATATGATGCTGGATATGAGCCTCTTCCCTCCTACTATCCAGATTCCAGCGGCACGTAGTGCACCCTCTGTAAAGTGGCGACCTTGGTGTGCCACTTTATCATGATAGTGCCTGACTAAGAGAGTGGTTACATGATGTCCAGCTGGAAGTATTATTGGGTGTTTCTCTTGATCTTCCAGATCTGCTTTGTGTATTCGACCTCCCACTCTAAGCAGTTCATTGTCATCAAGGAAAGGATCCAACTTTACAAGAGGGCCTTGGTGGTGAACTGTGATGCCCTGAGTTAGACATTTTAGCTCCTCCTGATACACATCCTCTTGCACTGCCTTGAGGATATTTGTCTTGGCTTGACGGCACTCTGTGGTGTGTGGCTGCCGACATTGATGCCATCCCTTACATTCATCATTCTTAATCTCACCGGAGAATGACTTTGCTACATGAATGAGACTTGTCATGCCTCTTACTAGACTCTTCCAGGTAGAGAAGTTTTCGAATCTTTTTGATCCAAGAGACTGCTCTGTGACTTTGGTTGCAAGAGAGATGACTTCAGGCCGAATGTCTTTGTCTGCATCTGGCTGCACTAGCTCGAACGATTCCGCCTCATCCTCTTGACGTGTGTTTGGCTGGCAGAGAAATTGAGGGCCAAGTAACCAACTGGATGAGGCCAGGTAAGCCGCTGGAATCGGCCTGGTTCCATGGTCTGCAGGGTTCTCATTGGTTTGCACGTACTGCCACTGTGTTGGTTTGGTGGAGCTCCGAATGCGAGTTACTCGGTTAGCTACATAGGTATAAAACCTTCTTGATCTGTTGTGAATGTAGCCCAACACGACACGACTGTCTGTATAGAACCTGATTGTTTTCAACTCTACATCTATTTCAGATTGGATCAGTTCTGCCAGTTCAACTGCCAAGACTGCCGCGCACAATTCCAGGCGTGGCACAGTTTGCATGGGGTAAGGAGCCAGCTTTGTTTTTCCCATTACAAACCCTAAATGCCATTTTCCATCAGAGTCCAAGACACGCAGATAGCCTACAGCCGCTATTGCCATAGTAGAAGCGTCTGAGAAAACGCATAATTCTATAGTTTTACAACATGACATGGAGACTGGAACGTATGTTCGCTGGATGTGAATCTGTTCCAGCTCAGTTAAGGAGTCAGTCCATGCTTTCCACTGTGCCTCTTTCTGCTTTGGGAGAGGTGTGTCCCATTCATACTGTTCGAAGGAAAGGTCTCTTACAAGTGCCTTGCCTTTCACTGTAATGGGGGAAGCAAATCCAAGAGGATCATAAAGACTATTTACAGTTGACAGAATGCCTCTCCGAGTGAATGGTTTCACATCTCTTGACACTCTGAAAGTAAAACTGTCAGTCTGGAGTTCCCAGCTTACACCCAGACTGCGTTGGGAGGGCAAGGGGTCTGCTCCTAATTCTAGATCCTTAAAGTCACTTGCTCGTTCTTCTGGAGGAAAGGCCTCCATGACCTTTGTACTATTTGAGGCTATTTTGTGAAGTCGTAAGTTGGACTCAGCTAGTAGGGCCCTGGTGCGTTGCAGGAGATCAATGGCGTCAACCTCCTTTGACACTGAGATGAGACCATCATCAACGTAAAAATTTCTGTAGACGAAATCCTTCACATCCTTGCCGTGTTCATTTTCTCCTTGTTCTGCAGCTTTCCTCAGCCCATACGTTGCTACAGCGGGTGACGGGCTGTTCCCGAACACATGCACCGTCATCCAGAAGTCAATTATCTCCTTATCAGGATCATTATCTCGGTGCCACAGAAATCGCAAGAAATTGCGATGGTCCTCTCTAACCTTGAACCCATAGAACATTTGTTCAATATCGGCTGTGATGGCTATTTGCTCCCTCCTGAACCTTAGTAGAACTCCAACTAGAGTGTTGTTGAGGTTAGGTCCGCTGAGGAGCATGTCATTCAATGATGTTCCCTTAAACACTGCGCTGGAATCAAAAACAACCCTGATTTTCCCAGGCTTCTGCGGGTGATAGACACCGAAGGTAGGTAAATACCAGCATTCTTGCCCTGGTTGCAATGGAGGAGCCGGTTCTGCTTGCTGGTTGTCGAGGACTTTCTGCATGAAGTCAAAGAAGTGCTGTTTCATGTCAGGTCTCCTTCTGAATGAGCGTTGGAGAGTGGAGAGTCTCTGGGTGGCCTGTCCTCTGTTATTTGGAAGGGGCTTGCGCGGCGAATGAAAAGGTAGGGGTGCAACCCAGTGATTTTGGTCATCCATGTACACTTCGCTTTCCATTATTCTGAGAAAGTTATCATCATCTACTGACATGGCTAGTTTCTCATCTTCGGGTGTTTTTTGAAACACACTTTCCCCCAAACCATCTCGACAGGTCTCCTGAAAGATCTCCTGGGTGTAAGATGATGTTTGAAGACTAGGCTGCACTGGACCCTGTACTCTCTCCGTTATGTGAATCTTGTTGGTACATGGCTCAAGGAAAGAGGAGCGTCCATTTTGAAGGACATGTGTCTTGTAGACATTAACTTCTTCGTTCTTGTGAGCACCACTCAAGCATAATTCTCCAACTATGACCCAGCCAAGGTCAAGGCGCTGGGCATACGGTGAGTTGTGAGGCCCGTTACGCTGTTCACGCACCTTATGCACACTCATAATGTCCCTGCCTAGGAGGAGGAGAATAGGGGCACTGGTGTCAAGAGGAGGGATATTATCGGCCACAGGAGTGAGATGAGGAAAATATTTAGTGCACTCAGGCGTTGGGATCTCTGATCTGTCGTCAGGTATGTTGCTACATTCTAGCAGAGTAGGAAGTTTCACCTTGGTTTTACCATTGACTGACTCCACTATAATGTTACTTGCCTTCCGCCCTGTAGTCTCCACTGTGCCAGAGCATGTTTTAAGAGTATAGGGGGATGCACTGCTGTTAATGTCTAGCAGATCGAAGAATTGTGGTTTTACTAACGACCGGTTGCTTTGGTCATCTAGTACTGCATACACCCTGTGAACCTTACTTGGATTGTTGGCGTGATAAACCTTGACCAAGCAGATTTTTGAGCAGGATCTGGCCTTGGTAGAGCCACCACATATTTCTGTACACTTGGACGTGACTATAGGAGGTGTTCGTGGTTCACAC
The DNA here is from genome assembly GCF_964197995.2 of Scardinius erythrophthalmus. NCBI lineage: Eukaryota > Metazoa > Chordata > Actinopteri > Cypriniformes > Leuciscidae > Scardinius > Scardinius erythrophthalmus. The sequence goes on along the minus strand of NC_138221.1, from coordinate 59,119,162 downwards.
TCCCCGCTTTGCTCGTCCTCAGCAGCGTGCTGCAGCTGCTCACCAAGTGACCAAGGGGCTGTTCCAGGATGCATCGCCGATATGTGTCTGTCGCTTTCACACTCATTACATTTAAGTGTTATCCTGCAATCTTTGGCCATATGCTTGGTGCTGGCACAACATCGAAAACAGATTGAATTCTCCTTCAAGTATGTTTTCCTCTCATCAAGATGTTTCCCTCGAAAACCACGACATTTTGATAGAGGGTGTGGTTTATTATGTATGGGACACTGCTTATCCGGTTCATCCTTGGCAGCTGCATTAGCCCGTGGAGAGGTAGTTGTAGCAGTGACTGCCGTTTTTCTGACTGTCACTGTTGTTCTGGGGAGGTATTTTGTTGACCTTTCGACTTTGGCGTGGCTTGGGGTAGTGGAAAGACTAAATGCAAAACTGGGGTCGTTACGGGTCTTTGCCTGGGAACATACGAAGTTGACAAAAAAGCTGAATGGTGGGAAGGGAACATGAAAATCCTCCTTGTATTTGGATCCCTGCCCTATCCAGCGGTCCCGGAGGGAGAAAGGAAGCTTCTCCACTATTGGATTAACACCCCTTGATGTGTCTAGATATGCAAGTCCAGGCAAGTATCCCTCTGCTTTAGCAGCTTCTAGCTCTCTTAGCAAGTCACCTAATTCCACGAGCTTGTGTATGTCTCTGTTAGAGATGACTGGGAAGGTCTCTAGTCTTCTCAGTAGGGCATTTTCAATAACCTCTGGGCTTCCATACATCTCTTCCAAGCGCTGCCATATCATATCCACACCTGCTCTAGGATTGTTAACATGCACTGACCTTAACCGCTTGGCTTGTGCTGATGACTCCGGCCCAAGCCATTTTACGAGGAGGTTAAGCTCTTCCTGGTCAGATAGATTTAGCTCCCTTATGGCTGCTAGGAAAGATGATTTCCATGCCCAATAGTTTTCTGGACGGTCATCAAAGGCAAGGAGCCCAGAGCTAACCATTTCCTTTCTCACCAGATACTGGGCTAGGTCAGCGGTCTGAGGAGTTGACGGTGAGTATCTCTTGTACTGGGCCCGATTAGGTGTTGGAAAGGTAGCGGCTGGGTATTTGATTGGGATATAAGGAGCCTTATGGGTTGGTGGAGGTGCGTAGCGCTCCTCTGCAATGGGTTTGTCATTTTCTTCCTCCTTAAGTGGTCTATACACTGTATTTTGTGCCCCGTTGATATTGCATGGGAGACTTAGGGTTTTATTCTCTTGGATTGGCCGCTGTGGTGTACCATCATAAAGCTCCTGGTTATCATGTTGTTCAAATGGTTGAGTTTCTATATAGTCTCTGGTGCGTTTTGTTGGATCTTCGAAAGTCAAATCCTGAAACTCACCAAGAGGGTCTCTTTCCATATATTCAGCTGCTGCTGCCTCTTCATATATTGCTGCCTCCTTTGATGCTGCTGCAGCTTCCTTCTCTTGCTGCAAAACATGAAGATTGGCCTCTATGTTGACCTTTTCTTTCATAATAGCTGCCTCCTTCTCAGCGTAAGACACCTTTATTTTTGCTGCTTCTGCCTTGGCCCTTGCCCTCGTTGCAGCAGCGCTGACAGATGTCCGAGTTGAGGCTCTGGAGGACTTGAGTGAAGAGGAGACTCTAGACCTTGTCTTTAGCTGAGACTGACGTGTTCCGTCATCATTGTCACTCATCTTTGCAATATCTTGATTGAGTCTGTAGGTTTATGCTTCTGAGTGCTGTTCACAAAGTTATTTGTTGTCTATTCCCGCTGTGTGTGCATCATTTTACTATTCTGTCCTGGCAGATACGTCACTGTATTGTTAGACAGATAGCGAACATTAACAATAAGACTCAGTAGGCTTGACTCCAGGTTGAGTGTTTTCTTTACTGAAATCTTGGTTGTTTTCTTTTTTGTAAAACTGCAATACAGTATAAAATAAACACTATGTTACAGTCAAATATGTGCAACATCAACATAAATATAATAACCACATCACATATTACAATATGATTCACTCAAAGAACATAAATAAATGGGCTAAATAAAAACACAGGCAAATGAATAATCATAAATGAGGCTTAACAGCCTGCTAACTCTGTATATATAGCCCAGCTAAATCCATGCTAGCAGTTAGCATCAAGATTAGCATTAACCAGATTTTCACTGAAAATAAATGCTTTAAAACAACAGTAGTAGAACGTCTACACGTTTTAACTACTTAAACAACTGAGAGCAACTATACTCACTGATGGATCTATTCCAAGGATAGACAAATAACTGGTGGTGGAGCATTCAGTCTGCATGTACAACTGTTGAAGATCTCCTTACAAGCGCAATGACTCCCAATACCACTAGATGTCGCTAAATAACATTAACAAAGCACTGACACTGATAGGAGTCAGAACATAAAACATTATGGGAAATGCGCTAGCCAGACAGGATTTTAACTTTGACGGCTGAAGACCCAAGTTTGGTTTGAAGATGAAAAACATACCAAGCACAATGTTCTCTCACCATTCCTGATTTCTAACACGCACTCACAGCGCTTGGCGTGGTCGTAAGGTCCTTGCACACTGAGTCCGAATTAAAAACGACCTCACGTTCTGTCAATCACGTTTACACACTGCCTCCGAAACTTTCGTACGTCATAAAAAAATTCGTATTGGGTTCGATTTTCTGAGTTTTACGCATCCGTAGCAAGCATTTTGACAATTCAGAGCCACCGAGTGACGAATACAAAAACTCTTACGAAAATTTCTCTGACTCCGTGTGCAAGAACCTTTATGCTGTCAGAGCAGGAGCAAAAGCTGCTGTTCTCCGTGTGTTTTTCCGCCATCTCCAAGCGCGTTCATATGTAAATTGCACGAGCTTATTTCATCTATTACTTCAAAAGATCTGAAAAAGCCCATAGATTTACTGACCCATAGACCCAGACGGATTAAAACACCAGGTATAAACGGGAATGTGTCTCAATCATCTACTTGTGATCCAATCGACCAAAGCACATTTTAATACCAGGTGTAATAGTCACTGTACCAGGTGTAATGGTCGTCAATGGTCACTGTTGCTCATGTCGTCTGAAATCGCCAGCTCTCCATTGAAATGAATGGGATCATGTCGCTTTGTTGCTGCGCGTCGCTGGTGGTGTGAACGCAGCTTAACATTATGATGATTGTTTCAGTCTGAACAGACATCTTCTGAATGCCATATAGGTGTTCAAAGACTTCAAAAACAATCCATCCTTAGCATAACCAGCAACAAAGTTATGGGGGGGGGGGGGGAATGCTAAAGCATATCATTGTTCAGTGGTTATATTGTTAAATCTTTATTGTATTGAGAAAAAGGTTGTTTTTTTGCAACAAGGAATGCAATGGAAAATTTTTAATGCTATTTTCACAAACTACACATAATCTGCTGGCAAATCTACAGCCTTCCTTATGAAAGAGGGGCCAGGTTGCATTGTCGAAGTATGGAATTGATATATTTTCATATTTTTGCAGATTTATTTTACAGAAAAGCATGTTTTGTCTAAATGTAGGACTAGTTCTTGTATGGTTAATGGAAAAATTGATGTGTAATTTGAGTGGTGCTGGTTAGTCCATTGATTGTGTTCATGGAAGATGTGTGAACTAACCAGGACTCGATAGCAAAGTCATATAATTTTTCCCAGTTAAAGCCAAGAAATCCTCTTATGCAGCCAGTTTTACTCTGATGGCATCCAAATTTCTTCTGTAAGTTGCACTAAAGCAACTTCTAAACGATACTGTTTCTTAATGGTGAAATTATATGGTTTGGCTGTAGAATCCCGGTGTCAATCAAAGGTGGATCATATGTGAATTACAATGATTTGAGTTATAATGTACACCTTTTAGTGCCTAAAGGTAAATTGCCTTGGAATGTTCACAATCTATTCTGTTACGTGTTTGTACATAACTGTAAATATGTGCGTGTCGTTTTTTTGTCTGTAATTGTTGTCGGGCTCATCCTACATCATGCTCATCTCTCTGTAGTCTTCGTCATAATATGTTTTAACTGATACGTAAACATTTGACTGATGGATGCCACAGTTTTCTGCTGAATGCACATTATCATAGGCAGCTAATTATCACACTGTTCAAACCGCTCAGCTATAATACTGGAAGATATATGACACATTTCAATTTTCAAACTTTATACAGTAATATTGAGAAATTTGATATATTTATATAGCACAGGAAGTCAAAGCACACTTTGGGAAAAGAAAAATATCTGTGCTTTCGTTTAGATTTGTATTTATTTTTACTATTGGTCAATATGACAAGAAATAGTGGTTAGAGTTAGATAAATACACAACCCAATCAAATCAAGCATAGAATTTGTTTGAAAAACTAAAAAAATGCAAATAATATAGTACTTATTGCCTGAGATAAACTCACAGTATATGTATGCGCACCAGGAATACATGATGGGAATTTAATTGGATTTTATGTACTCCGCTAAGAACAAAATGCACAAAAGCATGTCCGATAATGTGAAAGTAAATCTAAAATGGATAAGTAAAAAATGCTGTACCATGAAAGGTAATGCATTCAGGTTATCGTTTACTTTATTATTTCCTTTATATCAAGTTACTAACAATCATTCTCTTTTCACCTAACATAGGGTATGACTGGTTTACATTTGCTGTTTAGCATGTAACAAGTTTTACTGTATTGCATTGCCCAAGCTATTCTAGAACTACATGTTGCAGAAGTCGTATTGAAAATTGATGTCAATGGTGTGCATTGTGTATTCTGAAAAACTGTTCAGTTGAATGTCTGTGTTCCAAACTAGATCTTTTATATATATACAGTATATACATAATATTGTAAATGTTGATTTATCTGCTCTCAACTTAATAGTCTTCGTTGATAAAATTCATTTATCAACATGTTTATGAAGATATGATGTTTATGTTGAATTTGACCTGGAAATCACTACATTGTCTATTATAATAATAAAAACAACTCTAATTGTTTATCACCACTGAGGTTTCTTCTTTTGAACAACATTAGCATGTAGCATTTCTGTTTAGCTCAATATTGCTCATCTGGCACATGCTGCCATCTGGGCCTGCAGTTCCTATTTTATTTTATTTTATTTTATTTTATTTTATTTTATTTTATTTTATTTTATTTTATTATTTTAATTTATTTTAATTTATTTTATTTTATTTTTGAGCCAGCCATCCAAATAACTGTTCACTGAAGAAATATCTACCATAACTTAATGCAAATTTTTTGTATTTCTTCAGAATGCATGCCAACTTTTGAATGGCCGTCAATGGAGAAAGATGTTTTTTTGCCTGCAAAGTGTGTAGAGGATGACTGCTCAAGCTAACCAGCCAAACCTTGACCCGCTGGTTCAAAACAAAGGCAGGCCAAACCAAAAACCAGGTGATTCAGGTTTAATGCAACACTAGTAATAATGATCCTCTGTGTGTTTTTGCATGTGACCATTCAGCCTGTTTTTCATTGAGTCAAAAGCAATCATGCTGCAGAGCTCTGGCCATTGTTTTGCAGCTCGTTGTCCTAGTGTTGAATCCAGGCCATGCATTAGCCTGAGCCAAAGACGGCTTTAAGAAAAGAAAGAGGTAAGCCCTTGCGCTTCAGGCTTGTCCTTAGAGATTTGGCCGTAAGCAGCGTCAACATGATAAAGATATACCTGGGGTAAGAGCCCTTTCTAGTATTCAAGTTTAGTACGTCTAAATGTGTTTGGAGACTCTAATCTCACTCCTAACTCAATCGGTTGATTAAAGTTCCAGCTAAATATCCATTTTGAGACAGCTTTGTTTTTGTGTGATAATATCATGTACAAAAGTAGGTCATTGACAACAAGTAGTGGTTACATGATGTTACCAAATATTTGCACTGAAAATCAACAAAAAAATATTGATTGATTGAAAAAGAAAAGAACAAGGACAACACACGTTAACATTTGTACTTATCTAAAACTTCAGGCTGCTATATTATTTTTCAAGTACATGGGCAGAAACCACAGTCAATTGTGACTGTCATGTCCACTGTTGTTCCAACAAACAGTAATCTTTGATCTAAAATGGACAGAAAAAGTGTTTGGTTACACTTAAGGTGTCCTTGTTACGGAGGAATTATACATTTGCACACTAAGTAATATCAATTAACAGCATGCACTTACTAAAGGGTAGGGTTAGGTTTTGGTTTAGGATTAGTTGCTTGTAATTATGCATAATTTACTGTTACTTATTACTACAGTAAGAAAATGTAAAATATATAGCAATGACACTGTAAAACAAAGTGTTACCCCAAGTCTTTATATAGCTAATTGGCATTGGTGGATTGATGAGTAATGACAGATAAGTGATAAGTATTCCTTAATTTTTCATGTAAAAATTCTCTAAAATTGTCATCACCATCACTATACATCCTAAAAAACACAGTACAAGAAATTTGTTCTATAAAAAATGACCCAGTCAGCTGCTAAACAGATTCTGATGAATGCATGTTGAGCGCTTAAACCACCTTAACCCTGAAGGGATCTAAAAGAGGAGAGCCACTGGACCCTGCGGATTTGTCTCACCCGACCTTCATATCCTAAGAGGATTGCATACGCTAGGCTGTTAACATGAGCCTAATTGCTCTTATTGATTGGACTCTAAAAGCAATGGAAATAGCAATGACTTCAAAGGCCCTTCAGGTAGATGTGGTGGTGGTCCAGGACAGAAGTCTTGTGTGTATTATAAGAAAAGCTAGGTTTGTCTGGTTCATAACTCTGACGTGTTTATGGATAGCGGATCTGTATGTGTCCAGTATGTGACCTGGAGAAGCAGTCTGGTTCGTGTAGGTTTGGTCTCAAATGAATAGAAACGAAGCTCCGATCAGTCTCATGGGAATGTGGTCATTAATGCTTCTTTTCCTTGAGTTTTTCCTGAATCTTCTTTGGCTCGTCGAACTGTATCAACCTCAAGATGTCTTTGTTTTCCATGACACCCTGAATGAATTCCCCCTCTTCGATCTTATCTGTGAAGACAATGAGACATTGTGAAAATGCATGGATTATGAGCACACGGCATGATTCACGTATTCTGCAGCAATAGCACATATTATGATGAGTTATTACCATCATCTTTCTTTCCGAAAAAGGTCCAAATTTTGTCTGCTCGCTTTTCTGGTGTGTCCTCGTCTTCCGGAAGGTTTTTCTGGTCTTCGTCCGGAATCATGTTGAATATCGACTGTTCCCAGAAGAATTTAAAATATAAAAATTCTGTCACTTTTAACATAATAATAATAACTGACACATTTACAACTAAGTGATTGAGACTTGTACTACGCCAGGGGGTGTAATCTATCCTGAGCTTCTTGAGCCATCTGTTCGCAACTGTTGGGACTGTTACCTACATACTACAACTTGCTACTAAATGCCACGAGCAGTCTACCCCTAAGTCTTGCATGCTTTCCATACTCAGTCAACAGCTAATGCATTAAAAAGTCTTGTATGTTAAAGCCAATACTCACCCGTACAATCTCCTGCACCTCGTTTTTACTGATGGTCCCGTTGCCGTCTACATCATACAGAGCAAACGCCCATTCAAGTTTGCGTGTGGTCTTGCCTGACGAGGTAAGGTGCAGCGCCACAATGTACTCCTTAAAGTCCAAGGTTCCGTCTGCGTTGGTGTCAAAGCTGCGGAAGACATGCCTAGCGTAGGCGGAAGGATCCGCATCTGGGAAGAAACTGGCGTAGATGCCCTCAAACTGTTCTTTGGTGATGCGTCCAGTGGGACACTCTTTGAGGAAGCTGGCGTACCATGTGCAGAGCTCTTCCTCCGTGTATTTGGTGTTCAACTTCAGATCATCCAGAATCTCTTTGGACAAAGCACCGCTCTTACTGTTCCCCATATTCCCAAGCTGTAAACGAGTAAAAGGGACTGATTTGCTGAGTTTCTTCTTGCTTTCACCCACCCTCCTCGATTACCTCCTCCTTTCTCCAACCAGAACAACAGGATGGCGTTGTGCTTAGTGCTGGCGTTGGCCCCTCTTTGGGCTTGGCTCCCCCTGACAACTCCTCTAAGTGCTGAATTGGATTATGTATATCTCTATTTAAATCCAGACAGGCTTTCTGAAAGATTAGTTAGTTACGTAACACCACTTCTGATGAGTGCTGCATTATGTTGCTTTGCTCCTTTATGACGTGGTCTAACAATACAAGGATGGCAAACAAAACTCTGCACTTTGCTATAAAATTACCTGTGTCATCAAGTGTGATGAGCAACTGGGCTGCCATTTTGCTCATAGAGTCAGTTTCTACATGTGGTTTGGGGGCTCTACATGGGGGTTCATTTTACAATAAGACCCACCAGCTTACAAGACCATCTGCTGTTTCTCTAATTGGACTAGGTAATTAACAGACAGGGTTGTGTTACTGTAACACCTTAAACATCCCAGAGGTGCATTTATGAATAGGAAAACACTGCACAAGCTGCATTGTTGTTATTTTACAAAAATATAAAGTCAAGTCAAGTCAAGTCATCTTCATTTATATAGCGCTTTTAACAATGTAGATTGTTTCAAAGCAGCTTTACAGAGATAAACGTATAATTTATGGTAGCAGAGATTGTTTTGGCTTTATAGCGGTTCTTTAGTAAAGTTATTTTCCAGCTAAAGTTAGTTTTGATTGATTCGCTTCCATCGCAACAATCATTTGATATTAAATTAGGGGCCGCTAAGAAGACACCGTTCTCTCTACATAGATTTTAAACGCGAACCTGTGAGAAACGCTGATGGCGTTCACATGCGCATTAAGAATTGGTTCTATAGTTAAGTGCGTTTGAATATATGAGCGCAGGTTTGTAATTCCCTACAAACCAAGCCTAAACAAAGTACTGGTGTTTCCTTATAATTTTTGATACAGAATTTTATTTTATTTTATCAATTCGGGGTAGATACGCGAATTGAGTTTTCCGACAACGCTTTATCTGTAGAGTGGTAAAGGGATCCTCCATAGGGAGAGACTAGTTGGCACTTCAGCACTGCGTTGTCATCGGTCCAGGCGAAGGTCCTTCATCAGGTCTGGATACGGCCTGGATCTAGCAGGCTGCGGGAAAACCTCGGGATAAACAAAGACACTAAAATTAGCGTAGATGCCATTCTTCTTATGATGTAACGAGTACATCAGGATTTATGGGAAGTGTTCCCGGTTTCAGCTGATCTAATCTATGCAGCCTAACATTGAATTATAGAAGTCTATAATGTATTATGTGAAAGCTAGGTCAAAGAGATGTGTTTTTAGTCTAGTTTTAAAAAAATGTGTAGTTTCATGTTATATACTGTAAGTATGGGATGAGTATCTTCAGGAAGCATTATTTTGGTGCTTTGCAGTTACAATTTAATTCTGATGTTATGCGTCACCGTTTTCCAAACCAGCAAAATCAAACAACAAATGGTGCTAATACACACTTGTGTGCTGTAATACTACCGAATTATGATCCTAACCTTCATTTCCATACTGAAATCTCATATGGCCAGACAGTGATTCATTTTTTTTGACTTGTTAAAGTATTGGTGTCCAAGATGCCATGCGTCCATATTTAAAAGCGTAGCTTAAATGTGTGATGTGAATAAATAGTGTTCTCAATTACAATGAGTTGAAGCTTGGACCCAGAACCAGTAGAACCAGTATTCCTTTTGTCATGACTGTACAAGTGGATAGAGAATTGAATCAAGTCATGAGGCCTGACAAGGGCATCCATCTTGCTTCCAACATCTTTGCACAAATTAGATTTTTTAAATGTTTTTTTTTAATGTCCTATGAGTTTCAAATATGATTGTTGCATTTTGCAGTCTGTCTGACCAGTGTTGTACAGCTTATGACCTTAATCATAGGTTTAGTTTGTCATCCCTCCATAAATGTACCTCTTTTGTCAGCTATGACCTGTCAATGATCCTTACTTGATTTGCTTCCCAATCATACAAGTAGATTGGTTCCATTCACTCTTAAAAATAAAGGTTTCTTTATTGGTATCTATGGTTCCATGCAGAAACTTTAACATCCATAAAACCTTTCCATAATACAAAAAGTTCTTTATAATGGAAAAAAGCTTCTTTAGACTAAGAATTTTTTTTTTTACAAACGGTTCCCTGAAAGGTTCTTTGGGGGACCAAAACGGGTTCTTCTGTGGCATTGCTGCGAAAACCTTGTACAGGAATAGAGTGGACTTACATTACAGCACATCTGCAGCTAATAAAGAAGCTGTCTGCACTGGAAGTGGCTGTTTCGTCGCAATGCAGTTCCAATTGGTTTATTTTAGCATTCATCCTGAGTTTATGATGCATTCTGCTCCATTCAGTTCTTTTAAGCTTTGAACGCAAGAACATGACTAGTGTAAACGGCTGCTGATTTGTTCTGTACTGCCTGCTCTTGTTGTGGTTTTGGCAGGAGTTTCCTTTAGTAGCATCAGAGGACATGACTTTAATTAGAATACGATTTTCTATATCTCTAACACATTGGATGTTGGAGCCCTGTCATATGTGTCATGTTGATTAATGTTTTATTTTATTTTTTATTTTTTTTTATGCGATTTGTTTTGGTTGTGCTGAAGTTGTTTTGCTGGGTGAGTGTGCTTTTGTTTGGATGGTGAACAGCTTGAGCTACTGACCTCTCTAAACTCATTGGCACACATTGCCTATTTGTGTTGCCTCAAGTCATGGAGGTCAGTACTGCTCTACTAAGCAGATTATGACTGATGACAGATCTCCCAGCCAAAATAGGAAACTGATCTTATTGATAGTGTGTCTGCTGTGCTTTAATTAGCTTAGCTTTTTAGGGTACATTTACACCACAACGATGTACTTAAAAACGTAAAAGTTTTTCCTTTGTGCTTTGAAAAGTTTTGTGTACAGACGACAGCGTTGTCAAAACCATCCCCGTTCACACGGATCTGCAAAAACGACTAAACCGCTGTATTATGCAATGCATCTCTGCTGGGCGTACTAGTGGTGCAGTAAATAAACACTTTGCTGGAGAACTCTGTATCTTGAGCAGCACAAAAACCTGTAGTCCGCCATTGTTGTTTTGTACTTGTGAAAAAAATAAATGGTCACAATTATGTTCTGTCTTGTCTGCACCTGTTCTTGTTAGTCCCTGATTAGTTAACCTTCATCCACCTGTGTCTAGTTATTTCTGTGTATATATTCTCCCAGTTCAGTTCAGTCCCTTGTCGTTTATTATTCGTATCTATATATTATACACACTGTTGTGTCCTGTTCACCTGCCTGTGTACATTAAAGCTTTGTTATATTTTGGAATCAAGCTTCGTCTGTCTGCTTCATCAGCCAAAGCGTGACATAAATATACTTAACTGTATTTTAAATACATTTATTTTATGCTAAGTATTCTACAAATACATTTACATATTATGTACTTAATATAAATACCCTGCCATTTTTCTTTTAGTATTGAGAGTGAGGAGTTGTCGTCACGGTATAGAGCCCCTCCCCCGATCCGCCATGTTGGCAGGATTCCAGCGGCAAAACATCATTGTTTACGTGTGTTGTTAACTCGGTAGTAGAGGAGGTTTTCGCAATTCCGCACTGTTTTACCATGCCTGGAAGTAAAAACTGCTCCAGTGTTTGTCACAAGAAGCCAAGCGCCGACATTAGGCATTTCTCAATAGCAAGTACGCAAAGTTTGGACTTAAATGCCAAGTCCAGCTCAGGAGAATGACTCCCGAGGACGCGCGTCACTCAGCTCGCTCTGCTACTCCGGTTATCTCTGTATGTACATTTTAGGCAACAATAAAACGAAATATGTTATAAAACACTACACTGCCTCTTTTCGTTTTCATTTAAAGAAATCTTAAACATTACACAAATGTGGTTCAGGCAACGCATATTTATTATATTCACTACACGTAACGTTAGCATATTTATAACAAAACTTTTTTTAAAAATTGTTATATTTAAATTGTTCTTTTCGTTTAAATTTTAAAAATATTAAACTTATTAATATGGTTCAGGCAATATATTATGTGCATTTGTACTCTGATCATGACTGTAATAAAATAAAATAAAAATACAAAACTAAACCCTGTCTCTTTTTGTTGAATTTCAGTTTTATCAATAATAGTCATTATAAAAGTAGCCTATAAGTAAAAAGTACAAGAAGCTATACAATAAGAAATAAAGCAAACGATTCAGTCAAACATACAAAGTCAGCGCTCTAGTCTAACATTACAACAACGGTAAAGTTAAATAGCCTAAATATAAAGTTATGAAATTTCACTTAGCCCTCAGTTTGGCCAGGGAACAAGATTCAAGACCAAAGATCGCCCGTTAGGTCAACACAAGACAAATTATATCTCATGTTATCTTCTCTAAATACCGCTGTTTTGCGCTTGGTGTGAGCTTGTTCCTGTAAGGTCCCTTTTCTTTCGCCTTATCTTTTTGCATTGCTTTACTTTCTTCCTTTTCTTTTTCGTATTCGTAGATCAGTCTGTGTCCCGCTGAAATAATAAATAGCCTAATAATAATAGCCTAATAAATGCGCAAAAATGAAAGAGCTCTGGAATGTTTAGTCGCGCTTCTGTGTAGTTCTGAAGGCGTTGCCCCTGGCAACCGATAGCGTCTCCTTCCATCATGGCCGACAGGCTCAGACCCCGCCCAAATCAACCCAAGTCGGCACGTGACTCCTCACTCTCAATACTAAATTGGTATACTTAAAGTCTGCTAAATTGGAACAACTAATTTTGTACTTAGTGTAATTTAGTTATCCAGAAATAGTGCTGAAGTTCAAATATACTTAAGTATATTTGATTGTGCTAAAGTGAAACTATTTCAAGTATACTTTAGGAACACTTTAAATATCTTGCATTTAAAGACTGATATCATACAGAGATCATATGATCCTTACTAATAGTGATATTAAAACACATTTTTGGCTTAATATTAATAAATGTGCATTGTGCAATAAAGAAGTACTCCAAATAAAGTTTAATTATAATATTTGTATCATTAAGTCACAAGCGATATGTCAGTAAATATGTCAAAGGGGGGGTGAAATGCTAATTTTCACTTAATCTCCTGTTAATCTTGAGTACCTATAGAGTAATATTGCATCCTTCATATCTCCAAAAAGTCTTTTGTTTTATTATATTTTTAATTGAAAGATTGGCTGTACCGAGTCTTTCCGGAAAAAAACGAGCGGCTGGGGGCGGGCCGTGTGGGCGAAGCTTAGCTGTGCTAACGCGCCGAGCTAACAACACACAGAGACATTTGTTCAACAGTTTTACTCACCATCCGGTTCCAACGCACGACCGCGAACCTTTATCATTGTGACTGCTCGATCCTTAAGCATTAGACGATCTGCAAATCCGTCGATCTGGGCTTTGATTATAAAACAATCATCGTCGAAATGCAGGGAACAACAGTCTTACACAACTCCTTTTTATGCTCAGGAAAACAAACTCCATCCACGGGTTCCTTAACGCTGGGTTCTTTGGGAATCTGTGCAGGGTTGTCTTGCCCTGGCAACCAAAAACACACTTCTTTGGTGACATTGACTTTTCCAAAAGCCGGGCAGGGCGCTTTGATGGCGAACTGCTTTCACTCTCTTGCTCTGGTCTACGGTTGCGCGCGCGCCCGCGATCTTATCGGAGAAGTGCCCTTAGGACCCATATAAGGAAATTCCGCCCTCTCTTACGTAAGACAGAGCCATACTCGAAAAAAACTTTCCGAAACTTGTGACAAACCGGAAGGAGTATTTTTGGAACAAAAATACTCCTTCAAACGTACAACTTAGTTTTTGAAACTTTGTCCATGTTTAGCATGGGAATCCAACTCTTTACCAGTGTAAAAAACTCAGTATGCATGAAATAGCATTTCACCCCCCCTTTAATGAATTTGTACTTTACTGTTATAATATAATATATCAAGGAAATGCAATTACCCTGCCTACTTGTCTAATGTAGATGCCTTTTTGTTACACATATTTAGCCAGTGTACTGAATATAATGCATTGTGTACAATGTATACACAATGCATATACTGTATTGGCAGAGATGTATAGTAATTGTAAGTTATGTGCGTTTATGTGTGTGTGTGTGTGTGTGTGTTCAAGGACACAAAAGACTGTGGTTCTACTGTGGTCCTACTCCTAGAAAGGAGTATAAAGGAAATCAGCCATTTTGGTTGAGTTTACTGGAGTTCAAGCACATGAAAAGGTGGACAGCTTGCACCTGCGATGCCTTGAGAAGGATCTTGGAAAGTTTGGGAAAGTTACAACTTGCGTCAATCAAGAAGATTAGAACCTAACTTCGGTGGGAAACAACAGGAGTATAAAAGACTGATGAGTTGATTGCCTCTTTGGATACTGATACGTCATTAAACCCCAGATGCCTGGAAGAAATTAAAATTTTCTGAAATTGTCATCGTAGGTGCATGTCCACTGTGAGAGACATGATCTAAAAAAAAATCCAGAGATCACAATATATGATTTTTTAACAATTTATTTGTATGATACAGCTGCAAATAAGTATTTGAACACCTGTCTATCAGCTAGAATTCTGACCCTCAAAGACCTGTTAGTCTGCCTTTAAAATGTCCACCTCCACTCCATTTATTATCCTAAATTAGATGCACCTGTTTGAGGTCGTTAGCTGCATAAAGACACCTGTCCACCCCATACAATCAGTAAGAATCCAACTACTAACATGGCCAAGACCAAAGAGCTGTCCAAAGACACTAGAGACAAAATTGTACACCTCCACAAGACTGGAAAGGGCTACGGGGAAATTGCCAAGCAGCTTGGTGAAAAAAGGTCCACTGTTAGAGCAATCATTAGAAAATGGAAGAAGCTAAACATGACTGTCAATCTCCCTCGGACTGGGGCTCCATGCAAGATCTCACCTCGTGGGGTCTCAATGATCCTAAGAAAGGTGAGAAATCAGCCCAGAACTACACGGGAGGAGCTGGTCAATGACCTGAAAAGAGCTGGGACCACCGTTTCCAAGGTTACTGTTAGTAATACACTAAGACGTCATGGTTTGAAATCATGCATGGCACGGAAGGTTCCCCTGCTTAAACCAGCACATGTCAAGGCCCGTCTTAAGTTTGCCAATGACCATTTGGATGATCCAGAGGAGTCATGGGAGAAAGTCATGTGGTCAGATGAGACCAAAATAGAACTTTTTGGTCATAATTCCACTAAACGTGTTTGGAGGAAGAAGAATGATGAGTACCATCCCAAGAACACCATCCCTACTATGAAGCATGGGGGTGGTAGCATCATGCTTTGGGGGTGTTTTTTCTGCACATGGGACAGGGCGACTGCACTGTATTAAGGAGGGGCCATGTATTGTGAGATTTTGGGGAACAACCTCCTTCCCTCAGTTAGAGCATTGAAGATGGGTCGAGGCTGGGTCTTCCAACATGACAATGACCCGAAGCACACAGCCAGGATAACTAAGGAGTGGCTCTGTAAGAAGCATATCAAGGTTCTGGCGTGGCCTAGCCAGTCTCCAGACCTAAACCCAATAGAGAATCTTTGGAGGGAGCTCAAACTCCGTGTTTCTCAGCGACAGCCCAGAAACCTGACTGATCTAGAGAAGATCTGTGTGGAGGAGTGGGCCAAAATCCCTGCAGTGTGTGCAAACCTGGTGAAAAACTACAGGAAACGTTTGACCTCTGTAATTGCAAACAAAGGCTACTGTACCAAATATTAACATTGATTTTCTCAGGTGTTCAAATACTTATTTGAAGCTGTATCATACAAATAAATAGTTAAAAAATCATACATTGTGATTTCTGGATTTTTTTTTTTAGATTATGTCTCTCACAGTGGACATGCACCTACGATGACAATTTCAGACCCCTCCATGATTTCTAAGTGGGAGAACGACAGCTCCTACTCACACTCTCCGTCTCTGCAAGATTCGGAAGGGAATGATTCAGATTTCTCTCGGCACATCTACTAGAAGACTTACAACTGTCAGACAGGTTGCTCACGTCACATCTACATTGTCAAGCTCAGTTTGAGGCTGCACAGTACGCTTAGCCATCAGGAACAGAGTGCTTCTAATTGACTTTACTGATCTCCGTCTAAGTTTATGGGGTCGCTGTGTCCATTTCTTTTACTCTCTATGGTTTCAACCGTCCCGACAGCGCCTCCTGCCAGTTAAACCTGGTCATAGGAAAACCACTGTTAATGTGGTCACACTATGTGTTTAAGCATGTTTTGCAATTAATAATGAAAACTTTTGTAATGTTCAATGTTCTCAGGGTGAATTTGATGTTTAATAGTTATTTAACCATATGAACCTACAGAAAATGCCAAGAATAAGGAAAAAAACTACAAGGAGAGGAGAGGTTGAGCCAGAGGTATATGAAAGGGCCTATTTAGATATAGTGTCTAGGGAGGTCAGCATTAGCTGTGCAGCTGAAATACATGGCCTCAACCATGTCACCCTTTCACACTACGTGAAGAGGAGAGCTGAGACACCGATTTCACTGCAAATGCCTGGCATTTAAGGACTGGCTCACATCATTTCTCCAGCGTGCCACCTCCCTGTCCATATGTTGCCCCCAAGCCACCAGCATTCAGCGCGCAACCAGTTTCAATGAGAACAATGTGAACTCCTTCTACCTCAATTTGAAGAAGGTCCTGGACTGCCACAAATTCACGGTGAAGGATATTTGGAATGTGGACGAGACGGGTATATTCATGAAACTCATGTTAAAAAATAGATAGATAGATAAATAAATAAATACAATACATCCATAAAATCCATTTAACAGTTCATTTGTTTTTGCAGGCATTACCACTGTGAAGGTGCCGGACAGAGTGATAGCCGCCACGGGGGAAAGGCAGGTAATGACTTTCTGGGGAGAGTGGGACGTTGGTCACCATCGCCTTCGCGGGTAACGCGCAGGGCAAACATGTCACCCCATACTTCATATTCCCTAGGATTAATTACAAAACATGTTTGTAACAATATGAACAATATGTACATAAGTTACTTGTCAGGTATTGTTAATAAAAACAAGCATTAGATGAATAGTTGCCCTTTAAACTGTTATGTTTCATCCGCCCCACCCCTGTGTGTCCCAGGCAGATATCTTTCTATATTTGTACCGAATAACACATGGTACTAAGAGAACACATATGTGAGTTGCTGATCACCAAAAAAAAAAAAAAAAAAAAAAAATCTATCTGTAACCTTATCTTAGAAAACGACGTTTATCTGAAAAGTGTTTAAACTGTCCCGGCTCTCCCCTACTAATACACTTTTCCTTTTAATGGTACTTTAATGGCCTGTTAAACTTTGAAAAGCCCTTTAGGCTGTCAAAATATTATGAATTATTATACTAATTATTAAAATGATCCCAGTCCTCAAAAAAATACACAAAAAGTTTGTCGAATACATTTAGAAACGTTAACTGCATAAAAAACAACATAAAATGCATGAAAATAATTTCAATTCATGTGTCATATTTAAAAACCGCACCTCTGTAGCGTAATGCGAGACCGTCAAACCGCCAAATCATTTCATTGCGTTTTACATCAGGAGTAGACAGTTCTGCAGTACATTGAGAGTTGAAGCTAGCAGTTAGCCTGGAAATCCAGATCTAAATCTGAAAGATTAATGGTCTGGCGTCGACTAATGAAAATCGGCCAGCTCGAGGGGCGGCATCAAGCATGCATTTGAAAATCTCACTGCACGCAATTGGATAACACTACGACCAATCACAACAAGGCCCATACGCTACCAGCAGAGCTAACTGGTAGATTGTACTCTTGCCGTATCCGGTCGGCAAAACAGCAAAAACACACTTCTTGCAAAGGAACGATTCGAGCGCCGTCTTCTGTTCCTCTTTTAGATAAAAAGTCTAAATCTTTCATTGTAGTTTCAAACAAATGGTGTTCATCCATAGCCATCTTGCAATGTTTACTAATGACTTTGACGTCACAGCGCTGTCATCTCGCCTCTGGCCCGCCTATATCAGATAACCCGATGTGATTGGTGCAGCTCGGATACAAGGGTATATTTAACGAGCATCATTACTTGACGCCAGAGTAAACTCGCTGAGCAAATTCAACTTGTGCTCTCGCGAGAACTCTGGATTACCAGGGTAGCTAGCAGTGACAATCGGCAGAGATTTGTTACGGATGGTTTTATTCCATCCGCACACACCGAAACTTAAGCAGTTCTGCACGTTCACATTCTTCCACAACGAACAGAACTTGCGTGTGCACAAGTATAAAACGAGTGCATTTGTATTAAGCGACTCGGGCGACCCGGGTTTGATCCCAGTCCGAAGTGGTTCCTACATTCTATGTGCAAATATCTGTTCCCATTGTCTCACTGATGTTCTCTGGATAAGTAAGTTACTGGTATACTGAGGCAGGTCAGTAAAATGCAATTTCTCATACAGTGTCATTATTTACAGTATAAAGATTACTTTATTGTAGCCTATTTGAAGCACACTAATGATGCCATAAAAACACTTCAAGCTTACTTGGAATGCCCAAGTAAGCAATGTTTTAAAATCACTAAAAGTTTGTTATCAGTATAATATTAATGTGTTCAACACTCTTACAGTGTAATTGAATTGCAATTGTAATGTCACCAAAATATATTTGAAGTTTAAGCTGATGAATTCTGCTTTTCAAAACTTAAATACAGGAGTATATATTAAAGTGCCTACTTAAGTATACTGTACTTGGAATAGTTCCACTTTAGCACAAATAAGTATATTAAATACAACTTTAGTTGAACTTCAGCACTGCTTGAAATGCATTTAGTACAAAATTGGTTGTTTCAGCTTAATAGACTTTAAGACTTTAGATGTAGTAATAAATTGTGCTTCAGTATACAAGTTTTTCACTAGGGGATGAGGACTGATTTTATTTTTCATATGAGCCCTGCTGTTGGGGCTTGGCTTGAGAGAGGTCAAATCTTATGTAATCAGTTGAATTCAGTCATTTAACAGGATTATCTAATGTTGACATTGTGATTTTAAAAATGTTCAGAAACAATTGATGTTTTTCAGAATTAATTTGCCGCCTTACATGGATAAATACGTGGAATATCTCTTAGTCATGATGCCAACACTTATACTGTATTTTACAGTATAGAATAAACAACAACAAGAACAACAAAAAAGCAATTAAGTTTGGGATAGGAGGATACGCAGGTAAGGATTACATGCTTTAGCTTCTCTTTTCCAGGAGGTTACAGCAAAACCACAATCAAGTGGGCAGCGTGGTCATGATTACAATCTGTGTTCATGCACTTTAACATTTAACCATACACAGATATTGAAGGATTAATTCTGAAATGAATGTATGAAAAATGCAGAGTACAGTATAAGTAAAACTGACTCTGACTGACTTATCAAACCTGCTGTGGTGTTTGACTCAGCGACAGTTTGATTCATTTTTCTTGGTGTTCTACGTTTTTGAGCAACGTTTTGAGCAACGTTTTCATGAACACGTCATTTTAAAGTCAAAATTAAAATCCTTGCAAAAATGCAACTCAATACGTACTGTGTCTAACAAGGAGAGAGCAATGTTTGAGCAATCGCTATTATATAGGGCATTGGATGTAGTTTGTATATGTAGGACATGTATGTCCTATAAGGACATGGTCGTCATCAATTGTCCGTGCAGATAATCCTCAAAGCATCTTAGACTCCTTTTAAAATGAGGTTTGTAGACAAATCACCTGTGTGTTATTATTGCTGATTATATATATATATATATATATATATATATATATATATATATATATATATATATATATATATATATATATATATATATATATATAATTATTATAACTTATCCTAAATCTATGTTGCATTAGAGTTTGTAGTTTCTAGGACAATGGAAGACTGACTATATGTACAAATATGAATGCACTATAGGTCGAATATTATTGTAATCTGTGTTTATTATGTTGCATCAGAAATCTAATGGATCATATGGATTATTTGTTACATAATTTCACCCCTACAGAAAATACTGAATACTTCTGCCATATTTCATCGGTCATGATCAGATACTAGCGTTCATAGCTAGCTTTTTTAAAATACTTATTTCAGTGAATCATATTTTTCATAGGCCTGAATAATAATAATAATAATCAGCATTGAATTATATTAATAAGCATAATATTAATATGGCCATATGCTGAATAGGATAATGTAGAGGTTCAGTTTCTAAATATCTCTTTTTATGGGATCATTCTCTATTTTTGATGGTTTCACACTCTTGAAGGTCAGTAAATCACCTCACAAAATGCACTCTGGTCAGTACAATCCTTGCTGCAACCTAACCCGTGTTTAATTTAGTGTAAGACATACTTTTTGTATAGTTTTGTTAATGGTTTTCAAGGATTAGAGGCTAATATGTATCTTGTCCAGCAACCTGATTTGGTAAGTTTAAATGGATATTACATCCGACATGTTTTTTTTTTTGTCAGTTTGTTTTTGGATGTCAGTGGACCAAACAGCGACTTGATTGGTTACCAGTAATCTTCAAAATATTATCTTATGTTTTTGCTCCAAATGTAACCAGTGACAGAATCTTCATTGGGATGAAGAGAGACATTTTGTTCTAGGTGGACTAATAAAAAACAATTTAAAACAAAAATTTGCCTTTACAAAAGTATGTACAAGCAATACAATGTTGCAGTCTGTAAAATTAATATCTCTGTGACAAAGCATGAAATATCCGGAAACAGATAAACCTCAGGATTCGATGTTACATAACTTTCTCCACTGTTCTTTGATATCATGAGCTTTAAACCAGTATTGGAATTTCCGGTTCAACAGCACCTCGGAAAAAAAACATGGGGGCAAAAAGGTAATTTCTTCCTTTTCCCTATATTTCCCTTCTTTATCCTCTGCTAGGCTCCATCCTTGTAAAAATCTCTTTTCACCTGTTCATGAAATTACTTTGGGAAAAAATCACATGGACAATTATTATAACCTACTGTATTATTATAATACCCTTGTGATAGTATATGCCTTACAGAGATTAGTAAAAAAAAAAAAAAAAAAAAAAAAAAAAAAAACTCATGTCATTCAAAAACCCATATGACTTGCGTATAGAACACAATACCTCCGTTTCTATCATATGACTTCCAAATACTAGTGCATAGTGAAATAGACTACGTTTATGGTACTTTCATGTTGCTTTTTTTTGGTCATTTTTGTAGTTTGAGACCCCCAGAAACCGTTCGCTTACATTGTGAAAGTTTTTTAACAGGACAGTGTGGACATTTTTCTAAATATCTGCTAAAAAACAAAAAACTGCTAAAAAACAAAAACCCTTCTCTTGATTCTCTCCAAGATAATTTGTGAATTCCTGAATAATAAATGTTAAATAATAATTTCCAGCATAAGCCCCTGTGGGCTTAGTCCAGTGTCTGTTTGTGCTGACATCTGTCAGCCCTTAAACATATTTCCCATAGCCGTTTTCCTACATTTGTATGAAATATCCCACATTAATCATCCAGCTGTCAAATCAGACAGGATTTGCTGTGTGTGTGTGTGTGTGTGTGTGTGTGTGTGTGTGTGTGTGTGTGTGTGTGTGTGTGTGTGGCAATAATTTTTGCATGTGCAAACAGATGTAAGAGCTTTTTCGCAGCATCAAAGATGTTACAGATTTATCTTTATCTTCTTTACTGTAAACCATTGTTGAACAAACTGTTCCACTTCATTGACATGTTCACTGAGGCAGACTTGAAAATGGAGGAAGTTCCCACTGAGATTTGGCAGATAGCCCAGCATCAGATTGAAGAATAATCTGATTGATAATCTGTTTTATTGCTATGCTCACAAAAATAAGCTAGGGGGTTTAGATGGAAGAACAATTTGCCCTTTGAAATGATAACAGTGAAAATGATGGGGGGAAGGGAACTGTGGGTGGGGTGGGGAAGGGGAAGGGGAAGTTAGAGCGAAACATAAGAGACTGATAGCATTAGAGCTAGACATGAAGTGGAGCAACTGTGTTTGTGAAAGCTCTGCGTCCGTCCAGTTGGTCTACCAAGGAGAAGAAAGCACAGATGGGACGCATTAGCAAGCATCTGCAAAACAAAAGTTTGAATGTCTGAAGCAAGGACCTCGAAGCCAGGAAGCCTCATCTCCTTGTGCCTCCTGGAGCACGATGGGTATACAGCGTGCTCAGAGAGCATCTCTGGCGCTCACGCTCAACTATGTGGCGTTGGCCATGGCGATCTCCGCCGTCACCACCAGCTACTGGTGTGAGGGGACCAGAAAGGTGGTCAAGCCTTTCTGCATTGGGCAGGTGAAAGTCAAGCAGACGTACTGCATCCGCTTTAACAGCTCCGACATCAACGACACGCGGCTGGTACAGTACATCTATGAGACCGGAGAGGAGAAGTTCCTCATGAGGAAGTTTCACGCAGGCATCTGGTTCTCCTGTGAACAAACCATGGACTTACAAGGTAAGACAGCATTACTGCCTCTTTCTCATGGCTAGACTGCCTACAAAAACCACTGGTGTTTTCATTAAAAGTGCAGTGCAGAAGCTCATTCTCCAGATGTGACTCTGGAGAAATGGATGTGGTAACACTTTACAATAAGGTTGTATTTGTAAACATTAGTTCATGCATTAGTTAAAATTCTGCATACAGCATTAATCTTTGTTGATGTTAAATTGTGCATTTACTATGCATTTCTTAGTAAACAGCATTAGTTAATCGAATCATCTCTTAACATTAATAGCTTACATTTTTAACATTTGTTAATGCAATAGTTAACAATGGAGTGGAGTAACAATGAATAACACCCCTTCGCAATGTGAATTGATCTTGGTTTATGTTAATTTATATACAGTAGGCTATTTACATGTCTGGAAACACATCACAATAAGGTTTAATAAAAAAAGAAAAAAACAATGAATATTGCTTTTACAGGACTGTTATTATTCCTGGGTAATGTTAAATTCTACACAATACTAATACCACCATTTCTAAGTATAAATTAAAGCACTGTTCCCCACCCTGGTCCTGGAGGCCCTCCAACACTGCACATTTCTGATGTCTTATCCGACACAACCATCTGAAGTCTTGCGGTCTTTACTAATGAACTAAATGAAGGAAGAAAGCAGTAAGAACTAGCATGGCAAGCTACACAGCATCTCATTCTCTGTTCCTTTCAATAGGTTTACTTGATACTGCATTATGAGCTATGTGCCAGGAGAGGTGCAAAAACAGCAATTCTGAAGAGCGTAGTTCCATCAATGCAAATTCAAGATGGGTGTAGTCTCCTATATACTTTTTCAACATCAGAAAATACTAAACAGGGCAAATTAGCATGAGAGCGAAATTCGAACAAAGCGCAAATGGAAGTGGAAAGTACTGCGTGTGATCTATGGAAGACGCGCAAATGAAAGAACACCAACGCAGCCGGATCATTTTCATAATGACCAACAAGAGCAGCGCAAATTAGCCTCTGTTTTAAGACATGCTTTTTGGGGGGGGGGGGCGTTAAATAATTCCGCAAATACCAGTAAACTGACAAGCGCAAACCTTAGTAAATCACCTTCCATGATTCATTTAAATGATGTTTGAAGTTCGGGAGAAGCATGTTCAGATAATTAACCTAAATTAACTCAAGAGGAGCGCACTCAGTTAATCAACCAATTACCAAAATAAGAGGTATATATACAGCAGACTTACCTCCGTCCGTCAACAGTTTAACAGCATCCCTCCACCACCCCATCTCCTCACTTCTAGTCCTAACTACTCTTTCAACAACCGGGGGGAGTACTCTGGGTTCGGCCAAAAAATCCGAGCTCGGAGCCCTAACTTATGCATAACCTTTACTCCACTTAATTACATGTAAGTGTGAACTCATGAAATACTCTCCTCCCATAAATTTTGAGTCTGAAAGGGAAACTCCTACAAATGCATATGCAGTAAGGTGTCCATGCCTTTTCACCTTTTTCACTGCGTGTCTTTAGTAAATCCTGAAAGTAGTTTTTTAATAAGTAAAGATTTAGATTTAGTTTGTAAATCTGGCCCTTTAGTTTGTGTATCGGCTGTAAAAGCCAGACTCCCTTTGAGAAGGAGACACTTTTTCTACGGCTCCTCTCTCCAAAGGGGAAGAACTTAGAACTTCCTGCCCCAAAATGAGAGCCTCCCAACCAGCAGCTATAGGGAGCAGTCCGTTGAAAAAAAGCGGACCACGATGGAATTGGATGATGTGCCCCAGTTTTATGATTCAAAGAATCATCCCATTTGGCAAAAGTCTCCACCTTGCTAGATGGGGAGAGAAGCATCAGTCTCTCTGCAAAGCATAAACTCCAAAAGTCTTGTAGCATGGAGAAAACAGGAGTACATTGTCATGTGGGGCATCACACGGTCTGCTTTCGTCAAAGACGCAGGTTGTGATGGAGCTAACCATAGGTGACATGATCACCTGAAAATGTGTCATAGTGAGAGAGCCTGAAGCGTCTCCAACCACTACATGAGAAATGAAGAGTATAAAATTGGTTTAACTTGATTGCCGACCTTAGTTTAATGCACCTACGTGAGTGCTGTGCCTTTGGACTAGGCCAGTTTCTGGGAGTGGGGCGGACCGCATTGCCTAACCACGACATAGTAGTCTTGTGAGTGAGCCATCTTTAAAAAATACATAACTGCTATCGAACTGCTATCATCTGTAATGCCACACAGCTGAGCTGACAAGCAAAATCAGCCATGAGCGACCAATCAAACAAACCAAATGTTTAGTAGCACAAACACCAAATCAATCGCACACTACCATAGAGTATTTAAACGGGCTTCAAACAATCATCACTTCTAATAGCATCAAGTGAACCTGTGAAAAGGAACATTAGTTTACGAATAATGAACAAGCATGAATTAACAATGAATAGCATTTATTATTTATAACACTAACCTATAATAAATTCTGTAAAACTTGTTCCTTCTTAAAGAATGTGAATCCATTTGTTTGATGCACATTTGGAGACAAAAGCCAATGTTTACCAGAATTGTCTCTTTATAGGATTTACCTGTAGGAGCTTTTTAGAGATTGCACCAGATCATGAAAGAGGTGGGTAAGTAACAAGTGTTACATGTTAATTATATGAACAATAAACACAAATTACCTCAAACAAATTCCGTTACATCTACTAGTTCATTCAATTCAAAACCTAACACCACCCAAACACTTCTCTAGACAAGGTCATCAGATTTTCTTTTACTTACAATATGTGCAAGTGTGCATGTAAGCTTTGATACTCGTGAGAGGTCAAAGATTACTTGGAATGAGTTACAGTGTTCAGTAACTGAGGATAAAGTAGCCTAAGGGTTTATCTGAGTAATAGACGGACATAGCTACATTTTAAAGTCATTAATCCCCTTTTCATACTTATTTTTTTTTTTACTGAGAACAAAGCACAACTTTATATATATATATATATATATATATATATGAGTATGAGCATATATATAGTACATTAAGAACATAAAGGAGCATGTTCATAATGTTTGTATGGAATAATGTATAAATGTAAATGCTAATTTAAAAGCAAAAGGACAACAATGTCTCTCTTATCCTCTCTCTCTCTCTCTCTCTCTCTCTCTCTCTCTCTCTCTCTCTCTCTCTCTCTCTCTCAGAAGTGCTCTGGCTGTGTATTGTGGCTGAGTGTCTGTACATTGGTCTGCTGTTCACCGGTGGAGCTATGATGGTCATAGAGATGTGTCCATGCTTTAACATGATGAACAGACTCAAGCTCAATGCCTTTGCAGCTCTGTGCACCGCTCTCTCAGGTAAAAATAAATAAAACACATAAGAACAGTTGGGGCGGTACATACAGTATTTAAGGGCTTATCTTTTTTTAAAAAATAAATAGTTAATTGCATTTAGTTTAAGATAGCCTACTGTTAGTTTTAAATGTATATACACTCACCTAAAGGATTATTAGGAACACCATACTAATACTGTGTTTGACCCCCTTTCGCCTTCAGAACTGCCTTAATTCTACGTGGCATTGATTCAACAAGGTGCTGAAAGCATTCTTTAGAAATGTTGGCCCATATTGATAGGATAGCATCTTGCAGTTGATGGAGATTTGTGGGATGCACATCCAGGGCACGAAGCTCCCGTTCCACCACATCCCAAATACCCCTTTTCCACCAACAAGAACCGGGTGCTGGTTCAGAGCCAGAGCCAAAGCTGGGTCAGAGTTGGTTCGACTGACGAGCTTACTAAGAACCGGTTTGCCTTTCCACCGGCTAGAGAGCCACAACAGAGCCAGATCTTACGTCACTGTATACGTCTCATGTTGCCCAGCAACCGCTAGTGCGGTAGCGCCAAACACAAACACGCCAGGCTTGTTCGAGATGCATCGGCTTCTCGCAGATCGATCGCCGCATGACATCAAAGCACTGCGATAGCGATCTAAAAGCACTCAAACACTCCCGCAGCTCCGATCGGTCCTCGCCGCTCCAATGCATCTCAAACAAGCCATCAACAATAACGGACGTTACAATACTATGGATGCTCATGGGTTTGCAAAAATACATCGGAATCCAACGCGTTCGTGCAGCTCGCCGTAACTTACATAGACGGATATTATAATCGAGCCGCTATTAGCTCGACTAGCTGCTATTTAAAAATGGCGGTCACAAGTTTCTATTCGTCTTGTTGGTCACGATAACCCCGCCCCCAGCCCCTGACGCAAGTGGTTCTTTCTTGGCTCCGTTCTAGACCCTGCAATGATTTGGTGCTAGTTAAGAACCAGTTTTACTGGTTCGGAGCTGGTGCTTTGGCGGTGGAAAAACAAAGAACCGATTTGAAACTAGGCTCTGGCTCCGAACCAGCACCAGCTCTGCCTTGGTGGAAAAGGGGTAAAAGATGCTCTATTGGGTTGAGATCTGGTGACTGTGGGGGCCATTTTAGTACAGTGAACTCATTGTCATGTTCAAGAAACCAATTTGAAATGATTCGAGCTTTGTGACATGGTGCATTATCCTGCTGGAAGTAGCCATCAGAGGATGGGTACATGGTGGTCATAAAGGGATGGACATGGTCAGAAACAATGCTCAGGTAGGCCGTGTCATTTAAACGATGCCCAATTGGCACTATGGGGCCTAAAGTGTGCCAAGAAAACATCCCCCACACCATTACACCACCACCACCAGCCTGCACAGTGGTAACAAGGCATGATGGATCCATGTTCTCATTCTGTTACGCCAAATTCTGACTCTACCATCTGAATGTCTCAACAGAAATCGAGACTCATCAGACCAGGCAAAATTTTTCCAGTCTTGAACTGTCCAATTTTGGTGAGCTTGTGCAAATTGTAGCCTCTTTTTCCTATTTGTAGTGGAGATGAGTGGTACCCGGTGGGGTCTTCTGCTGTTGTAGCCCATCCGCCTCAAGGTTGAGCATGTTGTGGCTTCACAAATGCTTTGCTGCATACCTCGGTTGTAACGAGTGGTTATTTAGGTCAAAGTTGCTCTTCTATCAGCTTGAATCAATCGGTCCATTCTCCTCTGACCTCTAGCATCAACAAGGCATTTTCGCCCACAGGACTGCCGCATACTGGATGTTTTTCCCTTTTCACACCATTCTTTGTAAACCCTAGAAATGGTTGTGCGTGAAAATCCCAGTAACTGAGCAGACTATGAAATACTCAGACCGGCCCGTCTGGCACCAACAACCATGCTACGCTCAAAATTGCTTAAATCACCTTTCTTTCCCATTCTGACATTCAGTTTGGAGTTCAGGAGATTGTCTTGACCAGGACCACACCCCTAAATGCATTGAAGCAACTGCCATGTGATTGGTTGATTAGATAATTGCATTAATGAGAAATTGAACAGGTGTTCCTAATAATCCTTTAGGTGAGTGTATCTGCTATAGGGCTGGTATGACGGCAATATATATCGTGACCACGGTATAACGTCTATTATTAGAGATTTTACTATAGCGTTTATTTCTCTGTATGTAAATATATCTGCGTAGCACAGTACTACTTAAAGTTACATACACATAAGAGTGATGAGTGGGACGTGCTTGATGATGAGTGCAATAAACTGTAAAAAAGATTGCGTTTGGTGCTCGCGCTGACTGACATTCACCAGAAGTGCGCTAAGACAGAAGTTCATTTGCAAAGACCAGACTGTTAGGATTTGCTCTGTTTGTTGATGTAGTTCAGACTGTTGTGCATCAGAATTAGCCAAATTGCTGAATACTGAATAAGCACTGGTCTGTAAATGTTGGCAGTAATGTTAATATTTTCATGGATATGACATCATAGTGTCACTTTTTTACTCACCTGCGACTGTGGCTCATGGGTTTCCAAAGTTACTAGTGACTCAGCATTTTCACTGGCCACCATTTTGACAATGATACCATGGGGAATAACTGCCATATAGATATTTTTAATATTATCTCATAATTTTGTAGCAGGAATATTAGGCTGCTGTCACTTTAAGAGCCGATGCACCGATCCATTATACCGTTACACATGCGTTTTCTTTTTCAACTATTTACGTTCACTTAAAACAAATGACTGTGTTTATGATTACTCACCAAGACCGGCATTTTGTCATTATGTTTTGTGTATTTGGCTGTTTAAGCGCAATATGCAGCGAAAAATAACTACATTTAGTACTAAGAGGTGGCTTTATGTGCCGCACTTTGAGGGTGAGCACAAAATCTGCGGGAATTAGTCAAATGATGCGCAATACACGCTGTAGCAACTCATGTAATAAGTATTACATTATTATTGTAACAAAACTCATAATGTATACGTTATGAGAAATTTATTACATTATAAACTCACCAAAAACATTTTTACAATTGTAATAGCTTTTAAAACATAAAAAAATTATATTCCATTACAGTACACTACTGTCACATTTTGGTTTTGTCATTGTCATGTTTCTGTGTTTTGTCATGTGATTCCCTGTAGACTGTTTGTAAGTTCATGTTCATGTCTTCATTTTGAGTTTTTAATGCCACGCCATGTTTTTGTTTCATGTTTGATCTTGTTTGTAATAAACTGCACTTGGGTTCAGAATACTTGACCGTCAACAATGAACCCAGCAGTTGGCCTCCTAAATTATAAATCTACGCCACTATGTTGAGGACTTCTGTGAACTTTGCGATTTGGTAGATTTTAATGACGTGGCTCTAAAGGACATTTTTAATTTTGGGTTGAACGAACCAGTGTGGTCTCGATTGCCAGGGGGAAAAATTCATTTTTCCCTGGCCCAATACATTGACTATGCCTTGTTGGTGAGTGGCTCAACTTTTACAGTGTTTTTTGCGGACGAGGAGCCCCGCAAAACCACAGTACCCTCCAAGCCTGAGCCTCTTCAGGTCATGCCTGCCAAGCCTGAGCCTCTTCAGGTCATGCCTGCCAAGTCTGAGTCTCTTCAGGTCATGCCTGCCAAGTCTGAGTCTCTTCAGGTCATGCCTGCCAAGCCTGAGTCTCTTCAGGTCATGCCTGCCAAGCCTGAGTCTCTTCAGGTCATGCCTGCCAAGCCTGAGTCTCTTCAGGTCATGCCTGCCAAGCCTGAGTCTCTTCAAGTCATGCCTGCCAAGCCTGAGTCTCTTCAGGTCATGCCTGCCAAGCCTGAGTCTCTTCAGGTCATGCCTGCCAAGTCTGAGTCTCTTCAGGTCATGCCTGCCAAGTCTGAGTCTCTTCAGGTCATGCCTGCCTAGCCTGAGTCTCTTCAGGTCATGCCTACCAAGTCTGAGTCTCTTCAGGTCATGCCTGCCAAGTCTGAGTCTCTTCAGGTCATGCCTGCCAAGCCTGAGTCTCTTCAGGTCATGCCTGCCAAGCCTGAGTCTCTTCAGGTCATGCCTGCCAAGTCTGAGTCTCTTCAGGTCATGCCTGCCAAGTCTGAGTCTCTTCAGGTCATGCCTGCCAAGTCTGAGCCTCTTCACGTCATGCCTGCCAATTCTGAGCCTCTTCAGGTCATGCCTGCCAAGCCTGAGTCTCTTCAGGTCATGCCTGCCAAGCCTGAGCCTCTTCAGGTCATGCCTGCCAAGTCTGAGCCTCTTCAGGTCATGCCTGCCAAGTCTGAGCCTCTTCAGGTCATGCCTGCCAAGTCTGAGCCTCTTCAGGTCATGCCTGCCAAGTCTGAGCCTCTTCAGGTCATGCCTGCCAAGTCTGAGCCTCTTCAGGTCATGCCTTCCAAGTCTGAGTCTCATCAGGTCATGCCTGCCAAGTCTGAGCCTCTTCAGGTCATGCCTGCCTAGCCTGAGTCTCTTCAGGTCATGCCTTCCAAGTCTGAGTCTCTTCAGGTCATGCCTGCCAAGCCTGAGTCTCTTCAGGTCATGCCTGCCAAGTCTGAGCCTCTTCAGGTCATGCCTGCCAAGTCTGAGCCTCTTCAGGTCATGCCTGCCAAGTCTGAGTCTCTTCAGGTCATGCCTGCCAAGTCTGAGCCTCTTAAGGTCATGCCTGCCAAGTCTGAGCCTCTTCAGGCCATGCCTGCCAAGTCTGAGTCTCTTCAGGTCATGCCTGCCAAGCCTGAGTCTCTTCAGGTCATGCCTGCCAAGTCTGAGCCTCTTCAGGCCATGCCTGCCAAGTCTGAGTCTCTTCAGGTCATGCCTGCCAAGTCTGAGCCTCTTCAGGTCATGCCTGCCAAGTCTGAGTCTCTTCAGGTCATGCCTGCCAAGCCTGAGCCTCTTCAGGTCATGCCTGCCAAGCCTGAGTCTCATCAGGTCATGCCTGCCAAGCCTGAGTCTCTTTAGGTCATGCCTGCCAAGCCTGAGTCTCTTCAGGTCATGCCTGCCAAGTCTGAGCCTCTTCAGGTCATGCCTTCCAAGTCTGAGTCTCTTCAGGTCATGCCTGCCAAGCCTGAGTCTCTTCAGGTCATGCCTGCCAAGCCTGAGTCTCTTCAGGTCATGCCTGCCAAGTCTGAGCCTCTTCAGGTCATGCCTTCCAAGTCTGAGTCTCTTCAGGTCATGCCTGCCAAGCCTGAGTCTCATCAGGTCATGCCTTAGCCTGGCAAGCCAGATCTACATCAAGATGTTTTTTGAATAAATGCAGTTCTTTTTAACCTTTTATTCATCAAATATATTAGGCAGCAGAACTGTTTCCAACACTCATAATAAATCAGAATGTTAGAATGATTTCTAAAGGATCAGGTGACAGACTGGATGTCACATGTGATACTGAAGACGGGAGTAATGATGCTGAAAATTCAGCTTTGCATCACAGGAATAAATTATTTTTTAAAGTATATTCAAATAGAAAACTATTATTTTAAGTTGTAATAATATTTCACAATATTAGTGGGGGTTTTTTTCTGTATTTTTGACCAAATAAACGCAGCCTTGATAAGCATTAGAGACTTCTTTCAAAAATATAAAAAAAGTAATGTTTCCAAACTTTTGACCTGTACTGTATACCGTATGTATACAAGAAGTAGCAGTTGTAGTAGTAGTAGTAGTAGTAGTAGTAGTAATAATCATAATAGTACTAGTCTGGTGGATTTTGTTGGCAGGTTAAGATTGGATTTAGATTTTTTTAAATGTACTGTAAAGGAATACCACTGCTTTTTGTTTATTTATTTATTTTTTAAATCTGTTGCAGGTAGTTTAAGACTGTATTTAGATTTTTTTTAAATGTACTGTAAGGGAATACTAATATGTTTTTATGTATTAAAAGCTATTACAATTATGAAAATATGACATGTTTTCGCTAAGTTGATAATGTAATACATTTCTCATAACGTAAAATGTTTTATTACATTATGAGCTCAAGATTTTTTAGCGTTTTGAGAACATTATTACATTATGAACATTTTATTACAATAAAACTGTAATACTTATTACATTATGTGCAGTTTTTACATTATGTGCTGTTACATAATGAGTTGCTACACACACAATCCCATGCCGAAATTCAAGCCCTGCAACAGAAACAATTCTCATCTGGAGCAAATGAAGCATTTATATAGCTCAGATTCCAGATGTTCTAATAGGTGTCTATCAGCCAAATATTGTCCTATCATAACATAACATACATCAATGGAAAGCTTATTTATTCAGCTTTCATGTGATGTATAAATCTCAATTTCAAAATTGTAACCCATGTGACTGGTTTTGTGGTCCAGTGTCACACATATTTTTTAATTATAAGGGAATGGGGTTGAAAAACTAATTGGAATAAAATAACAGAGAGCAAAAATAAATCAGGCCAGTTGGTTTAACGATCTTCTTTGATAGTTTGACCTGTGTCTGTGTGGCAGAAGACATCCAGAATATTCAAATCTTAAAGGTCTTATCTATTTTACAAGAAAAAAAATCTGTAGAAAAATGGAAAAAGCAGTGGAAATGTTCTGCAAAGATTTTCTATTTACGGATATCTCCAATGACCTAAAACACAGCACAAGGCGATGCATAATTCAAAATACGGGGAAACGTCTGTGAAAAATCAACATAGAAAAGTATTAACACAGTACGTCGGGCCCTATTTTAACAGACTTTTCTGTCTTGCTTTCACATTTTTGGCACAGACAGAGGAACACTAGTCCCTGTTGAATGCTCATTGCCAGAAAAGTAGAAAATCCTGCAAGCTCAACTCCTGCCAGTCATCCCCAGCTGTGAAACAGAGATGAGATTATACCGCACAAATCCAACCGCTTCATGTGTTCCCGACACTTTACAGAGAGCGATGATGGGTCAGCGATGCCCCAGAGACCAACTGAGCAATGCTGTTCATCACAGGGGTGAAAAAGCGCCTCCCTGGGTCTATATTCTACATTATTTCTCTTTTTCTCCCTTGCTGTGTGTGAAAACAAAAATGTGGGCATACATAAAAAAAAAAAAAAAAGATTTTTTGTGGCCATTTTTTGATGTTATATATATATATATATTGCTGTATGTATATATATATATGCTAAATATATTGCTGTATATATATATATATATACATATATGGCTATATATATATATATATATATATATATATATATATATATATATTGCTTTGCATTGTTGTAACAAAATTTAATGAGGTTTGCGCTCAAAACAACAACAGAAAATGCATATAAAGAAAAGAAATCTTAATTTAAGCATTAATAATCTCTGAAAAGTTTTTGAAGTATTTCAGTATTTTACTGAAAACAAAAATAGTGATTAAGAAAAAGTTGTCTCGCAGTGAATGTGTATTTGTGGCAGTGGTGGGAGGTTGTTTTGGATGGGAAGCTTCCTCTCTGGTCTGTCCCAACAGCGTGGGGATTTGGTAGTTTGTGCTGTAATCGGATTGGTGTGGGGGGTTAGGGGTTTTGGTACGTGACATGACCAGCCGAGACCATCCTCCCTCCCCCTATTTTTTTTTTTCACTATAATCCTGGTTGTAGGAATGCTCACCAACACACTTGATGCACATCAGCACCTGCCATTAGAAGAAACGACACTGAAAAAACACAATAGCAGCTTCATCACTTGATGCTTGTGCATTGATTGCAGCAGTGTTGTCGGCTTCTGGAATATTTGCATTTGGGTTTTTTAGTTATAAATAAATGTTTTATTTAATGTTTACTTGGTTTCAATTCATATTCAATAGCCTAATATAACATTTCTGTCACAATAAAAAATTAATCAAGTGTTTCTACCGTATTTTCAAACCAGACCTCTGTAATCACTGCAGGTGTAAATTAATGAATGTTGCAGGCACTCTAACTTAACTTTGCTGAACGGTAATTTAACCAGCTCACTCGCAGATTTAATTCAGATGTGACTAACTGTGGTCTTAGAAACCAATGCGTTAACATTCTCATTGATCTCAATAGGACTGATTTGTGGTGTTCAGGGCAAAGCTAAGGCAAAATCCTCACTGTTTAAAAAAAAATTTAAATGTAAATTCATATTTATGTTACGCTTAATGTTGACACTTTAAGGTTAAATAAATGTTACTTACACTATTAAAAAAAATTAATAACAACAACCAGTAAAATTATATTTTGTATTTTTACAGTAGGCCTAACACACAATTGATGTTGTATTTAATGAAACGAAGAATAAAGATAGTGCTTATTACCATAATTATTCCATAATGGATACTTTATTTGTTACCTAATGTTCACCTGTTCTTTTTAATAGTTAACTTATTTTCGGATCATCAGTCATCAAGACTCGGGAAACACTGCAGGTCACAGACATGAGATATAGCCTACTTTTAATTTCACCATACAAAACTGATTGCTCACTTAAAAAAAAGCCCTTGCAGGTCGTTTTTGACGTGACAAAGCGGTGATATCTGAGTGGGCGAGAGATGTTTACTTACTTTTTATTTGGTCTTTCCTTTCCATTTACATATTTCTTCAGACAGATTCTCACGAGCACTAAATTGAGAGGCGCGATTTTTACCCGCACAAACAGTGCAATAGCCAATCATAGTGCGATGGAGACTTTGCCTCCTCTCACGTGACTTTTCCAAATTTAAACCGTCATGTTTTTTTTTTTTGTGGGGGAGTTGTCAAAACTCAATGGGACTTAATGGGACCAGGGGAGGCAAGATAGACTCTTCTCGCCGTAACTTTCACCGCTGGTGTTGCTGTTGGACAGTGCACACTTTTTTTAATGTCATATTTCTTAATATCTGCGCTGTTTTAGTTTTCTACTCATCCAGTTCTTTGAGGAGAAACTGCCTATCTTGCCTCCTCGGAGGAAACAACCCTATCACAGCTGGTCAAGTACTTGCTACTACGCCTATTAATATACAATAATTAATCATTTCTACTTATTAAGTTGGTTTTGCAACTGGACAGTTTATTCTTTGAATAGACATTATACTTAAACTCATACTGACATCTTGTGGACAAAGCCAAAAATGACAATATATGCGCTGTAATTTTTCTGTGTCCCAGGCCTTTTCGGGATGGTTGCACATATGATGTTCACCACAGCTTTCCAGCTGGCTGTTCAGCTGGGTCCAGAAGACTGGAGACCTAAGACATGGGACTACAGCTGGTCCTATCTGTGAGTCTCATGTATGACATGTATATAAATACAATCAAACCAAAATTTATTCAGACATAAAACATTTAACATTATACATTTAACAGACATATAACATTTCCCACATTATGACAGTTTATATTTCACTGGTTTTTGCCATCCTTCTGTTAGACTGTCTCACAAATGAATTCGGTTAAATTTAAATACACAATTAGATAATACCAATTTAGGTCAACCAATTACCAAGCAGTGCTTCATTTTGTTCAGGCTGTGGTGTAAAAAGGTCACATTAGCAATAAAACAAAAACAAAAAACACTTAAGCAAAACATGGTCAGGTCAAAGAGTCTGAATAATTTTTGGTCACATATTTTTTTTATAAATTTCACTGGTAGTTCACTGTATGAAGAATGTTTGGGTATATGTCACAGTTTACTTTATTTTGCTATCCTCACATACATAAATGTGACCCTGGACCACAAAACCAGTAACATGGGTAATTTTTTTAAATTGATATTTATACATCACGAAAAGCTGAATAAATAATCTTTCCATTGATGTATGGTTTGGTAGGATAGGACAATATTTGACCGATACTATTTAAAATCTAGAATATGAGGGTGCAAAAAAATATCGAAACACTGAGAAAATCGCCTTTAAAGTTGTCCATTAATGTTTGCGATTTTGTTGCATTCACTCACAAAAATAAATGTTTTATATATTTACGGTAGGAAATTTACAAAATATCTTCATGGAACATGATCTTTACTTAATATCCTAATGATTTTTTGACGCATACAATGTATTGTTGGCTATTGCCACAAACCCGTGCGACTTATGACTGGTTTTGTGATCCAGGTTCAAAAATTAACTATAGTGTCCTGCACCCACTAGTAAAAAAAAAAAAAACAATTATATCTGGTGTCTGATTAAATTTTGATTTGCCTGTATATAACTGTATTTATTGGTATGCATCAACTACAGTACATATACAGTATGTGTCAGTTATATTTTACTATTTTTTTTCAGTAGTAAAATAAAATGAAAAAAAAATTGAATATTAAATATGATCTTCTCTCCACTTTTTCTCAGTCTGGCATGGGGCTCGTTCGGCACCTGCATGGGCTCAGCGGTCACGGCATTAAACCGTTACACCAAAACCATCATTGAGTTTAAGTTCAAGCGGAGGACGATTGAGAAGAAACTGCGCATCAAGCAGATTCTGGAGCTGGACGTGCCAGAAGACTTATGGTACACCACTTCATTACAAGAGGAAGCAGACCAACACGCGGCTCTGTATGTGAACGGCACCGAACCGTCCTGCATCAACTCCACAATACTGGACGATTGGGGCAGAGCATACTGCTGAAAACTCATGAAGGACACTGCCCGTCTTCAGCACAGACATTTTTGTGCATTTATATCATAGGGCTTCTGTCAACAGAGCAGGATATGGACTAAAGTTATGTTGCAGTGCCACATCTGTTCTGACAAGACTCGCTGTGCTACCGTGAACTAGTTTGTTCATATGCTGATAACTGAGGTTTAAAGTAATGTTCTGAGTTAAAAAAAAAAAAGCTCTATCGACAACAAATTTGACTGCTGTCAGTTATCACGGTATATAATTAATGCTGAAACAATGTTGACATTCTTGACAAAAACATAGTTTGACATCATTTTGAATTAGTACTTAATGGACAGTTCTTAATTTTATGTAATTTTGCAGTATTTATAATAATGGATTTATCCGCGCACATCATTATTATAATTCTCATGCGCTCTCTTTTTATGATAGTAACTTCAATTCATTGTTCCTCCTATATATATACGCTATATGGACAAAAGTGTTGGGACACCCGACCATTGCACCAACAGGGACTGTAATGACATTGCATTCTAAATACATTAAAGACATTAAAATATGGAGTTGGTCCCCTCTTTGATTGAAACAATTGAATTAAATGTGACCCTGGACCACAAAACCAGTCACATGGGTCAATTTTATGAAATTGAGATTTATACATCATATGATCGCTGGATGAATAAGCTTTCCATTGATGTATTGTTTGTTAGAATAGGACAATATTTGGCCGAGATACAACAATTTGAAGATCTGGAATCTGAGGGTGCGGGAAAAAATCGACTTTAAAGTTGTCAATTTATGTTTGCGATTGTGCTGCATTCACTCACATAAATAAATGTTTTATATATTTACATTTGGAAATTGACAAAATATCTTCATGGAACATGATCTTTACTTAATATCCTAATGATTTTGGCATAAAGGAAGAATCAATAATTTTGACCCATACAGTGTATTGTTGGCTATTGCCACAAATATACCCCTGCGACATGTGACTGGTTTTGTGATCCAGGGTCACAAATAATTAAGAGGTGTGTCCCAATACTTGTACATATAGGGGAGTGCAGCTATATGTATTTAAAAGGAAACTATTTTATGTATTATGGTTTTTAATCCAAAGGCAAGGTTAGTTCAAATGGAGTAAATCCAACACTATTAAAACACAAAGCAAAAATATGTTCAGTGATGATTGACAGCATGTCACATGTACTGTCATTAGACTTGTTCTCTAACCCAGAGTAGCCTATTATACCATGCATTGTTTGTTGTTATATATTTTTTTAAACATTTAAAAATTGATTAATGCATGTCTATTCATGTGAAATGTCATTATGTCTCATATGAACTTTAAACCACAGAGAGGTACGGACGCCATCTTCTGGACCGACATTTCAGTGCCTCTGGCAGAAATAAGACATGCTCCAGTGCCACATTTATTACACACTTGTGTCAATGCCAACCATCTTGTATATGCACTTGTAGGATGAGTGAAATCCCTCAATCTCTTATGGATGTAAGCGTGGGTTTCTGGATTAGTTCTGTCTTTGATGACACGGAAAACGGTTGAATTTTACTTGTATGTGTGGTGCATGTTGATGAAGCGCTGCTTATTAAATGGATAATTAATATAAAAAATGACATTTGTCATCATTAACTAACCCTCACATAGCATTTTCTCATTACTGTGATGCGTCGGATTTATGATGTGTTGGTCTGATTGTTATAGTTTTTGATACATGCATGAGTAGCCTATAATACATTTTATGTAGGTGATAGCATTGATTAAATATCACAAAATCATGTTAATTACAATGTGGTTTTGTGTATATGAAATATATTTCTCTGTGATCTGTGCAGCCGTTGACTTCTTAACAGACTAAGTTTGTGTGTTTCAGTTCTGAAAGAGCTCAGAGGAACATCATGATTTACATAAAGCTGAAATTATGAGGCACATTGTGCAGGTGTATCCTGAGAGAGAGTCATGCATGTCTAAGAAGATGCAAACAAATGCATTGCCAAAGATCTTTAATTGCAGAACCAAAACCAAAAATTAAAGAATATACTCGTGTTAAGTCTCAGATCTGGCATCATACAATTCAAATAATATGAGAAGAAATAAAGAAAAAGAAGAAAATAACAGACAATATTTCAATAACACTGTGAGTTTTTGATACTTTTCTTAGTGAATTTTGAGCCCACTGACACTTCACATGAGAAATCCACATTATCGGTCCAGTCCGAGGAGTCGATGGTCAGAGAGCTGCTCATTTTGAAGGTTTTGTCTTGTTGTTTCTCAGTAGCACTGCTCCAAACTCCCTCTGTAACAGAGCGTCCATTGACTGTCCAGCTGACATTAACCAGAGCTACAGAAATATCCTCAGCCAGACACACAAGTGTAGCTTTACTCTCCTTCAGAGCCTCAGGGGGTAAGGGATAATAGATAGGGGGCGCTGGCCCAAAAAAGGTTGAGAACCACTGGTGTAGAGTTATAGGCTTTTCAAACTATTTTAAGGCAAAGATATTTTAGGACAATTTTACAAATATAGAGGCTATGTGTGATCACTTACCTGATTTGTTATATGATTGGTGACGGTGGATGCCATACTATCTGACTTTGAAAATGTTTTTGCTTGTATTTAAATGAGTCTTTGTGTTCCTGCAAGCTTTTAGCCCTCTTGAAGGCTTGTGTGCCAAAATGTGTTGGTGAATAAAAGTAGTATTTTCTTATTAAAATAATTCATGCAAGTATAAAACGCAAGTAACAAATGCAAGTTTAATGTTTTACAAAAAAGCATCTGATGTTCTGAAATAATCAAAATCTGAAACTTAGAAACAGTGAGATCCAAAAACAGTCACAAATTTCACCAAATACTATATTTTAAAGCACTGAATATTGCTTTTTGTATGTGAATTTTGTTTAGTTTTTTCCCATTTTTCCAGTATTTTGAATTAATTGTATTGCTCCTTCATTATTGTTCATGTACAGATGAAGATCCCCTGATCATTTGCTGTTAATGCTCTTGTCTGGTTGAATGAACAGATGAAAAGAGACAGAGAAACTGCTGATTTCCATAGAGCTGATTATAACAGCAGGTGTTTCCTGTGTGTCAGAATCAACTTCCTGTCCTGAAGAAAATCTCCACAGCTCACTGCATCTGCTAGAAGACACACTTCAGCATCAACTTTACAATCCAGATTCACATGATGTCGTATCACACGAATGTCAGGCCATCAGGAGCATTTTGTTTCTCATAGTTTAGATCGTAACTTTACTGTATCAAATAATAGTCATTTTTCATTTGTCATTGAGTCGCTCTTCATTATCAGTCATGTGATCGTCTCCATATTCAGACATTCATCTCTGCTGTGCTCTGAACAAATGATATTTACTAGCAGTAACACTCGTTTAATTTGCTCTTTCCTCTGAAGATCTGAGGTTTCATATGTTTTAAAACTGAAGACATGGAGTATTTACACAATGATACTACTTTAATTATTTGTTCTTCCATTGATCGTAGAAGTGAAAACTGACTTAGTAAGGAAGTAGTTAATACATTTTGAATGGTTACATATTTCATTTCTCTACAAAATCAAGAAGAAAACTGTTTGTTCAACATGCGGTTTATTAAACAGTTTGTAAATCATCTTACATCAGAATTAAAGCCAGAATATTGTCTGCAGAAAATGACACAGTTCAGGCTACTAAGTTACATTCTTGAACTATTTTTAATATATATTCATGATTTCTATTACACTACGTCAGAAGATATTATCACTCGCTATCATAATCCCTCAAACAACACATCAGATCGTCTGAGTTTAGTCGCTGCATTGAGATTTCTTGATGCTTGTGCTGGTGATTTTTGAGGCGACAGACGCTTCACATGTCAGATCTTGGTCTTTGTCCCACTCTGAGCTCTCAATGGTTAAATAACTGCTCATCTTGAATTTCTGATCAGGCTGCTGTTCAGCAGAGCCGGTGAAGACGCCTGTAGTGACAGAGTTCCCGTTCACAAGCCAGCGCACATCAGCAAAAGCCACAGACATGTGATTGATCAGACACACCAGAGTGACTTTACTGGAGCTGATCAGATCTTCTCTGGATGGACGGAGGATGTTCAGCACAGGAGGAGCAACATCAGCATCTGCATCAGCATCAACACAAATCACCATTAACATGGACAAACATCTGCATCAGCATCACCATTAACATGGACAAACATCTGCATCAGCATCAACACAAATCACCATTAACATGGACAAACATCTGCATCAGCATCAACACAAATCACCATTAACATGGACAAACATCTGCATCAGCATCAACACAAATCACCATTAACATGAACAAACATCTGCATCAGCATCAACACAAATTACCATTAACATGGACAAACATCTGCATCAGCATCAACACAAATTACCATTAACATGAACAAACATCTGCATCAGCATCAACACAAATTACCATTAACATGGACAAACATCTGCATCAGCATCAACACAAATCACCATTAACATGATCAAACATCTGCATCAGCATCAACACAAATCACCATTAACATGAACAAACATCTGTCAGCATCAACACAAATCACCATTAACATGGACAAACATCTGGATCAGCATCAATACAAATCACCATTAACATGGACAAACATCTGGATCAGCATCAACACAAATCACCGTTAACATGAACAAACATCTGCATCTCAGACATACATCTGACATATTGAACTCTGACTACATTTAAACTTCGAAAAATTCACACATCAACCATGTCAACAATTCATCAAATAAAAATTCATTAAATAAAAAAATATTTTTTCAAAATTTAAAACATGCATCTCAATGTCTGTATTGACTTTCAACAAAAAAGTATGTATGTGGGTAGTTTGTTGGATTGTTATTTTCTACATCAAGATTTTAGGTTGAAATATGAATTTATATGGCACAGTGTATATTTTAGATGCGGACACTACATTTTCTACCATTTTTAATTATCTTCAAGCCTTCAAAGCTCATTTTCAACTTCTCCTACAGCGTGACATAAAGGTACAAATTGAGTAATACACTAGTTCATAAAAGCTTCATGTATAATAATTATAAAAAAACATTTAGCAAAACAGTTTTAGATGTAATACAGCACGTCACACCGCAGGTCAACTTCTCATGTGTTGTTTCACAGATACTGTACATTATTAGTTAAATGAGGACTTTAAATGAGGTTATTAGTTATTATTAGTTAAATGAGGAAAAAGTCTGCTCTATAATAATAATAATAATAATAATAATTATTATTATTATTATTATTATTATTCTTAATTGAATAAAAAGTACAACCAGATAAAACCACAGATAAAGTTAAAGCTGCAGTGAAAGTCTTGTCAGTGTATTTCAGGACTGTTTGCTGGAGGTTCTGATAAAACTGTCTCTGACTGAATTCACACATTTAACTAAATTAACTACAATAATGAGTTTATATTTCTATAATGAAGTTTAGGCTATATCTAATACAGTGAAAAGAAAAAATGAAAATACAGTGTAAAGATCACTTACCAGTCACAATGAGTTTTGTTCCTTGTCCGAATACCACAGTGACACATTTCATATGTTCAGTCGTACAAAAACCTCCTCAGTCTGTGAAGGAACAGAAGTGAAACACTCACTCAACCTCGGCCGACTGTGTCCTTTACACATTTATTTCATGGAGAAATGTTTCAGATTCAAACACAAACACATTTATGTTGCTGTTTTAGTCTTCATATTTGCTGTATTTGACGGCTGTGTATTAAAGTGCTGTGAAACACAATCTCATATGGCTGTTGTTATTCTGAGGTGTCAGTGACTGCAGTGAATCCTGCTGTTGTCTCAGTGTGTTCACACTTGTAG
This sequence comes from Scardinius erythrophthalmus, assembly GCF_964197995.2. NCBI lineage: Eukaryota > Metazoa > Chordata > Actinopteri > Cypriniformes > Leuciscidae > Scardinius > Scardinius erythrophthalmus. The sequence continues at coordinate 59,076,956 of NC_138221.1, read as the reverse complement.
TTCGGTTCTCCTGGTTCTTTTGGTCCGGACCGAAAAATGAAAACAATACATACACTGTAAAAAAATTGCTGTAGTTTTGCAGCTGTTTGCCAGTAACTTACTGTAGATTTAAATTTATGTTATTTACTGGCAACAGTTTGTCCAAAGTTAAATGAACATTAAACATTAACATGTCTTTATCTTTACAGAATAAAACTAAAATAACATCCTCATGCAAAGCATTCTGGGAACCAAAATCTGAAGGAAAAAAAAACAGAAAAAGGTTGATGAAGATTTCTGGTTCCCAGAATGCTTTGCATTAGATTGTTATTTTATAATTTTATTCTTTAAAGATAAAGACATGTTAATGTTTAATGTTCATTTAATTTTGAACAAATTGTTGCCAGTAAATAACATCAATTTAAATCTACAGTAAGTTACTGGCAAGTAGCTGCCAGTAATACTGTAATTTCTACAGATTTTTCTAACAGTGTAGTCCTGATTCGCTCAGTATTCACACTGTCAATTACTCAATTTTAACACCGGACCTAAAGATACAAAGAAATGTGAGCTAAATTCACTCGCTGTGAGTAATTATGATGGTATATGATGGAGCTGAAAATTGACAAGCTGTTTTAAAGCCGTTTTTTTAGCATGAGGAATTAAGACACAAGATAAAGTGTTTGTTTTACATCTTTTTCACCAGTTGATGTCATTAATTGTTTTGGTCCCACTTTATATATTATGTGGCTTTAAGTATTACTTAAAGAATATTTTGTATTTTTGATACAATGGACTTATTGTGTACATTTTACATTTTTACATTGTAACTATAGCTGTAATTAATTTATGTAATTACATTTATATTTAAACTGTTGACCCTTCCTTTACACCTCAACCCACTCTTAAACCAACCGATACCACCAAACCTGTCCCTAACCTTCCCTGTATCACACCTTAACAGCAGCAAAGTGTTTTTTACAATGCAACATGAACACAATAAGTACATTGTACATAGAACTTAAAGCCACTTAATATAAAGTGGGACACATTTTTTCTGTGTTATTATTGTTCATTTGTAGATGAGTGTAACACTATCCTGTTATGATTCATGTTATTTATGTCTAGGGCAGTTAAGAAACTGGAGAATATTCTCAGCATCTGTGATTAGTTTGTAATCATAATGAATCTGATGTGTGAAGTAGTGCTCTTATCATCTGTTGTCTAAAAGCAGAAGTGAATGTGAGCAGTGAGGAGGTTTTTGTCATGCTGTGAATCACTGTGATACGTACTCTCTAGCAGTGTCATCATATGTCTTACAGTAATACACTGCAGAATCACCAACATCCACATTACTGATGATCAGTCTATAGTCAATCTTTGACTGAGCTGTAGATGTGAAGCGGCTGGATGTAAAACCATCACCATAATAGTCAGGAGAGCTGTGTGAATGATAGTATCTCAACACAAACTGAGGAGCTTCATTTGGACTCTGTTTATACCAGCTGACATAATTACCCTCATCCTTTTCAACGTTACAATCCATAGTCACAGATTTGCCTTTTTGTTCTGTCAGCACAGAGGGTTTCTGTGTGAACACTTTCACAGATCTGACACCTGAAAAATTATAATCAATAGAATTAATTTCATCAACTTTGACACCCCTGAGAGAACAACATGTGTGTAGTGAAATAACTTACATGACAGAAGAGTGAGGAGAGTGAAGTAGAAAATGATCAGCATCTTCCCTGTGAAGCAGTTTGAGTTTAGTGGAGAGATGAAGAGAATAAGAGAGACTGAGAGACTCATATATGAGGAAGAGAAACTCTGAAAGAGTGACGATCACTGGAGTTCAGCCAATCACTTCATCCAGAAACTGCTTTAATATTCTCACTTACTTCACATATGGAAAAAACAAACAGAGAAAACACAATTTACATCCAGCTGTAGATGTTGGACAGAAAGGACAGAATAAAACACATGTAAAGGAAGCTCAGGTTCACCTAATAGTTAAAGGGGTCATGAAATGATATTTTAATATGTTGCTTGAGGTTCACTTATAATGTTACCGTAAAACTTAAAATAATAGCCGAGTCCCAAATAGAAGCCTGTCTCATTACACGCCTGGTGTGGCTACAGGTTTGGATGAATAAAGGCCGGTCTCAAATAGAGGCCTGGTCTGTTTTTTAGTTTCGGGTTGTATTTAATCTTCTAAAACCCGTCAGATCGTCTGTTTAAGCCAGTTCTATGGAGCAGATTGCGCACACAAGAGAGCCTTGCGCATCTGGGCGGGAGCTGTTAGCGCAAGCAGAGTTAGCGGAGGCCAGAGAGGGAGTGGAGGAGAGCGACGAGGAGGAGGAATTCGCCAATGAACTTGTAGTTGAGGATCGCGGTGATGATGATAGTGATGAATAGGGTCCTTTTGTATCACATGATTGCAGTTGTTTTAAAGGGTAGCCTTCATTCTTTCTTGTTGATGTGTTTCTGGCAACTAGTTCAGGCTCGATGGATATTACCGGTAACTTGTATTGTTCAGCCCATGGCTGTCACATCGTTTCGTTTTTTATGCTGCCAATAATCTAACGGGGGTCGCACACTGGACGAGAAGCGCAGTGCCGCGTCGTGTCTATGACAACTGAATCCATCACATACTGTAAGTCTGTGTAGCGTCTGGACCAATCAGACACACACAAATTATTAATTTATTTAATGAATAATCCAGCAAACTCACTCTCCCAACTAAGGCCTGTGAAACGTCCCCCAAAAACTAACACCCCAAATGAAGCTAACACGCTGGCAGGACACAGTGTCTTGTTACAGGACACACACTGAGACTGATATGAGTTTTACGATCCAAAGGAATGTTCAGAAAGCTGTGAATCTCACTTAAATTCTGGCAGAGGAGGAGAAATCAACTCTGTAATCCTATATATTCTATATATAACCACTTGAGAAATGTGTAAACGTAACTAATTTTCCCATCTCATGATTTTCTTTTATGTGGTGTGGCTTTTGTATTCTTGTAAACTCTATTGGGTTAATGTTTCAGACTTTGCATATTATGGTTCACCCAAATCATATGTGTGGCATGTTTGGTCATTTTGTTAACTTTGTGACGCATTAGTATTATAAGCATCTTAAAGATTCTTGTGTTAAACATCCAATCAGATTACATGTTCAAAGACAATGGTTGTAAAAGAATTTCCCTCCAAAGGAAAATCCTCTCATTGGCTCTTGCACCTCCAGAAGGTGTTACTTCTTCACACTTTAAAAACCCAAGATCAGCTTTTACAGTAGCTATCTCTCTCTTACTCCTGTACTGGAATGCTGACGTAAAGATGATGCTGAACTAGAAGCTTCTAAGGACCCACCAAGCTTGTGCCAGGCTGCGGCCTTGTCTTTCCATTCACCAAAGATACTCTGACCGCCACTGGTTCTCTCTCATCAAGATAACATCAGCAAAGATCAACTGGAGCCTCAACAAATTGCATCAGGACAGTTTAATTCAAATGGGCGAGACATGCAAGTATCAAACTTAGTCTCATTATTTGATACATTAAGTATCCTTAACCCTTTTAAAGAAGGGCATGTTAGAACTAAACTGATGGTTTGCTCAAGGCTGTTGATCTGCTGAATATCAAACAATACCATAACTTCTTGCTTTCCTGTATTCTGCTTCAGCTCTCTTTCCCTTGGTAAACTGTATGCATGTATATATGTGTGTGTATGTTAGAGTAGTTTAAGTGTTTAGACTAGTTAATAATCTTGTTCATGTCACACATAAAGTTGTCTGTGTCTCAAGCTCATAACTGGAGTCACTAATCATATAGATTTTGTCTACTGCTCTTAGTAGTACTGTAAATTAAGAAAGACATTTCCCATGCCCCGGAAATGTACATTTCTTAGAGTTAATAAACAATTAATCCTGATTGTTCACGGGAAAAACAGGTTAATTGATTGTAATATTAATTTACGACAGTAAGTTAATTATATTAACTGATCCCAATATTCATAATTAATTATAACCAGTTATTATTGATTATTAATATTTCATAGAGCTAATTTGCTTCATCTGTTAGTGAAGGGAACATGCTATGGTCACTTCAAGAAAGTGTGTCTTTACACCTGAGGACCAGAGATGAGAAACTGCTGTAGCTTCAGAAGACCTGGAATACAGCGCATTTAACATTATCCTGTCACTATCCCGCATCTATCCTGCATTAGTTTCTAATTCATCATGAATCTGAGAAGTGAAGTAGTGCTCTTATCATCTGTTGTCTAAAAGCAGAAGTGAATGTGAGCAGTGAGGAGGTTTTTGTCATGGTGTGAATCACTGTGATACCCACTCTTTAGCAGAGCTGTCCCATGTGTTACAGTAATACACTGCAGAATCACCAACATCCACATTACTGATGATCAGACTATAATCTGATTTAGATGAATGTGTTGATGTGAATTTAGGAGCAGAGAAACCAGATCCATATGATGGAGAGCTATCGCTATGATGAAATTTTAACACAAACTGAGGAACTCCTCCTGGAGTCTGTTTGTACCATCTAGCACCATAATCAGTTACTGTCCCCAGATTACAGTCCAGTTTAGCTGTTTGTCCTTTATTGACTGTGATTAATGGACTCTGAGTCACTACAGTCACTCCACTGACACCTGCAGAATAAACACATCCTTTATATGAGATTGTGTCAAAACACTTTAAATCTGACATCAGAAATGATGAAAACTTACAGGTCAGAAGAGTAAAGAAAGCACAGAATATCGTGATCATCTTGTGATTTGGTCCGTGTGACGTGTAAAGATGAGCAGTGCTGTAGAATAATGCTGAGATGATCAGAGAGAGAAACTTTAAGACAGTCAAGAGCTCTGAGAGGGAGGAGCCACTGAAAGACCCGCCCACCTCATACAATAGACACGCCCACATCTGACAAGACCTGCCCACCTCATACAATAGACACGCTCATATAGAGCCACCCGGCTCATACAATAGACATGCCCACATCAAACAATAGACCCGCCCACCTCGTACAATAGACCCGCCCACTTTTAACAAACTACACATGACCTTCCCACTTCATCACTGCAGAAAATGTGTTCAAGTTTTTCCTCAATGGTTTTGACATTTCTGAAAACTCAAACAATAAACACAGTGAACACATTACACATTATAATTGTCCTAAACAGATTGTATGTTTTCATTTATTTCATACAAATAACAAATCATATGCATAATTGTCTCAAAACATTGAGTACAAACTTCTCAAATGTTTTTAGTTCACATATCCAACCAAAAATTTTATGTATCAGAAAAAAAAAAAATGCAGCTCTTTTTATTGAATTTACAAAAATCACAAACATTTATGTACCATTTTTTACAAACACAGCAAACAAAACTGGTACTTGAGGCCCACTTAGAGAAACCATTCACTCATGTACCTAATCTTCAGACCATGTCTGCAAAACACTTTTTTAACACTGCATTTCTGTTTATTTTGTAAATATTTACTGAACTGCATACAAGTTCAGTCATCTTTATTTCTGTAGATGGTTTTAAAGCAGCTTCACAATAGTAAAAAAATCAAATTCTGCTGTAAAGCTCTAACAAGGCAATGGTGTCATTATTCAGTCATTATTCATTATTCACAACACATTCTCATACCTAAGACGTCACTTTTTGTCACTTTCAACCATGCTTCAATATCTGACGCTCAAAGCACCCTTTAGCGTCCATATTTGACGCTTCGGTTATGGGTAGGTTTAGGCGTCATGTAACTGACGCTTTCGAAAGCATCAATATCCGACGCACAAAGCACCCTTAGCGTCAATATGAGACGCTTCGGTTGGGTAGGTTTAGGTCTGTGGTAGGGTTATGCGTCTCATATGGACGCTAAAGGGTGCTTTGAGCGTCAGATATTGAAGCATGGTTGAAAGTGACGTCTTGTTATTCATTAGTCATTCTATCTTTCTCTAATTCTGATCATTTTATTCTCGCACTGTTATTCGTTATCTTGTATTGTTTAACTGTATTTTATGTACATAGACATATAATCCGTGTGTATTGTGTAGTTTGATATGTTCCTTAGTTCGATGTATTAGTCCAATTATTAAATTCCATATGTCCTTGACTGACTATGTTTTAATTGCCCGTGTTACTTAGTCCCTGAAATGTTCGATCTTAGTGTGGCGCACACCGCACAGTAGGTTTATTACGGAAAGAGATTTAAGGAAGAGTCGACTACGCCACCCTGGTCACTAAACCAGAGAAGTATCCTAATAAGGACACACAGGTTCGGTGTTTCCCTTACACAAGGAATTGGAGACGTGGGTATAAGAAAATACAAAAATATTCTTTATTGGACAAATGTAAAATATTAAAATATGCGGCAATTGGGATCAATCATCACTCCACACACACACACACACACACACACACACACAATAACAATACAGACTTATCAGGACTTGTGATTACCGGAAGCAGGATGAGCTAACGACAAACTTCTCCACATCAGCAATGGTCGAGAAGCACAAACACGTGCACTACACTGCACCCTCACATCAACCAAGATCAATCACTATAGGCTATAGACCACACACACACGGTGCATCAGGCCCCACCACCCAAATAGAGCAACTAGCTCTCCTGCTCCGGACTCACAGTGCCTGAAAGACAAGAAAAACGAATTACAACAAAAGAAATAGTTTACATGAATTCTAATTTACAAGGCACAACCACGATACCCAATATCACAAAACAAAATATATGATGCACTCAAACCTGCAGTTATGGGCTTCAGTAAGGTTTTCAGTGCATTGGTTTACAGTCACCGGCCTGTCCCAGCTTCACAGGCCGGCTAACACCCACAACCCTCTTTCCTCTCACAGGCTGAGGATCACTCACAAAATTATTAAGTAATGCAAATATTATTCACAAAAGAAATACAGGGCGAACCCATAAGAAATCAAAAACAAACAAAATAATGCAGTTGAGTTATCCCAATAAAGCAAACTAACTCAAAAATATACTAAATGCTGAGCGTGCTCACATGAGAGCCACTACTGGTCAGCAGATTGAAATAAAACAATAAACAAAAGTAAAAGATATTGGGAACAAAACAGCAGCAATGAAAGTCCCAATCCGAGCAGCAGTCTTCACGTACTTTTATAACAGCAGATTCATTCACCTGCAAAAGCCCGGATGTGAACTAAAATATACACCGTACTGGATCATCATTATAATACAGTGATCACACATACCAACATGCGGCGATCGCGTCATTCGTCCGGCAGCACAGAGTGAGAACCAAATAATACCAAGGCGAGCTGAAATACACAGATAACCCCATGGCTAAAGATTACTCAAAATAAATACGACCACAAGAGCCAAAAAGACACTTACCAGAAAGCCAAACAGCAATACACCAGCGATGATTATTGTAGTAGTATGACGTGCGTTTGTATACGGCAAACGAAGCGCGTTCATCAACCACTGTAAACACTCAGCTTGAACACGCGCTTCTCCACAAGCCGCACAGCACCTGACAAGAGTTACGTGGCCAACCGTTTAGTACGGTGGCCCAGTAGTGCACAACACAACGAAATGTAAAAAGCAAACATAAGTTCACAACACAACGAAATTAAGCCACAACACAACGGAAACAAGCCACAACACAACGGAAAATCCACAACACAACGAAATAAAGCCACAACACAACGGAAAATCTACAACACAACGAAATAAAGCCACAACACAACGGAAATGCTCCCGACCACTAGAGGGCTCTCGGAGCCCAGTAAAGTTAGTTTTCCAAGCCATTGTTCATTAGAGAGTCAGCAGTCTATAAAAATATATCAACACCACGATTAGTTTTAACAGTATGTAGCTAACCATTGTTTATCGACATTTATTAATTCAAAATCACCTACGTGCATTATAGCTGCATATTTATACTCTAGAATGCTTTGACGCGCTACCACGGCGCATTATCCCTGAGGGAGCGTCTGCCAATTCCTCCAAGTTGTTAAAACGTATAATTTGTTTTAATTAAAATTACTTTTAACATTCAAAAACAGACATGTTCAAAATCCAAAGCTTGATTGTATTTGATAGTAGACTGACTTAATAAGACTTTTATAATGACTTAATAATGACTTTTTTCCAATACCCTTCATGTATTTACAGTAATTAACATTTTTTTTTTTTAGGAAATTTCTGTAAAAGTTTTTTTTTTCTTTTATCATGTTCCTAGTGACCAGACTGACTTATTATATGTGGAATTGTGCCAATTCCTTCCAATTTCACCAAATGGTTTTTATTTTTATTTATCAAATTATATTATAATAAATTATACGTTTTAACCACTTGGTGGAATTGCCAGACGTTCCCTGACGATCATGCGCTGTGGTAGCGCGTCCAAGCATTCTCGAGTATAAATCAAATACGCAGCTATAATTCATGTAGGTTATTTTGAAGTAATGTTGATATACACTGTTAAAACTTATCGTGGTATTTATATATTAAGACTGCTGACTCTATAGAACAATGACTTGGAAAACTAACTTTACTGGGCTCCGAGAGCCCTCAAGTGGTCGGGAGCATTTCCGTTGTGTTGTGGCTTTATTTCGTTGTGTTGTAGATTTTCCGTTGTGTTGTGGCTTATTTCCGTTGTGTTGTGGCTTTATTTCGTTGTGTTGTGGATTTTTCGTTGTGTTGTGGCTTGTTTCCGTTGTGTTGTGGCTTTATTTCGGTGTGTTGTGGATTTTCCGTTGTGTTGTGGCTTGTTTCCGTTGTGTTGTGGCTTTATTTCGTTGTGTTGTGAACTTATGTTTCCTTTTTACATTTCGTTGTGTTGTGCACTACTGGGCCACCGTAGTTTAGTGTCCGGTAGATCCGAGCAACAATAACCAGCCACCGTCACACTCACCTTCAGCCAGAATGAAAACACAACGACCGCAAACACTCAGCACCACGTGCCTATCCACAAACCGCACGGCAACTCCAGCCAGGATGAACGCAGAGAAATGACGCGCCGGCGAAACAGTCACACATCAGCGCAATGTCCGGTGGCCAAACAGCCACCTTAATATACCCGTATGAATCAGACGCCGATTACCTGCGGGCCTCTAGGGCGGAGTCAACACATGCAAACGAGGTGCTACCCAACAGCAGCACTTCACTACATTAGCTATATGCTTTATCTTGGTACGATTTAAGTAACCTAATTTTACAAACACCGAGAGTTGTCTTTTCAAGGCCTGGAAAAGATACTCTTTCTCGTGTTTGTAAGAAGGATAATTTTCCTTGAGAGAAATCTTAATCTTGTTAATGTTAATCTTACATTCAATGTTTGCTGGACAAACAGATTGTTTGATAACTAAATTAATTCCATTAAAGTTACCCCATAACTTCGAGCAAAAATAAGACTATTGATGTATTAATGACGAACCATAACCCGTTATGGTAATCATTCATATGTCAATCTAGTTCAGCTGCGATAAATTAATGTAACTGTAACATACAAAATATTAATCATATTCATGATTAATTATTAAAATTCCCTATAGATCATTTGAGCTAATATTAATATTAATGTACAACCCATTGCTACACACAATAGTTAAGAAACTGGAGAATATTCTTAGGTTAGATCGTAGGCTTTGTTATGCCCACCCCTCATGTCTCCAGTGTCACTGTAGTTGAGTTGTCGCTGTAGCCGTTCCTGTTAAAGTCTCCTGGCAGTTGCGTCGACGTCGAGCGCTCGATGAACATTTGTGGAACATTTTAGTGGAACATTTGTGAAGGCATTCTAACATCCTGATGTTCGTTGATCCATGGATTTGACCTTCCACAGCTCACACGTTTTTCCTTAACTTGGTTTACTTTTTGTGTAATTATGATTGTATTTTCATTTTGTTATCTCTGTTTTGTGGTTTTGGTTTGACCAGTTTGAATTGGGCCGATTTCGTAGTGCGTCCTCTATCTACAAGTCATTCTCTTGGAGTAACTTTGTTTATTGCCAGTGAGGTATTGTTACTCAATTATCAACTGATGTTGTCATTTATGGTAGACCCATGTTGTTCTCTTAGTTTCTCTTATGTTGAATGAGTGCTTGATTATTTGTACAGTCTTATTCACGGAGCACACCTGTGAGTTTGGAGCGCAGGGTTGAGCACCTCTTCCTTTTTGTTTGCTGTGCACACATCCAGTTCTTTCAGCTGTTGCCACCCCTAGTAGCAGTATTTTTTGGTAATTGATTTCTTGGTGAGGAAGGTACAACATTTATTTAGTTTTGTGAAGTTGTTTTTTTGACTTGATTTGACCTTCTCATTAAAGATGTCTGGAGAAATGCTCTTTTTAGACTTTTGAGTTTGATCATGATTTGATTATGATTATTCTGGTTTGATTCATTTATATATTTTAAATTGAACAACACGTCTATGACTTTTCATTGTACCACCAAACCTTTTTATGTGTTTCCTTGGTTACAAATCCCAGGGTGGCATAGTCATTGTCATCTGAATCCATCAGAACCGCATACTGTATGTATACATCCACCAAGATATACATTTTTCTGTATTTTTCAAATTTACATTTTGAAATGTTTTCTACATTTTCAAATTTTAATTTGATTTAAATATACTAATGTAACTGTAAACTGTACAAACCAGACATACTGTAAATTGAATTCAAGATCAAGTGAGACGTGTGTAAAAGCAGAAGTGAATGTGAGCAGTGAGGAGGATTTTGTCATGCTGTGAATCACTGTGATACCCTCTCTTTAGCAGTGTCGTCCCATGTGTCACAGTAATACACTGCAGAATCACCAACATCCACATTACTGATGATCAGACTATAGTCAATCTTTGACTGAGCTCTAGATGTGAAGCGGCTGGATGTAAAACCATCACCATAATAGTTAGGAGAGCTGTGTGAATGATAGTATCTCAACACAAACTGAGGAGCTGCGTTTGGATTCTGTTTATACCAGAAGACATATTGACTCTCATCCTTTTCAACGTTACAATCCATAGTCACAGATTTGCCTTTTTGTTCTGTCAGCACAGAGGGTTTCTGTGTGACCACTTTCACAGATCTGACACCTGAAAAATGATAATCAATACAATTAATTTCATCAACTTTGACACCCCTGAGAGAACAACATGTGTGTAGTGAAATAACTTACATGACAGAAGAGTGAGGAGAGTGAAGTAGAAAATGATCAGCATCTTCTCTGTGAAGCAGTTTGAGTTTAGTGGAGAGATGAAGAGAATAAGAGAGACTGAGAGACTCATATATGAGGAAGAGAAACTCTGAAAGAGTGACGATCACTGGAGTTCAGCCAATCACTTCATCCAGAAACTGCTTTAATATTCTCACTTACTTCATATATAGGGGAAAAAAATCATGTTTCCTCCATTCCTGTTAAATGAATGTTAGTTTAATGACAATCCTCTAAGAAGAGATAAATTAAATCAAATGTATAGACATATACTAATGTTAAAATTGCACAAAAATATAAATACATTCTTTTTAAAGCATCTAATTTATAATTTCACACAATACTGCTGAATATTAAAATGAAATTTGTTCATTAAATCATTTAAACTCAGTTCATGATTGTGGTTTGTCTGGTGAGAACCTGCAGGTCAGTAAAACTCGTCTGTTTCTCTCCATCATGAGTGAAAAACAACAACAACACATTTTACATCCAGCTACATGTGTGAGTCATTATGAAGGAGCTTCGATCTAAAAGACAGAATAAAACACATGTAAAGGAAGCTCAGGTTCACCTAATAGTTAATATTATCCAGTATATAGTAGGATCTTTTAAAGTCCCCCTGTAGTCAATCATTGTATCCCTTAAAACTCATCTTTGATCACCAAAATGACATATTTCAACGTTTTTCCTTGAAAAAAAATTCTTTAGGCCTTAAAATAGCTTGAATGTAACTCGACACCCTTGCCTCATTTGGTATACACTGGGGGGTGTATCTAAGCTCGAGTTGAAGCTGCTTCCTCGAGCCCCTCCACTGCAGACAGCAAGACAAAAATACGCTTAACCTTCTTAGCTTAAAGATTATATGTGCAAATTAACTTGTGAACTATGATTTACTCAGTTTTTTGGTGAAACATTTTTACACTTAAAAATATTGATTAAAATTCATAGCAGATATTAAAGTGGGTGATATTGATTAAAATACTAAATCAATTACATACACTATGAACTGAGTAAAAGTAAGTACAAAAATTAAGTAGATCAGTGTAACTGCATTTGGTACATTCACAAATAAAATTTAATAGAATTAATTGGGGAAAAAATATTTAAAAAACAATATTTATGAGTATTATTAACTGTTTTTATTTGATTAATATTCATTTTTATAGTCTGCGTAATATTAACTTTTAATTTCCTCTAAAATATTCCATACAACCACCACATGTAGCCTATACATGACATTGGCCTTTATTGTCAATGAGTACAGCAATACAGCATATTTTACACTGTTTTAACATGCATACAATATTGCCTTCATTTAAACTCACGTAACAAACAATTTAGAAGTAAAAATCAAACATTTAAACATTCAATTAATTCAAATGTAACACTCACAAAATAATTTTTTGTTTAGATTATTACTTTTTGTTTCCTTTCCTTCTAATGCAATCGTATTTTTTTTAATTCTGATTTATAGAATTGAACACTAATGAGAGATTACAAAGATTACAAAGTCGACCATGACCACGGCAACACTGCGATGAGAGATATGAGTGAATCGAGTGAAAATGAAATCCAGGAAATGGAGCAATCGTCTGTTAATCTCGAGGACGTCCAAACTCCTGTAAACAGTCCGCAACCGAAAAAGTTGAGAAAGAGAGGCGCGAAGGCAAGGGAGGAGAATGCAAATAGCTTTACGCTAGCTATTGAGTCAGTGATGAAAAGATTTGACGGTCTAGATGGGAAGCTGGAAAACATTGAAGCGAGGATGAATAATGTTCAAGAAGCTTTGAAAAAGTTTGATGCCCTAGAAGTCAAACTTCAGAACATCGAAGAACGCACTGACGACATTAAACGAGCCACGGAAAAAAATAAAGATAACATCGAGAAGACGCAAAGACAAGTTGAGTTCCTGGTTGCAGAAAACAAATCCCTGAAGGAGAAGGTTGTGGAAGCTGAGAGATACAAGAGGAGATGGAACCTCAGGCTTTTGGGGTTACCTGAGAAGGAAGATGAGAAGACCAGAGATGAAGTCATAGGTATCCTTACGAGAGTGGTCCCCATGGCTGTTGATGAGCTCCGCCGAAATGTTGACACCGTTCACCGTTTGGGGATAAAAAGGAGATAATGCAAACAATATACAGAATTCAAATGATGGGGATTACAGTAGTATTTTTGTGGGTGCCTGCACATGTTGGTGTCCAAGGAAATGAAATTGCAGATAAAGAAGCAAAAGAAGCAGTTAAAAACAATGAAATTAATTTAATTGTTAATTTAAGTAAGAATGAAATTAAGAGTATTATCAAGAAGAGACTAAAAGAAAGGTGGCAAAAACAGTGGGATAAGGAGAAAAAAGGTCGGTGGTTCTATAGAATTCAAAGGAAAGTGGGAGAGATGAGAATTACAGGGAAAAACAGGAGAGAAGAAATAGTAATATCAAGGGTGAGATTTGGACACACAAGATTAAATAGTACACTTTATAAAATGGGTAAACATGATACGGGAAGATGTGATTATTGTGGGCAAGAAGAAACAGTAGAACATGTTTTAATGCATTGTCAGAAATATGAGAATGAAAGAAGGTTGTTAATTCATAATTTAAAAAAAATAAAAATGCAATTTATACCAAAGTATATTCTGCAAAATAACTCGCGAAATAAGTGTTATATTTTTATTCTTCAGTTTCTTGAGAAATCTAATTTGTGGGAGAGAATTAAAAAAAAAAAAAAAAAAAAAAAGGGGGGGGGGGGTTTAGTCGTCTTGATCCACACTCCATACCAGTTGGTGGCGGAAATACACCATTTTGTTGTTTGTCAACCGCCAATAAAAATTCAACAAGAAGAAGAAGAGCTCCTAATCCGAATGAATGGAGAATGAGCAACTGTTGTCCTGCGTCGCTGATTTCTGTGTAATATTTCCAATATTTCCAGGTTAGTTACACACCTTTTGTGTGACTACAGATGTTTATAAGCTAATATGAATCCCCGGTGATGTGTGGTCTGTAAGCTAAAAGTATGTCAAATGTGTAAACAGTTAAGTCTGACGGTAACTTACGTAGTTGAGAAAATGGCGGCCGACGTCCGCATTAATTGTTTCTCTTGTTTGTTCCTTGCGGCTCCGGGCATTTGTGAGTTATTGCTGTGTGTGTGGAAAGCAGCCGTGTGTCTGGAAAGCAGCTGTGTGTCTAGTATAATGTTCAAAGGGTAGTAAGTTAGTGCTAATGTAGTATGGCTGCAGCCTTATTTAAGGGCACACACGTTAATATTAGACAATAATACAGTTTCAGTTCATGGGAGTGGGCGCCAAGTTATGAGGCAGATATGTTTATTATTGAAGTTTGTGTTCATATAGTGTAAATTTAATACAGCTTAACTTCATGTTATCCAAATGTGGACATAACCTGTGCTTCAATGCAAAGCAGACAAAATAACAGAAAATAATTCATGATTGCAGATACAAAGTTAAAATGAAGTTGAAAATAAAGATAATCCGAATGAATGGAGAATGAGCAACTGTTCTCCTGCGTCGCTAATTTCTGTGTAATATTTCCAATATCTCCAGAGCACTCCTATCAGAGGATTATCTATATATATCTGCCAATGAAGACCTAGCCGGGACCCACAACATAATCAACCGGTCTGTTATCCCATTTCCACCATATCAGCGCTGGTTCTCGTGCCGGAGACGGACAAGCGCTCTGCGGGTTAACTACTTCGAACTTAAGACCACCGTCCTGTACTTCACTCATAGCTAAAGGATGCTGCGCTATTGGATAACCTGCCAATAAACAAACAGTTCTGAGAACATTTTATCATCCAAATTAATATAGTCGTGTTTTTCATGCAAGGCGTTACAATCACGTGAAAAGACAAGCGCGACACTCATTTAACTTAGGTGACTTAGGTGTGCTATTGATCTGCATTACCGAACGTGGATGTTTTACACCAGAAACAAACACTGATGTACTATTTTATTTAATACTGTGAAGCTGCTTTGATACAATCTGTATTGTGAAAGGCGCTATATAAATAAAGTTGACTTGACTTGACTTGACTCACATTGCGTCTGTTCTTTTGCATTAAATGATGTTTCATTAAATAAAGTTCAGAGAAGCACGTTCAAATAATCAATCCAATCAACTTGTCATCAACAATTATCATGTATCCTATCAGCATGAGAGGACCTATATATATATTTCACTCAGTCGTCTACATTCCTCAACAGTTTTTCAGCATCCCTCCACAACTCCTCACTCTTGACTTGTTCCTTCCACAGTCAGGAACACGGGGGGAGTAGGGTATTCGGGGGGGAGTAGGGTATTCGGGCCGAATACTGAGCCCAGAGCCCTCTCCTCGGACAGCATACCAAATATGCATACCATTTATTCTATCTGACTTATTTGTTAGTGTGAACTTGTGAAATCAAATGATCCAACATTAGGCAGTCCCAGGTTCAACATTACGCAGTCCCAGGTCCAACATTAGGCAGTCCCAGGTCATACATTAGGCAGTCCTAGGTCCAACATTAGGCAGTCCCAGGTCCAACATTAGGCAGTCCCAGGTCCAACGTTAGGCGGTCCTAGGTCCAACATTAGGGAGTCCCAGGTCCAGCATTAGGCAATCCCAGGTCCAACATTAGGCAGTCCTAGGTCCAACATTACGCAGTCCCAGGTCCAAGATTAGGCAGTCCCAGGTCCAACATTAGGCAGTCCCAGATCCAACGTAAGGCGGTCCTAGGTCCAACATTAGCGAGTCCCAGGTCCAACATTAGGCAATCCCATGTCCAACATTAGGCAGTCCTAGGTCCAACATTACGCAGTCCCAGGTCCAACATTAGGCAGTCCCAGGTCCAACATTAGGCAGTCCCAGGTTCAACATTACGCAGTCCAACATTACGCAGTCCTAGGTCCAACGCAGTCCCTGGTCCAACGCAGTCCCAGGTCCTACGCAGTCCCAGGTCCAACATTACACAGTCCCAGGTCCAACATTAGGCAGTCCCAGGTCCAACATTATGCAGTCCCAGGTCCAACATTACGCAGTCCCAGGTCCAACATTAGGCAGTCCCAGGTCCAACATTAGGCAGTCCATGGTCCAACATTAGGCAGTCCCAGGTCCAACATTAGGCTGTCCCAGGTCCAACATTAGGCAGTCCCAGGTCCAACATTTGGCAGTCCCAGGTCCAATTTTAGGCAGTCCCAGGTCCAACATTAGGCAGTCCCAGGCCCAACATTAGGCAGTCCCAGGTCCAACATTAGGCAGTCCCAGGTCCAACATTACGCAGTCCCAGGTCCAACGTTATGCAGTCCTAGGTCCAACGTTACGCAGTCCCAGGTCCAACATTAGGCAGTCCCAGGTCCAACATTAGGCAGTCCCAGGTCCAACATTAGGCAGTCCCAGGACCAAAATTACGCAGTCCTAGGTCCAACATTACGCAGTCCCAGTTCCAAAATTACGCAGTCCCAGGTCCAACATTAGGCAGTCCCAGGTCCAACATTAGGCAGTCCACGGTCCAACATTAGGCAGTCCCAGGTCCAACATTAGGCAGTCCCAGGTCCAACATTAGGCAGTCCCAGGTCCAACTTAGTCAAACTGATCTGCTCTTATAACAACGATTACAGGAGTTTTGAACAGATTTGTCCTCTATTATCTGTTAAAGAATATGTGTGATAAATGAACATGATATTTAACCATTCCTGACTATTTGATCAGATTTACAAATATTAAAGGGGTCATGATATGATATTTTAATATGTTCCGTAAGGGTTAACTTATAATGTTAATAAAGTTATTTAGCACAGAAATGCTGGAAAACTGCTATCTTCAACCTTCATTCTGACCCTCTGTCTGAAATGTATATAGAGTATATGAGTTATGAATGAACATGATGTTTAACCATTCTTGACTTTGATCAGATTTTCAAATGTCGAAGTCACCATGTAATCTTATTTTTTTATAAAAAAATGCAGTATTTATTATAGTGTTGTCAAACATATCGATTTTTTGATAAATATCGATACTGAAAAATCTGAACGGTACCAATACTAATTTCCCAAAGTATCGATACACCGATACTAGCCGAGCTGTCACTTTCACTTCTCTCCAAAGGCGTGTTGACAAACACCACACGCACACTTGTCTCATTCGCTCTGGTTAAATAACAAAAGTGAAGTGAATGGGGCCAATCACACCTGACACGTTTTTTGCAGTGAGAGGCGCCTATTTTCAATTGGTTTCCTATGGCAGTGAGCGTTCTGCGCGCTTTTTAATGTGCCTGCTTTTTTTGCGTTTTTGAAGTTGAAAAAAAAAGCAACTCCAAGCGGAAAAAGCGCCAATAGATTGAATGGAGAGGCGGGCCTTCCGTTTTAGTGATGAAAGCTAGTTGCTTGAGTGCCCGGAGAGTGCGATGATGGAGGATAAACTTGTGGTGCTCTCGCGGGTTACCAGGAGCTTCACAACTTCACGAACTGTAACTACCACAAAGTTCTGAGTAATGGTAAGTGCTGTGCACCTCTCGTTTTCGAACCTGAAAAACGCGTTAGGTGTAATCGGGGCCTAATATAGCAAAGCACCTGAAAGACCGACACCCGGATCTATATAAATAATTTTGAGAGGTTGGTAACTCTTCTCATTTTAACATTTCTGAAACATTAACCAAGATGGCCAAGTATTGTTGTTGATATGAGTGTGTGTTGTCTCGTTTTTTCACCGTAATTCTTAAAGGCAATATAATCTGACTGAGGAATCTTAGACAAGTAAATATTTTAACTGTGGTCAAATGTAAATTTAACTTGTGCTTATTTAACTCTATTCGTTATTTATTTGCGGGGGCGGCAGTGGCTCAGTGGTTCATGTAGATTGTCTACAAACCGAAAGGTTGGTGGTTCAATCCCCGGTTCCACCTGACCAAGTGTCGAGGTGTCCATGAGCAAGACACCTAACCCCAGCTGCTCCCGACGAGCTGGATGGCGCCTTGCATGGCTGACACCGCCGTCGGTGTGTGAATGGGTGAATGTGAGGCTATATGTATAGCGCTTTGGTGGCCATAGGTCTGTGAAAGCGCTATATAAATGCAGTCCATTTACCATTTGCCTTCATTAACGATTATCATCAATTTGATTACACAGATACTAATTAAACTAAACTGAGCTTGACAATGACATCTCTGAATTCAATAATGAAATGCCTTTAATTGAAAATTGAATGTTTAATCTTATTATTATACATTACTGACACTCTATCCTCCAATTTGATACTGTTAAGTGCTTTGACACAATCTGTATTGTTAAAAGCACTATATAAATAAAGGTGACTTGTTTTGACTTCATGTCGATCCAGTGAGCGTTGTTTTTCGCGTGTGATGCACACACGTTTGCATTTAAATCTGTTCATCAAATAACGTTAATGTATTAACCAGCATTTATGGCTTTGAACAAGTGCACTACCTCAGGACATTTTTGTTCATGTAAAATATGCCTTATTGTTATGTTCTAGACTTGTTGTATTTAGCTTTAAAAAAAAAAATACCCCCTTTATATTGTGGCAGTTTTTTTCTCTGTTGTATCGAAAATGGTATCCAATATCGATATTTTTAAAGGTATCATATCGAAGTTAGAAATTCTAGTACTGTGACAACACTAATTTATTATAAATGACTTATCCAAGCACGTCATTATTTTTGACATGTTCCCTGATTGTCAATTACAGAAATATATTTTAATAGTATGTAGTAAAAGTTATAAATGAGTAAGATATGTGATGCAAAATAAAGCATTGATTTGATATCACAAAATCCTGTTAATTATAATGTGGTTTTGTGTATATGAAATATATTTCTCTGTGATCTGTGCAGCCGGTGACTTCTTAACAGACTAAGTTTGTGTGTTTCAGTTCTGAAAGAGCTCAGAGGAACATCATGATTTACATAAAGCTGAAATTATGAGGCACATTGTGCAGGTGTATCCTGAGAGAGAGTCATGCATGTCTATGAAAATGCAAACAAATGCATTGCCAAAGATCTTTAATTGCAGAACCAAAACCAAAAATTAAAGAATATACTCGTGTTAAGTCTCAGATCTGGCATCATACAATTCAAATAATATGAGAAGAAATAAAGAAAAAGAAGAAAATAACAGACAATCTTTCAATAACACTGTGAGTTTTTGATACTTTTCTTAGTGAATTTTGAGCCCACTGACACTTCACATGAGAAATCCACATTATCGGTCCAGTCCGAGGAGTCGATGGTCAGAGAGCTGCTCATTTTGAAGGTTTTGTCTTGTTGTTTCTCAGTAGCACTGCTCCAAACTCCCTCTGTAACAGAGCGTCCATTGACTGTCCAGCTGACATTAACCAGAGCTACAGAAATATCCTCAGCCAGACACACAAGTGTAGCTTTACTCTCCTTCAGAGCCTCAGGGGGTAAGGGATAATAGATAGGGGGCGCTGGCCTAAAAAAGGTTGAGAACACTGGTGTAGAGTTATAGGCTTTTCAAACTATTTTAAGGCATGATTTTTTTTTTTTTTTGAGTTTAAATATGTAATTTTGGTGATCAAAGATTTGTTTTTATGGGATACAATTATTGACTACAGGGGGACTTTACACATATTTTAGGACAATTTTACAAATATAGAGGCTATGTGTGATCACTTACCTGATTTGTTACAGTATATGATTGGTGACGGTGGATGCCATACTATCTGACTTTGAAAATGTTTTTGCTTGTATTTAAATGAGTCTTTGTGTTCCTGCAAGCTTTTAGCCCTCTTGAAGGCTTGTGTGCCAAAATGTGTTGGTGAATAAAAGTAGTATTTTCTTATTAAAATAATTCATGCAAGTATAAAATGCAAGTAACAAATGCAAGTTTAATGTTTTACAAAAAAGCATCTGATGTTCTGAAATAATCCAAATCTGAAACTTAGAAACAGTGAGATCCAAAAACAGTCACAAATTTCACCAAATACTATATTTTAAAGCACTGAATATTGCTTTTTGTATGTGAATTTTTCTTTTTTTCCCATTTTTCCAGTATTTTGAATTAATTTCATTGCTCCTTCATTATTGTTCATGTACAGATGAAGATCCCCTGATCATTTGCTGTTAATGCTCTTGTCTGGTTGAATGAACAGATGAAAAGAGACAGAGAAACTACTGATTTCCATAGAACTGATTATAACAACAGGTGTTTCCTGTGTGTCAGAATCAACTTCCTGTCCTGAAGAAAATCTCCACAGCTCACTGCATCTGCTAGAAGACACACTTCAGCATCAACTTTACAATCCAGATTCACATGATGTTGTATCACACGAATGTCAGGCCATCAGGAGCATTTTGTTTCTCATAGTTTAGATCGTAACTTTACTGTATCAAATAATAGTCATTTTTCATTTGTCATTGAGTCACTCTTCATTATCAGTCATGTGATCGTCTCCATATTCAGACACATTCATCTCTGCTGTGCTCTGAACAAATGATATTTACTAGCAGTAACACTCGTTTAATTTGCTCTTTCCTCTGAAGATCTGAGGTTTCATATATTTTAAAACTGAAGACATGGTTTATTTGAGTATTTACACAATACTACTTTTATTATTCATTCTTTCATTGATCGTAGAAGTGAAAACTGACTTAGTAAATACATTTTGAATGGTTACATATTTCATTTCTCTACAAAATCAAGAAGAAAACTGTTTGTTCAACATGCGGTTTATTAAACAGGTTGTAAATCATCTTATATCAGCATTAAAGCCAGAATATTGTCTGCAGAAAATGACACAGTTCAGGCTACTAAGTGACATTCTTGAACTATTTTTAATATATATTCATGATTTCTATTACAAGAGCTGAAAATTGACAAGCTGTTTTTATGCAGTTTTTTTTAGCATGAGGAATTTCTAGCTTTAAGACACGAGATAAAGTGTTTTTTTGTCATCTTTTCACCAGTTGCTGTCATTAATTGTTTTGGTCCCACTTTATATTAAGTGGATTTATATGTACTAACATTGAAATTAATAATTTGATACAATGGACTTATTGTGTGCATACATGTTTACATTGTACTTGTTTTTTACTTTCACATTTTAAATTTTACATTGTAACTATAGCTGTAATTAGTTTATGTGATTACATTTATATTTAAACTGTTGACCCTTCCTTTACACGTCAACCCACCCTTAAACCAACCCATGCCACCAAACCTGTCCCTAACTGTCACGGTTCATGAATTCACTGACTCTTTCTCGCGCTGTGTTTGTGTATGTGTGTGTGTGTGTGGGCGTGGTCGCTGATCAGCCGCTGATTGTCATCAGCGCCAGCTGATTCTGATCAGCGATCTCTATTTAAGCTCATGGTCTTTCGTCCTGTGTTTGTCAGATCGTTGTGGGATTTATCCCTGTGCAGTGTAGTCTTTGTTGGTGTTCCCGGTTCCCGTTTTGGAGTTCGTGTAGAGTTCTGTCTGCCTGTCTTCATCCAAGGATCCTGTCTCGTCTCATCACATCACGGGTTCGTGTTTGTGTTCCTGTCAGCCTGCCTCATCTAAGGATCTTGTCTCGTCTCATCACGCCACGGAATTCGGGTTGCCCATCTGCCCCCTGCACTACCAAGGATTATTGGACTGTGTGTTTGTTATCTCCTTCTACGTTCATTCAATAAACCTGAGTTCTTGCATTTGCATCTTCTGTCTTCATTGAAACGTCACAGAACGATCTGACCATCATGGATGCAGTGAGAACCCCAGACCTGGCCGAGTTCCTGTCCAGAAGCGCTACGAGGATGGACCAGCAGGAGGAAAATTTAGCCCTTACTGGACGCGCTGTACAAGCCTTGGTAGCGCAGGTGTCCGAGCTCACCCAGCGGATTCAAGAACTAGCGACTCCCACTGCGCCACCCACACCGCCAACTCCACCCACGCCCCCGCCGATCAACCATCCACCTGAGCCGAGATTACCTGCTCCAGAGAGATACAACGGTGAGCCACAACTGTGTAGAGCATTTTTAACCAAGTGTTCCATGTTTTTTGCTCTGCAACCCCAGACTTTTGTTTCAGAAGAAGCCAAGGTGGCTCTGGTTCTCACCCAACTGTCTGGACGTGCGGCTCAGTGGGGAACGGCGGTGTGGGAGAATCGAGATCCATGCTGTTCCTCGTTCCAGTCACTCGTGGCAGAGAGGAAGAGGGTGTTCGATCGAGCGGTGGCCGGAAGAGAAGCTGCACGTCAACTAGCTGATCTTCGCCAGGGAAGCCAATCGGTCACCGACTATTCAATCGAGTTCCACACCCTCGCCGCGGAGTGTCACTGGAACGAGGAGGCGCAGTGGGATATGTTCCTGCATGGGCTGGCTGACCGTATCCAGGGGGAGATTTATGCCTTGGATCTTCCGAAGGATCTTAATGGACTCATTGAGCTGGCCCTGCGGGTGGATGCCCGACTGCAGCGGGTGGAACAACATTCCCACAGGACCCTGGTTCCGGAGACCTTCGCAGCCCCTCGAGCCAGTGGCGGTGATACGGTCAGCCCAACCTTCGATCACGAGCCCATGCAGGTGGGTAGAGCTCGGCTCTCCCGGGAGGAGAGAGAACGACGGAGATCCCGGGGGTTGTGCCTTTAGTGTGGAGGAACTGGCCATTTCATCAACACCTGCCCCGTAAAAGATCGAGCTCGGCAGTAAGCAGGAGGCTACTGTCGGGCGGGATCTCTACCAGCAAGACCTCCTCCACTCTCCTCCCGGTGAGACCGCAATGGGCAACCCGATTCTACAACTGTCATGCACTCCTGGATTCTGGGGCCGAGGGGAATTTCATGGATTTATCTTTGGCACGTAAGCTGCAAATCCCCATCATACCACTCATGAACCCGATTTCTGTCTATGCACTCAACGGACAAGAACTACCAGTCATTACACTCACTACTGATTATCTGACACTCATAACCTCAGGCAACCACACAGAAGAACTCTCATTCCTACTCCTTGACTCTCCTCATACTCCGGTGGTCCTCGGTCATCCCTGGCTCACCCAGCACAACCCCAGGGTTGACTGGGGTCACAATTCTGTGTCTGCTTGGAGCACTAAGTGTTATGCGTCCTGTTTAGTGTCTGCCTGTTCTTCTGTGTCCAGTTCTGTTTTGCAGGAGGAGTCGGTGAATTTTGTCTAACGTGCCCGCGGAGTACCTCGACCTGAAGGAAGTGTTCAGTAAGTCTCGGGCTGCTTCTCTTCCTCTGCATCGTCCCTATGACTGTGCTAAAGATCTTATGCCAGGTACGTCTCCGCCGAAAGGCAAGTTATACTCTCTTTCTTTTCCGGAGAGGGAGGCCATGGAGAAATACATTTCTGATTCTCTAGCTTCCGAATTCATTCGTCCTTCCTCTTCTCCGGCGGGGGCGGGGTTCTTTTTTGTTGGTAAGAAGGACGGATCTCTGCGACCGTGTATTGACTACCGAGGGTTGAACAACATCACGGTAAAGAATACCTATCCTTTGCCGTTGATGTCTTCAGCCTTCGAGCGGTTGCAGGGAGCCTCTGTATTCACAAAATTGGACTTACACAATGCATATCATTTGGTTCGCATCAGGAAGGGGGATGAATGGAAAACTGCATTTAATACCCCCAGGGGCCATTTTGAATATTTGGTCATGCCCTTCGGGCTGTCCAACTCCCCAGCGGTTTTCCAGGCACTCGTCAATGACGTGCTGAGAGATATGGTTGACCAGTTCATGTATGTTTACCTGGATGACATATTGATATTTTCTTCTTCTCTCCAGGAAAACGTTCAGCACGTCAGACGAGTGCTTCACAGGTTGCTAGAGAATGGGCTTTTTGTCAAGGCGGAGAAAAGCGCTTTTCATGCACAGTCTGTTCCTTTCTTAGGTTACATCTCGTCTGAGGGAGTGCGCATGGACTCTGACAAGGTTAAGGCTGTGATGGATTGGCCAAGTCCAGATTCCCGTAAGGCCCTACAGAGGTTTCTGGGGTTTGCCAATTTCTATCTGCGTTTTATTCGCAACTTCAGCCAACTAGCCGCACCTCTGACTGCCTTGACCTCCCCCAGAACGACGTTCAGGTGGTCCGATACAGCCGAGGCTGTATTCGCTAGCCTCAAGAGCCGCTTCAGTTCAGCTCCCATTCTGATTGTTTGTGCCAGAGGGGGATCGATCCGACGTTATTCGATGGGGTCATTGTTCCAGCGTAGCTTGTCATCCAGGGGTAAATCGTACCAGTTTTTTGGTCATGCAACGATTCTGGTGGCCATTAATGGCTCGCGACATTCGGAGTTTTGTTTTGGCTTGCTCGGTTTGTGCCACTGGTAAGACTTCCAATCGACCCCCAGATGGGTTACTCCAACCGCTGTCTGTCCCTTCGAGACCCTGGTCCCATATAGCGCTAGATTTTATTACCGCCCTCCCACCCTCCCAGGGTAAGACAGTTGTTTTGACCGTAGTGGACCGGTTCTCGAAGGCGGCTCATTTTATTCCCTTGCCCAAATTACCTTCTGCCAAGGAGACAGCGGTGGCTGTCATAGATCACGATTTCCGGTTACATGGCCTCCCGACAGACGTGGTTTCTGACAGGGGTTCCCAATTTGTGTCCAAATTTTGGCAGGACTTTTGTAGATTACTGGGAGCGACTGTCAGTCTATCTTCGGGTTACCATCCCCAAAGCAACGGGCAAACTGAGAGGGCCAACCAAGATCTTGAGAGAGTGTTACGATGTTTGGTGTCCAAGAATCCTTCCTCCTGGAGTCAGCAACTTTCATTGGTGGAGTACACCCATAACTCGTTACCAGTGTCATCTACGGGCCTATCTCCGTTTCAGTGTAGCTTAGGGTACCAGCCACCAGTTTTTTCTAGCCTGGAATCTGAAGTCGCGGACCCCTCCGCTCACGCCTTCGTCCAGAGGTGCTATCGCACATGGACCAGAGCCCGCGAGACTCTGCTCCAGGTGGGAGCACGCACCAAGGCTTAGGCCGATCGCCACCGGTCAAAGCCTCCCGTATACGTCGTGGGTCAAAAAGTGTGGCTTTCTACAAGAAACATTCCGCTCCGCTCCGTATCTAATAAACTAGCTCCCAAATTCATTGGCTCATTCACTGTCACCAAGATCATTAGTCCGGTGACAGTCCGCCTCAAACTTCCTCCAGCGTACAGGAGAATTCATCCCGCCTTTCATGTCTCCAAATTAAAGCCCGTTTTTCGTTCTCATCTTAATCCGCCAGTCCCGGTTCCCCCACCGCCGCGACTCGTAGATGGGGAACCTACGTATTCGGTAAATCGTATTCTGGACTCGAGACGGAGGGGACGCGGATTTCAGTATCTGGTGGACTGGGAGGGTTACGGTCCGGAGGAGAGAAGTTGGGTTCCTGCGAGAGACATTCTAGATCACTCCCTTATTGATGATTACAATCAACAGGTAGGTCCTCCTGGGAGCGCCAGGGGGCGCTCCTAGGGGGAGGGGTAATGTCACGGTTCATGAATTCACTGACTCTTTCTCGCGCTGTGTTTGTGTATGTGTGTGTGGGCGTGGTCGCTGATCAGCCGCTGATTGTCATCAGCGCCAGCTGATTCTGATCAGCGATCTCTATTTAAGCTCATGGTCTTTCGTCCTGTGTTTGTCAGATCGTTGTGGGATTTATCCCTGTGCAGTGTGGTCTTTGTTGGTGTTCCCGGTTCCCGTTTTGTAGTTCGTGTTGAGTTCTGTCTGCCTGTCTTCATCCAAGGATCCTGTCTCGTCTCATCACATCACGGGTTCGTGTTTGTGTTCCTGTCAGCCTGCCTCATCTAAGGATCTTGTCTCGTCTCATCACGCCACGGAATTCGGGTTGCCCATCTGCCCCCTGCGCTACCAAGGATTATTGGACTGTGGTTATCTCCTTCTACGTGTTCATTCAATAAACCTGAGTTCTTGCATTTGCATCTTCTGTCTTCATTGAAACGTCACACTAACCTTACCTGTATCACACCTTAAAGGGATAGTTCACTTTGAAATTAATTTTTGATATGTTTTAGCTTACCTCAAGGGCATCCAAGATGTAGGTGTCTTTGTTTCCGCAGTAGTTTCAATTTTGATATTTTTAGGTCAAACCGTTCTTGTCTGTCAGTCATATAATGCAGGTCGATGGTCACTGTCTCAAAACACAAGCACAGAGTCCAAATTAAAACAATTCCCCATCGTCCAAATGAAACAATTCCCCATCGTAAGTACACATTGATGGCCTAAGACACGAAACAAGCGGTTTGTGTGAGAAAACGAACAGTATTTATATCGTTGTTATCTCTTGAAAACAGCATACGTCCAAATGATCTGACGGCACGGGCGGGTATAGATATATACATAGATGTCGCCTTGGCTACGGTTTCGTTCCAATGAACTGCAGTAGCCAAGGCGACATCTATGTATATATCTATACCCGCCCGTGCCCGCCCGTACACGGGCGGGTATAGATGTATACACTAGATGTCGCCTTCGCTACTGCAGTTCATTGGAACGAAACCGTAGCCAAGGCGACATCTATGTATATATCTATACCCGCCCGCGCCGTCAGATCATTTGGACGTGTGCTGTTTTCAAGAGGTAAAAACGATATAAATACTGTTCGTTTTCTCACACAAACCGCTCGTTTCGTGTCTTAGGCCATCAATGTGTACTTACGATGGGGAATTGTTTAATTTGGACGATGGGGAATTGTTTAATTTGGACTCTGTGCTTGCTCTTTGAGACAGTGACCGTAGACCTGCATGAAATGACTGACAGACAAGAACGGTTTGACCTAAAAATATCCAAATTGAAACTACTGCGGAAAAAAAGACACCTACATATTGGATGCCCTTGAGGTAAGCTAAAACATACCAAAATTTATTTTCAAAGTGAACTATCCCTTTAACAGCAGCAAAGTGTTTTACAGTACAACATGAACACAATAAGTACATTGTACATATTTTTCGATGTAAGTACATATAACTTAAAGCCACTTAATATAAAGTGGGACACATTTTCTCTTCACATTTATTATTGTTCATTTGTAGATGAGATTTTCATGATTATTTGCAACCAAAGATGCGAGTGAATTCACTTTAGGAAGGAGATGCCGTTTGTCGTTTCAAATGAAAGTGAACAACTGAATCCATCACATACTGTAAGTCTGTTAGTGAAGGGAACATGCTATGGTCACTTCAAGAAAGTGTCTTTACACCTGAGGACCAAAGATGAGAAACTGCTGTAGCTTCAGAAGACCTGGAATACAGAACATTTAACACTATCCTGTTATGATTCATCTTATTATTTATGTCTAGGGCAGTTAAGAAATTGGAGAATATTCTCAGCATCTGTGATTAGTTTGTAATCATAATGAATCAGAGAAGTGAAGTAGTGCTCTTATCATCTGTTGTCTAAAAGCAGAAGTGAATGTGAGCAGTGAGGAGGTTTTTGTCATGCTGTGAATCACTGTGATACGTACTCTTTAGCAGAGCTGTCCCATGTGTTACAGTAATACACTGCAGAATCACCAACATCCACATTACTGATGATCAGACTATAATCTGATTTTGATGAATGTGTTGATGTGAATTTAGGAGCAGAGAAACCAGATCCATATGACGGAGAGCTCGAGCTATGATGAAATTTTAACACATATTGAGGAACTCCTCCTGGAGTCTGTTTGTACCATCTAGCAGAATAATCAGTTACTGTCCCCAGATTACAGTCCAGTTTAGCTGTTTGTCCTTTATTGACTGTGATTAATGGACTCTGAGTCACTACAGTCACTCCACTGACACCTGCAGAATAAACACATCCTTTATATGAGATTGTGTGTCAAAACACTTTAAATCTGACATCAGAAATGATGAAAACTTACAGGTCAGAAGAGTAAAGAAAGCACAGAATATCGTGATCATCTTGTGATTTGGTCCGTGTGACGTGTAAAGATGAGCAGTGCTGTAGAATAATGCTGAGATGATCAGAGAGAGAAACTTTAAGACAGTCAAGAGCTCTGAGAGGGAGGAGCCACTGAAAGACACACCCACCTTGTACAACAGACACGCCCACATCTGACAAACTACACATGTGCTTCTCACTTCACCACTGAAGAAAATGTGTTAAAGTTTTTCTCAATGGTTTTGACACATTTCTGCAAACTCAGATCACGGCTCTCAAAACAATAAACACAGTGAACACATTACACATTATAAGTGTCCTAAACAGATTGTAAGTTTTCATTTATTTCATACAAATAACAAATCATATGCATAATTGTCTCAAAACATTGAGTACACACTTCTCAAACGTTTACAGTTCACATATCCAACCAAAAATTGTACATATCTAAAAAATAAAAAATAAAAATAAATAAATAAACACATTTGCAGCTCTTTTTATTTAATTTACAAAAATCACAAACATTTATGTACCATTTTTCCAAACACAGCAAACAAAACTGTAACTTGTCATACCGTAAAACTTCAAATAATAGCCAAGTCCCAAGTAGACGCCTGTCTCTTTTACGCGCCTGGTGTGGCTACAGGTTTGGATGAATAAAGGCCGGTCTCAAATAGAGGCCTGGTCTGTTTTTTAGTTTCGGGTTGTATTTAATCTTCTAAAACCCGTCAGATCGTCTGTTTAAGCCAGTTCTATGGAGCAGATTGCGCACACAAGAGAGCCTTGCGCATCTGGGCGGGAGCTGTTAGCGCAAGCAGAGTTAGCGGAGGCCAGAGAGGGAGTGGAGGAGAGCGACGAGGAGGAGGAATTCGCCAATGAACTTGTAGTTGAGGATCGCGGTGATGATGATAGTGATGAATAGGGTCCTTTTGTATCACATGATTGCAGTTGTTTTACAGGGTAGCCTTCATTCTTTCCTGTTGATGTGTTTCTGGCAACTAGTTCATAGGCTCGATGGATATTACCGGTAACGTATTGTTCAGTCCATGGCTGTCATCGTTTAGTTTTTTTATGCTGCCAATAATCTAAGGGGGTCGCACACTGGACGAGAAGCGCAGCGTCGCGCCGCGTCTATGACAACTCGAGGTATCGCACACCGGACGCGCACTTTGTCAGTTTATGGCCAGCAATATAGTTATGTTTAAGGATATTATGGAATTAAGATCATGTGTGTACTATGTTATGATTGTGCTGTACAATTAAATACAATCATTGCTTAGTCTGCAGTCTGAATTCACTTTACCTCAGAGCGTCCGTTAACTGAATGAATTGAGAATATCAACTGAAAATCCGATAACATCAGCAATTTTCATTCAAGCAGCTGATTTCTGTTAATGAATGTAAAACTGAATGTATATTGCAGCACAGGGTGAAATCAGTATATACATTAACGACGATCTGAAACAATGTACACTCATAGAGAATAATGTGTTGGAATTTTAAAGACGTGGCGCTGTGCTTCTTGTCTGGTGTGCGACCCCATTTAGACATACGGAAATATAGTAGGCTAATTCTTACATTAACTGATCTGTTAAACACAAACACAGATTTGGTAACCTCCTACTGTCATGCTCATCTCAACACTAAATTAAAGGCCTGTCTCATATAGACGCCTGTCTCAAATACAAGCTGGTGCAGTTCGGCGATTTGGGAAAATAAAAGCCCGGGCTATTATTTGAAGGTATAGTTAGTGAGAGCTGTGCAGGAAAACCTCACTCCTCTGATCTCAAGAGACTCACTACACGGTTACACATGGAATGATTTCAGTTCCCCAAACTAGTATCTGCCGGGTTAATACAAGTTTTTTTTGTAAAAAATGCTTACACACTAAAACTGGTACTTGAGGCCCACTTAGCGAAACCATTCACTCTTGTACCTAATCTTCAGACCAAGTCTGCATAACACTTATAGAGAAATTTATCACTTAGAAATCAAAACTCAATGTTTTGAGAAACAAATACATTTTTGACCCTTGCATTTCTGTTTATTTTGTAAATATTTACTGAACTGCATACAAGTTAAGTCATCTTTATTTCTGTAGATTGTTTTAAAGGAGCTTCACAAAAGTAACAAATTCAAATTCTGCTGTAAAGCTCTAACAAGGTAATGGTGTCATTATTCAGCTCAAGTTCAGTGTTGATTCAGTTCAGTTCAGTTCAATAATTGTAAAGTTGATCAATTGTGCATACATGCTGTATATATAGTGTATTTGTGTACATATCCGCGTGACAAACTCCGGTACACTCCACTGCACACTGAAACAGCAAAAGACAGTAGTGAGAGTAGTAGAGAGTAGTGGTTTACATTTTACACACCTGTGTGTAGTTTCATGTGTATGTGTCACGGGGTGACAAATAAGCCCGGGACGATCCCCGCTAGAGAAACGTCCCTGTTGAGATTTTGGAAATGAAACACCGTCCCAAAGCCGAGTGAGTGCCTGTCGCCATGGTAATGAGTGGCGGATTGACAACAGGTGTGGGTAATTTGCGCTGAGCGTTTGAATGAGGCCACGCTGGCCCATGAGAGTATAAAAAGTCAGAGGAAGAGAAAGTTGGTGTGGTTCCTCTCCTGCTTGTGGTGCTTTTGTTCCCGTTTGGAAGTGGCTGGCTCCTGTTGGGAAGTGTTCTCTGAAGTGTGTCGTTGAGGGCTCGTTGCGAGGAAAAAGGAACGTTGTGTGTATGAGGAATTGAAGACGGAGGGAGAGAGGATTTAAAGAGGGAAGTGCATCGTCTGGATGGAAGAGCGAAGATAAGTAACCGATTATTGAATCTCCTACCACATGTTTGATACCGAGATAGATGTGGGCTGAAGTGTTTGGAGTGTACCGTGTGAATATCACTGAGTGAATTAAACTGATTCTCTGCCATTCTTATCTTCTCTTCCTGTTCGGATGGTGAAGCAAAACCAGTTTATGTCTATGAAGAAGTGTTTAAAATCTCCTTCCTCTCACTGCCGATCCTTCGCTTTTTGAACCGAGACCCAGGGTGAGTGCCGGCCTTAAGTACACTTAATGAGTGGATTTGCAGTGTTTGAATTGCCGTTCCTTCTCTTCCCTCGTGCTGTATATTGGAGTGGAATTCCTGTGAGTGTGTGAAAGTCTGTTTTTAACTGCCGTGCACTCGCCCAAGAGGCAGGCTGGTATATTGTACATCTTCAGAGCTTGGAGAGATCGAGTACGTCCAACTGAGGAAAGGTTTGGGAAGGACAGCTGGCGTGAAATCCTGTTTCCTCCACGACATACGTAAGAACATTATATTGCTGTGTGAAGCATTGACTCTGTCTGCCCTAGAGAAAGCCCAGCCCAGTCTGTGACTGAGTTCGCTGCAGCCCCGAAGCCCACCTGTATGGAGCGAAGTTTCTGTCTTCTCCACGACACATGTGAGAACGTTATATTGCTGTGTGAAGTATTGACTCTGTCTGCCCTAGAGAAAGCCCAGCCCAGTCTGTGACTGTGAGTTCGCTGCAGCCCAAAGCCCACCTGTATGGAGTGAAGTTTCTGTCTTCTTCCACGACACATGTAAGAACATTATATTGCTGTGTGAAGCATTGACTCTGTCTGCCCTAGAGAAAGCCCAGCCCAGTCTGTGACTGTGAGTTCGCTGCAGCCTAAAGCCCACCTGTATGGAGTGAAGTTTCTGTCTTCTTCCACGACACATGTAAGAACATTATATTGCTGTGTAAAGCATTGACTCTGTCTGCCCTAGAGAAAGCCCAGCCCAGTCTGTGACTGTGAGTTCGCTGCAGCCCAAAGCCCACCTGTATGGAGTGAAGTTTCTGTCTTCTCCACGACACATGTGAGAACGTTATATTGCTGTGTGAAGTGTTGACTCCGTCTGCCCTAGAGAAAGCCCAGCCCAGTCTGTGAGTTCGCTGCAGCCCCAAAGTCCACCTGTAGGAGGAAGCTGTGGTTGTCCCTCCACTGGAGAACTCACCTGTCCGTCACCTCCCACTGTGTACCTGATACCAGCGTGGAGAAAGGAACCCAGTTAACCTACTTACCGTAAGACACCCACCTGAATCCTATCGACTGCTGTGAACGGTCCCCTACTTCAAGAGAAGAGGAAGCTGTGGTCATCTACGCACTGGAGAACTCACCTGTCCGTCACCTCCCACTGTGTACCTGATACCAGCGTGGAGAAGGGAACCCAGTTAACCTACTTACCGTAAGACACCCACCTGAATCCTATCGACTGCTGTGAACGGTCCCCTACTTCAAAGAGAAGAGGAAGCTGTGGTCATTTACGCACTGGAGAACTCACCTGCCCGTCACCTCCCACGGCGTACCTGATATCAGCGTGGAGAAAGGAATCCAGTTAACCTACATACCGTAAGATACCTACTTGTATCCTATCAACTGCTGTGAACTGTTCCCTACTAGAAAGAGGAGAGGAAGCTGTGGCTGTCCACTCACCTGAGAACTCACCTGTTCATCACCTTCCATTGTGTACCTGATACCTGCTTGGAGAAAGGAACTCTGTTAACCTGCATACCGTGAGATACTTACCTGTCTGGTACTCCTTACTGGGAATCGCCGTCTGTGGGGAAGACTGTGTCCTCTTGCCGTCTTGGACTCCTCCCTGGACGAGGGAGAGAAGAAGACTTTTAGATTAGGATTACCAATTGTTTTATCTTTAATAAAATCTGTTACTCTTTATTCCTTGACTCTGGTCTCGTCTCTGGCACGCTCCTCAAAGTGTTCTGGGTCTAGGGGTGGGCATAGTCTGGTTCGGCCCATCCCGACCTGTGACAGAAGATTGGCGTAGTCGGCAGGATTACACTTTGAGTTGAGCGACCAGAGTTGGGGATGGCAGAGGGGGAAGAACCGGGGGCTCGGCCACCTGTTATGCCGATTTTCATGGGTGCCCCATGGGCCCCGAGGTATGGAGGCCCGGGGTCTGAAGTGAGTCTGTCGGAGTGGAGAACCCAGGTCAAGTACTTGGCAGGACTCCAGGGTCTGAACGCCACACAGAGGGTCCAGTTTGTGTTGAATTCCCTGGAAGGGGATGCAAGAAGGGAAGTCCAAGCAGCACCAGAAGCTAATCGAGCAACAATCCAGGCGATTTTCGACTTTCTCACTGGGCAATATGGGGATACCACCCCGGTAGCAGCACTGAGGGCGAAGTTTTTTAATTCTCGGCAAGGCCCTCGACAATCCGTTCGGGCATTCACCTTACAACTGCGGGAGCAGTATTCTAGGCTGACGGGGAGACAGGATCATGGCCTGGGGGGCGAAGAGGTCCTGTTGAGAGACCAATTTGTGCTGGGACTACGGGAGGGCCCAGTTCGCCAGAGTTTGCGGGTACAACTGAGGAGAGAGCCGAACTTGACTTTTGAAGAGCTCCGACGGGAAGCTTTGGCCCTTGAGCATGACCAGGCGGAGCATGCGGGTGTCTCCAGCTGCCTGGCTACGAACGTTGTTGAACCTCCTCCGGCCCCGGCGGCGCCCGATTGGAAGCAGGCCCTCCGGGAAGAATTAAAGAGGGATGTTCGTGAGCAAATGTCTGAGCTATCCAAATCTGTGAGGGAAGAACTACGTCGAGAACGGCCCCAGTACCCTCCTCACTCTCGAGAGCGGGCTTACTCCGATGGGGGTCGCCCGTTCGAACATCGTCCTCCCCGGTCAGTGGGCTCTCGATTTCAGTGGGATGCACATGGGCGTCCCATCTGTAACGGCTGTGGAGAACCGGGGCACTACGTTCGCCAGTGTTCCGCTCGACGGGCATCACAAGGGGGTTTTTAGAGTCTCCGGCCACTGTGGGTCAAGTGGTCGGGACCCCCTTGTTAGACCCCCCTCCTTCGATATCTTCTCAGAGCTGCCTGGTAGGCCGTTGTCCGGTGGTTGTGGTCCAGGTAAATGGCCAGAAAATCCGGTGTCTCTTGGATACGGGTTCCCAAGTGACCCTGTTTTCAGAAAGTTTGGCCCAAGAGCTGTTTGGTTCCGGAAGCCAACTCCCTGCAGAGACCCCCTGGCTGACGCTCCGTGGGGCAAACGGGCTGGACATCCCGTATGTGGGATACTTGGTGACCGATTTACAGATCCATGGAATTCTAGTACCTCAGAAGGGGGTAGTGGTCGTCCGAGACCCGTGTCTGGGGTCCCATCGTGCACTGATCGGAATGAATGTCATCTCGGACTGTTGGGAGGAACTATTTCGAAGCGCACCGGCACGAGCGGCCGCAACACCTGCTGGCCAAGAGTGGGACCGCGTCAGGGCCGATTGCCGCCGGATATGTCTGGCCGAACAACAGCATGACCGAGAGAGCGTGGGAAGAATGGTTTGTCGCTATGCCCTGTCCATTCCAGCTCAAAGTGAGGCTGTGGTCCGAGTTAGGCTTCCCCCTCGACGTTACCGTCCACACGAATGGGTCCTGGTGGAACCCCATGACGAGGGTCCTAAGGTGGAAGTAGCTCGAGGACTAACCGTCGTCCGAGGGGGTAGGGTCCCCGTCCGAATTCGAAACACAAATCCCTTCCCGGTGCTGCTATACCGCCACCAGTGTTTGGCCCGAGTGACATCCGTGAAGCCACAGCAGGTTCACGAGCAGGGGGAAGTGAGGTTTGAGCGGGTGAGTCCAACGGTGGTTGAAGTGGCCCTAGCCCGAGTCGGTTCGGGAGTGGAGGAGAGCGGGAGAGGATTGCCGGCCCATCTGCAGGGAGAGTCTTTACGGGGCGAAGAGTTGAGGGAAGAACAAACGAGACAACTCCAAGAGTTCTTGAAGGATTGGCAGCACTTGTTCGCCACCCACGAGGAGGACTATGGCCGCACAGATGCGGTAAAACATCAAATTCCGACCGGAGACGCGGCGCCGAGCCGAGAACGTTATCGACCTGTACCCCCGACCTTGTACCCGGAGGTTCGTACCTTGTTGCGGGGAATGCTTGCTAGAGGGATTATTCGTGAGAGCAGCAGCCCTTGGGCCGCACCTATAGTATTGGTCCGCAAGAAAACGGGCTCTTGGAGGTTCTGCGTGGACTACAGGAGGTTAAACCAGGTAACTAAAAGAGATGCTTTCCCACTACCACGAGTCGAAGATTCCCTCACGAGCCTCACTCAAGCTGCCTGGTATTCCACCCTCGATCTAGCCAGCGGCTACTGGCAGGTGCAAATGGACGAGCATGACCGAGAGAAGACGGCATTCACCACCCCCTTTGGCCTCTATGAATGGGACCGGATGCCGTTCGGGCTTTGCAACGCTCCAGCCACATTCCAACGGCTGATGCAGCGTTGTTTGGGCAGTCAGCTGATGGACACCACTCTCGTCTACTTGGATGATGTTATCGTTTACTCTCCCGATTTCAGGTCTCATTTGGAGCATCTGGGGCAAGTATTCCGCTCCCTCGAGCGTTACGGGTTGAAGCTACAGCCCGACAAGTGTCAGCTTTTCCGTAAGGAGGTTAAGTTCTTGGGGCATGTGGTCAGTGCGGCAGGGATCTCGGTTGATCCAGAGAAGGTGGTGGCGGTGCGAGAGTGGGCAGCACCCAAGACGGTGCGTCAAGTGCGGTCATTCCTGGGCTTTGTGGGCTACTACCGGCGATTTATACAAGACTTCTCCAAAATCGCTAAACCTATTAACCAGCTGCTTGGAGGCACAGGGCGAACTCGGGGTCGAGGATCCCCGACGATCCAATGGGACCCAGCTTGTGAAGCTGCCTTTCAGAGGCTTAAACAAGAGCTGTTGCAGGCCCCGATCCTAGCCTATGCCGACTTCACGCAACCATTTATTCTATACACCGATGCTAGTCAGCTTGGTTTGGGTGCAGTCCTGGCGCAGAAACAGCAAGGAGAGGAAAGGGTAATTGCTTATGCCAGCCGAAGCTTACACCCCGCCGAAAAGAACGACTCAAATTATAGTTCCTTCAAACTCGAGCTGTTAGCCATGAAATGGGCGTTAAGCGAAAAGTTCAAAGACTATCTTTGGGGAGCCA
Organism: Scardinius erythrophthalmus; assembly: GCF_964197995.2. Classification (NCBI taxonomy): domain Eukaryota; kingdom Metazoa; phylum Chordata; class Actinopteri; order Cypriniformes; family Leuciscidae; genus Scardinius; species Scardinius erythrophthalmus. Next base: position 59,040,901 of record NC_138221.1, on the reverse strand, counting down.
AGGTACAGGTTGTCACAGACAATAACCCGCTGGTACACCTACAAACGGCCAAGCTGGGGGCGGTAGAGCAACGCTGGGTGGCACAACTGGCCAATTTCGACTATCAGATCCAGTATCGACCAGGAAAGGAACACACCAATGCTGATGTATTATCTAGGTTACCGGGTGAAGGATCGGCAGGCCATCTACAGGCCCCCGGAGCGGGGTCCGATGAGGGATTGATGGTGGGGGTTATTGAAGCACCGGGACAAGAGTCTGAAGACCCCCCTCCATGTTGGGGGTGGGATCCATCACGTTGGAGGTCGTGGCAGGGCGAAGATGGGGATGTGCTGAAGGTACGGACGTGGGTAGAACAGGGGATCTGGCCCGAGGGGGCGGAACGTCGAGCTGAGACTCGAGTTGTGCGAGGCTTGCTGGGACAGAGGGCGAGGCTGTGCCTAAAGGAAGGGGTGCTTTGTAGGGCACTGCAGGAGCCCGGCCGAGAAGAGGAGGTCCGTCAGATCGTGGTCCCTGAAGGACGTTGGCAAGCTCTGTTGGAGGCCTATCATGGCCGGATGGGACATCAGGGGCAAGAGAGGACGTTGGCCTTGTTGAGACGACATTTCTATTGGCCCGGGATGGAGGGGACTACCAGGGCTTACCTCCAGAGGTGTCCACGCTGCATCTTGTTTAAATCTAGGAAGGAGGCCCGGGCACCGTTGGTCCCGATCCAGGCCAAGGCACCTCTGCACATAGTGGCCATGGACTTCCTCACTCTGGGGCGACCGGTGGATCTGGTCCAGAATATTCTTGTCATCACTGATCTGTTTACTAAATACGCCTGGGCCGTCCCTACTGTGGACCAAACTGCTCTTACTACCGCTAATGCCCTCTGGAGATATGTAATTCAGCCGTTTGGTTGTCCGGAAATCCTCCATTCTGATCAAGGGGCCAATTTCGAGTCCAAGGTGATCCGCGAGCTGTGCCACCTGTACGGGTGCAAGAAGACCCACACGACCCCTTATCATCCTCAAGGGAACGGGGGGTGTGAGAGGTTCAATCAGACCTTATTGGGCTTATTGGGTACCTTGGAGGAGGAACAGCAGGGTCACTGGGCTGACAGGCTTCCAGCGATGATACAGGCGTATAATAATAGCATACACAGTACCACTGGTTACGCCCCTACTTACCTAATGTTTGGCAGGCATGTGAGACTCCCAATGGATATGCTTATGGGGACCACCGGGGAAGAAGAGGGAGGAAATCTATCTGCTTGGGTGATAAATCACCATCGACGCCTGCAGTCGGCATATGAGCAAGTCGCTGACCGGATAAACCAAACGGCGTTGAAGAATAAGAGGTTGTATGATCGTACGGCTCGAGAGGCTCCGTTACTGCCCGGTGAGAGAGTGTTGGTGCGAGATAATCGACGGCAGGGAAAAGGGAAGTTGAGCGATCGATGGGAGGCTCAGCCGTACGTTGTTCAGCGACAACCCCATCCAGACCAACCGGTATACGCACTACGGCCAGAAGGAAGGGCAGGCCCTGAACGGGTGTTACACCGCAATTTGATCCGCCCTTGCCCGTATTTCCCAAAGCCAGTGGTAAGGGACCCGCCGGCCGACACGTCATGGGCACCCCCGCTGGTAGGGTGGGCAGTAATCCCAAGAGGTTTAGGCCTGGGACCACGGCCGGAAGCACCTGTCTCCCCTCCCCGACGGTCTCAACGAGGGAATCGGGGTCAGCCACCAGCCAGGTATGGGGACTGGGTGTCAGGAGACCGTTCTCGGGACTAGAACGGTTTGGCGGGGGGGTATGTCACGGGGTGACAAATAAGCCCGGGACGATCCCCGCTAGAGAAACGTCCCTGTTGAGATTTTGGAAATGAAACACCGTCCCAAAGCCGAGTGAGTGCCTGTCGCCATGGTAATGAGTGGCGGATTGACAACAGGTGTGGGTAATTTGCGCTGAGCGTTTGAATGAGGCCACGCTGGCCCATGAGAGTATAAAAAGTCAGAGGAAGAGAAAGTTGGTGTGGTTCCTCTCCTGCTTGTGGTGCTTTTGTTCCCGTTTGGAAGTGGCTGGCTCCTGTTGGGAAGTGTTCTCTGAAGTGTGTCGTTGAGGGCTCGTTGCGAGGAAAAAGGAACGTTGTGTGTATGAGGAATTGAAGACGGAGGGAGAGAGGATTTAAAGAGGGAAGTGCATCGTCTGGATGGAAGAGCGAAGATAAGTAACCGATTATTGAATCTCCTACCACATGTTTGATACCGAGATAGATGTGGGCTGAAGTGTTTGGAGTGTACCGTGTGAATATCACTGAGTGAATTAAACTGATTCTCTGCCATTCTTATCTTCTCTTCCTGTTCGGATGGTGAAGCAAAACCAGTTTATGTCTATGAAGAAGTGTTTAAAATCTCCTTCCTCTCACTGCCGATCCTTCGCTTTTTGAACCGAGACCCAGGGTGAGTGCCGGCCTTAAGTACACTTAATGAGTGGATTTGCAGTGTTTGAATTGCCGTTCCTTCTCTTCCCTCGTGCTGTATATTGGAGTGGAATTCCTGTGAGTGTGTGAAAGTCTGTTTTTAACTGCCGTGCGCTCGCCCAAGAGGCAGGCTGGTATATTGTACATCTTCAGAGCTTGGAGAGATCGAGTACGTCCAACTGAGGAAAGGTTTGGGAAGGACAGCTGGCGTGAAATCCTGTTTCCTCCACGACATACGTAAGAACATTATATTGCTGTGTGAAGCATTGACTCTGTCTGCCCTAGAGAAAGCCCAGCCCAGTCTGTGACTGAGTTCGCTGCAGCCCCGAAGCCCACCTGTATGGAGCGAAGTTTCTGTCTTCTCCACGACACATGTGAGAACGTTATATTGCTGTGTGAAGTATTGACTCTGTCTGCCCTAGAGAAAGCCCAGCCCAGTCTGTGACTGTGAGTTCGCTGCAGCCCAAAGCCCACCTGTATGGAGTGAAGTTTCTGTCTTCTTCCACGACACATGTAAGAACATTATATTGCTGTGTGAAGCATTGACTCTGTCTGCCCTAGAGAAAGCCCAGCCCAGTCTGTGACTGTGAGTTCGCTGCAGCCTAAAGCCCACCTGTATGGAGTGAAGTTTCTGTCTTCTTCCACGACACATGTAAGAACATTATATTGCTGTGTAAAGCATTGACTCTGTCTGCCCTAGAGAAAGCCCAGCCCAGTCTGTGACTGTGAGTTCGCTGCAGCCCAAAGCCCACCTGTATGGAGTGAAGTTTCTGTCTTCTCCACGACACATGTGAGAACGTTATATTGCTGTGTGAAGTGTTGACTCCGTCTGCCCTAGAGAAAGCCCAGCCCAGTCTGTGAGTTCGCTGCAGCCCCAAAGTCCACCTGTAGGAGGAAGCTGTGGTTGTCCCTCCACTGGAGAACTCACCTGTCCGTCACCTCCCACTGTGTACCTGATACCAGCGTGGAGAAAGGAACCCAGTTAACCTACTTACCGTAAGACACCCACCTGAATCCTATCGACTGCTGTGAACGGTCCCCTACTTCAAGAGAAGAGGAAGCTGTGGTCATCTACGCACTGGAGAACTCACCTGTCCGTCACCTCCCACTGTGTACCTGATACCAGCGTGGAGAAGGGAACCCAGTTAACCTACTTACCGTAAGACACCCACCTGAATCCTATCGACTGCTGTGAACGGTCCCCTACTTCAAAGAGAAGAGGAAGCTGTGGTCATTTACGTACTGGAGAACTCACCTGCCCGTCACCTCCCACGGCGTACCTGATATCAGCGTGGAGAAAGGAATCCAGTTAACCTACATACCGTAAGATACCTACTTGTATCCTATCAACTGCTGTGAACTGTTCCCTACTAGAAAGAGGAGAGGAAGCTGTGGCTGTCCACTCACCTGAGAACTCACCTGTTCATCACCTTCCATTGTGTACCTGATACCTGCTTGGAGAAAGGAACTCTGTTAACCTGCATACCGTGAGATACTTACCTGTCTGGTACTCCTTACTGGGAATCGCCGTCTGTGGGGAAGACTGTGTCCTCTTGCCGTCTTGGACTCCTCCCTGGACGAGGGAGAGAAGAAGACTTTTAGATTAGGATTACCAATTGTTTTATCTTTAATAAAATCTGTTACTCTTTATTCCTTGACTCTGGTCTCGTCTCTGGCACGCTCCTCAAAGTGTTCTGGGTCTAGGGGTGGGCATAGTCTGGTTCGGCCCATCCCGACCTGTGACATATGTGGCCAATCATTTAATGGTTTGTGTATAGAGTTACCATGCAAAAAATTTTTTTTAGAAGAGTTAAATAATTTTGTGTTGGCTTTTGCAAGAGATGTGTGACATTTTGCATCTTGTGTGCATGTTTTTGGTTTTGTGTGTAGAGTTTTGAGAAATGGATCCATAGTTTCAGTAATTGTGTACTGTAAGAACAATTATTACTTTATTGTTAATGACTGTGAAATTCACTGTAGAGTAAAACTCACTCATTTGGCAGTTTATTTATTTATTTTGCTTATTAGACAGGACTGTGTAGTGATTGACAGCAAAGAAGAGAATGGGATCAGCAAAGGACCTCAATTCAGGTCACCGGAGGCACAACTGCACTATATGTCAATGTGCTAACCACTAGGCTATCAGCACCAACTGGTTCTTAATGTTTAAGTGTTGTTTAGTTATACCGTTTCAGCTCAAATGAACATATTATTGATAAACAAAATAAGCATATCGCATGATTTGAATATGAATATCCATTTATCTACAGTCAAAGTTAAACAGCTCATCATCATAACAAGCTTCATTATTCATTCTTCACTTATTGCTAGATGTGTTGAAAACAATAAAATGTGCTTCCTGTATTCTCTATTCAGGGTGAAAATGTAATTGAATTACGATGAGGTCAATTTAAATGCAGTAATTGCCTGGCCACCCAGCTGCCAGTACACTGTGTTTTCCTTTTCTATATACATAATAGGTTACTGTGATTTTCTACAGTAAATAATTAGTTATTGTGTTTTCTACAGTACGGAAATAGGAAATTACTGACTCTCACAGTACTTTCATTACTGCAGTGTTTGACTGAATCTTCGGTATTCTACTGTAAACATGTATACAGTAATTTCTTGTGCACAAACAGTGTTTTTTAACAGTGTATAATAATTTTTAAAAACTGTAATACACACATCACTGGAAATGCATTTTTTTTTTAATTGTTTACACAGCTATCAGAATTACATTACAGTTTTTCTGAATTGCTAAAACACATTTCTCAAAACCATCACCCACTTTCTTAAAACCTTTCGTAGATTTTTCCCTAAACCTAACTATCTGGGTTGTCTCCAATCGACATTCCCTTACCTCTTTAATCTAACTCACCTGCTGCGCAGCAGAAATTGAAAGACAGACTTCAGCAAATGTCCTTTGAGTTCTTTATTTACGGCCGGGAGAGTACTCGAGCAATTCTCAGAGAATCTCCCCCAAGAAGAAGCAAGGCCGGAGGATCTCAGACAAATTCCATTGAGAATCCCACCAGCTAACTCGAATACAACAGTTTTTATAGAATATGGAGGTATGGCAAAATTACATGAATTTGATTGGTTCTTCATAGACAAACCCTTCTGTTACTAGGTAAAGCAAACTTTGTTTTAATGATTACTTCATTGTTAATCACAAGGTTCAAATTTAGTCATCTGTCTTGTTTCAATTCCCAAATGTGTTATTTTTACACTGACACAACCAAAGTCAAAGGGGTATGGCAACACAACATATACAGCATTCAAAAACACAGGACAGAACGTTTTAGTACATTGTGTTTCAAAGTGTTATCATGTTAGGCCTGAGAAAGGAAGTAAGGTTAGATGTTAGAGACATGGTTAGTTTAATATACAGTTACAGTAAACACAAAACTAAATCTTCAAACTATATTCATAGAACATCTGACGTTTCTGGCTAAATCAAACAATTGCCTCAACCATTTTATCTGTGTTCAAAATCAAATAATGTTTTCAGATCATACTCACAGTGAGTCAATATTATAAACACTACGGATCATTCATTAGACACAACATCAAAAAATGGAGAATACAGAATCCAAATCATGCAGTTACAGAAAAAAAAAAATATTGTAACATGCAAAAAAGCATCACGTCTTCATGTTGGTCCGGCTTGAGGATTTTGTCCACATCACAGGCAATGTCGTTTCTTACAGGGCAAAGGGAAACATCTTCTAGTGTGATCATGGATCCAGTCTTGACAACACTGTCCACACCATGCTCTTTCTCGTCCTCTTCCTCCTCGTCCGCCACCTCTTACACATACTCTTCCTCCTCTCCTTTTCGTATCAACATTCAGTGCACCTGTGAACTCTGAACTGGCTTATTTTGTACAGTTGGTTTGATCACATCATTAGAAATAAGTGTGAAAAATGTTGATTTATTGTGTGTAAACGATGACAACAAAAACGTGGGGGTGATATTTGATGCTCATTTACAGTTTTTCTCGATTGCTTAAACACATTTCTTGAAACTATGCCTCGTATTCTCAAAACTATAAACACAAATCCATAACGTCTCACCCAATTCCCAAAACAGCCTATTTTCAGGTCAAAATGAAGCTCTACACTCAAAACCATTCACTCTTGCTGAAAAAACAAACTTTGCCCTCAGACAGGACACACAAGCCCTCAAAATCACACACACTACAACATAGTCTAACACACTGGTGCAATAAATTCAAAACAACATTTCCAAAACTGGTAAGTTATGTTGCTTGTGGTTCCCCCCTCACAAACCTTTTCACATGATGAACACAAAAGACACAACCAGTGGATACATTGGCACATTTTTATTCATACACAGAAAACACACACACAATTTTTTTTTTTTTCCTGTTTTACTCTTTTTTTTTACTCTTTTTTTTACTCTCTCCTCTATTTTTTTATTTATATTTACTTACAGTAAGATGTGTGTGACCAACATATGACAGTAAAGAGCACACACAAACCATATTCTAATATGGAATTCGAATTGTTTTGGACTGGTAAAGAGTGTTGGACGTGACAGGAGGGCCTCCACCAGTGATGCGCGGGTTGATCCGAAATGAGCGGGTGCCTGCGGTCACCCGCGGTTACCCGCGGTTACGAGTCATCCAAAAATATTTTTAATGATATTCGGGTCGCGGTCGGTCGGGTCGTTTGAAATAAAGATGCCAATTAAACCTTTGTAATTTATATAGTACTAGAGAGCATATGAGAGTGGAGCGGTGAGAATCTCCGCTCATCGCTCACGGAAATGTTCACCTCTCCGCTCTCCCGCTCAACATCAGGCCGCTCCGCTCATTATCGCTCAGCGCTCAACGCAGTTTGCTCCGCGCTCCACTTAAATCGACCCCGCTCGCTCCAAAAAAGGAAAAAAAAAAAATCTACATGTATATCACTTTTAGCTTAGACCACAGCCTGACCTCCTAAAGAACTAATGAGCAACAACAACATTTTTCAAATAGAAATGTTTTATTTCAAATGACAAATTAGGCCTATGTAAGAAGGAATAGGCTATAGCCTACACAAAGTCCTGTAAAATTAAACGAATAAATGGGCCTAATACAGTTTTTTACAATCGCTATGACAGATTTTTCAATACATTTAACAAGTTTCCTAAACTCTTAACGCACCAACACACCTAAAAGACACAATTGGCAAAACGGTTAATTTCATGCTCAAAATCACACATTGTAAACTAAACTCCAAAACTAATTTTCAAAATACAATAATACACTAACACAATACACCATGTCTACCAAAACATTAACACATGTTCTCTTCCACCAGGAACATTTAGTCAATCATAGCACAATGTCATAAAAAACACTAACATCAGATGGAATTACAGAAACTGCATTATTTTATATGTGTCAGGTCTGCCCTTATACAACAGACATATTATTCTATAGGTATATTATACTATATCTATTATATCTATAGATAATGTATTGATCATAGATTGTGTTTTGCACTGCAGTTTCTTTTGAAGTCTCTCTACATTTTTGTTTTGTTTGTAATGTAAATGCCTTTTTGTTGTTGTTTTTTCTGCAGCAGAAATTCAATACAACAAAATAAATGACCCTTCTTAGAGTAGCTTTATAGAATGTAGGCTATGGTTTATGAAAAAAAGAAGACAGAGACAGAATTACTGCTGTAACGGCTTTATTTGCAACAGGACATTTTTGCAAGATAACAAAAACATGCATATAGCTGCCATTTACAGTATTACTGTATGTGAAAATACAAAATATACAAACTGAAAAGGTCATCTTCTAATCTGCCCAGTCTTCTGCATTTGTCCACATGTTCTCATCCACATCACACCTGATATCTTCCCTGGCAATGCATCTTGGGAAGAATCTTTTACAGTAACATGCCTTATCCACCCCTGGCAGTGTTCAGCTGTGATGTCTTGGTATACAGCATCTTTTGCATACAGGAGGGACATTTGGTCCTGTGGACTATGGTCAAAAACCTTTCATCTCCAGGCTGAGAAAACTCCTCAATGGGGTTGAGGAAAGGGAAGTAAGGGGCAAGGAAAATGGTCATCATCCTCTGATGGGCGTCAAACCAGGCTGTGACTAGACGGGAATGGTGGAATGCCACATTGTCCCATATTTGCATAACTTCAATCAGCTGTTTCTCACTAGCAATGGAATAATGTGAAAATACAAAATATACGAACAGAAAAAGCACCAGAATAAAAAAAGAGTCATCTTCTAATTATCTATTTGCATAATTCAATCAGCTGTTTCTCAGTAAGAATAGAATAAAATACAGGGGATATATTTGTGTTTCAGTTCACAATATAAACAGCTGTTTACCTTGACTTTAGCCTGTAAGGTTAGGTTTAGAACATGGTGTTATCTGTTCTGACATACAGTGTTAAAGCATTGGTAAATTTGCCAGTAAAAATCCATTGTTTTGTTCTTGTTTGAGCTTGTGTGTAAAAGAAGTTCAAGCATTTTAAATTTGTGTTAACTGTATGCATTTTGTGTTAAAGCAACAAGAAATGTGTTAATAGTATAGCTTACACAGGCGGATGTAGTGCTAACTGTGTTAAGAGTTTTGGAAAATTGTTAAATGTATTGAAAAATCTGTCATAGCAATCGTAAAAAACTGTAATATAAATAACAATTATATAAACAAAAATATAGCCTACATACATTTTTTAAAAGTAAATTTATTAGGCCAGAATTTTGATAAGTGAACTTTTGCGCAACGCGCACGATTAAAATTTAAATGGGCTTATATCCATTGTACACACAAACTGCTGTAGGCTAAAATAAAACGAATAAATGGGCCTAATAATATAAATACAATTTATATAAACAAAAATATAAAAAAAATATATAAAAGTATATAAAATGTTTTAAAAGTAGGCTAAATTAACTATTAGGCCAACATAACTGAACTTTTGCGCAGCGCGCAGGATTAAAATTTAAATGGGCTTGTATCAATTGTTTGAATATTACGCTATATTTAATTTACACTTTGTTCCAAGTTACCGTATTCAATTTGCTAACCTTTTGCTTTCTTCCCAGCGTGTTCACATAGCACACTGCATGTTTTTGAGAGATGTGTCTTTTTAGATTCCAAAATGAATCTTTACTGACTGAAACGATGTCTCCACATTCGTTTTCTTCTACCACATTATAGTTAGTTTTAGTAGGCTACACCCGTATGACTTCTTATTTTCCTTTTTGAAGTAGCCTACTTTTTTAACTCCATTATTGAGCCGAGTTTTGACTGAAAATAGAATCCATCTTGCAGTCAGTAGACAGTAGACTGAGTCAGGCTTGACTGAGCATGCTTCAGAATCGTGGTGTGCGCAGAGCGAAATTGGAGCGGGAAACAGGGCGACGCTCCGTCCTTTTAAAAATGCCGCTCTGCGCTCTGTCCAAGATCCGCTCGCTCTCGCTCCACTCCGCTCACATGCTCTAGGCCTACACTTTATTGGCTGAATAACTGGCGCGAAGATGACTGCAGGTAGAGATGGAGGCGGCAAGAGAAAAGGTGAAGACTGGGGAGTGGAAGCTACTTTTAAAAAATGCGGGTCAGGAAGCGGGTCGGGTACAATATTTTCTTCTTTTTTTTTGCGGTCCGAGTTGCGGGCGAGTTAGTTGAAAACGTCGGTTGGGTGCGGGTTGTTTATACATTGACCCACGCATCACTGGCCTCCACTCAAGGATACAATATGATGGATACGTCTAAGAATGTTCCACATATGGTTGAAATACCATCATTTGCCTAGAAAGATAACATTCTGGGAGTCAAGACTATAAAGGAGAAAGGATGCCCTCCCTTCACTGTCACACTCTGCAGCCACTCTGCAGGAGGAAGAGAAAGAAGAGCTGAGGATGTAGGAGAAAGAAGAGCTGAGGATGTAGGAGGAAGAGAAAGAAGAGCTGAGGATGTAGGAGAACGAGAAAGAAGAGCTGAGGATGTAGGAGGAAGAGAAAGAAGAGCTGAGGATGTAGGAGGAAGAGAAAGAAGAGCTGAGGATGTAGGAGGAAGAGAAAGAAGAGCTGAGGATGTAAGAGAACGAGAAAGAAGAGCTGAGGATGTAGGAGAACGAGAAAGACGAGCTGAGGATGTAGGAGAACGAGAAAGAAGAGCTGAGGATGTAGGAGGAAGAGAAAGAAGAGCTGATAATGTAAGAGAACGAGAAAGAAGAGCTGAGGATGTAAGAGAACGAGAAAGAAGAGCTGAGGATGTAGGAGAATGAGAAAGAAGAGCTGATAATGTAAGAGAAAGAGAAAGAAGAGCTGAGGATGTAGGAAAAAGAAGAGCTGAGGATGTAGGAGCAAGAGAAAGAAGAGCTGAGGATGTAGGAGAACGAGAAAGAAGAGCTGATAATGTAAGAGAACGAGAAAGAAGAGCTGAGGATGTAGGAGAACGAGAAAGAAGAGCTGATAATGTAAGAGAACGAGAAAGAAGAGCTGAGGATGTAGGAGAATGAGAAAGAAGAGCTGATAATGTAAGAGAAAGAGAAAGAAGAGCTGAGGATGTAGGAAAAAGAAGAGCTGAGGATGTAGGAGCAAGAGAAAGAAGAGCTGAGGATGTAGGAGAACGAGAAAGAAGAGCTGATAATGTAAGAGAACGAGAAAGAAGAGCTGAGGATGTAGGAGAATGAGAAAGAAGAGCTGATAATGTAAGAGAACGAGAAAGAAGAGCTGAGGATGTAGGAGAATGAGAAAGAAGAGCTGATAATGTAAGAGAACGAGAAAGAAGAGCTGAGGATGTAGGAGAACGAGAAAGAAGAGCTGATAATGTAAGAGAACGAGAAAGAAGAGCTGAGGATGTAGGAGAATGAGAAAGAAGAGCTGATAATGTAAGAGAACGAGAAATAAGAGCTGAGGATGTAGGAGAACGAGAAAGAAGAGCTGATGTAAGAGAAAGAGAAAGAAGAGCTGAGGATGTAAGAGAAAGAAGAGCTGAGGATGTAGGAGAAAGAGAAAGAAGAGCTGAGGATGTAGGCGAAAGAGAAAGAAGAGCTAAAGATGTAGGAAGAGGAGAAGATAGAGGAGTAGAGGGAGACGAGGTGGATAGATTGGAGGGCAATGGTATAGTGGAAAGAGAAAAAGTAGAAAATATAAGAAGAGATGGACAGAGAGGAAGAGGGGGGCAAGGTGTAAGAGGAGGGAGGAGAGGTAGAAGGATAGAAATCAGAGCCACACTTATTGACCATGTCATAAATCATAATCTCTCACTGAGAGAAGCTGGGCAGAGAGTTCAGCCCAATATAAACAGATCCACAGTGGCTTCAATTATCCGCACATTTCAGAGGGAAAACTGGTAAGTCACTATCATTCTACTTCTACAATGAGAGTCCATGTAGTCTTGTTTGACACAGGTCTAAATTTCTACAGTAAATGTTCCTGCTTGTCCTAACATTTTTCAGAATTGAAGTTAGAGAACATTCAGGTGGACGAACAAGACTTCTTTCAATTGAACAGGAGCATGCCATTGTTGACATGGTGGTCCAGAACAACACCCTCCGCCTCAAAGAAATTCAGCAAAGAATAACAGAGGACAATCAACTGTTCCAAAATATCCACCAATGCAGTCTCTCCACAATTGATCGTGTTCTAAGGAGAAATGCAATCCGAATGAAGCAAGTATACAAAGTGCCCTTTGAGAGGAACTCTGTTAGAGTGAAGGAGTTGTGATTCCAGGTTGTTCAAGTATGTGCAACCCAATTACTGCACTTTTTCTGTCAACACAAAGATATATTTTTATATATACATAAAGTATGTGTCCATAAACTATTCCATGCTACTGTGAGTGAAAAGATTTAGGCATATCTATGTACACTGCTGCTTCAAAGTGTGTACTCAAACTTCAGCAACATTTTCACAGTAGTATTGACTGCAATCAATGCCATTAATGTAAAACACTAACTTACTGTATTGTACCTTGTGTTCTTTTTATTCTAGAGAATCTTGGAGTTGGATAGCAGTGCAACTCATTATGAGTACCTGTATATTGATGAAGCAGGCTTCAATCTTCACAAAAAAGGAGAAGAGGGAGACATGTGATTGGCCATCGTGCTACAGTCAATGTCCCTGGACAACGAGGAGGCAACATCACTCTCTGTGGCACAATTTCTACAACTGGTGTTGTGGCACACAGTGCTGTCTTGGGACCATACAACACAGCAAGGCTCCTACATTTTTTAAACCTCCTCAATGAAATCCTCTTTCCGCAGGGTGATCAGGAGCAAATGGTGAGGAATTTTGTAGTTGTTTGGGACAATGTCCAATTCCACCATTCAGCACTAGTGCGAGAGTGGTTTGGGAATCACCCACATTTCAGGATGGTGTTCCTTCCACCATATTCTCCTTTCCTGAATCCAATTGAGGAATTCTTCTCATCTTGGAGATGGAAAGTACATGATCGCAACCCTTACAACCAAGTAAGTCTTCAAGCGATGGAAGAGCCTGTGGAGATATTGAGCCACAAGCATGTCAAGGATGGATCCAGCATTCAAGGTGTTTTTTCCCACGATGCATGACTCGTGAAAATATTTGCTGTGATGTTGATGAAATTCTCTGGCCTGATGTTATTGAGAGGCATGATCAATACATTACTGTAACAAGTTTCCTAAACTCTTAACGCACCAACACACCTAAAACACACAATTGGCAAAACGGTTAATTTCATGCTCAGAATCACACATTGTAAACTAAACTCCAAAACTAATTTTCTAAATACAATAATACACAAACACAATACACTATGTCTATCAAAACACTGCAAACATGTTTCAAAATCAAATAATTATTCAAAACACTAACATACTGTATGTTCTCTTCCAACAGGAACATTTAGTCAATCATAACACAATGACAAAAAAACACTATCATCAGCTGAAATTACAGAAACTGCATTATTTTATATGTGTCAGGTCTGCCCTTATACAACAGACAGTATTGTATTGATCATAGATTGTGTTTTTAAGTCTACATTTTTTTTTGTAATGTAAATGCATGCATTTTTTTTTTGCAGCAGAAATTCAATACAACAAAATAAATGACGCTTCTTAGAGTAGCTTTATAGAATGTATGGTTTGTGAATAAAAGAAGACAGAGACAGAATTGCTGCAGTAACGGCTTTATTTGCAACAGGACATTTCTGCAAGATAACAAAAATATGCAATATAGCTGCCATTTACAGTATTACTGTATGTGAAAACATAGGCGCCGATACCGTGGGTGCTCCGGGGCTCGAGCACCCACGGAAAATACCGAGCACCCACGGAAAATACCGAGCACCCACGTGTGCCAGACTGCCAGTAGTCGCTCTGTCTACATTCATTTAAAATTAAAGGGTTACTTCAGGATTTAGCATTAAGCTTTGTATTAGTAGAAAACCTGTAGTATTTTCGAATTACCATGCTTTCCCCCCTCATATCCCCCTGAGAGGAGAGATTTATGTATTTTTTGTCTGGAAAAAATCCTCCGATGACGCAAAATTCGTCATTTTGCGTCATCGGAGGATTTTCTGTCCAGAGGCTAAAGACTACAGCCAGTAGATGGCGTTGTTCCGCATGTTTTCAACCCACCCATACAGGGTGGGATCTCACTCACAGAATGTACACAGTATCAGCCGTCTTTCTTTGGAAGCTAAGCTAGCATGCTCTTGTTCTGTGGAGAAAGCTGAATAATAGGAGAAAGCTGAGTAAGTAGGGGTTACCATCTTCCTTTTCCCGGACTTGTCCGGCGGGCGAGACTGTTAAAAATGTCCGGGATTCGGCTTTTGCGTTCTGCGGTCGCCATTCATTGTTTACATGCACACCTCTCGTTTCAATCTAACTGAATTAATTCCGATCGGTGAATCTGACTGTAGTGTTTACATGAACGCTAAACATGTGATCGGTTGATGTGCGTTTTAACATTGCTAAGAAAATTCCCGCTCCTCCGTGAGAGATGCGAGACCCGGCGCGTCTCAGTAATGAAGCCACCGGCCTCGCGCCGTTCTCCCGCGGCCGTCAGCCTCGTCCTGCTCGCCACAGTAAACATGATGAATGGCGACTGTAGAACGCAAAAGCCGAATCCCGGACATTTTGGGTCTCTAAATCCCTGGCAAACTCATCACTTACATAGGCTAGCCTTGTTGTTTTCAACTGTGCTCTCTAACCGGTAGGCGTGGCCTTCTAAGGCAGCGAAGCAAGTGCATTCTGGGAGTTGTTGTCTTTCATCCACATAAGCCAAAAATACATTTTCTGGCTTTTCTCAGTCTAGAAAGCTCCAAATTCAAAAATTTCTCCACATTTCTTCTACTTAAATGACCTATTTTAAATAAACATTCATCTTCCCAGAGGTGAAGTATCCCTTTAATCATTGCAGTCGGTGATATGTGAAGCGTCTGTCACACTGTGATTGGTTATGTCGCAGTCAGTCGAGTAGTATCGCCCATAGATATCTATGGTATCGCCTGCTCCATATCCTATCCACCAATCACAGCGTTTCTCGGATGAAAAGCCTCTATAGTGACCCTGCTCTGTACGCAGCGCAGTTCTTTTAATTCTGTTCCTTCTGAAGAATTAACCGCAATGGTGAGTTAACAAATCTAATTTTTACTGTGTGGACTTGTGTGACAGAGTCCTGCGCGGGTTCGGGTAGCCTACCCGCAAATTTTGCTCAAACGGGTGCGGGTCGGGTCGGACACGGGGGAAACACGGGTCTAAACATGGGTTTAAAACAATCATGTGCAAACGTACAAATATATGCACATCTTTAGGAACACATCTACAAAAATATGCCCGTATTTCAAGCTAAAAAAAATAATAATTTAAAATCCACATCAGTTTATTTGTGCCCACGCCCTCCCAACTTTTAAAAAGTCATCATAACCGCGCGCGCACGCGATCTGCTTGCAGTCGTCGAGATGGATGCTGAGGAGTTGAAGAAAAGAATAGCTAGATGGTAAAGTTGTCGACAAAACTGAAGAAAACAATGTTGTGAAAGGCTTTGCTGCATGCATTTTCGTGTTGGATAGCCGCAAATGCGGAACTTTATCGCGGAGGAAGCACGCAGATAACTGTTTCTGTGGTAACAAACCAAGCAGTTCTATCGAACAGTATTTTTCAAATTTAACACTGTCGGCCGCTGTCCATTTCCTAAGGTTCTGAAGTGCAAAAAAATTGATTTTTTTTTTTTAAAGGGCGTACGCCCATGAGCACCCACGGAGGAAAACATAAATCGGCGCCTATGTGTGAAAATACAAAATATACAAACAGAAAAGGCCATCTTCTAATCTGCCCGGTCTTCTGCATTTGTCCACGTGTTCTCATCCACATCACACCTGATATCTTCCCTGGCAAGGCATCTTGGGAAGAATCTTTTACAGTAACATGCCTTATCCACCCCTGGCAGTGTTCAGCTGTGATGTCTTGGTATACAGCATCTTTTGCATACAGGAGGAACATTTGGTCCTGTGGACTATGGGCAAAAACCTTTCATCTCCAGGCTGAGAAAACTCCTCAATGGGGTTGAGGAAAGGGAAGTAAGGGGCAATGAAAATGGTCATCATCCTCTGATGGGCGTCAAACCAGGCTATGACTGCACGGGAATGGTGGAATGCCACATTGTCCCATACAGTATTTACATAACTTCAATCAGCTGTTTCTCAGTAGCAATGGAATAAAATACAGGGGATATATTTGTGTTTCAGTTCACAATATAAAAAGCTGTTTACCTTGACTTTACTGTAAGGTTAGGTTTAGAACATGGTGTTATCTGTTCTGACATACAGTGTTAAAGCATTGGTAAATTTGGCAGTAAAAATCCATTGTTTTGGTCTTGTTTAAGCTTGTGTGTAAAAGAAGTTCAAGCATTTTAAATTTGTGTTAATTGTATGCATTTTGTGTTAAAGCAACAAGAAATTTGTTACAGTTTTTCTCAATTTCTTAAACACTATAACCAGGCTTTTCAGGCTTAAAATTTCAAAACCATAATGCCATTTATCAAAAAGCACACCCATTTCACTAAACTATAAACACTATTCCCTGTTTTGACACATGAGTCAGATTTGACGAACTTTCACTGCAAAACTCTACACACAAATCCCTTAATTTCTCATTGCCTTGACCATGTTGTCATTTAGAAAGCACTAGCATTCAATATTGTCCACTCAAGTCAGCACAGCTTCAGCTCAGTTAGCACACAATTACCCAGGTGGAAACACTAAGAGTCAAAATTTAACACACATCAATCAGATCCTTCAATAGATAGATAAAAGGGCCTAAATCAGTTTATTGAGTTTTGGAACAATGGATCCAGAAAGACATGAAGGAAGAGATAGGGAGGAGGGATAAGGAGGAGGAGGAGGAGGAGGAGGAGGAAGGGCAAGAAGACAAGCAGTCTCAGATGAAGTTCAAGCCACTCTAGTTGCCCATGTCTTAGTCAATGGTATGACTATGAGGGAGGCTGGGCTACGAGTAAGGCCAAATTTGAGTCGCTTTACCGTCGCCTCGAGAACCGAGAGCCTTCAGGGAGGTGTGGTGACAAACAAAATTCACTGAATAAGAGACAAACATTTCCAATAGTCTTTGATGAGGTGTATTTTCTCGCAAGAAAAGGCCAGCAGTCGTACAGTCACACAGAGTGGCTGCAGAGTGTCACAGTGAAGGCATCCTTTCTCCTTTATAGTCTTGACTACCAGAATGTTATCTTTCTAGGCAAATGATGGCAATTCAACCATATGTGGAACATTCTTAGACGTGTTCATCATATTGTATCCTTGAGTGGAGGCCCTCCTGTCACGACCAACACTCTTTACCATTCCAATACAATTCCATACTAGAATAAGGTTTGTGTGTGCTTTTTTACTGTCATATGATGGTCACACACATCTTACAGTATTTCGCAATTGCTAAAACACTAAACCCCATTCTCTGAACCCAATGCTCAGTGGCCTAAACCCATCTGTCTAATCAGTCACTCTGTAGGCAAAACCTTAAACAAGTTCAGGTAGTTAAGACACTGTTTGCAAATCTCATCCACTCTTTTTGCAAAATTCTAAACACATTCTCACTCACTAAAACACATTTTGCACTGTGTTGTAAAATGGTAAATACATGTGGCAAAAGTTAAAGGGTTAGTTCACCCAAAAATTAAAATTCTGTCAGTAATTACTCACCCTCATGTTGTTCCAACCGCGTAAGACCTTCGTTCATCTTCGGAACACAAATTAAGATATTTTTGATGAAATCTGAGCCATGTTTCACTCCTCCATAGGCTTCTATGTGACCGAAACTTGCTGGCCCAGAAAAGTTATTAAAGAGATCGTTAATATAGTCCAAGTGACTCCAGTGGCTCAATCTTAAGTATATCAAGCGACGAGAATACTTTCTGTGCGCAAAAACAAATAAAAATAACGACTTTATTCCACTTTTCATTTCCTTCTCTCTGGGCCTCTAGTTGGTTCGCGTAGTCTTTTTGCGCACAATGCGTAGCGCGTCTGTGTTACACGTCACCACGTAGGCTCACTATTGGCCGACGCCGGTCATGTGTGTGTTGCGTGATGACGTGCAACACAGACGCGCAGCGCAAAAACACTACGAGGCCCAGAGAGAAGGAAATTAAAAAAGTGGAATAAAGTCGTTATTTTTGTTTGTTTTTGCGCACAAAAAGTATTCTCGTCGCATGATAAACTTAATGTAGTGCCACTGTAGTTACTTGGACTATTTTAACGATGTTTTAATAACTATTCTGGGCCGGTGAGTTTCGGTCACACTGGAAGCCTATGGAGGAGTCAAAATTCTGTCAGATTTCATCAAAAATATCTTAATTTGTGTTCCGAAGATGAACGAAAGACTTACATGGTTGGAACAACATGAGGGTGAGTAATTACTGACAGAATTTTCATTTTTGGGTGAACTAACCCTTTAAACACAACTACAACACCGCTGTCATCGTTTACACACAACAACTCAAAATTGTTCACACTTGTTTCTAATGATGTGATCAAATCAGTTGTCTAGAATATAAGCCAGTTCAGAGTACACAGGGGGCCCAGGTACGTTGAATGTTGATTCCAACAATGGGTGGAAACAATGTGAGAGGCAGAGGAGGAAGAGTTCGTGTAAGAGGTGGTGGACGAGGAGGAAGAGTACAAGGACAACGAAGAGCAAGACCAAGAATAGTAATTTCAGTAAATTTGGGCAACTGTGATAGGTTCATGTTCTTGTTAATGGAATGACAATGAGGGAAGCAGGACAAAGAGTACAACCCAATTTGAGCAGATTTTCTGTGGCCACCATAATTCAGAGAAGAGAACAGGTAAATGTATTGTTTTTCTAATTTGTGCGACTGAAAGTTTACTGTATACATTTGATACAGTACATCAGTTTGTCAGGGGACTGGGGAAAAAAGAAAAAAAGATTTACAATACATTTTACATATGAATGTGATGTCCATTACTATTGTTACTGTATGTATACATTTGTAAGAGCATTTTCCCTTTTGTAGAATTGCAAGACTACCAAATGAGGGTGGAAGGACTCCTTTGTTCTCCCATTAGCAAGAGGCTCTCATTGACTTTGATTTTGCAATTGCACAATATTTTGTGTAATACGCTTTTCATTTAGAGTTGTCTTTCTTCTTTGGGCTTACTTTATTTTTATACTGAAAATACAGATATTCAATACTGTATTACTTGCAGTACTTACAGTATGCAATATATTTGCTGTACTGAGTTGTGAATTATTGACTTTTATTTATGGCAAAATAATTTTCTATATGCAATAAATATTTTTTTCCTCTGTAACTACATGCCCTGGACGCTGTGTTCTCAATTTTTCGATGTAGTGTCTAATGAATGCTGATGAGTGGTTATATATTGACTGGCTGTGTTTATGTTTTGAAAGCACAGTTTGATTTTGAGCACAGATCAAATGGTTTTGAGGCAAGTGTTTGATTTTGCCAGAAGAGTCAGGGGTTTTGTGAATGTAGTTTAAAGACTGAGTTTTGTGTTTAAAGTTTTGAGAATATGGGTGAAGGTTTCAAGAAATGTGTCTTAGCAATTGTGAAATACTGTAAGTAAAAAAAAAAAAAAGTAAAACAGGGATAAAAAGGTTTTTTTGTTGTTGTTGTTGTGTGTGTGTTTTACTGTGTAGTACATGAATGAATAAAAATGTGCCAATGTATCCACTGGTTTTGTCTTTTGTGTTCATCATGTGAAAAGGTTTGTGAGGGGGGGAACCACAAGCAACATAACTTACCAGTTTTGGAAATGTTGTTTTGAATTTATTGCACCAGTGTGTTAGACTATGTTGTAGTGTGTGTGATTTTGAGGGCTTGTGTGTCCTGTCTGAGGGCAAAGTTTGTTTTTTCAGCAAGAGTGAATGGTTTTGAGTGTAGAGCTTCATTTTGACCTGAAAATAGGATGTTTTGGGAATTGGGTGAGACGTTATGGATTTGTGTTTACAGTTTTGGCATAGTTTCAAGAAATGTGTTTAAGCAATCGAGAAAAACTGTAATAGTATAGCTTACACAGACGGATGTAGTGCTAACTGTGTTAAGAGTTTAGGAAATTTGTTAAAAGTATTGAAAAAATTGTCATAGCGATTGTAAAAAACTGTAAGTGTGTTGTAAAATATCTGAGAATATTGTTTTTATACTCAGAACACACAAATACACGGTAACAAATATATTCTATTTTTCCCACAAAAACAATGTACACAGTGTACATCCCAACCAAAACAAAGTTGTACATACAGTGGTCTACATACAAAACAACAGAAGAATTGACTGTATACAGTTACAGTAAAAAAAAAAAAAAAAAAAAAAAAAAAAAAAAAATCCAATGTTGGCATCCATTGCTCCATTGGAGAGCTAACCTGTTGCCCTTTTATGCTAAAGCTCTGATTGCTAATTGTAAAACTGTGTGATGTAATTGTTAACTGTGTAATGGACTCTGAGTCACTACAGTCACTCCACTGACACCTGCAGAATAAACACATCCTTTATATGAGATTGTGTGTCAAAACACTTTAAATCTGACATCAGAAATGAGGAAAACTTACAGGTCAGAAGAGTAAAGAAAGCACAGAATATCGTGATCATCTTGTGATTTGGTCTGTGTGACGTGTAAAGATAAGCAGTGCTGTAGAATAATGCTGAGATGATCAGAGAGAGAAACTTTAAGACAGTCAAGAGCTCTGAGAGGGTGGAGCCACTGAAAGACCCGCCCACCTCATACAATAGACACGCCCACCCCATACAATAGACACGCCCACATCATACAATAGACACGCCCACCTCATACAATAGACACACCCACATCATACAATAGACACACCCACCTCATACAATAGACACACCCACATCATACAATAGACACGCCCTCATAATACAACAGACACGCCCACATCTGACAAACTACACATGAGCTTCTCACTTCATCACTGAAGAAAATGTGTTCAAGTTTTTCTCAATCGATTTGACAAACTCAGATCACTGCTTTCAAAACAATTAACACAGTGATCTGAGCACTTTACAATTGATTGTAAGTTTGTCATATTCTCAATTGCACATAGCATGATTTCAATTGGGCCCAAACTAGTAGGCCAATCTGGTGGTTAATGATACACACATCACTGGAAATGCAGTTCTTCTAATTGTTTACACAGCTTTCACTTGAGTGAAACAGGTAGAAAGAGAAAGAAGAGAAGAGGAGGAGAGAGTTTAAGAAAAGGAGAGGGAGAAGAGATGGGTGAAGTGGAGGACATTGGTGAAGTGGAAAGAATATGAGGAGAAATTGTAAAAAAGACAAAAGGAAGAGATGAAAGATGAGTGAAGAGACGCAGAAGGTACAGACTTTCAAATGAAATGGAAATCATAATAAATCATGGATTCTTCTTGAGAGAAACTGAAACAAAATGTTTATATAACATTCCACTTCTATATTTATGAGTATTGTACTATATTATTGATACAGTTGTAGTTTTGAGAAAGACTCAGAGAAGAAAGTTCTGTAAATGTCCAAACATTATTCAGATTTTAAGTTCAAGAACACTAAGGATGACCAAGTGTGTTTTGAATGGAATAAGAGCAAGTCATTTTTTAACAACACAATCAACCACAACAGAAGAGTCCTGTGCAGATGTTGAGGCAGAAGAAACATGGATGATAATAATGCATGATTAGAATATATTCTGTGTGAAATTCTCTGTCAAACGAAGAGCACACGTCACAGTGTCTACTCTCTCTCACTCTGTTCCCTTGGATTCAATTTTTGTAACACACAGCTCATACTATTTTGATCAAATGAACTAGAATTGTGATTTTAACATGTTTTTGTTGTTGTTGTTGTTTTGCTTTTTTACCAACTTGATAAGATTGCCAACATTCTCTGTTCAGATGTAAATCAGAGCCGTGATCAATAAAGTTGAGTGATCGCAGTTCTGTACAACAGCAAACATTTGTGTTTTGTGTATAATTTTTTTTTTTGTGTGTGTGTGTGGGGGGGGGGGACATAAATCAAAACTCCTCATTAAGAACTTTATGATAAAAAGCATTTTCATTAGTGTATGTGTGTGTCTACAGCTGAATTTGTTATGAAATCAATAGAGAACACACCTGTAGTTTTGATGATAGTATTTACTAATAATAAAATACAGAGCTTCATGAACTGTTTGGCTATAAGACAAGAGTGTGTTTAGAGCAATGAACTGAGTTTAGAGAAATGTGTCCAATCGACTGAGACAAACTGTAATACAACCATTCAAAAATTAATCAGGTTTTTTTTCTCCTTTGGAATATAGTGTTAATCAGTGGTGTATATAATAGTATATTTCTAATACATGTTCATATATATTTTTAAATGAGTCACTGTGATATTTGAATGTGGTTTACAGTATTAGGCTTTTTTAAAGGTCTATAATAATAAGCTTCTCATGAATGAAATTAAATGATATGAAAAAGTGTGTTAGGGAAGCACAGTCACAGTTCACTAGATACTTCATTTGTCACTAGTGCACATCTTTCCTTTTTTCAGATATGCTGTATAATTTATTAATATATGATATAGAAAATAGATATCGAAAGTAAATGTATGTATACATCCATCAAAATATTAATTTTTAATGTTCAAATTTTACGTTCAATTTTCCTCACTGTTAAA
Organism: Scardinius erythrophthalmus; assembly: GCF_964197995.2. NCBI lineage: Eukaryota > Metazoa > Chordata > Actinopteri > Cypriniformes > Leuciscidae > Scardinius > Scardinius erythrophthalmus. Next base: position 59,018,266 of record NC_138221.1, on the reverse strand, counting down.
TAAACAAATATGAAATAAAAATACAAATATAAATTTCCAACATGTCTCTAGGTGACCAGTCCATCTCTAGAGTAACACTTGATTTAAATGATATAAATATACTAATGTAACTGTAAACTGTAAAAAACGGCCAAATTGTATATTGAATTCAAGATCAAGTGAGATGTGTGTAAAAGCAGAAGTGAATGTGAGCAGTGAGGAGGTTTTTGTCATGCTGTGAATCACTGTGATACGTGCTCTCTAGCAGTGTCATCCCATGTGTTACAGTAATACACTGCAGAATCACCAACATCCACATTACTGATGATCAGACTATAGTCAATCTTTGACTGAGCTGTAGATGTGAAGCGGCTGGATGTAAAACCATCACCATAGTCAGGAGAGCTGTGTGAATGATGGAATTTCAACACAAACTGAGGAGCTTCATTTGGACTCTGTTTATACCAGCGGACAGAATTACCCTCATCCTTTACAACGTTACAATCCATAGTCACAGATTTGCCTTTTTGTTCTGTCAGCACAGAGGGTTTCTGTGTGAACACTTTCACAGATCTGACACCTGAAAAATTATAATCAATACAATTAATTTCATCAACTTTGACACCCCTGAGAGAACAACATGTTTGTAGTGAAATAACTTACATGACAGAAGAGTGAGGAGAGTGAAGTAGAAAATGATCAGCATCTTCCCTGTGAAGCAGTTTGAGTTTAGTGGAGAGATGAAGAGAATAAGAGAGACTGAGAGACTCATATATGAGGAAGAGAAACTCTGAAAGAGTGACGATCACTGGAGTTCAGCCAATCACTTCATCCAGAAACTGCTTTAATATTCTCACTTACTTCACATATGGAAAAAACCCCAGAGAAAACACAATTCACAATGTGAGTCATTTTGAAGGAGCTTCGATCTAAAGGACAGAATAAAACACATGTAAAGGAAGCTCATGTTCACCTAATAGTTAAAGGGGTCATATGATATTTTAATATGTTCCTTGAAGGTCACTTATAATGTTATAATGCACAAAAATGTAGAAAAACGGTGATCTTCAACCTTCACTCTGACCCTCTGTCTGAAATGGTCAGTTTTTAAGGGGCGGCTCCTGTAAGGCTTGTCAGTAAACGGCCACTGTTATGACTGGCTAAAGTCATTGTGTCGGAAACAGTATCAACGTCCACTCGCTATTACATGATGTGCCATTATATGAAACCGTAATTTACAGACAAAGCATTATGAAATCGTTTACTTACGGTCAGATCCAACACATCTGCTGCTTCATCTTTTAACAAAAGTTTCTTTGTGAACTCTCCAACACTCTGCCTCGTTTACAATCCAGGACGCCATTAAAATAAACCATCAGGTTGTTTCCAGGTTTCCTGGTCCTCCCCTTTAAGACATTTAACGCAAAACTGGATTAAAATATTATTTTTATTTCCAAGATGATAATAACATAATGATAAATATGCAAACCCTTGTGAAAAAGAAGCATGCTGTACCTTTAAGAGTTCTTATTAAAGAAATAATATACTTGTAGATTACATTGTGAATGGAATATATGTTTTCTCACACTTAAATGTGAATTGCAATTAAATGAAAATGTATTTTAGTTAAAATGCATATATTAAATCCAATTATTGAATTTAAGAGTGTTTTTTGACACACAGTGGTTAATCCTTTTGTACTTTCTTCTATTGTCTCTGAAATATAAAATGCCCTGCTGAATGTAGACATAGCATAGCAGACTAAAATATATTTTTTAATGCAATTTCTGTGAATCATGTATGTCATGTATGTATTTAAACATAGGCCTACTTGTAATTACTCATTTGTAATTATCTGAGTTGCAATTTAATACATTTAAAACATACTTGACACTATAGTTAAAGTAAGCCATTTTACATGTGCCAACACATCAAAATAAGAGTATTACTTTTAATCACGACAATTTTTTAAACATAACGATTCAATATGTACTTTTAAAGTCAAACTTTTAATTTGGTATTTAAATGTGTTAAGAAATATAGTCATGAAAGTTGCCCTTTTCCGTTAATATTTTATTAACTGTAAGTAGGCATGCAGTTTTTACAAAATATACTTTTAGGACTTGAAGTACACTACAAATGTACATTTAGTACAACAAGTTACAATCTGCTCTTTCACTAAGGATATATGGGTTTGGAGAGCAAATCTGCTACAGCTCACCAGAGGGAGCGATGAATCCTCAACAATAATCATACAGGAAACATGGAGACTTTTATTTTGTAAATAGCATCGTTGCCGTGGCGACACAGGAAATCTCTCCATGTAATGCTTGTATGTGTAGAACAGAAATCTTTGAAACAGCGCTATTATTATTCTGAGACAGAAACTGTGAGCAGACTGAGTGGTCGAGGCGATGTGTTTATTGCTCGGTGCAACTGGAGTTGGAAAAACGCTTTTACTGAAACGACTACAGAATATCCTTTACCAGCTGTTTACATAAGACAGACTGCCTTCCTAAATATATAATTGTTTCTTATTATAATTTCTCACCCACTGTCAACGAATATGACTCCTTTATCTAGACTAACAGTTGTGTCAGATGGACGCGCATGCGGATTTGGGTGAAGCGCCCGTCACTCTTCCCACGGTGAGCTTCTCCTCTTCACACTAATGCTGTTCGCCCAGTAAAATAAAGCTTTCTGTAATGTTTTAAACGCAGTATAAAGCAAACAGTGAGTTTTAGTGTTGAAGTCAATTGAATTATGCGATCTAAAACTAAAGTAGCCCAATACAAATGAAAGGTTTGGAAAACATTGGAAATGAAGATGTCTTAATTTTTTTGTTTAATAGTTTCTTTAAATCACAAAGTATTTTTAATAATGCATTAGAGTAAAATAATATATATATATATATTTACAAAAACAATTCAAAATACTAGCTTTTATTTTAATATATATATATATATATGTGTGTGTGTGTGTGTGTGTGTGTGTGTGTGTGTGTGTGTGTGTGTGTGTGGAAATAAGTTGGGGACTGTTCAAAAAGATGATTAGAAATTAAATAATAATTGTGTGTAGTATCTTTTCTTTATTTTTTTCTAGGTCGGCACCAACCTCACAGACCTCATATGTCGGAGGAAGAAAATAACAGTACGAGAGTTGGGAGGCTGTATGGGGCCCATTTGGCCAAAATACTACTTAGATTGCACATCCGTTATAGTGAGTATCAACAAGTCAAGAAATAAGTGAACGAGAAAGAAATAAGTTTAAATATATAACAGTACAGAAGCCAAAATAGAGGTTTAAGGTTTGATTTGCTTAACATTTTTGGTCACTACTTAATTCCCATATATCCATATGTGTTGTGAGTTATGAATTTACTGTATATAAAAATGTGAAAAACAGACTGTCATATTGAAGAATGAAGTGTGTTCAAACATTTGACTGGTAGTGGATATCTCAGTAACTCAGATGGCTGAAGGTAATGGCTTTGCTCGTCGAATCCCTCGATTATCAACCACTGGACGTGAAGATTATTGGCAGGTTTTCTCTTCATTGTTTTGAGAGTCCTGGAGAGAGACTGTATGTACATTTACAGTATGATCATGTTGTCCATCACGATTGATATGCATTTGTTCTTTATGCCTTGTAGTTTGTGGTGGACTGTGGCAACATTGGCCAGATTTCATCATCCTGCGTCCAGCTGCTGTCTGTTCTCTCTTCGGAGCCGCTTCACGCTGCCGCTGTGCTCATACTCTTCAACAAGAGGTCAGGAGAGGTCACACACCAGCTACGCTTACATCCAAACTTACCACTTTAACTTGATTGGAATGTCGCATAATTCATTTGCGAATAAAGCAGCGTTTCCATCCCATGTGTTCAAGAGAGCAAAATATCTCCAATAAATGGAAGTTGCTGAAATCGGCGAAGCCACTGTGACTCTTTATTCTGAGCGAGACTCTATAAACACGCTCGTGTTATCTTGCGTTCAGATGCCTGATGTTTGGGAACGCAATCGTGTGAGACGCTTCTGGGAGGGAATTAAAGCAAATCATTCATGATCGACTTCGGCTCAGGCATTTCAGAACGATCAAACCAACATTAGAGATGCTGTGATGCGATTGGTCTGCTGGTTAGTCCAGTTATCCAATCACATCCTCTGATGAGGCAAAGTCACATTCATTCAGTAAATGTTTTTCCGTCATAGTTTATGCACATGTCTTCTTATCAAATAAAAACTTCAATTGAGCGCATACGTAATTTTATGCGCATCTTATAGTTTCTATCCAGTGGTGTTTTTTTTATGAGATATCCCAAAATAGGTGGATGGAAACAGCTGCTGTCTCCCTTGTTGATTTAATTCAATAAATCCAGTACTAAGTCATGCTAAGCCTATCGCTCTTACATTTCCGCCTAAATACATTTCTTTCCTCAGGGATCTTCCGTGCTCCATGTCTCTTGTGGAGCTGAAGTCGCTGTTCAGGATTGATGACATCATTAGAACTGCGCCTCAGTCAGTCACAACACTGGAGATCAGTGGGCGCTCGGGACAGGGCCTTCAGGATGTGCTCGCCTGGCTGTTTCCAAACCGCTCTGATACATGAGAGATGTGGATGCAGAGAACTGGGGGCTAATATTATATCACAGGTCACAGTTAACATCTGATAAATGTGACGTGAAGATGTGTTTGTGATTTCCAGTCATCGCAGTGCTGCTGTGTTACAGTAGCTCGACTCAGTCCCGCGCCACATGTCTGTGCAAACATTCATTTGAGGAACAACCGTGGCCAAATGTAGAACTGGTGGTCTTTTGACGACTCTCGTGTGACTTCCTGCGCTCTGTGGAATAGTTAGTTTGAAGAGTCTCTGAGCGGCTCTTTTCCACACAATGAAAGAATATTTTCACCATGATCCAAAGTGGTCAAAACACAACCATTAAACACTTGGATTTTTCCCTCTTGTCTTGAAATGTTGTGAATGCATCCTAGGATCAGTGGTGTAAAGTATTTAAAGTCCCCCTGTAGCCAATCATTTTATCCTTTAAAACTCATCTTTGATCACCAAAATTACATATTTAAAGTTTTTTTCTTGAAAAATCTCTCATGCCTTAAAATAGCTTGAACGAAACTCTACACCCTTGCCTCATTTAGTATACGTGGTTCTATGAATATGCAAATGAGCCCCGCCTCCACTCACTCACACCAGCTCAGAGATCCACTTGTTGACGAAAACACGTTGATCTGATTGGTTACAAGGTAGTTTGTGATGTCAGAAACACCAGCGATTTCAAACCGTGTTTTTGAGACTGTCTTTGATTCGCTGCAGTTTTAAGGAGAAAATACTCAGTAATGGTGTCGACTTTGAATTTGCACATGGTTTGTCTTTAAGCACATTAAAAACACCACATAGACATATAAACGACATTAAAAGCTTGATTTTCACCACAGGGGGACTTTAAGTAAATGTAATTAGTAACTGAACTTAAAGCTGCAGTCAGTAACTTTTGTCGCTCTAGTGGTTAATAACCAGAACTGTATGCGTCTTGTGGAAGAACATTGTAGCCGGAGCGACTTCTCTCTGTTTATGTCTATGACGAGTCACGCAGGTACTGGGATACTCCACAGCGGTACGACCTGATCCAGTCTAAAACAGTCAGAATATAAACACTTATTATAGGGGGACCGTAGTGATTCAGGCTAAGACAAAAACACGGTTTGGAAAATGGATTCATGATGTACTCGCTAATTTTATAATTGTTGTCCCTGAGTTCAATATGTGCAACCCCCTTTTTCCTGAGCATGTTATTGGCCAAGACTTTCCGTCCCTGGAACGAGCTTCTCATCTATTACAATCCTCTATAATAAACAGTAGATGGCATCATAAAGCCTGTTTTTATCTCAGATGATTGCTTCTAAATATATTATTTGGGGTTTAAACCATTTTGCCCAAATAGAAGAAAAAAATATCAGGTACAGGATCTTTAACTATCTTTTTGGCTGCTTTGTGGTTTTCAAAGATATTAGCAACTTTTACTCTATACTTGACTAAATTTTGCACAAGTAAAGTCTTTACTCCAATACATTTGTGATGTAATGCAATTACTTGTTTACATTTTGCATGGGCATCATTCTGCATCAGTTTATTTCTGCTACAGAAGAAGCAGTATCACCATCTGCAGGACACTTAAGGTACTTTATCCTGTGTGTTTTGCTCTTACTCACCCAAACTTGTCAACAAGGCTACTTTATACTTTATTCTTTCACTGTGCATTATCTGGTCATTTCTGAATCTCAGGGGTTTCATGTATGAGATGAGCAGTTGTGACTGAAGCCGAAACCAGAACATCTAGTGCAACTGGGCTTTGACTATTTCATTTTACTCATTACTATTTTATCTAACTGTTATTTTGAAGAAACCTTTTTGAAGGATATTGGTTTACTTGTGTCCTTTTTGAGAACTGAGACTTGAGTGTTTTTAGATGTTTAAGAGGCTGTTTTGTCGACCTTGATTTATTGCGATATTGAGGTGAGTTTTATATTGATTTTAGAAAATAATCATGTGATTGCCCTCCTCACAAATCAACATTATTTTTCACTGGCATGTCTCTTAGGTGTTACAATCAGTGCAAGTAAAATACTTGAGTACTGTTCAAATCAGATACTCTATTGGCCAGTTTCACAGACAAGGCTTAAATCTAGTCCCAGACTAAAATTGCATGTTTGAGCTGTTTTAACTGAAAGCAACTTGTGCTGGAATATCTTAAAATAAGTCAGTGCCATTGTTTTGTCTCAAGATTCACACCAGTAATGTTTTTTTCTAAGGCACGTTTATAAAAGCTACTTAAATGTCCTAATTGACGGCCTAATCCTGGCTTAATCTAAGCTGTGACTTTTCCTCAAGTCTTAATGGACTTGGTGACTTGTAACTTTGTAATGGAGTAATTTTCGCTGTAAGGTCTCTGTACTTTTACTCAAGTATGATTTTCAGGTACACACATCAAGTTAAAGAATATAACATATAAAGAGCCGTTCACACCGAATGTGTTTTGTGAGACATGGGCAGTGGACTGGGTAAAAACTAAAAAGTCTAGAGACACGTCAATTAAAAGTGCACCACATCTTTAGAAAGCCCTGTCTTGTGCGAGACACAGCAAAAGATGTGAGATGTGAGTGCAACGGTCCTTCAAGTGCATGTTTACAGAGAAAACAAAGGAAAAGCAATGCAGTGTAATGCAAAAACGCAAGACGCAGGGAAGTGGAATGGGAGCAGTTGAGTGAAGAGTGTTTACCCAAAAAATTTGAGAAACGTGATCAGTTGAATGTGAGAAAATGCAAGGTGTCAAGACATTTTTAAAAGTAATTTTAACTTAAACGCTGTGTCAAAGATTATTGGTCAAAGATGCCCGTCTACTGCATGTTTACATTGAAAAAAGATGGAAAAGTATTGCAGTGCAATTCAAAAATGCATTCTGTGTGATACAGTAGTCAACATGGGAAGTGGAACAAAAAAGTTAATCAAAGTTGTCCCAAGACAAGAACGGGTATTGTTCAAAATTCATGTATAACTGTGATGAAAGGTTTTGTTCCACTTCAAATGCTGACTACTGTATATTAAAGGCTATATGAGACATTTTGCTCACTAATTGATTTCCATCCTTCAATATGTTATTTTATAGTTTTCTCAAAAGTAAAAAATAGAATAACTTATGAGTAGGTGTGTTCAAACATTTGACTAGCACTGTATACACTTTGTGCAAGCAATGACAAGCCAGAGGTGGAGAGCATGATGTATGAACCATAAACAAACATAAACCACACATGCCATTCAGTTTCATCTCCATCCTTGTATTCGATGAGCAACATGTCATGTGCAAGTCTCACATTCTTACATTCGGTTAGTAAGTGGCATCAATTCATTCTGAACACCACAGAAAGTACATTCTCTTGCTGGAGGTCTATTCATTCAACAGTCAATGCCCAATATTACAAAATCATTATACTGTTACATTTTGCGACTTAAATTATTGGCCCCAAAATCATAGTCCCTTTTTTCGCTTTCTGTCATACTGGTGAGAGTGAGCCATCAGGATGTGTTCAGTTCAGACACCACTAAATTAAAGGACAGCATTGAAAGTCATCAGATACTCCAGACTGATAAGGAGACACTAAAGCAGAGCTAGAAATCAGAATATGATAGATAAAACTGTATAAGAGTCTTTGGACTTGTGCTTAGTTATGTACTGGGTTTTATGGAACGAGTAACAAGTGCATTATCCTTTCCAAATCTATTATAATACTTAAAGTATGAGGTGTTTAAAGGAGATATTGATGCTGCAGGAGTTGGATTAAATATTCTCAACTTTTAAATTGTGTCATTTATTTGTCATTTCCTATAAAGCCAGCATCAATCTGTATTGCCATGTAATGCATAGTTGACATTCATACATATGATTATAAATTAAAGGCGTTCACACATACATGGGTTTAATGACTGGAGGTCGACGAGTGGCTGTATTGCTGGTTGTGATTGATGTTCTTGTTGCTGGATGCCCTAATGTTATTGGTCAAAATCTTTTGAAAATACGATGACAACTGGGATGTAGTGTCTGTAAACCATTTTCTACACAATTTTTCATTTTAACCTTGTAGAAAGGTAAAACTGCTCACAGTAAAGGCCGCGACACACCAAGCCAGCAGTCGGCTAGTCTTTGCAGTGTGTTCTGCACCGTTGAATCAAATTCAACATTGCATTAAATTGAGCTAAAAAACTGTCTTCTGTAAAGCTGCAATTGAACGCGTTTCATAATTGATTCATTTTACATTAACTCTGTTATTTGCCTGTTTATTATAGTGAAGTTGCTTTGAAACAATCTGTAATAAGTGTGACTTGATTTGCTGGCAGAGCAAGTGATTGAGATAGATCTGAACCAGTGCACAAGAAGAAAAACAAAAGTGATGGACTAAAACAAATGGCAAAGTAAAAAGGGCACACATATAAGGCTGCGTTTCAAATGGGTTTAATTTGCGTTCCAAAGGCCTCCGAATGGCACTTTGGAGTGAGAACAATCATGCCTGCCGTATTAGGGGCTTTTGCACTTTTCAAACCTTTTCATAGTTCCAAGAACTAATGGTGGAAGTACCCACTTTTTGGTGTGTTCGCACACAGGAACTGGGAACTATTTTTGGTTCTAGGAATGCCTTTTGTGGGGACTAAATTAGCTCCCACTTCAGAGTACGGTCTAATCCAACTACCAGTGATGTACACCGATTGGCCGAACGCATGCGAAACACCCGCCATTTTAACTAGATGAGTTTATAGCCTGTATACTTACTCCACAAACATGGAAAGCAGCGATAGATGGGCCAGGCACTTCTCAACCTTTACGCTAAGGAACAAATCCAACGCAACTTTAAGGGAACCAAGCGAAACACGATTATATATTTCTGTTCAGCAAGCGACATTGGGTATCAATAACATGGCAAACGCTATAATACTTTTTCTTATACCGTTTACTCTCAATGTGTAACAGTTCTATCTAATATCGTATAAGATGGACTGTTAAACAGATCGTAAACTAATGAAGACGGAGAATGTCAAAATAAAAGTCCCGCAAAACAACCAGAGCGGCAGGATGTTAGTGATGGCTTACGTGACATTCCTACTGGCAATGCGAATGCAACCAGGAAAACGGCCCTAGGGGAACATTCTCGTGGAAACACACTAGTGGCTCGTTCCTTTAACAGAGTTCCCAGAACTACCCGGTGCAAAAGCCCCAAACGAAGGGTCGTTCCAAAACGAAGTGCTCAAAATTTGCCACTTAAAAGGACCCTTTGGAATTAAAGATTTCGAAGGTTACGACTGATAAACACTCCCATGATTATTTGCACAGGTCAGCAACGTACACAATTGTGTGATGATGCCACCTTCTTAATTGGCTCGTGTTAGAAGGAATAGTTTTTTAGTTCCACAACACTCTTCATCCCTTCGAGGCCTCACTCTGGAGGGTAAACCCTTCGAAGGAATTAGGGAATAGGGATGAGGTTTTCAGAATATAAAAAAATATATATTTTTAAACTTCCAGTTTCCCTTTTTGAATTCAAATACAGACTACTGCCACCTGCTGGTGTGGAGAGTTATTTCCTCGCACACAGAAGCAGAATGAATGTGTCAGCTGGCTGTAGCCTTTGCGTTGTGATCAAATGCATCTTTTTGGCCCAGATGTGACGCCACAGTTGGTTTTTGTTGCCACTAGTTCTTTGGTAAGGCCAAGACTCACCAAACCGACATCAATCAATGCCACTTAACTACAGTATCTCGCAGGAGATGGATATATTATCCGCTCTCCGCATTGCATGACGACTCGTGCATAACATTTAACATTTCTCAATTTTGCCGCATTGAATTATCAACGGTTGCTGTTGTTGAACGTGAATGGGTTTTGTCACTGCAAACCACTGTATGTGTGAACGCCTCTTAAGAGTGACTGCATAGAGCAAGACCAGAAAGCCGTGAAAGAAGCAACGACATTACAAAAAGTGTGTTCCAGTTTTAAGTCAAGTCGGTGGTTAAATTGTCATTTCAAAAGCTTGTTTGGATCTGCTCACACAGTCTTTCATAGGAACGGATTCTGATTGTGTTGGTCTGGATCTCCAAGCGTGGATGTGGTTGACAGGGGTAGCAGCGGTTGAGGCAGGTGTCCAGGGATCAGCGGCGGGACCTGCGCAGACTGTGTGAATGTACTGGGAAGGGAGCTGGGCTGGTTGCTGGCACCCATGGGCAGAGAGGCATTAAATGGGAGGGATGTGGGTACAGGGGATGTGGAGCTGGGACGCATCTGATTAAGTGTGAGGCGGGGTTGTGGTTCGTGTTGGAATGGATTAGCCGCCGATGGAGCGCTCAACCCTAAATGAGATAAAGTCCGAAATCAATTCAAATAATATGGATTTGGACACACGTGACAAGTAGTAGTTTGGACTAGTGGTTCATTCTAACCTGATAAAAATGGGTTGAAGTTCTTGGAAGGAGGGTTGGAGGTTATCAGTGAATCCAAGTTGACGAGTGAAGCTCCGGTGGGACCCAGAAACGCCTCTGGAGTACTGCCGGTTTGAGCATGTTTTGGTAGACCTTGGCCAAGGGAAGACATATCGAAAGTCTCAAGACTACCGTGGCCATTTACATTTGCCTGTCCTCCATCCATAGCCTCATCAAAAAGATCGTCATCTATATTAGTATAAATAAAAATAACAAAAATTGAGATTTTTGAAATGTGTGTGTGTGTGTGTGTGTGTGTGTGTGTGTGTGTGTGTGTGTGTGTACACTACCATTCACAAATTTGGGGTTGGTACGATTTCTTTCATGTTTTTGAAAGAAGCTTCTTATGTTCACCAAGGCTGTATTTGTTTGATCAAAAATACAGTAATATTTTGAAAAACAGTTGTGCTGATTTATATTTTTGTGGAAACATTTTCTTTTCAAAATTATTTGATGAATAGAAAGTTCAAAAGAACAACATTTATTGGAATAAAAAATCTTTTGTAGCATTATAAATGGCTTTTCTGTCATTTTTGATCAATTTAATGAATCCTTAAAATGAATTTAAAGAATTAAAGCATTAATTTCTTTCAAAAAGCCCAAAATTTTGAAAGGTAGTGTAAATATGATAAATAATGTAAAATCAAACTATTCACAGACAAATGCATAAATGGAATGAGCAAATGAAATATATTATAATACAAAGTAGTAATTGTTAATATTAATAATATATTAATATGAATATGAACAAAAAAAATAAGAATTCAGTTCAAGAAGAACAGTGATTGCCTGAGGGACTTCCTGCACGAGGCGATGGAGTTTTGAGAGGCCCAATAGATCCTTGTTTGTCAGAAACTGAGGGAGAAAAGGGATCCACTCCAGTTCCTAGAGAATTTAAAGACCCATGAAACACTGACTGGAGTTTTCTGACCTTTAGTTCACGTCGAACTCGAGGTCATCTCTATGCTACAAATAAACATTTAGCAGTTACACACATTTCAAATTCACAGTCTTCCACTTCATGGAAAACGAACCCAGATTATTGTGCACAGTAAGAACAGGAACAATTATTAGAAAAGTAAAAAAAAAAAATTAATGGCATCTTCAATTAGTATATTTAGTATATTTAGCAAGCATGTGTTCCAGCCATAGCTTGTATGTGTTATTTTATTTACTCAATGTATCACCATGTATTATTTGCGTAAGGTATGACGTGGTTAAGCGTGTACCATGTGCAGGCGAGATCCAGGTCTGATTGATGGACACAGGGCTTGAGGAGTTCTGGGGGGCGTCCCATGGGTCAGGATGTGTCTGTGGCCAAGGCTGGGAACGAACACTTAATGCAGACGGTGCCATCCATGAGCTTCCATGGCCACGGGTTACTAGGCCACTGGGCTCTGATCGAACACAATCCAAAAGGTGTGTGGAGTTTACATTATTAAGGCAGTATTGCAGGACATTTACGTTCATTTTGCTTCATTTCAAATGATTTTAAGGTGCACTATGTAATTTTTTGATTTACATTTCATTGGCCGAACCAACAGTGGTCTTGGACAGATATAAGGGGAAATCAGTGGTTCTCAACCAGGGGGCCTCCCTTCCAAAAGGGCCGCATGATGGCTTAAAATGATTTAAAATAAGACAAAACAAGCTTTACGATAAGCTAGAACAGACAAGAATCAGGATGTAAGCTGAAATCATGTTTCGTATTTTAATTTGTTCCTTTAATAACAACTGCTGTTTTTATTTAAGAACAAGGGTTCTCATCATCCTGAACAACTTGGATATACTACATGAGGGAATTTTAAAAGTGTGATAAAATATTATGTTTTTTTATTATTATTATTGAGTAACGCCTATTCTAATTGCTATTCACAGGCGTATTTGTCACCCATGACTCAATTTACATTTTTGTCAAGCTCTAAAATGTTATTGAATAGAAATTGCTATTTGGAAGTAATAAAAAAATAAATAAAAAATAAAAATAAAACTGTACACACAAACTAGTGAAAGTCCTGTAAATTAATTGGTAATGAAAAGTATAAACCATGAAAAATATTCAGGTAATGGAATTATGCGGGTTTTTAATTATTTATAATATTAATGAATTATTTTAATATATTGTCACCAGTTTTATTTTAGTATCATTAAGATACTAGACTAGTTTTTATTAATATGTTGAATTAGTTTTTATTTGAAGATTTTCTTTCATTTTAGTTTTATTTAAAGTTTTAGCAATTTTGTTGCAGAGTTCTTGTTTATTTTTATTTCAGATTAGTTAATTTAGTACTTCAAGTTAAGCAAAGTTAATTCAATAAAAATGAGAAATGTTGCCCTGGCAACTAGTTAAAAAAAAGAAAAAAGAATTTATATATATATATATATATATTATTATTATTATTTTTTTTTTTAAAGCTAATGTTTCTTTTATTTATAACAATGGAAATGTTTTTATAATAACCCTGACTGCCACTTCTAGTTTCTGTACACAGAAAGTCTGAAAATGAGCAGCTTTGTCATTCTAGCATAAGCATAAGTATAAGTATCAGAAATATCTTCAGATATCGTCTTTGACAACCGGAGTCAAAAAGATGCAGCAAACATTTTTGGTTACCATTTTCACGGAGTAACGCCTATTCTAATCGCTATTCACAGGCATATTTGTCAGCCATGACTCATTTATTTCACAACCTGAAAGAGTCCATCTGCACCAAATGCGAGTAAAAACAGGCTATGGTGAGTAAATAAATCCTTACTCCAGTTGGGTGGCAACTAACAGCCATTGGCTCATTAGGCTAAAACATAATTTTGACAATGTGATCTCAACATGGGCACTCACACCTTACATAGAATAAACGCACCTTATTATTTAAACATATCTGTCAAAAAATACTGGGTGTGCCTTTACTGTGTAAGAGTTTAAATAGCTGAGATACAGTTATATTCAATCACAGATCTTACCCAGACTATCCCAGGGGTCGGACCTCAGAGGACCAGCCTGGGCTAAACCGCTATGGCCTCCAGATGAATCCCAAAGTTTGGCAGCAGAGGGCACATCAGGAGCTGGAGCAAAAATATCTGCAAGATCCAACATGGCGGACTGCCAAAGGAAAGGAGAGAAAAGCACTTTCAGCACATTCAGAATGAGTTTTTAGGTCAATACAGTATGTATCTATACACAAGCGTTCACAAAAATCCTGCAATGGGGACATCTAACTGCAGTACAGTACCTCTAGTTTCTAAAAGCCCGAAGAACAATAAGGCCGACCCTAAAATTTACATCTCTCCAGTAAGTGTGCCAAAATTGCTTGACCACTAATACATAATCCTTCCTACAATTACAACAATACCCACACCTGACTGTACCTGTTTGTGTCAATGTATATTTGTAACTTTGACTTCTTGTTTACAGTAGGAATGATTAACTCTAGATTTGAATCTGTTTATCTCTTCCAAATAAATGCATCACAGGAGTCATTTAGAAGAGCTTCTAAACAGACAACAGGTTAAAAGAGTTGTCTCATACTCCTCCAGCTTTGGCCTCCATTTCTCGTTTGCTCTCCTCGAGTGCTTTCTGGAGCAACGACTCGTCTCCCTGGCGACTTCGCTGCTCCTAGCAAACAACAGACACAGAAGACAGCCTTAAGAACACAACTTTAGAGAGAAAGTCTACAAAAGACATGTATGCACAGTCATCCTATCATACTTTTTCCTAGAGATGCATAAATCGTTTTTATGTTTTATTTTGGCCGATCTCTATTCCGGACTTGCGCACAAACTGTATTGCAATTATTTCCCAAAATGTGATTTGTGTTGAAATATAAGCATAGTAAATATGAGCAGCAAGTTAATTGGCTACAGATACAGCAGGAACCAATCAGCTGTGCCCAATAGAAAATCATGTGATTGCAAGCTAATTGAGTTAAAGACCAATCCGCCTGCGCCATTTAGAGTTACATGACAGAACTTTGTATTATTTATGCTTTTTACTGGGATTTAATGATTTTAAAACCTTAGTAAATAGCTAAGCTCAATAAATAATTATTGGTGCTTTTCCAAGATGATGTTAACATACTTAGAATTAGGGGTAGAAGTTTAAAAACATTTTCAATGTCACGTCTACCCCATGTCGGTCTTCCAACGGCTGATATAGTTTTAGATGTGGGAAACTACTTCTTGTAAAGTTTAATATACAATAACTCATGCAACTCGTGCTCCAGATGCCTACCTGCTGATGTTCCTCTTTACTGAGACTCAGAGCCAGCTGAAGTTGAGCCTCTTCATCCATGTCCAAGGCAGCAGCAGCAACAGGAGGAGGAGGAGGAGGAAGAGGAACTGGCTAGAGATTTACAATCAGACAATATACAAGCAGAGTCACTTACAACACACAGTACATGCGCGTCACTGAAACTACAGTGCAACCAATGAATGAAGGGCAGGTGTAGCTGTGACTCCTGGTAATGCTGTACCTTCTGCGTCTCCTTACTGAGACTTATTGCGATCTGAAGCTGTGTCTGTTCATCAATATCCACAACAGGAGCGGGCTGGAGGAGAAGAGGATTGGGGTTAGTGAAGAGCAAATCAGACCGCAATGACTCCTTCAAAATGATCAAGAAGCAGAATTCCAGAGATTTTTTTTTTTTTACATAAAATGCAATAACAATGCAAATGAAAAAAATCTACATACTTATAATATAAAATATAAATATCAAACACTACTAAAGTCAAGTAAACAATATGCCAAATAAGAATAATAGCACAAATAACCACAATAGAACAAACATGCAAATTAAATAAGGTGCTTTTTCAGGTTTTACAAATGCACTTATAACAAATAAAGTACACTTTAATATCTCTAATCAAACACGTAATCAGTCCCAAACAAGCATATACTTAAAAGTGTACTACGTATACTTGAAGTTGTTCCAATTTAGCACTTAATACACTTAAAATTATGTTTTACTACAATTTAATTACAACTAAAATATACTAAGTACAAAATTAGTTGTTCCAAAAATAGCACACTTCAAGTTAACTAATCATTAACACACTTGATGTATACTGATAATTAGTGTGGCTGCAAATATACTTAACATGTTTGTTTTTTTCCCCCAACAGGATTGTGTTATGCGTTTTTTCCCTATAAATTAATAGATTGCAAAGTTTATAGGAGGAATGCACGATGTCCCTTTAGGGTCTCCGTACTTACACACTTATGGATGCTTACAATTTTAAAAACAATTAGTTCATCTTTTAAATTTTATTTGTATATATGTACACTACTGTTCATAAATCAGTCCGCTTTTCTTTTTTTTTTAAATAAATGAATACTTTTATTCAGCAAGGATGAATTAAATAGATCAAAAGTGTCAGTAAAGACATTATAATGTTGCAAAAGATTTATATTTCAAATAAATGCTGTTCTTTTAAACTTTCTATTAACAGAGAATCCTGAAGAAAAACCAGTGTGTCACAGTTTCCACAAAATTATGAAGCAGCACAACTGTTTTCAACATTGATAATAATCAGAAATATTTCTTTAAGGTCAAATCATCATACTGTATTCATCTTTACATCACTGGAATCAACTACATTTTAATATATACTGTATATTACGATAGAAAATTCAGTTCATTCAATTTCATTCAAATTGTAATAATATTTCACAGTATCACTGTTTTTACTGTATTTTTAATCAAATAAATGCAGTTTTGGTGAGCATATGAGACTCTTTCAAAAACATAAAAAAATCTTCTAGACCCCAAACTTCTGAATGGTAGTGTTTTAAAAACACTAGGCTGATGGGTCTTTGACTGAAGTATTGCCTACTTAGCAGCTCCACTCAGCCTGATTTATGAGCATTGGATCAATGCTACAGTCTAGTAACACATTAAGAGTCATAGTAGCTTCACTTAGACCGGCATTATCAGTGAGTGTGGATGCTAATGTGCTCTCCTCACACACTGACAACACTGTCAGATGACGACTGAGCTCTTTCTGGACAATGCTGATGGGAGACTGCAACATGTCGCTCTCACCTTCAGTGCACTCCAGAAACTAACCATTAGCCCACATGCTAACTGGAAATGTGGTGCTGTACTAAAGCCTCCAGGCAAATAATGAGTTGTAACAAACTTCTAATTGAAGACAAATTAACTCCATGAAGGCCATTTTAACACACTAAAACATGTCTCAGATTAGATGATAGTTTCATACAGCCTCTCCCCCATGAAAGTGCTGCACTTCTTTTCAATGATGACATATTTCCTATTGATAGTGTTCAACCTTGTTTGTTGCATAGTCATTAGGCAATTTAAATTAGATTTTCTATTTAGGTCTATGTAGGTGATACAAGAGGAAGAGGACAAAAAAAATGATTTTATACAAACTAACCTTAAAAAATTCAGTTTTTATTAGTAATGAACAAAGATTTGAATATGCCTGTAAGTGCAAGATCAACAATATATTTTGTTCGTTATGGTGTTACGATTTACTTTTCTATTTTTAATTTTCTGGCCCAGGCTGCTCTAATTGGTCAGATGGCCCAGTCTGTTGTGATTGGTCTACTCTGCTCTGATTGGTCAGATGACCCAGTCTGTTGTGATCGGTCTACTCTGCTCTGATTGGTCAGATAACCCGGTCTGTTGTGATTGGTCTACTCTATGATTGGTCAGATGACCCAGCCTGTTGTGATTGGTCTACTCTGCTCTGATTGGTCTGATGACCCAGTCTGTTGAGATTGGTCTACTCTGCTCTGATTGGTCAAATGGTCCAGTCTGTTGTGATTGGTCTACTCTGCTCTGCTTGGTCAGATAACCCGGTCTGTTGTGATTGGTCTACTCTATGATTGGTCAGATGACCCAGCCTGTTGTGATTGGTTTACTCTGCTCTGATTGGTCAGATGACCCAGTCTGTTGAGATTGGTCTACTCTGCTCTGATTGGTCAAATGGTCCAGTCTGTTGTGATCGGTCTACTCTGCTCTGATTGGTCAGATGACCCAGTCTATTGTGATTGGTCTACTCTGCTCTGATTGGTCAGATGAACCAGTCTGTTGAGATTGGTCTACTCTGCTCTGATTGGTCAAATGGTCCAGTCTGTTGTGATCGGTCTACTCTGCTCTAATTGGTCAGATGACCCAGTCTGCTGTGATTGGTCTACTCTGCTCTGATTGGTCAGATGAACCAGTCTGTTGTGATTGGTCTACTCTGCTCTGATTGGTCAGATGAACCAGTCTGTTGTGATTGGTCTACTCTGCTCTGATTGGTCAGATGAACCAGTCTGTTGTGATTGGTCTACTCTGCTCTGATTGGTCAGATGAACCAGTCTGTTGTGATTGGTCTACTCTGCTCTGATTGTTCAAATGGTCCAGTCTGTTGTGATTGGTCTACTCTGCTCTGATTGGTCAGATGAACCAGTCTGTTGTGATTGGTCTACTCTGCTCTGATTGGCCAGATAACCCAGTCTGTTGTGATTGGTCTACTCTGCTCTGATTGGTCAGATAACCCGGTCTGTTGTGATTGGTACTTTATGATTGGTCAGATGACCCAGTGTTTGTGTGTGTGTGTAAACCTCACCTTCTCGCTCTCCTCTCGGCTCATGGCCAAGGCCAGCTGCAGCTGAAGTTCCTCCTCCCCGCTCGTCTGCGGCCGGGCCCGCTCCAGATCTGGGGCCAGATGAGGCGAGGAAGAGGAGGCTGGGAGGAAGAAAAGAGAAAATGCCTCATTCAACCTCTTGGTTTGGAAGAGAAAGGACTGGCACCACCACTGAATGTTAAACAAGCACCCAAATCACTGTTGTTCCATGCCCGGGCTGGAATCGCTTTCCTGTGCCTGTTTAACTCTGCGGTCCAAACAATGGGGTGTCTGTGTGGGGCAGGAGAAGAGGGACGAGGCGATGGGTCTTACATTATAATAACCCCCCATACAGGTTTTATCTGGCGTTTCACCCATCTGTGGCATGTCATTCTAATGCATCACTAATTATTTTATTAGTATTAGTAGTGGTATATGTATAATGATTCATATTATTTCATTGTTGTACATGACAACATATGCTGGTGCTACTTTAATATCTCTACATTAACCCTTACATAATTGTTGTTTTATTTTCTGCACTGTGAATTATTTCCTCATCTGAATTGATTGAAAGAGGCAGTGTGCCCGCAGAGAAAACACCCCAGGACCAGAAGAGGCGAAAGAACCAGAAACTGGCATTGTGGTTTTCCAGTTGCGATCACTTCCACTACAGTGCTTCTGAATGGCGGCGTCTGGCCTGGAATGCACTGGTGAAGAGATACGGATACCTCAACATTACCATGGACACCTCTGTGGGCCAAATCACAACCTTTTACATCATCTACTCAGGATCATGACCATCTTACCCTGTAAACACCAAATAGTGTCCACGGAAACACGGGAAAATTTCTGTACTTTCCCAAAATACCTGGCTTCGTGACAAACATGTTGGTCTATTGTCAGTAAAAGTGAAACCGCATTGAACCTTATGTCATACCCAAAGGCTTGATTACAGTGGATTAAACATTATAAAATAGTTCCTTGTGGAAACTGAATATGTGGTCTATCGTGCCGTATGAGAGAGGGCCTGTAGTCTATAAAAATTTAACTATAAAACTATAATAAATTTAGAATTGTCAGTCAATTACAAATTTTAATCAAATCAACTACATGATAAGCTGATTAACTCATAGAAAGTAATTTTTTAAATAGTTTAAATAGATTTTTCTTCCTAAATTGTCATGCTTATACATCAGTAAAAGAAAGCATTTGACAGTTTCAGCTGATCTAGTAGTGCTGTAGAGACACATTCCCCAGATGCATATTCTGGAGTTACTTCTCCATAAATATGTGAGGAATTCAATGAGTCAGAAAATAAAACAGAATATGTTTCCTGTTTCTCTGTAAACATCCAGGGGAAGGACATCTTTGATCACATTTTTGCAGTTTTGACATGCAACGCAACTCATCAATGTCAGTTTCAAAACAGTGGGCCAAACAAAAGAAGCCAGGTGGCATTTTATGTCCAACAGGTGAAAGATACAGTGTGAAAAGACATAAGGGCGAGTAAAAGACAGGACTGCCATTTTTTGGGGCGAATTATCACTACCATTGCTGTTTACGACAAAAATCAACCTGAAGCCTCCAAAAATCAACATAGGCCTCAAACTAGTGAGTAGGCTAAATGAATGAATATGGGAAGAATGTAGATGAGTATCAGGTCCACAGTTACACATGAATCATGTGATGAAGTCTATATGGAGTCATCCACACTTTCATGAGGCACTTCACTTCACATTAAAACTGTAAAAATCACACACTCACAAAAATGAGGAAGTAGAACTTCCAAAAGAAAGAAGCATGTCTGATTTGGGTTAAAAGCACAAGGCCATGTATGATATACATCTCTATGTAAACAGTGTGTGCACACATTTTTCCCAATATTGACATAGATTAATCATTGGTTAAGTTAACTTCAGCAGCTGATTGATTTTAAAATCCCTAGACAAAGAAGGAACTATTCATTCCAGTGAAATCAATTGGAAAACAAATGTGTCACTAAGACTTCTGTACATTTTCAGAACACAAATGAAGATATTTTTCATGAAACCTGAGAGATTTCTCCCCCTCCATTGAAAGTCCATTACACCAAAACTTTGATGCCTAAAAAGTATTGAGCGTCCAAAAAATACTGGATTACCTTTTGACGTCATCTAACACTCACTTTGATCCTTGAAAACACTAGTAACAGTAGTAATAACACTACTAGTACAAGTAATTACAACGCTGTTAAGATGAATATTCATTGCTAATATAGGGCCCTAAGAAATCTATTTTATTTTTTCCCGAATTCCGTTAAAACTTTTCTGGATTCCATTTGTTTTCCGTTTAAATTTTTTTGGACTTCATTTTAATGGTTAAATTGGTCCCGTTGACAGCAACATTGCCCAGCAACATAATTTAAAAAGTTGTCCCATGTATCATCACCTTTCCAGTCTCGGCCATAACTACAGTGTTTGAGTGTCAAAGTAGACGTTTTTCTTAAGCAGCCAATGAAGACCACAGACTGCCATTATGTAAATGTTTTACAAACCTACGTAGACAGTAAATCACTGACGACTCGTTTCAGGCAACATCAGAATCAGTTCTGTCTTTTGGAAGACAATAACTCAAAGATACTTTGATCTTTGAAAAAATGCAGATCTTCATATTCAGAAACAGCTGTATTACAAACTACATGAAAAGACAAACATAACCTAATATTCAACTGTCTCCAGGACTTTTTAAAAACAAAGTGACGCCCCATGAGTGTGTGACTCTGCATTCATGAACAGTATGAACAGTCATACTCACAGTTGAAGGAGGAAGGTGAGCCTCTCGGCCTGCTATGCTCCTCAACATACACTGCTTCCATGCTGGGTTGACTGGTGGTGCGTCCTGGGTAGGGAGGCGGTAAAGATCCATAACCAATGGCACCGCTGTTTCCCGTCACACGCTCACGGGTCTTGATTGACTGTGATCGCTCCTGCTTTAGCTTCTCCTCGTCCTTGAGCAGAGCCACCAGCTGCTTGGACTTTTCCCGGACGCTCATGCCCTGGTCCTGCCCGTCCCGGTCAATGTACTGGAAATCCCGCAAAGTCTGGATGGCGTAGATGTTCTCCTTGCACTGCTGGGTCACTCGATCTGATCCGGACTTGATCAGATAGTCCAACAGAGTGAGGGCCTTGTACACGTGCCGCCAGTTCTTGCCATGGTCATTAAGTCTCTTCCAGATAATGCCCATGACCTCGGTGAGCGCCACCACGTTGAACGTCAGGTCTGCGATTTCCATCAAGAGCGAGGTTGGAGGACCCCACGGATCATTGGACGTCGCCTCCCTGACCTTAATCTCTGCGTCCGTGTAGTTGTTCACAATGTTCTTCATCTGACGCCGTAAGGAAGAGGTCGTCATGATGACTTTGGGTGTGGGGTGATGACGATGGATGCACTTTTGTTTATAATGAGTATGGTGTTCGCCACAAAGACGAAATGTTCAGCAAACTCCTGCTACAGCTTTGTTATCCTGAAGAAAAGAGAGGTGAAAATAAAATGTTTACATTTCATACAAGAAACATGCCTAATCTCAATGAAACATACTTTAGATGAGAATCCCTGGACTTCTTTGGAAAAATACCAAACTGATATTTCAATGGATTCAGTAGCTTTTTTGGCAATACCTACCCTTGTGTTGTGAAAAAGTAGATTTTAGCAAACTTATTACAAAAAAAAAAAAGAGTACTTATTACAGAAAAGAAAAGAAATACACTTTAAAAAAAGTTCAGGAGGAGCACGTTCTGATAATCTACCCAATCAGCCAGAGGTCTATATACCCCAGTTCCTATCCCAGCCAGGAATTGTAGGGGGTTTTGTACTCTAGGTTCAGGTTGCACGCCAAATAGGCTACACATAGGCCTACTCTTTACTCTATTCGATTACATGTAAGTGTAAACTCGTGGAAGAATGTACTTAAGTGTGAAGTGAACTGAATGCAATGTTTTCAGACATTTAATTGCATGTTATTTACAATTAAATTAAAGTGTATTATAGTTTAAATGTATATTAAATGCAAATCTGAACCTTAGAGTGCTTTTGGACCCACTTCAGTATAGGACTTTATTAGATATCTAGATTTGAAGTGCATTACAAGTCCACATTCAGTACAATTAATCACAAAGGGTACCGTTTGACAGCTGACAAGTTCTTTTGATATGGAATCAAAGAACACACATCATCTGCATCCAACATGTCTTCAAAGAAATGAGCACCAGCTGAAGAAAGCGGACTTGAAAGAAACATCCTGAATAATCTGCTCTTTGGGTCTTTTAGACAAAAATTAGACTATTTGTGCCAATAACCTTGGGTATCAAAGATGTGCCATTCAGTCAAAACGGCTGAAGTGTGTAGTGTCTCTACCACTATCTGTTTATTTCAGTGCTCAGTGGATGCCAGTGTGGGGTGAGTCTTACCAAAGACTACAGAATAACACAAGCCGCATCACTCGTATTGTTTTGAATGAGGAAATGTGCAACGCTTAAAGGGATAGTTCACCCAAAAATGAAAATTAGCCCATGATTTACTCACCCTGAAGCCATCCTAGGTGTATATGACATTCTTCTTTCAGACGAATACAATCAAAGTTATATTACAAAATGTCCTGGCTCTTCCAAGCTTTATAATGGCGGTGAATGGCTGTATGTCTTTGGAAGTACATTAAAGCACATCTATTCATGATTAAAGTGCTCGACACGGATCTGCGGGGGTTAATAAAGGCCTTCTGAAGTGAAGCGATGCATTAGTGTAAGAAAAATATCCATATTTAAAACTTTATCAACTAAGATAACTAGCCTCCGGCAGTCGGACGTATGCATCGATTTACGCCAAGTGTAACCCTTGAACTTGACGCACAACGTAATGACGAACACGGTTGCCCAGTCCTGTTTGCTTGAACCGCGAGAGGCGTCAATTGCAGTTTTGGAGAATTTTATGTTTCCCCATTCAAAGAGATGGGAGCTGAACTGCCCGAGAGGCGTTTCAAAGATGGCCGCCAAATGAAATGACTTGTCTTAAAGGGACTTTGTTCTTACTACCTGTCTGTCTTGAAGAAGACAGAGGAGTCTGTTTGAAAAACTGCTTGATGCCAAAAGGTTTTTCACAGTGACGCCATATAGAAGAACCATTTTGGTTCCCCAAAGAACAGTTTTTCTTAGTGTGAAGAACATTTTAATAATCTAAAGAACCTTTTTCCACTATAAAGAATCTTTTGTTGAATGGAAAGATTCTACGGATGTTAAAGATTCTTCATGGAACCATTGATTCTAATAAAGAACCTTTATATTGAAGAGTGTAAAGCGGCAGGGGGAAAAAATGGCAGCAAAACTTTTGACACCCAACTTCACTGGTAAAACTAGCTTAGAACCAGCACAACTTGAAATTCACATTATACATCAGTGTTAAAGCCACGTGGACTTACATCACAACACATGACCCGAGATAATGTCAGTTATGTCACTTCAAAAGAGAAAGACAAATATGTGAACATGTCTATAACCACGAACAAACTCTAACTAAAATCTAGGTGCTATTTGGAACATCCTCCTGGTCACTGACACATTTAATCAAACACAAACCTAACCCAAAAATGTACAAACAACACATCCCAAGTCAACCAAACGTGCTGCAGGACTTACTACATTTAACACAATTACATGCTTTCATTTGAAAAACAAAGACTTGTAAACCATTCCTATTGTACAAGAATCGATGGGTCTTGTTCATGAAAAAAAATAATTAGAATGTGCGAAATGGTCTTCAAAACATTCTTCTTCTAAGAATGGTTTTAAGACCATTTCACACATTCTAATTATTTTTTTCATGAATATATGAAGGGTTTCGGTCAGACAATGGTTGAACAATTTACACACTAATTCTGCTGGTGTTTCATGAGTGAGGGCCATAAAAAAAAATGTAATGGATTTTTGAACAGATACTGTTGGTGTAATGGCCAGTCTACCATTTCTGTGCTTTCGTTTGTAGTCTTAAGCAATGCAAATAATGGTATTATCTTGAAGATACACAATATCCACAGTGTTGATAAACTATAAGAAAAAACATCATGAGCTTATATAATTTTAAAAGCATACTAAACTCTTAGTGTGTTTCATCTCAATGTGGGAACATGAGAAATTGTATATAAAGTCATTATCCGGCAATAGGAACTCCATTACTCACTGATGGAAAAAACAACACAGCTTCAGTTACACTAATGAAAGTCTGTCGAGACAAACTCAAATGTTGGATTGACAAAGCCTTGCTTGAAAGCTTAAAGGGATAGTTTATCCAACAATTATGATTCTCTCATCATTTGCTCACCCTCATGTCGTTACAAAACAAAAGAAGATATGGTGAAAAAATGTCACTGGGTCTAGTCTTAATTTTGTGATCACAGAAGAAAGAAAGTCATACTTTGGAATGACATGAAGGTGAATAAATGAGTCACAGAACTATTAAGTCAATATAATTACTAATTTTTATTAGACTGGAAATATTACTGCTTGATTACACTTAATTGCAGAAGTCTACACTGTAGTTGGAATGGCAAAACCATAGAGTCACTGTTAGTTTCCTCTGAAAAAATATTAATAACTTTATATAAACAAGTCCACACCCTGAATAAAAAAGACAACGCACACATCAAAGCCATATGCATCATACAGCAATGAGAACCTGATCTCATATATTTAGTGCACAGGCCATGACCTTGACGTGGCGGTGACACATTCAGCTCTCGCTGAACTGGCTTTAGACGACAATCAATAACAGCAGTTTGCTTAACATCACATTTCTGCTGAGAGTCTGTTGGATCACACAGCGCTGCGCTAAGAGGGTGGAATTTCAAAAACAAGCCCTGCTGGCACATGGGCACAATACACAATGAGTTACCACATGAATCTGTCTCTGCAAGCCTTTCTCTTAGAAAAATCAGGTCTGCGTATCCAACCCGTCAGGGGGTTAATGTAGGCTAGTACGAAAAAGGGGCGTCGTACAAAATGCTGTCATTTTCTACCACTTTTACTACGTGATACTATATGGGCATATTTATAAAATGGGCATTATGTAAATATGGGCATATTTATAAAAGAAATATACCTACATTTTCATACATTTCTACACACACACACACACACACACATACAAATATAGGCTTATATGAAGTTATGAATTATGTAACTAACTATAATAAGAACTATATAAATTAGAAAATGTTTGTGGTTTCAGGAATATCCCATTTTTATCACTTGGTATAGGGTGATATGTAGGGTGTTTACCCAGTTACCAAGGTTTTTTTATTGTATATTTGTGGTTGTTGTTGTTTCTGTTGTTGTTGTTTAAGTTTGTAGATATGTCAGCATTGATTTTGATCATAATTTGATCGCATACTAAATTAAAATGTAGACTGAAAGGGCACAAACAATGAAATAGGCTAATGTTTAATATTTGTAAATAATCTTAAAATGAAAAGGATGCTGCCTGTAACCTACAGAATTTCCACATGAAAAGTTGTACTATACTTTTGTCTAGATGTAAAATAGCGTAACGTTAGCGTATATTCACGTTATATTTCAGATAAATCATATGGCAATATAGCTGGCCTTATTAACCAAATGTTTGTTTTCTTAGTAACGTTAGTCCACTTCACAAGAGATCAACTTTCAATCAGTGGGGAGAACCAGCTCTCCCACATTTCATTTCCCTCTCATAGTTTTAATATTGAGAAAGTAAATCAGACCCTTAAACCCTTCAAACGCTTCTCAATGTTGTGGGACAAGAATAAAGAGCCACTTTCGCAGCGTTCGCATCTTCATAATGCGGTATTGCGGCAGGAGAGAGAGAGAGAGAGAGAGAGAGAGAGAGAGAGAGAGAGAGAGAGAGAGAGAGAGAGAGAGAGAGAGAGAGAGAATTGTTGAAAGGCGGCATAATGCATTTGGTTGCGTGACCAGTGTTGCCAACTTAGCGCCTTTGTCGCTATTTTTAGCGACTTTTCAGACCCCGTCAGCGACAATTTTTCAAAAAAGCGACTAGCGACTAATCTAGCTACTTTTTGAACAAACCTCAGTAACCTCCAAATGTTGCCAGCATGAGTCCTGCGAGCGCGAGATTTGCTTTCTCCTTGCCGTCACACACCTCTCTCTGCGTCTTCCCTGTTCTGTGAATGGCTGAGGGCAGCAGCACGGCAGCTAACAGACGTGAATGAGCAGTGTTGTTTCCACGGACGGACTTATCACTTATCTTTTGTTTTATAGTTAAAGAATTTAGTTTGACCATTTTATTTTCCTTTCTTTTCTTGTGCTTATTACTTGTATTACTCACTATCACAGTGCTTTAGTTCACCCAGTTCCCGAACTCTCTCAATTCAGATAATTTTACACATATATAAAAAAAACAGTCATTCAATAGCTACTCGTTCTATTGTCTGACAAAAAAAAAAAAAAAAAAAGTAAATGAGAACAGTTTTATTGGACATTCGGCTATAGCCTATATTATATTATATTATATTATATTATATTATATTAAAATACAGTATGTGAGCATGATTTTAATGAGAAAAAACATTAGGCAGGCAGAACGCAAGTACGCCGCGATGACGTCATAAATATGCTAATTGACGTATTACGTCATTTAGCGACATTTAGCTACTTTTAGGGGAGGCGTTAGCTACTTTCCATTGAAAATAGTTGGCAACACTGTGCGTGACTCAGCTGGAATAATAGAGTAGCCTAAAATTTGGAAATCTTATTTTGACTCGCGAGTGACAAAATCGTAGTCATCTGAACGTCCTTTGTGTCCTTACCTCTCATAGCTTGACATAAAAGTCCCAACCGTGGGATCCTATCGGTAGTTGTCCTCCCCTCGACATCTCCGCATATTTCCAGTGTTGCTAGTTTCTGGAATCTGGTTCAAAAACACCAGACGGTCAACTCAGTCTAGCGCCTCAAAGTTTTGCCTCTGTGTTTGTGTTGTTTCGCTTTGTGGAGGAGGCCTTATCCGGTTAGGAGTTGTTGGTACATATCCCGAAAACGTCCCGGGCGCCAACCTCGCTGGCAACACAGCCCCCCCTTGTTAAAGGCTAGTAAAGTGAACCGAGGGAAGAGGCTGATGGAGGGAGAGAGGGAGGGAGGACTGCACAGTCAGAGTCAGAGTCGGTCTTTAACCCGTTCTGCTCTGAAACGAGACACACACACGAACCTGACCGACCAGATATGCAGCTCTGCCTGGGCTGGGAATGTGCTCTCAAAATAGAAAATGGCACTTTCCACTAATGGACACTTTTCACAGACTGTGATGACGCGATTTAACGGTCATCAGCATCGTAAATGCTGAAAAGGTTATATATATATATATATATATATATATATATATATATATATATATATATATATATATATATATATATATATATATATATAGCCTATATATATATATATATATATATATATATATATATATATATATATATATATATATAGCCTATAAATATATAGCCTATATATAATGTATTCTCTCATTCATCGCTTTAGAAGTTTACCCAACTATGACGACTTCCGCTTCTGTGTAACCCAGAAATGTGAAAAGCTAATGTTTAGCCTGCAACCCTTGCAATTTGTCTGAAAATAATCTACATATTACAGTTTTTTACAATCACTTTGCTACTATTTTCAGAACCTTGATGTCATTTTTCAAAACTCTAGACACAAAACTCAAAACGGTTATCACTTGTAACACAGGCTGTCCAATGTTCAAAACACTGCATTGTGCATTCACATCTTTAAAGAAATCTTGCACTTGCACAATCATTGGTTCAAAAAACTAATTTACTGTGAAATACCATTGAAACATAACTATAGATCACCCACACACAAGCAACCGATAGTTTCACTGTGTCATTGCTCGTACAATCATTAAATATTGTAGAACAAAATAGGTGATACAGGTTTCATTATGGTACTACATGTACAGTAAATACATCTCTGTAAAAGCACTAGTAGAGAGAATACGACAGACACAGTGGAAGCATTGAACAAAGTTTGTAATATATTGATGCAAAACACTACAGTACAATCACAACATAGGGTTATTTGAATCAAAGCAAAAATAATTAGCTATGAAATAGAATAGAAAAGACAGTACTGTAAAACATCAAATGCAGTGTTCCTCAACTTGCTTGCTTGTACTGTAAGAAACAAAAGAGTGATTATCTATACAGTGCAGTGCTGTCAATACTGTAAATAGTCTGAAGAGGTGATACAGTATTTGGGACCATAGACACAGTGTCTGATGAAGCATTATGATCAAATATTACAGTAGGCTACATCCATGGATATTGTAGTCTAATTGGTTCATGCTCAATTAGCGTGGAGCAAGGACCAATTAGACTACAATATCCATGGATCGTTATCTTGAAACTTTCATGATTTAGTAAACATGAAAGATTGTTTGTCTGTTTCCATACAACTATGCATTAAGAGTAATGCAACAGTAACTTATCATTTTGAGCAGTTGTATCAATTGATAGTTAGATCAATGTAAGGAAATGAATAGACACTCATTTGAAATGTAATGTGTGAATTGCCTTTTGAAATAGTAGTACTTTGATGTTAAGTTGTGTCATATTGAACAGGTGATTTTTGTTGAATGAACAAATGATCTAAGTTTTATGTGTATTGTATCCAAGCAATTGAGAAAAGGGTTAGAGTTTTGAAAAATGTGCTTTTTAATCATTGGTTGTGAGTTTTGTGTCTAGAGTTGTGAAAAATGACATCAAGGTTCTGAAAATAGTAGCAAAGTGATTGTAAAAAAACTGTAAATAAATGTCAACCATTTTAAATAGACACAGTATATTAAAGAAACAAAAAACAAAAAAACAACAAAAAAAAAACATTTAACCACTTAATTGCATTTTTTCTTTTCACATTTTTGGTAGGCTAATCATCATAAATTTAATTAGGTATCAGTTGAAAGCTTAAAAACTCGAATCGGATATTGCATTACCATCGACAGGGTACTTTAAATCCTTTTAGCCTTTAATCCTTTTCATGTCTGTGCAAAAAGAGGGGGGGGGGGTGTTTAAGAGGTTAATGTGTATAAAATAGCTACTTTTCACATTAGCTTCATTTTATAATAGTTATAGTTTATCTAAAATATCTAATAGGTCTCAAAACAAGCATGTGATTTGTGGCTGTATTTCGTTAGCAAAAAAAACGTCTAATGAAAAAAAAAATTGTCTAATGTGCTCTAATGGAAATGATGGGATGGGGGGGGAGGGGGTTAAATTACTTATGACTCTTCCCACAAACCTACCTACCATTTATGTTCATGATTTATTCATTATTTTCTAGAGGGGGTAGGGTGTGATTGCGCTGTAGAAAAGTGTTTCCTCTTATGTCTTCATACCCCTGCAGCCCCATCAGAAACACTCATCGACATCAAACTGCAATGTGCAATCTAAATTACCATTATAATTGATAGGCTATTATTAAAGTCATCACTGTTAAAGTGAGTACACTGTACGGCACATATTAGGCCTATATGCTATTTTATTTTTTAATTAAATACAAAGAATTGAAAACTAAACTAATCCATTGTTAACTAATTGTTGTTATTGTTAACTAATTTTAATCCATTGTGTGTGTGTGTGTGTGTGTGTGTGTGTGTGTGTGTGTGTGTGTGTGTGTGTGCGTGCGTGCGTGCGTGCGTGCGTGTGTGTGTGTGTGTATTTAATGGGTTTAATGAAGGAAAACAAAAATCTTTCCAAGTACACGTACTTGGTTTGGAATCACTAGAACACTCCGACTCTTTATCATAAATGCACAAACAGTGAGAAGGAACGAAAGCAGGAGAAAGACGAGAATTCCTATTCAAAGCTTCCTTGTGACAAGTGTTTTTGGCCAAGCGAGTGTTTCTGGAAATACCAGCTCTGATCTTGCCAAACTGATACTCTCTTTCTAGTGGATCGACACAGACAGTCTGAACGATTGCCAAAGTAGAATTCCGATCATTTCTTCCCCTCAAAATTGACAGAAGACAAACGGAAATTAATCTTAAAGGGAAAGTCACCCTCATGTTGTTTCAAACCTGCATGAGTTTCTTTCTTCTGCCGAACACAAAATATATTTTGAAGAATGTTGGTAATGAAAGAGTTGACGGTAGCCATTGTATGGAAGCTTGTTTCCGCCACAAAATAAAAAAAAATAAAAGATAATTGCGACTTTTTATCTCACAATTGCGAGTTTACATCTCGCAATTCTGACTTTATTTCTCAGAATTGAGAGATATAAAGTCAGAATTGCGTGTTTTAAAGTCGCAATTGCGTGTTATAAAGTCAGAATTCTGAGATATAAAGTCAGAATTGCGAGATATAAAGTCAGAATTGCGTGAAATAAAGTCACAATTGCGTGTTATAAAGTCAGAATTCTGACTTTTTTCTCGCAATTGCGACTTTATATCACGCAATTCTGACTTTATATCTCAGAATTCTGACTTTATATCTCAGAATTCTGACTTTATATCACGCAATTGGGAGATATAAAGTCAGAATTGCATGATATAAAGTCAGGATTGTGAGATATAAACTATTCTGAGGTAAAAAAAAAAAAAAAGTCCGTCTTTTTTTTCCCCTTAGAATTGGACTTTGTATCTCACAATTCTGAGAAAAGATGTCAGAATTGCGAGATATAAACTCGCAATTATGTGTTATAAAGTCAGAATTGCGTGATATAAAGTCAGAATTCTGAGATATAAAGTCAGAATTGCGTGATATAAAGTCGCAATTGCGAGAAAAAAAGTCAGAATTCTGACTTTATAAGACGCAATTCTGACTTTATATCTCGCAATTCTGACTTTATATCTCAGAATTCTGACTTTATATCACGCAATTCTGACTTTATATCTCAGAATTCTGACTTTATATCACGCAATTCTGACTTTATATCTCTTTTTTTTGTAAACTCGCAATTGTGAGATAAAAAGTCGCAATTATCTTTTATTTTTTTTTATTTTGTGGCGGAAACAAGCTTCCATACTATTGACTTCCATAGTAGGAAAAAAATTATTTATGCCTCTGAGTCTGAACTTATGATTTCTCTCAACATGGGGACAGAAGAGCTGTCAGTCAGTACATGGGAAAACATTTTAGTTTAAAAAGTAATTTGTAACTTGCGCTACTTGTTATCCGTTAAAACATTTATAATTTTGCACGATTTCCATTTGAAATAAATGTTTTTCTTTTTTAGCATTCATCAAAGAATCTTGAAAAAAAATATCATGGTTTCCACAAAAATATTAGGCAGAACAGTAAAAAGTGAACAGTTGGATCAACTTAAAAAAAATTACTTCAATTGGTAACACCTAAAGAAATTAAGTTTTCTCAACTTAAATTATCACATTTTTCACGATAAATAGTGATAATTTAAGTTGAGAAAACAATTTCTTTAGGTGTTACCAATTGAAGTAATTTTTTTAAGTTGATCCAACTGTTCACTTTTTACAGTGAACATTGATATAAGAAATTATAATAAATGTTTCTTGAGCATCAAATCATCATATTAGAATTATTACTAATGAATAATTATTAATAATCATTACTAGATAATAATTACTAATAGAATTATTATCATGTTACACTGAAGACTGGAGTAATGATGCTGAAAATTCAGCTTTGATCACAGGAATAAACATTACACTAGCAAACAGTTATATTAAATTATAATAATTTGTCACAATACTACTGTTTTTACTGTATTTTTGATCATTAATGCAGCATTGGTGCACAGAAGAACGTAAATGTCCAATAACACAGCACATAATAGTAGTTTGACCTCATGTGGTTGACAACATTTTCCAAATAAGAAAACATCCTTTCACTAACCATTGCTGAAAAAAAAGTTAAACTATAACGAGTTTCAAGCCATACTTTTTAGACATTACCTATGTGTAATGAGAGCAGGAATGTTGCAAATCTAGGCGTGTCATTAAAACATTTCCTAATGAGTAAAACTGTATTATCTCCATAGCAGAATACACATTCCATGTGGTGAACTTCTTTTCACGTTTTGTTTTTTACATTGTTGCTTGTTGGTGTATTTTTGCATTTAACATAACACAACCCTTCCTCCTGCCAATCATTAGCCTACACACAGTCCTGGCCTTCATCTGACACACACAGAGTCATGACAGTCCACGTGTTTTTACAATTCACTGATTGAAATATGTTTTTGCCTGTGACAAACATGAGAGGAAATATGGAAAAGAAAGTTGGCCATCACGCCTTTGCTGCCCTCACATGGCAACACTTGGTTTGTACAAGATTTTTTATGAGTACTTATGATCAAATAGTTCCAAAATAGAACAACATTCTTACATTAGTAGCGGACATAATATTCTGTTAAAAATTCATCTTAGTGTGAATATTAATTCTTAAATTATCAAGCAAGAAATGCATTTTATTTTCAGTAACAAAAGTAAACTATCACCAAGAAGATTTTCTGATTTTCTGTTACATTATACTATGATTTTGAAGTCAAAGCAACAAAATGCAGGTGATTTGGATTAAGGCCTTTATTTATTTATTTATTTTTTACTTCTATTAGGCCTACACTGATTTTTTTTCTTTTTTTTTTTTTCTATGGTATAGTTCCATTTGTTCTCTCCCGTCAGGACATGAATTATTAATATGGTTGCATTGT
The DNA here is from genome assembly GCF_964197995.2 of Scardinius erythrophthalmus. NCBI lineage: Eukaryota > Metazoa > Chordata > Actinopteri > Cypriniformes > Leuciscidae > Scardinius > Scardinius erythrophthalmus. Next base: position 58,984,965 of record NC_138221.1, on the reverse strand, counting down.
GACCATTTGTCAGTTTACACTTTTGTTTTTAATTCATTCTGTTTAATCTTGTAAATTACTTTTAATTTATTTAGTAAAATTATTGGTGTCAAGGTGTGTTTGTATATAAAGGTGCGATGTAACTTTTGTCCCTCTAGTGGTGCAAAAACAAAACTGCATGAATGTTGCTTCGGTTCTGCGTGACTGTGCAGATGAATATGATTATCATACTGCTCATAAAACATTCAGTAAGCTTAAAAGATATAACCAGTTTAGATTTAGAAAGGATCTGACTAACTAAAGACGTTACTGTAGCTTTAAACATTAATAGACACAGTACTTCCTTGAAAATAAATTCCAGCACAGCGACAACAACCATAACTAGAATGTACATTTCCTGAATAAAATGTGAGTGGTGCTTGCGGTGGTAAAACTCAGCACTCGGTTGCTAGTGTGTTCTGCATGACTGCATACGAGCCAACAAACATGTCTGTAAGATATTGTGGGGGTGAAATATGGCTTCTATATGTTGTAATATGGTTGCTAGGTAGCTCTAAACGGTTGCTAGGGTGTTCTGGGTGGTTGGTATGGTGTTGCTAGGTGGTTGCTAGGGTATCCTGACTGGTTGCTAGGGCATTGCTAGGCAGTTGCTAAGGTGTTCTGGGTGGTTGCTATGGTATTGCTAGGTGGTTGCTATGTTGTGGTTTAGGTGGTTTCTAAAGTATTATGGGTGGTTGCTAGGGTGTTCTGGGTGGTTTCTATGGTGTTGCCAGGCAGTTGCTGGGGTATACTGGGTGGTTGCTCGGGTGTTGCTATGGTGTTACTAGGTGGTTTCTATGGTGCTCTGGGCGTTTGCTTGGCAGTTGCTAAGATATCATGGGTGGCTGATATGGTGTTGCTATGGTATTCTGTGTGGTTGCTCTGGTGTTGGTAGGCGGTTGCTAAGGTGTTCTGGGTAGTTTCTAGGCAGTTGCTAAGGTATTCTGGGTGGTTACTAGGGCGTTGCTAGGGTGTTCTGGGTGGTTGCTAGGCAGTTGCTAAGGTGTTCTGGGTGGTTGCTATTGTGTTGCTAGGCAGTTGCTAGGGTATTCTGGGTGGTTGCTAGGGTGTTGCTATGGTGTTACTAGGTGGTTGCTATGGTGCTCTGGGCGTTTGCTTGGCGGTTGCTAAGGTATCATGGGTGGTTGCTAGGGCGTTGCTAGGCGGTTGCTAGGGTGCTCTGAGTGGTTGCTATAGTGTTGCTAGGCGGTTGCAAATTCCAGCACAGCACTACAACAACCATAATGAAACGATTCACACTAGATAATGTTTTACAATGAACTATATCAGAGAGCTACATGTGGCAATTTATCTGTTCAATAAAATAACTCACCAGTTGAGTAATAAAAACATTTCAGATCCCTCAGTTCTCACCATCTCCAAAAAGCCAAGCTGATGTTGAATCTTGTTTTACGAGCTCTGGCGCGTTCTCTTTTTTTCATGTTCTCGAGCTGACACAAGTTAAGTTATTTTAAGACTTAATTCAAATTTTAGGCTATAGCACCTTTACATTTTACGTTCTGTGAATACATTTACTGCTTTCCTTTATATAGGTGAATTCAACAAACCAAAAACCATTCGTGACATACATGCCTTCAGCTTTTGTAAGTTCTAAGAATGTCTCAAAGCAATGTAAAGCATAGGACATACAATTTCAATAAAAGGCCTTCTATAGGAGTGATATTGTGATGGCTCACAATAGAGATAGCCTCAGCTTTTAAGAGTTAAATAGACTCTGGAAACCAGTGCTATAAAGTGCACAGTTGCCATGGTTATGTATATTTCATTCTCAGCAGAGAACATTTAGTCTCAAGCACTCCAAGGTAAGCATTGTAAAAGAAAGGCAAAGCACATTCACCAATTCAGTCCATTCAGTGTGGCCTTGACGGAAGTTGAGCTGAGATGTAGGTGTTCACGCTGAATAAGGTCAGGATTTGTCCTGAGTCTGTTAATAATGCCTAGCCCAATTCGTACATATGTGCAGACTTGCTCTCATACAGCCAGAATGTTCTTGATATTTCTTGAAAATTATGATATATCATATTTTTGCACCATGTTTTGCATTATTACTGCTGACTAACTGACTGCTTGTGTAAAAGAAGTGCACTTAATTGTATTGAATGTGCACTTTTAGTGTACTTCAAATTTTAAAAGTGTGTTTTTTTAACTGCACTTGCAGATAAATTAGTATTGATGAAATGAAAGGCCACTTTCATGACTATGTTTCTTAACACACTTAAGTACACTTTTAAAAAGAGCACCTTTGATGTCAACCTAAAAGATTTCCTTTAAAGTGCACTTATTTTGATGTACTTATTTGATGTGGCTAGTGGCTAACAAACTAAAGCATGTGTAAAGTACTTTATTCTAACAATAACTGTATGTGTATTATTTGATATTAAATTTAAAGTTAATATATTTAAAATTATATATTTGAATATTTAAATATATGACATACACGTTTCAGTAGAAATGACATTAAAGTATTTTTTATTTTTTACCATGTTTGTCCGCACATTCAGCAGTGCACTTTAACCACATATTTCAAAGACAGTAATGAAGCAATTATAAAATTACATAAAGAACTTACTTAAGTGGGTCAAAAAGCACTCTAAAGTTCAACTAATTGCCTTTAATATGAATCTTCATTTAACTGTAAATAGCATGCAATTAAAGGAGAACTCCGGTCAATTTTAACATTGAGCTCATTTTTTTTTACATTTGGAGTGCTGTCAATACAGAGAACAACGACAAAAATCGGTGTTGCCTACACCGAGTTATTCTATTTTTAAAATTTGCACCCTGTTGACTTCAATGGGGCAAGTACTAAACCTGCTTTTAGCCTCTTAACATCCTTGATGTGTCATTACAAGTGCACAGAAAATGTGAGTGATTCCTTCAGAGTGAACACGAGTGGATCTGACTGCAGTAGATGTGAAAGAAATGTATAAAATTATGTTATTTAAGCCAGCGCAAATACCTGTGTTTACATCCTGTTTTCGGTTGAAGTCCAAAGTAGTCGATTGCCGAGTTCACGCGCATTGGTTTAGTTAATTATGATCACGCGCTTGAACTCGGCAATCGACTACTTTGGACTTCAACCGAAAACAGGATGTAAACACAGGTATTTGCGCTGGCTTGAATAACATCATTTTTATACATATCTTTCACATCTACTGCAGTCAGATTCACTGTGTTCACTCCGAAGGAATCACTCACATATAGCTGTGCACTTGTAATGACACATCAAGGATGTTAAGAGGCTAAAAGCAGGTTTAAAGCTTGCCCTATTGAAGTCAACAGGGTGAAAATTTTAAAAATACAATAACACGGTGTAGGCAACACCGATTTTTGTCGTTGTTCTCTGTATTGACAGCACTCCAAATGTACAAAAAAATGAGCTCAATGTTAAAATTGACCGGAGTTCTCCTTTAAGTCCGAAAACATTGCATTCAGTTCACACTGATAAAGTATATTATTTATATATAAGTTTGCTCAAGTTTCAGCTGCAAGAGAGAATCGTGGTCGTGATCATATCTATATATTGTTATCATTGTCGTGATGCTTCGATTAGTTTCATCGCACTATTAATGTCAGCTGTTATTCTATTTCTATTAAAAGAGAGCCATCAACATCATTACGCAGACAGGGATTAATGGAATGTGAAATCATTCATATAGATGCAATTCCCGAGGGACCCACCTCATCTAGACACACACAAAAAACAGATGCGGATAAACCTGCACCTCTTTGACCAAATGTTTCCGAGCACCCACACACAAGCTTTTCATCTGAAAATCATCCGCTAATTGAAAAAATAATGCTTGTGTTCAATAATTATCCAATTCGTAGCTTTTTTCTGGAAAGTCAGTCATTAGCAACCCCACAATTATCCAGACGACTGAGGGAAATAAACTAAAATGTTTCCACCCACATGCTATTCACGCAGCTATACATCACATCAAACTGAAGCCAAATATATCGTTATACAACATTTGGTTCAGGTCTGTGTGTTTGATTGGCGGAGCAGTGTTATAAGAGTGATGATATTTAGCATAACAGTACTGGGACTTTTAACTGTCTGCTTATCTGTTCATGACATTCCAGACCAGAGTCTGTGAGCTTTTAGACTGTGTTTCTCTCTGACATGCAAAGCTTGGTTTCTCTGGAACTATCGATACTTCTTTCATTGGCAGAGAGGAACTAACTGGCCATTTTTTCAATGAAATAAAAACTACCAGTCAAAAGTTTGGGAGCTACTTTTATTCAGAGAGAAAGTGTTGGGGAAAGTTACTTTTTAAAATATAATGTATTACAATATTGCGTTACTCCCTAAAAAAGAAACTACTAGTTACTTTTTATTGAAAGTAATGTGTTACATTACTTTTGCATTACTTTTTCCTCACCTGGGCTGGGCTGGCTTGTTTGGTTTTTAATAACAAAAAATAAATTATATTTCTTGCATTTTCTTTTTGAAGAGGTAACTAAGATATTTTGCTGTAAATTTAAAAGTAATATGTAACTTTACTAGTTACTTGAAAAAAGTAATCTGATTACATGTTACTTGCAATGGGTTACCAACACTGTTTATAATGTTACAAAAGGCTTCAATTCCCAATAAATGCTGAACTTTGTATTCATCAGATAGTCCTGAAAAACATGTTTTCAGTTATACAAAAATATAAAGCAGCACATCTGCTTTTCAGCATTGATAATAATAATAATAAATAATAATAATAATAATAAATGTTTCTTGAGCATCAAATCATCATATTAGATTGATTTCTGAAGGATCATGTAACAGTGAAGACTGGAGTATGTTGAAAATTCAGCTTTGATCACAGGAATAAATTACATTTTATTTTATATTTATAATAATAAATTACATGCAATTACAACATATATTAAAATAGAAAACAGTTATTTTAAATTGTAATTGTTTCAGATGTTACTGTTTTTACTGTATTTTCGATCAAATAAATGCAATCTTAGTGAGCAGAAGACTATAGCTATATATAATTTATATTCAAAATATATTTACATTTCATATATTCACATATTTATATATATTTTTAAGTTTTCACTTTCTTTTTGTTCATATAAATGCAGTCGTGGGCATAAGAAACGTCTTTCAAAAACATACAAAAAATCTACCCAATTTTTTTAATGTTTTTTTTTTATTATAAAGACAATATCTAACAATCATGTTGCTAACTTTTACAAATGCGTATTTATGCCAATCCTTAAGGTTTTCGGGCATTTTTTCAATCAAACTTAAACTGGAAAACGTTTGACTTCTTCAGTCTTCTTGTTTTAAGTAGTGCTGAAAATCTGTAGCTCTGCATAAGAATGGCTCAGATCCAAGTAACACTGCGGTGGTTAATACCTTAAATAGGCAGCAGCATTGTTCAGATTCACCAGAAGAAACCAAATCTATAAGCGTTGAATGACGCACCACACGACACCACCCATCCACCCTCAGCATATAAAAGCACTGCGGGAAGCGCGTACTGTACAACTCACTGCACCGAGAGCACAGAACCAGTCGTTCTGGATGATACTAACAAGGAGCATGGAGGTGAACACAACTGATAAAGCTCTTCTTTCAGTTGCTGGCACCGCGACGCTCTCCTGTTGCAGCTATCATTCCGAAGCAACAGTTGAAAAGCATTTGCAGTGCGCAACGCACTGGAGACATCCAGGAGTGGTGCGCTCCTCCAGCACTGGAAAGAGACCCTCGTCCTCTGAACGCAAACCACGGAGATCTCTGGACCCCTTCTCCGCTTCTCAGCTCCATAAAACAAAGCATATGAGATATGAGAGTAAAAACGACGATCTGGTCAGCGTGAAACCCAGTCATTACAGGCGCATAGTCGTGCTCGGCGCGCCCCGAGTGGGAAAAACGGCGGTTATACGCCGTTTCCTCGGCGATGATGGATTCGAGGAACATTATGAGCCCACGACCGAAGACTTTCACAGCAAACTGTTCCACATCCGAGGAGAGAGATACCAGCTAGATATCCTGGACGCGTCCAAAGAGAGAGACTTCCCTGCCAAGCGAAGACTGACTATTCTGACCGGTCAGTATATATAGCCTATGTACCGTTTTTTATTCGATTAACAATATCTATTTACTGAGTTCTAATTTCTTGTTATATCCTCAACAGGTGACATATTCCTGCTGGTGTTCAGCGTGACTGACCGAGAGTCTTTCACTGAGGTCTGCTCGTTACGCGAGGAGATTGTCACGGCCAAATCCAAGCTGACCAAGTCCAAAGAAAACAGACAGATACCAATCATAATCTGTGGCAATAAAACTGACTTAAACTCTTCGAGAGCCGTGCGACACTCAGATGTCTCCCGGTTTCTCGGAGAGGACAGGGTCTCTTTTGAGGTGTCCGCTAAAGACCGCACCAACCTGGAGGAGATGTTCGAAGCCCTGGCGGTGCTGGGAGGGCTCCCCACAGAAACCAGACCCTCTCTCCATCGAGACATCTCCATTCACACGTATCATGCGCTGAGCAGCAGAAAGAGAAACAAAAGAGCCGTGAATGAGCCGTGTGGGGCGGTGCAACCGCTCGCGCGCAGACCGAGTTTCAGTAGCGATCTGCGGCGAGTGATGGGGCCGAGCACCCCTAAAAGAAGTACACCTATTGAGAGGTGCCAAATACAGTAAAAGAGTAACGCTATAGGGACTCTGTTTCAAACCTATGAATAATAATTATTCAGCTACGTAAGAATTATTAAATTCTATAAGTCCCTGGCTGGACCAGAGGACAGATTTCAAAGTATTTGTGCAATGTCTTTAAAACCCTGCAGGAAAAGCAGGCTTTAGATGGTGTTACTGGTCTAAACTGGTCATTAGCTGGTGTAAACTGGTAGACCAACTGGTAGACCAGCAACAAACCAGCTAAACTTTAAGGTTCTTTATTGGAATCTGTGGTTCTATGTTATTTTAAGAACTGTTCTTTGGGGAACCAAAAGTGGTTATTCTATGGCATTGCTGCAAAAAATGCTCTTATAAACTTTTTAAGTGTGAATATACAACCACGCAGTAAAGTGTGGTAACCAATTTATAGCCATTTCTAGCCACTTTAACAAATAAAATGGGTTTTGCCGCATGAGTTAATGTATTTTCGTTGATTCAGTGCTGTTAAATCATATTTTGACTTATATGAATGACTTATATGAATAAAACCATATTTTACCAATTTTTCAGTGCAGTTCATGGCAAGTTTGGACCAGTTTCAAAACGCAGATACTGACGCATGTATTTCCAACTGGAAAATGTTGTATAAGGGAGAAGTATGCATGTTTTCTTTATATTGAGTGTATTATACCTCACATTTGTTTGCACGTTTGCTAGGCTACTTAAGACAACAATGAAAGACGCATAACGCGCTGTTGTTGCTTTTTTTCTTGAAAATGAATAAACCTCCATTACCTCAAATTTGTTTCCACTTTGTCATGTATAACAGACAACAATAAAATTGTCCTTAATAATGCGTCGTGTTTCCCCTCATTATGCGTGAGTTTGTTCAGAGTCATTGCAAACAATGCATCCGCTTAAAAGTTTCTTTTCAGCAAATCGGTTATGACAAACGAGAGAACGTAACACCACTTCATCATGAGTCATAATACTGTACATATTTATAACGTGTACCCCATCTCACCTCACCTCACTTTTTGCACCAGCCTCTACGCGTCTATTTCTAGAACAAACCTCACAATAATTTTTGGATGAACAACGGGAAGAAAGTTGTGGGCGGTGAAGCCTTGCTTCTCATCGTCTGCAGTGGCTTGAGTCATCATCGCTGTTCTGGGGTAAATTCTCTCGCATTAGTAAGAAAATGCGCCCACGCATTCATATGTGTGAATCCCTGACAATACAATCGCGCTTTGCATAATATAAGTTACACAACAAGATGTAGAAAGAAACTGAATCACGCGTTAGACTTTGAATATTCATGAATGCAGTGATTAATATGCCTGCAAAGAAATGACATCCTGCATCAATAGTAAGACAAAGAAGCATATAGACGTTTTAGCGCATCCACGGATATTTGCATAATGATTTGTAAATGCAGAAGGCGCTCGATCAGCACCATGGACAGCGGCATTGTTTGTGTTGTAATAAATCCTTTATTTGGATCACGCTAGTCGTTGTCCATCTCTTATGTTATGTGTCCCTTGAACCCTAGACATTTATATTAAGGACCGTAACAACAGCCTTTTGATACGATAATGTCTCAACTACATGGATGAAATATATTTTAATTGGGTTTCTACATGAAATAAGTTGAATAATTCATGATTCTTCAGTGACCTTCTCTGACTGAGCATGTGGGTGGTTTGAAGAGGAGTAACTTTAAATGGCAAATATGATAAATCCCCCAGGATACAATCACTTCAGATTTCATAGATCAGACAAGCAATCAAGTTCACTGTGTCCATCGTTTCACATTCCTGAATTATATCATATTTTAAGTGTAACAATTGCAGACAACAGCATGCATGCGTGACAGGTAGAGTGTTTTTAATATTTTCTCTGGCTCTTGGTTCATTAGAATGATTTTTTTTCATCCTTATGGTTGTACCTCTCAAATGGGAAGAAACGCCCAATGGCGCAGCGCTGCGTCTTGACATTTAACACACCTGTGTGGCGCAATTACTGAGGCGCGTTAGGTTTAAGTGTGGTCGTGTCATTCTCCCTCTATATGTTCATGTTCTGTGGGCCGTAAAGGTCTATTGGCGTTTTATTTCCTGACGCTTTTTCCTGGTGAATTGCTCTCCTATATAGACGCGATTCATAGTTCAATGATGTATTTGTTATTAGGGACTTGTGTGTGTGTGTGTGTGTGTGTGGGGGGGGGGGGGGTGGCGAGCACACTTAACAAAAAGCCTCCTGTAGAGTAAGATTTCATCTGGGAGGTAAGAAGTTTATTGTGGGTTTTTGTAATCTGGACAATTTATTAACGTTTATTTGTGCTCGTATCACCTTTTTGTATTTAAGGTGCGGCCTGAGAGCGGTATAGCTACTGTTTCATATGCCCGTTTTGTGCTGCTGTTTCACAGCCTTGTTCACACGGCTGACTGTTTTAGACGCCTGTGGATGCCGCTGTTTTTTTAACCTCTAATCTAGTGTTTTGCGTGATTCTCTACCCTGTGGATTCGTATGCAATCTGAGTGTTTGATATTTTTATGATTTGTTTATAAATTAAACCTAGGTTTGTATTCTGGTTCATTGAGGTAAAACAAGATTTTTATTAATATTTGTGGTTTCATTTCTTTTTAAGTTTTAGAAGTTCTTGCATGAGCAGCATGGACATGTCACCCATTGAGCATGTTTTGAATGCTCTGGATCAGCGTATACGATAGAGTGTTCCAGGTCCTGCCCATATACAGCAACACAGTCATTTAAGAGGAGTGGACCAAAATTCCACAATACACAACCTTTTTTTTTTCAGGGCCCCATGGACCCCTGATACAGTAAAACTACACATTTTAGAGTGGCCTTTTATTGTGGCCAGCCTAAGGCACACCTGTGCAATAATCATGCTGTCTAATCAGCATCTTGATATGCCACACCTGTGAGGTGGATGGATTATCTCGGCAAAGGAGAAGTGCTCACTAACACAGATTTAGACAGATTTGTGAACAATATTTGAGAGAAATGGCCTTTTGTGTACATAGAAAAAGTCTTATCTTTGAGTTCAGCTCATGAAAAATGGGGGCAAAAACAAAAGTGTTGCGTTTATAATTTTGTTCAGTGTATTTTTCAAATTGAAATATGCTTCCATATTATAATAAGTCCACGCCACAATAATAGCGATAATGGTACAGAGAAACCATATAGTTGGATTCACATTCTGAACAATTTTTTTCCAGCTGAAGAACGATAAAAACACTGACAGCCAATCGCAATCCATCCTTTTAAAGCGACAGACAACAAAAACTGCAGCACACACTTATAATTAACAGAATGATATCATCCGTTGGTGTGGAGGCAGATATAGTTATAGTTATTGTTCTTGGTGTGAACGGACCTTAACCGTCATGTAAAAATAACACATTTTCCTTCAACCTTGAATACACATCTTAATCATTATTTTTAAAGTAAAACGTGATTTACTTAAAGTCCCCCTGCAGTCAATGATTGTATCCCTTACAACTCATCTTTGATCATAAAAAATGCATATTTAAATGTTACTCCTCACCCTTGTGTCTTTTAGTATACCTGGTTCTATGAATATGCAAATTAGCCCCGCCTCAATCGTCATACAGATTATTGACAAAGAAAAAAAGTAGGATGGGAACTTGGTTTTATGCATTGATGGTTGATTGGATTTTGAGATGTGGGCGGGGTTTAGGCAGACTAAATGATTGGACAAGTCCTGCATATGTCACCAGAGAGATCTTGATTAAACATCACAAGGTCAAAAAAATTAAATTAACTGTAAGCAAGGATGAATGGTTTACAATGAGACATGTTTTTAGAAAATATAGAATTGAATTCTTCTTAAATATATAAAGATCATTTCATCCTGACTTTTTACTTTATGCATCCCAAACCCCCTAAACAAATTACACAGAATTTTAATACAGAAATTAAAAGCATGTTTACATTGAAGAGGTGCATTCAAGTCATGTATGCAATGCTTTTTTTTAATGTTCTGTATTTGTGAATAAATTAATAGATGGGGGTGTCACGTCACTGACCCACGTTCCTTCTTCAAGAGTAAACACTTCTTCAATCTCCACATGGATGCATTTGTTTCATGTTTACCTTATTACCCATTATCTCTGGCTCATGTTTCTCTGAATGTCTGTGTTCCTGCTGATGTACAGAAACCCTGCTTTGGAAAAACGTCTCTAATTCTAGCAGCATTGTGGGCAAGATGCTGTCCAGTAACGCTAATCCTTCCCAAGAACACCGCAAACCCCTAAAAGAAAGGTAAGCATCAGGTGGGAACTGATGTACAAGTAAAAAATGAACTATCACACTTGGGTTACTTTAAAAGAAAAAAGAGTTGTGTAGCCATAAACATTACCTGTCATTAAGTATTAGAAGACCGTCTGCTAGCAATTCCTGAACGTTTTCTGACATCCCAAAAATGTGTTGGAGGTCAGCTTCTGGACTGAATAACTCCCAGTGCTACACCATTTCATAAGCAAAAACATCAAAGGCATTGGTTCATATATAAAGAGAATTAGCATTTCAAACTACCGTTAAATATTAACATGTTGTATAAATAATGTATTTTGTAAAAATGAAATGTGACCTGAACTATGCTGTGTTAAGAAGCGGTCCATTTTACCTGCTGGGTGATTCCTTCATTCATACGCAGACCCATGACCAAAACCTCCTCCAGCCTGCAGATACAATTATGATCTGATTCAATAACTCAGCAACAGATTGTGCGATTGCTTACACAGCTAGTTGTGTGTGGACTACATGTCAGATGCACTTACAGGCCACGATGTTCAAGCTGTATTCGACGGCGTGTCCCGTGACCGTGACGCTGAACCTCCTGGATCCAAACATCTGGCTCTAAAGTCTGGGTTCGTGCTTCTCTCTGAGCTCCTCCCACTGCACGCGGCACAAAGCGCCCATGAGCCCCTAACAGATCATGACAAAACTTACTGTGTTTCTGTAAGATCAGTCTATCATAGTTTATACACAAACATTCTAAAGTTTGAGGTTAATAAAAAAAAGACATTTTATATATATATATATATATGTGTGTATATATATATATATATATATATATATATATTAGTTTTTTGCTCACTAAGATTGCATTTATTTGATCGAAAATACAGTAAAAACAGTAACATTGTTTTCTATTTTAATATATTTTATAATGTAATTTATTCCTGTGATCAAAGCTGAATTTTCAGCATCATTACTCCAGCCTTCAGTGTCACACGATCCTTTAGAAATCACTCTAATATGATGTTTGGTGCTAAAGAAACATTAATTATTATCATTATTATTATCAATGTTGACAACGTGTGCTGCTTAACATTTATGTGGAAATGGTGCTACTTTTATCAGGATTATCTAATAAACAGAAAGTTCAATGAACAGCATTTATTTGCATTTCTTAAATTTATTTATTACATTTATTAAAGCATTTATTAAATAGAAATCTTTAATAAACGTATTCACTGTCACTTTTGATCAATCTAATGCATTCTTGGAGAATAAAAGTATTAATTTCTCTCTTTTTCTTATCTTACCACAAATGTTTGAAATGGTATCATTGATTCCACGAAAATGTTAAGTATATAGCAAAAACTGTTTTCAACATTGATAATAATTAGTGTTTCCTGAACATCAAATCATCATATCAAATTGATTGGTGTTTTCCTGTCGTCTCCTGTCGTGTTCATGGGTAAATTGCGCAATGTAATTTTGTCCATTATATCGAAAGATCGGGAAAAAGCCCAAAGATTTACCAACCCATAGACCCTCCCCTCGAAGAAATCAGGACAGAAGTGGTTGAAAGTGGACAAAAGAGACAGATTAAAACACCAGGAGTAAACGGGAATCTGTTTCTCTCATCTACTTGTGATCCAATGACCAAAACACATCTTAATACCAGGTGTAAACTGGGCCTTAAGAGATTCATGACTGAACTAGATATTATTAATCTTTTTTTTTTTCATTAGAAATGTCTTTGCTGTCACTTTTGATCAATTTTGTGCATCCTTGCTAAATAAAAGTATTAATTTCTTTCAAAGAATTCTTGCTGACCCCAAATGTTTGAAGAGTAGTACATGTGCATGAATGTACCTGGGCCTACACCGATGTACTGATGGGACCTCCAGTACCCGATATTGTGTTCACTGACAGCGTTCTACAATGAGCACATAATCAATAAACCAAGATTATACTTAAACATTTCAAATAATGATATAACATAGCATTTATTCATTGAGCAGACACTTTTATCTAAAGCAAATTGCAGTGCATTACATGCCTGGGAATCAAACACAAGACCTTGGTGTTGCTAGTACTACTTCTTATTTTGATACTTTTTACAGCTTATAGGTATAAGAACATAAGAAATTAAATTAATAAACTTACATTTTTGGCAAAGTTGGACACCTCATACTGGCAAAACCCAGCATTCTCTAAGACTCTGCGTGCTGATTTGTACATGTCAGCAGTGACATCCTCACCAGGCACGCTTAGTTCCCCGGTTTCAACCTGTTTGAAAAGCTGGGTACCCCTTTCCAAAGTCAGCTGATACAGTGAAACGTGATCGTCACAAATCGGCAGCAATTTCTCCAGCTCACTCTCCCATGACTTTACGCTTTGACCTGGAAGAGAAAACATGACATCCACTGACACACGTCCAGGGCAGAGCGTCCTGGCCTCTGACACTGTGAGGAGAGCATGCTGGGAGTTGTGATCCCTCCCTAGTGTCCTCAGGTGATCATCATTCAGTGACTGTGGAAAATATCATTAGATCTATGGAGACTCTAAGTATGTTTACATAACATCTGACAGATTGTGGTTTGTGTGCAAGCTTACCTGAATTCCAATAGAAAAGCGGTTAACTCCTGCCAACATGAAGTCCTTCAGACTAGCTTTTCCGGCAGGTGTAGGGTTCACTTCCAGGGTGACCTCTGCATCATCTGAGAGATGGGCGCTTTTGGAAACCGTCTCCAAGACAGCAGCGATCGTGGAGGGCTGAGCCAAGCTAGGTGTTCCTCCTCCAAAAAACACTGAGCTGATCCTAAGGAACAGTACAGCACAAATTAAAGGGATAGTTCACCCAAAAATGAAAGGGGACCTATTATGCCCTTTTTTTACTCCACTCCATTTTTGAGTGGAAGGGAAAAACATGCTGTTTTTGTGCATGTATCTTTAAATGCAAATGAGCTACTGCTCCCGGCACCCGCTTTCCAGAAGAGGGCTGTGCCTTTACAGCTTGTGCCTCGGATTCTCCGCCAACAACTAAAACAGCTGTTTGGTTTTGATTATCATCTCTATTGTGGTCAAGCTAACGTGACACTGCAGTTCTTCATCATCATGAATGTTTATTATGTGTTTTAAAGCCATATCAGTCTAAACTTCTGATATTTGGTTTTCTGAGCGCACATAGAGCTGGATGCCAGACGGAGAATCCCGTGAGTAAGTTCTCTTTCATGTGTTATTGTGCTTTATCCTCTATGGTATGCATTATGTTCTAACCATGAAATATTTTTTCAATTAAGTTTTTATTTCATGAAATAGCTTCAATCATACAAATCAAATTCTTCTTAGGGAAATGAAGCTATATGGCCACTCTGTACCACAATGGAAAATGGTCAGAAAAGTAGTTTTTCTATAAAATTACAATTTTCTTTTCTATTTAAATGCACATTTCTTTTAGAAATTGATAGATTAATATACTTGGAGCTCATGCAAACCAAAAATAAGTAGATCAGTAGAATTTTTATTTTAACTATCACCTTTAAGTAGGACACAAAAGCAGATCAGCTTCTTGCATTTAATATAAATTTAAACTACAATACACTTTCATTTAATTGCAAATAACATGCACTTATGTATATTCTTTTAAAAGTAGATTATTTCCGTAATAATAAGTTATCCTTTTATAAGTGTGCTAATTCACTAGAGGTATCTCTGTACACTGACCGGGAGACTTGACTGAGTTGCAGTAAGGTTTGTGTCTCTTTCTGCAGACATTCTGTCATGACCGCATGGTTTTGACTCCGAGGAATATACTTGTTGAAGTTGCAATAGGAGCATCTTTTCAGGCAATATGGCCACTGTAGAAAAGGAGAAATACAGACAGTTATAATAGGCTACATTTCCCTTCTTTACATTTTGCCAGTGACTGGCTTTGACAATCACTCACATGGACATAAAGTGACGCTTCATCCGCGTGAGGAGGCAGCCTGTGAGTGGCGATAGATCTCAACCGTACAGACGCGACCGCCCTTCCCAAACACTGCAGAGCGTGATGTTGTCTGAGTAAAGCTCGTCTCGGCCATAGACTGTAAAAAAATATGTCATACATAAATGACATACTGTACTAGTCAAGTTATGCTTCCATGTGTGCTGCTTGCTTCTGCCATGTTTTCTACACGGCGCTATTTCCCTGTAACACACATTGCGTCACAAAGCTCAACTTCATGCTTTTGTTTGTTTTGTGTTTTTCACACTTCCTTTATTTTGAATATTGCCAATATATTGGTTGCCAATAAATCCTTATTTTTAAGGAATTGGATTAACAGGGATATTAATCATCTCATGAATATGTTTGATAATTATGGAAAGCTTTAAACATACGAAAAATTCATGCAAATCCATAGTTTCCCTGTGCATTTTAAGGAATTTAATTATGTCATTAAAGCTATTTCCCCTACTCTGATTCATCTTATCAAAAGTCATATTCAATGTAACTCCACATTAATGACAAATCCAAAATTAATATTAAACGGCATTGAATTGATTGATAAAAAATGCAATAAACATATTTGTACAATATTACAAATACAAAATAAAATAGCACCTAGAGGAATTTTCTTTTTTGGACCTCTATTATTGATTGGTTAATCCCCTTTAAATACTGCATTAATAATAAAACCAAAGAAATACATTATAACATTTTGCAAACCATTTACCCTGTTAAATCATTAATTGCAAGATACTCTGATATTTTATGTTGTTTTTGTAAAAGTGGGAAAGAGGTGTTGACGCATTTGTTTTTCGAATGCAGAATTTATCTTTAATTTAGCAAAGATTAAATACTATTATACATTAAAAGATATTATTGTGTATTATGAAAACAAAGTTAACAAAGGTCTTGAAAACATTAATTTATTTATACTGTTGGCAAAATTTTATATTCATAAACAAAAATATTTAAATTCATCCCCATATTTAAATTAGAATTTGATTGTTTCATGTCTTCACTGAAATTGTTAAAAAACAAAAAGTCATAAACGTGTTTAAAATAACTTGATATTATTTTTGGATCCCCTGCTACCAATTAATGTCATTCTTTGTTTTAAAATATTGTATGCTATGTTTGTTACTTGTTCTGTCTGCAATAAAAAAATATATAATAATAATAATAATAAAAAGTTTGTTTTGTGTTTTAAAATGTTAATAATAATAATAATAATGAAAGTATACTGTACTGTATTATTATGAGGTGATGTTTTTGTTATTTCCTTTTATATATTTTTAATATTTTCATAAAAATTTGCCTTCTAAAAATGCATACCACATATTAAAACCAATCAAACCATACCAAAAAGAGAAGAAAATTAAAGAAACTTAACTAATCGCCCGATGGCGTGGCTTCAACATCAGTTATTTGCACCATTTTGGCAGAAAATGCAGCAATTGTTTTAAATAAATCACTCTGAGACCAAATTACTAAACCTCAACAACATGTTTTTTTATTCCCTTTTGTTTGCTATCCAGGCCTTCTGTAGTTTCCGTTGTTTAAAGTCCCCCTGTGGTGAAAATCCAGAGTTTAATGTTGTTTATTTATGTGGTGTTTTTAATATGCTTTAAGACAAACCATTGCTAAGTATTTTGAACCAAATACACTGGTGTTTCTGACGCCACAAGCTATGGCGTGTGGAAAGTGCCTTGGATGACCTAACGAAGGAGACAGTGGACTATTTTTACGTGAGAGAAGGGGTACGTCGTGACACTAACGTCGCCACCACAATAAATTAATATCTCCCCCTCATGTTTTTTTCTAGCTTTCTAGCTTTCCTATCAATCATTGACTATTTTACTTTCCTATGTGTTCTTACATATTGTGTAGAAAGTCTGCTACCTTTCAGTGTGACTTGATTGACTGACCGAATCTTAATGATTATACCTGTGGCTTCTTATTAATTAAGCCCAATCTCTTTGTTTGGATATAAGAAGCCTCTCTCTGATCCAGACATGTCCTGTGAGGAATTGTTGAGTTGTTGACAATAAGTTTTTTTTTGCTTGTTTGATATGGTTGATATTTTGAATAGGCCTACATTGAATTCTTGTTTGTTTAGTTTCTTTGATCCTACATATTTATTTAATTTGTTAAAGCTGATTTTAGATCTATGATTCAAAACATGCTAATGCGTTTGTATTACATTAATTGGCACCATTCCGGTTGCAACAGCCAAATCAGCCTAAAATTTCTACATATTTTGTATTGTATACAAAGTTGTATGTCATTAATGTAATCTCTACACTATTTACAAGCATAATAAAATCAAAAAACAATATTCACGTTAAAAATTCATCATTGTCTCCTATAGATTAAGGACTATGTGCAAATTATAAACCATCAGAGTTGCTATTTTGTCATCATCACAGTTATTAACAACAACTTTAAAGATGAACACATCGATTCAGTAATTATAATTTATCAACATAATATTCTGGAATGTGACATTTCTGAGTTTTACTTTTGATATCTTCGGTATATATTGATGGAATTTTACTTAAACTTGACCATGGGCGAATATTATTCAATGCACTCATTCACACTGCTGTTCAAATTCACTCACTCCTTTTCATTCACTCCATCAAGTGAACAGTATTAGTGGACTAACGTAGGGAATAGTGAATGAGGGTTTAGGGGGCGATTTCGGATTCAGCCAAGGTGTTGAGGGTTTCTTGATAATTACAGACAGGTGTGTTGGAGCAGGGTTGAAAATGAAGTCTGCAGGACGGTAGCAGGGTTGACCCCTTGTTTATACAAATCATGATCTTTTTGGTTATTTCTTCCACCCACTGCTGTGGTAGAGCAGGGGTTCCCATGTTCCCATTTCATATTTTGGAGTCTCTACTGCAGAGTTCTCCTATTCCCTGCTCCTGGAGAGCTACTGAAGAGCTACTGTCCTACTAACCTCGACTTCAGTTCCAACCCTGTTCCAACACACTTTTAAAATGCAGAAATTATGTAAATAAAATATTATAAACAATAAACATTATTTGATATTTTAAAAATAGCCTTGGATATTTCACCCGCAGCCTGCTCTAGCCTGATTCCCGACCTGCAGCTGAACCACAAATTAAACTATACTGTCAGTACACAATAGTTACACAAATGAATTAGACCAATCAATGCACTTATTTCCATTCAAATGGATAGAAACCAAATTAATAACATTAGGCATAAATGATTCCTTATCCTATAGCTCCCTCTACTGGGCAACGTTAATATCACAGCCTTCATCTTTCAGTTGAAATGGCTGATGGTTTAGAGCAGGGGTTATATACCACAAATACAGTTATAATATATGTATGTATTTCTGATGCTCAGGAGGAGAACATCAAATTTTAAACCAGGGTTTCTGAACTGATTAGGGTTGGAGCTAAACTCTGCAGGAAAGTGGACCTTGAGGACCAGAGCTGGCAACCCCTGGTTTAGAATTTGCTGTTCTCCTCCTGAGCATCAGAAATTCATACATCTATTATAATTGCCCCTCTTTTTGGTCTGAGGTTACCATTATGTTAGTATTCCTTTGTTGTCACAAATTAAAGAAACTATCATTTCTACCATCACCTTTTTTTTTTTTTTACTTTATTTATTACTCGTATTTATTACATGAAACTAAGGTTGCTTAGAATAACTTGTTCTCCACTTCATTTAATGTTGAAGAAAAAGTTGAATGACAAAGAAAATTAAGGCGAGATCACGAGAAAACATGTTTAATTTGTTGTAATTCACTTCAACACAAAAGTAACAGCTTATATATAAGTAACAAAAGTAATATATGAAATATGAAACAGTATTGCCACTTGTTTGGAAATAAGTTGACCGTAAAAGCAATAGCCTATAACATTAATGACTAATCATTGAATTTACTTTGAAAAAAACATTACCAGTAAAAAAAGCACAGACAGATATTCATGGGAATGACAAAATGTATGGACCATTTTCCAATTTAATTATTCATATCCCAAGTACACTTTCATAGGGACATGACAAAAAAGGTGGTGTCAACTGAAAAAAAAAGATAATTTCTAATATAAAGATAACATGTAGCCTATGTCATTATTTTTAAACTTTATTAAAGGAGACATTTCAATTGATACAAAAAGCTTTTAAAAATAGATTTTGGTGACCCAATAGGTAAAATACACTTAAAAAGGTCAGAGGGACTCAAATACATCTACTAATGCAAACTTTTAAATGCTTTTAAAGGCGATATAACCTACATGGAGATGACGTATGAATCAGGCGTCTTTTAAGGTGATGTGGCTATTTAGACGTACATATTTTTCATACATGTCTCATATGTATACGCCTTCGCCATGTCGCCGTCATGTATAAGTTCCTATTGTGCACTCGCTGAGTGGATCTCTAAGCTGGTGTGAGTGAGTGGAGGCGGGGCTAATTTGCATATTCATAGAACTAAATGAGTCAAACGTGTAGAGCTATTTTAAGGCATGAATACTTTTTTTTTTTCAAGCAAAAAACGTTTAAATATGCAAGTTTGGTGATCAAAGATGAGTTTTAAATGATTCAATTATTAACAACGGGGATTTGTGGGTGAAAAAAATTATCACCCACAATGTCTTATTTATTTATTTGTTTGTTTATTTGTTCATTTATTTATTTTTCCATGTCTGTGAATCCACTTTTACATTAAAAACTATTTAGATTGCACTTTTAAAAATTATGTAATAAGCTTTACATGCGTCTATAGCCATGGTCAGTTTTGTTCAGCTGTAGAGGTTATTTTAATCGATAAACATTGTATTAGTAGGTCATAAAAGATAAAGGAACACAACCCTGAGTGTCAGACATCAGGACAGGCAAAACACAGATTTCATTTACAGCCCAGCATATAGCATACAACCAACCAACCAACCAACCAACCAACCAAAAAAAAAAAAAAAAAAAATATATATATATATATATATATATATATATATATATATAACCTTTAGTTTTGTAATTACTCTATCGTGTTGGTGTAAATAATTTATACCAACTATTAAGCCAAACATGTCACCATCCAACTTGTCTTGTGCCCTGTAGCTTATTGGTTGTGTTTGTCAACCTAGCCTATACATATTTTAGTGGATTGTTGTCATTTGAAAACATTTTTGTTGTTCAAAAAGGACCGAACAATCAGTGTTTAAGATGATAAGAGACATGCATTTCATACACAACAATATATTTTAAAAACACAAAAACTATAACCAGCATAAATCATATATGAACAAAATGTATTTTCAGTTGAAACTGATTCCTCTGCCGTATGATGCAACTCATGCAGTCAAAATCGAAGTCATGTGTTTGTGTTGGGTGGGGTGTTTGGACAAGTGAGTGAATTCAATTCCCCATGTCTCCAGGCCATATTCCATCCAGTAGAGCTTGTCCATTATCAACAGAGATGAGAAAACTAATGTAATGTGGTATCTGACTAATATTATTTTTTAAAACTAAGCTCTTAGCATCAACAACAATAAAACAAAGAAGCCTCTGGAAGCATGCCTAAAAGAGCAGGTAAGTTTGAAATTACTTTATAGCATGCAGCGGCTAATCTTTGTGAAAAAGAAATGTGCTATATAACAGTACTTCCAGATTATATAATATTATTTAAAGAGTCTGTACTTCCATATGTTTCTTAATTCATTTAAGTACACTTTTAAAAAGTGAACTGTGTAAAAATGTCAAATTAAAAATCTTAAATCATTTGTTGTTAACATCTTGTCATGCTTTCGAAAAGTTCAATTATTCTGATATGTTGATTAACATACTAAAAGCACATGAAAAGTACTTGATTATAATTTTAACTGTAGAGTGTTATTTGATATTACATTTGAATTTAATATATTTTAAATGTACTAATTTGCAACTTAATATGTATATGTATAATTACAAATATATTTAAATACAACATAAACAATTTCAATAGAAATGACATGAGAGTATATTTTAGTTTACCATAAATGCTTGTCAGTACATTCAGCATAACTTTAACCATATTTTAAAGACAATAGAAGTAATTATGAAATTACATATAAAGATGTTAGATGTACAAGTCTGTGGGTTCAACTAACTGCATTTCATATACATTTATAATACTTTTAATTTAATTGTAAATAACATGCAATTAATTATTAATCTGAAAACATTAAATAATTTATCATTTTATTTAAATTATAATATTTCTGTAATAAGTCCTGCTTTTAAAAGTATTTTAATGTTTAATTTTTTCACAAGGGTATTCTGACTCTAAATGCATCTAGATAAGTATGAATTTTGAACACATGCACAGAATATTTTTTTTTCTTATTTAATCAAGAAGTCTAATTTACAACTACACTGCAAAAAAAATGTATTTAAATACATTTCAACATTAGAATAAGAAATAATGTGTTGGTTCGACTTAAAGTATGTATTCGTGCTTGACCTAAAATATTAAGTTTAGTTAACTTTAGTTTAGTTTAGTTAGGTTGGATATTTAATTTATCTCAACAAATTTTAAGTTGTTATAACTAATTGCAGCAACATTTTTTACAGTGTTATATTACAAAATATACATGCATAACAAAACAGAACAATATTATTATTGTTATTATTATTATTATTATTATATTATATTATTATCATTATTATAAACTACTTGTTGGTAACATCACTTTATAATAGTGTATAGAAAAATATAAATTCTGTCATTATTTTCTCGCGCTCATATTGTTCCAAACCTGATTTATTTTCTTTCTTTTATGGAACACAAAGGGAGATGTTTCATGCTGCTCCACACCTCGAAAAAGTTCCAAATAATACAAGAAAAAGAACCATAAGAGTAGCCAAGTGTGCGCTATATTCCAAATCTTCTGAAGTCATATACAGATATTTTGTTAATAAACCAAAATGATAATAGAAATGTACAGAAAATATTCCCCTCAACTGCAGCTCTCAAATGCCATTCTGCATATTTTCTGTTCTGTTATTGCCAAACAGTTTCACACCATTTTTTAAATCTGGCTCTGGGGGTGTCAGGCGTTGCAGGAGTAAATCCAAAAGGAGAAATGCACAATGCAGAATGAACAATAAACACAGTATTTAATGATTCAGGAAGCACGATACAAAGACACAACAAACATAACTTTTAACAAAAAACGGAGGAGAACACAGGGCTTAAATACACAGAGGATGATGATTAACAGAATGGAGAACAGCTGAGGATTAATCAAAAACCATAGCAACAAATGAGATCTCAGGCAGTGACAATGACAAAGAAACAGGACATGTAAACAAGACATTGAACACATGAACATGACAGTAGCTCCCCCTCCCGGAAGGCATATCCTCGCACTGATGAAAGTTCCAACTGTTGATGGAGGAAGGATGGGGTCATTAGAAGAGGACGAGGATCTGACTGAGGAAGATACCACAGAGACAACGATCCTAGAAACTAGGGATTGAAAAAGGTGGGTGAAGCCAGGGCAGAGGTAGGATGATAATCCAAAACCCAGACAGGACGAGGGCCCACAGCAGAGTTGACGGAGGGAGGAGCCATGCTGGAGATTTGGCCATCGACACCAGAGGGATGATGGATGGAGATTGAGCCAAAGGATGTGGAAACCTGGGCACAGACGAAGAGCCAGTGAGCAACACCAATGATCCTGGAGGCCGAAGCGGAGTCGTACTGACAAGCATCCGAGGTAAAGCCAGGGTGCCAGAGGACTAAGGTGGAGCTGGAGGGAAGGCGGAGCCTGACGGGGCTGAAGGAGTGGACGGATGAAGCATATCTGAAGACCTGTAAGTCCATGGCACAGGCAGAGTGATGTCTTACCAAGACGGAGCTGGAGAGACGTGAGAGCCCAGTGGTGCCGCAAGGACAATGGTCCCCGATGGAGCCCAGGTGAGCCAACAGGTCGACGGGCCAGGTAAAGTGACGGGATAGACGGCTGGAGATCCATTTGATTAGGCAGAGCTGGAGACTGGAAGACCCAAGGCAAATCCATACAGCAGAGTGGCGTCAGGGAAGGAGCAGAGGGATTGAAGGGAAACAGCCAAGGCGGGGCCAAGGAACTGGCTGACTTTGGAAGAGGAGGCAGGAGAGGGAGACTGGGTGGGATCTCTGGAGACACAGGAGACTTGAAGCTGGGCGGAACCAGTGGTGACAGGAGACTTCGGAGATAATCCTCTTCAGAATCCTCATACACATTTAAAGAGGCAAGCTGCATCGCACTTTCAGCAGCAGGAGTGTTGGCGGGGCTTTCCTCCATTCCTCCTACTCCACTAGCACTCCCACTAGGACAGACTGTGTTGGACGCTCAGTCCATACTTCTGGCTCATGCATCATGGCAGGCCCTGGCTCCACGTCTGCGATTGGCTTTCTCTCTGTGCAGATTTGGGTAGGGGGCTGGCTGGGCTCTGGATCTGGAGTGGGGCTGATGTCGTCCTCAGTGGGACAGATGAATGCTAATCCATTATTCACCAACACCCTCTCCACAAACTCTCGAAATTCTCTCGAGGACCAACACCAGCCAGGCATACCTTAAACTGCTAATTTAGGCTGGTTAGAAAAAAAACCACACGCGGGGCAGTCGGGGAAGGTGGTGAGACAAACCAGTTCTTGAAAGTCACTGGTATGGTCCTCGAGATTCTTGTTTCCTTACTCTAGACAAAGCAGCTTGAAGGCCAGCAAATCCATATTTTAGATCCTTATTTCGGTCTTGTGTTCTGTCAGGCATTGCAATAGTAAATCTAAAAGGAGAAATGCACAACACAGAATGAACAATAAACAATATTTAATAATCCAGGAAGCACGATACAAAAACATAACTTTAACATGAGACAAAGAACAGAGAACACAGGGCTTAAATACACAGAGGATGATGATTAAAAGAATGGAGAACAGGTGAGGATTAATCAAAAACCATAGTAACAAACAAGAACTCCGGCAGTGACAACGACAAAGAAACTAAACAAGCCAATGAAACTGAACATGAACGTGACAGGGGGACATTTTAAGTGAATAATGACTTAAATTTCAGCCTGACTTCAGAAGAAAGAAGAAGACTTGGAATATAGCGCACAAGACATATGGACATTCTTTTATGGTGTTTTCATCCTTCTTGACATGGTGATTGAGTTCCTCTGAAATGAAAATAAAGCAAATGGGTTTGAGACAACATGAGGGTGAGTAAATAAAGACACCATTTTCATTTTTAGGTCAGATAACTTGTGTTCAGATAACTGTTTTTTTTCCCCCCTAGGGTTTGGTGATGTGGAACTAAGGATATTGGTTATCGGGAGCAGTGGTACATCTCAGTTCCTTCTCACCAACTTCATTTTGGGAAGGGAGGAGTTCTCCGAGAATGTTTTTAGCATTACAAGCAGCCAGAAAAATGTGGGAGAGTTTGTAGGACGACGGGTTGCAGTAGTCAACGGACCGAACATGTACAACAAAGACCTGTCCAAGACCAAGATGAGGAAAGAGCTGAGAAGATCAATGTGTTTGACGTCTCCTGGACCTCATGCCGTACTCATCGCATTCGACCTGGAGAAGATCTCCCCTAATGACATGAAGACTCCCAAGCTGGTTACAAATAAATTTGGGCAGAATGTTCTAAATTACACAATGGTCCTCTTGGTTTACGACGGGCATCTGAGAGGCAGAGAGCTTAACGAAAAAGTCATGCGAACCGACTGGCACCTGTGTGAGCTTGTGGAGCAGTGCAACGGCCGCTATCACGTCTTCAGTAAGAACTGGAGGAACCAAGCTGGGAACAGGGAGCTCCTACATAAGATCGAGCGGATGCTGCAGGCAGTGGGTGGACACCATTACATTAACCGATCTTACAAGAGGGCAGAGGACAGCATCAGAACCGAGGAGAGAAAGCTACGCAAGAAGAGACACTCTGAGATCAAGAGGACGTGCCGGGAACTGGAGGAGCAGTTTCGGGGGGATGAGCTACGCTGGCAGATGGACAACTACAATGCGAGTGTCGGGGCACAAATCAGGGACAAGGCCGAACTGCAGAATAGCCGGCTCAGGACTACACTGGCTGTGGGACTAGGACTTGGGTTTGTTGCTGGAGCAACCATGGGAATGATCGTGGGCTCTGTGGAAGGGCCAGCAGGAATGGTAGTGGGAGGGGCAGTGGGAGGGGTTGTGGGCGGGGCATCGGGTGCCGCTGCACAGCTGGCCATTCAACACTTGGATGACAGAGTGGGATCCCAAACAGCCAACTTTAATGCAGCTTTTATTAACCGCTTCTTTCGGGCTCCTCCGGTCTGAATACAGAAAGATGAAGTTTGAGTGGTTTTTTTTTTCTTTTTTTTCTTTGAAGTGTGTCTGGAACTGCAAAAATAATCCCTGCATCTAAATATGCCTACTTCCTTACTATATAGTATGCAGATAACAGTATGTGAGATGTGTAGTGTGTCGGAATTCATAGTATTCATACATTATAGGTAAAAAGTACCCGGATGACCTACTACTTAAGCAGAGATTCTGAAGTGCGTATCTGATGGTTGCTTTACAATCCCATGAGGAGTTGTGAATAGAGTGCAACGGCTAGGTTCACGAAGTAAAAGCTCCATTTATTTTCACCATAGGGTAATTGATTTTTAACAATAACTTTTAAACCTTTAATGACAGATTTGTTGTGACCTCAGAGGTTGTTAATTGGTGGTATAATAAGCATTTGTTGAAGCCATCTGTTCACATTATTTCAGCTCATTTTTGAATAATTGTTTTCAACAGCAGAATTTGTGGTGAGAGAAAATTCCACTAATCAGAGTCGCGGCAAGCAAATCGCACAAAAAGTTTGCAGGGAACACCCACTAACCCACTTTATGGCAGTGAAGCAAGGCAGTGAGGTCGGAAGTAGTGACAGATGTCTTCTGTATTGTGACAAACTGTTAGCCTAGAAATCTAGATGCACCCTAGTGGCAGCAAATTTAATTTTGCAGTGTCGTCTAGCAACTCTCCATTGGCCGTCAGGCCAATCACATCATGCATAGAGACGGTGGACAGGCTTAACATAATGATGGCAGAGTCGTGACAGTTCCGCGTGAATTCCCTGCTACTTGAAAACAAAGATGGCTGCTGCTGCTGGCAAACAGCGGTGCTTCGAATCGGCTTTGGCCGCAACTCTGGAAGACTTGGAGTTAAGCTTTTCTTTGAGAAAAGAACAGCACTAAAGTCATTCTTAAAAAAGGAAGATGTGTTCGGAGTTTTGCCGACCGGATACGGCAAAAGTTTAATCTATCAACTAAGCTCCGCTGGTGGGAAAATGCTCTGGTTGGTTTTAGCGCTATTCTATTGCGTGCAGAGGGATTTTGAAAGACAACCGTTTATCCCATCCCTCGGTTTGAGCCCTGCCAATGGTGTGTTCCCAGACCCAACATCTTTATGTGGTTCTGGCTTGTCAGGCTAACGTACTAGCTAATTGATCATTGATCGCTAACACCCAGCCCTATCGGCAGAGATAACAGGATTAAAATGGGACTTGTTTTCAGTACTTGTATGTTGGGTGTAAACAATGAAGACAATAAAACAGCATATATAAAATAACATATGTATTCAGATATGTGTCACAAACAAATGACACAGAACTAAAACAACACAATATATGTAAAGAGTCCTTAGACTGTTAAAAGCATAGAGTCCGTTGGTTCCATACCAAAAAACAGTCCTGAGGAAACTCAGTGTAAAGATGTATATATGTATATATGTATATATGTCCACCAGTGTATAAAAAATCCAAAGTGGTTCTAGTTCTGGAAGGGTAGGTGTCCACAAAGAGTCCCTCACAATTCAAGCAGTAGATGATCATCGACCTGAGTCCCATTTAGGTGTCAGGCCTTGATATTCCTTCTTCTTCTTCCTTAGTGTTTTAAGGCATCCAAAAAGTTGCATTACTGCCAAAGGCCTTAATATTAGGACATGCTGCACCTTTTATACTTAGCGTGTGAGAGGCTGCTTCCTACGTCCTGTCATGTGCTTGTGCACAAGTGTCCCATTCCTTAAAGACAAACACACCTTTCTTAAGAGTTAAAATGGATAAGGAAACACGTAAAACCATTTTAAACTCTTATACACAAATGTACTGTTACATACAGAGTTAAAAACATGTCCCTTATTATGTGGCAGTGTACATAATCTGAGTGTGAAAGATTATCAAAAAATAATTATTTATATATATATATATATATATATATATATATGCTCTGTGTTAATCTCTATGTGAATTTAAAAAGTACTAATATTACTAATATGAAAAAGGACTTCTCTTGCACAAAAATGGTTTCACAGTATTTCATCACACCTGTCACGTTTACTGCTCCGAGACACAAAGGTTGGGTATCCAAGTGCAGTTTATTTGAAAGGGTAATCCAAAGACAGTACAATAAACAGGAAAGAGGTCATAAACACACAGTAAGCAGTCCAGACAATCACAGGGCACGGGGACAGAGGCAAATAGGAAAATCCAAGAACAGGCAGAGATCAAAACCATGAACAAGGGACCTACAGAGAAAGCTCAAAGTCACAGTAGTAACACTACTTTGCAATGAATGATTGAGATAACCAGGCTTATATAGGGTGAGGTAATGAACTAATGAGACACAACTGTTATGGTTGACTAGTCCGGGTAGTGGGTTATGGGTAATGTAGTCTGAGATGATGTATCAATAGTTTGGGGTGGAGTGCCCTCTGGTGGCTATCAAGGGCACTCCAGCTGGTGATCGTGACAACACTTCTGGATATGCAGTAACAGTACATAGCTACTTTAGTGGTCATTTGACTGTAAAATGTTGCGTCAAGTAGAATAAAATATTAAATAATTAAAAAAATAGAATATTTTTAATTACATATGTTATAAAAATTTACTGAAAAGTTGAATTGGTCAATTGTATTGAATTGTACATTCTAGATTGTCTTTTGTGGATTGTCCTCCTTTTGCTTTGCTTTTTGCTGATGATTATGTTGTCCAACACTTTTCTGGTTTTAATAAAGCTACCTTGCATGTATTGCTGTGTGTTTCAAGACAGTAGCAGATATGTTTAAGGCAGTATTTTGAATCGAACAATTTTTACATTTTTAAAGTTTTATAAACAAATTAGCTATTTCACTCAAAGTAGGGCCCAGGGGTGTGTCTAGGGGAGGGGGCTGGGGTAGGCAGTGCCTCCCCTAGGATAAGCCCTGGCTCCCCTGAAAAATGATCTGTCCATCTGATGATAAATTAGATAAGAATTTTTTTTTTTTCGCTAATTCTGATCTAAGGTGATGTCTTGTGTTCTCCTTCAGATCAAGGTTCATAAGGGACCATTCAGTATTAATGGAATGGACCACCGGAGGAAAATAGGGGAGGGTCATGTTTTTTTATTTTTTTGTTGAGGGGAGGGTCATCCAACTTTTTTAGTGTAGGTGGAGGGTCACCCAACTTTTGTATTCATGAAAACAGCAAAATTTCAAAGTGGCTTGTTTTGTGCATATCGCTAGCAGATGGGTCTGACCCAACAAAAATCCAGTTTGGCGCTATTTGACAGTGTGCGCGTGCTTCAGGCGTACGCACTCAGAAAAAGTGCATCATGTCAGAACAGAACGAAAATTAAATGTTTACCCGGCAAAGCTTTAAAGCACGAGCAAATAATGAACTTCTGTGATTGCGAATAAGTGCAGTGTCCTGTGAGTGTAACTCTACCGCTGCATTAACATGTGATGTGAATGTACGTCGAGTTTATTGGGACTGAGGCGCCAGAACTGCAGCTGATAGAATGTGCGCAGTAGCACGATACTACCATATGTTAGTTTCCATGCTTATTAATTGTGTTTCCACAACAATGTTAGTGAGTAAATCTACTGAAATGGCCAACATAACAGTGGAGTGCGATGTGTAAGATGAGAAAGCAGAGGTTAACGCATAGGCCTACTCCATCTGCAGGGCGTATGCGGTACAGGAGCAGCACGCGCTTTAGTGCTTTCATATGCTGCGTTTGCAGTGCGTAACTGATCCGCGGCTGTACCACAAACACATACTCATCATTTTTATTTCAAATCCAGAAGTTATCAACAACTTTTATAAAAAAAAAGTTTTTGTCAGCATTGCGATTCTCTTTGTACACATATACACTCTTTAATATACGTATTCGTTAAACACAATTTAAACAATTTAAATTATTGAATGCCTTACTTATATATAGATTTATATATTAAGTTGCTCAAGCAAGTGGTAAAATATTTAACCATGTACTTATATTAAAATCGCAAACATTTTAAATTAAAACTTAAAATTGACAAAAACAGCCGACTCTCATGCCTTTTCTTTTGCATTTAAATTTTAAGATAATAAATCTTGCATGTCACAAATATCTTGTTTTTCCACCTCCACGAATGAGACGAGTGTTGTTCATTATGTCGCCTTGATAAGGTAAATTGTAGTTTTCCTTGCTTTATCCCGGTCTTAAAGTAAAAAGGTGACTTTGAACTTTATGACATCCTGGTAACCCCTCTGGTAGGGTATTTTACTGCAAGTGACGCTACAGTGACGCAACTTTAAAGGCAGCACTCCTCATGTAATTGCGAAATACATAGTAGGCCTACTATAGGACTAGGGGAGAGCCGGGACAGTTGAAACACTTTTCAGATAAATGTCGTTTTCTAAGATAAGGTTACAGATATTTTATTTTTTTGTGATTAACAACTCACATATGTGTTCTCTTAGTATCATGTGTTATTCGGTACAAATATAGAATGATTTAAGTAAAATATGACTTTGAACGGGAGTTGTGCTTTGTTTCAATCGTCCCGCCTGTGCGGGACGGTTGAAACACAGGGGTGGGACGGATGAAACACACTGGCGGAGCTAGGGGGTGGCCAGGGGTGGCCGTGGCCACCCTTGGTCTGAGCTCGGCCACCCCTTTGGCCACCCCTTTGGCCACCCCTCTCACAACTGCTGTTTCTGTCTCTTTTTTTATTGACAAAAATTGCGTTTTTTTAAAACGCTGAACCATCTCTTTAAGACCACAAAAAACGTGAGACTTTTCAGACGCACACTCCAACTTCACCTCAGCGCCAGGCGCAAGTCAAACGAGTGCGGAAATGTGCAAGTGCCGAGTGAGCTTCAGCAGAACATCAGACAGTGATATGCACATAGTAAATATAGAGTCAATCTTTCTCAACTGGTGGGTTGCAAGACCGTTTTGAGAAAGTCGAATAGTGTGAAGGCAACAACAAACGTAATTCTCTTTTTTTTTTTCTGATGCTACTTTTATTTTAGAAGATGCGTGTGAAAGCTTGTGACACTTCTGTCAGATGCTGAGATAAAGGGCGTTGTCCTTGTTCAGTTGGCTATCTTCGTTAAGATGAGATGTTGTCAGGAAAAATTCTGTTATGTGAGATCACAATATAAGGTAAACTGATATACATGTAATGTTTTAATGTCCAAATAAATGTGAGCACTGTGCATTTGTAGGCCTACTAGAGGCATTCATTTTGCGTTCATTTGTAAAGGACAAACAAAAATGGATAATTTTTAAATCCATAAAATAACTAATTTTACATTCTACCAACATTACATTATGAAAAACGTAACATTTTACATTATGTGCTGTTGACTTCCGCCTTGTTCACATCCTTGCACTTGGGGATTCAAAAGAGAACTTTTGGTTTCCTTTTTAATTTAGGTATAGAACTGTTGCGATTATTTATTTTGACAACTAATATAGAAAGTTAAACTTTTATTTGACAAACTCAGAATTGGTTGAATAGTTCATTGATTAGATCAAACGCATTGAAGGTTGAATAATCTTTGGACTACAGTATTTATCTGCATGTTATCTCATCCATGAAGATGCAACAATGTAGAACAAGCTATTGGAGATTTTGAGAACCAGAACCAAGATAACTGAGCAAGTTGAACTTTAGCTATAGTGTGTGCCCTTTTATTACTATTTAATTCATTTTAATATGAGGTGGTGGATAACAATAAAAAAATATAAAATTCACTCAGCATTCCATGATTCCTAATTCACTATCTCAATTACAATTAAGTACAAATTAACTTTATTCAGTTGTGTAGGCACTAAAACAGTCCAATACATAAATAATTTTTTATGATAAAATAATTAATATTTCTGTGCCACCCCAGACTGGTTGCTGGCCCTTGCCTGGCCACCCCTATGAAAAAATCCTGAAAGATATTACAAATTTTAGGAGCCACATAGGAAAGGGTACCTCCTCTTGTGGATTGGCAGACATCAACCCTACAAGATGTATTTACAACATTACAGCACAAATAAAGATCATTAATTCTAAACTGAATGACTCATTTGTACAAATATAAGCACGTGTCTGCTTTTAAACCATGTGGTATTTTAGCACTGGATTCATGAAGGCTGGGTTATTGCACAGATAAGGAAGTTAAGGCTCTCAGAAGAGTATATAACTGTCAGCCCTGTTTGACCCAGAACATTTTCTCAAAAAGCTCTCATCATGTACTTCTTGGTGGTGGTCATCTCTCTACTCCTGAGCTCCGTTCCTGCTCAGAGTCGTACTATTCAGGTGAGAACAGACAACAATATGTCATCAATATCTGAAATGTAAAATGATAACATCAGCGTCATCCCAGTGGGAGCGGCTTTTCATTTCTAAACACTGGTTTCTAATACACATTTGTTTAAAATTCTAAAACAGGATTTAATTGACAAGATCCCTGGGAAGACTGGTAAGATGCACAGAAAGAAAAAACGAATTTGTAATTTTGTAGTGTTTTATTAATAATTTACTGATTCACATCTCAGGTAACCTCACAAAGAAAGATGATATACCAGTGCCAACTATAATTGAAACCAACAAACATGCAGGTATGAGTTTGAAGGCTATATTGGCACATCTTTTGTGTAGCAGTTCATGGCAGATTCCTTGGCTCTCCTCATCATTTAAAACATTATATCACCAGAATCAACATACTGAATTATTGTGCATTATTCTATACCACGCAGGACTGGGACTGGATGAGCCTTTGATCATGTTTGGAGACATCGCCATACCAAGCGGGCTCCAGAATGCAGATCCATGTACCGCTCGTGGGTGCAAATGGGACAGAAGCAGAGATGGATTAGTCTATGTGCCCTACGTCATCTCCAACCAGTATTGTAAGTGGCAATGTTAACTAAATTAGATATCATCTCATCGGTACCACATGTTCCGTTCAACAGTCTATTCCTTCCACAGCTCCACAGGAGAGAAGAGTGATTAAAACAGGTATGCAGTCCTTTGCAGAGGTTTCCTGCATTCGATTCGTACCTCATCAAGGACAGAGGAACTTTATTCACGTAAAGTCTAATTCTGGGTAAATCTCTGGATTCAGGGCTCCTTTCTATTCAATTTCTGTGTTTATAGTAAATGTGCTTTCCCTTCAGATAAATATACAACCTGATGTGTTATGTGGTCCACAGATGCTATTCATATGTGGGGCGCCAAAATGGAGGGCAGGTTGTTTCTCTCCAGCGTTTTGGGTGTGTCTATCACAAAATTGTGCAGCACGAACTCCTTCATGCTCTCGGGTTCCATCATGAACAGAACCGCAGTGACCGTGACAAACACATCCGAATCCTTTATCAGAACATCATTCCTGGTATTTTTGTTTACAATTCTTTGGACAAATGTTTGAAATTAGGCGGCATTCTGCTGGCAAACCTTTACAGAGCATGAGTTTTAAAAATGAGAATTCCATACACAGATTTCTGAAACATGATTCAAATTTTGCTGCATGAACGAAACATTTTAAATAGTAAAGCTTTTTATTTATATAGCACTTTTAAAAACTTTTTACCTTTTTAAATGTTTATAAAGTGTTTTTAACAAACAACAGAAAACATGTAAATATGTATTTAAAATATATAATAGCCTATATAAATATGAATATAAATAATATATTGCATAAATAATAGTACGGTATATAGAATGGAAAGTAAATTAATATTAAGAAGTGATTAAGACAGAGATAAAGATAAAAAAAAAAGATAAAATGGAACAAAAAAATAAGAAAAAAAATGCACAAAACATTGCATATTACATTTAGTCACAATTATTGTCTAGACTCTAGATTAAAGTTCACTGTGTTTTTACCAGGTTTACATTTACAGTCGTTAATACTTTCCTGTGCACTGTGTAACAGAAAGGCAGCACAATTTCCGTAAAGTAGACACCAACAATTTGGCTACCGTCTATGACTACAACTCTGTGATGCACTATTCAAGGTAAGCGGTCTTGTCAAATTTTTGGATTGTTTTTTGTGTGGATATGCTAAAAACGTAGTAAACAGTTTTTACTCTTGTTTCTTTGTGTGTGGTTTTAGGTACGCTTTCTCCAGGAATAATGAGCCGACCATGATTCCCATTCCGAATGCGAACGTTGTGATTGGTAAAGCTCGACAAATGGGCCGCAATGACATCCTACGCATTAACAGACTCTACTGCAGTACGTTCAGCTTTCCTGTCATTTGAATAAAATACATAATTTGTTATTCCTCGCTGAAAACTCCACCTTAGACCACTATGCTAAGCATGTCTAGCAGGCTGGTGGTCTTTATAGTGGGATTTATTATTAACTCTTTAATCACAACAAAATCATGTCTTTCATTTCATATTCATTGCTCCCCCCCCCCCCCCCCCTCAGGTTGAGAAACTGCTGCCGGGCTGTATGAAGAACGTGTCTGATGGAAAGGTTCAAAGTTATTTTTTAAGCTTTCATTTTCCTTTTTGCACATCATAGTGTCAAATGATTTTACTTATTTCATTAACATCCTAAAATCAGATACCTCTCAGTACATAAGATAATGAGAATAATTAATGATAATAAAAGATAATAATGTTCCAGTATCAGATGCTTGTGACAAATCAACAAAAGGAGCAAATAATGTGACCTCAAAATGTTCTTTAAAATAAGTAAAAATAAAATTCAACAGCAATATGATTGATGGCTTCTGGGTCTTTTTTTCCCCCTATTTTGGCAATCCTTTTTCAGTAGTAAAGCTGGTGAATGCAAGTGTTGTTGTCTTGATATTAATATCAAAAGAACGATTTCTGAAGGATCATGTGACACAGACGACTGGAGTAATGGCTGCTGAAAATTCAGCTTTGCCATCACATGAATAAATTAAATTTTAAAACACTTTAAAAGAGAAAAATAATTATTTTAAATTGTAATATTATTTCACAATTTTACCGTTTTTACTGCATTTTTGATCAATAATAAATAATGTGCTGCCTTGGTGAGCATAAGAGACTTCTAAAATGTGATTATTCCAAACTTTTGACCGGTATTAGTAAAATTATACTGATACTACAGTACAATAACCATAATAACGGCAATGTTTTCAATCTTGAGTACATTACAGTTACACAATTAACCACAAGATGTCATGTTTAGTCATTTCCAAACCTTCTGCAGCTGCTAAAGACACAAACATTGTACATTTTGTGTAGTTTTTGAAAGGCACATTGTGAATCACACAAAGCACAAAACCAGATTTACCTCTTAATAAAAAAAAGTCACATAAAAGAACTCATTGATGGCCCTTCCTCTCAACATTGCATACATTTGACTGGTTGGAAGCATTGCTTTAGCACACGCAATGAGAGGAAAGGGATTTTGAGGATGACAGATGTTAAGTGTATAAATGACAGAACAATGTTGAGAAATGAAATTGATAGTGAATTGGCAATAGGTACAAATATAGTTTTAACAAGAGTGACTAAAAATTACATATCCCTTTGGAAACAGATGTGACCACCTCACTCTAGTGGACAAATATGAGTCAATTATAAGTTTGTGATTTGTAAAGTAAAACCTCTGCATGCCTCTTTAAAACGTATGAGCCCCTTTGAATGTAACAAGTAACAGATGCAAATGGGGAGAAGGAACAGGAATCAGTTGAGTGGAACACAGGCTATCAACATCAGGATAAAAGTGCGGGTGCGGGAATGTGCAAGTGCCGAGTGAGCTTCAGCAGAACATCAGACAGTGATATGCACATAGTAAATATAGAGTCAATC
Organism: Scardinius erythrophthalmus; assembly: GCF_964197995.2. Taxonomy (NCBI): domain Eukaryota; kingdom Metazoa; phylum Chordata; class Actinopteri; order Cypriniformes; family Leuciscidae; genus Scardinius; species Scardinius erythrophthalmus. The sequence goes on along the minus strand of NC_138221.1, from coordinate 58,949,935 downwards.
TTTCTCAACTGGTGGGTTGCAAGACCGTTTTGAGGAAGTCGAATAGTGTGAAGGCAACAACAAACGTAATTCTCTTTTTTTTTCTGATGCTACTTTTATTTTAGAAGATGTGTGTGAAAGCTGGTGACACTTCTGTCAGATGCTGAGATAAAGGGCGTTGTCCTTGTTCAGTTGGCTATCTTCGTTAAGATGAGATTTTGTCAGGAAAAATTCTGCTATGTGAGATCACAATATAAGGTAAACTGATATGTAATGTTTTAATGTCCAAATAAATGTGAGCACTGTGCATTTGTAGGCCTACTAGACGATAGGCATTCATTTTGCGTTCATTTGTAAAGGACAAACAAAAATGGATAATTTTTAAATCCATAAAATAACTAATTTTACATTCTACCAACATTACATTATGAAAAACATAACATTTTACATTATGTGCTGTTGACTTCACCCTTGTTCACATCCTTGCACTTGGGGATTCAAAAGAGAACTTTTGGTTTCCTTTTTAATTTAGGTATAGAACTGTTGCGATTATTTATTTTGACAACTAATATAGAAAGTTAAACTTTTATTTGACAAACTCAGAATTGGTTGAATAGTTCATTGATTATATCAAACGCATTGAAGGTTGAATAATCTTTGGACTACAGTATTTATCTGCATGTTATCTCATCCATGAAGATGCAACAATGTAGAACAAGCTATTGGAGATTTTGAGAACCAGAACCAAGATAACTGAGCAAGTTGAACTTTAGCTATAGTGTTTGCCCTTTTATTACTATTTAATTCATTTTAATATGAGGTGGTGGATAACAATAAAAAAATATAAAATTCACTCAGCATTCCATGATTCCTAATTCACTATCTCAATTACAATTAAGTACAAATTAACTTTATTCAGTTGTGTAGGCACTAAAACAGTCCAATACATAAATATTTTTTTATGATTAATATTTCTGTGCCACCCCAGACTGGTTGCTGGCCCTTGCCTGGCCACCCCTATGAAAAAATCCTGGCTCCGCCACTGATGAAACATAACAGTTTAAATGGCAACTATTCATCTAATGCTTTTTTTTGTGAACAACACCTGACAAGTAACTTATGTACATATTGTTACAAACATATTTTGTAATTTATTTTCATTTAAAGGTTCATATTAACCATTTTTGTTCTGTCGCCCAATAAACAATAGCCTATACGATAAGCCTACACTGTAAAAACTAAAGGAGCCTCAAGTATCCTGTTGGATACTCAAGGAACTTCAAAATGTAATTTTGGTGCCTCAAAGCTCTTTTTCCTATGGTAGGGTTACTGGAGGAGCATTGACAATCTTTGAGGTTCTTGCTGGAACTTATGGGATCCTTTAAGCACTTTGCATTTACTTCAGAGGTTCTGGAGTCACCTTTTCATTACCATGAGACCTCGAAGTGCTTTGGGGGAAAATAGAGGAACTTGAATGCGATAAAAGGGTTATTGGAAGATCTTTTAACATTTAAGTGGTTCCTGGAAGATCTCTTATGTTAAAGCCAGCATCTGGAGGAACCCAATGGTTCAGTGAGGCCCGAATTAGATTATTATTCTATTATTATTATCCTATTATTATTATTATTATTATTATAGGCTACTTAAGTTTGATTCAGTATACATACCCAGGTGAAAAAGACGTACTATTAAATGTATTAAAAATGTACTTGAGTGTGTTTTTAGTAGACCTACAATACAAATATAGCCTACTTTAATGCATTTTTATTATTATTATTATTAGGCAAGTTTGATTCAGTATACATACCCAGGTGAAAAAGATGTACTATTAAATGTATTAAAAATGTACTTGAGTGTGTTTTTAGTAGACCTACAATACAAATATACTTTAATGCATTTTTAATACATTTAACAGTAACTATAGTCTTTTTCACTTGGGTAGCTTACATATATTTAGTATAGGCCTATTTTATTAAGTCATTTAAACCTTAAACAACAACACTAAATAATAATAATATTATATAAAGAAGAAGAAGCAGGAGGAGAAAAGTATTATTCTGTCACGAAACTGCTGCTATTCCTCTGCTGTCGTCACTTCAGTGATCCTCGCGCTGCTCGCGCGCAACAAAGCTCAGCTGATCGTCATCAGGAAAGTAACGGCTCCTCTCATCAAAGCTTCCGCCGTTTATTCGGCTCTCCATTACAAGGTTTGTAAACTCGCCAAATAAATATAAATACAGAGTCTACTCACTATATATTTAAACACACATATATATAAACTAAATTTATTATACATTACTACGTTTTTACAGTGTTTACCACTCGTTTATTGCACAGTAGCCTATCTGGTATGAAGGTTTTACCCGCGATGCTAACTACGTTGATCTAATGAACAAATGGAAATGATTGACTTATTGTCTTAGATTGATTTAGTCATTCAATTCAACATATTTTGTACAACTGTGTCTTCAAATTGCTGATATAGCCTAACTAATTTAGAAAATTCTCTGATTCTTGGCGTTTGTTATGAATAACAAAAACAGGTTTGGTCTGTTTTTGTTTAGCCTAACTTTACTACAGGTGCCCTCATTCTCTCAAATACCATTTTAAAGCCATTTACTGGCCAATAAATATTATGTTGTGAATAATCAGCTTTGTTCTTTTGTTTCCCCAGAACAACCATTACATTTCTAAAATAATCTGAACATTTCAGTGGCAACATTGAATTACAGTAAGTACCTGCACCACATGCAAGTACTTTATTACTATGAACTTTCTCTGTGTGAAATTGTATTGTTTGACTGTGTACTTGTGTTTTTTAATCAGTTACTCTCTGAAAATCTTTTCTCATGATCTCAAATCTCATTCATGTTAGTCAGAAAAATAATATCACAGGTTTGATTCACAAAAAATGCTATAGACATTTTAACTCTGAATTATAACTTAAAGTTTAGTCTTTTTCGACAAAAAAATAAATAAATAGGAAAAAGCAATTAGGCTTCAGAAGACTTGCAACACAACCCATAACACATGAGTTGTGAACTCATTGATTATTTTTAGGATCTTTTCTGGGACATTTTTGGAGCTTAACCATTTTTACATAAATTGTTGCATTGAATTGAACTAGACAAGTGTGCATAAGAATGGTTTCATGAATGATTTACACAATTTTTTTCTGCTTGTGTTTCATGCAGTGTCAGCGATCGGTGACTGGGGTTGCATTATGCCTGAGATCTGCTTTTGGGTTCCACAGACAGAAAGTCAAACAGGTTTGGAACGTCACAAGGCTGAGGAAATTATTTAAATTTCACAACTATCACTTTAATAACATTACTAACAGTAAATTTTGTACTTTGCAGGGATCTCGGTAAGCTGAAATACAAGTTTGATCAAGAATAAAAATCCTCCTGTAGACCTGAAAATCATCGAAGTGCCTGGACCATCCACCAGAAAAGAGGAAAAACAAACGGAAAACGATGCTGTACCTTTTCACTTTTCTAACTCATTAAGTACCTCACACCAACTTGGTCCCATAGTGACATTTTTGACCACAAACGAAATTGCTGATCGTGTGAATTCATATTGAAATGACTGAATTCACCAGTGAACATTCACAGAACAACAGATCATTTTACTGCACCTTAACTCTGTTTCCGGGTCGAAGCCTCTACTTCCTCTATCTTGTTTCATGAGAATACTCAACAACCATTTATGAACACTGTTGATTCAAGTCACACATTTAAGCTTTTCAAAAGCCATAGTGTACATTACAGTCTCCAGTCTAACGGCATCCCAGACTTAAACATTGCATTTTATGATTCAAAATAGCTGAATAACTAACCATCAGAGATTTCAGTATAGAGATAAAGGTTACAGCACAATTAGTGTATATTAGCACTGTTGTTTGTTTTTGGCATCTGATAGAGCTTTTGGACTTGGAAACAGTGATGTCAGACTTACCATCGGACTGAAACACAAATGTTTTAAAGTTAAGTATGATGGACATTTTTAATTAGTTCAAATGTATTTTTTTACATTGATTTATTTAGTGGAACATATGTGTTTCCATGCATTTTGTTGAGATGTCTTTTCTTGTTTATCTATTGTATATACATGGTTGATTATTCATGTTGCTTATGTATTATACTATTTTTTTGTGTAGTCATTGATATTAATCTGTAGTTAGCTTTTTTCCCCATGTGCATGGAAGTGTATGTATAAAAATGAATATCAAATATGTAATAAACAATTCTTATTTTGTATTTGGTTCAATTTGTTTATTATAATAGAAGTCAAAGATAACCATAGTAACAACATGAAATTAAATATAAAAAAAAAAAATGAAATTTGGTTCCTGGAGGCACCCAAAGTGGTTCCACACAGTGCCTAATATAAGAGTTCCTCAGGAAACCTGTGTGGTTCCTCAGAGAACTGCCCCTTTTTAAAGGGTGCCTAGAGGATCTACAGACGGTTCCGCCGGTGTGGCGAAGTGAAGAACCCCAAAAGGTTCCTCCAAGCACCTTTTATTTTTACAGTGTATGCGCATTTTGTAATCTTTCTAACAGGCTATTTTGACGAAGACAGACAAATAGTTTACAATTAATTTTCTTACATTTCTTCCTTGAGTCATATTGAGTGTTTGCTAGTTGAATAACCTGTTATTATGAAGAAAACGAGGTCAACCAGACGACGATAAATGAAATTTATTGAATATTGAAGATTGGACAATTGATGATTATTACAGAGATAGCATGTGTTGCGTAATTGAAAATTAATTTGCATTAAAAGAAACACAAGTCTAGAAACAGTATATGAATCTATGAACAGTATAGGCTATGACCAGGTTTAACGGGCAGGACGCGCGGGCGGGACGTCCCGACAGCGCATCCTGTCATTTAAACCTCTTTTGCTCTTAAACTAAAAAACTCTGATATTGCCCACTTAAGGGTGTGTTGCAGTACTAATACACCTGCCGTATTATCATTACAATGGCACATGAAACAATAAATCCAACTTGTCAGTCAAAAAAAAGTAGGCTACCGCAGGGCCGGATATAGGCATGGGCAAGGAGGGGCAATGCCCCCCCAAATGCCGTGACTGCCCCCCCAAACGTGATGGCATGCAAAGATCCCAAATTTAAAAAAATATTTCAAGAAAAATGGTCAGAGTGAGCACTCTCTGCTCTCTATCCCTCATTCAAAGTAGCTACTGATTGGTGGATGCATAGGGAGGGCGTGGCCAGTCGCTTCACCGGCTTGTGCTTGTGGTGAATCTGCTGAGCTTCACGTCTCAGTCAGTCACTGCAGAGCGGAGCACGCAGACACACTGTCGTCAGCTGAACAAATCAAATGGATCAAAGGAGCTGATAGATTAGAGCTGGGCGATATAGGATTTTTTCATTTCACAATATATTTTTTCATTTCTGGCCATATCGATATATATCACAATATAAATCAAATCACTATATTTGTCAAATTTAAATGTTCCGTTGCTCATAAGTGAGATGTGAAATCATCAGCAGCTTGTTTGGATTGAAATATTTCTTTCCTGTCATAGATTAAACATGACAGACGTACTGAAGGAACATGACAACTTTCAAAGCTTTATTCTGAGTGCTGAGAGATTGTTGAGAAGGAGCGACAAAGTGTGGTCGACACTTGTAATTTCATTTCCCTTCATTTATTGCCTCACAGCACAACTTTTTCAGATAACTAAAAAAAAAGTTACACATATTACAAACTAAACAAAAAGTGAAGGTTTTCAAGTTTCAAAAGATAATATTGTCAATATGAAATGAATTAGCTAGGAACTAACAACAAATTATCAGAATAATTGTTTTTTTTAAACAAAAAATCAAACAGAATATAGATACATTTTTGTTTAAATCCTTGGTGCAAATTAGAGCAGCTTTCAAAGACAACATAAACTAAATGAAATGCTAAGCTATTAGCAGTGTCAAGCCAGATGTTAATTATTTTGTTTAGAATCAGACCAGAATCAGGTGTGTGTGTGGGGGGGGATTTTTGACTGCTAGGTTATATTCTGTGTGTGAAGGCTTATTTTATTTTAATGTTTAAATCTCTTTGTTTTTTTTTCCCCTCTTATGGTATAACGCTGGAGTTCTCGGTAAATTTTTCATCAGACGGAACATTAATGTTCTCCGCTGCCCGGTCGGCTCCTGCAGCCCAGACATCCACATGTGTACCGCTTTCTAATTCACAAGTGCTGTAGGTAACAGTGGGAAGTCTGGGAACATGGCTCTGTTCCCACAATGATTGGTTCGGCACAGCGCTACTAAATTCTGATTGGCTATTCTTATGTCTATTTTAAAAAAATTGGACAAATGAGTTCTATGCAATAGTCTCATATTTCTATCGAGAAAATGTTATTTCGCGATAGATATCGTTATCGTTTTATCGCCTAGCCCTAAGATATGAATAGATGAACTGATATGATGATAGTATAGTTAGTATAGATTTCTATGCATTTTAGGGGTTTGGGGGGATTTGACACCCCAAAAATGACTTGCCCCCCCTGATATTCTACCTGCACCCCCTAGTGGGGCTGGCTGAATCCGGCCCTGGGCTACCGCACGAAAGAATTCACTCACCGCATTCAAAAACAGCTAAAGAAGAAATGTTTTCGCGGGTATGTTAGGCATTGCGTGCTGTACGTGCTGACGAAATTTGACGTACATGACGTGAGTGGTTTTCAAGAAAATCTCAGTGTTTCATCCGTCCCGCGTTTCAATCGTCCCGCCTCTCCCCTACAGTAGCCTACTTTCATTTTCACACGTTCTGTCGCGTACTTTTCTCCAAACAACTTTTTTGTCGCACATTCATCAAGTTGTAGGCTACTTTGGTGAAAACATGGGTATGTACAAATCTATAATGCATTTGTTACAGAAGAAATTGTTTGAGAAAACGTCTCATGCAAAAACGAAAGTTCACTGAGGGACTGTTCTAACACGTGAACACATTTTGATTAGTAAATCAATTGTTATGGATATTGGTTGCGAATGAACAAGCGCTTTAAATGCTGCACTTTATAGGGCTCGTCCGAGATTAATCTTGTGACAGCTGTTATGCTGTTTTCATGTAGAAACTTGCGTGCTGACAGCTAAATGTATTAAGGAGAGTGACAACTCTGAATATAATATTTTGAACCCAGGGCCACCGCAATAGTAACAATAGCATTTAAAAAAAAAAAATAGTAGTAATTTTCAAAATAAACAATTGAAAGGCGCTTTTGACAAAATACATATTGGCCTATATTTGTTTTTCTTCAAAACGAAAGCAGTGGAAAAAGGCAGACAGGTCTGACCAATCAAAAGCTCCATATATAAGGAGCCCCGCCCTAAAGAGACATGGTTGTGGGAAAAACAATATGAGATGTGAGGAAACATAATAAGTCAATGCTTTTGCGTTGTCTCGCAATTTGCTCTAGTATTTTGTTGATCAAAGAGGGGTTGTTATAGTAAGCTTTTTTTTATTGAGGCTGGGTTGGATTTAAAAAAAAATGTTATACATATTTTAAAAATAATCTCTATGATTAGAGATATGTATCCTAAATACACGGCGCTGGCGTACATAAATAGGTAATAAACCAGAATTAGGAAATAGGCCTACCACGTAATAAAATTGCATCTGTATGCATAATATTTGTTGCTTTTTTTAGTGGGATGCTGCTGGGTTGGTGTGCCATGGACATGATCTTCAGAGGTAAGTTTCAGAGGTTATTGTCTTTCTTTATATATATATAAAAGTTATTATATTAATATTCTACATGCTTTGGAACGGTTGCTATTTTTAGATTTTGTGTTGTTGTAATTCTGTAGTAAATATAAAACTTAAAGGGTTAATTCACCCAAAATTTGAATTCTGTCATCACTTATTCATATTCACAGTCAGTCACGTATGTCGTACCAAATCTATAACTTTCTTTCTCCTGCATAACACAAAAAATATTCTGAAGAGTGTTGGTAACCAAACAGTGTTATTTTAGTGTCATTCAGATAGTATTATTTTTTATGAATATTTTGAATTTAGAAGAAAATTGATGCACCTCTTTTTGGAAATAAATGTTGTGATGCTTTTCCATCAAGAGGTGCGTATACATGTTTGGGTTAAGGTCTGAACTCAGAGGTGCCAATTCATCTGTGAAAATGATTCCTCATGCTCCCTCACAACCATTATTTCCCAATTTGAGCCTGATGAATCTGGACATTGTCATCCTGGAATATGACAATGTTGTGTCTTCTTACATTGTTAAGGAAATGAAAAGCTACACACTCCATCAGTTAGTGTTAGAATAATTATTCTCAAACATACAACATGCTAGAAATCAATATATATCAATATATTTTTTAATCAATATATATATATATATATATATATATATATATATATATATATATATATATATATATATATATATATATATATATTAGCAACTAGCTGAAAATATCTTCTTTTGTGGTTAGTTATTTTAGTTATTTTATCTATGTATGAATATTATTTGTCTTTCAAAATGTGTTTTTCTTTAATAGATTAGCATATCCTGAATTTGTCAACCCCTGTCAGTGCTACTCTTAAAATGGCTGGAGTCAAAGGGAAACCTCTGAGAAGAGGGAGCTTTGAACATGAAATACCTAACAGTGAGTTGATGAACAAATCAGAACATTAAAAAATTACCGTTAATATGATAAATAATGATTTTTTTTAACTTCATCTCACAGTGAGCAGTGAAACACCATTGAGGATGCTGGTCTTTGGCAGCTCAAGTCGTGATCAGATCTCACTGACACACTCTGTGTTGGGGCCAGACGTCTTTACGGCAGATGAAGTCAATATTTCAGCTACCAAGAAAAGTTCAGGGGTTGTGCAGGAGAGAAACATAACCCTGGTCAACACACCAAATCTTCAAGACAACGACTTGCCGGAGAGTGTGCTTCATAAGGAGCTCAGGAAGGCGGTTTGTTTCTCTTCTCCAGGTCCTCATGCTGTAGTGATTGTTCTAGACCCTTTTCATTTGACCTCTGACACTATGAACATACTGAAGCCTGTGGTGCACTACTTTGGAGATCGTGTCTTGAAGCACACATTGATTGTTTTATATCATGAGAGAGATCTGACAACTCTGTCCATAGAGGATGAGGTTAAGAAGAACAAGAGCTTTAGAGAGCTTGCTGAGAAATGTGTCCAGAACTACCTCTTCTTCAATGAAGAAAAAAACCGGACTGAAGGCAGCCAGAAGCAAGCATTGTTTGCCAAGGTAGATGATATGGTCTCGGAGCATGGCATGTTTTCAAACCCGGAATTTAAGGATGCAGAAAAAAGAATTCAGATAGAGGAGCGTTTCCTTAGAAAATCAAAGGAGAAGGAGATCAGTGAGATGTTTAAGGTGCTGGAGAACGAACATTCAGGGGAGGCATTTGTCAGTGAGTTTAAGAAGTATGAAGAAAAGATACAGTTGGAGTGCAGAGAGAAAGCAGAGCTGGCTGTCGCAGACAAGCTTGGCTTCACTGTCCGAGTTGTTGATTATGCTGTTGCAGTTGGAAAAGGAGCAATTGTAGGCGCACTTCTTGGATTTGCGATAGGACCTGAAGGAATGGCAGTTGGAGCTGCTATTGGCGCTGCTCTAGGTGGTGTACTTGGAGGTGCAGCTAATGCAGCGTGGAGCTACATTTGCGATTCCTTTGCAGATGCCCACAAAGAGACTGCGTAGTGCACAGAGTCAACCTCTGACACCGCTGGATTTTCTACACACTGTATACGGCTTTTCACACTGGACTTAACCCTGGGTTATTGTCGTTCTAAACCCCACTTTTAACCCTAGGTACAGGAGCGATTCACTTGTAATTCAAAAGCGGGGTTGGCACCAAGTTATACCCGGAGTTATGAAACCCTGCTTCGGAGCAGGATTAGAGGGAACTGCCTTACAATGGTTCAGTTCATATCTTAAAAACAGGTCATTTTCTGTATCGTTGGGTGAGTTTTCCTCTTCTTCAGCTCCTATTATTAGTGGTGTACCTCAGGGCTCCATTCTGGGCCCTCTTCTCTTTAACTGATACATGCATCTGCTGGGGAATATTATTAGAGGGCACAATGTCTCATTTCATTTATATGCTGATGATACCAGTACATACCATTGAAAGCTGGCGATTCCATTCAACCGTTGTTGGACTATCTTGATGATGTTAAAAAATGGTTAACCACTTTCTCTAACTTAATGAGGACAAACAGAAATAATTGTCTTGGGTCCCCCGAGATTGAGAGATGGTCTCATTAATGAGCTTGGCCATCATTTCCCCTCAATTTCTTCCCAGGTCAGGAACCTTGGTATCATCCTGGACTCAAGCTTAAGAGTAGTTTTTTATCAATTACAGATTTTTTTCTAAATTTAAATCTTAGATTGTCTTTCTAAGATTTGGAGAAGGTTATTAATGCTTTTATCACAAGATTATTGTAATTCATTGTACTTGGGTCTTCCTCTGTCATCTGCTGTTGACCAGGGCAAAGAAATAGGACCATGTCACCCCTATTTTAGCATCGCTCCAATGGCTCCTGGTCAATTTTAGGATCAAGTTTAAAATTGTGTTGTTTGTTTTTAAAGCTCTTAATGATCAAGCTCCCTCTTTCAGATCTTCAAATAGGTTTCTTTTGTAGCCTATGTTTTTCGATCCCGTCGAAAAACGAAGCGTGATAAAGCTTTTTCCGTAGCTGCCCCTCGCTTATGGAATCAACTGCCATTGGATATCCGCCCAACACCTGAAATCACCACAACTGGTCATCTTTCGTCTGGGACAGCAGAAAATCGTAGAATGTGTAGTGAGCATTAGAAAATCACAGAAACACAGCGCATTGTATAAACAGTAGTAACATTATTTGAGGATAAAAATGTCAAATGGTGACAGAAAGCGTGTCAGTTGGAGTGAAGGAGAGACCCTTTCATTCTTACCTTTATAGTCTGAACAGATCATTCAGTAAACTTGACAGTCGGCAATATGAAAAATGAGGATTTGCAACAATGCTAGAGGCTTTATGACTAGTCAGTGGCACTGACACCGCAATTATGCAAATAAGAACTTTAACCCAGGGTTTAGGAATGTATAAAGTTTGAAATGTCAGCTTATGAAACCCATGATTAATTGTTAACTCTGCGCTCAATTAAAAATGTTGGGTTAAAAATAACCCAACTATGGGTTGGTATAGCACCTTCCCAACTGTGGGTTATTTTAACCCAATGCATTGGGGTAAACTCCTGTTGGGTTAAAATAACCCAACAGTTGAGTTAAATATTTATTTTATGACCTTATTTTAATAAATAAAATGCACATTGTTTTCAAATACAGATTGTTTATTTGTATAAAACAATACATACTGTATATTTTTAAATTACAAACTATATATTGGGGTGTCCAGGATTAATTGTGTTTATAAATTCAAAATACACAAGTGTACATACAAAACACATAATAAATTCAAAACCTATGCAAATATGTACACATTCACATTCAAAGTACACATTCAAAACCTACACAAAAATGTACATAGAGTACAGAAAATTGTACAGCATGCAGCACACAAAAATGAACACTAAATTTTCTAAAAACTACACATTAATAATCTATAGGTTAAATTATGAGCAGTGTGAAATGTAAAGCAAGATAACCCAGGATTCCATTTAAACAGAGTAGCCTATACGCAGGGTTAATTATTTTATGTGTGAAAAGCTAGACGTCGTCTTGACGTAAGGAAAATATGTTTTTAATCTGATACAATGAGTGATTTTGAGTCAATGATCCTGAGTTCTAGTGGTCCACAAATGCTTTAAACTGCAGCACAAAACCGTTCCACACCCAAGCTAGTTTGACTGTGTTATGATGATAGGGGAATAGAACGTAATATTCAGGTATTAAATTGCACTATAGATGTGAGTGGGTAAACAGAAGCAACAGATATATGTGGCAAAAGACATTAGGTTTTATTTATGTAAAGCTGAAGCCACTAGACTGAGACGCAGCATTGAGCTATTTACAGTATTTATCAAGGACAAACATTTTTTTTAATGGTAAATCAAAGAACAATTCAAAACCAAACAAGTATTTACTTCTTTAATCATTAATCCTTCTAACCTGTCTACCAAAAGAGAAATGTAGAAAACAAAGAAATTCTTCGGTGTACACGACGCCCTAAATAATCTACTCTATATCTAGCTAAGGAAAACACAAAAGTACAAGGGGTGCAGGCACACACTCCTTACCTAATGCGCATAACAGACACTACTGTGCGTGCACCGTGTATGTCGTACAACCAGTTGTAACTTTCTATTTCAGGTTGGATTTCTAGTTCTCAGCATGCTGTTCTGTTTGACACTAAAAATAGTTGATGTTGAAGTTTTTGTGCACTGTAACGGATTTCTGTAATTTGAACAGTATTTTACTGTAATATGTACAGTAAGATACTGTAAAATATATATACAGCCTTTATTTTTCTTCACCTAGTGGCTCCTAAAGGTCAAGATTTATAATTTGTACTTCTAAAACAAAATGTTCAACGATTAAAAAGAATATTATAAGGACAAATGTTTGTGAGTTATTGTGATTTTTTGGGGGGTGGGGTAAACATAAATTAAAAAAAGAAAATTTAAATGAAAAAAAAAAATACTAATACTGTAAATGAAAATACGGTAATAATACTGTAAATGCAAGTACAGTAAATGATACAGTATACTGTAAGTGAAAATACAGTAATAATACTGTAAATGCTGTTACAGTAAATGGTACAGTATACTGTAAGTGAAAATACAGTAATAATACTGTAAAACATTTTACAGTAACTTACTGGCATCCAGCTGCCAGTAAGTTACTGTAAAATTTACAGCAACCTCTTTACAGTGTGGTTACTATTGTGCTGAAGAGTAGCGCTGTGATTAGGTTGTGTTTGACTGTACGAAGGTATGCACTGCATTGACGTGTACAAGCAATAACTGTGCTAATATTCGACAAGTCATATCTTACTTAGTCAGTAAATTTACATGCTAAGTATGATATGTTCTCCATGTTCTAGCTGTTGAATTGAACTAATTGCCTGGTCCACAACTCAATTACTTGGAACAACCTTTTTCTTTTTGAGTAATTAACTTGATGTTTTTGAAAAAATAAGTTCCTCAACATAATTTCATTAAAAAATAATAATTGAGTCATTTTTTTTAAAGTGTATAGGAAAACCTTAGAAATTATACTGAGTTCAGAACAGAGAAAAATATTAGAGCTATTTATAAATCGACTGTGTTCCATTAAGTGTGTTCTGATTGGTCTGATACTGTCAGTCAATCAGTAAACCAATAAAAGTGTTATGACCCAATAATCTTTACTGCTGCCAAATGGCCATAATTGTGACGTGTGTATAGCCATTATTTTGTAATCAAACCGGAAATCATGTTTGCTGGTCTTTAATGCATTTATGTCAAAATATAAGGATTTATGCTGACACTTTTGGAGGGTACTGTGTTATTTTTAATACATAAACTATAAGTAGAGACTGAATATATAAGATGTTGTTTATTTTTTTATTTTTACTTTTTTACTGAAATATTTTTTACAAAGTTGTAAATTTTGTCTAAGAATAAAATCTACTGCAACACTTTAAAGCTGTTTGATTGCATAATGTGGTAGTGTGCATGACTCAGTGTAAAGTCCAAGGCTCCTCCCCTTGCTGAAAACACACCTGTGTACTTTACGATCCAGTTCACTTTATGAAACTCACCGTAAGAGACGTGAACAACTCTCTTCACACGCTGAAGTACAGGTAAGATCCAATGAGATTACTGTAACCTTTGTCTTGAACCTTTAAATGTTAGCTCACAATGTAAAGAGCAACAGCTACAATACAGATTTATAAATAATATTCAACTGTGTGGTAAATATTTTAAGGATGTAAATGTATAATAGAGTTCCAGTTTGAACTGTGCAGTTCATTTTTAATTTCAACCAATTACTAAATGGTTTTAGCTACTGAGAAACATGTCTGGAAATCTGTCCTGAAACCTGCTAGATAAATATTTTGACTTGTCCTGATGACGACAGGGGTTTCTGGTTGAACTTGTTCTTCCCCATACCAAACTGTGTTGACTGAATAGAGGCCAGTGAAGATCCCCATTACACTGAATGGAATGCCACACAGACTCATTATATAAGCGCTTGCAAATATTTACATGGGCACTATGGCTGAAGCTTTGCTCTATACATGATAGTCAATGCAGAAAGTCAAGGTAAAGGACAGCAGAATGTGTTTTTACCCTGGTATTTTGTGTTAAATGAGTCTGATGCTTATTGACAAGAATTTTCTGATCTCTTATCTTAGCTAAAGTTTTCGTTCATTAGATCATCACCAGGCCTTTAAGTACTGGGATAAAACAGGCCATACAGATGTCCTATTTGGTCACACTTTAAATGAGGTGTCTTTATATGTACTTGTAATAATTATAGTAAAATGTAGGCTAATTATTGTGAATCAATGAGGAATGTACTCATTTCCACATTCAGCATCTGGCTCATATTCATGATCTCAAACATATTCTCAAAACTATCATTTTCAACATCTTCAAAATCAATATTTTGATTGCTGACAGCTTCTTCACCAGATCAAGGTGAAGAACGACCCTATTCAATTTTTTTACACAATATAAATGGGAAAACAGGCATTCTTTTATCATTTTTTTCTTATGTTGTTTATAATAAATTGATTGAGGAATACTAAGAAGGTTGATGTCTAACTTTAAAAAATGAATGCGGTGGAGGGTAGTTATAATGACATCCTGTGTCACTAAAGACCTGTGGTATGTGTTTAATGGTAATAAGTGGAAAAAAACTATTTTTATAATTAAAAATGATTTGCAATACAGAGTTGTGATCTTTCAGGGATGGAATCTAGCATGAGTCTCCTGTCGGAGAAGCACTTCTTGTGCTCTCTGTGCGAGGACATGTTCAGCAGCCCAGTGACAACACCCTGTGGCCACAGCTTCTGTAAAATGTGCCTGCGCACGTACTGGAGCCGCAGCGGGACAGAAGAGTGTCCGCTCTGTAGGAGGGCCTTTGGCTCCAGACCACGTATCAGTGTGAACCGCATACTGGCGGACGTCACCGAAAACTACAGGAAGACACGTATGGCTGCTAAATCAAAGTTTTTCAGTATGGATGAACTTCAAGATGAACCTGTGAGTGCATCATTTAAATCATTTTAAATGATACCGCATTCCTAAAAACTACTTAACAATTTTGTGGTTTTGTTCTTCACTCATGTACTGCAAACAGAAGAATGCAGGAGAGGTGGAGCAAATGATAAAGGAAAGAGTTCAAAAGATTGAGAAACTTCAGAATTCCTTAAAGTTCCTAAAGGTACGTGACGTGGCGTTTAAAAACATGATAACAATAAATGTGTGTGAATTTTTTTGAACCCGATTTATTACAATTATTCCTAAAAGAAAAACTGTTCTTTCTCTAAACAGAGCTCATGTCTCCGAGAGGTTCAGGAAAGTCAGAGGGTGTTCTCTTCTCTGTTGAGCGCCTTAGAGAACGGCCATAAACTGGTAGTGGCAGCGGTGGATCAGAAACAAAGAGAGGCGGAGAAAAGGGTTGAACGACTTGTAAAAGACCTGGAGAAAGAAATCCTTGAACTGGACAATGGACACGCCAACCCAGAGCTCTTGAATGACAAGGAGCGTCTTAAAAAGGTAATCACATTTCTTGTTTTGTTTGCTAGCAGTATTCTTTCTTTTTGCTTTGTGTTACTTTGTCTTTATGTTATGTCATTATGTTAATAGCAAAGGAATTGTTCTCCCCCCCAAAAAAATTGTAATCATTTACTCACCCTCATGTTGTTCCAAAACCATACTCAAGTATTTATACAAGTACCATATAAAAGTTTTTCAGTAGAACATGAACATTTTTTGAAGACTTTATTCTGCTTTCCACACAACTACAGTTTAGTGATCACGTCTACTCCAAACGTAACCACAAAAGATTTGTAAATTCAATGTTTTCTGAAGTCATGTAATAGCTAAAAGCGAAGAACAGACTGCAATTTACAATGTTCTTATCATTAAATCTTCCCCTCTGCCATAACTCTCATGTCTTGTTCTCCATCCCATAAACTGTCACATCGCATTTGGTTGTGAAATCAGCAGATTGATTTACAGTGAATCATGTATTAAATATCAGTCTGATCCTCTCACAAATCTCACGGCTTCAGGAGGCTTGGAATATAATGCATGAGTCATAGTACATGTACTAATGTATAGAAACCATCAGAGCAATGGCTCACACATAGTTATTGCTTTAATGTACAGTAAAGTGCAGACGTCTAATACTCGATCTAACCACAGGCTCTACTCTTCAGATAAGAGGACAACATAACAGAAACCCCTACAAAATCCAACAAAACAGAACATTAAACACTAACAGATCTACTCCATAAACACACAGAAAAGGGTTTTGTTTAGTTTGTTTTAGTTTATTTTTTTTTTGTTTGCCTGTGTTCCCTACTAATCCTTATTAGTTTCTATGGTTTCTGATTTTCTGAATTATTTTTTAGAGTGTTGATATATGAACCTTGAACTTTCATTTTATGGAAAAGAGCAGCGTGAAATTAATCAAAGGTTTTCCTTATTGTTACATGAAAAAAAAAATATGGATTTGAAACAACATGAGGGTGATGGCAATTTTCATTTTGCGTGAACTATTCCTTTTAACATGTATTGCATAGTAAAGAATAATCGATCTACTTTCTTCTATAGAGCTTCAGTCATATACCGCGAGCAATGAGAGACTGGTCTAAAGTCACACTGGAGACTGATCCTTGTGTTGGCGTCACCAGCCAGGCTGTGGTTGACTTCATGGATAAGGTCATGGTGGAAGCTAAAAGACTTTCTAAAGCTGGTATGATTGAAATAACACTGATTTTGCCTGTTAGTACTAAACATTTTTCTCACAGCTTCTTCCATTTTTCAAGCTTAGAAGTTAGAAATTTTAAACTTCCATGTCAAAAGCTGTACAATTTCAACTTTTGCTTCTTAAAATGGCCAATAACTATAGAAGCCTGTTTCTGCCACGGAATAAAAAAATTCATAACATAAAATAATGACTTTTTATCACACAATTCTAACTTTTTTTTCCGCAATTGTGAGTTTAAATCTCACAATTCACACCTTTTTTTCAGAATTGTGAGTTATAAACTTGGAATAGCGGGAATTAAAGTCAGAATTGTGAGATATAAACTCGCAATTACAAGAAAAAAGTCAGAATTGTGAGATATAAACTGACGTTTTTTCCTCAGAATTGTGAGATATAAAGTCGTAATTGTACGTTATAAAGTCCGAACTGTTTAAGATAACTTGCTAAACTGTGACCTTTGAATGCAGCTAAGAATGTAATACTTTTAGCAAGCTAGCATAATTTTTTTTATGCCATTTATGATTCATGTGCAATTTATTACTTTTCAGAACTGAAGAGGCTGCAGAAGTACTCAGGTGTGTTTTCATTGATGTTTTTATAGAATTAGTTCTCTGTCATTACGAGTTTCTCTGGAAAGCCAATCGTCTGTCTTCCTTTTCAGTCGATGTTAATCTGAATCCCCGGACAGCTCACGCTTACCTCTACATCTCTGAGGACCGAAAGGAGGTTAGACACGCCAATAAGCGACAAGAAGTCCCAGAGAACCCCAAGAGGTTTGACCGGGTGGCCAATGTAATGTCCAAGGAAGCCTTCAGCTATGGACGACACCTTTGGGAAGTGGAGGTTGGAGACAAGACTGACTGGGATTTGGGCGTAGCCAGACAATCTGTCAACAGAAAGGGAAAATTCACAATATGTCCAGCCAATGGCTTCTGGACGCTTAGCTTAAAGAATGGCACCCAGTATGTTGCTAACACAATCCCACCAACTTCCTTTAGCCTCAGTCACAAGCCCAAAAGAGTGTCTATTTACCTGGACTATGAGGGGGGACGCGTGTCTTTCTATTGTTTGGATACCGGGACTCATATCTACACTTTCAAAGATACTTTCACAGATAAGCTCCACCCCATCTTCAGCCCAGGACGACCCCATGGGGAAAAGAACACTGCTCCCCTTATCATCAGCAGCAGCTGTTGCAGCATCTGAAACAATAT
This sequence comes from Scardinius erythrophthalmus, assembly GCF_964197995.2. Taxonomy (NCBI): domain Eukaryota; kingdom Metazoa; phylum Chordata; class Actinopteri; order Cypriniformes; family Leuciscidae; genus Scardinius; species Scardinius erythrophthalmus. The sequence goes on along the minus strand of NC_138221.1, from coordinate 58,931,788 downwards.
GCCAGCCATTACAGCTTTCACTTCCTTTACCACTGCCGTTATAGGGTGCAATTATTAGAATTATTATCACACATATTCCTTTTTATTTATTACTGGTGCTTCTTAAAGCCTTATTTTAATTACAGACATGAATGATACCTCAAACTGTGCAAGTTTTTCATGAGAAGTGGATATTTTTTTCTAGTTGATCAAATTCACGCTTGACCTGTTGGACAATATTACAAGCAAAAAAGAAAAAAACAAGAACAAAAAAACAACAAAAAAAAAACAATCCCATTGACTTGCAATAAAGGAGGGACTGAAGACTGGAATATCACTGAGACCTGGGGTAATAAGTACCTTGTATATCCTAGCAAAAATATTTGCTATATCCTTAATATTTATCTTAAAAGTATATTTTTTAAAACTACTTGCAGATATTATAATATTAACAAAATAAAAGGCCACATAAGTATGAGCACACTTTCAAGACTGTTTTTTTAACAGACTTTTAAAAATGTTTTACTTTGTAATAATGTCAAAAAGCATAGCAATGCCCTGCAATACCATAACATGTTTTGTGTGGGCAAGTACCACTGAGATGTTCTCTGTAAAATGTAAAAACATAAAAATAATAATTTATAAAAGTTACAATAATCAAATTAAGTTGATGCATTTCTTTAAATGAACTAAATGGTTTGATCCAAACTTTTGAAAACATAAAAGTTTCTATAATCCAAAATGTGCAATAGCTACAATTGTACTTTCTTATTTATTTATTCCTTAAATGTTATTTATAACTTCACACATATTCCATTGTCACACAGACATGAAAGTAAGAAGTTAACATACTTGTACTCGCTCTGTGAACTTTTATGAGAGCGAAATGAATGAAAGGTAGTAAGAAACGATGGAGTTTGCTTCAAGGAACAAGAAGGCGAAGGATGAAAAAGAGGACTAGATGGACGGGTTGGGGATCGAGGAGCGCGAGGGCGAGAGAACAGCGAGTCATTGTGCTGGTACACCAGGCACTGGGAGACACACTCAAGACACATTAACGCATTCACACGCTGACACGAACGCGCACATAAGCGCATGCTTCTGCCCACCGCTACACAGACCCGAGCTGGCATCCCAGAGGGCAGCACTTCACTCTCAAACATACAACCCAAGTGACATTAACCCAGGCTGAGCCTCTCCAGAGGTCTGAATCTGTAGGTTTCACCTCCATCGCAGGTTTATGGCATTTCAGATCAAGCTCTGTTTCCAGATCGAAGGAACCCAACACAAGAAGATAGAGGATTAGCAGATGAGTGGCTGTGGAAGGAGTTCAACTTCAGGGACTTCATTGTCGTCAATCAGGTAACAACAATTTCGGTCATTTGTCATGGAAATCAGTAGTTAATGGTTCAGTAAGTAACTTGAAATGTTACTAAAAGGCTATTTTCTTAAACAGCATTTGAGTGTTTTTTGAGGTTTATCATTGAGACGAAGCGCTAATGCAGCACGGCATTCAGATTGGACATAAACAGACTCAAGTCTGCTTGGCCCACTCTGAACGTTTCAAAGAAAGCTTCTTGTGTCCAGAGGCTCCTCATGTTTTTCTGAGATAATCCACTCACCCCACCAGGCGTAGCTCTACACCCACCACAGTGTGAAAAGGACCCATTCTCTCCGATGTACATTGAATCCAGTAATGCTCACTGTACATAACAGTCCCTAAATATTTATGTGTAAAACCACATGAATATTTAAAGGAATGTTCTGGATTACAAGTTAAGATGCATAGCATTTGTGGCACAATAACAATTTCCTCTGAAAATGATAAAAAATAATTGAAATTCCAGCTAGTAAACAATCAAATAAACACCATTTTAAAAGTAATGCCACAAGCTACACTACACTACAGTTTTAGCTCTGATTTCCCCTCGTCGACAGTTTGCTGTCTGTATTTTCAAAAACACACAATCTGAGAGATTCGCAGATGCATCGCAGATGTCTGAGAGGCATTTAGCAGGTTAAATATCTAGATATGCCAGCTATTCAGCTCCTGCAGAGTGAAATGTGTTTTGACAGCAGAAGACATGAGTGATGACAGACAGTTGTGTTGTGTTAAAAGAACAGCAATCTTTGAAAGTCATATAGTGTGTGGGCGGCAGCAGACATGACGCTTGTTAGCATGTGACTATTTTGATATAATCACGTCATAACCATATAACACCACTAAACCAGATTAACGACACACGCATTTAATACAAGAAAGGAAGCTGTTTACCTGTAATTCTACTCACAGGAACAATACCCAAAAAGTTAATTCACCTAGTAAAGTAGTTCCACTTCAAGGTCGATTTAGATAGCTTGCATAATGACATGTTTATAAGTATCTTAGCAAAAACCTGAGCACATTTCTGATGGAATGCTGAATGTTTACTCATTTACATATTACTGTAACAGAAAGATTTGCTTGTTTTAAAACAAATTGAGAGCCAGTTTGAAATGATCTTCTGTTGTAATTGACATTACTCTCTCAGAAAGTAAATTGTACCTTTAGTGGTGCGATAGCTTGACAATAGTACCCTCAAAGGGACATTGTTGTAGCTCATTTACCCCTAAACAGAACATACCACTATTCTAGAGTACTTATATCCACCTTTTAGGGGTTGATAGTGTACAAAGTCCCTTTGAGGTACAGTGTCAAGTGATCACACCTGAACCAGATAATCAAGATCTTCCAGATCAAGTGTGTGTATGTGTAGGTTGGAGTAAAGGGCGTGCCGAAAGATCTTTGCAATTGATCTCGAAAAGCTGCCTGTTGGGGAGTAGGGGAGGGTTAGGGGTTAGTTTCTTGTTGTAACATTGTGTACCTTTTTGGCACGCCCTCTACCTTTTGGCAAGCCCATAACTCCAATCTGCAGCTATCCCAGTCTCTTCCAGATTAATAGAAACTTTCAGGCTGGTGCGTTTTGGCAGGTTGGAACAAAATTTTGCAGGACATTGGCCCCCCAGGAGCAGGATTGGACACCCCCGGTTCAAGAAAGGGGTTTCCAGTCCTGCAAATGTGAGGGGCACTTTTCTGAATTTTAGCTCCAAAACACCTGCCTGGAGGTTTCTAGTCATCCCAAAGACCTTGATTGTCTGTTTCTGGTGTGCTAAACTCCGCTGTAAACACCATCCAGGAGCAGGAACGGGCATGTCTGCTTTAAAACCATGAATGTTTAGAAATGATTTTGAAGAATCCATGTGAAGACTGCAACTTCTATCAGCACGCATTCTCAGAGTTTGGCTCCTGTAAACAGTAACTTAAACCCTTTCCTCTGTTCTTATCTTTAGGTCCATTTGCCAGTCTACTACGCTGTTTCTTCATTGGAACTCACTTACGAAGAAAGGGAAAGGACTTTGTTTCCGCCCTTCTCGCTGACCTTGAAGTGTATCGAAGGTTTCTGTCTGTGCCATCCATTGGACTCTTCCAAGGGATCATTCTTGGAAAAGATTCATCATGGCAACCACCGGCATGCAGCTGCTCGGCCTGGTCCTGTCCATCATCGGCTGGGTTGGCGGGTTCTTGGTGTGCATCCTTCCCATGTGGAGGGTCACTGCCTTTATCGGGAACAACATTGTAACGGCGCAGATCACATGGGAGGGCCTGTGGATGAATTGCATCTGGCAGAGCACAGGGGAGATTCAATGCAAGGTGTATGACAGCCTGCTGGCTCTTCCGAGTGACATGAAGGCCGCCCGGGGTCTTTTGGTTCTCGCTTTGCTCATCTGCACCCTGTCGCTCACGTTGGGTGTTCTGGGTATCAAGTGCACCCAGTGCGTGGGTCTCCCAAGCCTCAAGGCGCGTTTGGCTCGCGTGTCTGGCGTGCTCTTTGTCATCGCAGGGTTCCTCATCCTCGTACCCGTCTGCTGGACGGCCCATTCCATCATTAGGGATTTCTATGACCCCTATGTGGCGGCCCCTCACAAACGTGAGCTCGGCCCCGCGCTCTACCTGGGCTGGGGGGGTTCGGCTTTGCTGTTGATCGGTGGATCGCTCCTTTACGCAGGGTCCAATCCGCCCGGGATTCCCTCCTCTCCTACGTTTAGCAGCGGCGACAGCAGCCCACGCCGAGCGGGTGGAGCTGGCCAGGTCAAGGGTTATGTTTAATGACCAGCAGCGACACGCCGGCCCCCGAAAGCCTTCTCTGCTAGAGTTTCCCATTGTGATAGATTCAAGTTAATTCTCATCTATTTTTTATCATTCAGAATATTTCTGTAGTATGATGGAGGTAGTGAATAGAAATGTGAAATCAAGTTTCCTTGCCACATCTAATGTCCACTTATAAGTCTGTCTTTTTCTGTATTTGTCTGTTATGTTATTCAATAATAAAACTTTAAATCCTTTATGATGTCTCCTCTGAATTCTTTGGATGTCTGTCTGTTCAGGAAGACGCTGATGATTCCACTTAGTATCTGACACTCATGTTATACAATAAGATGGATAGCTCACACAAAAATGAAAATTCTCATATCATTTACTCACTCTGATGTCATTCCAAACACATATGACTTTCTTTCAGCTTAAAAACACAAATTAATGAAACATATCTGTCTCTCCATTGAAAGCCCAACCATGCTTGCCTGACGCACAAGAACAAACCTTAGTGGATCTCACACATCAAGCAAGTACATTTGAGATTGTATGTATGCTTTGATCAATATTAATATGTAAATAAAAGCCTATTTAATCTGTTCATCATATAAAGCGTTCTTGCCTCTTCTGGAGACTTCGTATTAAACCGCTTGATTCATATGGATAATTTTTGTGATGTCTTTAAGAACTTTATAAGGAATGGAATTTCAATGGAGAGACAGAAATCTCTCCAGTTTCATTCAAATATCTTCATTTGTGTTTTGAAGATGAACAAAAACTTACGAGTTTGGAATGACATGAGGGTGAGTAAATGATGACATTTTTCATTTTTGGGTGAACTATCCCTTTAAGGTGTTAATATTATTTAATGGAATACCATACATACAATCTTAGAGGTGTCACTTTAAATAGTTACAAAATTGCTCCAACCTTGTGTGATTTTCTTTCTTCACAAAATACATATTCTAAAATAGATATTTTTGTCCAAACAACATTAGAGTGGACTATAAAAATTCTATCAACATGGTGTCGAATATCTCGGGTAACTGATAGGATATGTTCATAATTTAATGATAGCAAATCAGATGTACCAAAATAGTTCAATTTAAATGAACCCTTATTTTACAAGGATTAACCCTTATTTACAACACAGGCCTACAACTGTTAATCGGCCAAAGCAGATAATCTAAAACTAGGCCTGACTGATATATTGGTCTTTTAAAACAGAAGCTCCCTTTGATAACAACGGAAGGCAAAGTAACAGCTGGAATCAACCAATCAATTTTCGATTTTGCTCATTTAATGAATTCAAGACTGAAATACAGAATGCAGATTCTCTTTTAGGCTAATCGGTTCAAAACAATACATAAATCTTACATGGGATTTTTTAAAGGGGTCATATAATGGTACATGCACTTTTACAAGTTGATTGCACTGAAATGTCTGTTGGCAGTGCCTGTACACAATCATCCTATCATGATAAAAATCCATCCAGTGGTTTTGTTTTAATCTCCTTATATGTTTGACCATCTCTGAAATCAAGCCGTTCGATATTGTGACGTCATAAGATCGTACGCCCCTCCCGCTATTGTGATTGACAGCCGTGTTTCAACACAAGACCCGCCCTGAGCAAGCTGTGACAGCCGTCGTCATAGTAGTCCGCCATTGTTGATATGCTGGAGTAGAATGGCGTCTAAGCGATTGTGGTGTTCTGTTCTTAGATGTAATAAGGAACACAGCAGTCATTTGGATGTTCCTAAATCCGAGCCGTTGAAGATGCAGTGGCTGAGTATTGTTTTTGAAGCAATGTGCCCAAAGGATTGACGCAGGTGTCGTGCCGAAAAGTGATGGTCCGCCGAAAATTGATTGCGCCCAGTCTCCTAACGTCTACAGCTGGATTAAACATACATAACGTGCAAATAAATAACCATCAGTTTATGTCTGTGTGATACTTTAACGTTTCTTTTAACATAATAATAACAATTGTGGCCAAATAAGCGTTTGCAGTTTATAGCTTAATCAGGTATGACATTTACATTATAGGAAATAATAGAAGCCTGTTGTTGCCGATGGAATACGTGTTTGTATCTGGAAAACGGACTGTAGCCTATAATAACATGACTTAGCCTACCGCTAAGCTATATATAAAATAAAGACATGATCTCTTTTGCAAATATCCGTATGACTCTGCATTATTTTACCTGCTGTGTACCAACCAATCCAGCCCTTTTTACCTGTTAAAATACCTTCAAATGTCGAAAACAACCCATAAAATACAGTATTCTACTTATAACAAAATGATTGAAGCCTCTACTTATTGCAATAAATAATGCAATCAATTTTCGGCAGACCATCACTTTTCGGCACGACACCTGGATTCCCTCACGGGGATTCCCCACGATCGTCTGTGCTTTCATGTTTGCGCGAATCATTTCACACCAGACAGCTTCACAAACGAGAAAAAACGGATCGGTACCAACGTGTTCCTGCTGAACCTCCAGAAGATGTGAGTGTAATGTTTTATTAACCTTTATATTAGTATTTATATTAATCTTTGCGAAATTTGCAAACCTTACTGCAGGCTTCATGATGAATGCGTCTAAGGTTTACACTCAGGGTACTTTACGGCATGTTTTCTATGTACGACGTTCTCAATATAATTTTTAATCCCACGTTTATAACGAATAACACGTGGTTATTGTGTTAGATACGGTCAGAGAATGTCTAATACGGTGTACCCACAGAACAGAGGGGCGGGGTGAGCAAAGCTCATTATCATTTAAAGACACATGCACTGAAACGGCGTGCTGAAAACAGAGCTGTTTTTGACCAGGTAAAATTAGTGTTTTCTTACAATACTAATGAGAATTTTTAATTAAAGTATATTACAAACTTTTAATTTAGACCCTAAAGAATCATATTAGCTTGTACAAAAATGGCATTATATGACCCCTTTAAGGTCATTAAGTTAAAAGATCATTCACAAAGTTTGGGAGAGAATATCTGATACACAGTCATGTAATCTACAATATTGCATTTAGATCTCATGTAAACAATCCAGCGGATGAAGACATTCTCGGCTCATGTTGTCTTGGCTCACTGAGCATCTCTGGCTGTTGTTATGGGGGCTGCTCTGCGTCTATAGACCGCAGTACAATACCACTGTATGCTGCAGCACAGCATTTACAATAGCTGCATTGTTTACTGCGCCAGGTAGTGACTCATGTATGACCTAATGCTACGAGTGAAAATCCTGGGTTGTAAAATATAGAAAAGTGCTTATTGTTGTCTTGACTGCTAGAGAATAAGGGATGGAGAAGCCTAAGGGGTGGTTGGCACAGGGGCTTATTTTTATATATGGGACAACATGTCTGCCAGGGTGACATAAATTGTGCCCCAGTTGACCAACTATACACTATGTAGCCTACTTATACTATACGCATTCTCACTGTAGGCTATTCTTTCATCAAGTGTATGAAAGTTATTGAAAATATGAAGGTCATTTTGTCATCCAGCATCAGTCTGATCGCTCCTGCACTGCTACATAAGTAAAGCTGTGACAGTTGAGTGCATGAAGTGTTCAACATTCTTGTTGGAATGGTCACTATGTATGAACACTTACACTTACCACAAATTGGCTTAGAATAGTGCATAAGTACACACATTTGGACACACCTGTTACATTCAGGGCAGGGCATTGTCACATTCAGGTAGCTCTATCACAGTAGCCTACTTAGTACACATGTACAAAGGATTGGGAGTAACAGCATTGGTTTCATGCAGCAAATGCATTGCATCATATAACAAAAATGACTGGCACACTGAAATGTCAATAAAACATGCGTTTGCTCTATTGTGATAGCACTAAAATGGGCAAAATAATAATAATAATAATAATAAAATAAGGTACAATTCTCTCTCTCTCTCTCTCTCTCTCTCTCTCTCTCTCTCTCTCTCTCTCTCTCTCTCTCTCTCTCTCTCTCTCTCTCTCTCTCTCTCTCTCTCTCTCTCTCTCTCTCTCTCTCACACACACACACACACACACACACACACCTTGAAAACCAGATGCAGTCCATGGCAGACGATAGACACGGAGGATATGTTTAATATTACATCTTTTATTATAAATACTAATGCCATTTTTCTCACTCTGGCTATGTAGGGAGTGACTATGTTGCTGTAACTTGGACTTTTATTTGACATTCGCGTCTTTCTTGTGCGCATGCGCGTGTTACCCGGCAGTAAAACTCGCTTATTCACACAGGTGAACAACAGCAAAACAGACTCAGAGATCGTCCCGATATCAGAGATTAGACATGGGCAAAGGCGGCGGAACATTTGAGAGACTGTTGGGTATGTATTATATTTGATGTTTTCGGTGTTAATTCTGACTGACAGACCGATGAGTCTGCTAATGCTAACGCTAGCCCAGCTTCAGTAGTCACGGTAATGTTAGCTCTCAGCATCTATTGTCTTTATTTTTCCCATCGAACATTCAAACACCAGTGACACGAACTTAAACATGACATTGCGACTATCCTTTTCAGTTCAGTTCAACTTTATTGTGTTGTTATTGTCTTAAATTAATCAATTAAGTTATCTTATGTAAGCTAGTTAGCAGCGCACCGGAGCTAAAGCTATTTTCGGGCCTCTATTTCACAAGCTACAAAAATCATAAAATAACTAATCATGTGTGCGTTTTTCCATTTATGTACTCTTTCGTGTGTGTCTGGTGTCATTGGCAGTGAATTTTGTTGGTCATTGACAAAATTCGCTGCTGGCAAGGCAATTATACCGCACATTTAATTTGGCATATTGTAATTGCCTTTCTTATAAATATTTATGCTTTCAGTTGCTCACACCTTTTGGAAAAGTGTGATTTGAGGATTTTGGAAGGTTTGAGTTAGTGTATTCCTGTTAGTCACGGTTGGTTCTTCCTGTTTGCTCATGTAATCGAGTCGAGAGAGAGAGAGAAATGTTTTGGTCCACTTACAGATTCACCACAAAACAGTAACTTCCTATTTCACACACCAGCTCCATTTCCAAGACTTCACAAAGCTCTATCTATCTATCTATCTATCTATCTATCTATCTATCTATCTATCTATCTATCTATCTATCTATCTATCTATCTATCTATCTATCTGTCTTTATTGTAATTGTGAAACATTGATTGATTAAATTGTGTACATTTCTGATTTTGAATTAGGCAACATGTAAAATCATTTTACAGTGAGATATCGAACAACAAGTTTTCTTTCTTTTTTGTGTGAATATTGTGTAATTTGTATTTTAAATATGTAGGTAAATGCTGTTTGTATTGTTATATTATTGGTGCCTGTAAATGAAGAATATTAAATATTGTTGTTCCTTGTGTTCATTTAGTGAATAAAAAAGAATAAACATAATATTTTATAGCGCCTATCAAATTTGCATCTCAAAGTGCTTTAAAAGAATGAAAACAAAAATCCACATTAAAATACTTGATGAAAACATGCTATCAAATAAATGTAAGTGCATAATATAAAAAACAATAACAAAATAATCACATAAAATTAAGCTAACTCAAAAAGTTTGAAAAACATGCATTTATTATTTATAATCTGATTTTATCTTAATGTGTAAGGTCACTCACTGTCAAGGACCGCGATTGTTATTTGCCAAAGTTAATTTTAACGTATTCCATAATGTATTCCAGATACAGCAAATACATTTTTTTACTTTATGTATTTGATTATTCTTTCTTGCCAGGTTCTTCAACAATGTATATAATCATAGATGATTTACAAATAATCACAATAGTTTAGAAAACATTATGTGATAAAATTTCAAATTGGAGCCTGTACTCCGTCGATTCTTGCACCCAACAACACAACATTTGTCTGGGCCGCCTCCTTTGTTTTGCCTCCAGCTAACGCCGTGACGTCGGCGCAAAAAGGGTCTTTTCCTCTTCCTTTTCCCATGCTTTCAGTAAACAGACCTTGAGAGAATTGATTCTGATCAGACATGTGATCCTCCAATCATTTACAGACAAGGCTACCAGCCAGCTGCTGCTGGAGACCGACTGGGAGTCCATTCTGCAGATATGTGACCTCATTCGGCAAGGCGATACGCAGTAAGAACATAAAACATTTGGTCATGTTTGCATATCAGTGTAAGAGCACGAGTCATAAATATTTTCTTGACATCCTTATATACTGTTTTGTCATTTCCCACCACCAGGGCAAAGTATGCAATTGGTGCCATCAAGAAAAAACTCAATGACAAAAATCCACATGTAGCGCTCTATGCTCTTGAGGTAAGTGTCAGTCATCTTCATTATATGTTGAACACTCTAGACCAGGGGCTTTCAAACTGGACGCAAAAAAGAAATTGAGGATTAAAAGTTAAAAAGTTTAAAGATAAATTGTAAAAAAAAAAAAAAAGATTACTTAATTGATAAATGATAAATACATTAAAGTGCCCCTATTATGCTATTTAAAATTTTGTTTTGGAGGTCTCCTGCAACAGGTTTCATGTATCCAAGGTTAAAAAGCACTTTAATTTTCTCATAATATACATTGCAGCATCACCTCTTTTCAGAAGATTCAGTCTCTCTGAACCCCTTCTTTCTGTGAGCCTACTCTGCTCTGATTGGTCAGATGACCCAGTCTGTTGTGATTGGTCTACTGCTTAGACCATTTTACGATTTCCTCTCCATCTTGTGCAGAGTTGAGCTCGCAAGCCTTTCAAAGTATACTCCTTTGGTCGTGAGCATGGAAAGACGCATTCGGTGCGAGTGCACTATAGGCCTGTCACTTTTGTGAAAATTTTTTTGAGACATAAGCGTTCATTAAACATTGTAAAATCGATTTTGCATGTCTAAAGATGTTTCCATTTTAAACGCCAAATATAGGCAAATCTAACGTACGTAAAAGGGCGCTTGAGATGCGCACAAGTCAGCAATATTTCTGATGATTTACTGGCGTGAACTTTTGTGCACAAACAGGAGTGCAACATTCTTGAAAAACAATAAGCAGAGTGGACTGCCATAACATCAATGAAAAACATTACTGCAGGCTTCAACATGGCTGTGTTTATGATTAGAAATGTCAAACAAATTTTGCCTACATAGGCAATTGTAGCCCGAATCTTTATCTGTATGCATGAGACTGTTAGCCTGACGTCGTCATACTCAGATTCTAGTCAGAATATGAGTCTAATACTGCTCCATTGGGCTGTGATTATGGGGCGTGTTTCAAACGAACCAGAAAGGAAAATGCCTCTGCACTCAATTGGATAGACCTACAACCAATCAGAGCAACGGACAAATGCCTTGATCGAGGGTTCTCTGTTCCTCTTTTAAAATTAATGCACTGTTGATATCTTCTATAACATACTCTGGGTTCGGGCCGAATACCGAGCCCGGAGCCTCTCCTCGGACAGCACGCCAAATATGTATTTATTCTGTCTGATTTATTTGTAATTGTGAAATCTCAATTCTCCAGCGGCAGTCATCTTTGTTGTAAATTAATTCAACCCAAGCGCTTTTTGATGACGTGGATGATTACGTTACGCCGCCTTCACACTGGCAGTTGAAATGAGCTCCCATATGGCAGCGAAACGACCGGAAGTCATTCATTTCCTATGGAGATTCGCAGACCGCATGCGAATGGGCCCGAACCAGGTGCGAACGAGTGCGGTGCGAAAAAAATCGTGTCCGTTGGCCATCCGGATGCGTTCAAAAAATTGAACTCTTGCGAAAGGCTACGGACGGTTTCTATCCGAAAATCCCAACGGAAGTTAGCGTTGCTATGGTACTGATAAACAAACCTGGATTCTTAACTTTTAATAAAATAAATAATGATTTTATAACGATTAGTTGTCATGTCATTTTTTTATTTTCATGATGTTTTAACGTTATTAGGGCAGTTAATACAATTAAATAATTCAATATTTAAATATACTCGCTTCCGCCCACTGATCTATATAATGACATATATATCTATACGTGTCCCAAGTTTAGTATATATATATATATATAATGTCATTCTATATAGATCAGTGCTTCCGACGCTTTTCACCGTTGTGTACGACATCCGCTGGGGGCGTATTGCGTATTACGGAGCTGATTTCAACTGCCAGTGTGAAGGCGGTGTACCGTTGCTCATCTGTACATCATCGTATAAAGCCCGCCCTGACAATCTGATTGGTCCGAACAATTTTTGTTCGGGCATAATAGCTCCTCAACGGATCGACCTAAAATATTTGTGGGCAGGGCTAAGTTCGGCTGGCATCCAGGCTATGAGACTGTCTGAATACCGGCAGAATTCACATTTTTGTAGTAAAAAGAGACACATGCAGAAGTATAATTTGCTGTTATGTGCGTTTGTTAGAGCCTGCAGTTGCTGTGTGACGCGCGTTCACTGCGGGCGTATCGTGACGAGCTCCGAGAAAAGACCGTTAAAATCGATTCCCTATTTTTGTTTTCGAAACTTGTGTTGGTTGGTCCGATTGATTGTGCAATCGATTTTCGAACGTAAAGTGACAGCCCTAGTGCACTATCTAGTGCACTATCTAGTGATGCGCCGTTGAACACGTGTGTGGACATCCACGGCGCGGACCCTCTTGATGATAGAAATTGCGTCACGCGGACGACCAAAGTATACTTTGGGCCTTAGAGCACCTGTTGGAAACAGGTCACAAGACTGAGACTGGGCCATCTGACCAATCAGAGCAGAGTAGACCAATCACAACAGACTGAGCCATCTGACCAATCAGAGCAGAGTAGACCAATCACAACAGACTGGGCCATCTGACCAATCAGAGCAGAGTAGACCAATCACAACAGACTGGGCCATCTGACCAATCAGAGCAGAGGAGGCTTGCTGAAAGAAGGGGATAAGAAAGACTGAATCTTCGAACAAACTGTTTTTAGACACTGTGAGAAATTAGGTCATGCTGCAATGTACTGTATATTATGAGAAAATGAAAGTGTTTTTTGACCTTGGATGCATGTAAACCTATTGTAGGAGAACTGTAAACCTTTAAAATAGCATAAGAGTAGCACTTTAATGTTGGGTACATACATAGTAAATACAAGAGATTATAAAAATAAAAATAAAAATAAAAGTTTTGTATTGTGCCCCCGATCAGTCAAGGTCATGTGTGTAAGTCAGCATTTGCTTGTCACCAGGTCCTGGAGTCAGTGGTGAAGAACTGTGGCCAGACGATTCATGATGAAGTGGCCTGTAAGCAGACCATGGAAGAGCTGAAGGAGCTGTTCAAGGTGATTGCTGCTAAACTCAACCTGTCTGTCCTGGAGACTGTTGCTTTAAGAGTCTTTGGCTCCGCCTTTATGATCTTTCCAAGTGGGTCAGACCCAGTGACTCATGCTAAACTGTACTTCCTGATTGTGTCATCGTCGTCACATGTTTATTTTGCTGAGGGGAGTTCCAGCAGAAATCAGAAACTAAACGTATTTGGAGTTCTTTTGTTGATTTTCTGTGAGACTAACAATTCCAGAGAAGGATTTGAGGTGGCTTAATAGAGGCTTGATATTTTGTTGTTCTCATGTGTGTGTTTTTTAATGGAATTTTTAGGCAACTTTTGAGTTCAGAGCTCAGAGCTTGTTTTGTAAGCCATCACTGAGAGAATGTGACTCTTCTGTGTTCAGAAACAACCCGAACCGAACGTGAAGAACAAGATCCTTTATCTGATCCAGGCCTGGTCCCACGCCTTCCGCAACGAGCCCAAGTACAAAGTCGTCCAGGATACCTATCAGATCATGAAGGTGGAAGGTAAGATTCACAAACTAAAGGGACCTCACACATACAGCGATTTGCAGTAACCAAAATTATGTGATATTTTATACACTACTGCAAGTTATAAACAAACACTTGCCAATGCAAAATAAATAGCAAAAACACTTGATTAGTTTTTAAATTAGAGTGTCCGTAAAATAAGATTTTGAATGGTGATCGACTGATATTGACTTGACATTCGTAGCAAAAATTGGGCTCTACCTGGAACCTCCAGTGACGAAAATTGTCATAAATAGATGCTTATTAGATATTCAAAGACTTGTTTTAATGATATAAATGTGTTTTTGCTGATTGCTGATGGTAGATTAGGAACTATTGTAGCGTTTGCCATTATTACTAATAATAGAAAAAACAAATGCTATAATATCTTTAAGTGGACCGTTTACGTTCTTTGTTTAACAGCTCTGTCTAATAAATGTATTAGACAACGGATACACTAAACTAAATGAAGATATTAGAGAATGGGAGCTCGGATGCTCAGGCATTCTTAGCGCTTTCAAAATAAAAGTCCCACTTCCGACACATTGGCCATATAGAAAAACATATCTGCCAGCCAGTGTCGATTAATTAAAAATATTTGACAAATATCGTCTGATATATTGGCCTTGATGATATATCGGTCGACCACTGGTTTTGAGCATTTGTGCTGCCTACTTACAATGAAAGGGGATCCAACTGTACAAACACCTTCTACGACAACAATACACAATGCTAAAGAAGCTGTGTGTGAGAATGTGGCATCACAACAACAATAGTTGCTTAATGACTGCTGTGACACTTTTTAAAGAAATACAATCACTTCTGTTTGACCAGGTCATGTCTTCCCAGAGTTCAAAGAGAGTGATGCCATGTTTGCAGCAGAGAGGGTGAGAATAACTGTTGAGTAAAGCGAATACGTTCTGCACACTCTCTGGTGTTTGGTTTGTCATCAGTTTGTCATGTTTTTTTTGTTTTTAGGCCCCTGATTGGGTGGATGCAGAGGAATGTCACAGATGTAGGGTTCAGTTTGGTGTTATGACCCGAAAGGTACAAACCGCTCCTTTGATAATCTACCATACTGAGTTATATAATGTTTATGAAGTAGCCTATATCAGTGTTTCTCAAAAGATGTCCTGAGGACCCTCACCACTTCACATTTTGTATGTCTCCCTCATCTAACACACTTGATTCAACTCATCAGCTCATTAGTACAGACTGCAAGACTGACCATTCGCCCCCTATTCCCTTAAATAGGACACTATTTGAGAGGACAGCCATTTTTACTGGTGTCCGAAACCATGCTGTACGTTATCGAGTGTACTCATTCATTCCCACAATAACGAGTCTACAACTGGTGTACACTCAGCGGCTAGAGAATACCCATAATGCACTGTGACTGTCACGTCGAATGAATTCCCACGTCTCGCCCGCAGCTGTATCATCCATCCATCCATTTATTTTCCAAACTGCTGGTCCAACGTGGGTGCAGCATAATATCATACTGGTATAAATTCCTTTTTAAATGATTGTTTAATTAATTAATACATGCTAGTTTCCATGACAGAGTTCAAGATCAATTTTTGTTTACTACTAGAGCTGCCAGTTTGCTAAGTTTCAAATGATTTTTAAACTGCAAGCCAAAACTATGCAAAAGCAGCTGCCCACCCGGCGCACTCAGTGTCCAAATTCACTCACTCGTATTCATTCACTCCTTCAAGTGGACTATATTAGTGGAGTAATGTAGGGAATTTAGGGGGCAATTTTGAACACCGCTTCGAATTGGGTGCCTGATGTGGGAGACATCCAAAATGTGCAGTGATGGGGGGGGATCCAGGACAGGTTTGAGAAGCACTGGCCCGTATAAGCTGATCTCATCATGTATAATGGCTGGTGGCTTTTCATTCAGCACCACTGCAGGGCATGTGGGCAGATTTTCTGTGGGAAGTGCTCTTCGAAGTACTCTACCATTCCCAAGTTTGGCATTGAGAAGGAGGTGCGAGTGTGTGAGCCCTGCTTTGAGATTCTCAACAAGTGAGTATATGTGAAGACTGATATCTATAACTTGCTATGTTTCCATTCAATGTTGGGAATTTAATTTATGCGCAAAATTGGAATAACGCATAAAACATTTGCGACTAAAGCAGCGTTTCCATACCCTGTGTTTAAGAAAACAAAATCGTCGTATTTGGTGCAGAATATCTGTGATAAATATGGGAATTTGCTGCAATACGGGGAAGCCATTGAGGCTCTTTTTCCTACATCATAGATGACTTGCAGAGCGCGCAGATGAAACGCAGACACGGTCATGTAATCTTTTATTCGGATGCCTTATGTTTGGGAACGCAATCGTGTGAGATGCTTCTCAGAGGGAATTAAAGCAAATCATTCATGACAGACTTCGGCTCAGGCATTTCAGAACGATCAAACCAACATTTGAGATGCTGTGATGCGATTGGTCTGCTGGTTAGTCCAGTTAGTCCAATGGGTTTGTTTGTATTAATTCACACAAAAATGAAATCTCACAAAAGGAGTTTTGTTGTAAGAATCTTCAAACAGCTGGCAAATTTTGAAATCAATTGTGAGTCGAGTTTCATGCTTGGGGTGGGGAGCATCTGACACACTACCATTCAAAATAGGGCTGAACGATTAAATTGCATTTGCGATAATATCACAATATGACGTCACTGTCTGAATCGGTGTATAAAAGTGATGGGAAGATCATTTAAATGAACGAATCTTTTTTTCCAAGTCATTTAGTTCATTTCAGCAGAATATAGTTAAAATGTTATATGTTAATTGCCAAATTCTCCAACACATCTACTTGCATGTTGATCTTAATGTTGATCATGTTGATCACATCTTATGTTGATCACATTTTGAATAAGAGAAAAAGTAGAATTCAACCAAGGTCAAATTATGAGAAACAGAAAATGGTTTATTCATTGCTTATCTGGGTCTTCAGGCTATGCAGTGTGTTAGATTACCTCACCTCCCGATCTGAGTCATTCGTTCTTTTGTCACGTCACATCCCCATAAGCTGAGCCATGCAGTGTGTACCGAATACAGAAATGATTAGTTCACTTCTCGAGTCTTTGGGTTCGAGTCTAACCGTATGTTGCTATTATATGTAGGTATTTGCTTTATCAATTTGGTTTTCCCCATTATACAGATAAAGTTTAAAGCATTAACCAACTCTTTACCACATTTTCAGTTTTATGGGAAAGAACTATCATGACAGAAATTTGCAAATTTATAAATTGTAAGAAATTAAAAACCTACAATATGAGACCAGAAACACATCACAAACAAACTTGTTTGTAAAAAAATTGTGGGAATTATTAACTAATTTATGTTTCCAATACAGCTGTCACGTCACGTGACAAAGAAACAAACGACTCAGACCTGAAGACTAAGGAGGTGAACTAATCATTTCTGTTTCCTGTACAGAACCTATAGGATGTTGCGCATGTGCGGTCAACACAAACTGAACGAATCACTCTCTGAGACAACTCGAGTCATTATAAAGATTTGTTCAAAATGAAGTAATCGTTCATGATCAACCCATCACTAGTGTATGACGAATCGTTTACTCAGAGCACCTCTAAAATGAGAACGCAAGTGCGCTTTACCCCATGTAGCAAGAGTGCCTAGTAAGAATTAGCCTTAATTATCCACAAATTTTTCAGGTTATTTATATGACAATTGTGTAGTAAATTTCCTATGAAATCATTTCATTTAGATTGGAGTGAGGTGAAACCAGAACAAAGCAAGTTGTTGTTAGCTAGCTGCTAATTTTATTCAATTGTATATGGTAGAAAATGAGACAGTTCAAATAAACTTTTTAATGCTATTTTTTTATGCTATTTTTTAATATTGATATTATTATATACCAAAATAATTATCAAAGAAGGATATTATCGGTGTCTGATAATTGCATAGCTTATATATAATTTGGAAGAGTTTGTAAACTGAATAATTCTCAGCCACAGTCCGGAAGAAAATGAGGGGCCAAAAAAAATGAGTGAGCAACCAAGTGTAAACAGTGAGGAACAAAAGAAACAAACATCAAGGTAAGAGATCATACATAATATGAGATATCAAAATAAGATAAGAAAAAATCACAAACTGTTTCTTTGCTTTTATTTTACATTTATTGTCAGTATTGGGCTCGCAGATCACGTGGGTAGGGCTGCTTTTAAATGTGTGTGTGGATGATCATGTCAAAGATCATTTTGGCCCAGGAAAAACCCTGTAACATATCGGCCTGGTCTACAGGAAAGAACAGTTTATGTTTAATCCATCTAATATTGTGTTGGTCATACCATACAATGATATATAGCTTGTCTTTGTTGGATAATAGAGAAGATATTAAAATAATTAAATCAATCGCAATTAGACTTTCCAAAATCGTTCAGCCCTAATTCAAAAGTTTGGGGACAGGAATATTTTTTGTTTGTTTGTTTATTAATACTTTTATTCAGCAAGGATGTATTCAATTGATCAAAAGTGACAGTTGTCAGTGTCCCGTATTAGTGTCTTTTGACCTATCTCAGTTAGGTTGTAGCTCATGTAGACATTGGATAGAAAGGTAGCTCACTATGTTTTTGAATGTTGCTAATCCCCCCCTACTTTTTGTAATTTCTATCTATTGTGTTGTAATATGATCTTTTTGTATTGTAAAATTATCTTTGAGTTGTCCCTCATGTTCATAAGCCTGCTGACTTCCAGAGAATGACCTGGTTGATTGTGTCTCCTAAACCCTCCTCTTCACCAGCCACCCGTCCCTCTCTCCCCCTCCTAGAAAAGCTGAAGGGAAGGCCGCCAGCGCTGGGCAGTCCGAGCTTCCCCCTGAGTACCTGACCAGCCCTCTGTCCCAGCAGTCTCAGGTAGTGCCCACCGAAGCAGTAAGTAGTTACATTTCATAGAGGGCTCACTCTCATGGGCGTCACAATTATGAAGCATGCCACCAAAATGTACTGACACGGGCAGTAAAACAAAAGTTGAATCATCATCATCACTTTATTTGGAACTTAAATGCAAAGCAATTTTGAGGCTCATGAGTGAGAGCACATATTACTGTCGAGTTTGTGTGCTTACTGTCAATCCCACTCCAATCAGTAATGAACGCAACATTTAAAGGTGAAGTGTATCATTTCTGTGCCACTAGTTTGACCAAACAGACTGTTTTCAGAATAGCTTGTTTATTTGCCATTATAATTACAACACTGCTAAAGAGTTTGGGGTCGGTAAGATTTTATAAAATGTTTTTGAAAGAAGTCTCTTATGAAGTGTCCTATACTCATGGCGAAGTTCTTTATCGTCCTTCGCTTAGAGGTTAAAAAGAAGTTTGAAGTACGTGAGCAGTGATATACTGTTAGTGAACATCCCAACGCCATCCACACTG
This sequence comes from Scardinius erythrophthalmus, assembly GCF_964197995.2. NCBI lineage: Eukaryota > Metazoa > Chordata > Actinopteri > Cypriniformes > Leuciscidae > Scardinius > Scardinius erythrophthalmus. The sequence continues at coordinate 58,912,491 of NC_138221.1, read as the reverse complement.
CTGACAGCGAAGGTTAGATGAATATGTAAATGTGCTGCACGCTTTCCTCTCGATAACAAAATAAAGGCACAACTAAAATGACAGCGGTGAGAAAACGGCACTTAAAGTGTCTGTGATTGGCTGCAATGATCAACAATGACATCTTGGATCTGATCTTGGATAGATGGATCCGCTGATAGACAGCACTTTTAAACGCGCCCGTGTGTATCTGTGTAAGCACTCGGTGAAGAGCGTAAAGATGTCATTGTTGATCATTGTAGCCAATCACAGACAATTTTGTTAAGCGCATCAACACAATGGCCAACCAGAGGTGTTTAAGAATCTGTTCAGCAGTGCTCAAAATGCTAGAGGGAAATGCTGATATTGTCACATTTTGTGCTGAGGAAACATACACTTATGGCACATGTCCGAACGCGACGCTGAAAGGCAGAGGTGAAGGAAATAAGGTTTGAATTCTCTGCTGTAATACGATCTCATGCGTAATACAGCACAGTGATTGGGTTAAAAGAGTTTATTCTTATGAATAATGCGGAGAAGTGCTCAAAACCGGCTGACGTTGAATCGTGTCTCTCCAGCCCCAGCAGCCAATCACACACTCCGGATGAACGCTTCTACCTCAGATTCTGTGACGAAATTAACCATAGTAGGTTTCCACAAGAAAGAAGGCGGAGCCTCAGAGCTACACTCAATCCTATTACATCATTGGCACTGACCAATGGAAGGGGCAAACTTTTCTGGAAAGGCAAACTGTTTCGAACTCCCTGATTTGATCGATGTTTGGTGCTTGACGTCACATCACATCAGTTGGTTCTTCGTTTTCTCTTGCAGTATATCGGGGCCTTCAATATCTTTACTGTCACTTTTGATCAATTTCATGAATCCTTTCTGAATGACAGTATTAATTTCTTTAAAAAAAATCTTACTGACTTAAAACTTTTAGTGGTGAATTTTCACACCAATTAAGAAGTTTCACACCAAAGGTAGAGCCAATGTTTTCTCAGGCAAACAGGCAGATTGCAGTTTCACTTGATACCGTTAATAGTGTAGAAATTACACTCTTCACCTTTAACATAGATGTATATCAGTGATTATATCAGTATCAGTGTTGGTGTTTTTATTTAATATTTTTTTTTAACTTGTCCGAATCGGTGGAAGGCAGCATTAATTAAATCACTTATTAATTACTAAGTATTAATCATTTCAATTTAAACTGTAAACTCTTTTTTAATTATTATTATTTTTTTAATAATGTTCTCCTACCCCCCTGGCCAATATTAAAATGTTATTAAAAAAAACTGTATCAGCCAAAATGTCTATATGTGTGCCTTGCTAATATTTAAATGAAAATAAATTTGAATGAAAATGTGTCCTGCCCCCTCTCCTCTCCTGCCTGTTGTTTCGTCCTGACCACCTCTTGCTGCTCTGCTCCTCAGATGCCTCCGAAAAGAGACGAGGCCGCGCTGCAGGAGGAAGAGGAGCTGCAGCTGGCCATCGCACTGTCTCAGAGCGAAGCGGAGGAGAAGGAGAGGATGGTGAGACGGCCACAAGCTAACGCTGCTGTCAGCAGAAATGAAGGGGCACATGATGATTGTGTTTGTGTGTGTTTGTTTACAGAGACAGAAGAACCCTTACTCTGCTTACCCCAAAGCAGATCCCACCCCTGTGACTTCCTCCGCCCCTCCTGTCAGCACTCTTTACTCCTCACCTGTGGTAAAAGACCTTCATTTAAGTGATGAATTGAAGATAACTTTTATCTTTAGTGGCTAAATTGTTCCCCTTTTTACATTTCAGAACTCATCGGCTCCATCAGCCGAAGACGTGGATCCAGAGGTAAAAACAATCATTTAAAGGAATAGTTACACTTACATGTATTCATTTTGGAGACACTTTTAACCAAAGTGCCTTACAGTTTGAGGAGTACAAGCGATTTTAGGCAAGAAACACGAAAGATAAATAGTTCATCCAAGCGAAAAAGACTATGAATGTGTATTAGTAAAGTAAATATGCTGAAGTTATACAAACTAACTACCGTTCAAAAGTTTGAGGATATGGAAGCTTGTTTCTGCCACTGAATAAAAAAATAAAAAAAGGTAATTGCAACATTATCTCACAATTGACTTTTTTCTTACAATTGCAAGATATAAACTCACAATTGCGAGTTATAAAGTCCAATTCTAAGGGGAAAAAATACTTTTTATCTCAAAATCCCGACATTTTTTTTCCTAGCAATTTGCGACTTTATATCACACAATTCTGACTTTATAACTCACAATTGAGAGTTTATATCTCACAATTGTGAGAAAAAAGTCAATTGTGAGATAAAAAGTTGCAAATTGCTAGAAAGAAAATGTCAGGATTTTGAGATAAAAAGTTGCAAGTCTTTTTTCCTTACAATTGGACTTTATAACTCGCAACTGCAAGTTTATATTTCACAATTCTGAGAAAAGTCGTCAGAATTGCGAAAAAAAGAAAGAAATCGCAGTTATCTTTTAAATTGTTTTATTCCATGGCGGAAACAAGCTTCCATACTCTAAAATACAGTAATATTGTAACATATTATTTTCAGCTGGCCCGTTACCTGAACAGAACTTACTGGGAGAAGAAACAGGAAGAGGTTCGCAAGAGTCCCACCCCCTCCGCTCCTGCTCCTGTTTCATTGGCTGAGCCCGTGCCAATCAGCCAACCAGTGGAAAGCCACGCTCCAGTCCAACCCATCAACATAGTGGAGGTACTTGGCGCTCTAAAACGAATAGTCACTGTTTAACATTACTCATGTTCTCCGCTGAATGTCTTGTGTCTGCTTCTTCAGCAGCAGTATCAGAATGGAGAATCTGAGGAGAACCATGAGCAGTTCCTGAAGGCCTTGCAGAATGCCGTCACCACTTTCCTTAATCGCATGAAGAGCAACCACATGCGTGGCCGCAGCATCACCAATGACAGCTCCGTGCTCTCTCTCTTCCAGTCCATCAACAACATGCACCCACAGCTGCTGGAAATACTCAACCAGCTGGATGAAAAGAGAAGTGAGTTATGTGCGCGTATTAGCGCTTCAGGCCCGTTTCCACCTGGTATCAACAGTACTAAATATAGGTGCAAATTGGCCTCCAAAACACGTGATCTGGTCCAAGGCTGCATTTACTATTCAATAATACCGTTAATTATTGAGAATGAAAATAATCTAAATATGGTTTCATAAGCAGTTAGTGAGGTCTTTTGCCTGCGCACCGAAAACGTCAATAAGTAAACAACTCCATATTTGATTTTTTACTGTTAAATTCAATTTACATTTTGTAAAATGGGACAATCATTTGGATCAACACAATATTTAGATAGGTTGGTTGGTAGGTAAGTAGTTAAGTAGTTAGTTAAGTAGGTAGGTAGTAGTGTCGATATTTTGATACGTATCGAGACTGAAATATCTCAAGCAGTTCCAATACTCCTTTTCTGCAGTTTCGACATACCGATACCAGCTGTGCTTTCTCACTCTCTCTTCTCTCCGACGGCAAATTAACACACACCACCTCCTCTCACTCACTCGTCTCATTCACTCTGGTTGAATAGTGCTTAGTGCTGGGCGGTTTGACCAAAAATCAACATCACGGTTTTTTTCTAAATTATACCGGTTTCACGGTTTTTACCGTTTTTTTTTTTTTTTTTTCAAGCATGATGGGTGTTAACCACATTTTCTACTGAGTGAGAGAGGAAATACTGCAGTAGATTTACTTATAATGCCCTATTTTATTGTCATGAGTGACTATTATAGAAAAAATCCACACTAATATTAATAATACAGGTTTGCAAGGCTGTTTACAAAGAGGTGCCAGCAGGACGCGCTTTAGAAGCGGCAGAAACAGTGGTTTCCCCGGTAACGGCTGTACACAAAGCAGCAACGCTCATAAACACTGCTTTATCAGGAAAGATAAAGAAAGATTCAATCGTAATAACAAAGAAACTTTTCTAAAGACCGTCAGTTCACTTCAGATACGTTAATACAGTATAAAAACACGCGCGCCGCGAGAAAAAAGACACTCTCACCCCCACACGTCTCGTGCCCATTCTAGTCAATGCTTGTGTTTCAGATCGAAGCTTCCCAGAAGCGGCTCTCCGCGCCGCTTCGCTAAATATAGGCGCCTAGTCTATTTTGACGCACCGCGTGGAGGACGGAATAAAACCTTGTCGCAGCTGTAATGCGCCGCAGACGTGTGTTGTAAATGAGGGGTGAGACTGTGTCGCGCTGCGCCGCGTTCCGATTAAAGCGACATACACCGGTATTGCGGTATATTAAAAATTCATATCGTAACAAAAATAAACACCGGTATTCGGTATGAACCGGTAAACCGCCCAGCACTAATAGTGCTTGTATTGCGCATGATTTTAGTCATTCCCTCAGGTTTCGCTCACACACCGAAAGCATACGCACCACTGATGTATAAGATGTAGGTGTCGCGCACATAAAGCTGCCTCTCAAACAGCTCGCTAGAGCCAAAGTGGTTCTTGCGTGGCTTATTGCGCTTAAATGGTCTAATACATACAAAATTATGCCAAAATGCCCATCTTGCCAAATATTGAGGTGAACATAGTTTTGGAACATAAATAGTTGAGAGAAAACACATGCTGTGTAACAGTATGTTGGATCTTTTTGTTTTGTTTTGTAAATGTAGTTCAATGACTCAAATAAAGCCTCCCTGTGCTGTGTGTAAGCTATTACAACAAAAATTACCCAAATTATCAAAAAATTATGGGATAATAACAAATTATTTGTATGGCAGTATATATGGCAGCTTTCCCCATGGTATAAAAAATGGTATCGAATATCAATATTTTTCAAGATATCTTTTCGAAGTTGGAAATTCCAGTATTGTGACAACACTAATAGGTATTTTATTTGTTTGGTTGGTAGGTGGGTTCATTGATAAACATTACTTTAAAAAGGTTTTAAATGAACTCCTTTTTTAGATTACAATTAACTAATTGTTTTTTTTAGTTGTCAGTATCCATGATACATAATGCACTAACTGATGTCAACTAATTATATGGAATATTTAAATATTTTACATATTTACTAAAATAATTAGAAATAAATTTGAAAATTAAACCATTTAAGTAATGATCAAAACAAATGTTTTATTATTATATCTTCAAGCTGTTTTTTTTGTTAGAAACTTGCACTGTAGATATCTTTTTCAAAATGACACAAAATGAGCTTTTACTAGTGTATTGTAGCTTGGTGGTTTGGTGATTTTAAAGAATCGTCTCAGGGTGAATTCTATGGAAGCTTGTTTCCGCCACAAAATAAAAAAAAATAAAAGATAATTGCGACTTTTTATCTCACAATTGCGAGTTTACATCTCGCAATTCTGACTTTATTTCGAATTGCGAGATATAAAGTCAGAATTGTGTGTTTTAAAGTCGCAATTGCGTGTTATAAAGTCAGAATTCTGAGATATAAAGTCAGAATTGCGAGATATAAAGTCAGAATTGCGTGAAATAAAGTCACAATTGCGTGTTATAAAGTCAGAATTCTGACTTTTTTTCTCGCAATTGCGACTTTATATCACGCAATTCTGACTTTATATCTCAGAATTCTGACTTTATATCACGCAATTCTGACTTTATATCTCAGAATTCTGACTTTATATCACGCAATTGGGAGATATAAAGTCAGAATTGCATGATATAAATTCGCAATTGCGTGTTATAAAGTCAGAATTCTGAGATATAAACTATTCTGAGGTAAAAAAAAAAAAAAAAGTCCGTCTTTTTTTTCCCCTTAGAATTGGACTTTATATCTCACAATTCTGAGAAAAGATGTCAGAATTGCGAGATATAAACTCGCAATTATGTGTTATAAAGTCAGAATTGCGTGATATAAAGTCAGAATTCTGAGATATAAAGTCAGAATTGCGTGATATAAAGTCGCAATTGCGAGAAAAAAAGTCAGAATTCTGACTTTATAAGACGCAATTCTGACTTTATATCTCAGAATTCTGACTTTATATCTCGCAATTCTGACTTTATTTCTCCGAATTCTGACTTTATTTCACGCAATTCTGACTTTATTTCACGCAATTCTGACTTTATATCTCGCAATTCTGAGAAATAAAGTCAGAATTGCGAGATGTAAACTCGCAATTGTGAGATAAAAAGTCGCAATTATCTTTTATTTTTTTTATTTTGTGGCGGAAACAAGCTTCCATAGAATTCTAAGGTCTTGAGATGCTGAATGTTGTCTTCTCTCTCTCTGTCAGTGTACTATGAGGGTCTTCAGGACAAGCTGGCGCAGGTGCGTGATGCGCGGGCGGCACTGAACGCTCTGCGAGAGGAGCACCGGGAGAAGCTGCGACGGGCTGCCGAGGAGGCTGAGAGACAGAGACAAATCCAGCTCGCCCAGAAACTGGAGATCATGAGGCAGAAGAAACAGGCAAGTTGCTTTTCTGATCACCGTTGAATCACCTGACGAGGCGGGAAACTGACTGCGATTGGTTGCTGCAGGAGTATCTGGAGATGCAAAGGCAGCTGGCGATTCAGCGCCTGCAGGAGCAAGAGAAGGAGAGACAGATGCGCCTGGAGCAGCAGAAACACACCATTCAGATGAGAGCACAGATGCCTGCCTTCTCTCTGCCTTACTCACAGGTGCGCACTGCTGCGTCCACACTTTTGACACAGTCAGCCTGCCGTAGTGTGCAGAGGAATTAATCAGTCATGATATAATATAAGTTAACAAGTAAATGCATAATTTGTATATCTTTGTAGATATCTGAAAGTTTGCTCTTACTGAGGATTGAATTTGAGTTGCTTGAAGAGCTGGCCAATATTAAAGGGATACTTCACCTCTGGGAAGATGAATGTGTATTTAAAATAGGTCATTTAAGTAGAAGAAATGTGGAGAAATTTTTGAATTTGGAGCTTTCTAGACTGAGAAAAGCCAGAAAATGTATTTTTGGCTTATGTGGATGAAAGACAACAACTCCCAGAATGCACTTGCTTCGCTGCCTTAGGAGGCCACGCCTACCGGTTAGAGAGCACAGTTGAAAACAACAAGGCTAGCCTAAGTAAGTGATGAGTTTGCCAGGGATTTAGAGACCCAAAATGTCCGGGATTCGGCTTTTGCGTTCTACAGTCGCCATTCATCATGTTTACTGTGGCGAGCAGGACGAGGCTGACGGCCGCGGGAGAACGGCGCGAGGCCGGTGGCTTCATTACTGAGACGCGCCGGGTCTCGCATCTCTCACGGAGGAGCGGGAATTTTCTTAGCAATGTTAAAACGCACATCAACCAACCAATCACTTGTTTAGCGTTCATGTAAACACTACAGTCAGATTCACCGATCGGAATTAATTCAGTTAGATTGAAACGAGAGGTGTGCATGTAAACAATGAATGGCGACCGCAGAACGCAAAAGCCGAATCCCGGACATTTTTAACAGTCTCGCCCGCCGGACAAGTCCGGGAAAAGGAAGATGGTAACCCCTACTTACTCAGCTTTCTCCTATTATTCAGCTTTCTCCACAGAACAAGAGCATGCTAGCTTAGCTTCCAAAGAAAGACGGCTGATACTGTGTACATTCTGTGAGTGAGATCCCACCCTGTATGGGCGGGTTGAAAACATGCGGAACAACGCCATCTACTGGCTGTAGTCTTTAGCCTCTGGACAGAAAATCCTCCGATGACGCAAAATGACGATTTTTGCGTCATCGGAGGATTTTTTCCAGACAAAAAATACATAAATCTCTCCTCTCAGGGGGATATGAGGGGGGAAAGCATGGTAATTCGAAAATACTACAGGTTTTCTACTAATACAAAGCTTAATGCTAAATCCTGAAGTAACCCTTTAAAAGCAGTATATTTTGACATTTTTGACAATTTAATATCTCTAATAATAGATATATTTTGAAATGTCTTGTAAAAAGTAAAATAATAATGGGTCAATATACACCAATCCTTAGTTTCAAAATTTGTTTTTGTCTTGCCCTGATTCACTACGGTAAGCCTCTTATAAGTGTTTATAATATTAAGTTAAAATCACTAAATTAAAAATGATGATAAATCAAAACAAAAGCACTAATGGTAACTTGTAGGAGGAATGCAAACATTCACTCATCTGAACATAGCAATTATTACATTTTATACCCTATTACAAAAGTCCCTTTACAATTGCAGCTTTCGTAAAAGTACAGTTGTGTGTATTACATGTAGAATTATAAACCTGCATTTAACCTCCAATGAGTATTTTAGAAAATATCGGAGCTAGTGCTCTGTCACCCCTGCTTCAGTCTTTAAAGTTTAACGGAGACCCGTTTGCTGTCAGGACAATCCTTTCTGCGAAATGGAAATAATCACTTGACTTAAAATGCACAGACACAATTAATTCATAATCAGATTCTTAGGTGATCATTGTGATCCTCACTGATTTATCGATTAGTTGTTGTAGCCTTGTTTGTAATGTTCTGTTTGCAGATGCAGTCGCTGCCTCCTAACGTTGCCGGAGGGGTGGGGTATCCCCCCGCTGGCCCTCCCAGTTATCCAGGCACGTTCAGTCCTGCTGGTTCAGTGGAGGGGTCGCCCATGCATGGAGTCTACATGAACCAGCCCGGACAGACGTCTGCTGGTGGCCCGTACCAGGCCATGCCTGCAGGTCACCCAAACATCCTCTACCTTTTGTTAATGATTCAACTAGATAAGCTTCTAATGTGGTACAATTATTTTTTCAAATTTATTAATAGATTCTCTACCCACTGTTTTTTAGATCCCAACATGGTGAACGCTTACATGTATCAGCCTGCTGGCACCAGCGGACAGCCAGTCGCCCCTGGACAAGCCCCTCCCACAACCACCCCTGCCTACACTAACTACCAGCCCACACCCACGCAGGGCTACCAGGTCAGGACATCCCATTCAGAATCAAAGCCTTACATTTACCTAATATGGGGTTAAAAACACTGATTTTATACGATTCTCACTTCAGTGAACTGATATTGATTCTTAAATGCCAATTATCAATCTTTTATTCTGTTGTTTACAGTTGATGTGTGAACAAAACTTTACTAAACACTATTTGTAACGCACACCCCATCCAAATACGTTTTGTGGTTTGTCACTTTTGAAATGAAACAGTCATAGTTTTCAATTAATATGAATTTTATTTGGAAATTCAAACAATAAGTGCTGTTTTGGCGCTCTTAATGTGATCGCTGTGGCATCTCAGTTCAAGCACCACGTGAGCTGATCATCTCTTCTGCTTTAGTATTAGCCGCTTTCCGACCAAGTAGTTCTAGGAACTTAGTTCTAGGAACTGTCCACTTCTAAACAGTTCTAAGAACTGCTCTCCCCCAAACTCGGTTTTGCTGTTTGCGTTCGCACTGGCCAAGTGGCCATAGGAACTGGTAGGAGGGGTAAGGGAGTGACGCAAGCACGGTGACTTTTATTTTGACGGCGCAACAGACCTTTATTTTGGCGGCGCTGAGAACGCCAGAGCAAACAATGCTCGCATTCTCTGTGTTTATTAGTTAGTGATCTGTCTAACAGTACTGTTTAACATGTTATTAGATAGAACTGTTATAGAAAGTAGACAGTATATGAAAAAAGGTTATTAGCCTACATAATCATGTTTGGCTTGGCCCCCTCAAAGTTGCGTTGGATTTTCTCTTCAGCATAAAGGTTTAGAGACCCATCTATCACTGTTTTCCATGTTTGTATAGTTAGTTTATGGAGTAAATATATAGGCTATAATCTTTGTGTTTACATTATAGCTGTTTTAAAAATGGCGGGTGCTGGTGTTCCACATGCGTTCGGTCAATCAGCGTACACTAACGTCACGGATAGTTCCTATAGTGCTGGTTTAGACCCTACTCTGAAGTAGGACCTAAATTAGTTCCTACAAATGGAGTTCCTAGAACTAAAATCGTTCCTAGTCGGCGTGTTCGCACCGCAGGAACATCCGGGTACTTTAGTCAATAGTTCTAGAAACTGTGAAAAGGTTCCTCCGGTCGGAAAGCGGCTATTGTTACAGTACAAAATAAACATGAATGAATGAACGTCAGAAGGTATATTGAAAGATACAGTACAACTTACTGAAATGTATCATGTCACATGCAATTGTTCAATGAGTGTTTACAGAAAGATAAAACCACTTGTAAAGTCACGTAATGTTACATTTACCTCAGAAAAGCCATTCACTGTCCATAAACTAGATAGTTAGCTGGAAAAATGACCTCTAGAGAAGAGCGTTTTTATAAATAAATGCATTTTGTCATATTTTTACGTAAGCTGTTCTTCAATATTAAATGTAAGTTTGAATAAATCGGTGATAAACATGTTTAAATGTTTATTTCAAAAACTAATTGGTGTAGAAACATTTATGTCATTAAAAGATTATTATCACAACTTTATTTTAAAAACTGCCTTGTGTAATTTAAATGTATTCATGTCCGTTGTTATTTTAACCTCTAAATATTATAGTAATGTACCAACTGACACGGCGTTCCCCATATAGTTAACGGTGTTAGTTGAAAGATATTTTTGACGTACTGTACCTGATATATACTGTATATCCAAATGAATTGATAAAGAATTGAATTGAATCAATATCAGAATTGAATGGAATTGCAAGCTTAATCGAAATCGAGTTATGAAAAGTATGTCTATTCCCAGCCCTAACAAAACACAATGTTTAATGTTGGGCATGAATGTTTTCATGTTGTTTCTCTAGAACGTGGTGTCCCAAGCTCAGAGTTTGCCCCCTATGTCCCAGGCTCCCCCCACCAATGGTATTGCCTACATGGGCTACCAGCCATACAACATGCAGGTATGCTTTACTATATCAGAGCACATTCGTGGCTTGCATTAAACCTGTATGTCTCAGATCTCATGTCCTTCTCATAAACCATACAGGATGTAAAGTTTGATTGCTGTTGCATTCTGTTGCAGAATATGATGAACGCTCTTCCAGGACAAGACCCCAACATGCCCCCCCAACAGCCCTACATGCCTGGGCAGCAGCCTATGTACCAGCAGGTCAGAAGTTTTATGGATAAATATTTCGTTGTGTGGAATAGCATACTCGCATACTACTCTCTTAACATTTTGACAGTGTATTTTTTTACACATCCTAGACATGTTATACCTTACGGTAGTGTTGTCAAAGTCATTACTGAAATTTTTTTACTGAAAATGTGATGATACCATTATTTCCCTCTAGCATTTTGAGCGCTGTTGAATGGATTTCTTAAACACCTCTGATTGGCCATTGCGATCACACACTCAACATATGTCTCTGATTGGCCACTGCATTCACACGCTCAAAATATATGTCTCTGATTGGCCATCCAGAGACACGCTCAGCATATATGTCTCTGATTGGCCTTTGAGTTCATGCGCTCAACATATATGTCTGATTGGCCATTGTGTTCACGCACTCAAAATATATGTCTCTGATTGGCCATTCAGAGACACGCTCAACATATGTCTCTGATTGGCCATTGCGTTCACACGCTCAACATATGTATCTGATTGGCTACAATGATCAACGCTTCAAATACATGTTGTCTTCACCGAGCGCTTCACAGAGACACATGGGCGCGTTTGAAAGCAGGTGTCTATCAGCAGATCCGTCTATCAGTGAATATATTAGGGATCCGCTGATAGACACCTGCTTTCCAACGCTCCCGTGTGTATCTGTGTAAGCGCTCTGTGAAGAGCGTAAAGATGTCATTGTTGATCATTGTAGCCAATCAGAGACATATATGTTGAGTGTGTGAACACAATGGCCAACCAGAGGTGTTTAAGAATCTATTCAACAGTGCTCAAAATGCTAGAGGGAAATGCTGATATTGTCACATTTAAAACATTTCAGTACCAAAATGATCAGTATACACTCAACTGTTTGTTGATGTTTTTGAACAGATGGCTCCCCCTGGTGGTCCGCAGCAGCAGTCCCAACAGCAGCACCCGCAGGCTCCTCCGGGCAGTGCAGAGGCTCAGCTCATTTCATTCGACTGATCGCTCATCATATGCCTTCACCCACCAGATCCAGCACACTACATCCAACCCTCCTGCACCCTGCCGGTTCTGGGGTCATTATCCTCCACCTGCTCTCGCTTCACAAGTGTTGAAGGTGTACAGATACAGTAAAAGCATCTGGCTGTCTGAGTCCCTCTCCCTTCCCTGTCTCTTTAAATGGAGGAGGAGAGGCTACAGACAGAGCTGGTGGGGAACCTTTGTCTCTCAGCTGGATGAATCTCACAAAACTCAATGTCTGGGTCACATTTTACACCCAAAACAAAAGAACCCCTCCCCATAAAGAAAACCAAGCCCTTTTGGGGTATTTGGGGGTGTATTTAATTGTCATGAAAATAATGCATAAAATTCTTAATGGTCCTAAATTAAAAAAGGCTGCTTTATTGTTTATGGAAGCCCATTTCCACCACATAAGATGCTCATGCTTTGGATAAATCATAATTATGACATGAAAATTTTAATTATGTGATACTAAGTCATAATTGTGAGATTAAAATTCACAAATTTAATGTTAAAATTTTGTTGAAATGTTGAAAATCAAAATGATGAGACAACGTATTGTAAATATGACTATACGCATTTAGCAATTTAGAGTTTATCTCAGTTTCTCTATCATCTCAAATTTCAATATTATGGGTCATAATTAGGTTAGAAATTATGATGCTAAAAAGTTATAATTGTGACAATCTTTTTACATAAATTGAGACTTTTTATCATAATTATGACAATTTCTCGATCACATTTTAAAAATCATTTATTTTGAATCATAATTGAGTTAAGTTGTAATTAGAATGTTAAAAAGTTAATTGACAAATTTAATTTGACTTTTTACATCAAAATTGTATCTCATAATTATGATTTAGTATCTCATAATTTTAAATGTCATAATTATGATTTACCAAAGCATGATTCATTTTTTCTCATGTAGCAGAAGTGAGCTTCCATAAAGCCGTGATCTGGACATGTTTGTGAGATTCACCATACAGCTAACTTTCCTCTCTAGATTTTTTCAAATGTAGTTTTTCCTAATAAAAACGAGCTTATGCGAAGTTAGTCATTCGTACTATAGAGAAAGAAACACGGTTTGATTTAAAAAAAGACGACATAACCATCCTTTGTCTCATATTTTCTTAAAATGTGTTTGCATGAGTGAATATGTAACAGCCATTTGTTTTCTTAAATTTCGAGACTTGCTGGCTTTAGCAGAGGTCGCTGAGGCGTCACACACCATTTTCCAGCACCGCTCTGCTCTAAAAAGATCATGTGACACTCCCGTGCTGGTTTCTGTGTCTGCAGTTCTAGAAATATTTCAGAAACTCTTGAGTTTAGGATCAGTGTTGTGGAATCCTTGCTAATGATTCGTGCGGTAGATGGTGCACACATTGGCTTCTGTCATATAATTAACAGCCAATGAGATGTCAACTTTACTGCCATTTGCATATCACCAATGGAATAGATCCAGATAAACGGGCTGGTGTTTCCAAGTACTGCATGTGAGTTTGCCAGACGTCTTTGCTCGATGTGGATCAGCCAGGGGTTCAGAACCAGACGAATCAGTCGATCTCAAAAGCCGCAGTTTCATTACCAATTAATCGCAGTGTAGAATTGAGCATCAATGGCAGACAAAGGAAGTCTATTTTTAACAGTGGTTATGGATGGTTTTGAAGAGAGATGGACAGCTTTTGGATGATTTGAACGGTGCATGTTTGTAACAAACACACACAACCGGTGACTTCTGTAACCCATTTAATATCATCTTTGTTCCATACTGATCCGCCTCATCTTAAAAAAGTAATTTTAAAATCATATTTAATAAATATCTTGTTCTTTTATTGGTCATACATTAGTGGAAATGTTTCTTTTCTTGTCTCTGAAAGTATGTGCACAATAAAACAATGTAAATCTGTCCGGTTTGTGTGTTTTACAGTACTGTTAGAATGTGAAAATAATGTGAAACTGAGTTCACTGATGGGAAGTGGCTGTTTTATCCCGTTTTCTGAATGAATGGATTTGCTACAGTCTTCTGAAGACAAGGCATTTGTTGCTCTCAGGCATCTCAATCTGTTGAATAATTAAGCAAATGACAGGTTATTAATATTCCGTCTGGAACAGGAATCAGTGAATCGCATGACACCTGTCAAGAACGCCCTTCTCATGTTTCTAATATCACCATGATGAGAAATTATATTTAGCTTAAAGTCCCCCTGTAGTAAATAATTTCATCCCTTAAAACTCATCTTTGATCACCAAAATGACAAATTTAAATGTTTTTTCCTTGGAAAAAAAGAAAAATCTGTCATGCCTTAAGATAGTTTGAACGTAACTCTACACCCTTGCCTCATTTAGTCATGCGGTTCTATGAATATGGAAATATTCCCCGCCTCCACTCACTCACACCAGCTCAGAGATCCACCACAGACATATAAACAACATTAAAAGCTTGATTTAAGGGGGACTTTAAGTATGAATGAAAAAAAATGAAGCATGTATTTAAGACTATTAAAGGGTAACTAAACCCCTGGTCAGAGCTTGACTCCACCCACTGGCAATATTTGAAAAATGCTGGAAAAGTAGGCAGAGCCCAGTGGAGAGGGGGCGTGCATCTGAGACGTATCTCTCTGTAGGTAAGGGCGTGGTTAGCTGGTACCCTCTGACATCAGAGTGTACCACAACTTCCAATAGGAAAATTCAACTGCAGTAGCCACTGTTCAACCTGAAGAGGACAGCACTCAGACGTTTTTACACCATATTTTGTAAAATTAAAACACTTTAAACACAAATGTCAAAAAAATTACTTGAATCAGTGAACAGCACTAATAAAGCCCCAATCTTACAGAGCATTAACTAAAAAAAGTTGGTTTAGGGTTTAGTTACCCTTTAAGATTTAGTGTGTTGTGACATTATTTTCATCATAATTTAGCAAATAAAACCCTCCAACCCCTAAATCCTCATTACAGTTTAACACCGACATGAAAAAAAATGTGTATGTTATGTTAGTATTATATTGCAATGTGAATAATAAAAGAAAACCATCACTGAGAATGAGGATTACAGAAAAAAAAAAAAACATTCAAATGCATTATGATTATTAAAATTATTGGAGAAATTTGCTTAATTGTTGTATGGTTCAAAATCAAAATGGCGTCGTCTTTTTGACTTTAGGTTCAGTTCATTATTTGGTTTCTTGTTTGTACTAGAATAGGTTAACATGCTTTAATGTTCACATACTGTACATTTTTGCAACACCTTTATTCCCAGATAGTCTGAAACTCTGATTTCTAGGAAGCCCCGCCTTCTGAAAAGCCCATAGTGTTCTGATTGGCCAGAAGACCCAGTGTGTTGCGATTGGCCAAAAACATCAAGCGTTTGTCAGAAATGTAACTCCCCTCTCCATAATCGTTAGCTTCAACTTCCAAGGCTTCAGAAGCAATTGCAAACATGAACGATTAATAAAGTCATTGGTTTTTCAGATTCGGGAAAATGTCCCTTTCTTGTAGACTATGAGCTTTGTCACTGTGCAGATCTTATACATGTACAAGCATACACTTTACAAAAGAAAAGATAAGGAAAACATTAAAAAGCATCATACGACCCCTTTAAGGCTTCAAAAATGAGATTGAGCGTCCCTCACCATTCGTTCCATCCTCATCCCATTGCTGAAGGCCAGCTGTCGGAGCACGTCGATGTCTGGAAGACCCCACTCCGGATTCCTGATGACAGTAGGTGTAAAACAGGGGAAGGTTTGTAAGCAGTGCACCTGAAACACCTGTCTGCATATTTCATCTAATACCTCGCTAAATAGGCTACTGAATCTTGAAATAAAGAGGCAAAAGGAGTCTGGGTGTGAAAACCCACATCTGGCGTAACGTCTGGTCCAGGTGTTCATTGCAGATGGGAGTGATGGTGCCATTGATCGCGTACGGCTGAGAGACATTCATTACACAATGTTATGATGTTTATACTGAGATTTGTCTTGTATTAAAAGTGATTATAACTAAGTTGTTTATCAAACATAATTGGACAACATGTAGAAATGAGATAAACTCACTCCGTAAGTCATTAGAAGGCCGTTCTGTTTCAGTATCTGCCCAGATCCTTTAAACACACCCTGTGGATTACATTAATGTCACCATGAAATCAAATTTGACAGTTCTTGTTTTTTTTTAAGGAATATTGCAGTATTTATGAATGATTTATCCACATATTGATTTATTTTTTAAATGAATGTGCCTCGTAATCTTTAAACAAAAGCAACAATTCTTCTCTGAAGACGTGTTTACCGGGGCAACCTGTCACTCACATGAGATCAGCCAATAGCAAACCACAACCATCCAATCAATTCCCCATGGACAACATAAAGTCTACACTTGTTTGAGAAGACGTAGCCTAAGCAATAAGGAACGAGAGGTTGTGCTGTATCGTGAATAAGTCACGGCTGAAGGGGGTTGTTTTAGGCACGATCGAACCGTTTTATTAAACCGTTACCACACAATACAAATATTAAAGCCCAAAAATATGTACCAGCATCCAGAGTTCTCACGAGAGCACAAGTTGAATTTGCTCAGCGAGTTACTCTGGGGTCGAGTAATGATGCTCATTAAATATGCCCCTCGATCTGAGCTGCACCAATCACATCGGGTTATCTGATATAGGCGGGCCAGAGGCGAGCTAAACAGATGACGACAGCGCTGTGAATTATGTAGGCTATACCCGTGTAAAAGCAGATGAGTGTGTGTACTGTATATGTGTGTGTCATCATACCTCTGCAGTGCTGAAGGGGCTGTACTGGAGCAGGTTGATCGCTATGATAATGTCACAGGAGCTTCGTGGCAGTCCTGCCCATTTCTCCCAGGGTTCACTGGCATCCAGATGCACCGGCTCCAGTGCTGTTTTTACTTTAGTGGCCTCAATGTAAGCTCTGATACTGCAGCAGAGTAACGTTACGCTCAAAACCCAGATCATTCCATAATACACACTTGAAAATAAAGGCTCCAAAACTGGATTTCCACAGTGGTGTCATAGATAGAAATACATTTTTGGTTCCTCAAAAACCTTTCAGTGAACT
This sequence comes from Scardinius erythrophthalmus, assembly GCF_964197995.2. Taxonomy (NCBI): domain Eukaryota; kingdom Metazoa; phylum Chordata; class Actinopteri; order Cypriniformes; family Leuciscidae; genus Scardinius; species Scardinius erythrophthalmus. Next base: position 58,895,412 of record NC_138221.1, on the reverse strand, counting down.
ATTTTTTTTCTCAGAGGAACATTTTAAAGTCCCCCTGTGGTGAAAATCCAGCTTTTAATGTTGTTTAAATGTCTATGTGGTTCACTTTAAGACAAACCATGTGTATATTCATAAGTCAACATCATTGCTGAATATTTTCTCCTTAAAGGAGAACTCGGCAACTCTAGCGAACTCTAGTCACTTCTTCGCTGATTTTCCCTTTTGTTGTCGCATGTTTTTCCCACGAGCTCCCCCTACAGCTGTGGGGGGGCGTATATTTCACAACACGGTCGTAAACAACTTGCGGCGGCCTCCTCCCCATCTCTACCGCTGCTCATGTGCGTTTGTTTTGATCGGAGAAAGCCAACTGAATCGTGTGGAGCTTTGTCTAACGAGGTGGGTAATCTGGTAATACATCATTCATGCGTGTGTGTTTACGTTGAATTGCCGTAAAGCGATTCGTGTTTCGCGCTCGTTCTCGTTCTCGCTTCTCACGAGACTTCCAATTTCTATTTTGCCGGGACGGTAGTCCCCAAGTTGCAAGGTTGGTTTTCCGCCTGGGAACGCTGGGGGGAGCGGGGAAAGTCACCAATATCACCAGAACAGGTTGTTTAACCATACAAATGATTTCTAGACAGTTTTATTAAGTTAAAAAAGTTACCAAGTTCTCCTTTAAAACTGCAGTGAACCAAAGACAGTCTCAAAAACACGGTTTGAAATCGCTGGTGTTTCTGACGTCACAAACTACCTTGTAACCAATCAGGTCAACGTGTGATCGTCAACCAGTGGATCTCTGAGCTGGAGTGAGTGAGTGGAGGCGGGGCTAATTTCCATATCCATATAACCACGTATACTAAACGAGGCAAGGGTGTAGAGTTATGTTCAAGCTCTTTTAAGGCATTAAGAATTTTTTCAGAGGAAAAAAAGTTTAAATATGTAATTTTTATGATGAGGTTTAAGGGATGAAATTATTGACTACAGGGGGACTTCCATTATAAAGAACCTTTTGTGGAATGGAAATATTCATGGAACCATAAATGCCAATAAAGAACCTTTATTTTTACGAGTGTATATAAGAGTTATGACATTTATAATAGCACAGTAACAGAGACAGCAGCCCGTGTACCTGTTTCGGGATTCCTCCTTGATGTCTGACGGCTGCCATGTGACAAAGGGCATTTCTTGAGCGAAGTGCACCACATGCTGGCCCGTGCCGGATCCTAACTCAAGGCCGAACAGCTCACGATGAGACTGATCCTCCAGAATCTCCCACAGTACCGACAGCAAGCTGTCCTGACTCCGCTCGGCCGCCGGCGAGAGCAGCATGATCTGCAGCAGAAGGGAATATTAAACATATACTTAATATACTTAAACATATTTTTTATAGGTGGTAGAATGACGCCATTGCCCCAAGGCTGTGGCGATAAATACAGACCAGTTTGCAAAATCACCACAAAGGCGCAAAGGGATGTTTGGCACCATTGATAAGGCTTTCATTTGTAAATGAAGATTAAAGTCATCATGAAATCAAAATGGCCGATTCTTATTTATTTATTTTTATTATAAATGATTTACCCATGCACATTTCTTTTTAAATTCATGTGTCCTCATAATCTTTAATCAAAATAACCTTCTCTTCTCTGATGATGTGTTTACTGACGTGAGGACGGGGCAACATGTCAATCACATGAGATCCACCAATAGCAAACCACAACCATCCAATCAATTCCCCATGGACAATATCAAGCCCCGCCCTTCATTTGTTCTTGTCCGAGAAGCCGTTTCACTCACACGTCACAATAGGGAAGAAAACACTATAGCAATTTCCGTTTCATGCTGACTTTAAAGTAATGGAAAAAATACTACTACTAATAATAATATATCATTATAACATTGAATCTCGATTTATCATAGGTAGCTAAGATTCCAGCAACTGCTACAGTGAAATATTACAGTGACCGCAGTGCTTGAATTTGCTCATTTTTTGTAGTCTGTATTTTAAGTTACTACACATTATGCCATAAAATAAAAATGATAGAGGTGGATTACTCTAAATTGGGACATTATGTGACAACCTAGTTTTCTAATACATGGATATATTTTCACATGCGTGAAATCACATTATTTAATGTCACAAATAAAACGTGTTATAATTAATCGATGCATTTCGACAAGTTACGCACTTTGATATTCATTATCTGTCATTTTTTGACACATCTTTTCCATATAGCCCTACACATGACATGCCAAAATATAGGCTAATTTCCATGAATTTAAAAATTGTTGGCCACTTTTAATTAAATCGTTCCTTCGTTGTTTTTTGGTAAAACTAAGAACATTGTAGCTTGTATTTGTAGGAACAGAACTCAGAGACACATGATAAAGATGTTGTTGATACTCACGCTGTGCTGTAGTTCAGTCGGAGCAGTGGAAGAGCTCAGTGGTGGACAGCAGATTGATCAGGAGATTACACGGGTAAGAAGCTTCTGTCTGCTCCTCCCCTTTAAGATCTGTATAACCAAACGCCTCAACATTTATACAATAAGGAAATAAACGGAGAATGCAAATAACATTTATAGCCAACCTTTAAATAGCCTAACCTTTTTGTTGAGCTAGATTCCATCAAATTCCATCATTAGTTAATTCTTTGTTTTTATAGGTTAATCCATCTCAATTTGATTTCCGAATGTTTGCCTATGAATTGGTACTTTAAAACTATAGTTTCTTGTTATTAATAATTTTTTTATTTTACTTATATAAGCATTCATGGTGGACATTTTGGTCACATCAAGATAGCCTGAGCTCCTTGAAACAAAAACTGACACATATGCACTTTACATGTACACATATATTTTGCACATTCTTGCTCCTTAAACGTAGAACTTAGTCCAAATAGAATGATCAAGATCATTAAAAGTTTCACTTAAAATGTCAGTTTATAATGGGAAGGATTTGAGTCTCAGTCATATATATATATATATATATATATATATATATATATATATATATATATATATATATATATATATATATATATATATATATATATTTTTTTTTAGCGAGCATCTTAGTGTGACATAGCCTACATGCAGAATAGTTCTGAATTTTTATTTTAATATTATATTATTATTTTTTTTTTAATGCATTTTTTAACATGTCTCCTCCTTGATTATCTGGTGGATGAAATTGTCACATAGCCCTAAATGGCGTCTATGCTAACTTTCAACCAATCAAATCAATGAATCAATCATTATATTTATTTATGGTTTATAGTTAACAGTAAATAAAGTTAACATTAAATAAAATTAGATACGAATTGTGAGTGGCATAAATAGGCTATTATTTCAAGGATTTGTTTTAGAAACCTTTATCTACCCTAATTTGTGTATGCATCAATTTAGAGAGATATTAATAACCCACGTCTGTAGGTTTTTATCACGGTATTTATTTATTTTATATTTCTTGCCCATTGTTTACAGATTCATTAAAGTCATTTAATTAAAGGGATAGTTCACCCCAAAACGAAAATTCTGTCATCGTTAACTCACATTGTTCTAAACCTGTTTGTGTTTCTTATTTTGAAAAATGTCAGTTACCAAACAGCTGCTGCTCCATTGACTTCCATAGTAGGAAAAGAAAATACTATGGAACTCAATGCGGACCAAAAACAGTTTGGTAACCAACATTCTTCAACATATCTCTTGTTCAACAAAACAAAGAAACGCATACAGGTTTAGAACAACTTGAGGGTGAGTAAATGAGGACAGAATTGTCATTTTTGGCTGAACTCTCCCTTTATGAAGGTTTTGTGAAAGGAGGGTTTTAAATAAAGTTTACCCCTCCGTCGCAATGCATTGTGGGTAGGTCAGGAAGCGCCGGTGGAGGACGCCATGTGCTTCAGCTAGAGGAGGACCGACAGTCAGTCAGTCTCAGTCACACACTCACACACACTGTTCGGTCGTTCACGGAATCGGGTCATGATGTATTGCAGCAGACACTGCGTCCGGATCGCGCTGCGGGCCGCGGCAAACACACACCGGTAAGATCCAGAGACTCAACTAAACCCCCTGCAACCCTCAAGGGCAGAGGACTGACACATACTACAAGCATCGCTGTCAATAAAACACACACACAGATCTTATTAATATAACTGTGTGATGTGCTAGCATGAGCTGCATCTTTATTATTCTGCGTCAGATCTGATGCATTCATCGCTGACCGTCAGAAGTGAGGGAGTGTAGTTTAATTCATGCACTGCATTGATGTTGCATCTGATAACTAAACAAGAATGACCCCAACGTGTAAGGTCACGTGACTTCTGTTAATCAATCACAAGTGTACAAGTTCCTCTTATGCATGTCTAGTAGTGGTCATTCAACCGATATAGAGAGAGCAGAGCATGGACATCTGGGCTTTGTCTGTTCATTTACAGCTGGAAGCTGTTTTGAAATGATTGAAACACAGTTGTGATGTAAAATGTATATTTTTTCTATTATGTTCTGTTACTGGGTCTGTAGTCAAATGCAAGTAAATGTATGTGACATTGACCGTGGGAACTGCTCTGTCCTAAAGGTCAGCAGTGGGTACACTAGCACCCTTAAGCTAAGTAACCATTAATAATAGTAGATACAAAACCTTACTGAGGTTTCGCTTGAGGGGTTTTATGCCACACTTTCTTTCATTGATGCTCTCGATCCTCAAAAATCATGGTCATCATTGCTGTGCTCACTGCTCACTGGTAATATATTGTGTAATAAAAAATGCAAAACATTTTCACTAGTTGTCCCAGACTTTTGGATCCCGCTGTATATTTATAATGCAATTCAATGAAAACAGATGTTGAGTTTCAATTATACAATATTTACTGAATCATAAAATAATTTTTGAAAACCAAAATTGTGTATCCTTTATAGTAGTAAAAAATGTAGGCCTGTATTATCTATAATATAGCCTACATAAAGTTTCTGAAAGAGTCTCTTTTGCGCATCAGAAATGCAGTAAAAACAGTCATATTGTCAAATATTATTACATTTTAAAATAATTGTTTTCTACTTTAAAGGGTTAGTTCACCCAAAAATGAAAATTCTGTCAGTAATTACTCACCCTCATGTTGTTCCAACCATGTAAGTCTTTCGTTCATCTTCGGAACACAAATTAAGATATTTTTGATGAAATCTGACATAATTTTGACTCCTCCATAGGCTTCCAGTGTGACCGAAACTCACCGGCCCAGAATAGTTATTAAAACATCGTTAATATAGTCCAAGTAACTACAGTGGCACTACATTAAGTTTATCATGCGACGAGAATACTTTTTGTGCGCAAAAACAAACAAAAATAACGACTTTATTCCACTTTTCATTTCCTTCTCTCTGGGCCTCGTAGTGTTTTTGCGCTGCGCGTCTGTGTTGCACGTCATCACGCAACACACACATGACCGGCGTCGGCCAATAGTGAGCCTACGTGGTGACGTGTAACACAGACGCGCTACGCATTGTGCGCAAAAAGACTACGCGAACCAACTAGAGGCCCAGAGAGAAGGAAATGAAAAGTGGAATAAAGTCGTTATTTTTATTTGTTTTTGCGCACAGAAAGTATTCTCGTCGCTTGATATACTTAAGATTGAGCCACTGGAGTCACTTGGACTATATTAACGATCTCTTTAATAACTTTTCTGGGCCAGCAAGTTTCGGTCACCTAGCAGCCTATGGAGGAGTGAAACATGGCTCAGATTTCATCAAAAATATCTTAATTTGTGTTCCGAAGATGAACGAAGGTCTTACGCGGTTGGAACAACATGAGGGTGAGTAATTACTGACAGAATTTTAATTTTTGGGTGAACTAACCCTTTAATATATTTTAAAATGTAATGTATTCCTGTGATCAGAGCTGGATTTTCAGCATCATTACTCCAGTCTTCAGTGTCACATGATCCTTCAGAAATCATTATAATTTGATGATTTGATGCTCAAAAGACATTTCTGATTATTATCAGTGTTAAAAACAGTTGTGCTGTGCAATATTTTAGTGGAAACCGTGATACATTTTTTTTTTTTTCAGGATTCTTTGAATTGAAAGTTCAAAAGAACAGATTAATATGAAGCAGGCTTGTTAAATGATGTCTTTCTTTTGAAAATAATATTGACCCAAACTTCTGAATGGTAAAATCATGCTAATCACTAGTAAAGACATTATTTGGAGTAATAACTCAGCCACACATTGATTTTTTTGCTAATAGATGCTCAATATGGTGTTGCTGCTTTATACGCTCATGATTGTTGTGTGAATGGACACGTTTCACAGACACAAGCTACAGACGACAGCGCTGTGTGCCCTGCGAACGCTCAAGACCAGTCCTGTCAGTGCGTCTGGTGCCATTACAACACCTCCTCTGGATGGGGCACCCAAGCAATACTCGCCCAAAATCCAACAGCTCGTCAGTGACATCGCCAACCTCACGCTCATAGAAGTGTCCGACCTCAACGAGTTACTAAAGGTACAGCGCACTGTGTGTGTGTGTGTGTGTGTGTGTGTGTGTGTGTGTGTGTGTGAAATAAAATACAGTAGAAATCTATTTAAAAATAGCCAAATTATGTTTCCCACTAAATGAACAGAAGGATAAGTGATATTTAATCATTTTAATTCATATACACAGTCATATTTTTATATCGTGACACACAACAATACACATTGTTTGCCTACATTTATTTTAACTGGGAATACTGTGAACGTTTTTCAGTGATGATACAAAAAGTAGTGCGCTTAATTGTACTGGATGTGCACTTTATTTTCACAAACTTTCTTGTAGATATTATTATAATATTAATGAAAAAGGCCACTTGAGTGCACTTAAAAAGAGCACACTTTCATGACTGTTCATTAACATACTTGAACCTTTAAAAATGCACATTGTAAATAATGTCTAATTAAAAGTACATTTTAAATCATTATTTGTAATAATATTTTGTCGTGTTTCAAAGATGCACTTATTTTGATATGTTGAATAACATACTAAAGCAAATGTAATATACTTGATTATAATTTTAACTATACAGGGTTATTCAGTTTAACTGAATTGAAATGTTGTCATTACAAAGATATTTAAATACTGGCACGTTTCCACATAAATTACATTGAAGTATAATTCAGTTTACCATAAATGCTTGTCGGAACATTCAGCAGTATATGTGATTTCTGTAGTAAGTATTTTTTTAATGTAAAGTATATGGGCTGTTTGAACTGATTCACAGAAAAGAATCAAAGTTTTAACTCTTTAATAATTGCGAGACAAGAAGCAATTGCAAAATTAGTTTTATTAGAGACATCATCTTTTGTAGACTTAGTTGTCAAATAAAATTCTTCACTATATTCATGATGTTGCTGAATTTAAAATCACCTGCAAAATCATTGTGAATATTGACTCGATTGCCCGGCTGTAATCTTATTCTTAAGCTGAAAACACTGACGTATATGTATTTTTGTCCCCATCAGAAAACACTGAACATTCAGGATGTTGGAATGATGGCAATGGGCTCAATGGCAGCAATGCCTTCTGCAGCTGAGGTAAAGATATACTCCCATGTCCTGCGAATTTATATTTTCTTTTTGTGTGTGAGTGGAGTCAACTGTAGCATACAGTTTTTTTGATAAGCTATAGACCTTATTCAGAGCAGCGCCATGCCAGTGTTTGCCGTGGCAAACTTGCCGTGTTTCCAATGGCATCCGCTGTAAAAAGCTGTATAAAGCTCCTTGATTACTTACAATTTTCCACAGCTTATATTGTCGGGAGTTTTTTGTCAACTGAAATGTCATGGAAAGATGTTTTCCAGTGTTTCATGAGCAGAACAATCCAAAAACACATTAACTAACAGTACAGCCCATTGAAGAGAGGCATGTCTGTCCCTCACAGCCTCGCTTTCATTTCCATTAAAAATCAAACATGGCGCTACTGTGAATAAGGTCTATTATCTAACATTAAATTAACCTAGCCTGGACAGAAGGTAGTTTTAAATGCATGAAATGACAACATGGAGAATGGGGTTTATCTTCAGAGGTTTTGACTTTCTCTGTTTTATGATTTTAAATGTCATTAAAAATAAGTGTAATACCCAGAAAAAAATGATTAGCTGTGTGCCACATTTGTTGTGCAATTGTTAATATTTTAAAATTTCACTCCCTATTACCCTTTTTTTTTTTTTTTTTTTGGTTTTGTTTCTTATTTGTAAATTATGTGTTCATGTAATCTTAACCATTACTGCTTTTGCACAAATCAAGGTTTTAAGCTGCATTTAGATGCATCCCAATTTTTGGTAAAATGGTTGCACAAATGTTTAAACCTCTTAGAAAATGTATAAAAGAGAAAACCTCTCATATTTTTACTGACCATTTGTTGAAAAGGAACTCCATTTTAAGAGTTTAAAATCATATTTTGTCCTTCTTGTGGAAAAAGTGCCATGTAACAGTTTTGTTAGTGAGTTTTTCCCCCTCTAATGTTTTAACTGAATTTGCAGGCGGTAGAGGAGGACGCGGCACCTGCAAAGAAAGAGAAAACACATTTTACAGTCAAACTGACAGAACTAAAGGCGGCTGATAAAGTCAAACTGATTAAAGAAGTGAAGAACTGCATGGAGGGAATAAATCTTGTACAGGTACGGTGTTTTTACATGAACTCACAGTTGAATGACATGGGAATGTTTTTTTTATAGGCCACTGTGGCAGAAAAAATTTAATATCTTTAAGTCTCTTATTGGCGCACATCAGTCTAGTCAAAAGTATTCGCAGTGACCAATTTTGTTCCCAAAGTTTGCTACTTCAGTTGTTGGAGTGTTGATGCACATTGTTTCTAGATTATTGTGCAGAGTGATCGAATGCATTCGCAAAAGCTTAATTGGCCCAAATAAATAAATTACCACTAAAACCCAAATTTCACTGTTTTTTGCCCCGGTACAAAATGACCAGCTAACATCATTTCACTATTCATATTAGCACATGGGAAAGTGTGAACAAGTACTAGTCAGGTAATATCACTGTCATTTTGATTAGATTATAAGAGCAGACCGATTGCTGTAAAACGAGGGAAGTGCGTCCAATCATTGTGTTCTTGTGTTAGCAATGGTAACCTCCCAAAAAAAGAAGTGCAACCATCATCACTTTGCATCAAAACGGCCTCACATGCAAGGAAATAGTCACAAAGAATATTGTACCTGAAAGAAGCGTTTACCAGATCACCAGAACTTCATCGAGAGTGGTTCAACTGCAGTGAAGAAGGCTTCAGGACGTCCCACAGTGTCCCGGACTGCCTCCCCTTGAGGAGTCGGCTCTGGAATCGTGTCGCCACCAGTGCAGAGCTGCTCAATATTGGCAGCAGGGTTAGTGTGAGTGCAAGACTTTGGGAAAATGACCTGGTGTCAAGAAGGGCACCAAAGAAGCCTGAACTTCTGCAGGAAGTATAAGGATTGGACAGCAGAAGACTGGTGCAAAGTTATTCTCTCTGAAGAAGCCCCGTTCCCACTGTTTGGGACATCTGGAGAAGAAAAGGTGAACGCTACCATGAGTCCTGTGTCGTGCCACACTTCTGCCCAAAAACACTGCCAGGAATAAAGAATGGTATCAAAACGTCCCGCAAGAACAACTGGGTCATTCCTTGTCAACTCAACCAGAGGTCCTCGGCTAAAAATTTAGATTTTGATATTTTTTTTCTGGTGAAAGAAATGCATAAATGAAGAAGAAAGCCAAAATATTACATTTCATGAGTGTATATTTAGTGAGTAATTCACTGTTTTCTAGAGGGGGTCAAAATGAAAATTTTCACCTGAGATTTGGAGCCAAATTACATGGGGTAAAAACCTGAGCCGGGGAAGTTTCTGAAATTTGGTTGCTTTTGACAATGAATGACTTTTAGCGATCCAGGAGCAAAGAGTGATGATGAAATGACTTGGAGATCATTACATTGAAAGTTTGGATCCGTGTCCAGGCAACTGTCCGGATCTTAATCCCATAGAGAACCTGCGGTCAGTCCTCAAAAGACGAGTGCACAAGCAGAAGCCCACAAATTGTGATAAACAATATGACAATTTGCTCTTCCATATGTAAAAGCACTTAGAGTACTTAAATGTAACGAATTATTATTATTATTATTATAAACTATATTTGCCTTCAGTCAGGATTTGGCCCAGAAACTGATATCCAGTATGCAATCGCGTACAGAGTCAATCGCAAGGTTATGAAGAAGGGTCATTGCTACATATATTGACACTTCGCATTTATTGAATGTATTTTTGCAAATGAAAGCCTTTAAAACTTATGAAACGTATCTACATATACTGAAGCAGCATACGGAATCCATGCCACTGTCAATATTCTTTGTCCATGGCTCTGGTGTGTGTTTTTAATATGTGAAAAGGTTTCAGACAGCAATGCATTTCACTAGATTCTGCAACCCATTAATGAGATTTAGGGCTTGGATCATGATGTAATGTCCTTCATTACTGTTTTTTCTCTCCCAATCACAGGCTAAGAAGCTTGTGGAGTCCCTACCTCAGGAGATCCGGGTTAACGTGTTTAAAGACGAGGCAGAGAAGCTGAAAGCAGCACTTGAAGCAGCAGGAGGCACTGTGGTGCTGGAGTGAATATCTGCGCTGGCTCTTTACTTCTTCAGTCGTTACCTGTCAGTCATTGTTTTGTTTGTTTTTTATATATAAAAAAAGATTAAAGGAATTTGAAGAAAACAAATAATGCCTTTAAAATGACCACTTGGTCCACAAGAGACTGGATGGTGAACTCTGACTGAACTCTGACAGGCTCTGAGCCTGCAAACACACCACCCCGTCAATGACTCGTCCATTTGTCGTTTAGCTACACACGTGCTGTCCTGGGCTGGTCTGTCTCTCTGAAGCTGTGTCTCTCAGGAAACTGAGCTGCCCTGACAAAGGGATGTGATGGCTGTTTCTTGTGGTTAAATAAACATGTTATACTGTACTGCGTATTGTAATCAATACATCTTAAAATCCCAGTTATCTTTAAAGGTATATTTCTCCTTTTCCATGTTTTTTTCTAAGAAAATGTGCTTGACAAATGTGTTCGACCACCTCATGTCTTGCCATGTTTCAGGCATGACGCCCTGTTATAAAAACATGGCACTAAAGTTAAAATAAGTTACACTCAGCATTTCACAAGAACCAGTATAAGAAGCAAACCACACTAAATGTAAATTCAAATGAGAACTCATGGCTATACACTATATGGACAAAAGTTTTGGGACGCACCTCTTTAATTATTGAATAAAGGTGTTTCAATCTGAACCATTGCCACAAGTGTATAAAATCAAGCACTTACATTTACAAACATTTGTGAAACAAATGGGTTGTTCTGAAGAACTCAGTGAATTCAAGCATACTGTGATCAGATGCCATCTTTGCAACAAGTCAGTTTGTTAAATTTCATCCGTTAGATAGTCCACGGTCAACTGTAAGTGTAGGGATGTGCCGAATGAGGCTTCTGAAGCATTGAGGCTTTTACAACAAACTGCGTTGGTGCTTCAAAGCTTTTGATAGAGTTCTCTACTTCGCCATCTGGTAGTCAATAAAAATTCCTACACCAAATGTGTCATTCAGAAGTACAGTTTTGTTCATTGGGTTGTCCTTGTATGGTTTATTTGTATATTTATTGAGCATATATGTTATTAGCAAAATGTGCAGAACAGTGGTTGAGCCTGCAAGGTGTTTTAATTTACATTCAGACAACAGACATTCACACGTCATTGTTTTTAATAGTAGTACCTTAATTAACAACAATACACCACATAAAAAAAGCTACATACACATAGGCATGCCCGATATAATATTACACTAAATGGATAGCGGGTATGGGACAGCACAATCGATGCGCCCTGTATTTGAGCCCGGTGTAGCGTGTCAGTGAGGTAACAAAGCTTAATTTCCACAGGTCACGTGACTGCCTAATTTTGAAACAGTGCTCTGGAACACTGTTCCAGAGCACTGGTGCTCTGTTCCAGAGCATGGTGTGTAAAAGTCACCAATGCTCTGTTGATTCCATAAGAGTTACAAACTTCCACTGGCTTTAATGTCAGGAAAAACTGTGTGGCGGGAGCTTCTTGGAGTGGGTTTCCATTGCCGAGCATCTGCATGCAAGCCTCACATTATCAAGTACAACGCTAAGCGTCAGATAGAGTGGTGTAAGGGATGCCGCCACTGGACTCTGGGGCAGTGGAGACATTCTGTGGAGTGACGAATCACGCTTCTCTGTTTGGCAGTCTAATGGGCAAGTCTGGATTTGCTGGATGCCAGGAGAACGTTACCTGCCTGACTGCATTGTGCCAACTGTAAAGTGTGGTGAAGGAGGGATAATGTTATGGGGAATGTTTTTCAGGGGTTGGGCTAGACCCCCATACTTCTAGATAAGTGAAATCTTAATGCTTCAGCATACCAAGACATTTCAAGACAATTCTGAGTTCCCCACTTTGTGAAAACAGCTTGGGAAAGTCCTTTTCTATTCCAGCATGGCTGTGCCCCAGTACACAAAGCAAGGTCCATAAAGACATATTTGGATGAGTTTGGTGTGGAAGAACTTGACTGGCCTGCCCAGAGCCCTGACCTCAACCCCATCAAACACCTTTGGGTTGAACTGGAATGGAGATCGCGAGACGGATTCATGAACCTGGAGGCCTGAGGTGCAGCCAGGGAATCTGCAACACATGGTCAAGCTGGAAATCGGGATGCACAAGGCTGAGCTGTAGAGCTAGATGGAAACAGCAGAGAAGGAAAAGCCGAGGAGCTGAACGGCACAGGGGGAGGCGGCGGTACCAGGGAACTGAACGGCACCAGCAGATCAGGGAGCAGGATGGGACCGGCTGACACGAAAGAACTAGGAGGCTGGGTGGGAACATCTGGGTAGGAAGGACTCCAGATGGAACCAGCAGCCAGACGGGACAGGCAGAGAAGCAGAAGGTTCGGGAGTGGGAACATGGATGGGAACTGGCTCTGTGGACCACAAATCAATGAGCCAGTGATCCGATCCTGGCTCAGGGATGGTTTGTGCAGCAGGCCCTGACTCCTGGAAGAACCTGGCGGTAGGCTCCGGCATTAGGACAGACATGGTGGATGGCTCCATAGCGGGAGCTAGCAAGGGGTGCGTGGCGGATCAGGGCTCAGGCTCTGGTTCTGTGGCGGGTGCCAGGGCTGATGCCCTCTACATATTCAGCGAAGCTCGTTAGTGTAGTGTGAAAGGCACACCAGGTCCTCGAGAGAACATAATCCTCTTGACTGATGAGGAGTCGTTGCACTGCTGGTATTGTATATCCATACCTTTAGTATTTGTACTTCACTTTTTAGGCTGGTTCTTCTGTTAGATGTGGTGGCATACATGAAGACAAGTTGGAGTTGCAAAAATACTCTGTCTTTTATACACTAAATCAAAATACTGAGATGTACGGAGATGTAGGTGCGATGTAAACCACACAAAAGGTAAATGTAAATGCAAACAAGACCTGACCGACTTAAATGGGAACTCAGGGCTATATATACAAGGAACAAAAAAGGAAAATAAATGAGATACAGGTGAAAACAATGGGTAGCTTTGTAAACAAACGAGAGCATAATTAGTAACCAAGGAAACCAAAACTAAACAGAAGAGATAGGGGGTGCCCTGCCACTGATCTCTATATATAAATATAAATATTATAGATAACACTGACATAACACTTACAGATCAATATTTTCGCCCCTACCAATGTCACAACTCTGCAACTCGTGTCATCTAGAATTTAGTTTCTCATTCTTTAATACAACTTTGGCCTGTCATTCATGTGCTCAGAACAATATTTTCGACTTCACTTGAAGGGCACATAAACAGCAGGAAAGTGACCTTTGACCAGGAATGAGGAATTAAACTGCTTTACACACGTCACTCAAACACAGAAGCAGGAAACTATTTCAACTCCTCAGTTCAGAGAAACAGAAACTTAAGTGTTGTTGAGCTGTTGTGTGTTTGTGTCTCTCTGTATTCATGCAGTAAAATGGCAGAAGCCAGAATTTCAGTGGATCAGAATGAGTTCACATGTTCAGTGTGTCTGGATCTCCTGAAGGAACCAGTGACTATCCTCTGCGGACACAGTTACTGTAAGATCTGTATTACAGACTGCTGGGATCAGGAGGATGAGAAGAGAGTCTACAGCTGCCCACAGTGCAGACAGACCTTCAGTCCAAGACCTGCTTTAGCTAAAAACACCATTCTGGCTGAAGTGGTGGAGAAACTGAACAAGACTAAACTTCCTGCTGACTGTTACGCTGGATCTGGAGACGTGCAGTGTGACGTCTGTACTGGAAGAAAATACAAAGCCGTCAAGTCCTGTCTGGTGTGTCAGGAATCTTACTGTCAAACTCATTTTGACCGCCATGAGGAATATCACTCTCGTAAACCACACAAAGTGATTGATGCCACTGGACGACTGCAGGACATGATCTGCCGTAAACACGATAAAGAGCTAGAAATGTTCTGTATCACTGATCAAGAATGCATCTGTGTGTGGTGTAAAGAGTATGAACATAAAAACCACAACACTGTATCAGCTGCAGCACAGAGGACAGAGAAACAGGTATGAGCTGAGAGGGGTTGATCACGCAGAAATGAAAGTGCTTTCTTCATTTACTCACTGTCGCTCCGTTCCAAACTGGTTTGACTTACTCTCTTCTGTGAAATTTAAAGATAATATTTTTAAGAACGTCTTGTCTATTTTTTGGCTCGTTTCCACTGACCGGTACGGTACGGTATGGTACGCAATTATTTCTGTTTCCACTGTCAAAAGTTGTGAATGGTTCCAAAATGCCGAACCGTTCTGTACTTTTCGGGGGAACATAGCACAGTGGTACAGTACTAAAGGGTGGAGCTAGACTCGCTACACAATGTTGATTGGTTGACAGAGTATCGTCACCTGCGCGTGCTACAAGGGGATTGACAACATAAGAAGCGCCTTTTTTATATACAGTTAAAATATAATACTACTGTTATTGTGTCACGAAATGTAATAATAATAATACATTTTATTTATGATGCACTTTACATTTCAACGAAATCTCAAAGTGCTACAGTAACAGGGGGTTAAAAACAGTCCCAAATATCACAAAAACAATAAATAGCAATAAAACACCACAAAGTTAAAATTAAAATCATGAGAGTTAAAAAGCCTTTTGAAATAAAATGTCTTTAGGCCCTTCTTGAAAACCTCCACAGTTTGTGGGGCCCTTAGGGTCTCTGGGAGGGCATTCCAGAACCGTGGGGCGACTGCCTGAAAGGCCCTGTCTCCCATGGAGGAGAGTTTAGTCCTTGGTTGGTACAGGCAGTAGGTAGAGGTAGAGGAGCGGAGGTTTCGTGTGGCGGTGTGTGGGATGAGGAGTTCACTAAGATAGGCAGGGTCAGTTCCATGTATACACTGATGGGTGAGGAGACAGATTTTGTACTGAATTCTATGTTGAATAGGCAGCCAGTGTAGTAATTTCAGGACAGGTGTGATATGATTGTATTTTCGCCTCCTCATCAGGACCCAGGCAGCGCAGTTCTGAATATGCAGGAGCTTTTGCAGGCTTCTGCCAGGGATCCCAACAAGGAGGGCATTACAGTAGTCCAACCTGGAGGAGACAAAGGCATGGATCAACCTCTCAGCATCCGGTTTGGACAGGGAAGGGCGGAGTTTGGAAATATTTTTAAGGTGGAGGAAGGAAACCTTACAGAAGTTGCGGATGTGGGTGTCCAATGTAAGATTTGAGTCAAGTCTGACTCCGAGGTTTGTAATAGAGGTAGAAAGAGCGATGTGATGGCCAAAAATAGATATACTACTGATGGGGGAGGACTGGGTTTGGTGAGGGGTACCAATCAGGATGGCTTCGGTTTTGCTGCTATTTAATTGAAGAAAGTTGTCAGACATCCATGCCCCTATCTCCTCCAAGCAAACCTGAAGTGCAGACGGCAGCGCTGAGGGGAGTGAGGAGTCCATTTTTATGTATAATTGTGTATCGTCTGCGTAACAATGGAATGTAACTTTATGTTTATGGATAATGTGACCAAGGGGTAGTAAGTAGATGGTGAAAAGGGTCGGAACAAGGACGGACCCTTGTGGCACTCCACAGCTGACTGTGTGGGGTGATGATTGGGACTGTCCTAAAGCCACATACTTCAGCCTGCCTGCGAGGTATGACTGGAACCAGCTTAGTGTGGTCCCCGAGAGTCCTACCACAGACTGGAGACGATGGAGCAAGATGTTATGATCCACGGTGTCAAAGGCAGCCAACAGGTCCAGTAGGAGAAGGAGAGATGGTGAGCCCTGGTCTGCAGTCATAAGTAGGTCATTTACGACGAGTACCAGAGCTGTCTCCATGCTGTGTGCTGCTCGAAAACCAGACTGAAATTTTTCGTATATGTTATGGATTTGAAGGTGATTGTGAAGTTGGGCTGCAACAACTTTTTCCAGGACTTTAGACAAAAACGGCAGGTTTGAAATGGGTCTGTAATGAGCCAGGATTTCCGGGTCAAGTGACGGCTTTTTCAGATGTGGATGGATAACTGCAGTTTGGAAAGCTGGAGGAACCTGACCGGATTTGAGTGACTGGTTGATGATTACTGTGATCAGTGGACTGATGGCTGTAATGTTGAATTTTAATAATGGTGTGGGGAGAGGGTCTAGTGAGCATGTGGAGGTTCTCATGCACTTTATGATCCTCTCCACCTCTGTCTGAGAAATGCATAAGAAGAAAGAAAATGTTTTAAATGGATTTGCAAGACTGATTTTGGAGGAAAGTGAACCTGTAGCAGAGAAATTGGACCGAATTGAAGTCACCTTGTTGGTGAAAAAAGTCCATAAACTTATTGCACTGGTCTGTACTGATGTCAGCATGTGCATATGTGGGAGGTTTGAGAAGAGAATTTATTGATGCGAACACCTGTCTTGAATTTCCAGTGCAGTTTGAGATTTTATGTGAAAAATATTGAGACCTGGCTATGGTAAGTGCTTTGGAGCATGATTTTTGGTGTTCCCGGTAGACCTGTTTGTATACATGTAAGCCACTGGAGGTGAATTTCCGCTCCAGGGCACGGCCAGCCGTTTTCATCCTCCAGAGCTCTGTTGTATACCAAGGGGCTGACCTAGAAAAAGTAACTGTTTTTGTTTTGATTGGTGCATGTAACTCAAGGATATTATAAAGGCTGGAATTATAATGGTCAACAGAGCCATTAACAGATGCGAACTGTGTGACCAGTAAAGCTTGCTGTATATCTTGGTTGAAGAGGGTGGAGTCTATTGCTTTTAAATTTCTGAACCGGATTTGACGTTTTGTTTTATGATAGGGACTTGCTAGGGGGGCAATTCCAAGGAGATAACCTTATGATCAGACACGCCCAAGTCGTAGACTTTCATGTTGGTGATGGGGGCAGTGTCTATTATCACTAGATCAAGAGTGTGGCCTTTTCTGTGTGTAGGTACTGTGAAATGTTGTGTAAGATGTAAGCAGTCCAAGAGTTCAAGGAACTCTGCAGCAGGGCGGTTTGTGGGGGAGTCAACATGAAGGTTGAAATCTCCCATAATGAGTGTATTATGGGTTATTGCACAAAGTGATGTGAGTAGATCTTGTAGCTCAGTGATAAATCCAGGATGTGGTTTTGGGGGGCGATAGATGAGGAGTATTGTCATTATTTCTTTATGAGATCTGCATTTGAATAGAGGACACTCAAATGTAGTCAGCTCTGGAAGTGGGAGGGAGGTGGTAATCAGATCTTTGCGATGAATAACAACAAGACCTCTGCCACGGCTGGTGTTTCTAGCCTTCTCCAGGTAAGTATATCCTGGAGGGCAGGCTTCGTTTAGTGCAAGATATGACTCTGGTTTATGCCAGGTTTCAGTGAGGCACATCATGTCTATTTGTTTTTCAAGAATATGTTCAGATATTAAACTAGTTTTATTTGTCAATGACTGGATATTGAAAAGGTCTATTTTTAATTCTGAGATGATCTTACATTTAGGAAAAGTGCGGAGAAGGTGGAGAAGGTGAATCCACTCCGCGTTTCCCATACCTCCAGTGTTGCCCGTTCTGACGCAGCCCTTTATTGGTCCTTGTGTTTGTCATGTTCTGATGACGTAATTTCCAGTGACACGTTTGATGAGTGCTGCGGAGAGACAGCCGATGAGGATAAGGTCCAGGTGGAGACGAGCCGACGGAATCCCCATGTCCATCAAACATGGCAGTCTACATGCGTGTTGGGGTCGACGATGGTGGGGCCCGCGCTCCACCACGCAGATGGGATGCGATGGCCCGGATGCTGCCGCAGCGGGGCCGGCGTGCGCAGTCCCTCCCAAGCACCAACGCCGCTCCCGGGCTCCAATGGCTCCGTCCCGTTGACCGCCTCGTCTGTCCGGTTCATCCAGAGCAAAGCGCAAGCAGCCGTGTTCATAAAGCACGAAGAGTCGCCGTTGCCATTTCCGAGATCTTTGCATGGGATTATCGAAGTCGGTTCCCTCGGGCGCCAAACACAACCATCCACCATCCTCCTGTCCCTCCCGTAACACTCCAAAAATAAATCACTGTGAGCCAAGAGAACAACTTGTTTCTTTTGCTTGCGTCTGTGTTTAATTAATGATCCAGGTTGTGTTTTCATATTTCAGTTTGCTGTCGACGTGAGCAGACAGCTTCAGCAGTGTGTCCTCCCTCTAAATGTAGTTTCAAGAGTTTTTCAGGCGATAATGTAGTTGTTTAAAGCTCAAATCTGTGGTTTATTTATAAAGATTTATGAAAATTTTATCCAGGTTGTGAGATCCATTCCAAGCGATCAACGGGTGCTCGGCGCTCATGTACCCCGCTTGGAACAGCCTTTCCTCGGCTGTTTCCTTGGTTAAACATGAGATATAATTTGTCTTGTGTAGACCTAATAGGCGATCTTTGGTCTCATGAATATACAATTTGTTCCCTGGCCAATCGTTTTGTGCACATATTGCACATTAATAAGTTTAATATTTTTTTTAATGTAAACGAAAAGAGGCAGGGTTGAGTTTTATATTTCATTTTAAATAGGCTATAACATTACATGCAGTGAATATAATCAATACGTGTTGCCTGAACCACATTGGTGTAGCTATAATGTTTAAGATTTCTTTAAATGAAAACAAAAAGAGGCAGTGTGGTGATTTATAACATATTTCGTTTCATTGTTGCCTAAAATAGGCAATAAGAGATGACCGGAGTAACAGAGCGAGCCGAATGATGCTTTCAAGAACGCGCTGTTCATTTGCAGAATTACCGGACTCGCGTCCTTGGCAAGTCCAAACTTTGCCTAATGTTGGTGATTGGCTTCTTGTGACAAACATGCCGAGAAGCAAGAACAAGATCTGCTGTATGTCATCCATTGTTGTTTATGTCGCTTTCTTCTTCGCGCGAAAATGACGTCGATCGCTTCTTTCTGGCATAGGCTACACCACGCCTATCAAGTAAGGGTACTGTTGGCAGTGGAAACGCTAGCCGATTCATGGTTTACCGACCCGAACTGTACCGTACCGCTCTGTGGAAACGAGCCATAAGCCTAAACATTAAAAGTACAAAAGTTTCAAGCTCCAAAAAGGAGAAAAAGTTCAAACTTAAACAACTCCAGTGCTTTAAAAAAGTAGTGCACTTAATTGTATTGAATGTGCACCTGTAGTGTGTAGGCTACTTCAAATCTTAAAACTACATTTTTAAAGTCCGCATGAACCGGAAGTTGCAAACGACTTTTCTCCAGTGTTGTGACGTATTTCCCATTGAAAAGAAATATTGAACAGAGGGCAGGGTTTTACTCTAGCACTCCTCCTCTCCATCTCTGCTCATAGCAGACTACGGTTTGAGGGGAGTGGTTCAGCGTTTCCCAAACCAAGCCGTCAAACCTACATCATCAGCCATTCCAGACCGGAAGTAGCCTAACTTTTCAGACTTTGATTAAAGATTACGATGGCAAACAATTTTTTTCTATGTATTAACTTGCACGGATTAATTTTTCACCACAAGACTAGGAATATGCACTAACAAAGTAAATAGGGTCAATTTTGATTTTAGTTGGACTTTAAACCTGTACTTGCAGATAGTATAATATTAATAAAATAAAAGGCTACGTAACGTAAGTGCACTTAAAGAGAGCACACTTTCATGATTTTTTCTTAAAAAACTTATACATTTATAAAAAGTTATAATGTTAAATTATACTATATTAGCTATATTAGCTTTTGTTGTGCTTTAAAGAAGTGCAATTATTTTGATGTGTGGATTAACATACTAAAGCTCATTTAAAGCTCATTTCTTGTTTATAATTTTAACTGTAGTATGTTGTTCAGTATCATATTTAAAGTGAATATATTTTTAATTTACTAAAGTGCAACTTCATCATTATATTGTGCAAAAACAAATATATTTAAATACATTTACCATAAATGTTTGTCAGTAAACTTTAAAGTAAACTATAATCTTTAAACATTATGTCAAAGTCCTACTTAAGAGGCTCAAAAACACTCTAAAGTTAACCTATTAATATAAATTGAATCTGTAATACATTTTCATTTAATTGTAAATATCATGCAGCTAAGTGTCTGAAAACATTACGTTCAGTTCACACTTAAGTTGTTCTTTTATACTATATTATTTCCAGTATGTTAAAGTGTTTTTTCTAAACTAGGAGCCTAATTTTGATTCACAAATCAAATCATTGATCAACTCAAGTATACGGAGCATCAAAATTAAATATGGTGACATCAAAAACATCAAACTTCACTGGTGCTTGTGTCATGACATCATGATGTTTAGTCATGTGACTTGGACATGCAAGAAAAAGTGAGGTTTGATGTTATTGATACATCACCATATTTATGGCTGATACATTCTTCAAAATATCTTCTGTTGTGTCCTGCAATAGACAGAAAGTCATACAGGTTTGGAACGACATTAGGTTGAGTAAATTATGACAGAATTAAAACTTAAGTGTAAAGTATGCATATTTGAAATAATGCCGACACTGGCTTCATATTCATTAATAATCTCATTTCAGGAAACTATGAATCTGTGGTTTAAACCTACAGTATATCCATATTACCATGCTGGATCTTTAACCACTCCGCCAATTCTGGATTTATGTAACTTTAATTTTCTTTTGTGATAGTAGTTTTACGTGCCATTTGCTGTTATTGGTTTGTCCTCCAGAAACATAAACTACAATTAATACAAAACTCTGCTGCTCGAGTATTGACAAAGACCAAGAAGAAAGAACACATCACACCTATACTAAAATCATTACATTGGTTACCTGTTAGTTTTCGTATTGATTTAAAAAAAACCTTTGATTAGTTTATAAGGCACTGCATGGACTTGCTCCAGACTATCTTTGCTTACAGTTAGTGCCGTCGCAGGTGGGGTGCGAGGCCCTGTGCGAACTTGAAATGCGAGGCCCTGCTCATTGATGTGGATGCTCAATTGTGCTATATAAATAAAATTTGCTTGCTTGCTCCAGAAACAGTTGAAGGAGGCGCAGATGAAGATCCGTCAGAGAATCCAGCAGAGACAGAAAGATCTTCATCAGCTGAGAGAGGCTGTGTAGTCTCATAAGGTGAGTCTGGAGAAGAAGAGAAGTGTGAGACGTCTCAGTTTGGACTCACTGAACTCACTGTGTGATTGTGATGTGTGTAACAGCGCTCTGCACACACAGCAGTGGAGGACAGTGAGAAGATCTTCACTGAGCTCATCCGCTCCATTGAGAAAAGCTGCTCTGAGGCGACACAACTGATCAGAGATCAGGAAAAGACTGCAGTGAGTCGAGCTGAAGGACGACTGGAGCGACTGGAGCAGGAGATCAATGATCTGAGGAGGAGAGACGCTGAGCTGGAGCAGCTTTCACACACACACACCATCACATCCAGTTCCTGCAGGTAACAGAGATCTAGAAGAACTGGATCATAGTGGACTTGAGCAAGAGACTCACAGAGAAATATTTCATGAGAGCAGAATGAGACCAACTTAAGCAGGGCAACATAAAAAGCACTCTAAAATTCAGATATTTGCATTTAATACAAAAAGTAAACTATAACACATTAATTTAATTGCAAATAACATGGAATTAAGTTTCTGAAAACATTAGAAACTTACATCTAATCTGCATTCATATGTTTTAAAGTACATTATTTATGTTATAATTACGGTACTCTTTAAAAGTGTTCTTTCTTTTGTGTTCTTTTGTGAAAGTGTTATTTCACAAGGAGTGTAAGTGTGAAATACTAGAGTTTGTAGCATTAAATGATGAATATGAGAAGAATGTGCTGATTGTGTGAAAGTCCTGGATTGAAGCGAGTCACTGAAGAGAAGTGAAGTCAACAAGAGCCGTTCAGGGGTGCGTTTTCAAAAAGCATCGTTAGCCAACTATGTTCGCAAGTTCCATCGTTATCAGCATAGATCAACGAGTCGGTGTTTCCCGAAACCATCGTTCCAACGAACATTCGCAAACAGCATCGCAAACTTGTGTGGTTGGATCTACAACTCTTGACTTGTGGTTAGAAGCAGAGTTTCTAGTTTGCATGACGTGGACTCAATACATCATTATCTTGAGCAAAATAAGCAAGCTGACATTCAGTACAACCCGTGTCTTTTATTTAGAATACATACAAGTGTCATTTATGTCTTTTAGTTTGTCAAGAGATTTAAAGCACAGATTTTGAAGAGTGCGCATGTGCGAACATGCTCTACTATGTAAGAACGAACCGAAATAACTGAGAAAAATGAGAAATAGTCCTCAGGTGCCATGTCTGTAATTTATATAAAAATCTAGCATTAATTTGATCTTAAACAGTTTAATTAAAGTAAGTTTTTCCTCCACCATGTGCGTGACGTCATAAACCAAGGTGGTTGAACGACCACTTTGCAACAATATGGTTTTGGGAAACAGTCGTGACTAGCTAGTTGATTTCTTCAACGATGCATCGCACTATGTTAGTGAAGCAGTGAGTAACATCGTTGTACGGGAAATGGCAGGGGAATGTACAGGTTATTGGCTGAAGTGTGGAGATGATGAGTTTTGATTTCTGTTTTCTGTAGAGTTTCCAGTCTCTCTCAGCACCTCCTGAATCTACAGACGAACCCGACGTTCCCTTCGGTTCTCTCTCCTCTTTTGATGGCGTGAGAGAATCTGTCCGTCAGCTGAGAGACAAACTGGAGGATTTCTGCAAAGAGGAGCTCAAGAAGATCTGTGATAGAGGTAAAGTCCTGCTCCTCCTTTATTAAGACGTGCGTAGAATGATCCGAAATGTGAACGTACAACAATTTCTGAAATGTTCCTATGATTTATAAAACATCCATTCACACAAATCATTTTCCTACATGCATCCCACTTTATAAATCACAGTTCATCTTTAATTCAAGAGCATCAACTCTACTAAACAGCGACAGACATCTCTTGATGGTTTAGAAGTAATAAATACATATTTGACGTAGAATGAAATCCATTGGAATTTAGGATTGAATCCGATATGAGTGTTTTTTATATTTGAGGCATCTGGAGATTCTTCTCTTCTCAGAAATGAGTTCTCCATCATCTAATATCAGATTAGAAACGTCTCAGAAATGGATGTATTTTATCTGTCATCTGTTTTTTTCCACAGTCACATTCATCAACAAGAATCCCAAGACCAGGAATGACTTCCTACAATGTAAGTCACTAAGAAACAAGCAGAAAAACTCACTGAGTGTGTTCATGTTCTTCCTGTAGAAGGAGAAATAAATCATGATAAAAGAGTTTTATAATTGATCATGTAAATGATGATTTGCACAGGATATCTGATCAGCTGTGTTGGAGCTATTTAGTGCTGTGTTTAGATTTCATTATGATAAATTTATTCATTTTTGATTTAATTATGATTAAATTTCTGTTAGTGTTTTGTTAGTTTATTATTTGTTTTGTTTGTTTCAGGCACGCTAGGGGGCACTATAGGTTATTTAGGTAAGCGCACGGCAGGGACTAGCATGCACCAGGTTAGGCATATGTTTTTTTACCGGAGCGGGAGAGGCACAGGAAATTTTCTTTGATCTGTGTTTGCTCGACTTCAGTCAAAAACTAAACCACGTTTTTGTTGAATTTTAATACTTGTTTGGACCTGATGTTTTTCCCACCCGCGTACACCAAAACCCACGGTGCATCAGTGGCTTTTTGATTTTGTTTGATTTGAACTTTGACTTGAGATTTTTGTTACTTCGTTGACAAACGGCCACTACAAGCTGTAATGAAACACTGATGATTGAACATTGATTCATGAAGAGTTCAGAGACATTAAAAGATCAGAGAGATTCATAATTCCTCTTTTCTCTCCATCAGATTCTCATCAGCTGACTCTGGATCCGAACACAGCGAATAAACACCACTTTCTGTCTGAGAGGAACAGAGTGATTATTGACTCTTTCCCAAAGTGTTATCCATATCCTGATCATCCAGACAGATTTGATACGTGGTGTCAGGTGTTGTGTAGAGAGAGTGTGTGTGGATGCTGTTACTGGGAGATTGAGTGGAGTGGTGAACATGTGTATATATCAGTGTCATATAAGAGCATCAGAAGGAAGGGACGGGGTAATGAGTGTGGATTTGGACATAATGATCAGTCCTGGAGTTTGTACTGCACTTCCTCCAGTTACTCATTCAGACACAATAACATACAGACTGTTCTCCCTGTAAAGCCCATCAGCAGAAGAATAGGAGTGTATGTGGATCACAGTGCAGGAACTCTGTCCTTCTACAGCGTCTCTGACACAATGAGCCTCATCCACACAGTCCAGACCACATTCACTCAGCCGCTCTATCCTGGGTTTCATGTTTGGTCTGGATCATCAGTGAAACTGCGTTGATGTTTCAGAATAGACTGTAGAGAGATTTTACCCATAATACTTCGAGCTGCATGATAAATCAGTAACAGTGAGATGTTTTAGAGACTCTTATTTTCTCTTATATTTTTCACATGATTTTTGTAATCCTCAAGATGTGAGTAAACAAGCAACACTGTTAGAATTGCATCATCTACTATCTTATTTGACTAATAAGTGAATTGAAAAGGATTGAATAAGTGTTGAGTAGCATTACATACTGTGGCGAGCAGGGCCTGTTTCAGAAAGGAGGTTCAACCAACTCTGAGTTAAAACTTGAATTCTGAGTTGACTGACTCTGAGTTAAGCGCGTGCACCACAACTATAAAAAGCCATTATCAATGGAGCGCAGATATTATGAGTCACCATGGCAACAGCACCAGACAAAAAGAGGTCTGCATATTTTTCACCAGCAGAACTGGATGAGCTTCTGCAAGCATATGGAGAGTACGAACACATATTATTATTATTATTATTATTATTATTTTTTAAATATCGGCTGCAGCAGCGAAGGACAGAGAGTTAGCTAGGGAGAAAATAGTTGCTCGAGTCAATGCGTAAGTTTACATTTTAATTACTGCTATACAGTGTTGGGTGTAATTAATTACCAAGTAATCTAAATACTGTAATTTAATTAAAGGGATTACTCTTATTTCTTATTTCTGTAATTTAAAGTAAAATGATGTAATTGCATTAGACAATTCTGTTAACATACATTTTTAAAAGGTATATTTTTAATGTTCTACACACTTTGGTCACTGCTCTCACACACACTGAGGGTGCTTTCACACCTGCCTCATTTAGTTCGGTTTAATCGCACTAGAGTTCGTTTTCCCCATTGGTGCGGTTCGTTTGGGCAGGTGTGAATGCGGCAATCGGGTGCGCACCAAAAGCGGACCAAACAAGCGTACCGAGACCTCCTGGAAGAGGTAGTCTCGGTACACTTTGGGTGCTTTCACATCTGTAGTTCAGTTCATTTGGTCCGGACCAAGGGTGAAAAATGATACTTTGTAGCATTTTTCAGGCGTTTTGGTTCCTTTTCACACCAGACTGATCGCTCTGGTCCGAATCAGTTTATGAGTTGATAAAACGAACCAAAATGCAGTCACGTGACTACATCCACATCACTCGTTGGCCAGATATGTCTGGCATTTCCATAACTGCACTTCGTTTGGTCGGAATTAACGTGCGGGAAAATCCGGCAGATAACACGCCGCTGTTTACTATGGAGAGACGACTGCGTGGGCTGATTGTCCTTCGTCATATTTTATTATATAGTTTGTCTACACCACTTTAGACAAACAAGATTATTTGAGAATGAAGCGAGGATGCGGCTGTTAATAATTTCTATCAGGCTCCGCACCTCCTCACAACTTAAAGTTTGTCCGCGAGTGCAAACTGTCAACAAACATTTCTCCTCATCCCATAATCACAGCGCAGCTGACTACGGCAACTGGCTTAGTCCAAAAATGCGCAGTTCTTTGGCAGTTGGTTCTGTTCAAGGTCGGATCACGTTCTCACCACAAACGAACCGCTCCAGAGTTCGTTTCAAAACGTACCGAGACCACCTCTTCGAGCAGGTCTCGGTACGCTTGTTTAGTCCGCTTTTGGTGCGCACCCGAGTGCGATTGCCGCATTCACACCTGCCCAAACGAACCGCACCAGTGGGGAAAACGAACTCTAGTGCGATTCAACCGAACTAAATGAGGCAGGTGTGAAAGCACCCTTAGAAACGAAATCTGGAGCGGTTCGTTTGTGGTGAGAACGTGATCCGACCTCAAACAGAACCAACTGCCAAAGAAATGCGCATTTTTGGACTAAGCCAGTTGCCGTAGTCAGCTGCACTGTGCATTAACGTTATAGGATAAGGAGAAATGTTTGTTGACAGTTTGCAGCATGCAGACAAACTTGAGGTTGTGAGGAGGTGCGAAGCCTGATAGAAATTATTATTAACATTATTTTCGAGCCGCATCCTCGGTTCATTCTCAAATATTATTGTCAGTTTGTCTAAAGTGGTGTAGACAAACCAGTGGTTCCCAAACCTGTCCTGAAGGCACCCCAACACTGTTGTCACAATGTTGTCACGTGACTGCATTTTGGTTCGTTTTATCAACTCGTAAACTGATCCGGACCAGAGCGATCAGTGTGGTGTGAAAAGGAAACAAAACGCCTTAAAAATGCTACAAAGTATCATTTGTCGCCCTTGGTCCGGACCAAATGTACCGAACTACAGATGTGAAAGCACCCTGAGTGAACACAGTGCAGGACCAGAGACAGAGAGGGTCGAAGAAAGCAGCGGATGCAAGTAGCGTATTCTCAGAGTTTGCTGTGTAGCCTGCTCCCTGAATCGTCGCGCTTATTCATTTGTGGATGTTAACTAAATCTGTAAGTCAGCTATGCTGTTTACCGTATTTCTGAATATTATATTTTATTCTGGTGCGCTTAACGTTATTGCTACTGTATAATAGTAGCCTATATGCTATTCACCAACTAAACTTATACTACAGGGCCGTTGAATGCTTGAATCTGATTGGTTGATGAACGTTCTTAGGTGTGCATTATTTTCAGGGAAACGCACAGCTAAAGTAGTTCCAGGCAGGTCTTGACCGCATTACAGTTCCATATCACTTCGCGTAGTTAACGGTAATAACGGAAAATAGGATACAATTCATAACAAGAAAAAACATGCAGCCGCATGCGCTTGATCTGCAATTTTCAATGTCTAGCTTCACAATCAATGGAAACATGCAGTTTAATTTTAATAAATAAAGGACATTCCTATCTATAATCAATAGAAAATTAAACTGAATATAGGCTAAATAAATGGATAGTCCTGCAGCACGGATTTTTATTGCAGATATTATAACAAATAAATAATTATTGATAGGCCTTACTTGTTAAAAGGCTTTTTTTTTTTTTTTTTTTTGGCTATAGTCTACTGTCATCTGTCAATAATGAAAAAAAAAAAGAATGAACGAATTAATTAAAACGAATTGAATTAATAAATAAATAATAATATCGACGCACATGCTTTTCTGTCTCATTATTGCAACATCTCTCTCTAATAACTGCATAAAGCCGAGCCGAGGACACACTTTAAGGCCGGTTATGAATGTAATTTGATGTCTGATCATGCCCAAACGCGTGTTCAGCGCGTTCAGTCTGTGTTCAAAGTCGGTGTTTAAAATCTGCTGCAGTCGATGAAAACAGTCAGAGAATGTGTCAGCTAGTCGTGTGTCCCAGCATTAGTCTGGTATCAGTGGCTCAAACCTCCGTTACTAACTCTAAAATGACGTTTTGGAATTCGCAACGGAGGCATTGGTTTGCTGCGTAAGAAATTAGTCCTACATACAAGAGCGTTTTAATGACAAAAACTTTACAAACGTCTTGAAATACGTAATCTGAACAATGTTTCGAGGTGTGGTAACTGTAGTATAAGCGGAATAATTGACTTCAGGCCGTTGAATTATTAGAAAAATAATGCACACCCGAGGTGAACGGCCACTCCGCTTCGCGTCGTGACCGCATTACCACCTCAGGTGTGCATTATTTTTCTAATAATTCAACGGCCTGTCGTCAATTATTCCTTACATATCCTATTCAATGCGTTCACAGTCTCTTTCACGGACATCATTTGTAGTGGCCTATTCACAAACTGTTTGCTCAAGTGTAGCGTTTTCTCGGAGTTCACTTCGTAGCCTGCTCCCTCAACCGTGTAGTTCAATTTTCCATAAATTTATTGTATGTCATTATGTCAGTATCAGTATTTGCTTTCTACCATGCACAAATATAAATGTCACTGAACCTTTGCTATGTTATTGTAACAATGAGCACTCAAACACACCGAACCAACAATTGGATGGGGGTGATCATATTTGGGGGTCCATGACATCTAAAAGATAATAAAACCGGTGTAATTGTAAATGCCTAAATATTGTTTTTAAATTATTATTATTATATTTTTTTTACACAACTATACAGTCAGGGCTTGTGTGAGCTCTGATGTTGTTAATCAATGCTGTTTCTGACCCTTTAAAGAGGATCACAAATGAAGAGCTGCCAGATAAGAGGACTTTATCTTTTAAAGATAAGAATAATAGACAAATCCTTCACAAGTGAGATTTTATGTGTTTGCAAGTGCTGAAATATCACTATCAACACAACAGAGTCTGTGTGATGATTCTTCTCTCCAGCTCGTTTCATGAATGTTTTGAACACAGTTTGTTGTTTCTCCTCACAGTCTCTGGCGCCCTCTGCTGGTCTGATGTCACTATGACCTCATTTCCTGCACTCTGTGTTGCTCTGCTTATCAAACCCTTTATATACTGTCTATGATCAAACCTGGGCTGCATCCGAAATCAAATCGCACCTACTCAAGAGAATAAGCGATTTCGGACGTTAATCAAATCTGCCTCTGGATCTTCCTCCCTGCTGGAAGTTGGGCAATGGCCAATGGGCAAATTTTTTTTTGGCTAAATGGCGATGTATGGTAGGCCAATAATCTCAGTATTTACAATATTTTTCTATTTGAATTAAAAAAGATCTGTATTTTCTTTAATTTTTATTTCATATCCTAATCAACATTGTCTTATAACATTGTTCATTGAATGCTAGGAAAACTGCTATCATAAAAAAATACACTTGTAGCTTTAAAATTCGATAGCACATTTATGTCCACAAACAGCAACAAATATTCAACAACAAATATTTTTACTTAGTGTTGTTTATTTAAGTCAGAATTATTGCGCTCCTATTCTACTGCGCTCCGTCTGTTTGGCTCGCATGCACGCGGCGGCGCTCGTTCACGGAAGTTTAACTTTCAGAAAGCTCGTCCACTCCTGACAGCAAAATGGAAATATTTGCTTGACTTTCTATCATTTATAGATGGAGAATATGTCCGTGAAAATGTAAGTTATGCACTGAGGAAATTACTGGATGTCACTTCAGCTTAAAGATTATTAATAGAGGTATATTTGTTTCCACCAATCGCTGCACAAGACAAGGTTATGTATGATGACGAAGGCACGTTAGTGCTAGCCCTCCCGGAACCGTAGAGAATGCATTGCAGTGCCTGCACTCAAACACACCAAACCAACAATTACTAAAAACACACAAAAAAACTGATTTTGCACGGGCATTTTGCACTAGTAATATACATTTTAGGATGGGGGTCCCTCACGTGAGGGTGATCATATTTGGGGGTCCATGACTAAAAGATAATAAAAAACCTGTGTCACACAAGTTTGCACACTGTCCCTGATTACATATGAATTTGAAATGCCTAAATGTTGTTTTTATTGTTTTTTTACACAACTGTACAGTCAGGGTCAGTGTGAGCTCTGAAGTTGTTAATCAATGCTGTTTCTGACCTTACTTTATTAATCAATATCTTGAATCTCACTTTATTAATCAACGTCTTTGCTGTTGACTTTCAATGATCCAATTCAACCATACTAATAAGCTTTAGATAAACTTCACATTTGTATTTAATTTTTTCAACATAATGCATTACTTTCAATAAAAAAGTAACTAAGTAATGTAATTAGTTACTTTTTTTAGAGAGCAATGCAATATTGTAACTACTTTTAAAAGTAACTTTCCCCAGCTCGGAATACAATAGAATCATCCCTATCATATTTTAAACCTGATCAATGCAAGTCAAAGGGATATTTTAAAACTTCAGTACTAAAAATGTTATATAATATAATGAAAACCAAAAATAGATAGAACAGCTGAAGTAGGCTAATCTAAAAAATGTTTGAAAAGAGTTAACATTTACCTGCTATATGCAAAGAGACTTTTGCATATAGCAGGTAAAGGTATAGTTTTTTTTTTTTAACCCAGAGCAATTCCAGGCTATGTGACACCAGAATAATAGAGTTGACCCTGCGTAATATATATATATATATTATGGCAAGCCGTTCAGGAAATACTTAATATGAAGTCTGAATGAAAGTCTGAATATATAAAACGAATGTCTGAATATATATGGAATGAAAGTCTGAATATATAAAGATATAGAATGAAAGTCTGAATCTATAGAATGAATGTCTGAATATATAAAATGAAAGTCTGAATATATAGAATGAATGTCTGAATATA
Source organism: Scardinius erythrophthalmus (assembly GCF_964197995.2). Taxonomy (NCBI): domain Eukaryota; kingdom Metazoa; phylum Chordata; class Actinopteri; order Cypriniformes; family Leuciscidae; genus Scardinius; species Scardinius erythrophthalmus. The sequence continues at coordinate 58,864,423 of NC_138221.1, read as the reverse complement.
TAAAATGAAAGTCTGAATATACAGTATAGAATGAATGTCTGAATATATGAAATTAAAGTCTGAATATATATAGAATGAAAGTCTGAATATATAGAATGAAAGTCTGAATATATGCAACCAGGAGCGCTGTCTTCATAGACAGGAACTTAAGCTCCACTGATTGCAGAGGCTCAAAGGGAGCACTCTGCAGGGCAGTTAAAACCACTGAGAGGTCCCAAGAGGGTACGAGGGGAGGACGAGGAGGATTTAGTCTCCTGGCTCCCCTCAGGAACCTGACGATCAGGTCGTGCTTCCCTAAGGATTTACCATCAACTGCATCGTGATGTGCGGCAATTGCGGCAACATACACTTTCAGGGTGGAGGGAGACAGCCTACGCTCCAACCCTTCTTGCAGGAAGGAAAGCACGACACTGATGGGGCATTTCGTGGGTTCTAGATTTTTAGAAGAACACCAGTTGACGAAGAGGTTCCACTTCAACGCATAGGCATGTCTCGTGGACAATGCTCTAGCGGAAGTGATGGTAGCCACCACAGCTGGTGGTAGGGTACTCAAACCTGCCTCATCCCGTCCAGGAGCCACACGTGGAGGTTCCACAGATCGGGACGAGGGTGCCATAGGGTGCCCCGTCCCTGAGAAAGCAGGTCCTTCCTCAGGGGAATAGGCCAGGGAGGTGCTGTCGCGAGGAGTACTAGTTCTGAGAACCAGGTGCGGTTGGGCCAATACGGGGCAACCAAAATTACCTGCTCCTCGTCCTCCCTGATCTTGCGCAAGGTCTGCGCAAGAAGGCTCACTGGGGGAAACGCATACTTGCGGAGGCCCCGCGGCCAGCTGTGCGCCAGTGCATCCGTGCCGAGCGTGCCCTCGGTCAGGGAATAATACAGGTCGCAGTGGGACGAGTCGTGGGAGGCAAACAGGTCTACCTGTGCGTCCCCGAACTGATCCCAAATCAGCTGAACCGTCTGGGGATGGAGTCGCCAATCTCCAGCGAGAGGCCGAAGCCGAGACAGCTCGTCGGCCACCTGGTTCAGGTCTCCCGGAATATAAATGGCACGAAGCGACCTCAGATGCTTCTGACTCCATATGAGGAGGTGGCGGGCGACTTGTGACATACGGCGGGAGCGCAGACCACCCTGACGGTTGATGTACGCTACAGTCGCGGTATTGTCCGATCGGACCAGTACGTGTTGACCCCTGAGCAACGCATGGAAGCGGTGCAGGGCAAGACGTACAGCCAACAACTCGAGGCAATTGACATGCCAAAGGCGCTGGGGTCCTGTCCAGGAGCCCGCGGCAGCATGTCCATTGCACATGGCGCCCCAGCCCGTGGTGGAGGCATCTGTTGTCACAACAACATGCCTGGACACTCGTTCCAAGGGCACTCCGGCCCGAAGAAAACTGAGGTTCGACCACGGGGTGAAGGTCTGACGGCAGGTCGGAGTCACTGGAACTCGGAGCGTGCCGTGGTGCCATGCCCACCTCGGGACTCGATCGCAAAGCCAAAGCTGAAGTGGTCTCATATGAAGCAACCCGAGCGGCGTGACAGCCGCTGCGGATGCCATATGCCCCAGGAGCCTCTGAAATAGTTTCAGTGGGACCACACTCTTGCCCTCGAACTGACGAAGGCAAGTCAGCAGTGATTGCGCGCGCTCGCTCGTAAGCTGCGCGCACATGGCGACCGAGTCGATCTCCATACAGAGAAAAGAGATCCTCTGCACTGGGCAGAGTTTGCTCTTCTCCCAGTTGACCCGAAGGCCCAGACGAGCTAGGTGCCGGAGCACAAGGTCCCTGTGTTCGCAAACCTGGTCTCAAGAGTGAGCTAGAATTAGCCAGTCGTCGAGATAGTTCAGGATGCGAACCCCGTGTTCCCGAAGGGGAACAAGGGCTGCCTCGACGACCTTCGTAAAGACGCGAGGAGACAGGGCTAGCCCGAAAGGGAGAACCGCGTACTGGTATGCCTGCCCCTCGAAAGCAAACCATAGAAACGGTCTGTGTCGAGGAAGAATGGAGACATGAAAGTATGCGTCCTTCAGGTCGATCGCTGCAAACCAATCCTGCGGCCGTATGCACTCGAAAATGCGCTTGGTCGTGAGCATCTTGAACGGCATCCTGTGAAGGGAGCGGTTCAAGACGCGCAAGTCGAGGATTGGCCGTAACCCACCGGATTTCTTCGGTACAATGAAGTAAGGGCTGTAAAAGCCGGACCTCATTTCGGCTGGAGGGACAGTCTCGATCGCACCCTTCGCCAGTAAGGTAGCGACCTCCGCTCTCATAACCGGGGCATTGCCACCGACCATAGTGAAGCGGACTCCCCTGAAGCGGGGAGGAGACCGCGCGAACTGAATCGCGTAGCCGAGCCTGATGGCCCTCGCGACCCAGCGGGACAGCCTGGGAAGCTCTAACCAGGCTTCCAGGAACTGTACCAGCGGGGTCATACGGACCACAGACGTACCCTCGGTGGTGCAGCGAGGCGGAATGACCGGCCCAGGCGTGGGTGGCATAGCGGCCCGGTGCGGGGGCACGGTCATTAGCCGCGTCCTGCCAGAGGAGGCCAGGGGAGGACCAGCGTCCCACTGGGGCGTGCTCTGGCAGGGAGCTGGCGACAGAGGGGGATGAGAGTGGCGAGGCTCGTGAGCAGCGTGCACTGTCATCCGGACACTCTGTGTGCTCAGAGATGGGGAAGTGAGTTCTTTCTTTGACCACAAAAGGGTGCTGCCCGTCGTGGGACGAGCAGCGGGGTGGGAAAAACCTAGGATTCTCCCCCGGCCCTCCACCGGGGGAAGGAGCGGCCCTGCTGCCGGCTCCTGGGAAGAACTCATCGCCATCTCTGAGCAGCCCGTCTCAGGAGCGCCGCTTGGCCTGGCGTTTAGCGGGGCACGGGGCGGGAGAGGGCTGTGGCGCCTTCCTACGGCGTCCTCCACGACGCGACCTGGATGGAGGCTGCTGCTGGGGCCGTGCGGGAGGGGCGGGAGCCGTAGAAGGGCGCCCTCGGCGGCGAGCAGACTGAGGCACCTGTGCTGACGGCTGGATGGAGGCAGCAGCTGGCCGTCGGGGCAGGACATGTCTGAGAGCCTCTGTCTGCTTCTGGGCGGTCGAGAACTGCTGGGCAAAGTCCTCAACCGCACCGCCGAAGAGGCCAGCCTGGGATATGGGAGTGTCGAGGAACCGGGTCCGCTCGGCCTCACGCATATCGGCCAGGTTGAGCCACAGATGTCTCTCCTGGACCACGCAAGTGGACATCACCTGACCCAGGGAGCGTGCGGTCACCTTCGTTGCTCGGAGAGCAAGGTCGGTGGCGGCACGCAGCTCATCGAAGAGCGCTGGGTCAGTCCTCCCCTCGTGCATGTCACGCAACATCTGGGCCTGGTAGACCTGGAGTGTCGCCATGGCATGCAGTGAGGAGGCCGCCAGCCCCGCAGCTCTATAGGCCTTCGCCACAAGCGTGGAAGAGAACCTACAGGCTTTGGAGGGGTGCTTTGGGTCCCCGCGGGAAGAAGCACTCTGAGGACACAGCTGCATCGCAACAGAGCGTTCAACCTGGGGAACCCCAGTGTACCCTTTGGCGGCCGCCTGATCGAGAGGAGGCAGGGCGGAGGAGGTCGCCGAGCGATCACGAGAAGACAATGGTGCCTTCCAGGACCTCGTGACCTCCTCATGCACGTCCGGGAAGAAAGGCATTGGGGACGCGCGCAGACGGGGATCAGCGGCGGCACCCAAAAACCAATCGTCCAGCCGCGAGCGCACCGGACCAGGTGGCGGGGACCACTCAAGCCCAATGGCCGCGGCTGCCCGGGAAAGCATGGCAGTCATCTCAGGATCAGACTTGGGCAATGCTGGCACACCCGAAGGTGGCAGCACAGCCGAATCCTCACTTCCCAAGGACTCTTGCCCACCCTGTGATGCAGCGATCGACATCGAATCTTCCTCTGGAGCGCCATATGAGATCCGCGGCAAGTCAGAGGACTGTACTGCGGGCTCATTTGGACCACTCGCGGGTTGCACGGCACTAGAGGACGGTGTGGAGCGTGGAATAGTCGGCGCTTTGTCCCACACCGTAACCCTCAGGTCACCCTGGCCGCCAGCCGAAGTACTAGCTCTCGCAGAGCCCGTAGATCGGGGTGCGGATGAGGGGACTCTACCATGAAGGTCATTGAGTCTCGACCGTAACCGTGCGATGAGCATGTTCCCGCAATGGGAACATGACTCATCCACAAACGCTGCCTTAGCGTGCTCTAAGCCCAGACACACAAGACAGCGATTGTGCCCATCAGAGTCAGAAACAAATTGACCGCAACCAGAAGTGCACGGGCGAGGCATCTTTAAAAAGACGTGCCGCGTGCAAGCTCTTTTAGAAAGGAGATTTCTCCACAAATGTTGAAGCGACCAGGGAGATGAACACACAAACTCTGGCAAATCACTGCACAGATAAGCAGGGAATGTGCACTCGCTGGAACTCGCTGTCACACCAACACTTGGAGAGAGGCTCGTCTCGAAGAGAATGAAGAGATGAATCTCAGGATTGGCTGTGGAGTGAAGTACATCAACTTGGCTCCGAAGCGAAAACATATCTGCATGTTGCCAGCGCACTTCCTTATATACCCCCAGGGTGGGGCGGAGTTACGCTATGCAAATTCCGCAGACCCATGTCATTTCATTGCCATTGGCTCATTTTATATACTCGAAGATGATAGGATTTCTAAGCGAAACCCCATTCGTCGTCATCCGACGTAACTCGGAGTGACAACGAAAGGGAAATATATATATCCCTCAGATGGTCACAGCTTCATCGGAAGGTTATGATACTTGGTGACTTTTATGGCATTAGGTATGTGAATAAAAAATCAAAATAAAAATTAGGTCATGATCCGAGCATGCTAAGTGGTCGTAAAAAAATTGTCACACTCAGTGTCTTCGGTCAAAAATGACCGACCCATAGGAAATGAATGGGAAATTTACAAAAACACAAAAATTCTCTGAATTTTTGAAAATTCTCTGATTCTCTGAAAATTCTCTGAATTTTTGTCTGTACAATCTACAAATCGGCCACGATTCTAAAAAAAAAGTACACCGCAGTAAAGGGGTGACACTCTACAACATCAAGAGTGCAAAAAAATAACACCCACACATACAAACACACTTTTATACACATACACACCAATAAATTCAGATTACAAAAAATCTGTTTTGAATTTTTAAAAATCACAGCTTCATTGGAATGTTATGAAACTTGGTGACTTTTCTGGCATTAGGTATGTGAACACAAAAAAAATTGAGTTCATGATCCGAGCATGCTAAGTGGTCGTAAAAAAATTAGTCATGATTTTGGTCTTCGGTCAAAAATGACCCCCATAGGAAATGAATGGGAAATTGACAAAAACACAAAAATTCGCTACAAATCGGCCACGATAGTAGCTATATGATGTACCTTGTGTCAAAAATGATTTATGACCCTTGATTTATGACTTTTATGACATGCGTTTATGACCGGATGTTTGTACACATGGGGGTTTTATGACCACCTGTTTGTTGACCTTTGACTGTGTGTGATTCCGAAATTTTTATGATTGTGTGTTTTATGATTGTAATCTGGTTGGTGTGAGAGGAAGGTTTTTGCAGGAGGGGTGTTTTTATTATGGATAATATTCACAGAATGACGAAATTATGAATATGAAGAGATCTGTCATGGATTTGTTTTTCAGATGTGTTTTGACTGTAAACTGCTTGGTGTGACAAGGAAGTGAATGTTTGATAGTCTCTCAGGAGTGTATAAATAGCCGATCGTGGAATTTTTCGTTGAATAAATATGTCAGAGTGATTTGTTTTCAGATTACACAGTCACATCCATAAATTAAACAATTTAGATTATATGAAACAAGATGTTAAATGATCAAGTATAAGTATTTTAATCTAATACACAACAAAACACTGACTTACATAGTTAAAACATAAAATAGTTTTTGTTTTGTTTGAAATAAGACATTAAATTATCAAGTATTTTAAGGTTTAAACATGTGTTGAAGTGAACTTACCATCAGTGAAATTAGGAGGTCTTTTGTGTATCTGGTTAAAATCATAGATTCATGAATTTAGAATCCTTGAGCAGAAGAGATGTATGCTCTCCGTTTGCTAAATTGAGAATGAAGATTGTTTCCATTATGGCAGTGGCACAGGCCCTCCCCTTCCTCTCAGCGTAGTTGCTATGTATTAGCATATGCAGTTTGTTTCAGAAAACATTGAGCAATTTAAAGATAGGACGGACACCTGTTGTTTAGCAATCAAAGATACCACAGTCTCCTATCATAAAATCTCCTGATCTGAAGCATTCTTGTCAGGAAGGGAGACCCCAAAATGTGCCCATTCTGACACTTCACAGGGACCAGGTTGTAAGAGCAGTATAATTAGATGTTTTCAGTGTCTTCAGGAAAAGTCAGGGGTCACAATAAAAGAGCCAGGAAGTTACATTTTATACAGCCTACTCTTATCAGTGATTGTTCTGATAAGTTAAATCGTCCTCTTCCTGGGGGAGCTGTCCCCTAGCCTGTTGTTCTAGGAGAACGCGTGAAAGAAAGATGAAACCTAAAAAGATCAGATTTCTTTTTCTAATATTTAAACTTTGACTTTATGAATACACAAAAATGACCGCTTAATGATTTTTATATTTTGTGCATTTATTTAAAGACTGCATGTAGGCCTACCATTTTGATGCTTGTGTTACTTTTCTTCTTTGGCAATAATTATTTCTATTTTTTCAGCACATGTAGTCAGAGTTACAGAAAATAATAATAGTGCAACAAATAAGGAGATTATGTTTTAGTTATTTTAATCAGGGTTGTTAAAAGTATGCTTGAATGATGTTAGTTCATCTGCGCTACCATGTATTTGCTAGAACAATGAAGATATTTGAAAAACCTGTTAAAATCAAGTAATGATGCAATCCTTTAAATCTTAACTTTGAGTAGATCAGAATTAAATGGATGTAAAATTATTATCATGTGACATTTTATTTAACGTGACAGAAAAAGAGCAACGAAACACATGAGACCAAAGATCATTATTCTTCAACCATAATTAAGTAGATGAGACTAAATTGTTACATTTGGCATACAATCTAAATGAATAGCTTCAAATAAAGTTTATCTATAAATGGGAGTCACCGGTGTCACTGGGGTTCTCCCATAAGAAAAGAGACACCAGTGACAGTAACACCAGTGACAATTTTCATGAAAAATACCACATCTTGTCAATCATGGTATACTAACTAAATATACTACTAACTAGTTGTTTATTCCATAAGTATTCTAGTTTATTTTTTTAAATATTTGTTTACAACTCCCTAACAGTAAAGTGGGGCATACCAGTGAGTTCAACTAAAGCTTCATTATGAAATCATTAGATAAATGAGAAGATTTTTGATCATTGAAAAGAGACTATGGGCCTTTCTTCATATATATTCATGAATTTGGAAGAAAGAAGTTGAGTGATGTCATCAGTATGATTTCTATTTTAAAATATTAGATTTTTGTTGAACGGTAACGCTAGTGGCACAACTCCAGGGGACCACTACTTTCAAATATTAAAAATCAAATATTGCCACATAGATGGCTCAAGACGACGTAATTGTTCAAATAACATATTGTTTTATTTTAAAATGTGAAGAAATTGTAACCCTAAAGTATTTTTCAAGTGTGATATTTCTGTAAAGGCTAGGGACAGAAAATGGACATTGCCATAAAATGACCCAGAAATGATATTGCATAAATTTTACCCGAGCTATTATTTTACATAACAGCATCTGTTCAAAACTTTGCAATTTTAAACCAAAAACTGTGCATAATTGCCTTAAATCTTATTTATCTAAAGATATTCAAACAGTATTTTGTCCACTGACACACACCAGCATGCTGTATTTGTGGCGTGCGTATGTAACGTTATGTATGTATTTGTATATGCGTGCGTGTATGAAAAAGTATCCTAAATGAAAACAGTGCAACCCAGTGTCACAAAAAGATTTTTAGGCTATATATGCATTATAATTAGATTTTCCACTTTAAGGCGTTAGTTTCTTTTGTTGGTGATTTTTTATATATTTTTTTCAAAGATTTTTCTAAATAAAATCTGTACATTTATTCACGTTTCTATTATTTTTGTCTATTTAAATTCTATTTACACAAACACACACACACACACTAACTGTAATTTATATAAAGCCATATTTTTTCTGAAAAAGTTGACACCTTACACTTGAAGAGCGCACATAGTTTTAGAATTTTACAGTTAAAAAACTAATTACGTGAAAAATCACCAATTGTAGCTTCAGGTTCTAAAAAGGGTTAATGCACTGTTCTCAAACCAAGCTCATACTCCACTGGTCACAATGGTGGTAATCCCCCAAAATCCAAAATACCAGAAACTTTTCTAAACTATAGCAAAACAAAACATTAAACATTACTAAATCCCCCACTTAACATTAATCTGGTACAAAACAATTTTAGCATTTACTCTCCCTTTTAAGTGCCATGGCAAAGCATGCTGGGGAATAAAGATCCCAGCCCAGTTTCAGTTAAATTTAAGTTTTTCTAAATGAAAAGAAACAAGTTCATAGAACTCAAAACAATTAAACTATTCAACATAAATAAAATGTGTAAGTTTTGTGAACTCAAAAAGAAAAAGTTCTAAATACTCATAAAGGTTAATTTGATTGAACTAATTTGTATAATTTAAGTTGGTCCATACTCAACCAATGAATTATTTTGAGCGTTAGGGTTTACAGTGTATCTTTTAGAAAATCAGCGCGCATAAGCCTCTGTAGTCCATGAGGCAGCATAAGTAAAGTTGTCTTGAGTGGATATTTAATTGTACTCGTCTTAAGGTCTTCAGAAGTCATAACTTCAGGGTCAATGGGGATCCCGAGAATATTTAATTTCCCTTAAAACCAAAGATTAAGCTAAAAGACACTAGTTTCCAGTGTTCCCTACCAAAATCAAATAGTGTATACAATTTGTATTACACTTTTTGTTGTGTTCTGATACAATATCATTAATTTGTACTTTTTCTTTTATAAAATTGACTTTTCTCATGTCTACAAAGATTCAATTTCAATTCATTGCCTAGCAAGTATAAAGTAAAAATATGATAAATATGCCTGACGCAATGTTTTAAGAATTAGCTGTTGCAATACTCCAAACAGTTCCTCACACAATGACACCATTAAGGACGGTCAACGGCTCACGTCATTCGGTGAAAACACAGCGTGTGTAAGGTAGTTTTCCAAATATCCCCCCAAAACAAAGACCGTATGTTTTGTATTACACTTTTTAAAGGGTAAACTAGCTTTAAAGTGAGAATAAAAAAGTTAAAACAAATCATATCTTCATACGTGGTGGGTTCTGACACAAAACCATTAACTGGTTCTTTTTGTGTTATAAATGTACTTATCTTATTTCTACAAATTTCAACCGGATAAATATAGTTAATACACGATAAATTATATCCCGCGGTGTTTAACATCCAAGAAGTAGTTCTTTATGCAAAGGCTAATTAATTAAAAACAACAGCAATACAAATAGTTTAAGTAGTCATAAACAAAACACACCCAGATCCTCCCATAGTTGTAGTAAACATTCACAATATGTAAATTCTGTCAGATTTGTTATAGTGCCTGTAACACATTATTGTAAGGCAATCACATTTGAGGACTAATGTTACCTGTCCCTTGCAAAGGTTATGGATAAATTCAAGCATAATCTTTATGCAACAATCACGCATGCACAATTTACTACAAAAGTGTGTACGGTGTATAGGAAAAGAGCCATTTAGCTGTAATGAATACATAATACAGAAACCCTCTCTTCCAGTCTATTGTAAAAGTTTGTAACCATGATTGTAAATCATTTTTCCCCCCCACTAGCAGATGACACCATTTTTAGGGCCCGAGCACCGATGGTGTGAGGACCCTCTTGGAATTGCTCTGTTTATTATTATTATTATTATTATTATTATTATTATTCTGAAAGCCCCGTTCACACTACAAGCGACTTTATCGCTGCATGTCGCCAGTGGCTGGCGATGAGGTCGTTAGTGGGCGTTCTCACTTCTGGTTGCCTAGGTAATGTTTGTGAGTGACATTCACGGATGTTACGTGTTGTAGACAACAAATCTGTTTTCTTGCCGCTACAAGCTAACATTTTGGAAGGAAAAGTCTAAATATAAATGGGATCAGTACATAAAATGCATAATATTAAAGATGAATGAGAAACAGTGAGTGCCCTGTGCTATCGCAGCTATTTAACTGCAGAAAAAAGGGCAAATAGTGGTCTTGTTTTTTGTCACAGTTTGAATCGGGCAGTTCTACGACGTCACTGAACATTCTAAATGTGGCACCCATGTCTATGGTGGCACCGTACTCTCAGGGCACAGACATAAAAATCCCATATGAGACCATACCGCTCAAAAGGTTAATCATGCGGCGCCCGAATGCATTATTTGACGGCGGTAGGCTACCATCTGAGATGCTAGTACCGTCTCCACAGTTAGATCCGGCTTCGCTGCTATAGTGATGTTCTCACACACACACACACACACACACACACAAAAAAACTTTCGATCCCTGGAACATTTTGAATTGTAGCTAAACTTCTAGCGACTAGCGTCCTTGTCTTTCTTTAACTTTCTTTTTGCAAAACCACTCAATTGACGTCTGTCCATTTTGGATTTAGATTAATTTTTTGTAGTCTTTAAAAAAATGACACATTTGCGCGTACTTGTTGTGGACCAACTCAACTCTGACAGATTGGGGAGGGAGGGGGGAGTGATAGTGGTCATGTAATCTTTATTTTATTTATATTATTATTTATATTATTATTGTTATTGTTAAATTAGTGTTCATAAGCGAGTTATGTATGGTCTTTCAAGAATTTCAAGTTAATAATATAACAATTTACGAAAAATATTTTTAAAGCTTGTGTCATGTGGTGCCCCCCTAGTGGTTGTGAATGGTTGGTGCCCCTGGGCACTGGCCCAAGTGCCCTTATGGATAATCGGCTCTGAGGCAGACAAGAACAATCCGAGAGGATAAGACATAACCGACTGTGCTTAGAGGAGACTGACATTTTTTACATCATTTTGTGTTTTTTTGTGTGTTTTTTTGTGGGGTTTTTTTGTCTGTTAAAGCAATATAATCCAAAAAAAAAATCACTTTTGTTACTTGCAAGCTGTTTTTGAGGTGGCTTTACTCTATGTATACACACAGAGAAAACCATCTCTCAGAGAGAGCGCGAGTACTGAATAGTTTAAAATCGCTTGAATATTTCAAATGGTAAGACTTAAAAAGATGTGCAAATGGTAAACTTTAGTCACGATGCAATGCTGGCCTGATTATGCAAGTGAATATTCCGTCATGTCCCGACTCCTAAACGCGAGAGTCTAGTATCGCCGCCTGCAGCGTGCTTGGCGCTTGTCTTGTGCAAGCCATTTTGAGAGACAGAGAGAGAGAAGACGCAGTGCCGCTGAACACTCACGCTGTTTGTGATATTGCGTCTCGCAGAAAGTTTTTAAATGACTGATTTGATATTATAATATGTGTGGATTAATTTAAGAATACAACCTACTGTACATGCTAAAGTGAATCAATATTTGTTCATAATTTCCCACATTATAAGTGGAAGACTTGGGGGAATGATTAAAATTATGCACAATACCTAGCCTGGTTAAAACCAGACCCTTCTCAGTTGAAACTGAGTGAAGGGTCTGGGGAAGCTATGTAGACGAATCATTACCAACCAACGTAGCTCAGCTTGATTGACAGGTGATCTGACCAATCATACTTCGCCATGCGCCATTTTGTCCGACAAAGCAGTCAGGAGAGTAGATTAACATATGAGGATTTGAACTTGAAAAACGGAGTGTACTGACGCCTTTCCGTGGTTAAAACAACATTCCTTCTTATGTTTGTTCATGTTTATTTGAGGCTATAAATTAACTAGAAGGAAGAGATGATCGGTTCACGAGCAGCTTTAACTGATGCTCTACAGCGATCTGTCATGACACATTAAAGAGCAACAATACGGTATTTATTGTTTAAATTTCTTTTAAAAAATTACCAAATTTGAAAGATGAGACTTTGTTTAATATGTTTAATATCAAACGTAACCGAAAAGTAGCCTGCTCTGTTCTGTCTGCCAGCGTGTTGTCAGTCTCCTCTCTGCTCCGCAATGTATTTTTCACTGCGTGAGAACTCCTTCTGCGTCGCTGCGCTGTCGTCATCATGTAAATCCCTCCCCCAACGTTTCTGATTGGTGCCGCGATTTCAGCGGCACAGTAATGAGTTTGAATGGGCTCTTCTCCAGACTATCCTGAAGAGAGAATTGAAATTCGCCGGAAGTAGTCTGGGTTTTCCCAGGCTACACAATACCCGCAATCCCGAGTCGAAATTCGAGCCCTGAATTGGCTTCATTCAAAAGCACGACAGTGTCATTATTTTATTTATTTATTTAAAAGGGACAATGCATATTAATGAACATCTTAGCTTTTCAGCAATGTAAAAATGTCTGAGTTAGCTCCAAGGATATTTTACATCTGCAGTCCCCTGTCATGTCATCACAATATCAAGTAACGGCTAAACATTGAAATTAAATATGATACAACACAATTTAAAAGACGCCACAATATTCAACAACATATTATAAGAGATACCACAGTTTTCAGACAGGGCATCTAATATGGGGTACACATACATATACACATATACAATAAAGTGCTATTCTATGTACTTTAAGTACATTGTATTTATGATAAAATACTAATAAATACAGTAAAGTGCTGGATCTGGTTTGGTATACATACATATACTTAAACAGTACCACAGTGAACATACCCATATACCTAAATTACAATAAATACCGTTAGTGGGAAAAATTTTGATGTGTCTTGAGCCATTGTTTGAGTTGGTTCTTAAAACTGGGATAGGTCGGACATTCTCTAACAACAACCGGTTGCTTGTTCCAGATCTCTGACCCCTTAAATGACAATACATATTGTCCAGACGTTGTACGTCTGTAAGACACCATAAAATCACCTCTGGTGGAAGCCCTGGTTACAGTTCTTCCCTCTCCCACAGCAGTTATAGTAGCTGCTGTGTTCATACGCGCATCGTCAGGAGTGATGTCTGGCCTGCTAGAGTACCTGGTGGACTGGGAGAGGTTTGGCCCCGAGAAAAGGTCTTGGGTCGCCCGTGAGGACATCCTGGACCCATCATTGTTACTCGACTTCCATACCAATCCCCCCGATTGTCCGGCTCCGAGGGGCAGAGGCCGTCCCCGTCATAAGGGGTACTGTCACAGAGTCAGCAACATCCACAGCACCAGACCTCTACACTCCACCCACTCGTTCCCTCTCACCAGAGTACTAATCACTGACACCTGTCACCACTCATCATCAACACCTGTCTGTTCTCATCAACATGCACTACATAACCCGCAATCTATAGTTCACCATTGTCTGGTCTTGACATTTATGCTGGAACTTATTACTCGGCTACCTACCTGAAACGAGTACTTACCTGTCCGGTCCTCACCTCTGGTCTTCTTCGTCCATCTGGAACTGAGAAGAACAGTTATTCACCTCCAATCACAGTCTGCGTATCTGCATAGATTCTGATAACCTGCTTATGCTGTTTCCCTGTTGCATACCTGTGAATAAACTTACTAAATGCAGTTTACCTGTCCGTTGCCGCCTTCTGTGTCATGACAATATGTGAATAAGCCTAAATCAAATCTGCTAAATTAAAGCAATCATGTCTCTTCTTAGTAATGTGCATTACTTAATCAGATTACTTTTCTTGATGAAACTGCAATTTACATTCTAATAGCTTACAGAAATACATTTACAGCCAAAACATGTTACTGCAGATCATGTATTTTCAAAACAGCAGTCACAGTAATAGTATGAATTGTAGCTGAAATATAGCTAGTGATGCATGATGTCCAATTTAGTGGACAGATGATTATTCAGAATTTCCTCCCAATCTAAAATCAATACTTGCAAACTTTAACAGTGATATGACTCCTTGGATGTTAGTTGATGCTACAACATTTTGTTTTACCTGCAAGAGTCTCCTAGGATAGAAGGAATGGATTGAGCAACTCCCTCTGTAATCTTGATTTCAATCAATCAACCAATCAAAATGGTTTATAAAGCACCTTAAAAAACACAAAGTGTGCCAGATTGCTGTACAATTTTTAAAGTGAAAAGATAAAAAACAACTAAGGAAAGAGATAAGAGAAATAAAGGAGAGAAAAAACAAGAGAAGGAGAAAAATATTTATAAATCTAATCCAAAACTAATGGTCCTTACAAAGTAACAAAGGCCTCATCAAACAAATATGTCTTAAGACGGGTTTTAAACATGTTAACAGAGCTAAACGATCTGATAGATATTGGTAAATCATTCCACAACTTTGGGGCAGCAACTGAGAAAGCGCAATCTCCTTTGCCTTTTAAGCAAGACCAAGTAGTTTCAAGGAGCAGCTGGTTTTGCTTCTCTATGATCTCTATGAGTAATAAAAATGGATGATCTCAGAAACATATTTAGGTGCCAGTCCGTGCAAGGCTTTAAAAGTATACAAATGTACCTTGTACTATATCCTAAAATTATCTGGTAGCAAGTGTAAAGAGGCCAGAATAGGGGATATATGATCCCCCTTACTTGTGTGTGTCAACAACCTTGCTGGCGCATTTTGTACCAGCTGAAGACGTGATGGTGAGGACTGACTTACACCCAGTTACAAAGCATTGCAGTAAACAAGAAGAAATAAAAGCATGGATTACTTTCTCCAGATCACTCAAAGACAAGACATTTAATTTTAGCAATATTTCGCATTTGAAAGAAACCATTCTATTATAGATAATATATATCTATAATAGATTCTATTCACTCCACCAATAAGGACCAATGGGTGTGCGGTTATGATTTCAGGGAAAAATCTTGCAATGATCAGAAAAATGGTTGGAGAGTATGACATCCGGTTCCAAGCCTCTCACCTTAAGCTACACCAGCCCGCCTCAACAACCCCACACAGCATAAAGTCAAGGACGCGTGCTAGTAACGGACCTCCCTTGCCAATGAGGGAAAGCACATTGCAACGGCTCGCAAAGTGTCACCCTGGTGAAGATGGAACGTCCATGGGGCGAACGAGATGATCAACACAACTGGAAGATGAGGACCAATGAAGTTTAGCAGAAATCTGCATTATATGAGGTCTATATACAAGGACACATAATACAGGACTAGGTAAAGCAATTAAAATACCCAAAAAAATGGATACCAAAAAAAATGGCGCCGCGGATGGCTGCTTCGGTTTTGAGCTCCTCAGTACTTTTACTGTTTTTGTTTGTTTGTCCTGTTTTATGTAACCTTTTCCCCGTCAGTTTAACTAGGAACGAACTCCTAGACATCAGGAACAACACACCAAACGACATTTTGCCAACTTTTGAGCATTCCGACATTTTATTTGACATCTTAGTTGGCGGAGCTGCGATCCTGTACAAGCGCTTCAAAAGACGCAAACGAGGGAAACGCGCGGGCGTGCTCGTGAAGTTTCGACAGCGCGGATTCAGGACTCCGCTGCCAAGCATTCACTTGGCAAATCTCCGCTCTATAGCAAATAAAACAGACGAACTACTACTTCTCACCCGCACAAACAAGGACTTTTCAAACTCGGCTGCTCTTTGCTTCACATAAACATGGCTGAACGGTTCCATACCGGACAGTGCGCTAAATCTAACGGGTTTCCAGCTGTTCAGAGCGGATTGCGTCGCCGAGTTAACTGGGAAAACAAGAGGCGGTGGATTATGTTTCTATATCAACGAAGGCTGGTGTTCAGATGTGACAATGTTGGCGAAGATGTGCTGCCCTAATTTGGAAGCTCTCTTCATTAACTGTAAGCCTTTTTATTCGCCGCGGGAGTTTTCCTAATTTATTCTGGCGAGTGTGCACATCCCCCCTGACGCGTGTGAGAGCGCGGCATTGCAACAGCTGGCTGATCAGATCACACACACGGAGCAAAGTTACCCGGACTCTTTCACTATCATTCTCGGCGATTTTAATAAAGCCAATCTCACCCGTGAACTGCCTAAATTCAGACAGCACATCACCTGCCCCACAAGGGACACTAACATACTGGACCATTGCTACACTGCTTTAAAGGACGCATACCACTCTGTCCCCAGAGCAGCTTTGGGACTCTCTGATCATTGTTTGGTTCATCTTCTCCCAGCCTACAAGCAGAAACTTAAATCTGCTAAGCCAGTTGTAAGAACTGTAAAGAGATGGACCAGCGAAACAGAGCAGGTCTTACAAGGTTGTTTTGACTGCACAGATTGGAGTGTTTTTGAGGCTGCAGCCACTGATCTGGATGAGCTCATGGACACTGTGACATCTTACATCAGCTTCTGTGAGGACATGTGTGTCCCCACTAAGACTTTTTTAACATATAACAACGATAAGCCATGGTTCACTGCAAAACTAAAACATCTTCGTCAGGCCAAAGAGGATGCCTACAGGAGTGGGGACAGAGCCTTGTACAAACAGGCCAAATACACACTGACAAAGGAGATCAGAGAAGCTAAGAGGAGCTTCTCTGAAAAGCTGAAAAGCCAGTTTTCAGCTAACAACCCTGCATCAGTGTGGAAAGGCCTGAAAGCCATCACCAGTTACAAAACACCATCCCCCAACACTGTTGAGAATCAACGACTGGCCGACGATCTCAATGTATTTTACAGTAGATTTGAAAAGCCTGCTCTCACACCCCACACCCGCTCTGACCGTCTCTACACACAATCATCAACACCCCCCTCCCTCCCCCCTACTGCTTCTCAGCCTGCACCCCAGATCAGTGAGGAGGATGTATGCAGAGTCTTCAGGAAACAGAAGATAAGGAAAGCCAAAGGCCCAGACGGTGTCTCACCAGCCTGTCTCAAAGCCTGCGCTGTCCAGCTGTCATCCATCTTCACACTGATTTTCAACAGATCACTGGAGCTGTGTGAAGTCCCCTCCTGCTTCAAACACTCCACCATCATCCCGATACCCAAGAAACCTAAAATCTCTGGACTTAACGATTACAGACCTGTTGCTTTGACATCTGTGGTCATGAAGTCATTTGAGAGACTGGTGCTGGCCTACCTGAAGGACCTCACTGGACCCTTGCTGGACCCCCTGCAGTTTGCTTATCGAGCAAACAGGTCTGTGGATGATGCAGTCAACATGGGACTGCACTACATCCTCCAACATCTGGACAAACCAGGGACTTATGCAAGGATCCTGTTTGTGGACTTCAGCTCCGCTTTCAACACCATCGTCCCGGATACCCTCCTGAATAAACTAACCCAGCTCTCTGTGCCCTCCTCCATCTGTCAGTGGATCATCAGCTTCCTGACAGGCCGGCAGCAGCTAGTGAGGCTGGGAAAAGTCACATCTCGGACCCTTACCATCAGCACTGCTGCCCCCCAGGGGTGCGTTCTCTCCCCACTGCTTTTCTCCCTCTACACAAATGACTGTACCTCCAAAGACTCCTCCGTCAAGCTCCTGAAGTTTGCAGACGACACCAGTCATTGGCCTCATCCAGGACGGTGACGAGTCTGCTTACAGACAAGAGGTTGAACACCTGGCTGTCTGGTGCAGTCATAACAACCTGGAGCTGAACACGCTCAAAACTGTGGAGATGATAGTGGACTTTAGGAGAAACCCCCCTGCACTTCCCCCTCTCACCATCATGGACAGCACTGTGACAGCAGTGGAGTCATTGAGGTTCCTGGGCACTACCATCTCTCAGGACCTGAAGTGGGACAATCACATTGACTCCATTGTCAAAAAGGCCCAACAGAGGTTGTACTTCCTTCGTCAACTGAAAAAGTTCAACCTACCACAAGCGCAGATGACTCAGTTTTACTCAGCTGTTATTGAGTCAGTTCTGTGCACTTCTATAACTGTCTGGTTTGGGTCAGCCAGCAAATCAGATATAAGAAGACTACAACGGACTGTTAGGACAGCTGAAAGGATCATTGGTGTACACCTCCCCAACCTTCAGGACTTGTACAATGCCAGAGTGAAGAAACGGGCAGGGAACATCATCACAGACCCCTCCCACCCCGGCCAAAACCTGTTTGCACTTCTGCCGTCAGGCAGACGTTACAGATCTCTGCGCACTAGAACATCTAGGCACAAAAAAATGTTTTTCCCCCCTGCTATCTCCAGCTTAAACAGCTAAAACAGCCATTAACACCTGCTGTATAATTCATTCAGTACTTGAGAGAGAAGCAAGAGGTTTTTTTGTGTAAATATACAAATTTTATTTATAGAGCTGTACACACAATGCACAAATCTGTACATAAGTCTTCTGTTTCAGATGTATACTAAAACTATTATTATTGTTTATTCTATTTATTTATGTTCTCATTTAAATGCCTGTTCTAATGTCATATATGTATGTATGTACCAAGAGCTCCTGTAAAAACCACAAAAAATTCCTTGTGTGTTTGTGCACACTTGGCGAATAAAGCTCATTCTGATTCTGATTCTGATAAAAAGGATTGCAACTTGAAACTGGTGATTTGAGAAAAAAAATACACATACCTTCCATTTTTCAACAGAGCCTACTTTGTGTAAAGACCTGAATTATTATTTTTTTTTTTACATCCAATTTGACTTAGTCGCTATTGAATCCATGTGCTGTCCTAACAGTGATTTGAACTGATCACTTGATTTATCAGTGGTTGGGGATTAATGTAGCTTTTCTTTTAACCTTTGTGATGTTTTGCTGACAGTACTTCCCTGACAAAGAGGATAAACCTCAACATAACTGTAAAAGCTGTTAACCTTCCCTGATTGAGCAGAGGATACATTTTCCCTTACTAAACAGAGAATGACTTTCTGGCATTGCAGAGGATAACATTAACACAACCTTCCCTGATTAGGCAGGATAAACCAACTTCCTTGACTATACAGAGGATGAAACACTTCTGTTGACAGAGGATAACAACATGTATCCACAGAAATGGAGATGTATTTTTGTACCAAAAACTCCAATCAAGCAAAAACATTATTAAACAAGATTCATTTGGTGATAAACAGGGAATATTCAATACAAATGAAGCACTGAAATCACTGGCGGAGCTAGGGGGTGGCCAGGGGTGGCCGTGGCCACCCTTGGTCTGAGCTCGGCCACCCCTTTGGCCACCCCTTTGGCCACCCCTCTCACAACTGCTGTTTCTGTCTCTTTTTTTATTGACAAAAATTGCGTTTTTTTAAAACGCTGAACCATCTCTTTAAGACCACAAAAAACGTGAGACTTTTCAGACGCACACTCCAACTTCACCTCAGCGCCAGGCGCAAGTCAAACGAGTGCGGAAATGTGCAAGTGCAGAGTGAGCTTCAGCAGAACATCAGACAGTGATATGCACATAGTAAATATAGAGTCAATCTTTCTCAACTGGTGGGTTGCAAGACCGTTTTGAGAAAGTCGAATAGTGTGAAGGCAACAACAAACGTAATTCTCTTTTTTTTTTTCTGATGCTACTTTTATTTTAGAAGATGCGTGTGAAAGCTGGTGACACTTCTGTCAGATGCTGAGATAAAGGGCGTTGTCCTTGTTCAGTTGGCTATCTTCGTTAAGATGAGATGTTGTCAGGAAAAATTCTGTTATGTGAGATCACAATATAAGGTAAACTGATATACATGTAATGTTTTAATGTCCAAATAAATGTGAGCACTGTGCATTTGTAGGCCTACTAGAGGCATTCATTTTGCGTTCATTTGTAAAGGACAAACAAAAATGGATAATTTTTAAATCCATAAAATAACTAATTTTACATTCTACCAACATTACATTATGAAAAACGTAACATTTTACATTATGTGCTGTTGACTTCCGCCTTGTTCACATCCTTGCACTTGGGGATTCAAAAGAGAACTTTTGGTTTCCTTTTTAATTTAGGTATAGAACTGTTGCGATTATTTATTTTGACAACTAATATAGAAAGTTAAACTTTTAGTTGACAAACTCAGAATTGGTTGAATAGTTCATTGATTATATCAAACGCATTGAAGGTTGAATAATCTTTGGACTACAGTATTTATCTGCATGTTATCTCATCCATGAAGATGCAACAATGTAGAACAAGCTATTGGAGATTTTGAGAACCAGAACCAAGATAACTGAGCAAGTTGAACTTTAGCTATAGTGTGTGCCCTTTTATTACTATTTAATTCATTTTAATATGAGGTGGTGGATAACAATAAAAAAATATAAAATTCACTCAGCATTCCATGATTCCTAATTCACTATCTCAATTACAATTAAGTACAAATTAACTTTATTCAGTTGTGTAGGCACTAAAACAGTCCAATACATAAATAATTTTTTATGATAAAATAATTAATATTTCTGTGCCACCCCAGACTGGTTGCTGGCCCTTGCCTGGCCACCCCTATGAAAAAATCCTGAAAGATATTACAAATTTTAGGAGCCACATAGGAAAGGGTACCTCCTCTTGTGGATTGGCAGACATCAACCCTACAAGATGTATTTACAACATTACAGCACAAATAAAGATCATTAATTCTAAACTGAATGACTCATTTGTACAAATATAAGCACGTGTCTGCTTTTAAACCATGTGGTATTTTAGCACTGGATTCATGAAGGCTGGGTTATTGCACAGATAAGGAAGTTAAGGCTCTCAGAAGAGTATATAACTGTCAGCCCTGTTTGACCCAGAACATTTTCTCAAAAAGCTCTCATCATGTACTTCTTGGTGGTGGTCATCTCTCTACTCCTGAGCTCCGTTCCTGCTCAGAGTCGTACTATTCAGGTGAGAACAGACAACAATATGTCATCAATATCTGAAATGTAAAATGATAACATCAGCGTCATCCCAGTGGGAGCGGCTTTTCATTTCTAAACACTGGTTTCTAATACACATTTGTTTAAAATTCTAAAACAGGATTTAATTGACAAGATCCCTGGGAAGACTGGTAAGATGCACAGAAAGAAAAAACGAATTTGTAATTTTGTAGTGTTTTATTAATAATTTACTGATTCACATCTCAGGTAACCTCACAAAGAAAGATGATATACCAGTGCCAACTATAATTGAAACCAACAAACATGCAGGTATGAGTTTGAAGGCTATATTGGCACATCTTTGGTGTAGCAGTTCATGGCAGATTCCTTGGCTCTCCTCATCATTTAAAACATTATATCACCAGAATCAACATACTGAATTATTGTGCATTATTCTATACCACGCAGGACTGGGACTGGATGAGCCTTTGATCATGTTTGGAGACATCGCCGTACCAAGCGGGCTCCAGAATGCAGATCCATGTACCGCTCGTGGGTGCAAATGGGACAGAAGCAGAGATGGATTAGTCTATGTGCCCTACGTCATCTCCAACCAGTATTGTAAGTGGCAATGTTAACTAAATTAGATATCATCTCATCGGTACCACATGTTCCGTTCAACAGTCTATTCCTTCCACAGCTCCACAGGAGAGAAGAGTGATTAAAACAGGTATGCAGTCCTTTGCAGAGGTTTCCTGCATTCGATTCGTACCTCATCAAGGACAGAGGAACTTTATTCACGTAAAGTCTAATTCTGGGTAAATCTCTGGATTCAGGGCTCCTTTCTATTCAATTTCTGTGTTTATAGTAAATGTGCTTTCCCTTCAGATAAATATACAACCTGATGTGTTATGTGGTCCACAGATGCTATTCATATGTGGGGCGCCAAAATGGAGGGCAGGTTGTTTCTCTCCAGCGTTTTGGGTGTGTCTATCACAAAATTGTGCAGCACGAACTCCTTCATGCTCTCGGGTTCCATCATGAACAGAACCGCAGTGACCGTGACAAACACATCCGAATCCTTTATCAGAACATCATTCCTGGTATTTTTGTTTACAATTCTTTGGACAAATGTTTGAAATTAGGCGGCATTCTGCTGGCAAACCTTTACAGAGCATGAGTTTTAAAAATGAGAATTCCATACACAGATTTCTGAAACATGATTCAAATTTTGCTGCATGAACGAAACATTTTAAATAGTAAAGCTTTTTATTTATATAGCACTTTTAAAAACTTTTTACCTTTTTAAATGTTTATAAAGTGTTTTTAACAAACAACAGAAAACATGTAAATATGTATTTAAAATATATAATAGCCTATATAAATATGAATATAAATAATATATTGCATAAATAATAGTACGGTATATAGAATGGAAAGTAAATTAATATTAAGAAGTGATTAAGACAGAGATAAAGATAAAAAAAAAAGATAAAATGGAACAAAAAAATAAGAAAAAAAATGCACAAAACATTGCATATTACATTTAGTCACAATTATTGTCTAGACTCTAGATTAAAGTTCACTGTGTTTTTACCAGGTTTACATTTACAGTCGTTAATACTTTCCTGTGCACTGTGTAACAGAAAGGCAGCACAATTTCCGTAAAGTAGACACCAACAATTTGGCTACCGTCTATGACTACAACTCTGTGATGCACTATTCAAGGTAAGCGGTCTTGTCAAATTTTTGGATTGTTTTTTGTGTGGATATGCTAAAAACGTAGTAAACAGTTTTTACTCTTGTTTCTTTGTGTGTGGTTTTAGGTACGCTTTCTCCAGGAATAATGAGCCGACCATGATTCCCATTCCGAATGCGAACGTTGTGATTGGTAAAGCTCGACAAATGGGCCGCAATGACATCCTACGCATTAACAGACTCTACTGCAGTACGTTCAGCTTTCCTGTCATTTGAATAAAATACATAATTTGTTATTCCTCGCTGAAAACTCCACCTTAGACCACTATGCTAAGCATGTCTAGCAGGCTGGTGGTCTTTATAGTGGGATTTATTATTAACTCTTTAATCACAACAAAATCATGTCTTTCATTTCATATTCATTGCTCCCCCCCCCCCCCCCCCTCAGGTTGAGAAACTGCTGCCGGGCTGTATGAAGAACGTGTCTGATGGAAAGGTTCAAAGTTATTTTTTAAGCTTTCATTTTCCTTTTTGCACATCATAGTGTCAAATGATTTTACTTATTTCATTAACATCCTAAAATCAGATACCTCTCAGTACATAAGATAATGAGAATAATTAATGATAATAAAAGATAATAATGTTCCAGTATCAGATGCTTGTGACAAATCAACAAAAGGAGCAAATAATGTGACCTCAAAATGTTCTTTAAAATAAGTAAAAATAAAATTCAACAGCAATATGATTGATGGCTTCTGGGTCTTTTTTTCCCCCTATTTTGGCAATCCTTTTTCAGTAGTAAAGCTGGTGAATGCAAGTGTTGTTGTCTTGATATTAATATCAAAAGAACGATTTCTGAAGGATCATGTGACACAGACGACTGGAGTAATGGCTGCTGAAAATTCAGCTTTGCCATCACATGAATAAATTAAATTTTAAAACACTTTAAAAGAGAAAAATAATTATTTTAAATTGTAATATTATTTCACAATTTTACCGTTTTTACTGCATTTTTGATCAATAATAAATAATGTGCTGCCTTGGTGAGCATAAGAGACTTCTAAAATGTGATTATTCCAAACTTTTGACCGGTATTAGTAAAATTATACTGATACTACAGTACAATAACCATAATAACGGCCAGGGCCGTGCACAGACCTTTTGAGGGGCATGTGCTGAAACTGAAAAAGGGCACCCCCCTCCCATTTTCAATAACACAAAATAATAGTCTCAAAAGCTTTAGATTTATTCACGATTAATAACAACCATAATAATAATAATATAGATAAACAGGGTTTTAAGGGCTTCTTTAAATCTAATTACAACAGCAACCTTCTGTGAGCCATGGATGTTGGTCTCTTGAAAATCTCTTTATTCACTACACTTTCCCTAAAATAAGCCAGCATTGAACAAAAATATATAAAATAGTGTGAAAAGTACAGCTGCAGTGAAAAGCATTTCTTAAGGATCACGTGACACTGAAGAGTACTGAACTGGAGTAAGGATGCTGAAAATGCAGCTTTGATCACATAAATCAATTACATTTTAAAATATATTAAAATAGAAAAGTTATTTTAAATTGTACAAATATTACACAATATTACTGTTTTTGCTGTATTTTGGATCAAATAAATGAAGCCTTGGAATGAATTAAATCATGAATTACATTCTGCATGATAACATAAAGATTTCACAGTGATCTTCTGTAATGTTTTTTTTTGTTACTACTACAACATTACTGTAGTAAAAACATTTTATACATGTGAGGACTAGAGTATAGAATTCGATTAAAATTCGATTAAAAAATTAGCTAGATAGCAAATACGTGCATATTAACAGCCTTGAATTAACCATAATTTAATATTATTACCATAACATGATTAGCCTAAATGTTAATAAATTAAGTGTATCAGCAATCATAAATCATAGAAGAAATTTCTTACCTCTTAGAAATATATGTTACCTAGGTGACAAGGATCACTCGTCGCTTTGAGTAAGCTCCAGTACAGGGGGCGCACCTGTTATGATTTTCCGATGGTAAAAAAACAAATTATATGTTGTTGTATTACTTATCAATATATAGTTTTTGACCAGCGAATGTGCAAATGTGCATTTTTTTTGTCAGTCATTAAAACGGCGCCGGCGGCATCATTACATTTTCATCAACAGGTTACAAACTAGTTTGTTGTAGCTAACGTATATAGGCCGGGCGCTCAGTTTATCCTGTTGTAAAATACATTTGGCCAAAATCGCATTTTTATAAAAGATGAAATGCTACTGTATGCACAGGCTATTTAAGTGTAGGCTATGTATTGGCTATGACTAGATGGCAAATGCTAGACCTCTCTCTCAGTCTCAGGCGACGTCCCACATGTCTCAGTCAGTGAGTCAGACATCAAATAAATAAAATATGAGCCTTTATAGACAGTGTTTTGTAGTATTTATTCAAACAACAAGATATTTATTAACCCTTCGCAAAATTTCGTTCAGCTGCTGTCTACTGTGCGGCTGCTGCGGAAATTCAGTTGATTCAGTGAATATAGAGGGGGCGGAGTTATCAGCTTACTGACAGCTTGAGGATCGAATAAGATTTACACAAGCTCGTTTTAAGAACTTTCATTGGCTAAATATTTGTAAAACAGACAGACAGGCGTAAAGGGTGACCAATAGCATTAATAATAAAAAGTAAAAAAATAAAAAACACCACCAAAAAAAAAAAGGGCACTTTGGAGTGTAAGGGCAAAAAGGGCATGTGCTCTGCACAGGTTGAGCCCTACCTGTGCACGTGCCTGATAACGGCAATGTTTTCAATCTTGAGTACATTACAGTTACACAATTAACCACAAGATGTCATGTTTAGTCATTTCCAAACCTTCTGCAGCTGCTAAAGACACAAACATTGTACATTTTGTGTAGTTTTTGAAAGGCACATTGTGAATCACACAAAGCACAAAACCAGATTTACCTCTTAATAAAAAAAAGTCACATAAAAGAACTCATTGATGGCCCTTCCTCTCAACATTGCATACATTTGACTGGTTGGAAGCATTGCTTTAGCACACGCAATGAGAGGAAAGGGATTTTGAGGATGACAGATGTTAAGTGTATAAATGACAGAACAATGTTGAGAAATGAAATTGATAGTGAATTGGCAATAGGTACAAATATAGTTTTAACAAGAGTGACTAAAAATTACATATCCCTTTGGAAACAGATGTGACCACCTCACTCTAGTGGACAAATATGAGTCAATTATAAGTTTGTGATTTGTAAAGTAAAACCTCTGCATGCCTCTTTAAAACGTATGAGCCCCTTTGAATGTAACAAGTAACAGATGCAAATGGGGAGAAGGAACAGGAATCAGTTGAGTGGAACACAGGCTATCAACATCAGGATAAAAGTGCGGGTGCGGGAATGTGCAAGTGCCGAGTGAGCTTCAGCAGAACATCAGACAGTGATATGCACATAGTAAATATAGAGTCAATCTTTCTCAACTGGTGGGTTGCAAGACCGTTTTGAGGAAGTCGAATAGTGTGAAGGCAACAACAAACGTAATTCTCTTTTTTTTTCTGATGCTACTTTTATTTTAGAAGATGTGTGTGAAAGCTGGTGACACTTCTGTCAGATGCTGAGATAAAGGGCGTTGTCCTTGTTCAGTTGGCTATCTTCGTTAAGATGAGATTTTGTCAGGAAAAATTCTGCTATGTGAGATCACAATATAAGGTAAACTGATATGTAATGTTTTAATGTCCAAATAAATGTGAGCACTGTGCATTTGTAGGCCTACTAGACGATAGGCATTCATTTTGCGTTCATTTGTAAAGGACAAACAAAAATGGATAATTTTTAAATCCATAAAATAACTAATTTTACATTCTACCAACATTACATTATGAAAAACATAACATTTTACATTATGTGCTGTTGACTTCACCCTTGTTCACATCCTTGCACTTGGGGATTCAAAAGAGAACTTTTGGTTTCCTTTTTAATTTAGGTATGATAGAACTGTTGCGATTATTTATTTTGACAACTAATATAGAAAGTTAAACTTTTATTTGACAAACTCAGAATTGGTTGAATAGTTCATTGATTATATCAAACGCATTGAAGGTTGAATAATCTTTGGACTACAGTATTTATCTGCATGTTATCTCATCCATGAAGATGCAACAATGTAGAACAAGCTATTGGAGATTTTGAGAACCAGAACCAAGATAACTGAGCAAGTTGAACTTTAGCTATAGTGTTTGCCCTTTTATTACTATTTAATTCATTTTAATATGAGGTGGTGGATAACAATAAAAAAATATAAAATTCACTCAGCATTCCATGATTCCTAATTCACTATCTCAATTACAATTAAGTACAAATTAACTTTATTCAGTTGTGTAGGCACTAAAACAGTCCAATACATAAATATTTTTTTATGATTAATATTTCTGTGCCACCCCAGACTGGTTGCTGGCCCTTGCCTGGCCACCCCTATGAAAAAATCCTGGCTCCGCCACTGACTGAAATAATCTGTAAGAGAACTTGGGTATGAGTTCGGCAATTGGCCATCATGGTGGTGATCATGACATCCGTGGCCATCGTGGTGATCGTGACCGTCATGGTGACGTCATATATATATAAATATATTTACATGATTTATGTGTATTTAAAGTTCTTTTTGTACTAGCTGTTGAGTAATGTTAGCAAATCCAAGACCTAGCATATTTTTTCCTGAGAAAAAAAAAAAAGTCATTACTGCAATACGTCATTACCAACACACAACTTCTTGTGATGGTAATGACAAGTGATGTGGTGGTAATGACATGTTCTGTGTCACTGTCTATATAATATTATGTGTTTATAAATTAAGTTAAAGAAGCATAATAGTTTTACAATGAAACTTAAGTGAGATGCCTTACTTCCTAAAACTATTTTTTCTTATTTTTTAACCAGAATGGCTCCCAAGAAATCAACTGAAAGGTCTAGAGATTATAGAAAAAAAACTGAAGGAAGATCCTGTAAAATATCAGCAGTACATTGACAGAGAAAAGGAAAGATACAAAAGAAGAAAAGAAACAGGAAGGCTTAAAGTAATCTCATTACTTTCAAAACAGGAGCAAAGACAGAAACGCAAATATTTTTTTTTTAAATGCAAAGCATTGAAAATAAGAAATAAAAGCTATGTAAACACTTGCATTTTTTGCAAGACTATAGTAGCCTATGTGTGTCCAATCGAGTAATCAAAAGTTCAACACTTGCAGTCTTTACGCCTAATAAGGAAATCCATCATGCAAGTAGACAAGTGGTCAAGTGCAAAGACCGCAAGTGTGGGTATTTGGACAAGGCATTATTCACAATAGGTTATTATTACGACATCTGGCGTGAACGCAGAGCTCCGTTCCACTCCTCCAAACCTAATCAAACACACCTGAACAAGCTAATCAAGGTCTTCAAGATGAGGCTACTTGAAGGTTACAGGCAGGTGTGTTTGATCAGGGTTGGAGTTGCCCAGACCTCCTTGAATCTTTAAAAACACGTATCTTTTATACAGTGATTTATGTTGCAGGAATCAGCAGCACATGTTTTCAGTGTAGTTTTGTGTGCTTCACTGTTCCCCCTGACTGACTAATTCAGTGCGTTTTCCAGCAGAGCTCATTTGTGAGATCACAGGTCAAAGGATGACAGCTCGAGTGTACTACTCGTTGAGAGTTGTTTTATTGTGCCTGTCTACATGGTTGTGCACAACACTTGCTGGAGTTGCGGGTGAGAAGATCTTTTAGCTTCATTATACAGTCTGAAGAAATGCGTAAACAAGTGCCTTACAAAATATGACTTCTCTTGAAAATTGCTACAGTACATTTAGTTGCAATAGTAAATTATAGTAAATAGTAAATTGTCTGTCTTCTATCTGCATTGTGCTTATTAGGCTACACACCTGACTTCTCTTTGTCTTTAAAACTGATTGACAGTTTAGTGATAAATGGAACTTATTCTTGATTATTTCTTTAAGCAGATGAATGCTTGCATATTTTCAAGTTTGAGACCTATATTTCAAAACCCCTGACTTCTAAATGCTGAAACCCTTACAACACTCCCTGGTCCCTTTTAACAATCCTCTTCTGTAGAGTCTGGTCAGTGTCCGGTAATGCTGACGGTCGTGCCGTCTCAACGAGGATGTACTTCTGATAGAGACTGCTCTGGAGAACATAAATGCTGTCTATTTCCCTGTGGGTCAGCGTGTGTGCCGCCTGTTTTCAGTGAGTTTCAATTAATGATGGATGCTAGAGGTCTCCCAAAAGAAACCCTGAAAATTTTCATTCAGACGTTGCTAGCAAACTTCACATATAATTCCAAAGAAACTGCAAGTAACACGTTGAACTAAACATTAAATTTTGAAGTAGAAAGGCTGAACTATATATAATTTATATTCAAACTGTAAATGAGACCTTCAGCATTCAGTGACGTTTTCTGTCATGTGTCTTCTTAGCAAAGCCAGGAGTGTGTCCAAGCACCAAAACTGGAGGAGGAAATTGTGCCAAGTTGTGTTACTATGACAGTGACTGTCCGGACAATGAGAAATGTTGCAGCAATGGGTGTGGACATCAGTGTATGGCTCCATTTACAGGTAGTTGTATTACATTACATCTAGTTATGGAGTAATTACCCCCCCCCCCTTGTCTTTTTATAGAGTAGTAGTGTCTTTTATAATTCTGTTGTCGTTCCTGATTTTGCTGAAATGACAGACTTAAAATGACTCTGTATCCCTGCAGTGAAGCCTGCGGCCGACCTGCCAAAGCCTGCAGTGAAGCCTGTGGCCTACCCGCCAAAGCCTGTAGCGAAGCCTGCGGCCGACCTGCCAAAGCCTGCAGTGAAGCCTGTGGCCTACCCGCCGAAGCCTGTAGTAAAGCCTGCAGTGAAGCCTGTGGCCTACCTGCCGAAGCCTGCAGTGTGGCCTGTGGCCTACCCACCGAAGCCTGCAGTGAGGCCTGTGGCCTACCCACCAAAGCCTGCAGTGAGGCCTGTGGCCTACCCACCGAAGCCTGCAGTGTGGCCTGTGGCCTACCCACCAAAGCCTGCAGTGAGGCCTGCGGCCGAACCGCCGATGCCTGCAGTGACGCCTGCGGCTGAACCGCCGATGCCTGCAGTGACGCCTGCCGCCGAACCGCCGACGCCTGCGGCCGAACCGCCGATGCCTGCAGTGACTCCTGCCGCCGAACCGCCGACGCCTGCGGCCGAACCGCCGATGCCTGCAGTGACGCCTGCCGCCGAACCGCCGACGCCTGCGGCCGAACCGCCGATGCCTGCAGTCACTCCTGCCGCCGAACCGCCAAAGCCTGCAGTGACACCTGCGGCCGAACGGCCACCGAACCACGGTCTGAGTGGGCATGAGTGGGCCGATCACCACGATGGCCACGGCGGTCATGGTGGCCACGACTGTCACGATGGCCATGGCGGTCACGATGGCCACGATCACCGCGATAGCCACGGCTGCCACGATCACCACGATGGCCACGATCACCACCATGATGGCCAATGTAAATCGTGACATTGATTTTGCCGAACTCATACCCAAGTTCTCTTACAGATTATTTCAGTGCTTTATTCGTATTGAATATTCCTTGTTTATCACCAAATAAATCTGGTTTAATAATGTTTTTGCTTGATTGGAGTTTTTGGTACAAAAATACATCTCCATTTCTGTGGATACATGTCCTTATCCTCTGTCAACAGAAGTGTTTCATCCTCTGTATAGTCAAGCAAGTTGGTTTATTCTGCCTAATCAGGGAAGGTTGTGTTAACGTTATCCTCTGCATGCCAGGGAGTCATTCTGTTTAGTAAGGGAAAATGCATCCTCTGCTCAATCAGGGAAGGTTAACAGCTTTTACAGTTCATGTTGAGGTTTATCCTCTTTGACAGGGAAGTACTGTCAGGAAAACATCACAAAGGTTAAAAGAAAAGCTACATTAATCCCAAACCACTGATAAATCAAGTGATCAGTTCAAATCACTGTTAGGACAGCACATGGATTCAATAGCATCTAAGTAAAAGTAAAAAAAAATAAAAATCTGGTCTTCACACAAAGTAGGCTCTGTTGAAAAATGGAAGGAATAATTTTTTTTTATTATTTTTTTCTCAAATCACCAGTTTCAAGTTGCAATCCTTTTAATTGCCTTACCTAGTCCTGTATTATGTGTCCTTGTATATAGACCTCATATAATGCAGATTTCTGCTAAACTTCATTGGTCCTCATCTTCCAGGTGTGTTGATCATTTCGTTCGCCCCATGGATGTTCCATCTTCACCAGGGCTTTCGTTGCAATGGGCTTTCCCTCATTGGCAAGGGAGGTTGGTTACAAGCATGCGTCCTTGACCTTATGCTGTGTGGGGTTGTTTCATCCTGTACCAGACTCAACGAGACGTGAGCATCCACAGCCAAGCTCACAAAGCCCTGTCTGGCGGTTTCCTACAAACCCTGGAAAAGGGAGGGGGGAGGGGGTCCCACACCATCGACCACCTCAACCTTATTTGAGCTGAGTCGTCAGCCTAGCAACCACCTGCTATTTGACAATCATGATCCACCTGTGATCCATTGTGCTAATTTGTTGTTTGATGAAGTCCATCCCCAAGACTTCATCTAACAAAAAGGGGGAATGTAGCAATAATGACATACAGACATCTGCGTTTCAAATTAAGTGAATCATGAGGGTGTCGAACACATCGTCTTTGTCCTTAGGAAGGCAGCTCTGGTTAATTATTCTCTAGGGGTTAATTCACCAGCGCGGCTGGCTCCCCCCCCCCCCCCCAGTTCAGCATGGACTCCCTGTGACTTTACAGCCTCATGACATTCCGACGCACACAGACACACACACACACACACCAAGAGACCAACCTTTGTGTGTAACTCAGCATAAGCAATATTTCTTTTAAATATATGTACAATTCCATTATGCATGTGTGGTTAGTTTGCCTTATAATAGAGGTGTGGTTTGCTAGAGTATAATTTTGAATTCTAAAGGTTCCTCAATAGTGTCTTGTAACACGACCTCGACCTGGTCATAAAGTTTTATGACTCCAAAGCTGCAGCTCATCCAGTTCCTCTGCAAGCCCACATTCCATACACTTCCACACAGGCGATCCAAGAACCATGTTTTTGATATGTATTTTTATGTGTGTATAATTTCCATGGCAGATTGAGATTTTCTATGTTCTATCATTACTCTTAAAATGCTCAGAATCCTACATTAGAAATGAATATCTGTATTCCCATATTTTGTACACCATGTCTGGTATCATTCTAATCGTAGTGATCTCACGGAATTACATATATGTATGAGATTACAATGAAATGTATTCTTACGGGTATTATCTTTTCTGAAAGAGGAAATACGAATTCTATCTCTCACATGACAAAGTCAAAGTAGGCGTTTCTTTCACAAACAAAGAGACTTTCTTCCCGCTTCAGATCAGAAGATCTGATTTGCTGTTGTCACCAAAAACAGGGCGTAAACAGATGTCTTTAAAAAGCAAGAGACCCTGTTTCCTCTCTCTCTCACCTCGCTCTCGCTCTGACCTCTTCTCCCCGGCAACGCTTCTCCAGGAACCTCTGGAAAGGCTTTGGCCTTCTCCTCGGACCAACACATGTTCGAGTCGTAGCTGCCGTTCTTTGCAACTAAGTTCCTACTGGCCTTTCCCCTCCACAAGGAAAATGATCTGAACTTTCTCGGCAGGGGCGGTTCTAGAGGCGGGGCCACAGGGGCCCTGGCCCCTGCTGAAATCTGATTGGCCCCTGATTGGCCCCCGTTCCTTGGGGTGGGGGGAAAATCGATTCTTAGACGCATCGCGATGCGGACGTGGACGATTCTGAATCGATTCACAAATGTCAAAAATGTCAAATGTCAAAAATCGATTTTCTAAAAATATATATATATATATATATTTTTTTTTTTTCTAATAACGTAATATTGACGGAAAGCAAAAGGCGGAACTCTAAAGCGGACATGCAGTGCGCGGACAGTCTGTGGCGTGCACATAACAGAGACGCGCACATAACAGAGTCGCGTGATGATGGCTGAGCACCGCACCCTCTTCGTTGAAAGCTAACGTATGGAAAATTGGCAATTTCATTGTGACCTATTTAGTATTTTTTGTATGAGAGCTGCTTTCTGTATTGTTTAGTTTTAACATCAATATGCTGTAAACCGATCTGTTATACGCAGGCTACGTTATAGGCTACTGCCCTGCAATTTGTGCAATGTCAGTCACAAAAAGTTACATTCTGACTGTGCTCTCTGCAGATGTTCATTCACTTTTTTTGTATAAGTTGTTTTTGATTGTGGTATACAGCAAACATTTCAAGTCATAACTCTTTATTATTTAGTTGTGAATTCATAAGAGCGGCTTTGTATGTTAGGCTATTCAGAATATGCGTAAGTCCACAATCATTATGTTTGTATGAGAGCTGCTGGTACATAATTCTATATTTTTGAACGAAAACGGTTTGTGAATTTGCTACAGCAAAATGTTTTTTGTCTGAAGGATTATATTGCTCATTGGAAATAACAGGAGGATGTTGGTTAGAAGTCTATTATTAAATGCTAGAGATTCATTTACTACAAGTACGCTGCTAGTACAGGCACACATTTATTTTCCTGTTGGTTCTTTGCCATGTTGGGACATATGCTGGCAAATGTAACCTTGCAGTTGACTTGCCAAATCACTTCTTTTATTAATAAAATTAATATAGGAAGTATTGGAAGTAAGTTCGTTATGGGTCATCATAAATACTTTGCTTTAAAAGTACAAAGTAGTAAAAAAAATAAAATAAAACGTAATAATCGATATCGTATCATAATCGTAATCGAATCGGATTGTGAGGTGCCTAGAGATTCCCACCCATCAATCGTCGACAAGAAGAGCAATTCCACCCCCAAACAATTAACAATAATTTACTGTTTATAAGCGACAACATGATTATGAAACTTAAAAGGTGAAATTCAGAAAGAAGTGCATTGTGTCCTTTTTGCACAGTATAAATAAATGAAAAAAATATATATTTAAGAACTTTACTGCTTGATGCATAATTCGGGTTCATATCTGTGCAATTTGTGAATATGTTTAACAATTTAGTATTGTCCACAACAATACTGTCATTACCGCGACAGTTTATGATTACAACAAGGATTTTTTTGAGGGTAAGATTTGTTTATGCCGTAACCATGGAAATGAAGACTAGCAGGGGAGCACATGTCAGCCATGAAAGAACAGTGATATTTGCTGTCTGAAAAAGTAAGTAATTTAATCATGAATTCCTTCTGAT
Organism: Scardinius erythrophthalmus; assembly: GCF_964197995.2. NCBI lineage: Eukaryota > Metazoa > Chordata > Actinopteri > Cypriniformes > Leuciscidae > Scardinius > Scardinius erythrophthalmus. The sequence continues at coordinate 58,830,584 of NC_138221.1, read as the reverse complement.
CATGGAGTATACTTATTCAGCGTCATTACCATAAATGCTGTAGCAGCAATATTTTGATATATACACTACTGGTCAAAAGTTTTTGATCGGTAAGATTTTTTATGTTTTTAAAAGAAGTCTCTTCTGCTCACCAAGGCTGCATTTATTTGATAAAAAAAAAAAAAAAAAAAACAATAATAAAAAAAAATATTATATGAAATATTATGACAATTTCAATTTTAATATTTTCTGTTTTCTATTTTAGTATCTTTTAAAATGTAATTTATTCCTCAGATGAAAGCTGAATTTTCAACATCATTACTCCAGTGTTCAGTGTCACATGATCCTTCAGAAATCATTCTAATATGCTGATTTTATGCTAAAAAAAAACATTCATTATTATTATCAATGTTGAAAAAAGTTGTGTACATTTTTTTTTTCCAAAATTCTTTGATGAATAGAAAGTTCAAAAGAACAACATTTATTTAAAATAGGATATTTTCTGACATTATAAATGTCTTTACTGGAACTTTTGATCAGTTTAATTCATCCTTGATGAACAAAAGTATTGATTTATTTTATTTCTTTCCCCCAAAAATAAAATTAAAATTCTTACTGACCCCAAACTTTTGAACGGTAGTGTTTAATGTTACAAAAGCTTTCCATTTCAGATAAATGCTGTTCTTTTGAACATTCTATTCATCATAGCATCATGAAACAAAAATGTAAATAACTGTTTTCAGTTATAATAATCATAATAATCATAATCATAATAATCATAAATGTTTCTTGAGCATCAAATCATCATATTAGAATGATTTCTGAAGGATCATGTGACACTGAAGAGTGGAGTAATGATGCTGAAAATTCAGCTTTGATCACAGGAATAAATTACACTTAACAATATATTCACATAGAAAACAGCTATTTTAAATTGTAATAATATTTCACAATATTACTGTTTTTGTTTGTATTTTTAATCTATTTTTAATTTTTAAACCGTACCTGCTGCGCTTTCCGACGCCTATATCCTTTATTGCTATATTGCTCTGTTTTCTGTGTGTGTGTGTGTGTTCGCTTCAACACTCACCCCTAAAAGAGCTGCGTCTTTTTCAAGACGCCTTCTCATGCAGCGCTCGCGCTCGCTGACGGCGAAACGCCCTCACTCCGAGCCAATTGCCTACGGTGACTCTGAGGACTCGCCAGGCATCCTTCCGAGACTGCCCTTCCTGGAAGCGGACGGCAGGATTTGTTTTTCTTTACGTTACAAGAAAAGCTACCCTGCCTCCGCACGCGTCATTCACCGGCGAAGGAGAAAAGAGTGTTCTCAGTCCCACCGTTGGTCGGTCTCACCTCTTTTCTCTCATATTTCTCAGTTCCCTGTTCGGCGACTGGAAATATTATTGCAGCAAGTGAGTCTGTTATAGCACGCTTGCCTGCCAGCAAACGCCGAAGAATACATGTTGACGCCGCCTTTGCCGCCAATGCTTCACTCTGTCAGTCCCCTGAAGGCGACTGCAGAGATGCATTTTGCAGCCAGCGAGCGCGTAGTACCCGCTTGCTTGCAACCGAACATCGTTTCTACGGTTCCCGTGCGTCACTGGCGAAAGTAGAATGGAGTGTTTTCAGCCCCGCTGAAACCGGGCGATATCCACCCTTCTCACATTCTGGCATATTTCAGGCGTCTGAAAATGTTAGTATTGCATGTCGTGCTTACTCGCATGCCTGCAAGCAAACACCAGTGTGTACTCGTGTATAATACTCGCGCTGACTTTGTCTATGTATCTTCACTGTGGTCCAGTGGTAGATTATTAGACTCTCGCGCAGGGGATCCGAGTTCGAATCCCGGGTCTGCCGGCAGAAAATATTTTGCCGCCGAATGCAAATCACTCTGTTTGTTCCCCGAGAGGCAACTGCAGACGTGTCTGTTTTCGCAGCCCATGAGCGAAGTCCCGGCCACGGCCGATGATGCTATATGTGTACAGAAGATGCCCACTGCTTGTGCCCATCCCTACACATTAGCACAGCCCTTCACACAGGGCCCGCGCTCATATATTCGACTCGGGTCGATCACGCACACAACATAGTGAACGTGCCCACTGCCTAGTGCCCACAAACACTATGTTCTGCATGCCTTGTGGTTTCTGTAAAGACGAAACCTGTGTGCATTCACACTGCTCAGGCAGACAGTGCACTTATTGCAGTAATTGTGCCCGCTCTCCCGCGCCCACACTTACTAACGGTCATTATATGTCCTACGGGACTCGCCCAGCCCTCCCTTGCTCGGTTAAACACCGCAGCGGGGTCGAGCGCAGGCATTCTGCCCGGCCACGGCCGATGGTGCTATAAATGTAGTCTCGATGCCCACTCCTCAGTGCCCATCACTACACATAAGCACAGCCCTACACTTAGGGCTCGCGCACATAAAATCGACTCAGATCGATTGCGCTTCCAACATAGTGAGAGTGCCCGCTTCCCAGTGCCCACGAACACTATGTCTAACAGATCACAGGCTCTCTGTAAAAACGAGACCTGTGAGCGCGCGCTCTGCTCAGGCAGACACCGCGCCCAAAGCAGTAAATGTGCCCGCTCCCAGCCCACATCTACTCGCTCACATGAGTCCTATGAGACTTTCTCAGTCCTCCCTCACTCAGCTAAGCACTGTAGTAAGGTCGAGGACGAGCGTTCCGCCCGCTGTATTAAGCGCGCGCCCCGCCTCAAATGCCACAGGCATAACGCCTATGTTTTTATCCCCCGAAGCGCCTCTGTCGCACGGCGAACAGAGCGCGCTCCGTATCCAGCCCCTAGCCAGCCATGCAGAAGCATGGGCAGCGCTTCCAGGGGTTTCGGACTGGGTGCTAGGCATTATAAAGAGAGGCTTCTCGCTACAGTTTTGTCGACGCCCTCCCCGCTTCATAGCGCGCGTCGAAACTACGGTTTCGTTGGAAGTAGCACACCTACTTCGAGCCAAAATATCAAAACTGATAAGCAAAGGGGCGATAGAGCGCGTTCCCCCAGCTCTAAGCGAAGGGGGGCTATACAGCAGATACTTTCTAGTCCCCAAAAAGGACGGCGGACCCATACTGGATCTAAGACGGCTGAACAGAGTATTAGTGAAAAATGCTCACAACTAGCAAAATTCTCGCGCATGTTCGCAGAGAAGACTGGTTCATGTCGATAGATCTGAAGGACGCGTATTTTCAAATACAGATAGCGTCACATCACAGGCGATACTTGAGATTCGCCTTCGAGGGTCAAACATACCAGTATACAGTGCTGAACTATTTGGACGACTGGTTGATCCTAGCTCAATCACGATCACAGCTCGTGGAGCACAGAACCATTTTACTCGATCACCTCGAGAATCTTGGTATCACAGTCAACTGGACAAAGAGTTCATTGAACCCCAGTCAAACGATTTTGTTTCTGGACGTCGTTCTGGACTCACAGTCTATGACAGCGCGGCTGTCACCACAGCGCGTGTTGCTCATTCAGCGCGCGGCGAGATCTTTCCGCCGCGGCGCTTTCACCCCGCTCAGGAAGTTTCAAAGGATGCTGGGTCTCATGGCCTCAGCATCGTCAGTTCTCCGGCTGGGCTTGCTCCGCATGCGCCCGCTGCAGTTCTGGTTGAAAGCGCGGGTACCGCGCAGAGCGTGGGCGACCGGTCGATTACGCCTCAAGGTCGATCAGAGCTGTGTTTCAGCCCTGGCGCCTTGGATGGCGGACGACTGGTACCGATCAGGTGTAAGCTTGGGGACTTCCTCGAGAGTGAGGATGGTGTCGACAGACGCATCCACCTCGGGATGGGGAGCGCTGCTTGAGGGCAGACCGTTCTTCGGCCTGTGGTCGGAACGAGAAAAGCTCCAACACATAAACTGCCTAGAAATGCTGGCAGTGCACAACGCAATGACGCGTTTTTGTCCCCACATCAAGGACGAACACGTCATAGTCCGTTCGGACAACATGGCTGTGGTGTCCTACATAAATCGCCAGGGCGGTCTGAAATCCATATCCCTGTACAGGCTGGCGAAACGCCTCCTATTATGGGCTCAGCACAACTTACGCTCGCTGAGAGCAGTGCATGTACCTGGGCTTCAGAATGTGGGCCCAGACAGACTGTCCAGGAACAATGTTCCCCCGGGCGAATGGTCTCTACACCCACAAACAGTCCGGCTGTTGTGGGAGAGATTCGGCAGAGCGGAGGTGGACCTTTTCGCGTCCCACGAAAACGCACACTGCCCCGCGTTCTTTTCAAAGACCGACAGCGCGCTGTCCCGAAGGTGGCCGCGCTGCCCGTTATACGCTTTTCCCCCCGTCTCCCTCCTGCCACAGGTGTTGGAACGGGTCAGGAAAACAAAATGCCCAGTGCTGCTTATAGCTCCGTTCTGGGAGAACCAGACATGGTTCCCAGTTCTGATGCAGTTGGCAGATATCGCTCCATGGCCACTGCCGTTGAGGAGAGATCTCCTCTCGCAGGCCGGGGGCTCGATTTGGCACCCACACCCGGAACTGTGGTCCCCTCATGTGTGGGCGCTCAACGGATACCCGTTGGTCTCGCAGAGGGAGTCGTGAATACCATCACTCAGGCTAGAGCGCCGTCGACTCGGCGGCTTTATGCTTCGAAGTGGTCGGTTTTCTCCGGCTGGTGTACAGCTCGGAGCCTTTCACCCCTCGAATGTGAGATAACGGAGGTTCTCTCTTTCCTACAAGAGCTGTTGGATGAGGGCAGATCCCCTTCCACGCTCAAAGTGTATGTGGCGGCTATTTCAGCGTTCTCTGGTTCAACGCTGGGTCAGTCGCTGGGAAGGAATGATTTAGTCATCCGCTTCCTCAGGGGAGCTAGGAGACTGAATCCACCCAGACCTCCTTCAGTCCCTATGTGGCACCTTTCTACGGTCCTGGCGGCCATGAAAGGTGCCCCTTTCGAGCCTATCCAGTCTATTAGCCTCAAACATTTGTCTTTCAAAACGGTGTTTTTGATGGCTCTCGCTTCAGTGAAGCGCATATGCGACCTGCACGCGCTCTCTGTGAGCCCGGCGTGCTTGGAGTTTGGTCCTAATGACTCTAAAGTCATACTCAAACCTAAGCACGGCTATGTGCCGAAATCCCTCAACACGCCTTTTCGGGCTCAGGTCATTTCCCTGGCTGCCCTGCCGGCATCGAGTGAGGAAGGGGACTCGAGTTTTCTTTGCCCTGTTAGGGCTTTAAGAGCTTATATGTCCCGCTCTGCTGTCTTCAGACAGACAGAGCAGCTCTTTATCTCGTTTAGCGGACGTTCCAAAGGAATGGCTGTTTCGAAACAAAGTCTATCCAGATGGATAGTTGACGCCATAGCGCTGGCTTATACTGCCAAGGGCATTCCATGCCCGTTGGGAGTCAGAGCGCACTCTACGAGAAGCGTTGCTTCTTCGTGGGCTTGGTCCAGCGGGATTTCCCTACAGGATATATGTACGGCGGCGGGCTGGGCCTCGCCGTCTACATTTATCAGGTTTTATAACCTAGAGGTTCCCGCCTTACAGGCTAAGCTTTTGTCGGTGTAATCTGTTCAGCCGTATAGTCAGACCGCTGAAACCCATGCGCAATGCGCTACCGACTATCTTGGGCAGAACTGTGTAAGACCCACATTTTCCACATTAGTTCAGGTTCCCTACCCTGTCTATGTGATGTTATACTTGCGTCTGTGGACATGTCTATTCTACGACGCTACAGTATAGGGAATTAAGGCTCCCACCCTTATTCCCTGACTCTGTGTGAGTCAATCTGGTGATTATGCACTGTATGCCTGAAATAGCTTCCGGTGATCAGTGTTTTTATCCCAGCACGCACGGCGTTTTGCAAGGGGTTCCCGTAGAGTTTTGATAAAACGCAGTACGAGAGGACTCTCGTAAGAGAACGTACTCGGTTACTAACGTAACCTCGGTTCTCTCTAGAAGAGGGAACGAGTACTGCGTTCTCTGCCGTGCGTACTGTTCACTCTGGTTCGCTTCGGCGATCAAAATCAAGTGAATCAGCCTTCTCGAGCTCCTTTTATAGAGGTAAGCCACGCCCGTTTCGGCGGGAAGTGGCGAGGAGGGCGCGAAGCGCCCTCATTGGCCTGATGTCATCTCAGGCCTCGCTCGATAGGCTTAAGCAGTTGCCGCAGAGCAGCCAATGAGCGAGCAAGCCGTCTCGCCATAGCTGACTGCTGCTGCCGCAACGCGTTTTACATATATGAAAATTAAAGGATAATTTTTTGCTTCAGTGTTTCGTGAAAAGAGACTTTTCCCGTAGCGTTTTGATAAAACGCAGTACTCGTTCCCTCTTCTAGAGAGAACCGAGGTTACGTTAGTAACCGAGTACGTTTTCAATATCACTGCTACGCCGACGATATCCAAATATATACTGCTTGCCGACCGGATTCTATTCACCAGACCACATCACTATCAACATGTATTAATGAACTAAAGGCCTGGCTAAACTCCAATTTTCTCGGTCTGAATCTGACTAAAACTGAAATATTAATCACTGGCCCTCCATCTCTAACAAAAAAATTAAGTAACATTCCCAAACTTGACCTCGAAGCTACATCAGTAATTCCATCTGCCACTGTCAAAAATCTGGGTATTATTCTTGACCCTGCACTGACGTTTAACGCTTACATTAGTCAACTTTGTAAAGCGTCCTTTTTCCACCTGCGTCGTATTGCCAAACTCCGTCCCTTTGTCAGTCCAAAAGATGCTGAAGCACTAGTACACACATTCATCATATCTCGCCTCGATTACTGTAATGTTCTTTTTTCTGGACTACCAGCACACTCTATCTCACGTTTGCAATATATTCAAAATCTGCCGCAAGACTACTAACTTACACTAAAAAAACTGCCCATATTACTCCAATTCTGTTTAAACTGCACTGGCTACCCGTGTCATCCCGAATCACTTACAAAATTCTTCTGCTTACCTTCAAGTCACTCAATGGTCTTGCTCCAGCCTATCTCTCTGACTTACTGTCTCCTTATATTCCCCCTCGAACTCTCCGATCTTCTGGCTGTGAACTCCTCTGTGAGCCGAGATTTCGTCTATCATCTATGGGTGGCAGGTCTTTCTCTGTTATAGCCCCTAAGCTATGGAACTCTCTTCCGTTGGCTCTCAGGACAACAACCACGTTGTATGAATTTAAGCATAAACTCAAAACACATTTGTTTAATCAGTATTATCAGCCATGAAAATGTTAATTCAACATAACACAGTCACAATGTTAACTTGTTAACTACCAATAATCTACTGCATCTTTACTCCAACTGCCCACCATGCTGTCTGTAATTAATGTTTGTTGCCTCTGTTTTTATGTTTGTATTGCAAATGTAATGCGATTTGCAACTGCAGTCGCTCATTACTTGGACTGGGCAACTGTCCTTTGTCCGTTTATTTGTAAAGTACTTGTAATTTACTGTCTTATTGTCATTGTGAAGCGTCCTTGAGCTTGGGAAAGGCGCTATATAAATTAAAATTAATATTATTATTATTATTATTATTATTATTATTATTATTATTGTTGAGTAATGTTAGCAAATCCATGACCTAGCATCTTTTTTCCTGAAAAAAAAAAAAAAAGTAATTACTGCAACACATCATTACCAACACACAACTTGTTGTGATGGTAATGACAAGTGATGTGGTGGTAATGACATGTTCTGTGTCACTATTATCTATGTCATATTATGTGTTTATAAATGAAGTTAAAGAAGGATAATAGTTTTACAATGAAACTTAAGTGAGATGCCTTACTTCCTAAAACTATTTTTTCTTATTTTTTAACCAGAATGGCTCCCAATAAATCAACTGAAAGGTCTAGAGATTATAGAAAAAAACTGAAGGAAGATCCTGTAAAATATCAGCAGTACATTGACAGAGAAAAGGAAAGATACAAAAGAAGAAAAGAAACAGGAAAGCTTAAAGTAATCTCACAACTTTCAAAACAGGAGCAAAGACAGAAACGCAAATAATGGAGAGTTAACCAAAACAATAAAAGAGCCAATGACAAAATTCGACAGGAAGTACAACACTATGTAGATATAGTCTGTCTTTGGAGATATATAGTTCTCTCCCTCAACTTTTTTGCCTACTCTTTTTCTGTCAGTGGGCCCTAATTTAAATTGCAGTTTTTTTGTGTCTGTTTTTTTAAACGCAAAGCATTGAAAATAAGAAATAAAAGCTATGTAAACACTTGCATTTTTTGCAAGACTATATGTGTGTCCAATCGAGTAATCAAAAGTTCAACACCTGCAGCCTTACGCCTAATAAGGAAATACGTCATGCAAGTAGACAAGTGGTCAAGTGCAAAGACCACTGCTGCGTTCCAAACCGTATACTTCCCTACTATTTAGTATGGGAAAAAGAGTAGGCAAGCGAAAAGGTATGTACGAATCCAAAAGAGTAGGCGAGAATTACCTGGGTGACGTACGAATTATCGCGAGATTCGGACTTAAGTGCGTTCCAATATGCCTACTTTCCTACTATATAGTAGGCGAAAACAGTACGTGAAGGAAGCAGTACGTTCGAAACATCAGTATTCATAAAAGAGTAGGCGAGAAGTTCCCGGATGGCTTACTTCTTCCGGCCAGATTTTTGAGTGCTCATCCGATGGATACTCTTCTATCCCAGGAGGCCACACGAGAGGATACGTCAATATAAAACATTGCAGAGATCAGCGACGCGGGTGCTTTCAAATGTGAGTAAACTATAACGTCTACTACAACAACTACTACTTCAACTACCACAACTACTGTACTACTACAGTCTCTACTTCTACAATAACTGCTACAACTACAACCACAACTACTACTACAATCTCTACTACTACATTAACTGCAACTACTACTTCAACAACCACAACTACTACTAGTCTCTACTTCTACAGTAACTGCTACAACTACAACCACAATTATTACTACAATCTCTACTACTACATTAACTGCTACTACTACTACATCAGCAACTTGAATAATGACAATGGTATAAATACTTGATAGTAATGATAATAAGATAACAGAAGGACAAATCAGAACAGTAATAACAGTAATGAAAACGTACTCGGTTACTAATGTAACCTCGGTTCTCTCTAGAAGAGGGAACGAGTATTGCGTAAGTAGCTTACGCATCGGGAAAGTCTTCTTTCTTCGAGATCTGAAGCCAAAAAATTATCCTTAATTTTGTATTCATTGTCAACGCAGTGCAGCAGCCGACAGACCTAGGCAGGCTAAATAAGCGTGCTCATTGGCTGCTCGGCTGCAACTGCTTAAGCCTATCGGTGAGCGCTCTGAACGCGGCAACCAATGAGGGCGCTTCGCGCCCTCCACACCCTTCTAACCGTCAGAATGGGCGTGGCCAGCGTGTATATATTCAGCGCTCACAGGCTAAAATTCTGGTTTTCGCAGTCTGAAGCGCAAAAGCTCGTGGCGCGACACGGCAGGTTACGCAATACTCGTTCCCTCTTCTAGAGAGAACCGAGGTTACATTAGTAACCGAGTACGTTCTCTTACGAGAGGTTCTCTCGTATTGCGTAAGTAGCTTACGCATCGGGAACCCTTTGTCAACGCCGTGTGCGCCGAGCATCCAGCCCATGAATCCCAGGGGAACCGGGGAAAACACTCTGCTGGGAAATGTGGCCGGTCGGAGAGACGGGCCAGCGCAGTACATGCACTTCATGCAGCATATGAAATAGAGCGGCGCGGCCGGTCTATAAACATAACAGTACAAACAGTAGGGCCGGCGGAGCGAGCCCATACAGTACATAAGCACTCATAAGGGTAGGAGAAAACGACATAGTCGGTCTCACATGAAGAGAAAAATTCCCGCGCGGCAGAGAATAATGCGGGCGGCCAGCAGCGCGGGCCAGCACCGATAACAGCGCGTAACGGGAAATAGGAAACAGAACGGATCAGCCGGTCTGAGTCAAACACTTCACCCTGAGTAGTTACCAGAATAGCGCCAGCATATGAACGTAGTCTGCACACGGGAGCTGGGCAGAGCATACATGTCACTTATACTGACAATATTTTTGCCTGTAGGGCAGGAACTTCCAGGTTATAAAACCTCACGAATGTTGACGGGGAGGCCCAGCTCGCCGCCATACAAATGTCGTGGATAGAAATTCCGCTGGACCAGGCCCACGACGAGGCCATGCCTCTAGTGGAATGGGCTCTGATGCCCAGAGGGCACTGCAGGTGTTTGGAGGCATAAGCTGCTGCTATCGCGTCCACTATCCACCTGGACAAGCTCTGCTTCGAGGCGGCAAGACCTTTGGTGCGTCCGCCGAAGGAAACAAAGAGCTGCTTTGAACGCCTGAAAGCGGCGGAGCGCGTGATGTAAACTCTCAGCGCCCGGACAGGGCATAGGAGGTTATCACTGTCCCCACTATCGGATGCTGGCAGAGCCGAGAGGGAAATAACTTGTGCCCTAAACAGGGTTCCAATCGCTTTGGGGATGTAACCGTGCCTCGGTCTGAGAATGACTTTCGAGTCATTCGGCCCGAACTCGAGACATGCAGGGCTAACAGATAGCGCGTGCAAATCACCCACTCGTTTGACTGAAGACAGAGCTATCAGAAAAACGGTTTTAAGCGACAGATACTTTAGATCCGCGGATTCAAGCGGTTCGAAGGGAAAAGCCTTTAGGGCCGCCAGGACCAAGGACAGATCCCACGAGGGAACCGAGGGGGGCCGCGGGGGATTCATCCGTCTAGCTCCTCTGAGGAAGCGGATAATGAGCTCATTCCTTCCCATTTCCCGGCCGCGCGTCGTCTCAGCGAACGCTGTAATAGCGGCTACATATACTTTGAGCGTGGAAGGGGATCTGCCCTTTTCCAACAGCTCTTGTAAGAAGGAGAGCACCCGCGGGACCCCGCATGCGCGCGGATCCAGGTTTTGAGTAGCGCACCATTTAGAAAACACCGACCATTTAGACGCATAGAGCCGTCTCGTGGAGGGGGCTCTCGACTGTGTGATCGTGTTCACGACCCCTTCTGACAGGTCAACGGGTATCCGTTGATCACCCATGCATGCAGCGACCAGCGCTCTGGATGGGGATGCCAGATCGATCCAGCGGCTTGGGAGAGGAGATCCTTTCTCACCGGGATCGGCCACGGGGGTGAGTGCGACAGCCTCACTAGCTCTGGGTACCAAGTTTGGTTTTCCCATCGCGGGGCTATAAGCAGCACTGAGTGGTGCGTTTCTCTGATCCTCGAAATGACCTGTGGCAACAGGGAGATCGGAGGAAAAGCATACAGCGGGAGGCTGGGCCATGTCTGGGACAGCGCGTCCTCGCTCTTCAAATTAAAACTTCAGGCATTGAGCATTGTCTTTCGACGCAAAGAGGTCGATTTCCGCTCTGCCGAATAGGCGCCAGAGAAACTGGACTGTCTGGAGGTGCAGAGACCATTCTCCCGGGGGAATGTTGTCCCTGGACAGTCTGTCTGGACCGACATTCAGGTGGCCCGGTACGTGCGCGGCTTTCAGCGAGCGCAGCGAGCGGTAAGCCCACACGAGAAGGCGTTCTGTCAGCCTGCACAGATTCCTGGATCTGACACCGCCCTGTCGGTTCACATAGGATACCACGGACATGTTGTCCGAGCGGACTAGCACATGGTGATCCCGTATGAATGGGAGGAAGCGCCTGAGCGCGTTCTCGACCGCTATCATCTCCAAACAGTTTATGTGGAGGCATTTTTCCCAGTCTGACCATAGGCCAAAAGCCGGTTTGCCCTCGAACAGAGCGCCCCAGCCTGAGGTGGAAGCGTCCGTCGAGATAATTTTGCGGTGTGAGATAGCTCCCATTGTCACTCCCCGCTGGTACCAGTCGGCCGCTAACCAGGGCTTCAGAGCTGAAACGCAGCTCTGAGTCACTCTGATGCGAATACCGCCGGAAGCCCATGCTCTGTGAGGCACTCGTGCATTCAGCCAGCGTTGTAGCGGGCGCATTCGTAAAAGACCCAGCCGAAGCACTGCTGCGGCTGAGGCCATACAACCTAGTAGCCTCTGAAATGTTTTGAGAGGTACGGTGCTGCCCGGCCGGAGGGACGCGGCCAGGCGTCGAATGCAGCGCGCGCGCTGTGTCGACAGGCGGGCCGTGTACTGATATACCTGACCGTCGAAGGCGAATCTCAAGAATGGCCTGTGACGGGGTATTATCAGGATCTGAAAAGCACGCGTCTTTTAGATCGAGAGATATAAACCAGTCCCTCGGGCGAATTTGCGCGAGAATTTGTCTGGTTGTGAGCATTTTGAACGGTCTTCTCATAAGAGCCTCGTTCAAACGTCTCAGATCCAAAATTGGTCTGAGTGCTCCGTCCTTCTTGGGAACGAGGAAATAACGGCTGTAAAAGCCCGACTCGCTCATGGAAGGGGAAACCGGTTCCATAGCCCTTTTGCACAGAAGTGTAGCTATTTCTGCTCGAAGTAGATGTGCTACTTCCCCATTCACTCTGGTCTCGATACGTGCTTGAAAGCGCGGAGGGCGGCGAGCGAACTGCAGAGTATAGCCCTGTTTTACTGTGCTTAACACCCGTTCTGATGCGCCTGGAATAGTTTCCCACGCTTTAGCGTGTGCAGCCAGGGGCAGAATGGCCTCCGGGCTCCGATCGCCGCGCATCGCGGGCTCGAGAGCTCGAAACGGAGGGGCGGGCGCGGCGCGCGCGCTCTTGGTGCTTAGATACGGCAGATCGCACGCAGCGATAGCTGGCCGTTTTACACACAGTGTCCCGGAGGCTTTAGACGGGGAACATAAAGTGTGAGGCGCGACGCGCGATGGCGGCGTCGGGGCGAAAATGTTCGTTAGTATGTGTGAGCGCTCGAGGGCGGGCACAGGAGTTACATTCAGGGGCGGGCGTGGCGCGCGCGCTCTTGGTGGTTAGATACGGCGGATCGCACGTAGCGATAGCTGGCCGTTTTACACACAGTGTCCCGGTGGCTTTGGACGGGGAACATATAGTGTGAGGCGCGAAAATGTATGTGTGAGCGCTCGAGGGCGGGCACAGGACTCACATTTAAAACATGACCGGTCGTGCGAGGCCGTGTGACAGAGCGGGCAGTGAGTAGGTGTGGGCACGGAGAAGTGGACACGTGACCTACTTTTAACACTAAAGCGGCTTTTGCCTGCTTCATGAGAGTGGGCTCTGTGAGAGACACGGGATGTATAGTGCTTGTGTACAGGGGTGAGCACAGAACGTGGGCACATTCACTGTACTAGAAACACATACGGCGTCAGCCGTGCAACCAGACATTATGCTCTTTTGACATTTTTCTGGGTTGCCGTGAGAACGGCGGATGCGCGCAGGCGAGCGGGTAGATACCGGCTCGTTGACTGCGGGGTAAACAGCTGCAGTAGCCGTGGCAACGGGGACTGACAGAGCGTTAAGCTTCGACGGTGGTCCAGCCGCAGGGCTGCGGGATTTAACCGTCTTTTCTTCTCTCGTGTTTAGACGCTCAAGAAATACTCGAGCACCCTGAGAAGGTGTGGTGCGAGGGGCGGGTTCGCTTTCTGTAAGTAAGAAAGACTGGCCGCGAGCTCGGAGTAGCAAGCAGCATAAATTTTATTTTCCCCGAGAGCTGGGCTCGAACGCGGGTCTCTCGCATGAAAGAGTATGATTCTGCCACTGAGCCACAGGGGAATCACATAGGCTTTAAGTTAGCGCGAGCATATAAAAAGCGACCTCATGTGTCGCGTCGGCGTTCGTTTGCAGGCGAGCGTGTGTTTAAAACAGGCTCGTTTACTGCAATAGTAATATTTCCAGTCGCCTGAACTTAAGAGGGGACTGAGAAATGTGTGAGAATTGGCGGTTGTCCAGCCGTAGCGAGACTAACACACTCTCTCTTCTCTTTTCGCCGGTGAGTGAGGCGCGCACGCTGAACGCTGCTCGTGACCGTCCGCTTTGTCATCCCTTGAACGGCGCAATCTGCGCGGCCCAACGAGGGAGAGAGCGGGCTTGTTTTCTGTATGTAAGAAAAACTGGCCGCGAGCTCGGAGAAGCGAACAGCATAAACTTTAACTGCCGCGAGAGCGGGGACCGAACCCCGGTCTCTAGCTTGACAGTCTAGGATTCCGCCACTGAGCCACAGGGGAGAATACATTAGTATCATGTCTTGTGACGGCGTTTGATTGCAGGCGAGCGTGTATTTATAACAGGCTCGTATACTGCAATAGTAACAATTCCAGTCGCCTGAACTTAAGAGGGGACTGAGAAATGTGTGAGAATGGAGGTTATAGTCCAGGCCACGGCGGGACGAAAACACTCTGTTCCCCTTTCACCAGTGACGCGCGAGGACGGAGTAGCTTTCTTGTAACGTAAAGAGAGCTCAGACCGTCCGCTCCTGCCATCCCTTGTGAGCGGCGCAGTTTGCGCGGCTCGAACAGAGGGAGAGGAAACTCGCTCCGAGACCGTCCGCTCCTGCCATCCCTTGTGAGCGGCGTATTGCACGGCTCGAACAGAGGGAGAGGAAACTCGCTCCGGGACCGTCCGCTTCTGCCATCCCTCGTGAGCGGCTCAGTTTGCGCGGCTCGAACAGAGGGAGAGGAAACTCGCTCCGAGACCGTCCGCTCCTGCCATCCCTCGTGAGCGGCGTATTGCACGGCTCGAACAGAGGGAGAGGAAACTCGCTCCGAGACCGTCCGCTTCTGCCATCCCTTGTGAGCGGCGTACTGCACGGCTCGAACAGAGGGAGAGTACGGGTATCTATCACATTCGCCTCATCTCCTGACGCGGCGGCGGCGCGGGCAGAGCCGGCGGTAGAGCGGCCGGGAGGGAGAGGGCGAGAGAGAGCTCGAGGGAGAGGTTCCGGCGAGCTCCTCAGTCACAACAGTCTCCGGTGGTCGCTGCGAGCGGCGCTTCTTATTGCGCGGCCCGGCAGGGACAGGCGGAGCGACAGCTTGGTCGAAAGCTTCAAGTCGAGCCCGCAGAGTCGACATTGAAAGCTCTTCGCACTCGGAGAGTGCGGTGGCGGCGTGCCCGCGGCCCAGGCGGAGAGCGCAGAGAGGTGGCGGTCTCCGTTGCTGAGCGGGGCGCGGCACGAGCCGCAAAAACGAGGCGTTTTTACAAAAACGCCTCGTGCTCTTTTAGAGTACACACAGAAACAGTAATAATGTAAAGGATATGTCGCCGGATAGCGTAGCAGGCACGGATGGCTGAAGGCGGCGAAGACGGCCGGCTTCCTCAGGCGCTGTCCTAAGCTTGCTGGTCGCTGGTTTCAACGGCGGCGGCTCTCAAGATCCAGCGATGCGAAGAGCGTCGCTGAAGACAAGAAAATCAGAATTTTAGCCTGTGAGCGCTGAATATATACACGCTGGCCACGCCCATTCTGACGGTTAGAAGGGTGTGGAGGGCGCGAACCTCACTGGTTGCCGCGTTCAGAGCGCTCACCGATAGGCTTAAGCAGTTGCAGCCGAGCAGCCAATGAGCACGCTTATTTAGCCTGCCTAGGTCTGTCGGCTGCTGCACTGCGTTGACAATGAATACAAAATTAAGGATAATTTTTTGGCTTCAGATCTCGAAGAAAGAAGACTTTCCCGATGCGTAAGCTACTTACGCAATACGAGAGAACCTCTCGTAAGAGAACAAAAGTATAAGTAATATTGATGATAGTAATGATATTAATGATATTAATGATAGTAATGAAGAGGTGAGGTGAGGTTAGGTAGTCAGGGAGAGGACTAATAATAATAATAATAATAATAGGAAAAGGAAAGAGCAAAAAAAAAAAAAAAAATAGTAGACGTTATAGTATTTTTAGTAGTCACTCCTTACCACTGATTGATTTCTTTATATTTGTTTTATTAATATCTGTTATTTGTTTTCATATACTGACTTATACATGTTTATGTATGTTTATTTTAATATATATGTATCGTTTTTTTTGTTTTTGTTTTCTCTCTCTATCTCTTGTTTTTCAAAGTATGTACTGTGACACGTCCACCCAGTTACCTTTACATGCACACATGCACGCACGCACACACACAAACGCACGCACCTGTCAGTTCCTGACTGTATTGGCTTTGTTTTGCTTGTTTGTTTGTTTGTTTATTTGTTTTCCCTGTTTGTGATCCCAATTTATGTACATCTTGCATATTCCAAAAAAAAAAAAAGAAATGTGAGTAAACACGTTCCTTTTGTTAAAATTGCATGTATTGAACTACTGTAGAGTAAACTGTTGAATTGTTGAAGGTGTAAAGACGTTACACAGTATAGTATGGTTGTGATTTTGCTGTAAAAACACGTTTTATTATGTATAACGTTAGCTAACAGGGGAGCTCCAGTAAGGACATGTAAGTTACGTCTTTAAAGTGGATTTACATAAACAAACCATACATCAAAGACGCTTATTTTAAATGTCTATTTACATCTGACAGGAAAATCTTGAAATATCACAACATGAAATAGACATCTGAGTGAAATGTGTGCTATTATGTAGAACAAATCTATAAAGTAACTAATGTTAAACATAAGTTATCTATTTTATTTGTCCATTACTGTTGATAAATTGAGGAACATTTATGTTGGATAAAAAGTTAAAACAACCTCAACATGTATATGTAGTGTTGAGTTCATAAATCACAGAGGTAACTTGGATCTTGTCTGGATGTTACAGGGTCAGATGAACAGATGTGTGTTTATCTGGTGGAGAGTTGCTCATGAAGGCTTTGAGTGCATATACTACAGAAATGAATAACAACTATTTAAATCTTAAGTTGTAGTTTATTTTAATTATTGTAATTTCAAACAGAGCTATTACATCACCTTTCTGATTCTTGATTTCTGTGCATTTGCTGCAGATATTTTGTGGTGGAGCAGCCAGGACCTGCAAGGGAAGATGATGGCGGCATTTGTGGAAAAAAAGCGTTTTTGTCTTCTAAATAATACTGAAATCAAATGACACTGTGCGGTTAAAATTACTGCTTTGGTGTATGTTTGTGCATTTTGTAGGATCTGAAATGTCAGCGGGCTGGTGTGAGCACTGAGGATGAAGAGCACAGAGCTGAATTCTAGAGATGGTCCCTTCATCACTCCACTTGCCTCAGATTGTGAAGCACAACACATCACGCAACAACCTCAGGCACGAAGTAACGGCTCACCTCTGGCGGTCAGCTGATTCATCAGAATAAAGCCGCAGAATGGGAACCGCTGTGTTGAGATGGCAGAAGGATGTGGGGTTCAGTGCCTGTAGTCTACATACATGATTGTAGTTTGAATAAAGCTTTGTTTCATGTGTTGACTTATGCATTTGTTTATGATGTGATGGTGACTTTCATTCATTCTTTTACTAATTTATTAATATTTCTCATTGTTGTCAGTAAATAAAATATAATTATTTAATTAATGTTTTATTTAATTGTTTGAAAGAAAATGTAGATATGTTCATTATATACACATCTAGAGTGTATTCAATCATGCATAGCTATGTCATATGACATACATTACAATTTGTTTGTTTTATTGAATTATATCATTTTCAGTAAAACGTCATATACTGTAATTAAGTATTGGTCAGCATTTATCGTTGTTATTATTGTATGTTTTGGGGTGGGATAGAAATGCAATTCATTCTGAGGTAATATTAATTTTTAATATTAATGATACTTAAATTTTTCGAGTATAAAATCAACAGTTTTCCTCCAAAGGCAAATCTTCGCACAGCTGCCCTGTGTGCAGACATTACAAACGCTGAGGAAACCCGTTCTAGGTAGGGCTGTCGAGTTACTGATGTTATGAGATCTGTAAAAAATCTCATTGTGTATGCAAACCCATAATATATATATATATATATATATATATATATATATATATATATATATATATATATATATATATATATATATATATATATATATATAATGGGTTTGCATACATAATATGAGATTTTTACACAGGAAAAAAGAACCTACAAGGTTGAATATCTTAATATATATTTTCTTAAATAATTCATTATAATAGGCTACATTTAAAAAAACAAACTTTTTTGTGATTTATAGGCCTGAGAGATGAAACGACAGTTAAATTCAACAAGAAAAAGAGGAAAAAATAAAGCAGTTAGCCACTTTTGCTTGTGGATGAAAATATTTGGATATAAAAAATTAACAACATATTCAAGAGATGACAATTTTGGGATTTCGTAATAAAAATAAATAACATCGTGGGATAAAACGGTAGTTCACATTAGTAGGGTTAAATAAAATAACTCAACCCTAAATGTATTCACAAAATAAATGGGCAGCAGTTTCTTCAAAAAGACCACAAAATGAGCAAGATTAATCAATATCATGATATTTACAGACAGATGAATTAAACGTGTCCGTTCGAATCTTTTAAGTTGTTGCACGTGTGATAACACATGGCAGATGTCCGGTTCGCATTCATACTCATTACTCAACGAGATTTGGCTATAAAGTAGGCTACCTACTCTTTTAGCGCTCGAGTAAGTACTCATTGAGTATGCGGTTTGGAACGCAGCCCGCAAGTGTGGGTATTTGGACAAGGCATTATTCACAATACTAATTAGGCTACGGTTATTATTACGACATCTGGCGTGAACGCAGAGCTCCGTTCCACTCCTCCAAACCTAATCAAACACACCTGAACAAGCTAATTAAGGTCTTCAAGATGAGGCTACTTGAAGGTTACAGGCAGGTGTGTTTGATCAGGGTTGGAGTTGCCCAGACCTCCTTGAATCTTTAAAAACGCGTATCTTTTATACAGTGATTTATGTTGCGGGAATCAGCAGCACATGTTTTCAGTGTAGTTTTGTGTGCTTCACTGTTCCCCCTGACTGACTAATTCAGTGCGTTTTCCAGCAGAGCTCAATTGTGAGATCACAGGTCGAGAGGATGACAGCTCGAGTGTACCACTCGTTGAGAGTTGTTTTATTGTGCCTGTCTACATGGTTGTGCACAACACTTGCTGGAGTCGCGGGTGAGAAGATCTTTTAGCTTCATTACACAGTCTGAAGAAATGCGTAAACAAGTGCCTTACAAAATATGACTTCTCTTGAAAATTGCTACAGTACATTTAGTTGCAATAGTAAATTTATGAAAAACACATAAACTGTCTATGTCTTCTATCTGCATTGTGCTTACACACCTGACTACTCTTTGTCTTTAAAACTGATTGACAGTTTAGTGATAAATGGAACTTATTCTTGATTATTTCTTTAAGCAGATGAATGCTTGCATATTTTCAAGTTTGAGACCTATATTTCAAAACCCCTGACTTCTAAATGCTGAAACCCTTACAACACTCCCTGGTCCCTTTTAACAATCCTCTTCTGTAGAGTCTGGTCAGTGTCCAGTAATGCTGACGGTCGTGCCGTCTCAACGAGGATGTACTTCTGATAGAGACTGCTCTGGAGAACATAAATGCTGTCTATTTCCCTGTGGGTCAGCGTGTGTGCCGCCTGTTTTCAGTGAGTTTCAATTAATGATGGATGCTAGAGGTCTCCCAAAAGAAACCGAGAATTTTCAATCAGACGTTGCTAGTAAACTTCACAAATAATTCCAAAGAAACTGCAAGTAACACGTTGAACTAAACATTAAACTTTGAAGTAGAAAGACTGAACTATATATAATTTGTTCAAACTGTAAATGAGACCTTCAGCATTCAGTGATGTTTTCTGTCATGTGTCTTCATAGCAAAGCCAGGAGTGTGTCCAAGCACCAAAACTGGAGGAGGAAATTGTGCCAAGTTGTGTTACTATGACAGTGACTGTCCGGACAATGAGAAATGTTGCAGCAATGGGTGTGGACATCAGTGTATGGCTCCATTTACAGGTAGTTGTATTACATTACATCTAGTTATGGAGTAATTACCCCCCCCCCCCTAGTCTTTTTATAGAGTAGTGTCTTTTATAATTCTGTTGTCGTTCCTGATTTTGCTGAAAGGACAGACTTAAAATGACTATCTGTATCCCTGCAGTGAAGCCTGCGGCCGACCTGCCGAAGCCTGCAGTGAAGCCTGTGGCCTACCCGCCAAAGCCTGCAGTGTGGCCTGTGGCCTACCCGCCAAAGCCTGCAGTTAAGCCTGTGGCCTACCCGCCGAAGCCTGCAGTGTGGCTTGTGGCCTACCCGCCAAAGCCTGTAGTGAAGCCTGCGGCCGACCTGCCGAAACCTGCAGTGAGGCCTGTGGTCTACCCGCCGAAGCCTGCAGTGAGGCCTGCCGCCGAACCGCCGATGCCTGCAGTGACGCCTGCGGCCGAACCGCCGATGCCTGCAGTGACGCCTGCGGCCGAACCGCCGATGCCTGCAGTGACGCCTGCGGCCGAACCGCCGATGCCTGCAGTGACGCCTGCCGCCGAACCGCCGATGCCTGCAGTCACGCCTGCGGCCGAACGGCCACCGAACCACGGTCTGAGTGGGCATGAGTGGGCCGATCACCACGATGGCCACGGCGGTCACGATGGCCACGGCGGTCACGATGGCCACGGCGGTCACGATGGCCACAGCGGTCACGATGGCCACGGCGGTCACGGCTGCCACGATCACCACGATAGCCACGGCTGCCACGATCACCACGATAGCCACGATCACCACCGTGATGGCCAATGTAAATCGTGACATTGATTTTGCCGAACTCATACCCAAGTTCTCTTACAGATTATTTCAGTGCTTCATTTGTATTGAATATTCCCTGTTTATCACCAAATAAATCTTGTTTAATAATGTTTTTGCTTGTTTGGAGTTTTTGGTACAAAAATACATCTCCATTTCTGTGGATACATGTCCTAATCCTCTGTCAACAGAAGTGTTTCATCCTCTGTATAGTCAAGCAAGTTGGTTTATCCTGCCTAATCAGGGAAGGTTGTGTTAACGTTATCCTCTGCATGCCAGAGAGTCATTCTCTGTTTAGTAAGGGAAAATGTATCCTCTGCTCAATCAGGGAAGGTTAACAGCTTTTACAGTTATGTTGAGGTTTATCCTCTTTGTCAGGGAAGTACTGTCAGGAAAACATCACAAAGGTTAAAAGAAAAGCTACATTAATCCCAAACCACTGATAAATCAAGTGATCAGTTCAAATCACTGTTAGGACAGCACATGGATTCAATAGCGTCCAAGTAAAAAAAAGTAAAAAAAAAAAAACCCTGGTCTTCACACAAAGTAGGCTCTGTTGAAAAATGGAAGGAATTATTTTTTTTATTTTTTCTCAAATCACCAGTTTCAAGTTGCAATCCTTTTAATTGCCTTACCTAGTCCTGTATTATGTGTCCTTGTATATAGACCTCATATAATGCAGATTTCTGCTAAACTTCATTGGTCCTCATCTTCCAGGTGTGTTGATCATCTCGTTCGCCCCATGGATGTTCCATCTTCACCAGGGTGACACTTTGCGGCTTGTTGCAATAGGCTTTCCCTCATTGGCAAGGGAGGTCTGTTACAAGCACGCGTCCTTGACCTTATGCTGTGTGGGGTTGTTTCATCCTGTACCAGACTCAACGAGACGTGAGCATCCACAGCCAAGCTCACAAAGCCGTGTCTGGCGGTTTCCTACAAACCCTGGAAAAGGGGGGGGGGTCCCACACCATCGACCACCTCAACCTCATTTGAGCTGAGTCGTCAGCCTAGCAACCACCTGCTATTTGACAATCATGATCCACCTGTCATCCATTGTGCTAATTTGTTGTTTGATGAAGTCCATCCCCAAGACTTCATCTAACAAAAAAGGGGGAATGTAGCAACAATGACATACAGACATCTGCGTTTCAAATTAAGTGAATCATGAGGGTGTCGAACACATCGTCTTTGTCCTTAGGAAGGCAGCCCTGGTTAATTATTCTCTAGGGGTTAATTCACCAGCGCCCGTGTGGCTGGCTCCGTCCCCCCCCTCCCCAAGTTCAGCATGGTCTCCCTGTGACTTTACAGCCTCATGACATTCCGACACACACAGACACACACACACACACCAAGAGACCAAACTTTGTGTGTAACTCAGGATAAGCAATATTTCTTTTAAATATATGTACAATTCCATGATGCATGTGTGGTTAGTTTGCCTTATAATAGAGGTGTGGTTTGCTAGAGTATAATTTTGAATTCTAAAGGTTCCTCAATAGTGTCTTGTAACACGACCTCGACCTGGTCATAAAGTTTTATGACTCCAAAGCTGCAGCTCATCCAGTTCCTCTGCAAGCCCACATTCCATACACTTCCACACAGGCGATCCAAGAACCATGTTTTTGATATGTATTTGTATGTGTGTATAATTTCCATGGCAGATTGAGATTTTCTATGTTCTATCATAGAAATCAATTGACTCTTAAAATGCTCAGAATCCTACATTAGAAATGAATATCTGTATTCTCATATTTTGTACACCATGTCTGGTATCATTCTAATCGTAGTGATCTCACGGAATTACATATATGTATGAGATTACAATGAAATGTATTCTTACGGGTATTATCTTTTCTGAAAGAGGAAATACGAATTCTATCTCTCACATGACAAAGTCAAAGTAGCCGTTTCTTTCACAAACAAAGAGACTTTCTTCCCGCTTCAGATCAGAAGATCTGATTTGCTGTTGTCACCAAAAACAGGGCGTAAACAGATGTCTTTAAAAAGCAAGAGACCCTATTTCCTCTCTCTCTCACCTCGCTCTCGCTCTGACCTCTTCTCCCCGGCAACGCTTCTCCAGGAACCTCTGGAAAGGCTTTGGCCTTCTCCTCGGACCAACACATGTTCGAGTCGTAGCTGCCGTTCTTTGCAACTAAGTTCCTACTGGCCTTTCCCCTCCACAAGGGAAATGATCTGAACTTTCTCGGTAATGTTAAATTCAAGTGAGCCTTTACATCGTCTTGCGAAACGACCCAGAAGACGAAGCTAGACGCAAACCACGCGCGCGTCCCTTTTCCAGCATCGCACTGAAAGAGTACAACATCTCGCAAGTATCTCTCTCTCTAACAGCTGAGTCCTGGTTTCTAGCTCGTAGGTCTGTGAATTAAGTTACCCTCTATCTCTTATCTCTTTCTTTCTTTCTTTCTTTCTTTCTTTCTTTCTCTCTTTCTTTCATGTCATTCATTCCGATCACGTCATGTTTGTTTAAATGTTTGTTGATTTTATTGTTTGCATTTTACGTACGTTTATATTTGTAGCTTATATAATCTCTAGTGTGTGCCATTTTATTAATAAACCCATTTATACTTTTAATTGTCTCTGTGTTTGAAAACCCACCTTATAAGTCAATGAAACAAAAGATAGCTACAAGCTCGATATTATAGACTACATTGAGTAGTTTTAATTAATAAACTCAGAAAGTTTGATGTTCGTGGCCAGACGATAAAACTTTCTTGGAGTTTGTAAATACCCCTTCTTAACTGTGATAATCTTACATTTATTCACTGGACGAATGATTGATGACCAGACCAGTTACAGAACAAGGTAATCTCGATAACTGATAAAGTTAATGTACATGCGACTTATGAATTATGACCATGAGTTATGATTTTGAGTTGATTTTTTATTAATATTTCCAAAATTCCCTATATCCGTGAGCTAATTCGCATCTACCCAGAGTCGTTTATGCTACACTGCTCTGAAAATGTGATAAAATGTTATCAGTTCATTAAAAAATCACAATATATGTTTAAACAGTAACTTAAAAAGGCACTTGATGCATAATTCGGGTTCATATCTGTGCAATTTGTGAATATGTTTAACAATTTAGTATTGTCCACAACAATACTGTCATTACCGCGACAGTCTATGATTACAACAAGGATTTTTTTGAGGGTAAGACTTGTTTATGCCGTAACCATGGGAATGAAGACTAGCAGGGGAGCACATGTCAGCCATGAAAGAACAGTGATATTTGCTGTCTGAAAAAGTAAGTAATTTAATCGTGAATTCCTTCTGATCATGGAGTATACTTATTCAGCGTCCTTACCATAAATGCTGTAGCAGCAATATTTTGATATATACACTACCGGTCAAAAGTTTTTGATCGGTAAGATTTTTTATGTTTTGATTATTATTTTTTGTTTTATGTTTTGATTAAATTAACATTGATTATAATCATAAATGTTTCTTGAGCATCAAATCATCATATTAGAATGATTTCTGAAGGACCATGTGATACTGAAGAGTGGAGTAATGATGTTGAAAATTCAGCTTTGATCACAGGAATAAATTACACTTAACTATATATTCACATAGAAAACAGCTATTTTAAATTGTAATAATGTTTCACAATATTATTATTTTTGTTTGTATTTTTAATCAAATAAATGCAGCCTTGGTGAGACGAAGATACTTCTTTTAAAAACAGTAAAAATCTTACCGATCTAAAACTTTTGACTGGTAGTATATATATATATATATATATATATATATATATATATATATATATATATATGTGTGTGTGTGTGTGTGTGTGTGTATTTAAAGTTATTTTTGTACTAGCTGTTGAGTAATGTTAGCAAATCCATGACCTAGCATCTTTTTTCCTGAAAAAAAAAAAGTCATTACTGCAACACGTCATTACCAACACACAACTTGTTGTGATGGTGATGACAAGTGATGTGGTGGTAATGACATGTTCTGTGTCACTATTATCTATATCATATTATGTGTTTATAAATTAAGTTAAATAAGCATAATAGTTTTACAATGAAACTTAAGTGAGATGCCTTACTTCCTAAAACTATTTTTTTCTTATTTTTTAACCAGAATGGCTCCCAAGAAATCAACTGAAAGGTCTAGAGATTATAGAAAAAAAAACGAAGGAAGATCCTGTAAAATATCAGCAGTACATTGACAGAGAAAAGGAAAGATACAAAAGAAGAAAAGAAACAGGAAAGCTTAAAGTAATCTCACAACTTTCAAAACAGGAGCAAAGACAGAAACGCAAATAATGGAGAGTTAACCAAAACAATAAAAGAGCCAATGACAAAATTCGACAGGAAGTACAACACTATGTAGATATAGTCTGTCTTTGTAGATATATAGTTCTGGATATTCATGTTAGGTCAACTAGTGTGCTCTCTCCCTCAACTTTTTTGCTTACTCTTTTTCTGTCAGTGGGCCCTAATTTAAATGGCAGTTTTTTTGTGTGTGTTTTTTTAAACGCAAAGCATTGAAAATAAGAAATAAAAGCTATGTAAACACTTGCATTTTTTGCTAGACTATATGTGTGTCCAATCGAGTAATCAAAAGTTCAACACTTGCAGTCTTTACGCCTAATAAGGAAATACGTCATGCAAGTAGACAAGTGGTCAAGTGCAAAGACCGCAAGTGTGGGTATTTGGACAAGGCATTATTCACAATACTAATTACGGTTATTATAACGATATCTGGCGTGAACGCAGAGCTCCGTTCCACTCATCCAAACCTAATCAAACACACCTGAACAAGCTAATCAAGGTCTTCAAGATGAGGCTACTTGAAGGTTACAGGCAGGTGTGTTTGATCAGGGTTGGAGTTGCCCAGACCTCCTTGAATCTTTAAAAACGCGTAACTTTTATACAGTGATTTATGTTGCGGGAATCAGCAGCACATGTTTTCAGTGTAGTTTTGTGTGCTTCACTGTTCCCCCTGACTGACTAATTCAGTGCGTTTTCCAGCAGAGCTCATTTGTGAGATCACAGGTCGAGAGGATGACAGCTCGAGTGTACTACTCGTTGAGAGTTGTTTTATTGTGCCTGTCTACATGGTTGTGCACAACACTTGCTGGAGTCGCGGGTGAGAAGATCTTTTAGCTTCATTACACAGTCTGAAGAAATGCGTAAACAAGTGTAACTTGACAAAATATGACTTTCTTGAAAATTGCTACGTACGTTTAGTTGCAATAGTAAATTTATGAAAAACACATAAACTGTCTATGTCTTCTATCTGCATTGTGCTTATTAGGCTACACACCTGACTACTTTTGTCTTTAAAACTGATTGACAGTTTAGTGATAAATGGAACTTATTCTTGATTATTTCTTTAAGCAGATGAATGCTTGCATATTTTCAAGTTTGAGACCTATATTTCAAAACCCCTGACTTCTAAATGCTGAAACCCTTACAACACTCCCTGGTCCCTTTTAACAATCCTCTTCTGTAGAGTCTGGTCAGTGTCCAGTAATGCTGACGGTCGTGCCGTCTCAACGAGGATGTACTTCTGATAGAGACTGCTCTGGAGAACATAAATGCTGTCTATTTCCCTGTGGGTCAGCGTGTGTGCCGCCTGTTTTCAGTGAGTTTCAATTAATGATGGATGCTAGAGGTCTCCCAAAAGAAACCCTGAAAATTTTCAATCAGACGTTGCTAGTAAACTTCACAAATAATTCCAAAGAAACTGCAAGTAACACGTTGAACTAAACATTAAACTTTGAAGTAGAAAGACTGAACTATATATAATTTGTTCAAACTGTAAATGAGACCTTCAGCATTCAGTGATGTTTTCTGTCATGTGTCTTCATAGCAAAGCCAGGAGTGTGTCCAAGCACCAAAACTGGAGGAGGAAATTGTGCCAAGTTGTGTTACTATGACAGTGACTGTCCGGACAATGAGAAATGTTGCAGCAATGGGTGTGGACATCAGTGTATGGCTCCATTTACAGGTAGTTGTATTACATTACATCTAGTTATGGAGTAATTACCCCCCCCCCCCCCTAGTCTTTTTATAGAGTAGTAGTGTCTTTTATAATTCTGTTGTCGTTCCTGATTTTGCTGAAAGGACAGACTTAAAATGACTATCTGTATCCCTGCAGTGAAGCCTGCGGCCGACCTGCCGAAGCCTGCAGTGAAGCCTGTGGCCTACCCGCCAAAGCCTGCAGTGTGGCCTGTGGCCTACCCGCCAAAGCCTGTAGCGAAGCCTGTGGCCGACCTGCCAAAGCCTGCAGTGAAGCCTGTGGCCTACCCGCCGAAGCCTGCAGTGTGGCTTGTGGCCTACCCGCCAAAGCCTGTAGTGAAGCCTGCGGCCGACCTGCCGAAACCTGCAGTGAGGCCTGTGGTCTACCCGCCGAGGCCTGTGGCCTACCCGCCGAAGCCTGCAGTGAGGCCTGCCGCCGAACCGCCGATGCCTGCAGTGACGCCTGCGGCCGAACCGCCGATGCCTGCAGTGACGCCTACGGCCGAACCGCCGATGCCTGCAGTGACGCCTGCGGCCGAACCGCCGATGCCTGCAGTGACGCCTGCCGCCGAACCGCCGATGCCTGCAGTCACGCCTGCGGCCGAACGGCCACCGAACCACGGTCTGAGTGGGCATGAGTGGGCCGATCACCACGATGGCCACGGCGGTCACGATGGCCACGGCGGTCACGATGGCCACGGCGGTCACGGCTGCCACGATCACCGCGATAGCCACGGCTGCCACGATCACCACGATAGCCACGATCACCACCGTGATGGCCAATGTAAATCGTGACATTGATTTTGCCGAACTCGTACCCAAGTTCTCTTACAGATTATTTCAGTGCTTCATTTGTATTGAATATTCCCTGTTTATCACCAAATAAATCTTGTTTAATAATGTTTTTGCTTGTTTGGAGTTTTTGGTACAAAAATACATCTCCATTTCTGTGGATACATGTCCTAATCCTGTCAACAGAAGTGTTTCATCCTCTGTATAGTCAAGCAAGTTGGTTTATCCTGCCTAATCAGGGAAGGTTGTGTTAACGTTATCCTCTGCATGCCAGAGAGTCATTCTCTGTTTAGTAAGGGAAAATGTATCCTCTGCTCAATCAGGGAAGGTTAACAGCTTTTACAGTTATGTTGAGGTTTATCCTCTTTGTCAGGGAAGTACTGTCAGGAAAACATCACAAAGGTTAAAAGAAAAGCTACATTAATCCCAAACCACTGATAAATCAAGTGATCAGTTCAAATCACTGTTAGGACAGCACATGGATTCAATAGCGTCCAAGTAAAAAGTAAAAAAAAAAAACCCTGGTCTTCACACAAAGTAGGCTCTGTTGAAAAATGGAAGGAATTATTTTTTTTATTTTTTCTCAAATCACCAGTTTCAAGTTGCAATCCTTTTAATTGCCTTACCTAGTCCTGTATTATGTGTCCTTGTATATAGACCTCATATAATGCAGATTTCTGCTAAACTTCATTGGTCCTCATCTTCCAGGTGTGTTGATCATCTCGTTCGCCCCATGGATGTTCCATCTTCACCAGGGTGACACTTTGCGGGTTGTTGCAATAGGCTTTCCCTCATTGGCAAGGGAGGTCTGTTACAAGCACGCGTCCTTGACCTTATGCTGTGTGGGGTTGTTTCATCCTGTACCAGACTCAACGAGACGTGAGCATCCACAGCCAAGCTCACAAAGCCGTGTCTGGCGGTTTCCTACAAACCCTGGAAAAGGGGGGGGGGTCCCACACCATCGACCACCTCAACCTCATTTGAGCTGAGTCGTCAGCCTAGCAACCACCTGCTATTTGACAATCATGATCCACCTGTCATCCATTGTGCTAATTTGTTGTTTGATGAAGTCCATCCCCAAGACTTCATCTAACAAAAAAGGGGGAATGTAGCAACAATGACATACAGACATCTGCGTTTCAAATTAAGTGAATCATGAGGGTGTCGAACACATCGTCTTTGTCCTTAGGAAGGCAGCCCTGGTTAATTATTCTCTAGGGGTTAATTCACCAGCGCCCGTGTGGCTGGCTCCGTCCCCCCCCTCCCCAAGTTCAGCATGGTCTCCCTGTGACTTTACAGCCTCATGACATTCCGACACACACAGACACACACACACACACCAAGAGACCAAACTTTGTGTGTAACTCAGGATAAGCAATATTTCTTTTAAATATATGTACAATTCCATGATGCATGTGTGGTTAGTTTGCCTTATAATAGAGGTGTGGTTTGCTAGAGTATAATTTTGAATTCTAAAGGTTCCTCAATAGTGTCTTGTAACACGACCTCGACCTGGTCATAAAGTTTTATGACTCCAAAGCTGCAGCTCATCCAGTTCCTCTGCAAGCCCACATTCCATACACTTCCACACAGGCGATCCAAGAACCATGTTTTTGATATGTATTTGTATGTGTGTATAATTTCCATGGCAGATTGAGATTTTCTATGTTCTATCATAGAAATCAATTGACTCTTAAAATGCTCAGAATCCTACATTAGAAATGAATATCTGTATTCTCATATTTTGTACACCATGTCTGGTATCATTCTAATCGTAGTGATCTCACGGAATTACATATATGTATGAGATTACAATGAAATGTATTCTTACGGGTATTATCTTTTCTGAAAGAGGAAATACGAATTCTATCTCTCACATGACAAAGTCAAAGTAGCCGTTTCTTTCACAAACAAAGAGACTTTCTTCCCGCTTCAGATCAGAAGATCTGATTTGCTGTTGTCACCAAAAACAGGGCGTAAACAGATGTCTTTAAAAAGCAAGAGACCCTATTTCCTCTCTCTCTCACCTCGCTCTCGCTCTGACCTCTTCTCCCCGGCAACGCTTCTCCAGGAACCTCTGGAAAGGCTTTGGCCTTCTCCTCGGACCAACACATGTTCGAGTCGTAGCTGCCGTTCTTTGCAACTAAGTTCCTACTGGCCTTTCCCCTCCACAAGGGAAATGATCTGAACTTTCTCGGTAACGTTAAATTCAAGTGAGCCTTTACATCGTCTTGCGAAACGACCCAGAAGACGAAGCTAGACGCAAACCACGCGCGCGTCCCTTTTCCAGCATCGCACTGAAAGAGTACAACATCTCGCAAGTATCTCTCTCTCTCAACAGCTGAGTCCTGGTTTCTAGCTCGTAGGTCTGTGAATTAAGTTACCCTCTATCTCTTATCTCTTTCTTTCTTTCTTTCTTTCTTTCTTTCTTTCTTTCTTTCTTTCTTTCTTTCTTTCTTTCTCTCTTTCTTTCATGTCATTCATTCCGATCACGTCATGTTTGTTTAAATGTTTGTTGATTTTATTGTTTGCATTTTACGTACGTTTATATTTGTAGCTTATATAATCTCTAGTGTGTGCCATTTTATTAATAAACCCATTTATACTTTTAATTGTCTCTGTGTTTGAAAACCCACCTTATAAGTCAATGAAACAAAAGATAGCTACAAGCTCGATATTATAGACTACATTGAGTAGTTTTAATTAATAAACTCAGAAAGTTTGATGTTCGTGGCCAGACGATAAAACTTTCTTGGAGTTTGTAAATACCCCTTCTTAACTGTGATAATCTTACATTTATTCACTGGACGAATGATTGATGACCAGACCAGTTACAGAACAAGGTAATCTCGATAACTGATAAAGTTAATGTACATGCGACTTATGAATTATGACCATGAGTTATGATTTTGAGTTGATTTTTTATTAATATTTCCAAAATTCCCTATATCCGTGAGCTAATTCGCATCTACCCAGAGTCGTTTATGCTACACTGCTCTGAAAATGTGATAAAATGTTATCAGTTCATTAAAAAATCACAATATATGTTTAAACAGTAACTTAAAAAGGCACTTGATGCATAATTCGGGTTCATATCTGTGCAATTTGTGAATATGTTTAACAATTTAGTATTGTCCACAACAATACTGTCATTACCGCGACAGTCTATGATTACAACAAGGATTTTTTTGAGGGTAAGACTTGTTTATGCCATAACCATGGGAATGAAGACTAGCAGGGGAGCACATGTCAGCCATGAAAGAACAGTGATATTTGCTGTCTGAAAAAGTAAGTAATTTAATCGTGAATTCCTTCTGATCATGGAGTATACTTATTCAGCGTCCTTACCATAAATGCTGTAGCAGCAATATTTTGATATATACACTACCGGTCAAAAGTTTTTGATCGGTAAGATTTTTTATGTTTTGATTATTATTTTTTGTTTTATGTTTTGATTAAATTAACATTGATTATAATCATAAATGTTTCTTGAGCATCAAATCATCATATTAGAATGATTTCTGAAGGACCATGTGATACTGAAGAGTGGAGTAATGATGTTGAAAATTCAGCTTTGATCACAGGAATAAATTACACTTAACTATATATTCACATAGAAAACAGCTATTTTAAATTGTAATAATGTTTCACAATATTATTATTTTTGTTTGTATTTTTAATCAAATAAATGCAGCCTTGGTGAGACGAAGATACTTCTTTTAAAAACAGTAAAAATCTTACCGATCTAAAACTTTTGACTGGTAGTATATATATATATATATATATATATATATATATATATATATGTGTGTGTGTGTGTGTGTGTGTATTTAAAGTTATTTTTGTACTAGCTGTTGAGTAATGTTAGCAAATCCATGACCTAGCATCTTTTTTCCTGAAAAAAAAAAAGTCATTACTGCAACACGTCATTACCAACACACAACTTGTTGTGATGGTGATGACAAGTGATGTGGTGGTAATGACATGTTCTGTGTCACTATTATCTATATCATATTATGTGTTTATAAATTAAGTTAAATAAGCATAATAGTTTTACAATGAAACTTAAGTGAGATGCCTTACTTCCTAAAACTATTTTTTTCTTATTTTTTAACCAGAATGGCTCCCAAGAAATCAACTGAAAGGTCTAGAGATTATAGAAAAAAAAAACGAAGGAAGATCCTGTAAAATATCAGCAGTACATTGACAGAGAAAAGGAAAGATACAAAAGAAGAAAAGAAACAGGAAAGCTTAAAGTAATCTCACAACTTTCAAAACAGGAGCAAAGACAGAAACGCAAATAATGGAGAGTTAACCAAAACAATAAAAGAGCCAATGACAAAATTCGACAGGAAGTACAACACTATGTAGATATAGTCTGTCTTTGTAGATATATAGTTCTGGATATTCATGTTAGGTCAACTAGTGTGCTCTCTCCCTCAACTTTTTTGCTTACTCTTTTTCTGTCAGTGGGCCCTAATTTAAATGGCAGTTTTTTTGTGTGTGTTTTTTTAAACGCAAAGCATTGAAAATAAGAAATAAAAGCTATGTAAACACTTGCATTTTTTGCTAGACTATATGTGTGTCCAATCGAGTAATCAAAAGTTCAACACTTGCAGTCTTTACGCCTAATAAGGAAATACGTCATGCAAGTAGACAAGTGGTCAAGTGCAAAGACCGCAAGTGTGGGTATTTGGACAA
This sequence comes from Scardinius erythrophthalmus, assembly GCF_964197995.2. Taxonomy (NCBI): domain Eukaryota; kingdom Metazoa; phylum Chordata; class Actinopteri; order Cypriniformes; family Leuciscidae; genus Scardinius; species Scardinius erythrophthalmus. The sequence continues at coordinate 58,798,552 of NC_138221.1, read as the reverse complement.
GGCATTATTCACAATACTAATTACGGTTATTATAACGATATCTGGCGTGAACGCAGAGCTCCGTTCCACTCATCCAAACCTAATCAAACACACCTGAACAAGCTAATCAAGGTCTTCAAGATGAGGCTACTTGAAGGTTACAGGCAGGTGTGTTTGATCAGGGTTGGAGTTGCCCAGACCTCCTTGAATCTTTAAAAACGCGTATCTTTTATACAGTGATTTATGTTGCGGGAATCAGCAGCACATGTTTTCAGTGTAGTTTTGTGTGCTTCACTGTTCCCCCTGACTGACTAATTCAGTGCGTTTTCCAGCAGAACTCATTTGTGAGATCACAGGTCGAGAGGATGACAGCTCGAGTGTACCACTCGTTGAGAGTTGTTTTATTGTACCTGTCTACATGGTTGTGCACAACACTTGCTGGAGTCGCGGGTGAGAAGATCTTTTAGCTTCATTACACAGTCTGAAGAAATGCGTAAACAAGTGTAACTTGACAAAATATGACTTTCTTGAAAATTGCTACGTACGTTTAGTTGCAATAGTAAATTTATGAAAAACACATAAACTGTCTATGTCTTCTATCTGCATTGTGCTTATTAGGCTACACACCTGACTACTCTGTCTTTAAAACTGATTGACAGTTTAGTGATAAATGGAACTTATTCTTGATTATTTCTTTAAGCAGATGAATACTTGCATATTTTCAAGTTTGAGACCTATATTTCAAAACCCCTGACTTCTAAATGCTGAAACCCTTACAACACTCCCTGGTCCCTTTTAACAATCCTCTTCTGTAGAGTCTGGTCAGTGTCCGGTAATGCTGACGGTCGTGCCGTCTCAACGAGGATGTACTTCTGATAGAGACTGCTCTGGAGAACATAAATGCTGTCTATTTCCCTGTGGGTCAGCGTGTGTGCCGCCTGTTTTCAGTGAGTTTCAATTAATGATGGATGCTAGAGGTCTCCCAAAAGAAACCCTGAAAATTTTCAATCAGACGTTGCTAGTAAACTTCACAAATAATTCCAAAGAAACTGCAAGTAACACGTTGAACTAAACATTAAACTTTGAAGTAGAAAGACTGAACTATATATAATTTGTTCAAACTGTAAATGAGACCTTCAGCATTCAGTGATGTTTTCTGTCATGTGTCTTCATAGCAAAGCCAGGAGTGTGTCCAAGCACCAAAACTGGAGGAGGAAATTGTGCCAAGTTGTGTTACTATGACAGTGACTGTCCGGACAATGAGAAATGTTGCAGCAATGGGTGTGGACATCAGTGTATGGCTCCATTTACAGGTAGTTGTATTACATTACATCTAGTTATGGAGTAATTACCCCCCCCCCCCTAGTCTTTTTATAGAGTAGTAGTGTCTTTTATAATTCTGTTGTCGTTCCTGATTTTGCTGAAAGGACAGACTTAAAATGACTATCTGTATCCCTGCAGTGAAGCCTGCGGCCGACCTGCCGAAGCCTGTAGTGAAGCCTGTGGCCTACCCGCCAAAGCCTGCAGTGTGGCCTGTGGCCTACCCGCCAAAGCCTGCAGTGTGGCCTGTGGCCTACCCGCCAAAGCCTGTAGCGAAGCCTGTGGCCGACCTGCCAAAGCCTGCAGTGAAGCCTGTGGCCTACCCGCCAAAGCCTGCAGTGTGGCTTGTGGCCTACCCGCCAAAGCCTGTAGTGAAGCCTGCGGCCGACCTGCCGAAACCTGCAGTGAGGCCTGTGGTCTACCCGCCGAGGCCTGTGGCCTACCCGCCGAAGCCTGCAGTGACGCCTGCGGCCGAACCGCCGATGCCTGCAGTGACGCCTGCGGCCGAACCGCCGATGCCTGCAGTGACGCCTGCGGCCGAACCGCCGATGCCTGCAGTGACGCCTGCGGCCGAACCGCCGATGCCTGCAGTGACGCCTGCGGCCGAACCGCCGATGCCTGCAGTGACGCCTGCGGCCGAACCGCCGATGCCTGCAGTGACGCCTGTGGCCGAACCGCCGATGCCTGCAGTGACGCCTGCGGCCGAACCGCCGATGCCTGCAGTGACGCCTGCGGCCGAACCGCCGATGCCTGTAGTGACGCCTGCGGCCGAACCGCCGATGCCTGCAGTCACGCCTGCGGCCGAACGGCCACCGAACCACGGTCTGAGTGGGTATGAGTGGGCCGATCACCACGATGGCCACGGCGGTCACGATGGCCACGGCGGTCACGATGGCCACGGCGGTCACGGCGGCCACGGCGGTCACGGCGGCCACGGCTGCCACGATCACCGCGATAGCCACGGCTGCCACGATCACCACGATAGCCACGATCACCACCGTGATGGCCAATGTAAATCGTGACATTGATTTTGCCGAACTCATACCCAAGTTCTCTTACAGATTATTTCAGTGCTTCATTTGTATTGAATATTCCCTGTTTATCACCAAATGAATCTTGTTTAATAATGTTTTTGCTTGTTTGGAGTTTTTGGTACAAAAATACATCTCCATTTCTGTGGATACATGTCCTAATCCTCTGTCAACAGAAGTGTTTCATCCTCTGTATAGTCAAGCAAGTTGGTTTATCCTGCCTAATCAGGGAAGGTTGTGTTAACGTTATCCTCTGCATGCCAGAGAGTCATTCTCTGTTTAGTAAGGGAAAATGTATCCTCTGCTCAATCAGGGAAGGTTAACAGCTTTTACAGTTCATGTTGAGGTTTATCCTCTTTGTCAGGGAAGTACTGTCAGGAAAACATCACAAAGGTTAAAAGAAAAGCTACATTAATCCCAAACCACTGATAAATTAAGTGATCAGTTCAAATCACTGTTAGGACAGCACATGGATTCAATAGCGTCTAAGTAAAAAAAAAAAAACCCTGGTCTTCACAAAGTAGGCTCTGTTGAAAAATGGAAGGAATTATTTTTTTATTTTATTTTTTCTCAAATCACCAGTTTCAAGTTGCAATCCTTTTAATTGCCTTACCTAGTCCTGTATTATGTGTCCTTGTATATAGACCTCATATAATGCAGATTTCTGCTAAACTTCATTGGTCCTCATCTTCCAGGGGCCTCATGTATCAATCTTGCGTACGCACAAAAACTTTGCGTACGCCAGCTTTCACTAGTGATGGCCAGATCGAGGCCTTGTGAAGCAAATGAAACAGTTGAACAAAATGTGCCATATTGTTTCGAGGCTTCGAATCAATCCGACACCTGTCTCAACGGTGACACCTAGTGGTCACTTGCAGGTGTTGATCTGAAACAACCTTGACGAGCCATTAAAAAAATTTGTTTTTTTTTATTATTATAATTTTCTAATATGTGAAGCTTGTAACCTATAGGCTCCTCACTGTGCATAATGTTATTTTGGTCATGAAAAATGAATATTAATAAAATAAATCAAGCCACAATGTCTCATTTTTTTAGAGATTTTTATTCAAAAAATATTAATTTCTCTGCTGTGGAAGGACTTAGCCTGCTTCTTTTTTTACAGATAATTTCTCCAGCCTTTGAAAAAATCCTCTCACAAGGGACACTTGTTGCTGGCATACAAATATATTTTTTTAGCAAGGACATACAAATGAGGAAAGATTACTGCTCTCTCTTTCCAGTAAGTTAGTGGATCATGAGTTCTGGGCAAATATGTATCGTTGATGTATTTTTTCACTTCCACTGTGGCATCAGCTGCAGTATATTGGGTACTCATATGTACACCTATAAAATGTATATTCACACAATATTATATTATATTATATTCACATTGAAGCTATTTTTAACATGATTGGCAGTTGTGATTGGGACATTAGGTTGTAGGGCATTGGGCTATGGACTTTATAAACAGTGTCCCAAAAGGTTGTAATTATATTTCAATTATAATTATATTTCAAACAATGCATACATTGCATAGATGGCCCAACAGTGTCAGTAGCAGGCCTAGGTAGCCTACAGGGGGAATGCCATCCTCTGTCTGCACCCTGCAAAATGGCAGGATGAGTGCTCCTCAAATGGCGCATCATGGATGATGTATTGTTGCAGTAGGCTAGATACCGATCACAATACACACATCTCACTTTATTTGGGGTTTCTAAATGGAAATGCTCCCACACCACAGATGTACGGCATCTCTTCTGGGGAGCCTCCATTTTATCTATCTATCCAAATCAATCTATCTATCTATATGAATCTATCTATGTATCTAGATATGTATCTATAATCTATGTATCTATATATGTATCTATCTATAACATATGTATTTGTATATGTATCTATAATCTATCTATATATGTATCTATCTATAATATATGTATTTATATGTATCTGTAATCTATCTATATGTATCTATCTATTAATCTGTCTATATGTATATCTATGTATCTATTAATGTGTCACTATATACTCTGTCTGTCTCTAGCATCAGTCAATGTGTTGTGTAAATTTAAATGTAAGCCTAAATTGCCTATAACTAATCAAATCGCACTATGTCACTATATCACCAAAAATCCGCTACCTCAAAGTCAAACTCCTCTCACAAAAACCCACGAGGTCAAAATGCGTTTATTTCACTTTTATACAGATGTGCGATTGTGTGGTTTGTTTCCGACCGTGTCAATCAAACTGATTCGGCGGACCACACCTGATGAAACACTTAGTGAAACACTTCGAGGCTTCGTTTGGTCATAGTCACGTGACATGGGTGTTTCGAATCACGCTTCGGATCAGTGTTCGACACATCTGCGCTTCGGGATCTCGCAAAGCTTCGGAACGACTGTTTCGCGTCAGCCATCCTTAGCTTTCACGCTCACGGTCGTATGTACTAACAGTGAAATTAACGCGAGAATGTGCGTTCCTCCACGCCAATTTCATGTCTGGCGTACGTATATTTCTCACTGTTTTTGTCCGTTGGCGACTCTTACAGGCAATGAAGTGAAGTTGCAAACATTACACAACGAATTGTTCTACAAGTCTATCGCCACCTGTGGGAAACATTGCTATTAATTTGCAATTTATAAAATAAATGACATATATTGTCACACGAGCCTTATGAAAATATTCTATCAATTATGCAATTAAGTAAGAACATATAAAAGCATATTATGCAAAATGATACAACCCTTATTCTATGGCAGCTTTGGTTTTAATGTCCACCTTTATATCAGACCATTTCTTTTTAAGGTAATTTAGAGTAGACTGTGTACAGTTGAGACACCTTAAATAACTTGCTTAAATAACAAGTTGTATTTTTGCTGTGCACGTGCGTATTAGTGTCCTCTTTGATCGTGGGAAATTTTAACAACGGACACATCTCCGATCCGAAGAAATCGGAAAAACTTTTTTTTTCCTAAGATATGATGTTCACTTCACCATGCACTCTCCACAATGAATAGCTTATTATCCTTATGTGACTGTTAAACGTAACTGGTATCACCACAAACGTTATTCTGTGCCCTAAAAACGGGCATATTTCATGGTATTGTGTCATGCAAGGTAATTGCAAAATCTAGAGAAATGTGCGAGGTGGCCAGCGGGGTATAGTTGAGACACACATGTACCAACTGTACCCCCGATAGAGTTCTATTAGGAAACACACTGTTTAGTTGTTCAGCCAGCAATCATGTAGCCAGGACACAAATGAAAATACAATTTGATATGTGTGATATTTAAACTGTGTATTATAAATAAATATTGTTACATATCTTGTTCCTGCTTTATACATTTTAACCAGTGCTAATTTAAATAAAATGAATGAATATAAATGGATGAATAAACAAAAATGTTGCCCAGTTGTTATTTTCTTTTCTATTTGTCTTTATTTTTTATATTTACAATGAATGGTTAGTTACCTTCACGACATTAGAAATGGGTCTCTCAACTGTACCATGCACTGTCTCAAGTGTACCACATATGGGTACAGTTGAGAGACAAAGTTGAGACAAAAAGCACCTTATATTTAAAATAAAAACTACTTGTGGGTATTATTGATTGATAATATCTTAGTCTACAAGCTAATGTAATCATGTGGCGTGTCATGTGGAAATTCACTTCTTTTCAATGTCTATTTTAGTTTGAAAAATCAAAACGCAAAAAGTGTCTCAACTGTACTCAGTCTACTTTCAGATCCCACCGCATTGACGGCATCAGCCAAACTCTCCCACTCATATTTTTTTCCTTTTGTTATTAATTCCGGAGGACAAAGTTCCAAATATTTTTTTTTTTTCGTTTCTACCTCCGATAGTAGCACCTCCAATTCACTTTCTGTAAAGTTTCATTTCTTGCCGTCATTTTCTTACTGTTTTCTTTTGCCAAAGTGGACTCATTACCATATTTAAATTAGTTTAATTAAGGGAGGAGACTGGGTGGGGCGTTGTGCTCGTGCATGTGCGCTCAATTTTACGGTAATTGGGATGTACAAAGAGAATGTGCGTGGGATCCTTCGTACGCAGAGATTCATACATCTGGATTTTTTTGTGCGTACGCACATTTACAGCTTTGTCCGTACGCAATGTTTTAGTATGAATTCAACGCAAGTCTTTGTACATGAGGCCCCTGGTGTGTTGATCATCTCGTTCACCCCATGGACGTTCCATCTTCACCAGGGTGACACTTTGCGGGCTGTTGCAATGTGCTTTCCCTCATTGGCAAGGGAGGTCTGTTACAAGCACGCGTCCTTGACCTTATGCTGTGTGGGGTTGTTTCATCCTGTACCAGACTCAACGAGACGTGAGCATCCACAGCCAAGCTCACAAAGCCGTGTCTGGTGGTTTCCTACAAACCCTGGAAAAGGGGGGTACCATAGACCACCACAACCTCAACCTCATTTGAGCTGAGTCGTCAGCCTAGCAACCACCTGCTATTTGACAATCATGATCCACCTGTGATCCATTGTGCTAATTTGTTGTTTGATGAAGTCCATCCCCAAGACTTCATCTAACAAAAAGGGGGAATGTAGCAACAATGACATACAGACATCTGCGTTTCAAATTAAGTGAATCATGAGGGTGTCGAACACATCGTCTTTGTCCTTAGGAAGGCAGCTCTGGTTAATTATTCTCTAGGGGTTAATTCACCAGCGCCCGTGTGGCTGGCTCCGTCCCCCCCCCCCCCCCTCCCCAGTTCAGCATGGTCTCCCTGTGACTTTACAGCCTCATGACATTCCGACGCACACAGACACACACACACACACACACACACACACACACACACAGACACACACACACACGCCAAGAGACCAAACTTTGTGTGTAACTCAGGATAAGCAATATTTCTTTTAAATATATGTACAATTCCATGATGCATGTGTGGTTAGTTTGCCTTATAATAGAGGTGTGGTTTGCTAGAGTATAATTTTGAATTCTAAAGGTTCCTCAATAGTGTCTTGTAACACGACCTCGACCTGGTCATAAAGTTTTATGACTCCAAAGCTGCAGCTCATCCAGTTCCTCTGCAAGCCCACATTCCATACACTTCCACACAGGCGATCCAAGAACCATGTTTTTGATATGTATTTGTATGTGTGTATAATTTCCATGGCAGATTGAGATTTTCTATGTTCTATCATAGAAATCAATTGACTCTTAAAATGCTCAGAATCCTACATTAGAAATGAATATCTGTATTCTCATATTTTGTACACCATGTCTGGTATCATTCTAATCGTAGAATAGAAATTTTTAATGAATAGAAAATTCAAAAGAACAACATTTATTTAAAATAGAAATATTTTCTAACATTATAAATGTCTTTACTGGAACTTTTGATCAGTTTAACTCATCCTTGATGAACAAAAGTATTGATTTATTTTATTTATTTCCCCCAAAAATAAAATTAAAATTCTTACTGACCCCAAACTTTTGAGCGGTACTGTTTAATGTTACAAAAGCTTTCCATTTCAGATAAATGCTGTTCTTTTGAACTTTCTATTCATCAGCATCATGAAATAAAAATGTAAATAACTGTTTTCAACATTGATTATAATCATAAATGTTTCTTGAGCATCAAATCATCATATTAGAATGATTTCTGAAGGACCATGTGATACTGAAGAGTGGAGTAATGATGTTGAAAATTCAGCTTTGATCACAGGAATAAATTACACTTAACTATATATTCACATAGAAAACAGCTATTTTAAATTGTAATAATATTTCACAATATTATTATTTTTGTTTGTATTTTTAATCAAATAAATGCAGCCTTGGTGAGCAGAAGATACTTCTTTTAAAAACAGTAAAAATCTTACCGATCTAAAACTTTTGACTGGTAGTGTATATATATATATATATATATATATATATCAGAGGTGGGACAAAGTCATTGTTATGCAAGTCACAAGTAAGTCTCAAGTCTTTGCCCTCGAGTCCCGAGTCAAAGATGAGGCAAGTCCCGAGTCGAGTCAAAAGTCAAAGCCAACAAGTCTCAAGTCGAGTCCAAAGTCCTACCATTTTAGTTTCGAGTCATTTCAAGTCCTCTACCACAGAAATAAAATTTATACAAATCATGTATGTCTGTAAGATTTGTATTTATTTAAACCTCTTTTTATACAATGACATTAATTAAATACAGTAAAAAACAGAAAATTTAATTTTCACAAAAAATGCTTGTATTTCAACAGCATATTGCACTACAACAATGCACAGCATGCAGCTTCAGTCCTGTATTGTATTGACCTCATATTGCAAAACAGTTTAACTTTCAAATAGACATGGGTCGTTTTAGCCTAAACCTTTTTAAACATGTCATCAATAAAGTCATCACTCCTCAAAATTATAATTAAACCTTTCTTTGTGCAACTTCAGGCAACTTCAAATTGCAACTCGTTTTTTGTCGACTACCTCGTAATCTTTATAGCCAAATGAAACTACCTTCGGTATCATTTTGCCTACTGGCGCGTTGTTGCTTGTTGCGCTTCATTGGTTGTCTTGCAATGTGCCTGCTTACGCCGTTTCACACATACTCCGTGTGCAGTGCGTATACGGTGCGTGTTGCAGTGCGTAAGCGGTGCGTGTTGCAGTGCGTATGCGGTGGAAGACCAGCACGTGCAATAGTGCTTTCACATATGCTGCGTTTGCAGTGCGTGATCCGCGGCTGTACCACAAATACATAGCCTACTCACTATTTGTATTTCAAATCCAGAAGTTAAGCAACTTTTATTTAAAAAACGTTTTTTTGTCAGTATTGCGATTCTCTTTGTACACACGTATACACTCTTTAATAGACGCATTCACGTTTAAATACAATTTAAACAACGTATTATTTAATGCATTACTCTTATATAATTATAAATTAAGTTGCTCAAGCAAGTGGTAAAATATTTAACCATGTACTTATATTAAAATCGCATAGCCTACATTTTAAATTAAAACTTAAAATTGACAAAAACAGCAGACTCATACTCTTTCTTTTGCATAATTTAAATCTTTATACAATAAATCTTGCATGTCACAAAGAACTTGTTTTTCCACCTCCACGAATGAGACGAGTGTTCATTATGTTGCCTTGTTGAAATATGTATTTTCCCTTGATTTACCCCGGTCTTAACGTCTCAGCATTGCGATTCTCTTTGTACACATACAGGGCCGGCCCGAGGCATAGCGAACTAAGCGGCTGCTTGGGGCCCCCTCGCCACCAGGGGGCCCCCAAGCGAGTTTTTTTTTTTTTTTTTTTACATATTAATTAAATTAAACAACTGACATAAATGAATGAATGGATTAATAATTCAAGACAAGAAAATTCTGATTTCATGATCAATATACCTGCCTACAACTGCTGCGGTGTCTGCCAGACAGTGTTTGAGTGATGCGCATAACCTCGCGTGCATAGACAATTCGTGCGCAGTCACGGTAATGTTGTCACAAAAATTTGATTTGATCAATGATTTATCCTTTAAATTTAATGATATTCAGAACAGAACAAGAATAAAAAAAATAACTATAAACAAGCCAAAACGAAATAATTTAAAGCGAAAGTGAAAGCGGCGTTGGGCTCACGTATCTCTCTCATTAGAATCAAAATGTTTCAACATTCGCGATGGATTTGGATGGCAAACTATTCTTTACTATAGGCTTCTATGTACTTCACTCACGTTCCAATATCGAGGGAAAAAAAATCATTCTCTTCACATGCGCAAAAATGTTAAAAGTTAAAACATTTTTATTTAAATATCTATTTTTTATTAAGTATTTATTTTGTATTAATACATAACCTCATTGTATTAATTTATAATGTAACATTATAGAGTGACATTGTGTCAATAATAGTCAAGCACAGGTGACTCCGCGTGGTGGGAGGGGGCCCCCAAATCAAATTCTGCTTAGGGCCCCCAAAAGGCTTGGGCCGGCACTGTACACATATACACTCTTTAATAGACGTATGCACGTTTAAACACAATTTAAACAACGTAGGCCTATATTCAATGCATTACTTCTACTTATATTAAGTTCCTAAAGCAAGTGGTCAAATATTTAACCATGTAGGCTACTTATATAAAAAACAGCCGACTCTCATGCCTTTTCTTTTATATTTAAATTAATACAATAAATCTCGCATGTCACAAGGAACATGTTTTTCCACCTCCACGAATGAGAGTGTCGTTCATTATGTCGCCTTGTTGAGGTAAATTGTAGTTTTCCTTGCTTTCCCTGGTCTTAAAGTGAAAATAGTATTTAATTAAATACATTTATGGTGAGATTACTACATTTTATTTAATCAATCGCATTTATGGTGAAATTACTACATTTTTAGGTCAATCTGTGTTTATTTTGACCACGAAACATGCGCTGTCACTTTAATTCAGCGCGTGCAGCACAGCAAAAATAGACTCGGTGCGGAAACGATCGCTGCACTGCTGTATACGCACCGCAACTGGAACGGATCGACGGACTTCAACCGCGTGCAATGTGAAAGCTCTAACCTGTTAACATGGGTACGGAAAAAAAATACGCACCGCTGGCGCATACGCACTGCAAACGGAGTAGGCTATGTGTGAAACGTGCGTTAGATGCTGTCGAATCAAAACAACGTGGGACTACAGTGATTGGATGTCGTGCAGGCAGCGCGCGCGCTCTCTGCATGCATACAGGTGGTGCACATTTTTTTCACAGATGCAGATAAACTGAGAGCGGCGCGGCCGTGTGGACATTTTTTCCCCAGTTTTCATGGGAAGTAGCAAGTCTTCTCGAGTCAAAAGGCGCAAGTCCAAGTGAAGTCACGAGTCATTGATGTTAAAGTCTAAGTCGAGTTGCAAGTCTTTGTACATTTTGTCGAGTCGAGTCTGAAGTCATCAAATTCATGACTCGAGTCTGACTCGAGTCCAAGTCACATGACTCGAGTCCACACCTCTGATATATATATGGGTGGGAGACATATAAGCCTGAAAAAAGTTTTTATTTTTTACTTCAAATATTAGGCATAAAAAATATTGAGTTGTGTTGTACTGACTCTTGCTTTTCCCACAATATATGTGGTCTTTTAGATTTTGTATTTGTAATTGGATTTATTCACCAATTTGTTGCATTCGTGCCTAAAATTGTCATATGGTGTGACATAAAAGTTATTCTATATAAAATGAAAATGGGATATACTCTCCCTAATTAACTAACTTCAACATAAATAGTTTTCATTACTCTCTTAAGATTTAACATTTCTTTTGTGCAGATTCATTAGATTTTGTATTGTTTTTCTAAACCATCATGCAAAGTAAGTCATCTCTCCTCAGCCTTTCCAGATATTTTAGATTAATTATGTTAAACCCAGTTATAAATCTATGAAAATGCTTGTGACTCTTGCTGATACTATTTCTCTTGTGTTCTGTTGACCTTTTTATGATTTATAATTAAGAAAGTATTTTTACTGGCACAATTCTGAATGTCACACCAAATTATATAGTGTCACGCTATATGATAAACTGCACCACTCCACAATTTGTCAATGCAAAAAACTGTATTTTATTTGCATTCAACATTCAATTAATTCAATTCAGTTAACATTAATCAAAAAACATACTAACATTGTTTTAAAACTTTTAAAATTATAAGAAACTCATAAATATGAGTAAATCAAACACCATATCACTTCAAGACCATTAAATTAAGTATAAAATTGAAAAGAAATACATTCATTGTATAGGTAATTTAATGATCACTATTAAACATTCACTATTATCATTGAATATGTTTTGAATAGTTATTTATTTATCATTAAAAAAGGTGTATGTAATATTGTGTGACAAAAATATCATTTGGTGTGACTTAGAAAAACAGTCAAACCATATGATACAGTGTCACACCATATGACGTTTTGCTCAGTTAGGCTAATCTTTTGGTTAACTAAAAACAGCTAGCTTATACTTAGCATGTAAATTGCCACATGGCAGGAATGATTTTTAAGAATTAATAAGTAAAATTTGTATAAAAGTGTTTCATTTTTATGTAAATAATGTCACACCATAAGACACAAAACATTGACCACTAGTGAGCATGTCAGATACAGAGCTTTTTAATTAAAAATTAAAAAGCCAGAACTCAACTCTTGACCTTGCAAACCACTCCAGAGATGAAACTGCAACTTCCTGGTTGAGTGTGGACCTCTTCATCATAATGATATCCAAATTATTACCCGTTCAAAATATAGATTGCAGTGTCTCATCATATGAAGCCCATTTTACGGACAAAATGTATTTGGCCAGAACTTGCTTTAAAATCATACACAGACATCAACACTTTCTGTGTCTGTTGAAATGGCCTAATTCTGTTACTTAAACTGTAAATCTATCAATTATTTATACTTTGCTGATATATATTGTCATATTAGTAAGGTCACACATATCCCGGACAGTCACACCACATGACAATTTTGATGTTTAGATAAAAATTTGAAGTAGAGGTCTTTATACACCAACTACAGCTATGGTATGCTGTAATAATATCTTGTCTGAGGAACAACATGAAGATTTATATTTTTTAAAAATACCCATTTTTATTAGGTTATGACATCATGGACGGGTAGAATTGCATGTCATGTCTCCCACCCATATATATATATATATATATATATATATATATATATATATATATATATATATATATATATATATATGTGTGTGTGTGTGTATTTAAAGTTATTTTTGTACTAGCTGTTGAGTAATGTTAGCAAATCCATGACCTAGCATCTTTTTTTTTGTCTTTGTAGATATATAGTTCTGGATATTCATGTTAGGTCAACTAGTGTGCTCTCTCCCTCAACTTTTTTGCTAACTCTTTTTCTGTCAGTGGGCCCTAATTTAAATTGCAGTTTTTTTGTGTGTTTTTTTTTTAAACGCAAAGCATTGAAAATAAGAAATAAAAGCTATGTAAACACTTGCATTTTTTGCTAGACTATATGTGTGTCCAATCGAGTAATCAAAAGTTCAACACTTGCAGTCTTTATGCCTAATAAGGAAATACGTCATGCAAGTAGACAAGTGGTCAAGTGCAAAGACCGCAAGTGTGGGTATTTGGACAAGGCATTATTCACAATACTAATTACGGTTATTATAACGATATCTGGCGTGAACGCAGAGCTCCGTTCCACTCCTCCAAACCTAATCAAACACACCTGAACAAGCTAATCAAGGTCTTCAAGATGAGGCTACTTGAAGGTTACAGGCAGGTGTGTTTGATCAGGGTTGGAGTTGCCCAGACCTCCTTGAATCTTTAAAAACGCATATCTTTTATACAGTGATTTATGTTGCGGGAATCAGCAGCACATGTTTTCAGTGTAGTTTTGTGTGCTTCACTGTTCCCCCTGACTGACTAATTCAGTGCGTTTTCCAGCAGAGCTCATTTGTGAGATCACAGGTCGAGAGGATGACAGCTCGAGTGTACTACTCGTTGAGAGTTGTTTTATTGTGCCTGTCTACATGGTTGTGCACAACACTTGCTGGAGTCGCGGGTGAGAAGATCTTTTAGCTTCATTACACAGTCTGAAGAAATGCGTAAACAAGTGCCTTACAAAATATGACTTTTTTTGAAAATTGCTATGTACATTTAGTTGCAATAGTAAATTTATGAAAAACACATAAACTGTCTATGTCTTCTATCTGCATTGTGCTTATTAGGCTACACACCTGACTACTCTGTCTTTAAAACTGATTGACAGTTTAGTGATAAATGGAACTTATTCTTGATTATTTCTTTAAGCAGATGAGTGCTTGCATATTTTCAAGTTTGAGACCTATATTTCAAAACCCCTGACTTCTAAATGCTGAAACCCTTACAACACTCCCTGGTCCCTTTTAACAATCCTCTTCTGTAGAGTCTGGTCAGTGTCCAGTAATGCTGACGGTCGTGCCGTCTCAACGAGGATGTACTTCTGATAGAGACTGCTCTGGAGAACATAAATGCTGTCTATTTCCCTGTGGGTCAGCGTGTGTGCCGCCTGTTTTCAGTGAGATTCAATTAATGATGGATGCTAGAGGTCTCCCAAAAGAAACCGAGAATTTTCAATCAGACGTTGCTAGTAAACTTCACAAATAATTCCAAAGAAACTGCAAGTAACACGTTGAACTAAACATTAAACTTTGAAGTAGAAAGACTGAACTATATATAATTTGTTCAAACTGTAAATGAGACCTTCAGCATTCAGTGATGTTTTCTGTCATGTGTCTTCATAGCAAAGCCAGGAGTGTGTCCAAGCACCAAAACTGGAGGAGGAAATTGTGCCAAGTTGTGTTACTATGACAGTGACTGTCCGGACAATGAGAAATGTTGCAGCAATGGGTGTGGACATCAGTGTATGGCTCCATTTACAGGTAGTTGTATTACATTACGTCTAGTTATGGAGTAATTACCCCCCCCCCCCCCCCCCTTGTCTTTTTATAGAGTAGTAGTGTCTTTTATAATTCTGTTGTCGTTCCTGATTTTGCTGAAAGGACAGACTTAAAATGACTATCTGTATCCCTGCAGTGAAGCCTGCGGCCGACCTGCCAAAGCCTGCAGTGAAGCCTGTGGCCTACCCGCCGAAGCCTGCAGTAAAGCCTGTGGCCTACCCGCCGAAGCCTGCAGTGTGGCCTGTGGCCTACCCGCCGAAGCCTGCAGTGTGGCCTGTGGCCTACCCGCCGAAGCCTGTAGCGAAACCTGCGGCCGACCTGCCAAAGCCTGCAGTGAAGCCTGTGGCCTACCCGCCGAAGCCTGCAGTGTGGCTTGTGGCCTACCCGCCAAAGCCTGTAGTGAAGCCTGCGGCCGACCTGCCGAAGCCTGCAGTGAGGCCTGTGGCCTACCCGCCGATGCCTGCAGTGACGCCTGCGGCCGAACCGCCAACGCCTGCAGTGATGCCTGTGGCCGAACCGCCAACGCCTGCGGCCGAACCGCCGATGCCTGCAGTGACGCCTGCCGCCGAACCGCCGATGCCTGCAGTGACGCCTGCGGCCGAACCGCCGACGCCTGCCGCCGAACCGCCGATGCCTGCAGTGACGCCTGCGGCCGAACCGCCGATGCCTGCGGCCGAACCGCCGACGCCTGCCGCCGAACCGCCGATGCCTGCAGTGACGCCTGCCGCCGAACCGCCGATGCCTGCGGCCGAACGGCCACCGAACCACGGTCTGAGTGGGCATGAGTGGGCCGATGTCCACGGCGGTCACAATGGCCACGGCGACCACGATCACCGTGATAGCCACGGCTGCCACGATCACCACGATAGCCACGGCTGCCACGATCACCACGATGGCCACGATCACCACCATGATGGCCAATGTAAATCGTGACATTGATTTTGCCGAACTCATACCCAAGTTCTCTTACAGATTATTTCAGTGCTTTATTCGTATTGAATATTCCCTGTTTATCACCAAATAAATCTTGTTTAATAATGTTCTTGCTTGTTTGGAGTTTTTGGTACAAAAATACATCTCCATTTCTGTGGATACATGTCCTAATCCTCTGTCAACATTAGTGTTTCATCCTCTGTATAGTCAAGGAAGTTTGTTTATCCTGCCTAATCAGGGAAGGTTGTGTTAACGTTATCCTCTGCATGCCAGGGAGTCATTCTCTGTTTAGTAAGGGAAAATGTATCTTCTGCTCAATCAGGGAAGGTTCACAGCTTTTACAGTTCATGTTGAGGTTTATCCTCTTTGTCAGGGAAGTACTGTCAGGATAACACCACAAAGGTTAAAAGAAAAGCTACATTAATCCCCAACCACTGATAAATCAAGTGATCAGTTCAAATCACTGTTAGGACAGCACATGGATTCAATAGCGTTTAAGTCAAATTGGATTAAAAAAAAAAATTCTGGTCTTCACACAAAGTAGGCTCTGTTGAAAAATGGAAGTTTTTTTTTTTTCTCAAATCACCAGTTTCAAGGTGCAGTCCTTTTTAATTGCCTTACCTAGTCCTGTATTATGTGTCCTTGTATATAGACCTCATATAATGCAGATTTCTGCTAAACTTCATTGGTCCTCATCTTCCAGGTGTGTTGATCATCTCGTTCGCCCCATGGACGTTCCATCTTCACCAGAGTGACACTTTGCGAGCTGTTGCAATGGGCTTTCCCTCATTGGCAAGGGAGGTCCGTTACAAGCACGCGTCCTTGACTTTATGCTGTGTGGGTTTGTTGAGGTGGGCTGGTGTAGCTTAAGGTGAGAGGCTTGGAACCGGATGTCATACTCTCCAACCATTTTTCTGATCATTGCAAGATTTTACCCTGAAATCATAACCGCACACCCATTGGTCCTTATTGGTGGAGTGAATAGAATCTATTATAGATATATATTATCTATAATAGAATAGTTTCTTTCAAATGTGAAATATTGCTATAATTAAATTTCTTGTCTTTCAGTGATCTGGAGAAAGTAATCCATGCTTTTATTTCTTCTTGTTTACCGCAATGCTTTGTAACTGGGTGTAAGTCAGTCCTCACCATCACGTCTTCAGCTGGTACAAAATGCGCCAGCAAGGTTGTTGACACACACAAGTAAGGGGGATCATATATCCCCTATTCTGGCCTCTTTACACTTGCTACCAGATAATTTTAGGATAAAGTACAAGGTACATTTGTATACTTTTAAAGCCTTGCACGGACTGGCACCTAAATATGTTTCTGAGATCATCCATTTTTATTACTCATAGAGATCATAGAGAAGCAAAACCAGCTGCTCCTTGAAACTACTTGGTCTTGCTTAAAAGGCAAAGGAGATTGCGCTTTCTCAGTTGCTGCCCCAAAGTTGTGGAATGATTTACCAATATCTATCCGATCGTTTAGCCCTGTTAACACGTTTAAAATCCGTCTTAAGACATATTTGTTTGATGAGGCCTTTGTTACTTTGTAAGGACCATTAGTTTTGGATTAGATTCATAAATATTTTTCTCCTTCTCTTGTTTTATCTCTCCTTTATTTCTCTTATCTCTTTCCTTAGTTGTATTTTATCTTATCACTTTAAAAATTGTACAGCAATCTGGCACACTTTGTGTTTTTTAAGGTGCTTTATAAATACATTTTGATTGGTTGATTGATTGAAATCAAGATTACAGATGGAGTTGCTCAATCCATTCCTTCTATCCTAGGAGACTCTTGCAAGTAAAACAAAATGTTGTAGCATCAACTAACATCCAAAGAGTCATATCACTGTTAAAGTTTCCAAGTATTGATTTTAGATTGGGAGGAAATTCTGATTAATCATCTGTCCACTAAATTGGACCTCATGCATCACTAGCTATATTTCAGCTACAATTCATACTATTACTGTGACTGCTGTTTTGAAAATACATGATCTGCAGTAACATGTTTTGGCTGTAAATGTATTTCTGTAAGCTATTAGAATGTAATTTGCAGTTTCATCAAGAAAAGTAATCTGATTAAGTAATGCACATTACTAAGAAGAGACACAATTGCTTTAATTTGGCAGATTTGATTTAGGCTTATTCACATATTGTCATGACACAGAAGGCGGCAACGGACAGGTAAACTGCATTTAGTAAGTTTATTCGCAGGTATGCAACAGGGAAACAGCATAAGCAGGTTATCAGAATCTATGCAGATAAGCAGACTGTGATTGGCGATGAATAACTGTTCTTCTCAGTTCCAGATGGACGAAGAAGACCAGAGGTGAGGACCGGACAGGTAAGTACTCGTTTCAGGTAGGTAGCCGAGTAATAAGTTCCAGCATAAATGTCGAGACCAGACAATGGTGAACTATAGATTGCGGGTTATGTAGTGCATGTTGATGAGAACAGACAGGTGTTGATGATGAGTGGTGACAGGTGTCAGTGATTAGTACTCTGGTGAGAGGGAACGAGTGGGTGGAGTGTAGAGGTCTGGTGCTGTGGATGTTGCTGACTCTGTGACAGTATCCCTTATGACGGGGGCGGCCTCTGCCCCTCGGAGCCGGACAATCGGGGTGATTGGTATGGAAGTCGAGTAACAATGATGGGTCCAGGATGTCCTCACGGGCGACCCAAGACCTTTTCTCGGGGCCAAACCTCTCCCAGTCCACCAGGTACTCTAGCAGGCCAGACATCAATCCTGACGATGCGCGTATGAACACAGCAGCTGCTATAACTGCTGTGGGAGAGGGAAGAACTGTAACCAGGGCTTCCACCAGAGGTGATTGTATGGTGTCTTACAGACGTACAACATTTGTATTGTCAATTAAGGGGTCAGAGATCTGGAACAAGCAACTGGTTGTTGTTAGAGAATGTCCGACCTATCCCAGTTTTAAAGGAACACTCCGACTTTTTGAATTTTTAATCGTACAATTTTTTTTTTAATCGTATAAATACTGGGAACTATATTCTCACTAGGCGTAGGAATACAGCTACTTGGGCGGAGTGGCTACTTGGGCGGAGTGATTAGCGCAGCCTAGGAATTTTACTGTGTATCAAACCAAGATCCAGAACCATATAGTTTTGAGCCAGAATACACAGACGAGGAGTTACAAACTTTGGAAGCTGTAAGACAAGATGCCGAACAGATTGATGTCGGAGGGAGAATCAGAACGAACTGTGAATAAGCTAAAGTCCCAAAAAGTCGGAGTGTTCCTTTAAGAACCAACTCAAACAATGGCTCAAGACACATCAAAATTGTGCCCACTAACGGTATTTATTGTAATTTAGGTATATGGGTATGTTCACTGTGGTACTGTTTAAGTATATGTATGTATACCAAACCAGATCCAGCACTTTACTGTATTTATTAGTATTTTATCATAAATACAATGTACTTAAAGTACATAGAAAAGCACTTTATTGTATATGTGTATATGTATGTGTACCCCATATTAGATGCCTTGTCTGAAAACTGTGGTATCTCTTATAATATGTTGTTGAATATTGTGGCGTCTTTTAAATTGTGTTGTATCATATTTAATTTCAATGTTTAGCCCTGTTACTTAATATTGTGATGACATGACGGGGGACTGTAGATGTAAAATAGCCTTGGGGCTAACTCTGGCATATTTACATTGCTGAAAAGCTAAGATGTTCATTAATATGCATTGTCCCTTTTAAATAAATAAATAAAATAACGACACTGTCGTGCTTTTGAATGTAGCCAATTCAGGGCTCAAATTTCGGCTCGGGATTGCGGGTATTGCGCATAATTTTAATCATTCCCGCAAGTCTCCCACTTATAATGCTGGAAATTATGAACAATTATTGATTCACTTTAGCATGTAGGTTGTATTCTTAAATTAATCCACCCATATTATAAAATCAAATCAGTCATTTAAAAACTTTCTGCCAGACGCAATTTCACAAACAGCGTGAGTGTTCAGCGGCACTGCGTCTTCTCTCTCTCTGTCTCTCAAAATGGGTTGCACAAGACAAGCGCCAAGCACGCTGCAGGCGGCGATAGACTCTCGCGTTTAGGAGTCGGGACATGACGGAATATTCACTTGCATAATCAGGCCAGCATTGCATCATGACTAAAGTTTACCATTTGCACATCTTTTTACAGTATTTCACAATTGCTAAAACACTAAACCCCATTCTCTGAACCCAGTGCTCAGTGGCCTAAACCCATTTGTCGAATCAGTCACTCTGTAGGCAAAACCTTAAACAAGTTCAGGTAGTTAAGACACTGTTTGCAAATCTCATCCACTCTTTTTGCAAAACTCTAAACACATTTTCACTCACTAAAACACATTTTGCACGGTGTTGCAAAATGGTAAATGCATGTGGCAAAAGTTAAACACAACTACAACACTGCTGTCATCGTTTACACACAACTCAAAATTGTTCACACTTGTTTCTAATGATGTGATCAAATCAGTTGTCTAGAATATAAGCCAGTTCAGAGTACACAGGGGGCCCAGGTACGTTGAATGTTGATTCCAACAATGGATGGAAACAGTGTGAGAGGCAGAGGAGGAAGAGTTCGTGTAAGATGTGGTGGACGAGGAGGAAGAGTACAAGGACAACGAAGAGCAAGACCAAGAATAGTCATTTCAGATCAAATTCGGGCAACTGTGATAGGTTCATGTTCTTGTTCATGGAATGACAATGAGGGAAGCAGGACAAAGAGCAGGGCTGGACTGGGACAGAAAATCGGCCCTGGCATTTTGGCCCAGACTGGCCCACTACATATGATCATAAACACCATCCATCTTTGCACGCCCTTGAATATGTTTTTGTTCAACTCCTATTCATTAAAACCACTAATGCCATGTAATGAGTGAGTATAAACGAGTGAGAGTTAACAGATGAAATAAGTACAAAATTGTAATTTATTAATACAATTGAACTATACTACACAGTGATGCATCCAAAAAACAAGATATAAGCTGCATAGGCATAGCAATACCAGTGTTTCTCACAGGAATTTTGGTAAAACTGTGGTGGCGGACCTCAGTCTTTGTAGGGGGGTTTGGGGGCATGCCCCCCCTTAGAAAATTTTGTGCATTTTAATGTTAAATTCATCAATCTGGTGCAGTTTGAGGGATCAAAATTAAAAGCTCCAACCCATGTTCAGTGTGCAATATATAAAAAAAAATTCAAACCGCTTTTAGTAACAGTGTCTGTCTATATTACTACATAATAATAGATATAATTTTAATCTCATGACAGTAGCCTAATAGCCATATATTGTAAAACAAATGCACTGAAAAATAAAGAAAACTTTATATTTAGTTTTGTACTAATTTCTATACTTGAAAGAGATCAGCACATGATCTTTTATTTTGATGGAAACTGCATCAAGCTTTTATTTTGGCGGAAAACATGGATAAAAACGTGTCTCATTAAACTTCTAGTAAATTTCTGTAATCGTCAACTATGCAGATGTGGAAATAATGCGTAACTGGGTTATGGGTTCCTACACTCATGACATAGCCTAAGTGTTTTGAAAGTAGTTCTGCTTACTAGTGCAGCAGATTAGTGAAAAAATCGTTCACTTTGGTATAGAAGCATGAAATTTGGCACAGATACTCTCTAAGGGCCACTATTTTGGAAAAAGGCGTTTGGCCACTCAAAAATTCAATATGGCGGCCATTTTTCAAAATGGCCGCCATTGCTATTCAATGCTTATTATATCAATTATTCAAACAGTGATCCAAGCATAAAATTTGATACAAATATACTCTCTAATGGACATGTTAATAGAAAAAGATGCTTGTCCCTCAAAAATTCAAGATGGCCGCCATTTTTAAAGATGGCCACTGTTCCTGTCGAATATTAAGGTGAGACATGGCAGGCAAAAACATTGTTTTTTTTTTTACTGGTCAATTTTGAGATTTTTGGATATTTGTCTTCAATAACATGTCTTCTTTCAGACTGTGGTGAAAAAAAGTCCGAAATACACATTTAGGTCTTTATTTTACTACACTTTGTCTGTTTGCGTCTGTAGATTTCGCGTAAATTCAACAAAAGTTGTCGTTGTAAATCCTCCCGCCGATCCGCGATCTCTGTCTGCTCTCTGTCATTACAGGCACCGCCTGAAAAAAGCTCTCTCTTCACTGTACAATGCTGTCACTGTCAGATCCAAATATGGTAATTTCCTTTTTATCAGCAACCAATCGCGAAAGTAAAAGGGCTGAAGAGCGTTTTCTCAAAATGACCTTTCTCTCATACTCCAAGTCTGAAATCTCCACTTCAGTAGCACCTATATACACCAATCTTTCCAGTCTTGTACCTGGTTATATTATGAAGACATTTACAGAGGGATCTGTAAATATATTATTCCTAGCCTGATTTATATAACATTTTATTCCAAAAAACATGGCGAAAATCATTTAAGGCTATATTGACAGTATATTATGATTTACAGGATAACAAAAGTAGATATCCATAAATGCCTCTGTATTTTTTCCCCCATCTAATATGTGAACACAATGAAAAAATAATTTTTAATCTGGCTTTATCCAATACTCAGATTTCGTTTTTTTAAATATATACAAATTAGCGCATATTTAATTAGATATTGCCTAATTTGCATATTTAAACATTAAATTACAGAAAACTTTTAATACATTTGTTTCTCATCTTAATGTAGGTAATCAACTGGGAAAGTTTCATGGTGATATCTGCTAGTTATAATTTTTACCCTATTCACCCGTAGTGTCTCGCCTTAATTATTTAAATTGTTAAAATGGTGATGCAAGCATAAAATTAGGCAGAAATACTCTTCAAGGAACACTCTTTTGGAAAAAGGTATGTGCCACTCAAAAATTCAGGATGGCCACCATTTTCAAGATGGCCACCATTTCTGTCAAATAGTTATAATGTCTGCTTTGTCTGCCTCCTCTTCTTTGACCTGTCCAGCTTACTTAAACTTGCCAGGGATATAAAATCCCCGCCGGCATAGCTCTCAGGTTCAATGGAGTTCATACACAAGCCTCTCCACCACGGCAGGGTGTAGTCCACAGAGAGGAAGGGCCACTGTTAGAAAAAAGGATACGCTGCTGGCACAGGTTGCACATACAGTGGGGAGAACAAGTATTGGATACACTGCTGATTTTGAAGGTTTTCCTACTTACAAAGCATGTAGAGGTCTGTAATTTTTATCATAGGTACACTTCAACTGTGAGAGATGGAAATCCAGAAAATCACATTGTATGATTTTTAAATAATTAATTTGCATTTTATTGCATGACATAAGTATTTGATCACCTACCAACCAGTAAGAATTCCGACTCTCACAGACCTGTTAGTTTTTCTTTAAGAAGCCCTGCAGTTCTCCACTCATTACCTGTATTAACGGCACCTGTTTGAACTCGTTACCTGTATACCTGTACACACACTCAATCAAACAGACTCTAACCTCTCCACAATGGCCAAGACCAGAGAGCTTTGTAAGGACATCAGGGATAAAATTGTAGACCTGCACAAGGCTGGGATGGGCTACAGGACAATAGGCAAGCAGCTTGGTGAGAAGGCAACAACTGTTGGCGCAATTATTAGAAAATGGAAGAAGTTCAAGATGACGGTCAATCTCCCTCCATCTGGGGCACCATGCAAAATCTCACCTCGTGGGGCATCAATGATCATGAGGAAGGTGAGGGATCAGCCCAGAACTACACGGCAGAACCTGGTCAATGACCTTAAGAGAGCAGGGACGACAGTCTCAAAGAAAACCATTAGTAACTAGTGATCGACCGATATATCGGTCGGGCGATAAATCGGGCCGATATTTGCGGGTTTGACGTGTATCGGCATCGGCCGATACGCGGCTGCTGTGTTCGCCGATAGTTTTTTTTTCCCGGCATTAATTACAGACAGGCGTCCACAGGCAGCTCTGTGTTGCTGGAGCCGCTGCAGTTCACGTTAGGGGTGTGCATTGGCACTGCCCTCACGATTCGATTCGATTACGATTCACCAGGTAACGATTCGATTCAATTCGATTCTACGATGCATTGCGATGCATCAAAATTCTACTGCACACAACAAGGCAAAATTTTCATCAGTCATGAGGCAATACAAGCAGTCAGATATTGAACAACAGATTTTATTGGCTGCTATGTGTGTATTATCACTCTCCTGTATCTTTGACATAAATGTCATTAAATAAAATAAAATTGAATGGTACAGGGTATTGGATATGGCTTTTTCAAACCTGAAAAAGAAAGCATAAATCACTGCTTTCAGTGCTTTGAATGAGAAATGGTTCTCTTCTCTCTGCTTGAGAACCATTTGAAATTAAATTTCAACTTTATTGTCCTACTCAAGGCCAGAAAATAAACAGTGTAGGGTGTAAAGGTTCACAAAATTCATGGTTCAGTTCAATACGATACACTTGTGTCACGGTTCGGTACGTTTTCGATACAGCAAAAAGAAAGAAATGCCAGAGAAATTTCCTTGATTTTTTTTTTTATTCTTTTTTTTATTAGAACTAACATCATAAAGTATGATTTTTTTTTCTTTGAGCAATGATGGAGCTATAATTGACTATTCTTAGGAGCATATAAAACAAAACAGCTCCTTGGAAAAAATTATATGTAATATTTTGTGCTTATAAACAAATGTTTATTTTAGTTCAGATTAACATTTGAGGGCAGCAATGTTATTCATAATGTCGAAATAAATCCGACATTTAATGTTACTTGAAAGCATTATAGCCTACTATTCCTGCCAAACTTCCAAAGTTGCAGTTAGTGTTACTACAGTAAATCCATGGCGAATATTGCAGATATGTGGACACTATTCATGTCACAATGTTTCTGGTTTCCACGTCAGCGCCGTTTGATCCGTTAATAACGGAGAAATGTGAATGTTTCTCACTAGATCTCGCAGCGATGTTATTACTTTAGTGGCGAGTTCAAATGCTTTCTTTACTGGATCTCTTAGCGTTGTGCAGTATAAGATCGGCTCGCGCTGCGTTTGTCCAAACTGATAAACAGTCCGTCACGAGTAGCTCAGTTTCGTTCCGCTTACATTGCGTTTGCCATTTGATGTTGTGGTCGCGCCAGCGTCTACATTATGAGCGCGCTCGCGACGCGCTTACATTTGAAATAACCGTTCGGTTTGAATATGCGTGCCTTGTACCGAACAGTTTAATACGAATACGCGTACCGTTACACCCCTAAAACAGTGACATAATCGATTATGGCACTTTGCCGCATCGATGCTGAATCGTGCATGCCCCGCATTGCGATGCATCGCCGAATCGATTATTGTTGACACCACTAGTTCACGTGCAGCCCATGCACTGCCCTTCCCACACTATCAGAGTGCTGGAAGCCTCTTCAAGACAACGGTTAGTTTTAAAATTTCAAAGCATCTTTTTAACTGTTTGACTTAGCTGAAATACACTTTGAAAGTGGAAACACATTGCTCTATATGTGCGTGCAACTATAGCTAAGCAAATTTGTGGGTCCAAATGGAAAACGCAAATGCCTCATCTATAAAACTACTTGTCATTGTATTTAGGGAGCTGCAAATAGCTAAGTTTGAGGCTATCCATATGCATACGGCAGCTGTTACGAACACTGGTCATAGGATTAAATAATGCCGACGTTGTTCGGTGATTCCGTGATATTTGTGGGAGTTTTATTCAGAGACCACCTGGCTGAGGTTTGGACGTGTGCTCATAAAAGAAGCGACACAGTTGAAACACGCATGCGATGCAGCACGCTCGTTTGTCCAGGCGCTCCTATGCCGTGGTGAGATGAAAACATCTAAACTTTTCAGAATGCCAGATCTGGAGAAGGTCTGTATGGAGGAGTGGGCCAGAACCCCTGCTGCAGTGTGTGCAAACCTGGTCAAGAACTACAGGAAACGTATGATCTCTGTAATTGCAAACAAAGGTTTCTGTACCAAATATTAAGTTCTGCTTTTCTGATGTATCAAATACTTATGTCTTGCAATAAAATGCAAATTCATTACTTAAAAATCATACAATGTGATTTTATGGATTTTTGTTTTAGATTCCGTCACTCACAGTTGAAGAGTACCTATGATAAAAATTACAGACTTCTACATGCTTTGTAAGTGGAAAAACCTGCAAAATCAGCAGTGTATCAAATACTTGTTCTCCCCACTGTATCTGCGAGAGGGAAGGCGGAAGGACCATCAGAATTAAGACTGGTTTCAACAATATAGGTGACCAGTTCAGAAAGAGCCATAAGAAAGATGGCTGGTTGAATCGTTTCACTCTGTGACTCTTTCTCAAGTCTTCTGAGGTGGAGTTTCTCTCTGTTGTAAAGATGAATGAGACACAAATGATGGTATTTCAGCTCCTGTGCAATGGCATCAGCTCCACTTAGTTGAGACAATAATTTAGCATCATTCAGTGTTTGTGCACATTCATGTAGTCTGTCATTCAGTTGCAGTGTCATTACCTGACGTAGGTCAGATTCAGGAGATATGTTATCACAAAAAAAGCAAACCTGATCATCTAGACTTTTCTGCATCATGGTTCTGCGATGCTTTGTTTGGCCTTCATCTGTCTCACTACATTGAGCATCGGATTGTTGCTTCTGGGCACGAAGTAACTTTGTGTTGTTGAACCGAAGTCGACAATTGTAGTGATACTTCGCTTGGTTCATTCTCAAAGTACCTTCTATACCACCACCTTCATCCAGTCGTTCCAGGTCCAGGGTCATTGGCATTTTGTTCATCTTGTGAAAGAGTGGAATGTTGGTGGCAATCATTTTATAGCCATCATGTTGAGAAACATGATGGGTAGGTGGTGGGGGCAGGTAGGTGGGTAGGGGTTCCTTTGTGTCTGTCTGACAAAGACAACATTTCATCCAATCAGTTGGCCTCTTGGCTGACATGGGATTTTCATTTGCCATTTTGGAGGTTTGTTGTCTGATTAAGGCCGAGGGGTTATCCTTTTACCACCTCAATCATAGACATAGTACACATTCAGGTATGGGATACAACTAGGTACGGGTCACCTACACCTAGCCCGATCATTCATCCAGTGCCATTTAAGTCCCGTGTGATCTGTACACCTTCCAGGTAAGCATACATGAACAAGTCATGTATTGCCCCGCTTACCCTTGGCTCGGCTCTCCCACGCTGGCACAACCTGTCAATTCAGGTGCGGCTATCTAAATACATCTATTACTAGCTAATTGATGAGGGGCTGTTAGAAAGCATTTGGGACACTAAACTTAGTTATACTATTACTAATAGTCAAGAACTACAGTGAAAGTAAAACTAGATCAGCTGACACTGAATCCCATGCTGAGTTCCACAGCAGCGAAGTCACCAGTGTGCCCTGGTTGTGTAATGACGTTCACACTATTAAACAAAACCTTCCTTAACACATTAAATTGAGCTCTGACAGAAATGGTGGCCATCTTGAAAATGGTCGCCATCTTGAATTTTTGAGTGGCACACATCTTTTTCCATGATAATGTTCCTTTAAGAATATTTGTACCAAATTTCATGATAGCATCACCATTTGAAGAAAAATAATTAAGGATTCAAGAAAAATGGTGGCCATCTTGAAAAATGGCGGCCATCTTGAAAATTTTTTTGAGGGACAAGCACCGTTTTCCAAAAAAAAACAATCTGAAGAGAGTATTTTCACAAAATGTTATGCCTACATCACTGTTTGAACGATTGACATAATGAGCATTTGACAGAAATAGCGGCCATCCTGAAAAAATGGCCGCCATGTTGAATTTTTGGATGGCCAACGCCTTTTTCCCAAAGAGTGACCCTTAGAGAGTATCTGTGCCAAATTTCATGCTTCTATACCAATTTGAACGATTCTCTTGAAATATGCCATTAATCTGCTGCACTATACCGCGGAGTGGACTCTACACTTTCTCATCTCTCTCTCCTGATCCTCCTCACTATCCTCCTCATCAGCCACTAGAGCTGATGAAGGTCCTGCTGCTGCAGAAAACATTTATATTTTGACACATTTTACAGCATCTGCTATTTCTATTACACACTATTTCTCTGCACATTCCTCGCGTTTCTCTCAGACTATTTTTTTTGACAGATACACACTTGAGACTGCACGCTCATTCAAAGCCCAAAGGGGGAGGTTTTTAAAGCTGTGATTGGGCCAGCCCAGTGTCAATCAAGAAAACAACCAATGGACCGCTGATCTACGCGTTTCATGGGCCGGTCTGTCAGTGGAAAAAAAAATAACGCTTACTTTTTTTGACCAATGCATTACACCGGCACAAACCCAGCGCTGCCTATTAAACAAAACAAAACGAATGGGCCGCCGATTGTACGCGTTTTATGGGCCGTAAAAAAAAAAAAAAAAAAAAAAATGAGATGTATCGGCCCAAAAAGCACGTCGGCCCACCGGGCATTTGCCCGGTATGCCAGATTACCAGTCCAGCCCTGACAAAGAGTACAAC
Source organism: Scardinius erythrophthalmus (assembly GCF_964197995.2). Taxonomy (NCBI): domain Eukaryota; kingdom Metazoa; phylum Chordata; class Actinopteri; order Cypriniformes; family Leuciscidae; genus Scardinius; species Scardinius erythrophthalmus. Next base: position 58,770,366 of record NC_138221.1, on the reverse strand, counting down.
CCAATTTGAGCAGATTCTCTGTGGCCACCATAATCAGGACATTCAGAGAAGAGAACAGGTAAATGTATTGTTTTTCTAATTTGTGCGACTGAAAGTTTACTGTATACATTTGATGCAGTACATCAGTTTGTCAGGGGACTGGGGAAAAAAGAAAAAAAGATTTACAATACATTTTACATATGAATGTGATGTCCATTACTATTGTTACTGTATGTATACATTGGTAAGAGCATTTTCACTTTTGTAGAATTGCAAGACTACCAAATGAGGGTGGAAGGACTCCTTTGTTCTCCCATTAGCAAGAGGCTCTCATTGACTTTGATTTTGCAATTGCACAATATTTTGTGTAATACACTTTTCATTTGGAGTTGTCTTTCTTCTTTGGACTTACTTGATTTTTATACTGAAAATACAGATATTCAATACTGTATTACTTGCAGTACTTACAGTATGCAATATATTTGCTGTACTGAGTGGTGAATTATTTACTTTTATTTATGGCAAAATTATTTTCTATATGCAATAAATATTTTTTTCTCTGTAACTACATGCCCTGGACGCTGTGTTCTCAATTTTTCGATGTAGTGTCTAATGAATGCTGATGAGTGGTTATATATTGACTGGCTGTGTTTATGTTTTGAAAGCACAGTTTGATTTTGAGCACAGATCAAATGGTTTTGAGGCAAGTGTTTGATTTTGCCAGAAGAGTCAGGGGTTTTGTGAATGTAGTTTAAAGACTGGGTTTTGTGTTTAAAGTTTTGAGAATATGGGTGAAGGTTTCAAGAAATGTGTCTTAGCAATTGTGAAATACTGTAAGTCTTACCAGTTGAAATATTCAAGAGATTTTAAACTATTCAGTACTCGCGCTCTCTCTGAGAGATGGTTTTCTCTGTGTGTATACATAGAGTAAAGCCGCCTCACAAACAGTTTGCGAGTAACAAAAGTGATTTTTTTTTTGGGGGGGGGGGATTATTGCTTTAACAGACAAAAAACAAAAAACAAAACAAAAAAAAAAACACAAAATTATGAAAAAAATGTCGGTCTCCTCTAAACACAGTCGGTTATGTCTTATGCTCTCGGTTGTTCTTGTCTGCCTCGTTGCTCCTGCTGCTGCGTTGGTTTGAGTCTGTAAGCTTCGCACATTGTTCTGTTTTTAATCATTATTTACTACCATTCCTTGTTGTTTAGACTGCTAAATATAACTTAATCAACATCCCACATTAACCTGACATCGCTACTGTTGCTTCAATCTAAATCGTTATTGCTAGGACAACATGCTAGTAATTTGCTAGGTGACTGTGAGGCGCTGTAGTCGCGGGACAAAACACTGCTCTTCCGTTCCGATTACAACTTCTAATAGATTCTCCCCACTCAGTGAAACACCCACTGAGAATTCTGTTGAATGTGACCTAGTCATTGGCGATTCTATTACACGGAGCGTGAAAATAGAAACACCAGCCACCATAGTCACATGTTTGCCGGGAGCCAGAGAACCTGACATCAAAGCAAATTTAAAAGTGCTGGCTAATGCTAATTGTAAATTCTCTAAGATTAGTATTCATGTCAGCACTAATGATGTTCGACTCGACCAGTTGGAGATCACTAAAATTAATGTTAACCCTCTGGGGACCAAGCTGTTTTTGGGGTCCTTGAGATGTTCTGACATGCCTTCACATTTGTGCTTTTTTCAGTTATTTATAAACATGTTAATGGCTAAGGTGTAAATTCACTCTATATAGCACAAACCGGGCTACCATAATATGCGAGCAACGTGTATGTAGATGTTTGTATTTTTAAGAGAATAATGTTTATGCGTGGTTATTGGAAAAAATTGAAATGAAAGTTGCTGAATTAAGACCACAAAACACATATTAAATATGTGTCCACAAGACTTTTGACTAATGGGTGTTATCCCTTTGAGTTCTAGCTTCAAAATTATGTGAAAATAGTCTTGCTTTTATCGTTCACAAAAAAAAATACATTGATTTAAATGGTGTAAAACAGGTTTTGCTTGGAAAGCCAATATGCGAGGGGGAGGAGTAGTTTACACCTTAGATTTCAATGTCCCACCCACTCTGCATAATTAGCCATTCATTCAGGTGTGACACTGACTGAGCCACAATGCAAGGACAAAAGATGTATTTAGAAGAAGACTTATATTGACCATTTAAGATTTCGCTTACATCTCTCTTGTAAATATGTTTTGCTATTTTATTAAAAATGTTACAATTACAACAATAATTACAATTTCAACAATATTTCAAGTGTACTCTTTCTTTATAAAAAAGAAAAAGAAAAAAGATTATATGCCTACATTTTATCATATGTATTCATTAGTTTGAATATAGCCAACATTGGAACATCTAACATCTTAGTCTATGACTTTATTTTTGACAATTATATATATATATATATATATATATATATATATATATATATATATATATATATATATATATATATAACGTGTTAGATATGAGCAGAAATTGCTAAACAAAAGCTTATTTGATGTGGCAGTATATTCTACAGTAGCCTAAAAACTGTACCCAAATCTAGTCAACAAGTGACTGACTGTAACATTGTTTTTATGAAATATTAGGGCATATAAATGCTAATTTAGAGTGTTTAATACGTTGCTTATACAAATAAATTTTATTTCAACATATTCCAGTCGATTTTTACTCATCTCAGTAGGCTATAGCAAAGCAGTTTATTCTTTCACACACAGACGCGCGATTCATATTTAGGCTAAACAGTCTTTACAAATATGTACCCTTCATTCATCTCACAGAAAGGCGAGTCATATTATAGAAATGCGATTCATCTTTTTGCGGTTTGCATAGGCCTACACTAACGTATTCCACACTTGAGAAAAGAAAACAGCCTACCTCACTCCTCAGCGGGATCTGCTCCTCATATCAGGATATATTGCTCCTCATATCAGCAACATCTTTTCTCCATAAGGTAGGCTATATTATGCCTCACTCGATCGCGACACGCTTTGTTTACAGCTGATGTGGGCGTTTCACAGGTGTGAAATGGTTCTCAGAATTTGCATTTGAATAGCATGCGCTCTCCGGGGAGTGGTCACATTACTTTTGAATGGCTCGTAATGAGCTCGACTGGAGTCGCTCTCTTTTTATACAGATTACAGAAGCTGAGAATATTTGTTTTTTATATAAGTTACTTCATTTAACAGATGCGATCTCAAGCTTTATGCCCGTGGGTCTGTTTCCCTGTTTGACTGAATTTTCGCGGAGTTACAGATCATTTTCGAACGCGTTTCAAATGGGAGTTTACTGACAGAGAGAAGGCAGAAATCGCATCATGTTAATTTTTCTTTATTTGTCAAAAAGCAAAACACTTTATTTTTATTATGAGAATACAGAAAAAAATAGAAACTGAACAGGATCGATTGATGTATTACACGAAAATGAAAGATCAAAATTAACAGAGCATTTAGTGTTTGTTTTCATTGCAAAAAAAAAAAAAAAAAAAACGAGCAAAACGCGCGGGCGTGTTTTTGGTCCCCAGAGGGTTAAAGAGGTGTGTGAACTCGCAAGTATGGTTTCAGGCACAGTAATTTGCTCTGGCCCCCTTCCTGTTCGCAGGAGTGATGAGATAGTTAGAAGATTGTCCTCACTCAATGGCTGGCTGTCTAAGTGGTTTCCAGAAAATAATATAGAATTCATAGACAATTGGAAAAGTTTTTGGGGCAGACCTGACCTGTTGAAAAGAGATGGTATTCATCCCTCCTGGGATGGTGCTGCTCTTCTCTCTAGTAATATGGCACCAGTGGTGGACAGTAACGAAGTAAATGTAATTCGTTACTGTACTTAAGTAGTTTTTTTGTGTATCTGTACTTTACTTGAGTATTTAAATTTGGGAAGACTTTTACTTTAACTCCACTACATTTCAAAGTCAAATATCTTACTTTTTACTCTACTACATTTTCAAAATCAGTCGTTCCTTTTTATTTATGAGTGGATAAAAACTTAACTGGTCAAACGAGCCACCAATCACTAGCCTAAAACTTGCGTGCTTTGTTTTGAACTTGCCTTGGCGCTATCTGCGTGAACCAGAGCCGTTATGAGAGTTGCGACTATAGACAGTATAAGGTTGCGACACACTATAGGCTTGTTCGACTTGAACTGGAGCTGCACAGACCGATCCGTTTATGACATCGCGAGAGTGATTGAAAAGCATACAGAGCCGTCTACACTCGTACACTAATCGATCTATCTCGAGTCGCAGTATTTTAATATCATTCGAATGGCCTGTGCAGTGTGCAGCCGCTGTAATCTCGCCGCCGCGCGGTCACGTGATTCGTGTAGCTATCAATAGTTCCAAACAAATCGCGTTGCCAATGATTTTAAGCGGGGCAGAGAGCAGCAGCTATTATTGCAGCAATTATCGGTAAATATTGACGCATAATGAGCATTGCTTATTACGTTGACACTAAAATTACTTGCATATAATAGCATTTTTTTTCTGGGGAGTAGCAGCATTAATACGTTTTGGTGTTTAATTTTGGAGGGAAATAGGCTGCTCCCATAACGTAGAAAAATAAATAAATAAATAAATTATATATATATATATATATATATATATATATATATATATATATATATATATATTATATATGTATAAATGTGTGTGTGTGTGTGTGTGTGTGTGTGTGTGTGTGTGTGTGTGTGTGTGTGTGTGTTTGTGTGTTTAATGGCATTGTGCAGGTTTATGTGAATGTATCATAACATTAGGATGTTTATAATAGGCCTATTATAACTAGACGCTCGTGAAAAATATATACAGTAAATACTGTAAATGTATTATACCTTATGGGAACAGTCCCCTTCCGTCCAAAATTAAACACACAAAAAATGTATTCAATTCAAATGTATATATAATATAAATATATATATAGACTAATTAATGTCATTTTATTAATAGATTGATGTGCCAAGAGTGACATTGGAGTCTTCACGTAGACTGAGTTAAGCAAGAGTCTTGTGACAAAAATAATAATAGGACAATTATAGCCATAAAAAAAATCATAGTACTTGGATACTTAAGTACATTTGAAGGCAAATACTTTTGTACTTTTACTCAAGTGAATGTTTAAAGGCAGCACTTCTACTTTTACTTGAGTAATATTTTACCTTGAGTATCTTTACTTTTACTCAAGTACATGGTATGTGTACTTCGTCCACCACTGTATGGCACATAGCCTTAGAGCTCAAACATGACTTGGGGCTCAGGTCAGGAAGCAGTCAGACTGGCTAAACCGACCGTCTGCTAGCTGTCTCACGTCACCAAGGTCAGATGAATCCCATCACATAGAGCCTCTTTCACCTAGATATCATCATATAGAGACTGTGTCTGTTCCCCGAATTAGGACATACAAAAAACTTCCAAACCCATCTAAGGGTAAAAATGGAATTGATGTTCAACAAATAAAAAACAGATATAATACAAATGAGCAAATGATAAAGTTTGGGTTGCTGAATATTAGATCCCTTACTTCAAAAACACTTATTGTTAATGACATGATTACAGACTATAATCTAGATCTGCTTTGTTTGACAGAAACCTGGCTAAAACCAAAACGATTACATTACTTTAAATGAGTCCACCCCGCAAGATTACTGTTATAAACATGAACCTCGTCTGAAAGGCAAAGGGGGACGTGTTGCTGTAACTTATAGTCATATTTTCAGAATTACTAAGAAGTCTAGTTTCAAATATAATTATTCTGAAGTGTTGTTGCTTAATATAGCAATAAATAGTGTAAATGTAGTGATTCTGACAGGTCAATTTAGCTCAAAGGAATTAGTAATTCATTTATAGGGAATTCAAAAGAATCACTTATTCTGGCCATGCAAATGACTCGTCCAGCGTTCATTTGAACCGGCCGTAACTTTCAGCTCTGCAGCGGATATAAATATCCAAACTATAGTGAAACTAATTATAAGCAAGGTAACTTAGATCAGCAGTTTAAGACATTAAATTTGTAAGCACATAACTCAAGTAACGCTTCTCTTTAAAATAGAAACAAGACTTTATTGATTATTCTAACACATAAAACTAATCTCTAACACAAACACATGCACACACATTCATACGAGTTGGAGAAAGAAAGAGAGTGAGGAAAAAATGAGTTTTAAGAGTGAGATGATGAAATCCCAGAATGCACTTATAAGACATGACCTGAACAAACCATCAATCATTAATTTAACCCTTCTATCGTTTCTTAGGCGGGTTATTAAATCTATATCAATGCACCAGTTCAGCTTAAGAGTCTGGAGGCTACTTGATTGTCTTTGCGTTCCTTTTGGGGATTTTGGGGAAGGTCAATTGGAAAATGAAATTAGCACAATGCAATCAATGCAGGATATTGAAGTTATTGATGCTCTTTTTTTTCTTAGCATCCCCTTTGAACTGTTAAGCCCTACTACACAATGATTGACTTTTATTGTAAAGAGGGAAGACAGATACAGGAGAGAGGAATGTTCCTTTATTTTCATCCATTTTTTTATTTTTATTTTTATTTTTTGTTATTTATAATTGTTATCTAATTTCTTTCTTCTTTTTTGTCCTTGTTTTAATATTGCATTTATCTTTTTTTTTTTTTTTTTTTTTTTTGGGTGGGAGGGTTCTGGGAGGGTTTAAATTGAGACAATCTGTAATCTCGTATTTTTCATTGAATGTATATGTATGTGTAATGATATTAGCTCAAAGGGGAAATATTAATAATAATCCATAATTACCAATTATGATTAATTATTAATATGTGGTTCAGTTAATTAGATTAACTTTGAGGTAAGCCAAATTAATATTACAATCAATTAATCAGTTCCAACGAACTCTTCGATTATTCATTTATTCTAAGAAAAGTGTATCTTTCAGAGTCACTGAAAAATAATTATTCCTTATCGTGTACAGCAATTAGAGCATGTAATTGGATCAAGATTGTAAAAGGGACTTTGTATGCAAACAGAGGATCAGAAATCAAATTCATAATTGTGCACAAGTTTTATTAACTAAATCACAAACATAACTAACACTAAACAAACATATTGAATGAAGTTAAACTGAGAGAGTGTGCCGTTCGTTCACAGACATCAGAATGAACGAGTTCACAGTAACGTTCATCAGGCAGTAATACTTACGTTCAGTTCATGTTCACCCAAAATCGTTCAATGAACGCGTTCAGGCACAACACTGGCTATTACTGACTTGGAATGTGGCCAAATGCATGAGAGAGAGACCATGGAAAGACAGGAACAATCTGCAAAACAGACTCTCCTGCATTCATTTAGTGATGAATTGACTAACATGAAATTAACATGCATTCCAGAACATTTTGAGAATGATTTACTGTTGTGTGTCGTGTCTTGTGTCTTGTAATAATTCTGTTGATACTAAGCCGTTTAGGGCTTTATAAGTCAGTAGCAATACCTTGTAGTTAATACAGGACTTTATAGGTAACCAATGTATTAAAATCGGTGTTACATGATCATATTTTCTTGATCTAGTAAGAACTCTAGCGGCTGCATTTTGGACTAACTGTATCTTGTTTATTGAGGATGCAGGGCAACCAGCTAATAAAGCATTACATTACATTACATCTAGTCTCGAGGTCATGAATGCATGAACTAACTTTTCTGCATCAGAAACTGATAGCATATTACGTAGCTTAGCAATGTTTCTAAGGAGGAAGAATGCTGTTTTTGTAACATATGAAATGTGATTTTCAAAAGACAGGTTGCAATCTAATATAACACCCAGGTCTTTTACTGTAGAGGATAAAGTAACAGGACATCCTACTATGTTAAAATTGTATTGTGAGAGGTTTTGTGGGTGGTTTTTTGAACCGATAAGTAGTACCTCTGTCTTGTCTGGATTTAATAAAAGAAAATTACGCGTCATCCAATCTTTTATATCTGTAACACACTCTGTCAGTTTAGATAATTTAGCGTTTTCATCCGGCCGTGATGAAATATAGATTTGAGTGTCATCAGCATAACAATGGAAACTAATTCCATGTTTCCTTATAATATTTCCAAGTGGCAGCATATATATTGAGAATAATAGAGGGCCTAACACAGATCCTTGCGGCATTCCATAGTTTACTGGAGTTATGATCGATTTTTCTCCATTTAAATAGACAAAATGATAGCGGTCAGATAAGTATGATCTCAACCAGCTTCTACAACTTATGATGTAACAAGTACATCAGGATTTATGGGAAGTGTTCCCGGCTGACCTAATCTATGCAGCCTAACAGTGTGTACCTTTCAATGTGATGATGTAATAATAAAATAATTTGTATTTTATTTTTTAGAAAATTACAGATCATTTTGCTAGATAAGACCCTTATTTCTGGGATCGTGTCAAGCCTTTGAAGCTGCATTGAGACCATTGGTTGCCACTGAAGTCCATTATATGGAGAACAATGTTTTCCTCAACCTTAATTTCTTTTCGACTGAAGAAAGAAAGACATGGACATCTTGGATGACATGGGGGTGAGTAAATTATCAGGAATTTTTTATTTGAAAGTGAACTATAAGGGCCTGAGTGTGCTCGTTGTACCATGGCATTGGACTATTTTCTTTAATCTTCTTTAAGCACATCGGAGCAACTGTGTATAAAGTGCTGGAAAAGAGAGAGTTAAAAGTTTCTGTCACAATATCAAGCTCTTCTAAGCTATCTGGGATGCTGAGATGATCAAACTGATCAGGAAGATTATAAATAAAGCAATCTTTAGTGGCAGAAGTGATAGGTCTAACATATTTGTAACACGGAGTCGGCTTTGCAGCCTTGGCTAAATGAAGTTTACACGAGACTAAGTAATGATCTGAGATGTCATCGCTCTGCTGCAGAATTTCAACGGCATCAACATTGATTCCATGTGATAATATTAGATCTAGAGTATGATTATGACAATGAGTAGGTCCTGACACGTGTTGTCTAACTCCAATTGAGTTTACAATGTCTTTAAATGCTAATCCCAATGCATCTTCATTATCTATGTGTATATTAAAATCACCAACAATGAGGACTTCTGCAGCCAGTACTAACTCTGATAGAAAGTAAGCAAATTATTTGATAAAGTATGTATGGTGGCCTGGTGGCCTGTTGACAGTAGCCAGCACACAACACACATAGAGTGACGCTCTCCACAATAGGACGTAGAGAAATAGGCAGTAGATCCAGTGAAGTACTGGCCAAGGAATTTGATTCAGGAGGACAAAAGGCACAACGTACTGTTAACATTGTACATTTCGTTAGCTGTGTGTCCTTTTTGTGCTAATACATTTTTGCAGTACCATTAATATTGCCATTCGGGTTGCCTGCATGTGATAATGTATCGCTATATCATGTTCTATACTCAATTTATCATTTCTGTGATGTAGATTGTGTGATCTAGTAAATACTACCTTTTCAATTATCCTGAAATGATCTCAAACAGGAACTGACAGAAAGCATAATTTCACAATAACAATATCTTAAAGTCCCCCTGTGATGTCTATGTGGTGTTATTAATATGCTTTAAGACAAACCATGTACAAATTCATAAGTCAACACCATGAGTATTTGCTCTCTAAAACTGCAGTGAACCAAAGACAGTCTAAAAAACTCTGAGGTCACAAACTACCTTGTAACCAATCAGATCAACGTGTGATCGTCAACGAGTGGCCCTTTGAGCTGGTGTGAGTGAGTGGAGGTGGGGCTAATTTGCAAATTTGTATACTAAATTAGCAGTGCCGGATAAACCATTAGGGCAAGTGGTCACTTAGGTTTCAACGGAGAAAAGTGAAGCAAATTAGAAGCACTCACTTCCTGATGGCTGAGCGTACTGCGCAGACTCAAACTGAGATTGACGACTTGGATGTGATGTGAGCAACCTGTCTGTCTTCTAATAGCTGTGCCAAGAGAAATCTGAATCATTCCCTTCAGAATCTTGCAGAGACAGAGAGTGTGAGTAGGAGCTGTCCATGAGCAAGGAGCAACTTTATGACTCTCTATGGGCTTCTCCCTTGACTTTATTGGACTTTATGCCTCCACGTCCCCCCCGACTGACTGCAAGCTTCTCCTCCTGTCTATACGGTAATTTCCACAGAGTTGTGTGGTTATGACACAATCGTTAGCCTACTTTTACTCTACGGGGCCATAACGTAAGATACAAGGTAATGGAGCCTTTTATACATTGTCGTGTTTCTTTAGAAATAGACAATTGACAAATGGAGTCTTTAAACGCCTCAGATGTAAAGTTATTCGCTGTCAAAGTAATGCCAAAATGAATGGGAGTCAATGGAATGCTAACAGCAGGTGATGGCTTGTTAGCCAATGGCGGCCCCCGGGGGTGGTACGGTTTTCGAGCGCTGGTTTGACCCCCTGGCTACCACCAGTGTGAAAGCTAGCAGTGAGACATGGAACAATAGCCTCTACATCATCATAATGAACTCGCAAGTCCAACGGAAGGAACTATTAAAACAAAACATTATCTTTATTGTGAAATGTATGTGTACAAAGTCAAGAAAGCCAGTTAATTATGGCTCACCTGTTAAAAGAAGAGAAAAGATAAGAATTAATATATGCGTGTTACTGTGAAATGTTATGCATGGGTTTACATATAATGTAAAGTCAAGAAGTCCAGTGTGTTAAGATCATCTGTTAAAAGAAGAGAAAAGATAATAAGAATTAATAGATGTGAGTTAATGTAACATGTTGTCTTTAAATGAGGCAAGGGTGTAGAGTTACATTCAAGCTATTTTAAGGCATGAAGAAAAAAAAAACATTTAAATATATAATTTTGGTGACCAAAGATGAGTTTTAAGGGATACAATTATTGACTACACGGGGACTTTAATGTTTGACCTTTTGTGTGTTCTATTATTTGAGGACCGGCATAAACCATAAAAACCGGCAGTTCACTTTTGTTGCAATAAATAATGTAATACATATAATGTCCGACAGATGTCACTGCTGCTTTATCACTGCAACTCAATGGCGCGTGCATTAACTCACACTGTCATGGAGGGGGACGTTTTAAAAAAAAATGTTTTATTCAACACCAAGAACAAAAACAAAATATACATCTACAATGGCATTAATAAATACAGATAAACAAGTATTAAGCAGGGCACGTATCAGTTAAATAAATATTTATAAAGAAAATTTCAATTGAAGAAATTAATAAAAAAAGAAGGAAACAGATGAAAGAAGGGGTCTCTTCATTCCTCTTCTAAAAGACCAAGGTCTCTTTTTATTCCGACAAATTTCTGGGCCCTTTTAATTTTCATCCATTCCAACGATGGAAAGTAATTACAAATAAAGTCTCAAAAATGAAAAATTTGCCCAGAATCAACATTACATTGATATTTTTTCCATTTTTAATTTCATGGGGTCTTGAAAGCATCCGAATCAAGGATCTGGCATAATGTATATGTATATACTATGTATGTATTTATTTAATACTGAAATACCAAGTGGTACAGTTGTTGGAAATGTGCTTTATTTGAAGTGTGCTGTAGTGTTTGACCAGAAAAGAACAGAGATAAATGCTTGAAGATATAAGGGCCATAAGAAGACATAAATGGACCTCATTGCAAACAACAGTCAAGATAAACCCTACTTCCATCAATGTTGAGCATGTGCTCATACTATGAAATGACATGTTCCCCAGAGCCCTGTTCATGTGTTTTGTTTGCATTTTCCATTCCCAGATCTTTGCCAAAGTATGGGAATTCCATCGTTTCCCTTAGTGACATCTGTGGGATCTTGTTTTCGCATTCAAGGCAATTGTGTGGAACACTGAGATGTATATCGAGACATGTGCTCTGCTGTGAGAGATATATGAGATACTGTGAAAAATGGGCTAATCTCCATTCCAATCTGTCTGGCTTTTGTGCCATCATTTTTGTTGTTGTTGTTGTTGTTGTTGTTTTTGTTGTTTTGTTTAATAATCAGATAACCAGATAATCAATAACTTGGCTGAAAAACAACATACATCTATGTAATCTCAGTATGCGTTATCATAATCTTAGTAGGAGCCCAAAGCTTTTGAAGTCCACAGACATTATCTCTCTATGGTACTCGGTAACTGTTTTGATCTTTATCTAATTATATTTGCTATATTTTCTACACCACTAAACCCATATACAGAAACCTCTTAACTTACATTGAAGTACTTTAAATATATTAATTGTTTACTACAATGCTGTTACAATTTCATATGATGTTTTTTATATAGTGGAATGGATTTAGTGATGGATGAACTGCTCGCCACTTTCTATGAATAGATGGTTAGTTACACCAGTATTTTATTAGTTTGCAAAATAATTTATCATTTGTTTTCAACATTGAAAAGTTTCAGTCATTCAAAAGTTTAAGACACTCTGCATTCTTCAGCCAATCAGAACACTTTTCAAGTGCTTTCTAAGTCTGTATATGGGAAGCTGACCTACATCGCCAAACGAGCTAAAATAATTAAAATTTATAATAATTAAATCTTTTTAATGGAATATAGCAGTATTTAATATAAATGACTATTCCGTGTGCACCTTTTTTTTTCATGTGCTTCATAATCTTTAATCAAAATAACTTCCCCTCCCTCTTGCAGCTCATCTCTTTTCTTCTTTGATGATGTGTTTACTGGCGTGAGGGCGGAGCAACCTGTCACTCACATCAGATCCACCAATGGCAAACCACAGCCATCCAACCAGAAACCATTTTGTTGTTGAAGAAGCTGTTTCACTTTGATGTATGTCACAATATAAAAGAAAAGACTATCGCAACTTCCATCTCATGTCGACTTTAAGCTGGTGTCCTTGGGACAACTCTTGGGTGCTTCTGTCACTGATGGGTATTTCAGGTTTTATCCTTTTTGGGAAATTTGGTCACCACAAAGATAGCACAATCTGGCCCACACATACAGGACAAACAAATATCTAGCTAGAACTGCTCATTTTCTTTAACATGCTATTTATAATTATGAAGAAATACTATTAACTCCCATATAGAAATCTCTGTTATTCTCAAGACTTCCTTCAGTAAACAGCATTTATCTTATCTGTCTCTTTCTCTCTTGTCTGGAGCTTTTAAGCATAAATTCTTGCAAAACTAGAAAAACAAACCTTGTCCCAGTCATCCAATCATAGTGCATCTTTAGAAGCTTTGTTGAATAGTCCAGAAAAATTTTACTCAAGGTTTTATAGTGAGTTTCATGCCTTCAACCCAGGCTTGTTTTCTCCCAATGGAAGCAAAAGGATTTCATTTCCATAAGAGACTTTTTCCGGTATTTCAAAATTAGGGATTTTACAAGGAAAAGTTTCACAGGTTTCAAAGTATCTATGCATCAAACTCTTGAAGATCTAAGTAATTGCAGGCCAAAGGAACACTTTTTTTAATGCTCTATATCATACAAGAATGGGAAAATTAACTTGCTATAGAATTGTCTAGTGATTCATGGAAATGTTGTCTAAATAAAATAAAATAAAATTCACAAATGCGCTAGGCACGTTGTGATTCAAAGTTATCTACAGGCTTCATTATTCGAGGACCAAACTGCATACACTGTTAAACATTTTTGTGTGAAATTGCAATATATTGCAGGGTAATAATTGCATGACTTCCACAGTAATTCCACAGTAGGACCTCTCTTGTATCTAACTGAACTCTTGGAAATTTCTTGTAAAATCTACAATATCATACTCTATTTCTACAGTGCACATGTACTATGAAGGTACCCAGCATGCAGTGCGGCATGAATAGGTTATGATGTGGAGTTTCTTGATTCTTGTTGGTTTTATCTGTGCTACTGAACTTATTTTTGGTTCACAATTTATTTGTAAAATTGATTTGGCAAAAATGGGCATTTTGGGGGGAAACTGCGAGTTGTCACAAGCCGTTGCATTATGCATGATCTTAGCAAATAAGGTCATTTTACAGAAATGGAAATCTGAGTCGGTGCCCACATGTGAAACCTGGCTTAAATATTCCTACACTTATTTATTTATTTATGTATTCAGTTATGTATTAATTTGTTTTGTGTACAACACGTATGACTTGTACTCAGACTAAACCAGTGGCATCTCAGTTCTCAGTGTCTCTGGCTCGTGTGTCTGACTGTGTTCCAGGGGAGCTCTGGCAACACTTCACAGCTCTGCTGAAAGATGACTCTACAGCAGACATGCAAAACTGTTCCAGTCCGAAGAGCCAATATAGAGGCCTGGATGTGGCTGGATTTCTGCTTTGTCCCTGTCCGTCACTGACCCATTTCAGCTGGCCAAAATGACCCTTACACCCCATCTGGTAAAGCTGCCAGAGGAAACATGAAAAGACTGTTAGCTTTTAGGTTACACACAGTGATCTGCAATAGGCACTCCAATTGGCCCGTTTAATCTGACTGACAGTGAGGTCCAAAAGTCTGACGCCACTTTGACAATCTGGCATTTATGTGCCATGTAAAACTAGAAATAAGTAAAAAAAAAAATATATAATAACTTTTAGAAATTTAACAAAGTAAAGTTTTAATTGGAAATATTTAAGAATTTGCACTATTTGGTCACTAATCAAATAAGCTAATTTTTTGATATTCAAATTTGTGGTATTCCATCAAAATTCAAAATGCTGAAACATGTAGCCTGATCTCAGTTTCCTTTTCCGAGGACTTTTATGTTGGTTCCTTGGTGCTTCTCATTAATTATTTGTGCATCCTTGGTTCCTTTCCTTGCATCTCAGCTCCACCCCCTTGTATATTGGACGTCACTTCAAAGTGTCATCAGCAAGATGCATGGTTTAATTATGGTTTATGGATGGTTTATTTTACTGCACTGGTAAAACATAAAATTATTGTGACAGATGTGAAAGGGGAGGAGAATTTATATACGTGTGTCAGCTTTTTCAACAAGAAAGACTTCGGCATAGGATCCATTGTATGGTTGTTCTGGTGCAACTTCACAAAATTAACAAGGTGCAGAGAAGGAAAAAGCATGAGGATTTTTGGAACAATAGCAGCAACATTTATGAAGTGGAGAGGTCAAAATGGTGTGGCTGAAAAAATACATATGTTATGTGATTGGTGGATGCCAAACTATCCGACTTTCTAATTAGTGATCAGTTTCCAGGTCACAGGCTGAAGGAAACGAGGAAGCATCCATTTTAAAATTGAGAAGCACCCCCTGTTTCCCTAAGTTCCTGTTTCCTGTGTTAATGTTTCTAGTTAGTTTCCATGGTTACTGATTAAGTTCATCTGTGTCTTGTTTAGTTCTCAGTATCCGGTGTGTATTTAAGCCCTTAGTTTGTTATAGTTCTTTGTCCTGTATTGTATATGTGTTAATGCTAGCTGTTCTGTTCTCTCCTGCACCCTAGTTTGGTTTCTTGTTTTATTACCCGATTTGTTTTTTTGTTTTTATCAATAAAACATAAGACCCACCTTTCCTTCGCCTGCATAACGTAACAGAATACAGGACCTAGAGAAGATATTAAAATGGATCTTCCAGCCGTTTGCCTCCTCACCCAGGATGAGCCGCCCTTTGAGGACAACACCAGTGAGTTCTCGAACCTTGCATATCAAACACACTACCCTGACCGATCACTAATCACTTTTTTGGACTGGAGTTAATGATCACATTAAACATCTAGTTCCCGCCTCTGTTGATGGTTTAAGGATGGTTTAAATTTAAGGATTTTGTTGTTAAATTAGCGCTTGCTTGCCAAGAATGGTTCCTCTTTCACTTATGGTGAAGTGGAGTAGGATGGTGCTTGCCAATTGCCCGCCACAGACCCTACATCCCGGAGCCAGAGCCCGTTGACCGGTTAGTTGCGGAGCGGGAGCAGTCTGTACAACTGGACATCCTGGAGCTGAGTCCCACCCATAACCTCACCCTTAAGGTAGATTTGTTCCCATTGCCCCTATTTGATATCGGTCCTCTCCAGTGCCCAAGCCCTTACTCCTGACATTTATATTAATATTTATATTAAATGCAATGTTTAATTTTATCTCTCTCTCATTCCCTTCAGCTTTCAAGCGATAAAAAGAAATGGCCTAAAAATAAATTTGCTGTATTTTGATCTTCCTAGAAGTCCAAACTAAGCATTTCTTACACCCTGTTTCATGAAAATAAAAATGCTTACACTTTATTGAAAGAGATGGTAACTTTATGGATGATCAAGCAGCAAAACTGCACAGCACTTGTACTACCATCAGCTGAATTCAGTGACTTACATGCCTCTAAAGAAGGATTTTTTATTTATTTTTTTAAACTAAATAGCTTGCATGAAGTCCAAGTGGCAGCCACCCAGAACACACTTGCATTGTTCTGTTGAGTTTTGATGGGAAAGCAGAGCTTGTTTTGTCTTTCTTGCATTTTTAAAATAGAGTAAACATTGACTGAGGTGGCTAAATCACTTTCACCATTACTTTGGCTGTGATAGAAAAAGATGCATTTTTATTATAGGTCTAAGGGACCTTAAAGTGTCTTTAACTTTTATGTAATAACATTTAAATGAATAATTTGATATAATGCAGTTGTTGTGTACATGCTTGATTTTGAAGTATTAATATTTAAGAAAACCCTGCTTGTAATGAAAGCTGAAATTAATTTCTGTGATTACATCTATAATTACACTGTTGACTCTTCCATCACACCTTAACCGAGCCTTAAACCTACCCATACCACCAAACATGTGCCTAACCTTACCGTATCCCACCTCAATAGCAGCAAAGTCTATTCCGGTTTAAGAAACTCATTTATTCACTGATTAATCACAAACAAAGTTTCTAACAAAAATGTCCATGATCCCTTTCAAATATTTCAGATTGTCTGTATCGTTTGCAGTTCAACCAAAGAGTATAGAAGCCCAAGAGGCGAAACTCTGTTGTGTTATGGGTAACAGTCTGTAGATGGCGCTGCGGAGGCGCGTCCGCCATTATGGACTGAAAGTTGCTGAAATCGTTAGCGCCAGTCAATGGCAAAATCCATTTTAATAGGTGTTTATAGTTCATGTGTGCACTTGCTAGACTGCACATCTTTTTTGTACCTTTCCGCCTGTAATAGGACATTCACAGATTGTTTTTGTTCTTCCCATTGAAACGTTCACTGTGTGCACTTTGACTGAAGATGTTGAAAAAACAAGTTGTTAATATTTTTGTGATATTCTATGTAAAATATTAACTGTCTTTAGAAATGTTCATTTATCATTTTATTTATTTATTTATTTATTTATTTATTTTTCTAAATCATATGGTGATGTTAACTAATTTCAAAATCAACATTTGAATAAATATCTTATTACTTATATCTTATTACTGTGTGCCTGCCTATAGTCTATATTATTTCATGAATTTCTGTTAGTCATATAACAAGGAAAATGCATTATAGAACATAAATATTGATAGATTAAAGTTTTGCAGTAATTTTATAATTGTATCTTTGCAAACCGTAATGAAACGGCTAAGCCGATTCGGTGGGGGATATACCCTAAAAAGTACTATAGGAATCTTATAGTATTTTGGGACAAAATATTATAGTAATCTTATAGGAATACTATAGTAATTTGGGACATACTACAGAAGTACGATAATACTACTATATAAATACTATAGCAGCTTTAAAATATTATAGAGGTATTACAGAAAATCACAGAAGTATGTTATGTTCTGTAATACCTCCATAATATCCTAGAGTCGCTATAGTATTTCTATAGTAGTCTTATAGTACTTTTATAGCAATATTTTGTCCCAAAATACTATTTTCCTAAGGGTAATTAGGCCATGCATAACCAACACATAGACGTATTTTCTGTCATTTAACGTCATTTAACGTCGGTCATCCTCATTAATGTATTTTTTTTTTTTTTTTCATATTTAGATATGACGGCCAGAAAAAATTAAGTTATGTTAAGTTTTTGTTATGTTAAGTTTTTCAGTGCCATTGACTCCCATTATTTTTCGGCGTTTTCCTTCAGTTTTCAGTCCATAATGGCGACCGCGCCGTCACGTCATGGGGGCAACTGTTGCTATATGGAGCGTTCTATTGAGTTTCGCCTCTTGGGCTTCTATACTCTTTGGTTCAACCGTATAATATAGGCTAGTCTATGCCTGCGTATTTAGCAAGGAATCACAGAAGTTCAGGTGTGCACATTGGTAGCTTGTGAAACTGGACATTACAAATTCTAAGTCAACGTCAACTAAGCCAAGTCCTGCTTTTATATATATATATATATATATATATTTTATATTGTAATCCAATATCCCAACAGCAGCTAATTTCAGCTATAACCAAGTATCCTACCATATGCATATTTGTGAGCTTTGAAAAAGAGAATAAGTATCTTATTCTCAACAAGGTTACCTATTGGTAACACTTTACAATAAGGTTAATTTATTAAACATTAGTTAATGTATTAACTAACATGAAATAACCATTAGCAATACATAGTTTTTGTTAATCTTAGTTAACATTAGTGAATAAAAATACAGCTGATCATTGTTCATGTTAGTGCATTAACTAATGTTAACAAGATTTTAATAAAGTATTAGTAAATGTTGAAATTAACATTAACAAAGATTAACAAATGCTGTATAAGTGCAGTTCATTATTAGTTAATGTTAACTAATGAACCTTATTGTAAAGTGTTTCCCATTTATTTGATCAAAATACAGTAAAAACAACAATGTATTTTTTTTATTTAAAATAACTCTTCTATTTTTATATATTTTAAAATGTAATTTATTCCTGTGATCGAAGCTGACATTTTCAGCATCATTGCTCATTACTCATAATAATAATAATAATAATAATAATAATAATAAAAGTTGCAAATTCATATAATGTAAGTCGCTTTGGACAAAAGCATCTCCTAAATGTAAATGTAAATAATGTGTGGGAAGATTAAAAAGCCACAATGTAACATTTTAGCTAAATTAAAAGAATGCAAACTTTAAATCTACAGGTTTGCAGCAAAGTGGAGTAGATTACATATTTTAAAATTTTGAATGTATTTGTCACATTTTGCAACAGTTTTGATTTCATTTTCTCCCAGTTTAGTCACCTGTTTTCCTGTGTTCCTTTGTTTCCCAGTTGTCATGGACACTCATTTACAATCACACCTGTTAGTCTTTGAGTTCTAGAAACCACATAGCAATGCACTAAAAACCACAGCACACCTTAGAAACTGCATAGCAACACCCTGACAACTGACAATTGCTCACATTTGCTTCAGATAATGTGAAAAATAATTATTTAAACAGCAGTCCTGTTTAATAAAAAGAAAAATGAAAGCAAAATGAAAGTGTGCCAGTTATTAAAATGATAAAAGTTCTGTCTCTTTCTCTTCATTTGGCGATTTCATCAAATGCGATGGCCACAGCTATGTACTTATAATTTGATATTTTAAGATACTCAGAGCGTGAACTCTTGACCCGATCCAGCTAATTTTCTAATTTGTGTTAATCTGATTAATTCCACACTAATTTGATTCTGTTTGTGATAAAAGTGTGAGAAAGAGATAAACAGCTAGATCTCAATTAGAATGATAAGTGACCCACACAATTTCATACAGATAACTTGAACCACTCAAGATACTTCAAAAAGGTTTTGGCAACCCATTAAAATCTGATAATAATCCAGCAAAGCAAGCCGACGAGTCAGTGGCACTCCATACTGTAACAGAGTCACCCACTCGTTCACTCTTCCCAGAATTCTGATTCCCTGCACCTGGACATCATCATCAGCGCACACTATATAGACTCTCTTCTCCTTCACTCCCTTGCCTGGTACCCTGATACCTACATGTACTTACCAGCTTCAAGGATTCCTTACCCGAACCGCATCTTCAGCCACCTGTCATCCGCCTACAGCCTGCTGCTCTCTCTCCATTCATCTACATGACACAGACCCGTATTTTCATCCAGCTAAGTCCT
This sequence comes from Scardinius erythrophthalmus, assembly GCF_964197995.2. Taxonomy (NCBI): domain Eukaryota; kingdom Metazoa; phylum Chordata; class Actinopteri; order Cypriniformes; family Leuciscidae; genus Scardinius; species Scardinius erythrophthalmus. The sequence goes on along the minus strand of NC_138221.1, from coordinate 58,750,436 downwards.
TCTTCCTTTCTGTCTCTCTGCCACAAGCTCACCTGTTTGCATAACTGTTCGGATCCGTGCCACTGCTCGATAAAACTGTTTACATATCACTTACTTGTCTGCTTCCCTCCTAGATGAGCTACAGTATGAAAATTATAAATCTTTTCATGCTGCAGTACACACAGGATTTTGGAGGGTAAAAGGCCAGAAATTGAGGAAATCCAGATTCTGCATAATAACCTTTGGAGTCAAGTTGCATGTTAATCTGAGTCACAAATATTTATATGACACCCCTAAGGAGAATGAAGGAAGACTGGGAAAATTGTACAGGCCCAGTTCTTTAAAGACGTACAACAATTTGTCAAGAATACTTGTTTGATGTGCGTTTCACACAGACTTATCCAGTATCTACTGTGTATGTAATTTAAAAATTATTTCTCTTTTCATTTGTCTTTGATGTATTCGTTGGCAATATCTATTAATTCATTTGGGCTAAATCATAAGGTTTGTGCTGTAAAGACATATTTTACAGACATAATTCTCAGACACTTTTATCATAAAAGATTAGTTCATCTCACCATTAAAATCTGTAATTTTTTACTCATCCTCATGTCCAGACTCGTAGACTGTTAGGCTTTTTTCAGCAGAATTTTTTAGCACCACAGAGTAATTTCATTTAGATAATGAAGACAAATGGTATTTTAACCAATGGTATACTAAACCAAGTAAAATTTGGTCCCACTTCAACTACTATGTACTAACATTTTAATTATTCTGCAGTGCACTTATTGTGTACATGGTTTTATTTAGATATTTAAAAATATCCCTGCATGTAATTACAGCCATAATTGAATTTCTGTAATTATCTATGCTGTTGACCCAGCCTTACACCTACCTATACCACCAAACCCGTGCCTAACCTAACCCATATCCCAAGTGTTTTACCAAACAACAACAACATAATAAGTAAATTGAACTTTTTTTTTTTTTTTTTTTTGTAATTATGGTAGTTAAGGACCCCTAATAAAAAGTTCAATGTACTTATTATGTTGATGTTGTTTGGTAAAAACAACAACCTAACCCATATCCCAAGTGTTTTACCAAACAACATCAACATAAGTACATTGAACTTTTTTTTTTTTTAAGTAAGTACATGGTAGTTAAGGACCCCTAATAAAAAGTGTGACCGAAAATTATTTGACCGGGTTTGTGCAGTTAAAGTCTAAAAGGTTTAATTTTGTATTTCATATTGAAATATTCACATTTTAAGTAATCTGAATTGTTTAATTGTTTTAAGTTTTATGGACTTGATTCTTGTTATTTAAACAAACTTACATTTAAATAAAACTGGGCTGGGATTTCTATTTCCCAGCATGCTTTGCTATGGTACTCGAAAGTGAGAGTAAATGCTAAAATAAAGTGTTATATAGTATTTTTTTTTTTTTTTTTTTGTGCAAGATTAAAGTTAAGTGGGAGATTTAGTAGTATTTAATATTTAGATTTAGAAGAGTTTCTGTTATGTTGGTTTTTTTGTAAACAACTGAGCATGAGCTTGATTTGAAAACAGATATACTGTATGTTAAATGTTCTTTTTGTACTCATTCAGCAATTGCTTTGCTATACTAATGCTTTCAAAGCATTGTTACTAATTAGCAAGTAAGCACTTACTGAATTAGCTAGTTAATGCTATAGTCAAGTTTCCACTTTTAAAAATATTTAAGTTAAGAATACATGACGATTTAAAGTCAACTTTAAGTTAACTATACTCAAATATTAGTATAGTTAACAGCAATTAAAATGTATGAGTACAAACTAAAAATCTGCCAGTTCTATTTACTTTAACTTTGAATTATTCTGTAGAAGTATTCTGATTTTCTCAATTTTTTTTTGTGTGTTGCCAGCTTATTCAATTCATTACATTTTAATGAAAAATTACAAACACAAACTTCAATCAGAAGTTAGCATTAAGGTTATTTCCGTAAACGAAAACTGAAACTAAGACAAAGGGCCCTATTTTAACGATCTAAGCTCATAGTCTAAAGCACACGGCACAATTAAGCGCACTTAGTGTGTGAGAGTTCGTTGTGTCCGAATCCACTTTTGCAAGTTTAACACCGGGAAAAATAGTTGGCATGCCCAGCACATGGTTTTAAAAGGGTTGTTCCTATTCTCTTAAGTAATGGATGTGTTTTGGGTGTAACGTGCAATTAACCAATCAGAGTCTCATTTCCTATTCCCTTCAAAAGCCAGTTGTGTTCACGCCATGGCGGATTCGCTATTTGCATGGTGGAATTTGCAAGCAGAAAAACTGAATGCTTCTCTAGCGAGGAAACGGATCTGCTTGTGGACGAGGTTAAAACGTGCGAGCAGACCATCTACGGGACAAAGTGTACGCGTGTTGTGGACCTGCCTATAGGTATACATTACTAACACGCACTTTAAATAACAATATATATATATATAGCCTATATATTGTGCCAGGTCTCACCCTGTACCAGAAATTTTAGTTTTTCCATTCCATTCCACTGCCCTACTTTATTTTTCAATCTAAACGTGCTAGACGGTAATGTCCGTTGCGCTCGCGACTTTTGCAGTGTCTCGTGCATGACATGACGTTCAAAATGCGGCACTCAAGTTAAAATAAGTTCAACTTTTAAAAGATGCGTCTCGAGACCTTGCGCATTTTTTCAAAGCAAAACCGCTTTTGGTGTGAAACAGCCCTAAGAATCAGAAATGTCTAGACCTTATGCAAATACAGCTGTACCTTAATTACAAGTAAGATAACCATCTCATGTGAGACTAAACAAGATACCACACATATTAGACAGAATACCACACTGAGCAGAAAAAGGAAAAAAAAAAAAAAATAGCATGTCTAGCCCAGCGGCGGTTTCTTCATTAGGGCGATCGGGCGACGCACCACCAAAGTGTGAAAGGGACTTTTTCAATCACAATCTCATTCAACCACAGAGTTACGCTAGCAGTCACTCACTGTTGTTCTGCCTCTGGATATAGTCCAATCAGCGCCGAGTCACGTTCTGTGGAGTACCGCCTCTTTTTGGGCGATTTCACTCTGGCTGAGAATCGCCCAGAGTCTTCCCATAGACTTACATTCAAAGATTTTTTTTTTCGAACTGCAGGCACTGCAATGCATTCTCTATGGGTTCCGGGAGGGCTCGCACTAACGTGCTTTCGTCATCATACGTAAACTTCACTTGTGCAGCGATTGGTGGAAACAAATATACCTCTAATAATATTTAGCCATAAGCTGAAGTGACATCCAATAATTTCCTCAGTGCATAACTTACATTTCACGGACATATTCTCCATCTGTAAATGTTAGAAAGTCAATATTTCCAGTTTGTTGTCATGAGTGGGCGAGCTTTCTGCAGCCTACTTCCGTGAACGAGCGCCGCCGCGTGCATGCGCGCCGAACAGACGGAGTGCAATAGAATAGGAGCGCAATTATTCTGACTAAAATATACATTAGCACTAAATTATAAATATATTTAGCTAAAATATTTGTTGTTGAATATTTGTTGTTGTTGGTGAACATAAATGTGCTAGAGAATTTCAAACCTACATGTGTATTTTTATGATATTAGCTTTGTTTTTACTTTCTTTTATTTTAAGTTTAGTAAATGTAACTACTTCTTTAAAAAGCATTATTTTATTTTTAGATTGTAATGTTGCAATGTTAGAATGTAATGTGATTTGACCCCTTTTTTTGGATAGACTGCAGATAGACAGCAAGGTTACACTATGTTTGTTTTTATAACCTTCAATATGAACATTGTTTGTAGGACAATATTGATCAGGATATTAAATTTTTTTTTTTAAATTAAATACAGGATTTTTTTTTTATTCAAATAGAAAAATAATAATTAAATACTCAGATTATACCATACATCACCATTTAGCCCAAAAATTCAGATTTATTTGGCAATTGGCTATTTCCCAACCCTACAAGCTGAAGTTTTAGCTAAACTTTAGGCTAATGATAGCTACATTATTATCACTGTTAAATTGTTATTTAACAATTAGCCTACATTCAGTCCTGGATTAATAATTCAGTTTGTTGCGCCCCCCCCCAAATTTTTTTAGCACCAGCCGCCACTGGTCTAGCCCACAAATAGACATGCAGTTGTCAGAGTAAGTAAACTAAATGTCTGGTCTGAATAGAACACATGAATATGAGTACAACTATGAGAAGATGCTATTAAAAGATACAATAGGGGTGTAAATCAGATATGGTTCATCACGATACAGTATGATATTCATTCTCATAGCCAATGATACTGTCAAATCATGTTCAGTTAGTTTCATTATCATGGACTTTTAGTTTGCTTTCATGTTCATCATGTGTTCCTTTGTTCAGTTTTCCTGCTCCACATTATTAGTTAATATGTGTCAGCTGTGTTCTATTAATCATCTCATTTGTGTTTGCTATATAAGTTGGTCCCTCACATTCATTCTCTGTCCAATCACCGTTACCTCTCGCCAAAACTGAACCTAGGCTCATTTTGTTAATCTACCCGAGTCAAACTTTCGTGTAAAAGCATCATTAGAATGGAGTGCTTGGGGCACAACTATGATAGCATAAAAATCGCTATTTTTAAAACACTAAGGCGCCTCGACACAACATAAAACTGTGCTCGAAGTATCACCAGGGGCTCTACACATGAACTCAAGCATTGAGAACATTGTTTGTGTACACAGAGTTTGCTAAAAAAAAGGTTTTGTCCAACTCTATCAGTTAGTGTTTCCGGTGGCTGGAATTTTGTCAGTCAACATAATGAACTGACTCTATATGAGGAATTGTCATGAACTTGTAATTTCAATGAAAAGCATGATAACTTATATAAAAAATTATCTGTGAATTTGAAAGAAAATGAAAATCCGTAAAATGAATCTGACGACTTTTGACTGACCGAATTCCAGCCACCGGAAACACTAACTGATAAAGTGAGTCGTACAAAACCTTTCTTTTTAGTAAACTTTGTGTACACAAACAATGTAGTCAATGCTCGAGTTCATGTGTAGAGCCCCTGGTGATACTTTGAGCACAGTTTTATGTTGTGTCGAGCCTTCTAAGTGTTATAAAAAATAGCGATTTTGATGCAATTGTAGTGAAGTGCTGCTGTTGGGTAGCACCTTGTTTGCATGGGTTGACTCCGCCCTAGAGGCCCGCAGGTAATCAGCGTCTGATTCATACGGGTATATCAAGGTGGCTGTTTGGCCACCGGACATTGCGTTGATGTGTGACTGTTTCGCTGGCGCGTCATTTCTCTGCGTTCATCCTGGCTGGAGTTGCCGTGCGGTTTGTGGATAAGCACATGTGGTGCTGAGTGTTTGCAGTCGTTGTGTTTTCATTCTGGCTGGAGGTGAGTGTGACGGTAGCTGGTTATTATTGCTCGAATCTACCGGACACTAAACGGTTAACCACGTAACTCTTGTCAGGTGCTGTGCGGCTTGTGGAGAAGCGCGTGTTCAAGCTGAGTGTTTACAGTGGTTGATGAACGCGCTTCGTTTGCCGTATACAAACGCACGTCATACTACTACAATAATCATCGCTGGTGTATTGCTGTTTGGCTTTCTGGTAAGTGTCTTTTTGGCTCTTGTGGTCGTATTTATTTTGAGTAATCTTTAGCCATGGGGTTATCTGTGTATTTCAGCTCGCCTTGGTATTATTTGGTTCTCACTCTGTGCTGCCGGACGAATGACGCGATCGCCGCATGTTGGTATGTGTGATCACTGTATTATAATGATGATCCGGTACGGTGTATATTTTAGTTCACATCCGGGCTTTTGCAGGTGAATGAATCTGCTGTTATAAAAGTACGTGAAGACTGCTGCTCGGATTGGGACTTTCATTGCTGCTGTTTTGTTCCCAATATCTTTTACTTTTGTTTATTGTTTTATTTCAATAATCTGCTGGCCAGTAGTGGCTCTCATGTGAGCACGCTCAGCATTTAATATATTTTGAGTTAGTTTGCTTTATTATTGGGATAATTCAACTGCATTATTTTGTTTGTTTTTGATTTCTTATGGGTTCGCCCTGTATTCCTTTTGTGAACAATATTTGCATTACTTAATAATTTTGTGAGTGATCCTCAGCCTGTCAGAGGAAAGAGGGTTGTGGGTGTTAGCCGGCCTGTGAAGCTGGGACAGGCCGGTGACTGTAAACCAATGCACTGAAAACCTTACTGAAGCCCATAACTGCAGGTTTGAGTGCATCATATATTTTGTTTTGTGATATTGGGTATCATGGTTGTGCCTTGTAAATTAGAATTCATGTAAACTATTTCTTTTGTTGTAATTCGTTTTTCTTGTCTTTCAGGCACTGTGAGTCCGGAGCAGGAGAGCTAGTTGCTCTATTTGGGTGGTGGGGCCTGATGCACCGTGTGTGTGTGGTCTATAGCCTATAGTGATTGATCTTGGTTGATGTGAGGGTGCAGTGTAGTGCACGTGTTTGTGCTTCTCGACCATTGCTGATGTGGAGAAGTTTGGCGCTAGCTCATCCTGCTTCCGGTAATCACAAGTCCTGATAAGTCTGTATTGTTATTGTGTGTCCGTGTGTGTGGAGTGATGATTGATCCCAATTGCCGCATATTTTAATATTTTACATTTGTCCAATAAAGAATATTTTTGTATTTTCTTATACCCACGTCTCCAATTCCTTGTGTAAGGGAAACACCGAACCTGTGTGTCCTCATTAGGATACTTCTCTGGTTTAGTGACCAGGGTGGCGTAGTCGACTCTTCCTTAAACCTCTTTCCGTAATAAACCTACTGTGCGCCACACAATCATAGAAGTGCCCCATGCACCCCCATTCAAAAGGCATTTTGACCTAAAACAAAAGTACAGTCAATCTTAAAAGTGGCCATTCTAATTATGCTTTTACACGAAAGTTTTACTCGGGTAGATTAACAAAAAGAGCCTAGGTTCAATTTTGGTGAGAGTTACCCTTTAAGTGTGTGTTACCCTGCCTGTTTGCCTGCCTTTTGGATATTTATCATTAAACGTCGTGTTGGAACTTTATTCTTCTGTCTGCCTGAAACCACGTGTGACAGATACGATATTTACACATACCTCAAAAAATTCAGTAATATGATTACGATCCAATTCTATTCAGCATATTTTTAACAGATAACGAAATTACAAGCAATAGCTCAAATGAATACAATAAAACAAGGACACAAATGAAATAATCAGTGCTTTTAAGGTTTTTCAGGTAGGTCTAAGTTAAGATCTGGTACGACGGCCGGGGATGAATTGTTTGAATGCGGCTGACTGTCGCTTCGCCTCCTGAAATCTCTCGACAACAGTGTTAACGGGGTTGCCAAAGAGGCCAGAAGGCAAAAGCGGGGCATCGAGGAGGAAATTTTCTCCCCAATTTTCGACAGGTTCAGCCACAGATGTCTCTCTGTGACTACTAATCCTGCCATGGCACAGTCCGTCTCCTTAGTATCACTAGCTTTGCTCAAAGCATGGGGTCTTCGTCCTGAGCGGAAGAAGCCGCAGAACGGGCTTCCGACTTCTGAACGGGACCAATGGAACTGCCCATTATTATAGGATATTAACATCTTCAGCCAGCTCCATCTACGATCCCCATGAACGCCGTGCTGCCTCGAAAACACGGATCCAGAACCACCGGGAGCGCGAGCCTGACCTTTTTCATCGAACAAGGCCAGACGGGAGCGGAGCGTCCTGAGAGGAGGCAAATCACAGTCGAGAGTGCCTGTGCATTCTCCACTCCCAAATACATGACACAGAGCGAGTGTGTGTCACCCTCGCTCATATAACGCATGCAAGGGGACGCAAACTGCCTGAAGACTTTCTTTTGGCTCGCCATTGCTTTTGTATGATATAAGAGATGAACAACAACAAATAAGACACATAGGGTACAAAGAAAGCTTGCTGAAGACCAGAAGCTGACGTTGTTATGAGCCGGCGTCCCTTTATAGCTTCCGCTATGCCGTCACATGTGACATCATGATGCAACACCAATCGAGACTGGACTAGTTCCATACGTACTTCAGAGGCTATCACGCTGGAGGCGTTCCCCAAAGTGTCATCTTTCGATGCAGCGATAGTAAATAGAAATATGTTCACAAAATAAAAACTAAAGCTAAAACTAACAAAACTATTAATGGAACTAACTAAAACTAAACAAAAATGTATAGAAAATTTGAAAATGATATTAAAATTCTATAATAAAACTATAATAACCTTGGTTAGCATTCCTGCATTGAAGGCACTTGCTGAGGATTCGCCACCCTGTCTCAGATAACCATAAACGATCAAATTACTTCCTTGAAGTGATGTACCCTTCACTAGCAGACTTGTGGAAGGGCCCTTCATGAAGGGATTCAGTTGTTCACTTTGGTTTGGAATGCCTCTTCAAACAGCATCCCCTTCCCGAAGTGTTCTTCAAGGGAGCAAAACGCCATTTGAAATTCACCATTACACAGATCAGTCGTGCAAAATACAAACAGGAAAGTTTATGAAGAAAGAATAAGGTTCATTTCGATTTCATGTTGAGTATAATCCAAAATCTGTAACTGGTGTCTTGAAACATACAGTTCCTCTGGGTCTTTCTAGTTGATGTGCTCCTCCTGCTTTATACATTCATAGGGATCTCACAGAGCTCTGCTGTCTTTTGTAACTTGTCCAGGCCTTACTGTATACTACAATCTGTTGTATATTTTTAGGTTATGCCTAATTTGGTAAATGCATGTTGTTATTTTCTTTCTCATTTTGCCGTCCATCCATTTCTCATCTCCCCGAAGATTAATTCTGATGCGCTTCCAGTTTTAGAGTTAATGCTTTCATTTCTCTGCTCCTCCAGTTTTAGAGATAAAGCAATCAAACATTAATATTCGGTCACTTAGATGGATGAATTGTTATTTTTACAGACACACCTTTTTTAATCTAGTTCATTACCTCCATTACCTGGATTTTAAAGTGGATTTGTTATTGCTTATACCGTCACATGGATATTGAATGCTAGACCACTTAAGGTTTGAATGCTATTTATGTAAGCCTTTTTTCAAGGCAGGGTCATTTTCTTGTATCATTTTTGTGATGACTGATTGAAGTGGGTGCCTAAGCAATGGTTATGCCCTGTGAATGTTTTAATATTTCCAGGGTTTAATTTTAATTTCTGAAAATGGCATTTCTTATTGGTCTTTGCATCTAATGCCACTCTCTAGAAATGCTCTTAAGGAGCGTGTGTGTGTGTGTGTGTGTGTGTGTGTGTGTGTGTGTGTGTGTGTGTGTGTGTGTGTGTGTGTGTGTGTGTGTGTGTGAGGGAGTGAGGGAGTGAGGGAGTGAGGGTGTGTGTGTGTGAGGGAGTGAGTGAGTGAGTGAGTGAGTGAGTGAGTGAGAATGCTCTTCGGAAATTTTCTTTCCTGTCTTCTGGCTCAACATCCCAAGGGCGGAGGCAAGACAGTTTTTCTCAAAGCTATGAAAAATATCTTGTGTGTCTGGGAGAGTATATGCTCTGTCTTATTACATAATGCTTTGAAAGCCTTTGGGGAACAGCCTGTCGACCCTTTAGCTGGTGGTAACAAGCCTTATTAAACCACACTGTGGTAAGTGAACCTTGACGGGGAATATTTTCCCACAGGATGAACACAATACACACCAGCCATTGCTTATAAAGTGACTTTTGGTAATAAACTAGTTAAAGTTACCACAATTCCTTGCTGAACTAACAGGCCAGTTTCTCCATTACAAGACCAGTCCAAACACAACATTCACTTTAGATTAACAAGCATCCAGCGATCAACACAAACCGCCCACCACTTAACTGAGACAAAATAACTTAAATACATAGCAACATGGTCTGTTTATGAGGGCATCATTTTTTCTAACCATTTACAGTTTTTTACGATTGTTTACACACTAAAATAAAAATTTACACACAATTTGAAAAATTCAACTCCAATGAGCAAAACACCTCCACAGATTTGCACAACATTACACACAATATCTGCTTCACCCTTTTTGCAAAACATTACACACAGTGATTTGTAAATCTCTACACACATTTTCACACCTTAGACACAGATAAGGGCTGCGTTCCAGTCCACTTTTAGACACGCACTTGCGAACTTCCCTAAGCACTTCCCCTTGGGGGAATCCCTGCCGCCATTTTGAACTACGTTCCATTTTGTGAAGTGGTCGAGGGAAGTTTATATGGACAGACCCTCGTTCCCTCGATTTTGACCGAGGGAGCGAGTCTACTTCATATGTACACTTCAGGCGCCTATATGTCCCACAATGCAGTACGATTGTGACGTCCCCACAGATCTCATCTAATCACCACCACAACAAACAACTCTATGATATATTAATTATATATATTTTTTATTTAAAACAACCCAAACACACCTATAAACATTTGGAAGATGCATTAAACAAATTCTTAAAGGGAAAAATAAATAAATACATAAATCAACTCCACAGCTGATTCCAAGTGATCAAGGGCTTAGGACATTCCAGTTGAGCCCATTGCAGTTTCCGCCAGTAGTGGGAACTCGTGCAACGTAAGCAATGACGTACATCTGAGTGAACGAGACGGAGGGAAGTTAGCGAGTGAAGGGCATGACAATTCTGGACTGGAACGCAGCAAAGGATTGTGAGGTTACTTCCTTGTCATTACAAAGCCCCGGATTGCCAATGACAACACTAATGAACGAATTGGATAATCACATCCACCAGGTGTGGAAGCACACATGTGCTAATTTGAAAACGCAGCACTCAGGTGTGCTATAAAAGGCAGCAGGTGAGTTCACCTGTCTTCAACAAAAATGGAAGGAGCTAGAAGAAGAAGAAGGAGAAGAGTGAGAATGCGAGGGGGAGCTCAAAGAGGAGATGAAGGAGGTAGAGGAAGAGGAGAAGGAGGTAGAGGAAGAGGCCCAGGTAGAGGAAGAGGAGAAGAAGATAGAGTAAGAGGCCTAGGTAAAGGAAGAGGAGAAGGAGGTAGAGGAAGAGGCCCAGGTAGAGGAAGAGGAGAAGAAGATAGAGTAAGAGGCCTAGGTAAAGGAAGAGGAGAAGGAGGTAGAGGAAGAGGCCTAGGTAGTGGAAGAGGTAGAGAAGGACTTGAAGAGTTGATAGAGCCTGAACAAAGAAGACAAGGACCAAATTTGACTCAAGAAATCCGTGCAACACTTATTGACCATGTTATCAGCCATGGACTGACACTGATGGAAGCTGGACAAAGAGTTCAACCAAATCTGTTGAACTGAAATACTGTTGCGTCAGTAATTCGGACATTTCATCGAGAAAACAGGTAAGCTAACCACACAGTACATTGAAACTGAAGCTTGCTGTACTTATCATCAATATTGTTTACTGTGACATTTGACAGTAGGCTGCATGTGTATTATTTTTTTATATATATATTTTTTTTACATAGGATTGAGGGTCGAGGACACCAAGGTGGTAGGGGCCCTATGTTCACTCGTGCACAAGAGGCCGCCATTGTGAACATGGTTTTGACCAATAATTGTATCAGGCTGCGAGAAATCCAAGCCAATATCATCAATGATGACCATATTTTCAATAACATCCAACGAGTCTCTCTGTCAACATCAGGTCGAATCCTCAAGAAAAATCAAATATACATGAAGCAACTGTATCGGGTACCATTTGACAGAAATTCAGAGAGAGTGAAACATCTGCGCAATGAGTATGTGGAGGTATGTATTGTTCATCTTACTATGGTGTGGTATTGTGCACTGCTCATAATGTTCTGGCACAAAAAATTACCGTGCAATGGATATTGAATAGCATCCTATTGTCTTTTACTGTGTTTCAGAGAGTCTTGCAAATGGATGCTGCAGAAATTCAACATGGATTTATATATGTGGATGAGGCTGGATTTAACCTTGCGAAAACAAGAAGAGGGAGAAATGTAATTGGACACAGGGCAATCACCAATGTGTCAGGGCAGCGAGGGGTAACATCACCCTTTGCGCTGCTATTACACAAAATGGTGTCCTCCACCACCATGCAAATCTGGGACCCTATAATGCAAATCTAATACTTGCATTTCTTGACAGATTCCAAGAGATTGTCACAGCATTAAACCAAGTGGACCAGATGCGGTACATTGTCGTTTGGGACAATGTCTCATTCCTCTGGTCCAGAATTGGTTCCATGAGCACCCTGAATTTGAAGTCTTATACCTTCCCCCATACTCCCCCTTCCTGAATCCAATAGAAGAGTTTTTTTTCAGCATGTCGGTGGAAGGTATACGACCTGCGGCCCTGTGACCGTTTGCCCCTCATTCAGGCCATGGAGCAGGCCTGTGATCATATCGAAGCAGCTTCTGTGCAGGGGTGGATTCGTCCCACGAGGCGATTCTTCCAACGGTGCCTTGCCAATGAAGACATAGCCTGTGATGTGGATGAAAACTTATGGCCTGATCCAGCCAGACGGAGAGATGATGAATAGTTGCAGTATTCTTGTTGCTTAGTAGTTTTTCTTCAGAGTCAAAGTGTATGTACTTCATGCAGTCATTTGTATTTGTCTACAGATTTTATTTGTTTCATTGTTGGTTGATTACTGTAACTGATTATGGTAAGAAATACTGTAAGTATTGAAATAAATACTTGAAATATTCATTCTGGTAAGTTTATAGTAGGCCTATTTGTGTACATTCTCCCTATATCTCAAACTAATCATGAAGAATGGTGTGGGTTTGTCACTTTTTTTATTTATTTTTTGTCATCTTAATCAGTGGTTCCCAAACCTGTCCTGCCGGCACCCCAACACTGCACGTTTTCTTTGTCTCCCTAATCAAACACACCTGATTCAACTCATCAGCTCATTATCACATGGGTTAATGATCTGATGAGTTGAATCTGGTGTGTTTGATTAGGGAGACAAAGAAAACGTGCAGTGTTGGGGGTCCTTCAGGACAGGTTTGGGAACCACTGATCTAAATTATAGTATAATGTATGTATTAAGGGATTATGTATTTCCTAAAATTTGTTTTTTTTTACAAATGTGTTTTTTATTTGTCACAGCAGTGTGAAACTGGCTGCAATAGTGTCTGATCATTGAGGACTGTGTTGGTTAAATGAAAACTAATAGCATTTTCACAAATATGTGTATATGTTTTGACTGAAGTGTGTCATTTTGCAAACAATCTAGGAATTATGCAAATTGAAACTGTAAAACAGTGTGCACATCCATTAAGCCCTTTTTCAAGGCAGGGTCATTTTCTTGTATCATTTTTGTGATGACTGATTGAAGAGAGTGCCTAATCAATGGTTATGCCCTGTGAATGTTTTAATATTTCCAGGGTTTCATTTTAATTTCTGAAAATGGCATTTCTTATTGGTATTTGCATCTAATGCCACTCTCTAGAAATGCTCTTAAGGAGCAGGTGTTTAATGGTGTTTAATTTTGAGGGATTTGTCTTATGTTTTATGTTATCTTGAGGTTAATTGGTCAGTCTACATGTGTGGTTGGTAAGTGCTTTATACATAAATATTTTGAATATTAAATACATTGGCTTTTGAACTGATTAATTCACTTTTTTTTTCCTCTGTTTTGTCCCAAGTCTCACGGTCAACGCAATTGAAATATATAATAAATACACTACCTTTTTTTTTTTTTTTTTTTTTTTTTTATAGAAGTATCTTATGCTTACCAAAACACAGTAAAATACCAATATTGTGAAATATTATTACAATTTATAATAACTGTTTTCTGTTTCAATGTATTGTGAAATGTAATGTATTCCTGTGATGTAAAGCTGAATTTTCAGCTTCATTACTCCAGTCTTCAGTGTCACATGATCCTTCAGAAATCATTCTAAGATGATTTGATGCTCAAGAAACATTTATCAATGTTGAAAACAGTTTTGCTGCTTCATATTTTTGTGGAAACTATGATAAAGGATTCTTTGATGGATACAAAATTTAAAAGAACAGCATTTATAAAATTTGTAACATTATAAATGCCTTTACTTGTCACTTTAATACCTTTACTGTCACTATATTAAAAGTCATATAATAAAATATAATTTTTTTACTTTTGTAAATAAAAAACAAAATACTTTTTTTTTTGTCTTATGTAAAATTACTTGTCGTCCAGTGTAAAATCAAAATCATCAAGTAAAAACAATTAAGAACCACTTACATAGTGGCCTTAAATCGGCAAAGCTCTAAATGAGCAAAGTCAGCTAATAGCCATTAATTTTTTCCATTTCGCTACCTTCAACATGATGTCCTTACTGCTGTTACAGATGTGGCTCGGCCATCTGTCGCTCTGTTCTCTCTCCGCAGCCCAGAGCTCTGAGGTACGTGCTTGTGGACTGACCTCTGTCTATTACTACATTCAACGGCTGTTGTGATGTTTGTATTCAGACACATTAGGAGGACGTGTCTTTCATATAGTTGGTTTCCTCCTTGTGTCATGGGGCCAATTGCTGGTGCCATTTGGGAGGAGGAAATTAATCTGCCATATGAGCAGGAGAACATTGCATTTATATGTATGAATACATATGTTGGTGGACCGTAATAACTGTGGAGATTGAGCCATTTCCAATAAAGTCTGTTGTGCCAAAATAGTCCTACTGGTTGCATCTGATTAGACGGGGACAGAACAGCTCTGACGTCTGAAACCCTGCCATTACTTTCACAATATGTTCTCTCGCGTTAGATGGAAGGCGGCTGTTACGCGGAAATTGTTTTCCACGTACTCTGGCCTCTACAAATATGGGCAATCATGGCTGCAGTTAGCATTAGTCATTGCCAAATGGCAGCATGGGGACCGCTTACCTCCTCATTACTATAAGAACAGGTCAGGAGGTCACTTCCCTCTCCGAACCGAAACAGGGACATGCACATAATCACTTCCTATTTCAATTACGCATTTAATTCACCGGGGAAAAGCTACAAGAAGTTAATCAGCACTATCTAGCACGACGAGAGGTGTCCTGGTTAGGTTTTAAATGGTTCTGCAAAACATGCTGGAGTAAATTGTTCTAAGCTAAGAGTGTGTTTGAATATGTAGGTAAAAATGTTCCAATCAGAGCATTTTTTCAATGGTAAGTATACAGTTATGAGGAACGGGACTTTGGACCAGTGAATGGGCGGAGCTAATCAGCACCTCAGAAACATAATGTCAGGATTTGACTAGTTAACTTCGTCAGTTAGTCTCTGCTGGTAGATGTTGTAACTACACTATTATGGAGGTAAATGCATCCTTCTTCATTGGCAGCCATTCAAAATAGACCTGTATAATAACATAAATATTACATAAAATATTTACTTTTTGCACATTCACTCATTACAGAAACACCAGGAAGTAAAGTTTCAGAGAGTTTCATTGTGTCATTTAGATCCCAAAGCATGATTAGAGGGCAACGCCAAAACACTTGGAAACTGTTAAAGGACATGATATTTCTGGATAAAAAGCAACAAGAGGACACTTGTAAGAGGGGACTGATATGACATTTCCAAAGATGATTTAGATTCAACAAATATTTCAATAACATTAATGGCAAAACACTACTTGCATTTCAAAGCATGCACCATGTACTTCCTATACAAGAGCTGAAATTTAATATATCCTGAAGTTTCCATGTCTGTTAGACAGTAATTACTCTAATGGAGAAGCTTCGGGTCAGTGAAACACAATGTGGATCATGATACTTCTGGGCATTTTGAGTTGGATAGAATTTGACACTGCTAAAGAAAATCCATTGGATTATTTTTCCGGTCACATTTGGCAATGCAGATACTCCAATACAACAATTTTTTGCAAAAAGCACATTTTCTTCCTCACTTTAAGTAAGAAGAGCTGCTCTGGTCTGGAACAGCAGTGTGGGTTTCCACTCAGCTGAACTTCATCATTCACTTTATCATGGACGAGCAGAAAGCAGCGCACCCACATATATCACCACTGATTTTCAGGCTTTCAAAGTTTGCTAGAGCAAGAATATAGGCTTGGGTGACAATCCTCAAACATTCTCTGTGGCTGACCAAGAATGATAAATTTATTCAGTTACACCTACTGTATATCAAGCATCGTTTGCTCTTCAGTTTACTGCAATAGTGCTAAAATATATATATGGACTAAAATCACTTGAATGCACATCACGTCGTAATTGCGACTGCATAATTAGTTCATTAGCCATAAGGATTAGCCATAAATCAGGAGAATCAGAATCCTGTGGTTTATCTTCACATTTTGTGTGTCCTCAAACATCTGTATTACGCTAACATTACGTTATATAATAAGCTTGTTGCTGAAATATTTTCTTGTAGATTTTTAAATATCTAAAAGTCATCCTCCCAGTGTCATTCACCTTTCTCTTGTGCTGAGTAATTGCTTTCATTACAGTCTTGTATCTCATGGGCTGCATTTTAATTATGATGCAGGATGAATATGAGCAGTATGAACATCATGCCTAGCATAATGATAAATATGGCCTAAAGCATGATGAAATTAATAAAGCTAAAGGTATGAGAAAGAGAGAGAGGTAGAACTTCAGGAAACAAATACTCTTGAAAAACAAGAAAAGACTAAGGCAATACGACACAAGATATGTGTTACTGATGTACTGTAACTATGGTAAAATCATTAAAATACTAGCTATATGTATATACTTATAAGAGCTGTAGTGCTAAAGTATTTTTTTGTGCACAATGTCCTTAAGCAACCTCTTGGAGGGAAATAGTCTAATTTATAACATCAGACACAATGGGTGAGAGCAAAAAGTATGTGCTTTTGCCTGTGGCTAAATTGACTTCTGAGAAAGCACCATTTATTTGTGAATTTAGATGGTGAAGCAGTTCAGTCAGCGAAAGATAAAACAAAACAAAAAGTCATTGCGGTTTCATAATATTAAGAATTTATTTCTAACTATGAATGGAGCAGTTAATCCTGGAATGCATTGCCTGGTTTTCAATAATTACTCACAAATAATAACATCATTTGTATTCATCTAAATATTATGGTTATGTAAATAATAATTTCAACCCCTGCACCACTTTACTGCATGTTTAAAATATTTGCTCATTAATTTTTATTATTTGGTGTTCATTATTACAATTATTGTCGGTTTCATCAAGATCCTGCTGAGTAACTGGAGGGAATTTAGGCTATTTAATTCAGTCTCTATCCATCTTTCTCTGTGTGTAGTGAAGGGGGTGTTATTCATTTTGTTGTTTGAAGCTAATTTTCTTTGTTAGATTGTATAAATGTACTGCATGCTGCGCACACACACACACTCACACACACACACACACACACACACACACACACACACACACACACACACACACACACACACACACACATTCTTGTACATCTATCTTTATGAGGACATTCATTGACACAATGCAATCTCTAGCCGCTTACCCTAACCTTACCCATCACAACTAAGTGCCTAACCCGAACCCTTACCCTAAACCTATCCTTTAATTATAACCTTATCCCTAAAACCAAGTCTTGACCCTCAAACAGGCCTTTAAAGGGGTCTCAGAAAGTGAGGACCGGCCAAAATGTCCTCACTTTACTCTCTTTGTCCTCACTCCAATGGTCTAAAACTCAAACTGGTCCTCACAAAGTTAGTTGTACATTATGGGGACTCTCCATAGGCGTAATGGTTTTTACACTGTACAAATATTCTCTCCCCTACACTAACCCTGCCCCTAAACTTAAAACTTTCTGCATTTGCAGAATAACATGATTTATAAGCTGAAAGAAAACAAGTTGACAAAAAGATTGAATCCAATATTTGGTGATAATATATGTAGTAATTTGCTGACACCAAAGGTGCCAAAGGGTTTTCAACACAGCGTAAGGGTTGAAGTCTTTTAATAACTTTGAGCGTCTTAAGACCCTTGTTTTGAACTGCAGTCCTCATTGAACTGCACTCCATCTAACTGTGTTTGATGTAAAACCGAGTCCTGTGTGAGCGACTCCTCGCTCGTTCTGTGCGGTTCGGTGAGGCATGATCCCTATAGCAGCTGAACTGTGGTGATTGCACACTTGAAGAAACATGAAAGTTTTACTTCAAGCTTGAAGAGCTCAGATGGCAGGCAAATCCCTTAATATGGACTATACGTATAGTTTAGAGTGAACGATTTAGATGTTTTTTAGTCTAGTTTATTTATAATACAAATGTTTTTCCTGTTGATGACTGAAAGTTTTAAAAAGCAAAATATATTTTCATGCTATTTTTAAAAATACATAGGCAAGAGACTTACAGAACATGCATTTATTTTTATAATGGATAAAGTGCATTACCGTCAGGCTATAGAAACAAGTATAAGTAGTCTGATAATGGAAAAGGCAGGGAATGTGGGCATATGAGTACATGTGAGAGTGAGCGCTTGTCATTCTAGTGTGTTGTGACAGATGACAGGAGACGTGCACTGGAGCCGTGGGCTATTTTTACTTCCAGGCATGTGGGCCGGGGCCAAGACCTCAACCACTGGCCAAGATGGGATAGCATTGTCCCTCTGCTGTCTCTTAACATAAACACCTGCCCAGACTCTCAAAATGATTATACACTGCACTGTTTGAGAGCTTCCTGTCAGAGAGAACACATATTCTTTACCTCTGTTACCACTGCTACTCTTTATCTGTACCGCAATCTGAAACATTCATTTTGCCATGTTATTGGACAAACACTTCAAAAGCCCGTGACCTTCAGCTCATGGAGGGTTTTGTTTGTGCATATTTATTTTAACTGTAACACAACCATTGGCAAAATTCTTTAGGATAAGAATTGGAAAAATTTTTGCCTTCTCTCGCCTGAGTGCATTTGGTGAATATTATAATGGTTGTTTCTCTTTGGGAAAATGGGTCTGATTCACTAATAATTGCGTGTATTATTCATATTTATACTGTAAAACTTCTCACGTAAATTATCCGCCTAATTCACAGCCTGTGCATAAGCACATTAATTTGTTACTAACCTTGTTCTGATGTTATTGAATGTAGAGTTTTGTAAGGAGCAACAGCGCCCAAACCATCTCCATACAGGAGCTTTTGTGAAGCTTTTCCTTTACAACCTTTCGCCACTCACACCAACATATCACGCTCCCAATGTTGGGGTAAGTTACTTTTAAAAGTAACGGGTTCAATATTGCGTTACTCCCTAAAAAAGTAACTTGTGTTACTTAGTTACTTTTTGTCAAAAGTAATGTTACATTACTTTTGCATTGCTTTTTCTGGTAACACTTTATTGATTAGTTAGCATCAATAAACTACTTAAGTTAATATGAATTAACAATGAACTATACTTCTTCATTTATTAATCTTAGTTGATGTTAATATCAGCATTTACATGATTAAAATCAGAAGTTGTATTTGTTAACATTAGTTCATGCACTGTGAACTAACATGAACAAACAATAAGCAGCTGGATAAACCCATCACTCAAGAAAAACTGTTGAAAAAAAAATAGGCTGGGTGGTTGCTTTTCATGTCAGTCAGACAGTGGCTGTTTCTTGACCAGAATAAGTATATGTTAATATACGTATATTCAATTTAAAAGTGATGAGAATGAAGAAAAAGGGATGGGGGAAGAAACAGAAGAAGATAAAGTGGGTCAGAAGACACAGTCTTCCATATTTCCTCATCCCTAAGAGTCTTGCTAAGCGTGACTAAAGACTGAAATAAATGGGGTGTGTGAGTGACATATACTAGCATAGTTCCCTATTGCTATTTGATGGCATAGAGCATATGATGGATTTGTCTAGTTTTGTGAAACAATGGTAGCTGTCTAGACTGAGTTCAGGAGCACATGTGTGAATAACAGGAGGTTTGAATTTGGGTGGTTTCATGATTGATGGACATAAACCTCATCAGCGACTCACACTTTTCATTTATAGGGGAACAGAATAGGGCCTGAATCTCTTAAGAAGTTATTGTGATATTTTTCAAAACAAAGGGTCAAGGAGGGACACCTTTAGGGAAACTAAACATTATATGACATTTTATTGCTCTATGCATTATAAATGAGGTTTGAATTAAATCGAGACAAAAATAGTATGCCAGGGTAACAAGGTTGCAAATAAAAGTGTTGCAGATTTAGATTAAAATGTTATGCACTCAATCAAATTTTGCATGGTAGATTTATAAAAATCTATATTTCTCATTAATTGATGTGAGATATTTGTTTATATTTCTATATATTTTATTTATTATGTGGGTAACATGATTGAATAGCTTGACGAATGTACACCTGAAAAGTAGTTTTTTCTCCAATAATGAATTGGATATAAATAAATAAAAATCTGGTCAAAACTATGATAAGGTCATGAATTCTGAGGTGGAACATGCCAAAATCATGATTTTGAGGTGATTCGGACATTTGATGTACTACTTTTCATTAGAAGATAAGTTTATGTAAGGGATAATGTATAGTGAGCCGGTTGTTATAGTGAATAACAACCCCGACAGGCTGAACGGGATCCCGACGCGAAGCGGAGGGATCTTGAATCAGCCTGAAGGGGTTGTTATTCACTATAACAACCGGCTCACTATACATTATCCCGCTTATTACATGGCTACCTACAAAATAAATAAATAATTTGCCACGAATTATTGATTTAAAAAGGGGTTATTGATTTAAAAACGATTGTATTGCTTCCGCTAAAGAAAATAGTCCGTTCCGCGTCCATAGCAACACGCTGTTTTTCATGGCAACGGTCTGTTATACTTCGCAGCGGTCTGTTGTAAAGAAATAACAGACCGCATTCTATATTGGAATTCAGCCAAGCCATGTAATAACTATTAATAAACTTATCTTCTAAATGTAATAAGCGGGATAATGTATAGTGAGCCGGTTGTTATAGTGAATAACAACCCCTTCAGGCTGATTCAAGATCCCTCCGCTTCGCGTCGGGATCCCGTTCAGCCTGTCGGGGTTGTTATTCACTATAACAACCGGCTCACTATACATTATCCCTTACTTATTGTATCTGTTCAATTCACGCTGCTTTAGTAAAATCAAAATGTTCACTATTTTGGTGATGCACATTTTCAATACATTTTTCAATCTAATATAGTTATTTGCACTGTATAATAAAAAGCATTGCTGTTTAAGTAAAAAAAAAAAAGAAAAAGAAAGTTAACTGGTTGTCTTAACATTTTTGAGTTCATTGAAATAAATTGTTTTAGTTCATACAATAAAGGAGATTGGTAATTGAGATTATCTGAACCACATTAATTATCTAAGTTGTTTTGACAGAAGAAAAAAGTTGAGATAACAATTCATGAAAATAATTTTACAGTGTACAAATGAATTTCTAAATATGAAATTGCTAAACAGCAAATGGCCTACCGTTACACTGATGTGACACAGACGGCTAAATTATGATGCGTTTAAATATTTTGATAGTCTAGAGGATTCAGTGAGAATGATTATTGCACAATTGCACATGACATTGAATCAGTCTCATATTGATCCGCGTAAAAGTGTATGGCTGTTTGCACTGGCAGTGATTTACAGTGACAAATCCACATTACATTGTGTATTTTCAATGAGAGTTGGGGATTTCTTCCAATTTTTTAATTAGCGTAAAAATGTAATTTACATAATAAAATAGACAGCACATAGATAAAAGATCAAATGCTTTTTCTCATATCTCCTTGATGCAGATAAATTAACGTTTTCTCTGTGTCCCCTACCACCTCCTCCCAAAAGAGATCATAAATGAAACCATCCATCTAAAAACACAGCTTTATGCTTTCTTGTACTAATGATACAGACCACAAGGGGGTTTACTTTTTGAATATTAATGCAGTGAATCTCTTTAGTTTAACTAATTGTTCCCTTTAGATTGCATGACAGGTTGCGTTGATGCTCACAGAGAACGCAGAAGCTGAGAGGCAGTGAAATCACTCAGAACTGCAGTTATGTGAAAACATGATAATTAGAGCAAAAAGCCCTGATGCCTTCTTTTAGCCAAGCCATCCAGAACACTCAATGTTTATCCCTCATATTTAGAAACCATGTTGATACATGCTCATTTGCACCAGCCGTCCACATTCTTATTCTGACATGACCTTATTAGCCTGTTGGTTATATATATATATATATATATATATATATATATATATATATATATATATTTAATTGCTTGGTTGGGTTGGTTGGTTAATATTCATATATGTGCTCACTGTTCAAGGCTTTTAATCTTCCTAAAACTGTGAAAATGTGTTTATTTTATTTTTTTATACAAATGTTAATTTCATAATCAAAATACGATTGTTTTCATGGGACTTCTGCACTTTAACAGGTTGCATCCTTTATGCTTGAATTACTGCTTAATTAATAACATGAAAAGCCTTGTTTTAAAAAAGAGAGGGAGTCCTGGCTTTCTTTTCATACAGTAGTGTGTAAGTTGAGCTCAGTTGTTGGGTTGCTCATCTGCCAACATTTTAAATGAAAGACACATTCTTTGGCGAGGATATAGAGTAGAGAATAATTCTTTCCAAAAAACGTGCCGTGAGACAAATTCATTTGCAAATGATCTGTAACAATCTGGTAAAGTTTGTTTAGGGAATGTATTATTTGGCCTTTGATACAAATTCCTTTTAATCATATATTCTGCCAGGACCCATTTTTTTTAAAGAACTTTAAACTTGCATTTATAAAACTCTTCAGGGTTCTTTGAGGTATTAAAAACTGATGTCTGGCCAACACTTCTCTTGATTGATATTCTCAAGCCAACAATACAAGAAAATGCTTGAATGCGTGCAACAATACTGCCTTCCAGTCATATTTCACTGCCTCAAGGGTGCTTTAAATGATTTCCCCCCATGTAATTCCCACTACCAGAAAGAAATCACTAAAATGCGTGTCCTAAGAACTCAAACCTTGGACAGAAACAGAAATTCTCTGTCTGTCAGGTTGGCAAGCGTCATTGAAGTGAAGGGTTTTGAAGAGAGAGTTTGTTAGCAAAACACACGTTAGACTTTTTGTAACTTGTTGGCCCAGTAGCTCCCCCTGGCAGCACATTTCTGAATTGCAGTTTGGATGAAGGACATTTTATCTTATCTTTCTCCTCACAGAAGGTGAAATTCTCAGGGGGACTCAGTATATGCTCTAATTCTGCTTTATAAATACATCTCTACAGTCACTGAGTTTCAACACTTAGTCACTTAACATAATTCACGTATCTTTCGTTCCTCCAAAGATCTCTTGTCTGTTTATTTTACCATCTGTTTCGACAATCTTACACTTCCATTGCAGTGCCAAAACTAAAAAGATCATTGTGACCGTTCAGCCTTTCCAATTGCAATTTCCAAACCATTTTGAGATTCTGTTGATTTGAAGTTTCCAATGAACTCCTCATGAAACAAAAACTCAAGAATAATGGGATGTGCTTAACGGTCACTGGTCGTTTTTGATTTCTTTGCTGTGGAGCCATAGAGGACAATGTTAAGTGGAGTTTAGAAAATGTATCTTTCTATGTACGGATGGGACTACAAATGTCAGGAATCAATGAGTAAGTGTATGTATGACAAATTCAATTTACTTGATGCTGTGCTGAATCAAACTTGCCTTTAAACAGATTCAAATGAGCTTATGTTACACACCTCAGCACTCTAATGCATTTAACCCAGACACTATTTTATAACACTGTTTTGACATGCAAATTGAGGTATATGAAAGCAAAACAGAAAAGTTGACTTGCATTGCAAACCGAAGCTTTATTTATCAGGTGATGCTTGTACTACAATTTGTAATTTGTGCAACAAAGGACACAAGGGCAATGTTAATGTCTTCAGTACCAATGCCTCTGAAAATTACATTTATATAATTTACCTGGCTGCTATTGAAACACGCTTTCCATATGAGAGAGCCTTTTTCAAAGAACATTGTAGATTAATCAGTCTATTCCGGGGAATGGCTCAAAAAGCCCAGAGCAATTTGATACACTGATCTCTGGAAGGCTTTGGAAGAAGCATTTATCCAATTCAAAAAGCTTTTCTTTCAGAACTGAGCATAATATCCTTAATGGCTCAGGCCTGATGATGGATTTTCACAGAAAACTGGCACAGTTCTGGACCTTTAGCTCAGACTCTGGAACTACTCAGCACCATTTATAAGGAATCTCGTACTTTAACACCCACCGTCAGTCCGCAGAACGCTGTAATCCTTTAAAAAACAGAAGACATTCATTTACTGACGCCTTGATCTGCAAGTGCAGTTGTAATCGGTCAACGTCACGTTCGGTTTTATGGCTCCTGTAGCTTTTTATCAGGCCTGAGAGAAGTCACTTTTTTTTCACAGTTCACTGCTGGCTTTGGTGTGCATGGGAGTCTGGACAGCTGGACCTGCCAGAAAATACACCTCAGGGAATAGTCAGTTCCCATTCGACTACTGTTCACGCTGGCTGAAGGTCAACGTTTATTCAAAATATTGGACCAGAGAGAAAATTTATTGGCTTTCCTGAGCAGAAATAGATTCATTTGCTAGTATTACTTTGTTTATGTCGGGAGAATTTTGCCTGCTTGGTCGATTAGCATAAGTGCCCTGTTAAAAATAACCTGTTAAATTTACAGTGAAAAATTGGCTGATGTGGGGGCCAGAAATTCAGGTGTTAGGGGATGACACATTAGTGCCTGTATATTTTACAACATATAACTGTATATTTCATTACGTTACTGTTAATATACGAAATCTGAACTACCGAAATCTGCTATCCACCTTAAAATCTAATTATAACCACCATAATAATACAGGTGATATAATAGAAAACCACATGATGAATGAGTTAATTGTCCATAAAACATGGTCAGTACTTGTATGTAGATGGTGCACAAGGTCATACACACATAGACAAAACATCATGGTATCACACATGACACTAAAAATGCAAAAAAAAGTTAACTAAACAGAAAATGCAACACAAAACCCTTTACGGACTATACAAAAAAAAAAAAAAAAATGCAATTAAATCATATGTGATGTGTCACACAGGGACTTCTGGGAATGGACCTTTACTATTTTTCACTGTAAATGATATGGTCATTTATAGATTTTACTTGCTAAACCCATAATCGTGACAGTATTTTACAGTGAAATCAGTTGATACTAGACAACATTCCTAAAATCCTCAGAAAATTTAATCCTAACAAAATCCCTCAAAGTTATCCCTAAAATCAGAGGGAAATGATAGGTGAATAACACTGATGTTGAAGCACCTAACCCTGGTTGTAAGCCTTAACTTGACATAAACTGTAAACGTGTGCCTCAAATCTGATTGGTTGATTGAAATGTTACAGGATCATTAAAGTTGTTGATCCTGGAACGTGTTGCCTTTGGTGAGATCAGGTTCTGCATGTTAGCCAATAAATAAATGCTATTGGACTTTTGACTTTTTGCTGAAATGTTGACAATGTAACTAGCTCCTCCCCAATATAAGGGCATATATTATAGATTTTTGGAAAATAAATTATTTGTTGACAGTTAACATTTGGTTTGACTGTAAAAAATGATTCTTGCTCTTTAAAGTTTGATCATAACTGTCTTTCTCCTAGGGAGAAACACTGAAAGAATGAACAGTGACCTGTGTTGTTTACTCATTTGACTCACCAAAGCTTATCTTCAAAGTTGGGCAATGAACTTTGCATTGGGACAGAGTTCACAGTAAACAGGGGCATCTAGGAGCTGGGGAGGAAAAACATGTCTTTTGAAGTTTTGCAATGTTGTTTTTTTATCCTTCAGTGCATGGGTGTCACTTTGTTTTAAGAGGAGGTGGGGTCACAGCAATGCAAAAGCTTAGCTCATGGATATTAATTAGGTTAGGTTGTGTACCATCATGCCAACTTTCCATTGTGATTAGACGTGCCAATGCTCCTCAAATATGACATGATGTAACAAGTTTTGATACATAGTCATGTGATGCTTTTGTTTTTGTTATTGGTCTGAAGGTCAGGCTTAAGTACCATTTAGTCATTTATCAAAACGGGAATGTCAGCAAAATTGCAATGACATCCATATGATATGTTGAAAGATTGAGTTTTGGATGCCAGCATTCTTTTTGATCATAAATTCGCAGACACAAACATGTGTTTTATTTGATAGCATCACACTTACATCTGTCTCAGTATTTTGCGGGTCAGATGATTCGTTGGTCTGGAAACCCCTTGCAAGTTGCAATTCCAAACGAAGACGAAGACGAAGACGCGGACTGAACTTAAAGTAAGAATAAAGTTAGCAAATTAACAGTTAATGTTACTTGGGTTGGTAGATTCTTTAGTTTACAGTTTTCAAATTGTTGTACAAAAACGAGGTTTCAAATGTAATTTGAAGATTGTTGTATGTGGATTTTCTAATTAGCATTAGCCTAGGCCTAACTTACCATGTAGTCAGGTCCCAAAATAGATACATAGCCCTGGATAAGATGCAGTAGGCATTTTTGAGGAAAAGTACTTCAAGTGTTGTTTCTATATGATTTTTAGGTGCTGAATCCATTTCTGCCATATAACAAGTTGTAAACGTCACTGTTTTGGCATAAACAATAAAAACAAAATGGCTGCCAAAAAAAAAAAAGTTTTAATGCATTTATTGCAGTTTAAACATTAAACATTAGAACTAAAACTATGCATTCTCAGAATATTTAAACATGTAAACAATGAAAAAACAACATTAACATGAAAGGGATAGTTTTTAATGGCTGCTGGAATTATGCCAAGGTACACTGGGAAGCATATATCAGTGGAAATATGCAATTATGCCCAGCCCGAAGGGGGGGACTTGGAATACACATGACCCCAGGGGGCTGCATATTGAGAATCACTGGGGTGTCCAGCCGCAAGTGGAATATTTCAAACCCAGGGGTGGCAAGGTAGCTTGCCGAGGGAAAGACACATGCTCAGAGAGGCTTACAGTGGACTAAACACGTGGGGGTTGCCCAGAGGCCGTGTTAGGTGTCGCCCAGCCTGCAGATCTACATATGTCTGTTAGCGAGGCGCCATGCGCTAGAGCCCAAGAGGATGCCACACTCCGGGTGGAGTGGGCCGTCACATCAAGGGGGCATGGTCGACCTTGCTGCTGGTAAGCCAAAGCAATGGCGTCCACTATCCAGTGAGACAACCTTTACTTGGAGAGAGCCTTTCCCTTCAGCTTCCCACCATGACAGACAAAGAGCTGGTCTGAAGTCCTGAAACAATGCATCCTGTCTACGTAAGTATGGAGGGTGCGTACTGGACAGAGCAGTGCCAAGGCTGGGTCTGCGTCCTCCAAGGGCAGCGCTTGCAGGTTCACTACCTGGTCTCGAAAGGGTGTGGTGGGAACCTTGGGCACATATCCAGGCCGGGGTCTCAGGATCACGTAAGAGTTAGCCGGTCCAAATTCCAGGCACGCTTTGTCACCCAAAAATGCCTGCAGGTCCCCTACCCTCTTGATGGAGGCCAATGCAACCAGGAGCACTGTCTTCATTGACAGGAACTTAAGCTCCACTGATTGCAAAGGCTCAAAGGGAGCACTCTGCAGAGCAGTTAAAACCACAGAGAGGTCCCAAGAGGGAACGAGAGGAGGGCGAGGAGGATTCAGTCTCCTCGCTTCTCTCAGGAAACTGATGATCAGGTCGTGCTTTCCAATGCACTTACCATCAACTGCATCATGATGTGTGGCAATGGCGGCACCATACACTTTCAGGGTGGAGGGAGACAACCTTCGCTCCAACCCTTCTTGCAAGAAGGAAAGCACGACACTGATCGGGCCTTTCGTGGGTTCTTTAAGTTTAGAAGAACACCAGTTGACAAATAAGTTCCACTTCAACGCATAGGCATGTCTCGTGGACGATGCTCTAGTCTAGCGGAAGTGATGGTAGCCACCACCGCTGGTGGTAGGGTACTCAAACCTGCCTCGTCCCGTCCAGGAGCCACACATGGGGGTTTCAAAGATCGGGACGAGGGTGTCATAAGGTGCCCCGTCCCTGAGAAAGCAGGTTCTTTCTCAGAGGAATTGGCCAGGGAGGTGCTGTCGCGAAGAGTACTAGTTCTTGGAACCAGGTGCGGTTGAGCCAATACGGGGCAACCAAAATTACCTGCTCCTCGTCCTCCCTGATATTGCGCAAAGTCTACGTAAGAAGGCTCACTGGGGGAAAACGCATACTTGCAGAGGCCCCGCGGCCAGCTGTGCGCCAGTGCATCCGTGCCGAGCGTGCCCTCGGTCAGAGAATAAAACAGGTCGCAGTAGCAAGAGTCGTGGGAGGCAAACAGATCGACCTGTGCGTCCTCGAACTGATCCCAAATCAGATGAACCGACTGGGGATGGAGTCCCCATTCTCCAGCGAGAGGCCGAAACCGAGACATATCAGCTGCACGGTTCAGGTCTCCCGGGATATAAATGGCTCGAAGCGACCTCAGATGCTTCTGACTCAATATGAGGAGGTGGCGAGCGAGTTGCGACATACGGCGGGAGCGCAGACCACCTTGTCGGTTGATGTACACTACTGTGGCGGTATTGTCTGATAGGACTAATACGTGCTGACCCCTGAGCAACGCACAGAAGCGGTGCAGGGTGAGACGTACAGCCAGCAACTCGAGGCAATTGACATGCCAAAGGCGCTGGGGTCTTGTCCAGGAGCCTGCGGCAGCATGTCCATTGCACATGGCGCCCTAGCCCATTATGGAGGCATCTGTTGATACAACAAGATGTCAGGAAACTCGTTCTATGGGCACTCCAGCCCATAGAAAACTGAGGTTCGTCCACGGGGTGAAGGTCTGACGGCAGTTACTGGGACTCGGAGCGTGCCGTGTTGCCATGCCCACCTCGGGACTTGATTGCGAAGCCAAAGCTGAAGCGGTCTCATATGAAGCAAGCCGAGCGACGTTACTGCGGCTGCGGATGCCATATGCCCCAGGAGCCTCTGAAATAGTTTCAGTGGAACCGCACTCTTGCCCTCGAACTGACGAAGGCAAATTAGCAGTGACTGCGCGCGCACACTCATAAGCTGCACGCACATGGCGACCAAGTTGATTTCCATACCGAGAAAAGAGATCCTCTGCACGGAGCAGAGTTTGCTCTTCTCCCAGTTGACCCGAAGGCCCAGACAAGCTAGGTGCCGCAGCACTAGGTTCCTGTGTTCGCAAACCTTGTCTCGAGAGTGAGCTAGGATCAGCCAGTCGTCGAGAGGAACAAGGGCTACCTCGACAACCTTTGTGAAGACGCGAAGAGACAGGGCTAGCCCGAAAGGGAGAACCGCGCACTGGTATGCCTGCCCCTTGAATTTTATATATATATACTGTATATATATATATATATATATATATATATATATATATACTGGTATGCCTCATTTGCATATGTAAACATGACATTTCAGAAAACTTGTAATACAAAAAATGTCTGTCTCTATGTAAGTGAAAAACTGGAAAGGTTTTATGGTGATATCTATAACTTAAAATTTTTACCCTATCCACCTGTAGTGTTTTGGCTGTGAATAATGCACCTATTGTTTCAATGACAATTACAAGAAAATGGGACCCTTATTTCAATGTTATACGGTGGATCCTTATTCAGGAGACATTGAACTTTCTAAAAATGTGGTATAACAACTTTTCCTCAAAAATGCCTACAGGGTTACACAATCTTGAAGATTCGGACCTGACTAATGTGGTTACGCTGATAGGTTGCTTTACTTGTAACGTTAGCTTAACGGTAGGCCTAATTGAAACTTTGCAAGTGGTGATAATAAAATAGTTTGTTCTAGTGTAATTTGAAGCTCACATTAGAATACACAGCCATGAAATAAGGGATGTAAGTTAGTGTAAGCACGTGGATTTTCAAAACATCCATGAATAATGTAAGGTAACGTCATTTCTTTTCAATCTGGGTCTTATTAAAAAAATATATGTTTTTGTGTTTAAGTGACTGATGGGAACAACAATCTTTGTTGGCAGTTTGCAGAGGCGAAAAAAATAACAGTTGGCCTACATTAATGGGCAATTGCGTATCTTTAACTTACATCCACAAAACCTGCTTATTCGCCACTGACATGCTCAGATTATTATTCTAAGACTGTCTGACAACATTATGGAACGGATCCCTACAGAAGTCGACATACATGTTTGTTATGATCCTTTTTATTTAACCCGTTTACGTAGAAAGATTATTGTTTAATATTCACTGCACCTTAAAACATTTACCTGATCGGACTCCAGATATTTGGACACTATTTATGATAAAAGTTGTAGTGACATTAATTTATTAATTTGTCAAATATTGCAAATAATCCATTTATTTGTTCAAAAGATACAATTGACAGCGTCCATTAGGACTCTTCCAAGCGTGCGCGCATTTGTAGAAATATCGATTTAGTTTTCAAACTATTTCGTCATACAGAATGCATACTCCATTTACCACTGAACTACGCGAGCTGAAAGAGCGCTTACAATTGTCAATCATCTTACGTGACCATAATCCTGCCTTCTGCATGACGCATTCCCTGTACTCTTTTCTCATAGCTCTGAGAGAAAACAAACACAAAGAAACATTTGATATGAAACTAAAGACAATTAACTGTCTGATCGGCAGGTCAACTACCTGCAGTTTTTGTGGAGAGAAAAAAACGTGAAACTATTTTTTTAATTCTAGTTATAGTTAAATGATTTGCTACGATTTGGGTTTCTTGCATTGTTCAGTTACTAACCATAACACTGTGTCCTTACCAGGTTATTCTACTGACAAGTTGACTACATTGGATAAAGGTATGTAACTTTCAATATATTGTATTTAAATTCTATAATAAATGTAGTGAGGAAACTAGGGGTGAAGTTATAACTCAGTTAGCTCATGGGCCAGACAAAATTTCAAAATTTTTCATTTCAAAAGGCAAAGTTCCAGTTTTCCTGTTTGTTCTTTTTTTTTTTTTTTTTTTTTCATTTCACAGAACAAATTTATAGTCCTGTCAAAAATTTCGTCAAAAAAGTGACTTATTAACGTGTATGCACCATATGTTGATAGCTGCTCAAAGTCTGCCATTGCATTAGTTGCATTGCATTGCATGGTAATCTATTTTTGTCTTTCCAGACATCAGGCCACCTAAATGTTGTTCCTAGTGTTTTTCTAGTTGGTATTCTGTTTCTGTTTCTTTTTCACTGTGTCTCTAATTCTTTCAGTATCTGAAGAATAGATGTCTCTCCATCTCTCTTGGTCTCTTTCTCAGATCGAGGAGGAATTCTGGAGGATCACACTGAAGCCACTACAGTCCACATTCTTTGGGAAGTTGGACGAATACACGCCTAAATTGTTGAGACTCTACAGGGGGACGGGAGGAGCTGTAGGGAAGAAACTTGATGAGACCCTTGAAATCATGAATGAGGCATGTACTTTTAAAATTGTAGGAGTTACTTTAATGTTGTAGCATTCCGATATCTGTACTTAAAGGGTCACACAAAAATTGAATTTCTGTCATTAATTTCTTACGCTCATTTCGTTCCAGAATCGTAAGACCTTCTTTCATCTTCGGAACACAAATTAAGTTATTTTTGATAAAAATCTGACAACTTTCTGACCCTCCATAGACCGCAACGTCATTGCAACTTTTAAAGTCCAGAAAGGCGGTCAAAACATTGTTAAAATAGTCTATGTGACTCCAGTGGCTCAACCTTAATGCCATGAAGAGGCGAGAATACTTTTTGTGCACACAAAAATAATGATATTATTCAACTATTTAATCTCTTCTATGTCAGTCTCTTACGCTGTTCACGTAGTAAACACAGCATTGCCTTTCGGTGTTCTACTTCAAAACGCCGGCTTAGTATTGGCCTCTGGTTGGCCAGCTCCTGCGTCAGCACCACATGCATTTATCATTGTGCTTACGTGAACAGCATCGGCCAGTATACTCGTCACTTCATCACATTAAGGTTGAGCCACTGTAGTCACATGAACTATTTTAATGATACTTCCTTTCTGGGCCTTGAAAGTGGTTATGACGTTGCTGTATATGAAGGACTGAGACAGCTCTCAGATTTCATCAGAAATATCTTCATTTGTGTAATCTTACGGGTTTAGAGCAATGAGGATGAGTAATTGACAGAATTTTAACTTAAAGGGTTAGTTCACCTGGAAATTAAAATTCTGTCAGTAATTACTCACCCTCATGTCGTTCCAAACCTGTAAGACTTTCGTTCTTCGGAACACAAATTAAGATATTTTTGATGAAATCTGAGAGCTGTCTCACTCCTCCATAGGCTGATTGGTAATTGCATCTATCAAGGCCCAGAAAGTTAGTAAAGACATTGTTAAAATAGTCCAAGTGACTACAATGGCTCAACCTTAACTTTTTGAAGCGACAAGAATACTTTTTGTGTGAAAAAAACCACAAAAATAACATCTTTATTCAACTATTTATTTTCTTCCGTGTGGGACTCTGATGTTCACGAAAGCCCCACGACGCATGCGCGAGAATGTAGATGACGTCCTGACATAGCCGGAAGCACTTCACTGTCTGTTTACAAGCAGGGGACATACTGTGTATGTAAGCTATTTGAATTCGACATTGATTATGCTTTAGGTCTCGATGTAGTGTATAAAATGTTTTTTAAGTGTTTGAAATCTGCAGACATACTTACAAAGACAAAGTTACAAAGTTTTATGTACAGTGCGCATCATCCTCTGCTTGTAAACAGACAGTGAAGCGCTTCTGGCTATGAGGACGTTATCTTCAGCATCTTCTCAGTTCTTGCACATGCGTTGTGATGCTCTCATGAACTCACGTCAGAGTCCCACACGGAAGAAAATAAATAGCTGAATAAGGTCATTTGTTTTTGTTTGTTTTAGCGCACAAAACGTATTCTCAACGCTTCATAAAGTTAAGGTTGAGCCACTGTAGTCACTTGGACTATTTTAACAATCTCTTCCTTTCTGGGCCTTGAAAGTGGTCATGATGAGCTCTCAGATTTCATCAAAAATATCTTAATTTGTGTTCCGAAGATGAACGAAAGTCTTGCGTTCAAATCAATGTGAAAAAAATTGGGCTTAAATCACAACACTGCTCAAAACTACCACAGCAACCACGTAATCCCACCCAAATCCTGACAACACGCAGCACATTCTTCAAGTGACTTTCAATCTTCGATTGACTTGCGTTCTTCGAGTGACTTTCATGCACAATTTTTACATAAGTATATGGATCAAAACTACCACAGCAACCACGTAATTCCACCCAGATTTCTGTTCAGAGGGAGAGCAAAGAGCTAAATGCATTCTTCACATTAGCAAACAAAAAGTAGGTTAAATTCTCTCTGGTATATTTCACAGGTTTGTGATGACGACGATGCTGCAGCCATCCAAGAGGCCTTCACTTCATTTTTGCTCGACATCTTTGTGGTCAGCAAAGCCAGAGATGGTGGTCTTGAGAAGCCAGAAGATTGTGTGAGCGTGTTGTTTTAAAGTCTTAGAGTATGTTACTGTACAGGACTGAAAAACACATCTTTATAGAAAATATTATGTAAATGTTTATTTTTCTGAAGACAATAAAGCCTTGTGAACTTTCACTTAATGAGTTTTCCTCTAGCACCACCATGAAGCACAATTTTCTGTTGTACACAATGTCTCAACCTGTGAGATGAATATATTTTATTATACTTTTTTTATACTGACCTTGTCAGTTTTTACTATCAAATGGCCAAATGTCAGCTTTATGTAATGTAATAACTAGATTTTCATATTTGATGAGTACATTCCACATTCAAACATTCCAAGTACCAGTGTTGAACTTTTACTATAGTAGTAAAAAATGTACTATTTGCATTTATACTTTCAGTAGAAATACTCAGTTGCTAATTATAAAATTTGAGTACTTGTAACTCTAAAATACACTAACAAATTTTGAAAACAGTAGATCCCACTTGAAATTTGGAATCTGGAAATGTAAAAATTAAGTTGGATTCAATCAAAAATAAACATTTAGAACTCTTAAAGTTATGTAGATCACACACACAAAAATGACTAGAGCAATGCTAAAATTAAGTTAACTTTATGTACAAATTTTAAGTTAATTAAATAAAAAAATTAAGTTAACTTTATGTACAAATTTTAAGTTAATTAAATAAAAAAATTAAGTTAACTTTATGTACAAATTTTATTTTAACAAACAGAAAAGTTAAGTAGTTTGTACAAAGACTAGTCTTGTTGGATCTACGTAATAAAATTATGCAAAAGAATTCATCATATTTTTTAAGTAAATCAAGCAGAGAATTTTTATCAGTGTAGTACAGAAGGATTTATAGTACATAGAAATGAAAAATTAAGTCTCTGAATTATATACTGCAACTTTTCCCGGATTTTATAAAGTGTCACCATATGTTTCAGCGTCATCTCTGGGCGTATGAAAAATTAAAGGGATAGTTCGCTTTGAAATAGGATGTTGGTATGTTTTAGCTTACATCAAGGGCATCCAAGATGTGTCTTTTTTTCCGCAGTAGTTTCAATTTTGATATTTTTAGGTCTAACCGTTCTTGTCTTTCAGTCATTTAATGCAGGTGTATGGTCACTGTCTCAAAGAGCATGCACAGAGTCCAAATTAAAACAATTCCCCATTGTCCAAATTAAACAATTCCCCATCGTAAGTACACATTGATGGCCTAAGACACGAAACGAGCGGTTTGTGTGAGAAAACGAGCAGTATTTATATCGTTTATACCTCTTGTAACACAGCCACGTCCAAGTGATCTGAGGGCGCGAGCGCATCCTGGTGTGTGACGTGTACGCAGACTGGTGCATAGATATAGACTGGTGCATAGATATATACACTAGATGTCGCCTTGTCTACGGCAGTTCATTGGAACGAATGTCTTTAAGGCGACATCTAGTGTATATCTCTATGCACCAGTCTGTGCACACGTCACACAGCAGGAAGCGCGCGCCCTCGGATCACTTGGACGTGGCTGTGTTACAAGAGGTATAAACGATATAAATACTGTTCGTTTTCTCACACAAACCGCTCGTTTCGTGTCTTAGGTCATCAATGTGTACTTACGATTGGGAATTGTTTAATTTGGACGATGGGGAATTGTTTTAATTTGGACTCTGTGCTTGCTCTTTGAGATAGTGACCATAGACCTGCATTATATGACTGAAAGACAAGAACGATTTGACCTAAAAATATCAAAATTGAAACTACTGCGGAAAAAAAGACACCTACATCTTGGATGCCCTTGAGGTAAGCTAAAACAAACCAAAATGTAATTTCAAAGTGAACTATCCCTTTAATACTGAGTACTTCAAATTTTAAATCTATGGTCCAAAACCCAGACCCTTGGATCATAATGAATCCAAGTGAAATGCATTGTTTGAATTGAATCACTTCAACTGAGACATAGCCTGTCCTCTCAAATTAACATGCTTGCTTGGTAATTATTAATACTTCCCTAGTAGGAAAGTCACTCATCATGGGGTCAATAACCCTTGACAGCGGTATTTATTTATGCTTGGCATTTCAGTGGCACTCATTAACAGATGCATCCGTGGGCCCGATGACTCCCACACAGCGACTATTACTGCGGTGTCACCGTAAGCAAGGGATCAGGATTCTACACGTGAATGGCTTGAAGCAGAAGGACAGCGTACGGGTTGAGTGGAGTCAGGGGAGCTTTATGAGGAGGCTGTTAGTCAGGATTAAAGGAAGAACTGTTTTCAGTCATATTTTAAGTGAATGACAAAAATTCTGCCATTTTTTACTCACTCTTTTGTCACTCCAAGCCTGTATGTTGTTATTTTTCCATAGAACACAAAAGGAGAATTCACGAGAATCTTCAAGAATTTTACAAAATTCTCTTTTCCATATAGGCTTACATTGTGTAATGGCTATTGCTGAATTTGGAACTGCGTACTAGTATACTACTACTTTTACCATATCTTTCTGGCAGAAATAGTTAGAGTAGTATCACAGACAGCAACATGGTGTCGGCCCTGATCCGGCCCACGTCTGGTACGCGTTGAATCCATATGTGTCAGATGTGGCCCGGATCTGGGCCGACACTATGTTGCTGTCTGGGATGCATTTGATGGTATGTCGAATTCAGCATCTGTCACTATAGCGTCAACAAAGAAAAATGTTTTCTAAACCCTTCTAATTCTGCCATTGGTCAAACAAACAGATAGTCCCACCCACAACTCATGCCATTGGTTGAGAAACTGGTGCTGCTTCAAAAATCACACACACACACACACACACACACACACACACACACACACACACACACACACACACACACACACACACACACAAACAGGCGCACATATCTTTGTGGGGACTCTCCATAGACGTGGTTTTTATACAGTACAAACTGTATATTCTGTCCCCTTACACTAACCCTACCCCTAAACCTACCCATCACAGAAAAGTTTCTGCATTTTTACATTTTCAAAAAAATATCATTTAGTATGTTTATTAACCCATTTCCCTCATGGGGACCGCTGGCTGGTCCCCACAATGGAGGTGATCTCAGGTTTTACTATCCTTGTGGGGACATTTGGTTCCCACAATGTAATATAAACAAAAACACACACACACACACACACACACACACACACACACACACACACATTCTCTCTCTACCAAAAGTTTGGGATCAGTGAGATTTTTTTAAGGTGATATCTCTTTTGCTCACCAAGGCTGTATTTATTTAATAAAAAAACATTTATATTAATACAATTTAAAATAATTGTTTTCTATTTTAATATATTAAAATGTAATTTATTCCTGTAATGGTAAAGCTGAATTTTCAGCATCATCAGTCCAGTCTTCAGTGTCACATGATCCTTCAGAAATCATTCTATTATGATGATTTGATGCTCAAGAAACATTTCTGAATATTATCAATGTTGAAAAATGCTGATATTCTGATATTTTTATGAAAATCGTGATACATTTTTTTTCAGGATTTTTTCAGGATTCTTTGATGAATAGAAAGTTCAAAATTTATTTGAATTTATTTATTTGAATAAAATTTATTTAGCATTTATTTAAAATAGGAATCTTTTTTGACATCTGTTTTGTCAGGGTGTGTCTGTAATGGTAGCACGATGATGGAAAATCCAAAAGAAACTTTATTTTTTAACCAAACGAACACGTAGATCACAGGAGAAATCACAGAATAACACAATACCATAAACACTGAACAGAAATAACACAGTCTAATAACACAGTCTTAACACAGGGAAATATATATATATATATATACGCGCGTGTGTGTGTGTGTGTGTGTGTGTGTGTGTGTGTGTGTGTGTGTGTGTGTGTGTGTGTGTGTGTGTGTGTGTTGACACTAGTGACAGATGCTGAATTCAGGGTTTTAACATTTAATTGTGTGACTAAGCGAACATTGCAGTTGCTCTGTGTGAGGCTTTCAGTGTAATGATGGACCTCCCAGTGATTCTTCACACACAAAAAATAAATCACACAGCAGAGGGGAGCAGATTTCCACAGACGAAACACAGCAATGGGTCTTATTCACAGCGTGTTTGTTACATGATGACTTTGTGATGGTGCATGTTTCCATATCCTAATCTTTAGGTTTACGAACATGATATCCAGATGCAGAGGACATTGTGGGATTGTGTTTGTGCCATGACACTGTATATGATGAGTGAGTTAGAGCACTGCCTGAATTTTCTTTAGGTCCCCAAATGCAGAGCTTCTTTGTGTGTATTCAGTCATACACATATTTACAGACCAGTCAATTTCATTAAAGCTTTCGGTGTCTGAGAAGTGTTGTCACACACCATTTGTTTGATATAGCTGTTGGATAAACCCACACATGACATTCAGATAACAGTCAACTATATCAGATATAAACAAAGAGTTCTCGGGACAAGGGTAGTTTTCATAAATGTCAGGAGGTCTGGTCACATCTATTTTAGATGTTTTCATTTTATACAATGTAATATTTACAGGAATAGTTTATTTTGGCCAGAACAATGGTTTGATATTTTTGTTACCTTTTGCATTGAAGCTGTTGAAATTTTGCAGGGAAAAAAGGCTATTAAGCAGGTTTCATTGTGACAACTTACCCCATATAGTGTAACAACATGCCCTGCTATTGGGGCATGTTGTCACAAAAGGGTAATCTGTTTTGTGTCCTGTATCTTTTTTTTTTTTTTTTCTTGGACAATATTGGTGCTTTGCATAAATTATCTTAAAAATAAACTTAGCCTGATAAATAGTTGTAAAATTATACAGTTGTTAAAAAAGTTGTAAGTTGTAAATTAAACAACCCAGGTGAAAAAGACGTACTATTAAATATAAAAATGTACTTGAGTATGTTTTTAGTACAATACAAATATACTTTAATGCATTTTTAATACATTTAACACGTCTTTTTCACCTGGGAAGATTATGTTTCATTAAATTATTCCGTTTTTTTTGTTTGTTTTTTTTGTTTTTTTTTTCACTGTCTAGTAAACATGTTTTAGTAGCTACTTGGAAGAAAAAAAGTAGTGTATAAAATAAAAGTCTAGACCTTTGTCACATTAAGTATCATATTTGTAGAATACATCCGTCTCATTGCCTGTATTTGATACTGTCCTTTAATTAACTGTAATTCAGTGGTCGCTGCATGGGCTGAGTGTTGACGTCAGGCTGATGATGATGATGTTGCAGACACGCGCTCCGCAGCTTCACTTTGAGCGCTTCATTCTGCTCGTGCGCTGGAACTATGTGTGTGTGTGCGCGCGCGTGTGTGTCACCATAGACCAGTCACACCAAACCTGAAGAGCAGACTGATATTCTCCGAAGGATTCATCTCGCATCAATCCATTCAGGATTGGATTACGTGTTTAATCCTGCGCTGGGATTCAGTTTTGTTCATCTGAAGATGCCCGCTTGTGGAACGCAGATTGGGGACTTTCGCAGAATTAAACGAGCTAAAGGTAAAACACTTTTGATTTATTCCTCATCTGTGACCTTTGCGAGTAGTTTAAGTTTTATCCTGGATAGTTAAACTACACAAAGTTGCATCTTTTGCTTTGTGTTTCAGAGAAAGGGAAGTTGAAGTTCAGTAAAAGCAACATTTGTAGCTCTTATTGGTTATCGATAGCATATGCGCATATTAACATAAAACTTGTTGGAGAAAAAAATAAGTAGCCTATCACCTAAAGGAAAAAATCTATCGGTTTAATGTAGGTTACTCTTGCGAAAGACAACTTAAAAACAGGCTGTCTGATTGCTTAACTCATACTTATCATGCAGGAGATTGTGATAGGACAAACCAGCTAAGTTATGTAACCATATAGACTACCCAGAGAAAACAATAGCCTAAAATAATATTTTCTGAATTTGATGTTCTTTTTTTTTCTTTTTCTTTTTTTTTTTTTTTTGCGTCGTATGCGATCATGAAGAGCCTAACTTTCAGACGTCTATTTTGCATGTTGGCCTACACTAAATGAAAGCAATTCAATTAAATTCTAAAGTTGTTTATTAGATAATATAGATTATATCCCATTGAATTGAATCCACGGCCACCCCTGAGGCTGACAAAAAAATGAGAGAGGCATTTTCGAGTGAATAACCAGCTTAGCAAATAATCACCAAATACGCAAAGCGCGAGCTGGAATAACTGAGGGATCACTTGCAGTTTAAATGTGTCGATATATATTTATTTAGCCTACAATATATCGCTACCTAATCTGCAAGATTAGATCCCTTTCGCGTCTTTGGTGATTATTTGCTAAGATGGTTATTTAGGCTACTCGAAAATCCCTCTCTCATTTTTTGTACTGTAGTTTAGCTGATTGTTAAAACTCATTCTGAAATGTTTCTTCATCGATTTGTACTGGAAACGGCTGTCTGTCACTACAGAATTTTCCACGGTTGTGGTTGCGTTTTGCTGGTATAGGCTATTTGTTCAGTTCAGGTTCTCTTCTAACTGTCAGTTAGTGAAGCGGTCTTCACACACCTCACCTGCACTTCAATTGTCTAGAAGAGTTTATCTCTCATCCATCTTTGATTAAAACAATAAAAAAAGCATATAAGCACCACCACTATACACTTAAAATATAGTCTACATGGTTCGGCTGCAGGTATTACATCTGAGCAGCTTTTCAGTACCACAACTTGATTTTATACAACAGTTTCGATAAAAAGACATTGAATAATTTACATGTCAGACATTTTGGCCATTTTATATATGGGTCAATGAAAAAAGTTCCAAAGGAAACATACATTTTGCTTGTCACTAATCAATGCACAGACTCCACAAGCCTTCAGATTTCAAATGAATCGATTTTTTTGTAATGCTCTGAACAACAATTCGGAAGAGAAAATTCGAAACCATTGTTTGCCATTCGGGTTCTGTCGCTCAGTTATCTGTGCCCAGCTATGACTTCAGAGGCCTTCTAAAAAACCTGCCACACCACTCAAATAATTTTTACATTTTCCCAAATAGTTTAATTTTTCAGTTTGTGCTGTTACACTTATTTCATACAGGCACCTGGAAACTTATATTGAAGTGCAAAAATATTTGTATGCAAGTTTTGTCTGTAGTGTGAGTAGATTGTTTGTAGTAGTACTGTTTTGAACTTGAGCTCACCCGAACAGAACAACACATTCTATGTGCAAGACCTGCACTTTGTCCTAATTGTGACACAATGTGGCATGGTGCTTCTTGTCCAATGTGCGACCCCCTTTAAAGGAACAGTTCACCAAAAATACAAAGTTCCGTCATGAAACTCTAGATGGCGCAGGCTGATAGGTCCTTAATCTGCTGTAATAACATCATCTCTATAATAGGGCACAGCTGATTGGTTCCTGCCGTATCAGTAGCCAATGAGCTCGCTGCTCAACCTTCAAATACTTATGAAGTATTTTCTGCATTTGATGTAGCAGTTTCAGCATGCTTTCAGAAATCCTCCACCTTCCCCAGCTCCACCTGTATAGTTCTATACGGGTAAGTTTGACATATTGTACAGCCGCAGCATGTCTTACTTGCTCACAGCTGTGTTTTTTGTGTATATTAGCAGTGGCAAGTCCCATATTTGCTCTGCAGCAGCAGCAATAACCAAAAGCAGCAGCATCTATTCCGCCAAGACCAACCATATTAATATTGTCATATCCATGGCCATGCCAAATACTCTGAGAGTTGTCATGATAGAAATTAAATTTGTGCCATACTTTACTAACTTTAATGTAATTCCAAACCTGTTAGACTTTGTTGCATGCAGAACAAAAAAGATGAAAGAGGCCTGTCAAAACTTCATGATGAACGAGCCCGATCTCACGGGAAAACGTACAAATTCTACGAGGTGGCTTATTCGTACGAATTCATACGACCTGACTCGTACGAATTAGTACGTTTTTTGCAAAATCGTACATATTTTACGAATTGGCCAATTCGTATGAATTCATACGAATGACCTACCCCTGACCACGCCCCTAAACCTACCCATCACGTGGGTTTAGACAAATCGTACAAATTCGTACGAGTGAGGTCG
Organism: Scardinius erythrophthalmus; assembly: GCF_964197995.2. Taxonomy (NCBI): domain Eukaryota; kingdom Metazoa; phylum Chordata; class Actinopteri; order Cypriniformes; family Leuciscidae; genus Scardinius; species Scardinius erythrophthalmus. The sequence goes on along the minus strand of NC_138221.1, from coordinate 58,709,023 downwards.
TACGAATTAGTACGAATTAGCCAACTTTTTATCATTCGTACGAATTTGTACGAATTGGTCGTGAGATAGCGTTGGATGAACACAAAATATGACTTTTTTTGAGATTGAGAAAGACTGATAATATAATTTAAAAAAAAATGATATGATCAAAAAGTTACGACAACCTATTTTTTTTACATTGCTTTAACTCATCAAAATAAGTTCAGAAATTTTCAACTGTTTTTTATAAGTTATAAATGATTTAACTCATTTTTAAGTCAGTTTAATGTAATTTAGGTTGAAATTACCTAAACATCCAAGTTGATTGTACTTTTTTTAACAGTGTATGGACTAAAAAAAAAAAAAAACATTTATGACTCTCTCTGGAGCTGAATGCACATGAAGAAAAGATGGCCCAGTCGCGTTCTTCTTGGGAATGCTAATGGTTAGCTCTCTCCATGTGTTATAGACTTGCAAAAACCAGCCTATTTGAGTGGATAACCAGTCAAGCTGGCAACACTGGTTGCTTCCACGTAATGTGTATCTGGGCTCAACATCTGCTTTGTCACAGTTGGAGGGAAGTGTGAGAAAGAAAAAAAAAAAAATCAGAATTATCTATGAGAAGTTTACACATGTTTACTATGTTTGCAATGCAAACATAAACCCATCCAGATTGTTTTAATGCTTGAGGAGACATGAAGTGGCCGTGAACCATTAATGCACTTAGACATTTATAGGTTTTTCTACCGGCTACAGCATCACACAGAAGCTGTTACAAGCCAAGATAGCATTTCACAACAAGCAATTAAGTACTAGTGAAAAGGTCTTTCGGATCATAGGGTATAAACCTCAAGGCATGCTATACTTGAATAATTTTCAGCAATTTACTTTTTTTTTTTATTATTCACAAGCTGGGATAGTGACAGTATGTGACAACAATTTTGTGTTGTTTCACTCTCATATTCTCTTCTCATTGAAAACCAGACCTCATTTCTTATGAATTTTGGTTATTATATAGACCTTTGGGACAAGTTACATCTTATTATGCATCACTTGCTGTGGCTGAACATGAAGGCTGAGTCTCCTACATGGTCTAATGATGAAAACGTGTGTAACTGGGGACCTTTCGGTTGTTTTTTAAATGGAAACCTCAAGAGACTACAGACATAAATTTCTTCACATGCCCTGATGGCGCCATCCTTTTTCATGGGTGTAGGAGTCATTTTTAATTTCTTGGCTTTGCCTAATTTAGTGAACAAATGCTTTTTATTTAATGACGTCCAAAAAAGTTCCAAAAGCCAAAAGTAAACACAGGGCTTCAGACTAACACATGATAGTGATGGCATCAGCGCAACCAAGTATACAGACATGAGACGGAGACAACACACAATTGTCGTGCACATAATTGGTTGGAGCTGCACTGTTCATTTTGGTTGCGATCTTCGTCCTATTTGGGGATGTTCAGCTTTTGGTGTTTCCATCGAACCAATTTAATTATTTATACTTGTAGGTAGATTTGCATCATGTTATGTCATTAACGTACCAAGCCCCATTAATGTACTATGTAATTCATGTCTAGCGATGCCCCTGGCTGAAATAAATAAATTATGAATTCCAGTAATGTAGAAAGTGTAAGCTTGTCCAATCAATGGAATGCATATTTTTTCAGACTTTTAAGTAGGGACTAAGGAGTTAGTGCTTGGTCATAAGAAAATAAATAATTTATTAATTTAGCCCATACATTTATAATAGGATTTGTTCACAAGACGTCTGAAGGCATGGATGCAAAGTGTGGAAAACACAGTGGTTGTGGGAATTATAAGAATAGTTCATGTTTTAATCAATATCTGTGCCTCTATTCCTGGAGTAATGATGCCTTAAGATCAATTCACACTGACTCAGAAATTCTCGTCCGAAATTTTTGCACGTTAAAAAATAAATATGACCTCACGTTGCGTCAATCACATTTACACCCTGCCTTCAAAACTTGCGTCCATCATAAAAAAAAAAATCGTATCGGTTTTTCAAATTGAATCGATTTTCTGCGTTTTTCACATCCGTAGCAAGTATTTTGAATGGTGTTTTGACAATTCAGAGCCACCAAATGACAAATACAAAAAAACGCATACGAAAATTTCGGACTCAGTGTGCAAGGACCTTTAAGCCGGGTTGTAGTAAGATTTTGCATGATTTGGCCATCTGAGACCAATTTTGTGAATCCTAAAGGATTCCTCAGATCCTGAGGCCAAAATCTGAAGTCTTTGATTGTTAGCTTGACAACAACAACAAACTGCCACTTGCTCTTGCTTTTTTCCCATTTTAGTTTTTTTCCAAAAGAAGTCTTGATCAAAATTAACTCTAGAAATTGTTTTTGCTTGCTAGCCCCCATTTTAATCCCGTATGTAAATGCACACATCACTGAACACATCACGGATTGATGATGTAAAACTCCATACGAGTCTTCTTGTGTGCATCCGTTTGTAATGCGTCTTGACTGCTGTACAGTCTGACATTAATGACAACACAGTGTGACATGGCTTACAGCGATGATCATACAGTCTGACAAGCAACAGTCGTAAATGACTATAGTAAAGTGTGCACCCGGCTTTAGGCTGATATATCAGTTTGTGAGGTGGGAAGCATCACATTAAGCCTGTGATGTTTCTTGTTGTTTTTCACCTTTCTGAAGGCAGTTTTCTCATTGCTACCAGCCTATGCATAATACCTAGGGTATTTTTAGTTCTTCCATTTAAGGCAGCAAAGAGGATATTTTAAAAAGATCTTTCCATGTCTGAATCATAGGACCAAATCAGGTAACACAGCAAAGGGGAAGATAGAGGGGAAGATTGTCTTCTTTGTGCCATATATTCTCTCCAGACACTGTTCATTTTACAGTATGTCAAATACACAAAGAAAAATGTCATAGTGGTGTTCATTTTAGATTGCACTCAATTCTGATTTGAAATGTATACTGTACAATGTACATAATATTGTACTCATTATCTGCTTTACAGTTGCCATAATACTGACTATCGTCATGAGATCTTGTTGTAATGCTAAAGTGTCTGAAATCATTTACTTCTTTACTGATCTTAACTTTTAGACTGAAACTCATTCTAGACTCCAATTTTAATCAGATTTCAATTTACATACTATAGTTGTTGTTGTTTTTTCTGTGTAAACTAAATGGAATATGTAATATGCAAAAAAAAAAAAAAAACTCATATAAATAGTTCCTGTTTGTCTGAACACAGCCTAAAAACAGAACATGACACAGTACTCAATTTAGTCTCAGATTTTCAACCCTGGTTAGTTGGAAAAACAATCTGATTTAATCTTGCCAGATTGAAAAAGGGCTTGTCATTTTTGCGTGCAGTATGTTTGTGGCATTGGGACAAACGTTACTAACTAGGGTGGACCTCACTGCTGTTAAAACAGTTTAATCATTCAATTGAAATTGGGTGTAACATGGTGTTGCGAGAGGTTGTTAGCACCAGTTGTCCTATGGGTCTGCAGCATAGGGGTTCACAAGTTCACCTGGAGTTTCATTACAAGTTCAGTGATCACACGTGCTGCAGCACACATACCCTGTGATAATTACAGCATCATGTTTCCCAGTGTTCATGTGTGCTCTATGTGTACTTATAGGTGTTCAACAAGTACAAACAGTGCCTGAGAGCTGTAGGAAACAATAACCCTTCACTTACTGAATTAGCATTGACTTCTCTGTTTTTAACCAGCTCAAATTTTATTGCCAATCATTCCTGCTTTCCTTCTTGTGGTGTGGTAAACGGATCAGCTCTGAGTTTATTAAATCTGTCCAAGTACATGAAACACTGCGCATGAAGCTAGATGCTGGTCAGGGCTCATTTAATAAAACGTTCTCAAACACACATGCTCTTTATCTCCCTGTGAAATCACATTACCGCTGTCATTTGTCCTGTGGACGGACAGACACTCATGACGTTAACACAATCTGCCTCTGTCATCTGTATCTTAATCAGTCTTAACCAGGCGTGACGCGACAAGTGTTCAGCTACAAGTGATTCATCCATCCAAACTGAAAGCGAGTATGCAGAGATGACACTATCAGAGCTGAACAGGACTTGTCTGATGTTTAATGTACAGATATGTGGAGTTGGATTTTAGATGTAATAATAATAAAAAAGAATGATATACAGTTGTATGTTGTTTTATATTCCGCCTCTATTGACATGGCGAATTAAGGATTCTTCCAGAACTGGAAAATCTAAATGTACTGTATAAGTAACTTAATAATTGAGTCAAGTTTTTGTGTCAGTTTGACATAGAGATTGAGGCTCATTATGTATGTGATGGTGTAGGTCAGATCAGAGTAGACCAATCACAACAGACTGGACCATCTGACCAATCAGAGCAGAGTAGACCAATCACAACAGACTGGACCATCTGACCAATCAGAGCAGAGTAGACCAATCACAACAGACTGGACCATCTGACCAATCAGAACAGAGTAGACCAATCACAACAGACTGGACCATCTGACCAATCAGAACAGAGTAGACCAATCACAACAGACTGGACCATCTGACCAATCAGAGCAGAGTAGACCAATCACAACAGACTGGGTCATCTGACCAATCAGAGCAGAGTAGACCAATCACAACAGACTGGACCATCTGACCAATCAGAACAGAGTAGACCAATCACAACCGACTAGACCATCTGACCAATCAGAACAGAGTAGACCAATGACAACAGACTAGACCATCTGACCAATCCGGGCAGAGTAGACCAATCACAACAGACTGGGTCATCTGACCAATCAGAGCAGAGTAGACCAATCACAACAGACTGGACCATCTGACCAATCAGAGCAGAGTTGACCAATCACAACAGACTGGACCATCTGACCAATCAGAGCAGAGTAGACCAATCACAACAGACTGGACCATCTGACCAATCAGAGCAGAGTAGACCAATCACAACTGACTGGGCCAGCTGACCAATCAGAGCAGAGTAGACCAATCACAACAGACTGAGTCATCTGACCAATCATAACATACTGGGCCATCTGACCAATCAGAGCAGAGTAGACCAATCACAACAGACTGAGTCATCTGACCAATCAGAGCAGAGTAGACCAATCACAACAGACTGGGTCATCTGACCAATCAGAGCAGAGGAGGTCTCCAAAACAAAATTAGGAACATTTAAAATAGCATAATAGGGACACTTTAAGGAAAACAGCTGAAAGCCCATAACAACAAAAATGTATTTTTAATAAAAATGATCTAAATTTATACTGTAAAGATCATGGAAAAGTGAATGCACGATTTTGTTCACCAGAGCACAGAGTCAGGAACTGTTTGATCATAAGGTTTGAGTCTGTTTTCTGACCTGGGTCACATCCTGATCTCTCACTCTAATTTCCTATAAATAATGTAAAAAATCCCCAAGAATAAAAAATAGACAATTTGTTTAAAGAAAAAATTATAGCTAAACTACGTAGCACCAGTGGCTGATCCTGACAGGATAGAGGCTCAAATATCGTTCACCATCCTTTGCATCAGTTTCAATAGATTATTCTTGCACGCTGCAGCCTCCCTTCTCTGTGAGAATTAATTGTGTTTTGATTGCATCCATAACCATGTCATAGTAATCATCCTCTCCCGAAATGCATGCTATCAGTGTCTGGAAGCGACAGTGGCGGCCCGCTATACATTTCAGTGAAATCACTAAACAAAGTGCAAACTAATTTGGTCCCTGCTCTTGATCCACTGACAAACTGATGCAATTTTGACTTACAGTATTAAAATAAAAGATATATGAGGGTGGGCTAGAACTCATTACTTAAAATCAAATTAATGTTGCACTGTAAGTCATCAAATGACATGAAAAAACATTAAAAATAAGATATTACCTTAGTTTCTCACCAAGAGAAACTTAATTGTTTCTATTAAAAATCTAAACCAAATCTAAACCAGTTTAAGCATTCCCACAAATGGGCATGATGGGGAATCCTCTGGATTCAATAACTTATTTTCTCCATTTACAGGAAGCTCAAAGAGAAAAATATGCAGCATCACATATTGTAGGCTCTACAGGAGTACACTGACAGCAGTTTCTTTCTCATCTGTCCTCAGGACACATAACATCTGTCATCATTACTGGGAACTTTTCCCAACACGTTTCATTTGTAAAGAGATTGTTGTTGCATCAATAAACACATGCCTCATGTTACAACCAAGGGGAGCCTCTGATGTAACTAAAAAAAGAGTGAAACTTTCCAGTCATTATTACAAAACAAACCCTGAGAGTGTATCAAATTTGCAAGCAATTTCACATTCGCAGTCATGATGTGTTGAATATCAGTGTGTGACTGATTCGGGTGCAGGTAATCACAACCATGATGACATCCAGAACAACATCACCATTGCAAGTGTGAGATTACTCTTATACAGAGGTTTTATCAACTCTTATCAAGTTTTGTCAAGACAAGTCACCTTCATTTAAATAGCGCTTTTAACAAAATGGACTATTTCAAAGCAGCTTTACATAATAGGAAATGAAAGTAACAGAGATTGTTTTGGCTTTACAGCAGCTCTAGAATAAAGTTATTGTCCAGCTAAATTTAGTTTTGATAGATTCACTTCCGTTGATCATAAAGATCATTAGTTATTAACTTTGGGGCCGCTAACACGACACCGTTCTAACAGAAAACCCTTGACTCGCTCCGGCCCGCTCATCCACATAATAACAGTGCCTGGTGGCTTGAGAACGCAAACCTTGAAATGTGACCCTGGATCACAAAACCAGTCACAAGTAGCACGCGTATATTTGTGGCAATAGCCAACAATACATTGTATGGGTCAAAATTATCATTAGGCTATTAAGTAAAGATATTTTGTAAATTTCCAACCGTAAATATATAAAACATATATTTTTGTGAGTGAATGCAGCAAAATCACATACATAAATGGACAAATTGAAAGGCGATTTTCTCAATGTTTCGATTTTTTTGGACCCTCAAATTCCAGATTTTCAATTTTAAAAAAATTACCCATGTGACTGGTTTTGTGGTCCAGGGTCACAAATAGATTCCAAGGTGCAAGAATATGCAAGAGGTACAAGGTAATCCCACTTTTGGCTAGCACACTCACATACCAATGTCTGTCGTTCAGCATAAACATCACATAACCTAATGAATGTTCATGACCCCAGCTTCTCCTGACATGGTTTGTGCACAAAGAGCCACTGGCACCAAAGTCTGTTTCGAGGAAAGTCAATTCACTCGCAGCCGTATTTACCACAGAAGTCCTGAAATCAATCAAATTTGACATGAACTGACCGACAAATGTTGTTTGCTCTCCTTAAAAAGCATAGTATTTCAGGTTGGTCCAGCCAATGAGCATGCAGGACACTGACTGTTTCTGGCAACCAGATATTTTAACTGCACCTGCAGTGACGCAATTACTTCACCCATTAATATGAGTGCACCATCTTATATAGTCTTTGCTGGTGCAGACAGTAAACTTCCTGAGTACTGAAGACGTGAACAACAGAAGAGTTGTCTTTGACAAAAAAAAAGTTAAAAGTCAGAGTATTTGTTAAATACTTTTTCTTTTGTTAAAAGTAACTTTCACAACAAAAATGCCAGCCTGGTCTCAATGTTTATACGTAGGAATTAATACGTAACATTGACTGGAACATGCATTTGGATTGATTCTGAAATGTACAATATGGATGTATTGAAAACATTAAACATTAACATCAATAAGTATTTACATTCAGATATTTACAAATCCTTTATATCAAAGATATATTTATATAGTTGCATTTTTACCATTTTATTGGTATGTTATACCCTATGTTCTAACTTAAACATAACCACTTTTCAACATTATATATAAAAAATCTAACAGCCAGCCCAGACAGCAACATAGTGTCGGCCCAGATCCGGGCCACATCCGGTACATGTGGATTCAACACGCACCAGATTTGGGCCTGATCTGGGCCGGCACTATGTTGCTGTCTGGGAGACAATTATAAAATGACAATAATTTCAGTACCTTACTTTAGAGCCACTAATTCCACTCCCTCTTTTAAACCTAACCATAACCATTTCTTAAAATACATACAATATAAAGAAAAAAAAATGCATCATACTTGTGTAATCAAATCAGAAAAAGCAGTATAAACGTAGACCAAATGACAATGTGTTTCATTCAAAGTGCTCTTTGGTCGTATACAATAGTTTTGTATGAGGTACAGGGTAAAATGTAAGATGATAATCATTGAAAATCTTATCCGGATCCACTCCGTGAAGGCATGCATCACCCAAAACATGGCATGTTGAAGTCAGGGACAAAGAAATCAAGAGCCAGCGATCATTGATATCATATCTCTATAGTGAAACCAACACTTCTTGAAGATGGAGACGAAGATTCTTGAATAAAGGCATGAATTTGGTTCTGTTCCACACACAATGCAATTATGTGCTTACAGCGTAATAATTCATTTTATGATCAAATTAAAGGTCATTAAGTGGTGCATTTTATGGCCATTTATTTGGTCATGGCTAAACGATTTCAGATTTAATTTTAGATATTAAAGTGTAGTGTTGTAAAATGATGCGATCCTTTCTGTAGTAACACAGAACAGAATGAAATGTTATCATTTCAAATGAAGTGAATGAGGCAACTCTGATCATAAATACAAAATAATCAACCCATTAATTCCGTGAAGGAAATATTCATAGAATAAAAAAGGATTTTAAGCATTCGTTAAGCATCTGTAAAGTTGTTCATGAATATTTAACATTTAAGATGCTGTCAGTACGGCAATATTGTACATTGTAATGCCTATGCACAATAATACAGTGCATGTACGGCTCTGTTAAAGGGCAAGTGTTGTTTTATTAGGATCATATCTTCCCTTGAGGGAGTGACAGAACCATTTACAGCTATAATGATTTTATGAGACACACTGTAACATGTATGCTTTTATTTTTTTAGGTCACACTTTATATTAGGTGTGCCTATTGTGTTGTAAAACACTAGTGCTGCTATTAAGATGTGATTTAAGGTTCAAGAGGTTTGGTGGTATGGGTTGGTTTAATGGTGGGTTAAGGGGTATAAAGGAAGAGTGTAATTAAATAATTATAACTGTAATTATCGATGTAATTACAGAAATGAATTACAGCTAATTACTTTTAGGTATTATTTTGAAATGTAAGGACATACATTGTCTCGTATGTACGATTGCACAGTATTTACAGTGCATTGTATCCTATGAATGATTTAAATGTTAGTACATAGTCAAGACACTTAATACAAACTAGCAACATTCTTTCTATGGAGCACAAGATGTTTTGATGAACCATCATGCACCTCTTTCTATACAACATCAGTTCATAGTAACCGCAGGCTATTAAGCTTGAAAAAAACGGCATTATAGTATCACAAAAGTATTCTATATGACCCGTATGATAGGCTGTGATTTAAGTCATTATTTAATTTTGAACTATTACTATTGCAAGACTTCACCCTGCCGTTTTATTTCATCTTCAAATTTTAAATGCTTAAAACATTGAAAATGATGGAGCCGTGGTCTTGTTTTGAGTGCATGTACGGCACTTTTCCGAAATGCCAAAATACTTGATAAATTGTAAGCCATTGTTTTTTTGTTTTTTAAATAATTGAACCCATTATCCATGAACAGCTTGATGAATAACGGTCATCCTGTCTTTGGCTCAAATTAATTACCTGTGCATTTAATTGTGTGCGAACCTGTCAATGCACCGGAGCTCTTGCACAAACTGAAGTGTTTCTGTCATCGCGCGTGGCATTTATTCAGTTAAATTGGACTTCCATGAGTGGCACTCAGCAAGAGGCTGACAAACATCACGGTGACTTGCGTCATCGGTGTGGGCTCCTGATGTCCGTGTGCTTAGCGTGTTCTGTGTTATTGTGTAAACAAACAGAAAGAGCTGACCTTGATCTATGCCCTACGTGCTGACGGCTGAACCCTGATCTACTGGACTCAAACACACACTCTCTATGTACAGAGGCTTCTTCTGCCCTCTGCTATACTGGTTTCATGTTTAGAGTTTCATAGAGTTGACACCAAACGTGCTTGAAATGTGACGAGATGCACTAGACCCTCCATTCATTCTCATTATCAAATCAAGTGCAGTAAGTTGTCATATGGAGACACTTTATTTCAATGCTGGGACTCTTCCACTCTCACTCTTCCATTTGTCCTGTTGTCGGAAGACTCAAGTGCTTGGAGTATGTCAGCAACTGAACGCAGATCTGGATAATGTATCCACTGATTATAATAGTTTCTGCTTTTGACGCGACGCTCACATCCAGTTTAGTCACGTGTCCGCCGTGGGCGGAGTCTATGGTGTGATGATGTATAACTATTCATTGATATCTTGCTCTGGAGGCGGTCATATGCAAATGTGTTTGCCTGTGTGACATCAGAGATCCCATAATATCAAAACGAGCCGTTTTTGGATCATGATGAAATAAGTTCTTTGTTTATAATTGGGAGGACATTTAAGCTATGAAACTTGCAGGATGTTTTAATGGTACAATAACGGTGTCAAAAAAGATGATGTGTCAAGGCAAATATAATTTCTCATGTCATGACCCCTTTAAAAGGCATCAAATGTAAAATAAAGGTCAGCAGAAAAAAAGCTTTACTTATAGCCTGGCAAGCCAGACCCACATCAAGATGTTAGGTCTGGCAACTCACCATAGACAGGCTCAATCCGAGTCTTTCAAATTCCCTCTGCACGCAATAGGACAGCGCTTCAACCAACCAGAGCGTTTTCCCAACAGCGGAGCAAACGTTAGTTGATAGATTCAACTTTTGAATCTGGCCGGCAAAACTACGAACACATCTTCCTTTTTTAAGAATAGCTTAAGTGCTGTTCTTTGCTCTTTTCTCAAAGAAAAACCTAACTCCAAGTCCTCCAGAGTCGCGGCCGAAGCCGATTCGAAAGACTGTTCTCCAGCAGCAGCCATTCTTTGTTTTCAAGTAGCAGGGAACCATTGCAACTCTGTCGTCATTATGTTAAGCCCGCCCCCGCCTACTCTATACACGATGTGATTGGCCTGACCCAATTTAGGTTTTTGCAGCTCCGAAAGTCAATGGAGAGTTGCTAGACTACCCTGGCTGCAAAATAATTTTTGCTGCCGCTAAGGTGCGTCTAGATTTATAAGCTACTTTACTTAAGCATAAAAAATAAAATAAAATAAAAAGTTGTATATAACAACAAGAATTATAAATTATTATTATTATTATAAATACAGTATATTGATATAATCAATGCTTAGTATGTCCCCTCCACTTTCAAGTTGTTTGTACACGTCTGCACAGATCAAACAAATCTATGGCATCTGCATTTAACAGCATGATGAGAATGAGACAGGTTGGTACAGTAATTATTCTTTGTTGAATAACTTTGGTGGAATAAACATTAAGATAATCCTGCTAGGTGCAAATTTATTGAACTCACCTCTGAATAAAAAATTAAATCCTGTCAATTCAAGCTTTCATTCAGGAGCGAGTTTAATAAACAGGATTTCATAGACACGCACTTCCTGCAGTCCAGCCTCTCTGTTGAATGCACTGAAATAGGTTACATTTTTATAATCAATTATAAGATTCCACACAAAATGTTTGCATGCTGGGTTAATTGCATGAGGGTATTAAAGCTGCAGGTTTTGTGAACTAAAATGATAAAAATTCCACATGAGGCACAGTTTTGCTCGGTGCAGACTATAGAGCAGAACCCTGTCCAGACACACACTGTGATCTGGATCTGATGAGAGGAAAATGAGAGGAAAGGTTTTCTTTCTTTCTTTCTTTCTTTCTTTCTTTCTTTCTTTCTTTCTTCTCACTTAAAAATGTTGGGTTAAAAATAACCCAACGAATAACCCAACTGTGGATTGGTATAGCACCTTCCCAACTGTGGGTTATTTTAACCCAATGCATTGGGTTAAAATACAGTTGGGTTAAAATAACCCAACAGTTGAGTTAAATATTTATTTTTATTTATGACCTTATTTTAATAAATAAAATACACATTGTTTTCAAATACAGATTGTTTATTTGTATAAACAACACATATGTTTCAACAAATATATTTTTCAATTACAAACTATATATTGTGGAGTCTAGGATTTAATGTAAATATACATAATTGTGTACATAAATTCAAAATGCACAAGTGTACATACAACACACATAATAAATTCAAAACCTATGCAAATATGTACAAACAGAACACATTCAAAACCTACACAAAAATACACATAGCATACATACAATTGTACAGCATACAGCACACAAAAATTCAAAATGAACACTAAATTAAGAACTACAACTACACATTAATAACCTATTTAATTCAATAAACTATACAAATATGGAAAGAATACACAAATTAATAACAATAAATCCTAATCACAACTTTATTAAAAGTTCTTCACTGTACACTGAATGCATTGATGTGTTAGTGTAAACATACCTTGAGTAATAAAACTACAAATACATATGTTGACTACCGGACCTAATGATGATGATGATCAAAGTTCTTAATGAGGCAGGAACTCCTCCAGATATATCTCTAGATATATTAAAGTTTGTGTGCTACATAAACTCCCAAAATGGGTGCAGAGGTCTTGAAGTAGTTTGTCATAGATGTAAAACATCTTTGAAACACATCCATTGCTTGAAATAAAGTCTTCTGTTCAACTGCTTCCACACTGAATATGATAAAAACTTGTGAGTTCTCTTCATCCCCAATTAAGCATCAAGCCATGTGGATCCGGGCTTGTCTCACTGTTTCTCACTTGTCTCCATCCTTAAAAGAATAAATAATGTTCAGTTGGGCATACACTGTGACAACATCAACAGTGTTAAATTATGAAAAAGTTACATCAAAGCAGTGCTGTATTGAATTAAATTATGGTCACTCTAATTAGTCATTACACCTGCCGTTAAAGGATTAGTTCACCCAAAAATGTAAATTCTGTCAGTAATTACTCGCCCTCTTGTCATTCCAAACCTGTAAGACTTTTGTTCATCTTCGGAACACAAATAAAGATCTTTTTGATGAGTCTGAGAGATTTCTGTCCCTCCATTGACAGCTACACAACTATCACTTATAATCCCCAGAAAGGTAGCAAACACATTATAAAGGTAATACATGTTACTCCAGTGGTTTAACCTCAATTTTATGAAGTGACATGAGTATATTCTATCCCTTAAACATAATTTAAAATTTAAAATTAAGATTAAACCACTGGAGTCACTTGGATTACTTTAATGAAGATTTTACTACCTTTCTGGGGCTTGAAAGCGGTACTTGTGTAGATTGTCAATGGAGGGACAGAAATCTCTCAGATTTCATCTAAAAGATCTTCTTTTGTGATCCTAAAGCCTGGAACACACCAAGCCGACGCCGACGAACTAGCGCTGATGAAAGCCGACTGTGTTGTCGCCTCGCGTCGGGGTAAAAAGATGCACTTGAACACACCGAGAGAACTACTGCCGACTGTCAGCTAGAAAGGGCGTTCTGCGCCTGCGTGTAAATGAGACGACTGTCTATTTTTGCAGATATATTCATCTATATTCATCATTCAAAAAGGGAAACGGACGCTGCCGGCTGCAGATACACAAACGTAAACAAAGCAGTGCGCGCTTACCGTTTTGAATATCAAACCTGCTAAACACTTTCTTTATTCCACCCCTCTTGTGTTAATATTTAAATATTAGCCAAGGAACACCCAGGTAAGATGACGTAACATTAGAACAGCTGAACTATCTGTACCGTTTTGACTTTGCTCGCTGTTTTGCTATTATTCTCGTGCACTGACTTGTTACAGCCAATCAGAGTTCCCTCTTTCACCGACGGCCCGACGCCGATTCAACATGTCGAATCGGCCGTTACAAAGCCGACGAGGACCAATTTCAGCCGACGGTGCGGAATACACCGAGAAGATTTAGTCGGCCGACGCACGGAAACTGCCCGACGGCCGACCGTCGGCTTGGTGTGTTCCAGGCTTAAGATGAGAGAAAGTCTTACAGGTTTAGAACGACATGAGGGCGAGCAATCATGACAGAATTTTCTTTTTTTGGATGAACAATCCCATTAACAAGCGGAATCATTGAAGAAAAGAAGAAGTGGACGAACATAAGCCGAAGAGCAGTGTAATTTATCAAACTTGATTTGATAGTGTTGCTTTTACTTACAGGCTTAATGTCATTTAAGCTGCACTTCATTTCAGCATATGTTGGACACACCATTTTTCCATTTGTGAGGTATGGCGATGATGGCAGGATGTCAGGCCATTTCTCCGGGATCATCTTTGAAAGACAAGAAAAAAAAAGAAAAGAAAAAAAATTCCAGTTTTCAACTATACCACACGTGTGTCAACCTAAATTCATATGCACTTAGACACAGCCAAAACAATTTTCCAAAATAAGACACTCCTTCCCTATAGACTATAGAGGGTATGCACTGACGTCACTTTCCCGCCGAAGAGCTGCTGCATGACTGGATTTAATAGGGGTAACTGCGAAAACGTGAGTAAAACAAATGATTATCAGTTTAAACTAAAGGTTGGACTCGATATAGTGTTCCTTACAACTTACCAAAGATCCAGTGATCATGGATATTCATATTTCGTTCTTCCTTTCAGTCCCATAGAGGCTATGCTGTCAGTGCCGGAAAGAGAATGGATTAGTTCACCTCTCGAGTCTTCGGGTCTGATTCTTCTGAGTCTTTCATTCTTTTGTCACATGACAGCGCTGGACCATAAATGAGTTACTAATGTTTTAACGGCTTAGATTGGGAGTTGAGGTAAACTAACAGACTGCATAGCCTGAAGACCCAGATAAATCAATTAAAGGTCCCGTTTTTCCTGTGTTTTTGAAGCTTTGATTGTGTTTACAGTGTGCAATATAACATGTGTTCATGTTTCGCGTGTAAAAAAAAAAACAGTATTTTTCACACAATTTCCTTATCTGTATACCGCTGTTTTCACTGTCCTAAAAACGGGCTTCAAAAAAAAGTCCCCCCTTCAAAAAATACGTAACGAGTTCTGATTGTGCAGCGGTTCCTGTGTTGTGATTCAACAGCAGCTTAGCGCACGTTGCCCGGAAAGGTCACGCCTCTAACCATAACGTGGAGATGCATGCTCTCAGTGTTATTGTAAACATGTCTTTAATTTCAATTCAATTTGAGCCGGAATCAGACCCAGAGAACATAGATGATCTCATTGATCTCTAAGTACAGCGCCCCTGGGAAGGCCAAACAAAGGTGATTTGACTCCGGGAAGAAAATATCAGCGTCTCGACAACATGGCGACAAACACACTCTACAAACGCAACTCTTCCTCTTCTCCGTGGGAGCGCAACAAGACCACGCCCCCTTTTTTTGTGTATTCCTGTAGGCGGAGGTTAGTCAAAAAACTGTTCTAGTGACGTCATTAAAGCAGGAAGTAGAGGGAAGTAGTCCAAACCGGCCGTTCGCTGGAGGCTTTGAAAGGGGACTTCTGTTAAATAAAATATCTCACTTAGCACTGAACTTTGAGCTTTATCATTTTACAGGTAGGCTATTATTTATGCTCTAACAGCAACATTACACTAACTAAAGTTTGAAAAATGGGATCACGAAGAACAGGACCTTTAATCGTTTCTGTTTCTCATAATTTGGCCTCTTCCTTGCATTGCAATTTTTTTCTTATTCTAAATGTGATCAACATTTGATGTGTTTGGGGAATTTGGCTATTGACATAACATTTAAATAAATATGAAATGAACGAAATGACTTGAAAAAAGATTTGTTAATTTTTATGAACGAGATTTAAAGATCCAAGTCAGTACAATTATCCGAACTTCCCACTACTACGTTACGCGCATACCCTCTGTACTGAACTTCATTAAACTCACCATTCCAAGAAAATTGTGAAGTTTAGGATGTTCTCTAATGATTTCTTCGGTAGTTTTTGTTCCAGAGGATCAATTCCATGCACTGCAGTTTGTTGAGGTGTTGTGTGTCCCTCATGAACTCCTCGACTTGGCTGTGAGGACTTCTTGCTTTTCTTTTGCCACTCAAACATTGTCAGTCATCAGACAGCTCAGACTCTATTGAAATTAAAACATACTGTATTAAAATAAGTGAAGACAGCTGAAAAAAAAAAAAACATAAGTAATTATCTGTACCTGGATCTGTAGTAGCCCCAGCACTGCACATCTGGTCTCTAATCATTATTCAACTTACCAGCTTGTTAGCAGAGGGACTCCAAGAGCGGTGCCAGATAAGGAAGACATCCAAAATGTGTACTATTGTACACTGTCCAGGACCAAAGTTGAGAACCATTGTCATCCAGTAGCGTAAAAATTTAATTTACTCCTTCCTGTGTTAGAATGAATCAGAAAAAAATAAATATTTTCAAAAAAGTAAACTAGTCCTTAAAAACTTGTTACTACAGTAAATCAAGGTAATCTGTGTATTGGAAAACATAACAAACTTTCTTTAACTAATCATGAACTAATAGTTTATTTGTTACAAAGTGTTTCTCATGTTTTCCACTTCAATTTTGTTAGGAATATCTGCACTTTTTCATCTTTCTTTCATCGCGGAGATTTCAGCGAATTCAAAGGCTTCTCACCGCATCTCACAGCACTGTTGTGGTGTCGTGTAACCGAATCGATGTCTGAGCTCGCGCCGCTGGGCCGAGCTGATAAATGGTCCGTGCACTACGGTTCAGAGCTCTTTCGTTCCGCATTTAGTGACAATTGTAGTCGCACCTGTACGAAAAAAGTACATTACCAGTCTGGAGCACTGCTTCAGCTGTGACAGACCATCACTAAAGTCCCTTAAATTTGCTATCACGAATAACGTTACCGTAAAACAGGCGTAATGCTAGATAGTGATTTCAGACTAGACATAACTTACTTAGTATAATATTGTAGTAGGTAACTCAGTAGTAGTAACGTACATCTCTAAATGGTTTTACTAGTATAATTTTTAATTAATTATTTTATTTCTGCTTGCGAGCTAACGGGGATAGCTAGGATTAATTTCCAATCGATCTCACTTCCCGGAGATCATTAAAACGGACTAAGGGGAACTTCGTTTTTTTAAAATATAAAATTCAGTTTTAGAGTAATTATATTCAACGTCTCAGTATACAATACTTAATGTTATACATATATAAAAACGATATGACTTACCTTTTATAATCAAGATGCAGCAGCAGCTTCTGTGTTGACTGTCTGTCACTGGACCGTTAAAATTTGAACTGTCGCTGCGGAAACCGTAGGTTATTTAACCCAACGGTCAGGTTATAACTAAAAATAAACCAACGACATAAACAAATGACCCAATAAATTTTAAGATAACCCAACATATTGACCCAATATGTGTAACCCAACGGTTGGGTTACACAAATAACCCAACGTTTTTTACTGTGTTTCTTTCTTTCTTTCTTTCTTTCTTTCTTTCTTTCTTTCTTTCTTTCTTTCTATTTTTTTTTGTGTGCAATATTTATCAAAACTGGTTGTCTGAGACATTTTTTATTATATTTATTTACCAAATAGAAATTATTATGATTATTATTATTATTATTTTAGTTTCTCATTTTTATGTACAGTATGTCAGGAGTCTTCAAATAGCAGACCGCAGTCCGGTTCCAGACCCTGGCTTGGCCGCGAGATATAATGACAACGGTAGCACCATTTTACCGTTTCTACAGTTTAGTGAGCAGCGTGTCAAAACAACGGAGCGGTTCACACCACAAGTTCTCATGGTAATTTTAATCTTGTTTGTATCTAGAGCCAAACGCACTTCATTCAAGGCCTTCTGGTTCCGTGAATGTTGCTTCTCTCTCCCGCTAAAGACACTAAAGCGCCACTTTAAGAGCTGCAGACGCAGATGATGCTGTTATTTTAACAAAAGGGGGTCCAACCTGGTACTAGCAAGGTGTATACATATATAATATATTCAAACTAGGCGGTTTGAAATAATTATAGGCTCATTAGGAAAATTTGCCTCTACCTACATTTTTGCAAAACTACAAAAACATATGTGTATATATATATTATATATACATATGTTTTAGTTTTTTTTTTTTTTTTTTTGGCAAAAATGTAGGTATAGAGGCAAATTTTCCTAATGAGCCTATAACTATTTCAAACCGCCTAGTTTGCTTATGAGCAGCATTTCTCACACCCTCTTTCTATTTACCACACATTTCTGAGATTCCTGCATATATTAGTGGAGAACTTTGTTATGGTTGATTGCATTCAGTCCTTTCTGCTTTCTCTCATTCTTACTATGTGTGTCTAGCTCTGTCATATTTTTTCAGACTTGCTCTGGAATACATCCCAGCGAATTATCATAAATGAATGTAAACACGTTTCACTGTCACACTAGCTTACACTCTTCACGTTTCATGTCTGACTGGCCATCTTTGGACTGTCGCCCCTAGTGGAAGCGTGCTCATCCATCCATGTGAAGGATGGTCGGCTCACCTAGGCAAGAGTTTCGCCATCAGCAATCTTTCTTATTGCAGTGAAATGTAATCGCAGTTGTTTTTGAGAAACTGAAGCCATCCTCAACAAGCAAAACCCATGGCAAGAGGAAAGGGAATTATACATTTAAAAAAAATGCATGTTAAAAACAAATATGAAGACTGTAATGATGCTGAAAATTAAGCATCGCCATCACTAATGGAACAATAAAACATTTTAAGATATATCACAATAGAAAAAGTCATTTAAATTGGTAACAATATTTCACCGTATTACTGTATTTTTTATCAAATAAAGGATAAGAGACCCCAAACTTTTTAACTGTAGTGTGTTCCCATGGAGTTAAATTTATGACATTGGTGTTGCTATCATTATGCTTTAGTTGATCCATAGCTTCAGTGTATGTAACCAAATGGGACATTTACAGTAAATAAACAATCATTGGAAGCTAAGCGGGTAAGAAGCTAACCTGATCTTTTTGTCCCCATTTATTTCTTAAATTCCTTAATGCCCTTCAAGCTCAGTAGAGCTTTCAAGGTTCACTCAGATTTAGGTGCACTGAATAAGAAATACTGGTTGACTTGAGTGATGGAGTGATGCTGTATAGTCCCAGTAAAGTACAGCAGATAAGGTCCTTATCTTAGATTTATCTTGTTATTTGAACTTAGTATTGTTTTTCCTTGCTTTGCATGGCCTTGTCAGTAAAGACCTCAATTTCTTGATCACAAACCCTCAAGAACCATTAGGTTAAAAGAAGGTTGCTCTGCCATAGTCCTCTACCTTTATTAAAGGAAAATTCCATTCTCAGTTGCTTTTAGCACTAGTTTGTGCTTGGGGGAGATAAATTATATGATGGCTGGGAAGATAACGTTGCTTAGCTGCATGGCTGGATGCTTAACTCGATAAATCCATTATTTATGTTCTGAGGCGCTTGTATGCCAGCTTCTGAAAACTTCACTGGAGAGACACGGTGCAGTGTCACCCTAAACTATGCTTCTCTCCAAAACATTTGGGAACAAATGAGACCTTCCTCTCTGCCCAAAATAAGAATGGAAGTTCAAGAGCCCCCGGGCAATTTGATGTGGTTTACATAAGTGTGTGTGTGTGAGAGCATCTGGCAGGGCATATGGGAGCATGTCTTTAAAAAAGTGGAAGTGTGATTCAGGGAAACACAAAATGAGAAAGACAGGAGAGGAGAACTCACAAAGAAAAGACAAAATGAAACAAAAAGCAGAGGAAGCAATTGTATTATTCCACAGAAGTGTAAGTAGGAGATCCAAATGGGAATTTAGATCTTCCAGTCAATGGGAGCTCTGGGCATGTCAGACAGTTCAAGGCCCTTAAACCTCCTCTTTACATGTCAATGCAGGGTGATTTACAAAGACTTCAGGAGCACAAGGAGTGCATATACAGAGCCTTTAGTCCACCTTTCCCTGAAAAATGTTGTTGATTAGCATTGTACTGTGTTCCCAGCAGGCAATTTTGCGTTTAAAATACGTCTAATAGCCGTCCAAACACTGCCCTGACGTCTGTCAGTGAAAATATAAACATAGCACTCTACTGTTAAAATATAAATACTTTACATGTGCTTTAGTATGTTAGTACTAAAAAACATCGAAAAAGTGCACTTTAAAGCGTGACAAAAGAATATTAAAACAATGATTTCAAATGTATTTTAAAGTAAAACCTTTGATTTGACATTATTACAAAGTGCACTTTTTAAAAGACTAAGAAACACGGTCATGAAACTCTTTTTAAATAAACTTTAAAGATTTAAAGTACACTGCACATTCATTACAATTAGACACTCGTTCTTTCCACAAATAGAGACAGAATAACACAGAGATCTTAAAAAAAACTCCTGGCTAACTGGAAAATAAGATGTGGTTCACCTAACACCTACAGTAAGTGTTTCTCTCTCTCTGTGTGTGTGCTTGTACATGTACGTCGTGGCTCTGTTTCTCCAGCTGCAGAATGCAAAAACTTATTTTTATGGCCACATAATCATCATTTGGTTTCAAGCATGTTACCTTTTGCCTACCAGCCCAACTCTTTAAACCGCTTGTCGACAACTTCCCTTTTTTTCTGGGTCTCGTTCCACTGATGGTCAGTCAGGGTGATTTCTTTGGGTCCTTGTCATCTCAGCATATCCTCCTTATACCTGCTCTCAACTTGATGTGTTCATCCCTTGATCTTGGTCTGACATTATTCCATAAATAATGTATATGGAGTGTAAAAGGTATATAGTAAAAAACCTTTTTCTTGTTCCTGACATACAGTACAGCATAGTGCAGATATAAAAGATTGAGCTTTATTTACTGCATGTTATTAATTATTGATTCTGATGTATTAATAACAAACGCACATGGGAAAATCTCACTGGAACATCCCCAGGTTTCATTTCGTGTACTTTGCATAATGAAAACGAGGCCTGTTGTTTTGCATCATCACATCATTTATTAACAGTTAGACTGATTTAACTCTTGCTATCATATTGTCTCCAGATTTCTTTTTTTTTATTTTTTTTTTTTTTTTTATAATCTTTGCTTATAATTTTGGAGATTTTGTTCATTCCGCATTGAAGGAGCTAAGAGCTCTGTTTGTTGCCTAAATAGAAAAAAAGCTTCACAGGGAACTGATTTTTTTCCTTAAAGGGACTTTGTTCACACTCAACACAGTCACAGTCTGGGCAAGTGGCTCTGTGTTTGATGAAGACCAGTATCATTAGACACTGGAACATGGGATTACTATGGTATTTTGTTTAAAACAAGCACTGTTTAAAAAATGATGTGTCATCTGACACAAACACAGGCTGCTGGCAGCTCGGGAGCGTTGCTGGTCACTTACAGTGAGATTAGTGTTTTACTCTATACATACAGACAGAGGAAATAAGCAAGAGCAAGGCGCTATTAATGGAAACATTTTGTTTCCCAGGCAATGCACATACTGGCTAAATGTGTATATTACACTACTGCTGCATCCGAATTTGTTTTTTCCATAGTATATACTGTAGTGTAGAAGATGAAAAAAGTACCAGTCTGGTCTCATTAGAAAAACCTATGGCGCCATTTTAGCAAAACACAAAATACGTTGCGTCGTGCACGTTTCGCAACAGTTTCAAAGTGAAATGTCCAGTGAGTGGCACTAAAAGCGTGTTTATTTTTTCCGGAACAGATGAACGTGAATATTGTTACATTTTATTACATTGGAGTTTGTACGTATCACCATAGTTCTGAACTGAAATGTCCGACGAGTGGCGCTAAAAGCTTTAATGCCCTAAACCTACCCGATAGTGTTAACAAAAGCAAATGTGACATACAAACGCAATCGTAAACGTATTTCGTAAACGAGGTACGTATTTCCTATGAGACCTGGTTGAAAAGTACCTACAACTTCCACTGAGATTCTGAAGTGCACATCTGATGGACACTTCACTATCTCATGAGGCCAGCGGGAGAGGAGTTATGAATGGCAGTGAAGTGACACTGTAGGTCACATGACATTGACAACATGGTGAATGTAGTACATACTTCTGTAGTTTCCTATAAAGAAAGTATTTGAGAACTAAATGCAGTCCCTTGTATGCGATTTTGGACGGAGATTGGGATTCTGGATAATGCCTCTGCCAAATACAGGGACCTAGATTCAGATCCCAAACGTAATATATCAATTTTATTTTAACTAATCCAAGAAAAACTGCATCCAAACTTAACAGCCAGCGAGAGTCCAAGTGACGCAAGAGGCATCAACAGGCATTACTTCTAGCTTCCTTCCCAGTAATGTTGACTGAACGTTGTTGAAGGCACTGGAGAAATCAAAGAACATTATTCTCACAGCGCTGCCAGCTTTGACCAGGTGTGAACTGACCCTCTGCAGTACGTGATCACATTATACAATTTTTTAAGCTTTTTTAGCATTGCAATTCAGTTTGCAGTTGGAATAGTGTATTATTTTAAATACATTTAAGTTTATATGGCCCCGGGTCCCTGTCCAAGAACCACAGTTTGTTTGTGAGCATATTTGTTTGTGTTTTTGCATGTCACTTAATTTTGTAAGGCACCATTTAATTTTGAAGCATTGTTCAATTAAAGTCCTGAGGGAGATGAAACATTGTACCTTGCAAATTTTAATCTCTTTTTCTGATAGTCTATCCAGTTAATGCTAGAAAGCATTTGCACACATCCTTCCTCTGACTATTACTGTGCATTCGGTGTCCTGAAATCCTCTTTTTCTGGCACATTCCTTTAGTGATTAGAATGATTTGATAGCGCTTCAGTATTGTGATACTCTCACCACATTCTGAATTGCTGTTTCTGTGTGAAATTTAAAGCTCAAGTGTGTTTTTTTTTTTATGTTAAAATACTTAAATACTATACATCTCAGACTGTTATGCAAGCTTGTTTCCGCCATGGAATAAAACAAATACTTTTTATCTCACAATTCTGACATATTTTTTCAGAGTTGCGAGATATAAAGTCACAATTACGAGTTAAAAAGTCAGAATTTTCAAGATATAAAGTCGCAATTGCGAGTTATAAAGTCAGAATATAAACTCGCAATTCTGACTTTTTTTCTCACTAGCGACTTATCTCGCAATTCTGACTATTTCTTGCAATTCTGACTTTTTTTACTCAATAGCGAGTTTTTATATCGCAATTCTGACTTTATTTCTTACAATTCTGACTTTTTCACAAAACTTGTGTAATATAAAGTCGCAATAATGAGTTATAAAGTCAGAATTGTGGGATATAAACTCGCAATTCTTTTTTCTCGCAATAGCGAGTTTATATTTCGCAATTATGACTTTTTCCCACAATCGCGAGTTTATAATTATCTTGCAAGTCTGACTTTTTTCTCACCTTTGCGAGTTTCTATCTCACAATTCTGAGAAAAAAGTAAGAATTGTGAGATGTAAACTCGCAATTGCAAGAAAAAAAGTTGGAATTGTGAGATCATTTCCTTTTTTATTCCATGCTAGAAACAAGCTTCCATAGACTGTAAATCATCCATTCATAGGTGAATTTTTCTGAAAAATATAAACACTGACTGGCTCTCTTTGAGGGGCTGTTTACACAGCACCTTTTTAAACTAAAAACGTAAAACTTTGTATGCGCTTTGGCCGTTCGTTTACACGACAACAGCGTTTTGGGTGCCTGGAAACGCAAACTTTTGAAAATGGGTTTCAAATTGCACATTTTTGAAAATGGTCTCCGTGTAAACAACAAAAACACAAATCTCTGAAGACGATGACGTCATGCACATGCATATTACGTGTTCAGTCTATAGTGTTTCATCGCCATCTACTGGCCTGGCAGTGTTTTTAGACGTTTTCGCGGGTCCGTGTAATGCGAATGTTTTGACAATGGTGTCGTCTGTATGCAGAAAACTCGGAGGAAAAACTACTAAAACTGTTAAGCATATTGTTGTTGTGTAGACATACCCTTAGATTTTTTGTTTGATTGAACATCGGGCTCAACCAATAGCATGTGTATTAGGCAGTACTACCTGTTTGTTCAACCTGTTTGAAAATAAAATAGTTATAAGAGAACGACACTTTGTCCGAGCATCCTATCAATTTTGTATAGTGCTTGCAAGGCAGTGTCATATGAATATCCCTCAATTCAGGTTGGGATTTGTTCTGAATAGCTCCATAAACTTTTGCAATTAAATTCAGCCCTGAACCTATTTGCTGAAATAGGCCACCAAAGAAGTCATGCGCTTCAAATGAGAGAGACTTGGAAGTCAGTGCATGAAAATGAACAGGAATTATTTGTTCAATTAAAAGATTTGTTCAAAAATGCTGATTGACTCTGATTAATCTGATTGCATTAACATACAACCAGTCTAAAACCTAAACTTACATAAAACTTTAACACATTGCATGCACTGGTGCAGTATTCCCCTCATGAAATGCAAATCTAGTTTAGCCTGCCGCTTTGAGGAAAAGAGCAGATGAGGCTAGATGAATTCAGAAAGGTCTTTCAGAGATTTATCCTCTCAAGCCCTGGACCTTTGTAATGTAAAATCACTATCACAACGGCCCCATGGTTCACCTTTAGCACTGAAGCCCATCTGCTCAGACCGTAAGCTTGTGCAATATGTTTTCAAAGCTTCTCCTGTTGGTAACCCCAGAGGGCATCTGAGTTCACCCTTATAATCCACAGCCTCGCAGATTTCTCTACTGGACACAGGAAGACATTGAGACATCAAGCTGTGTGCTTGATAATCTGTTATTTTTTTCTCTTTATGGTGGATCACTGGTATAAAACACCCCGTCGTCTCTTATTTCTTGTCAATATAAGTGTAGTAAAAGTCACAACATGCATACAATGACAAAGTGACCTGGACGGAGGCGCTTGCTAATCAGAGACTGCAGGTGTAAACAGGTGCACTCTGAATCGATGTGTTTCCTCTGTATATTCAACAATCTCAGATCAGCATGTGTCTGAGTCATTTGAGATTTTGTGGTGAGTAATCAGCAGGTGAAGAACAACTCCAGTTTAGTGAAGAAACCAGGGTGCCTGGGAGTCTGAGCTGAGCTCAAAAGGTCACAAAAGCCGTCTGGGCTGCAGGTCTTGTTCCGTTTTCATTACCAGATCGACTGCTAGAGGCTTTTTCTGGCACTCTGTCCTGGGCATGACTGAATTAAAGTCACTAAATCCAAGGAGACCAGAGGGGAATGATTTTTTGTAGACCACTGGAAACACACACACACACACACACACACACACACACACACACACACACACACACACACACACACACACACACACACACACACACACACACACACACAGCTTATTCCTCTCAGCTGTATACTACTGCCATCCCATAACCATTCTGCACATTTTTGCTTCTTTCGCTCCTATACACTACTAGTCAAAGGTTTGGAATCATTTAGATTTTTTAATGTTTTTGAAAGAAGTCTCTTATGTTCACCAAGGCTGCATTGATGATAATAATAATAATAATAATAATAACAATAATAATAAAATACATTTATATAGCACTTTTCTCTGCACTCAAAGCGCTTAATAGACTAACTGAGCATCAGCTTATTACAATGGCAATGAAGACTGTAATGTAATGATGCAGAAAATTCAGTTTTTCCTTCACAGGAATAAATTACATTTTAAAATATATTTAAATATAAAGCAGTTATTTTAAATTATAATAATGTTTCACAATATGATGTATTTTTTTATCAAATAAATGCAGCCTTGGTGAGCATAAGAGACTTTCAAAAACATTCGAAAATCTTACTGGCCCCAAACTTTTGAATGATAGTGTATAAATGCATAATATTATATTTATAAGTCTGAGTTTGGTTAATTATTGTCATTAAGTATTTCCACTGTTTAGTAGTAGTTTGAAAGACAACTTTTGGGAGCTACATTGCAAACAAATAGAAATGTAGATCCGACGAGAATGTGGAAGATCATATTTGACAAATCAGGTCAGGGTGCAACCCGTGTCCCCAAAGCCAAAAAGTCTCTCTAAAGTTGAAATCTTGGCTGCCTTTGTCATCATTTACATCATTTAAACCTGTAGGAGTTTATTTGTTCTGTTGAACACAAAATTTGATATTTTGAAGAATGTTGGTAACCAAGCGGTTTCTGGTCCCCATTGCCTTCCATAGTATTTTGAAGTCAATGGGGACCAAAAAACTTTTGGTTATAACATTCTTGTGAATCAAGATCTGATTCACAGTGATGCTCACATTACACAAGGAGCCTTGATTTAGCCAAGTAAGACACACAGTATTTTGTTGATTCTGGAACAACATTCCTGTCTGAAAATTTAGTCTTAACCATATCCCTACCCCTAAACCTAACCCTACCCATAACATATCCCTAAAACCAGAGGGAAATGATGGTGAATAACACTGATGTTGAAGCGCCTCACCCTGGTTGTAAGCCTAAATAGAAATAAAATTATAATAAAACTAAATAAAACTTGACGTGAACTGTAAACTTGTCCCTCAAATGTGATTGGTTAATTGGAATGTTGTTCCAGGATCAATAAAGATTTTGATACTGTCTTTCTATATGCTGCCTTCAAAAATCACTCAGCTAATAAATGTATCTCAATAGATGATTGGATTTGGACGTGCTTTGTTGCTCTCCTACCTCTGTAAAAATGACTCAATATAGCCGCGTTTCCACTGCAGGAACTTTCCGCAGGAACTAGGAACTTTGGGGTGGTACTTGGTGTGTTTACACCGCAGGTCTAAATGAAGTTTCCCCCTCCGAAAGTCTTTAGTACTTTTTCAAAGTTCAGGAACTTTCAGGGGTGGGATTTGGGCGTTGAACATGCTGATTGGTCGAGTTCATGCCGCATTTTGATTGGTTGACTCCACACAGCATTTTATTCAACCACCATCTGTTGCGGTGCATGCAGTAACAATTTGAATTCTGCTATTCGAATCAACAATGGAGTTTAAAAAATATGTCCGATGGACCGACGACGAGGTTCAGGCTTTATTAAGCTTAAATTCAGAGGATGAAATCCAGTGGGAACTGCAAAGTCACACGCAGTCCTACGTCACTGGACAATTTGCCTAATCTTCACGGTACTTTAGACCGCGGTGGAAACGTGGCTAGCAACAGGTCTGGGGGGGAACAAAGTTCCTGGTAAAAAGGTTCCTGGGACAAATTGTTCCGGGTAATTTCAGTGGAAACGCGGCTTATGCTACCCTTTCCTGTGGTTATGGAAAATCTTCCTGGCATTTGACAGGGGACCTGTAACCTTTGAGAAAGTCCAGCCCTGCTTGCTCTGAATGTTGAGTGTAACTGTGTGCGCCTCTGCGCTTTTTTGGAAGGATATTTTTAAGAGAGCTTACAGAGATCTTTCTTCCACTCAGAACCGTATTGTGACTATGGTTTGCCCTTAAAAGCTAGCAGCAACTTCTGATTGTGGCTTTAAGGCTGCTTCCTCTTTTGAGCAGTTTTAATGGTAATTAGATTAACCATTTTTACATCATTCGCCATTAGTTCTGTGAGTTAACATCGGAAATTCTCCCTTGAGGATCGATTAAGTACCTCTCTATTTAACATATGAATGATCATTAATACAATATCTTTTACCATCTGTTCTCCACGCTCTTCGTCAGACTCTTTAATGCACATTTCACGCATTCATATTTTACTTAATTGTGCACAAAAATCACCGGAGACTAGTGATGCTAATGGCAGCTGTGTTAAATATTGATGACTTGGGCTAAAGAGCCTAAGCAAACCCCATGTGTGTTTGCCTGGTGGTAATGCAATTATATGTTTTTAAAATATAGATATTTTGAATAATCAATGTTCTCTTTATCATATAGCATTCATTCAGTGCATTAGCAAACACATTACACATTATCAGCATTACAAGCACAAAGAACACTGGCAGAACTAATTCTGTCTCTCAACTAGATGCACTGGAGGTTCGACAATGACGGTGTCTATGTATCCTGTCAAACAACAAATCACAGGTTCATGATAATATTGAAAGAACATTCCGGCTTATTTTTTTTAACTTAGCCTATGGAATATTTCTAATGAACAAGATGAATTCAATTTAAAGCCTCACAGAAATACTTTTAAA
Source organism: Scardinius erythrophthalmus (assembly GCF_964197995.2). Taxonomy (NCBI): domain Eukaryota; kingdom Metazoa; phylum Chordata; class Actinopteri; order Cypriniformes; family Leuciscidae; genus Scardinius; species Scardinius erythrophthalmus. The sequence goes on along the minus strand of NC_138221.1, from coordinate 58,680,919 downwards.
ACCTCCAGATGTTCAGCTTACGGGATGATGTGAAAGGTAAAACCATGTGAAGCATCTGCAGGCACAGACAGAAATCCCAGAAAATCACTGCAAATGGGCTGTTAATGGATTCTTGCAGACAAAATGACAGAGCGTTCCAAATCTCCAAGAACATACCTTCATATCAAACCATTTATTACATGCAGCTACGTTGTCTGATCTCAAGCCTTTTTTACTTTATGGACAACTTTGGTATTTTTGCATTGCAGCATTTTTCATGTTATTGTTATGAACACAAAATAAACGCTAAAATTTAGTTACAGTCATAGCGACACCAGCTGGCAATGGTGCGAGGGCCCTTTCATCGTTGCTTGCAGCTTTAATTTAGTCTGATGTTTATGTGGCATTGCGTCTTTATGTTGAATTTTTGATGCCATTGTGCAGTATTTTTCTACACACCTTTTCGTCAGCGAGGTTTAAAGTGCTAGCAATTCAGCGAACACATTAAACCTTAAACATCCATATATTTCTTATGTCATATTATGCCAATTAATGTACTTTGTAGCTAGTATGGAAACTTTTAATTTTCGGTGTGTTCCTCCCCAGTGGCAGCAGAGCAGTGAAAAAAGAACAGCTGACCCAAATTGGCATGAAACAGCATGTTTCCACAATGAAAACCATTCGGCAAGATGGTGGAAAAGCAGCTATTAATTCATTTGTGTGAAATATTAATGACTCATGTTGACAAAGGAAAGTAGTTTGATGGTGTTTCCTCTGCCCTCTAAAACCCATATCCATGTCATGCCTTCAGATGGTATTCAGACAATGCATGTTGTCAGTGAGTTGACAGGGCTGTCGATGTGGATTAAAGTGTTGATATTACTATTTTAGGATATACAAGAAGATGCCTTATAGGTATTCTGAGGTTAAGGCCAACACACCCATCACATTAATCATCCAGCCACTTAACCGTAACAAACACACACACAGACACACACACACACATTTGTTTTTCTGCCATGATGAGGACTTAACATTGACCTCTATTATTTTATACTGAGCTAGTAATATATATATTTGTATAGTCCATCCTTATAATGAATTATAACTCCATTAATCAGTATTTATAAGCAAGTATTACTATTCTTTAAATATATTTATAAAGACTCATTAAGATCTGTACAGCTTTGTAAGAACAGTTATAGTTACATTTATATTATTTTTTTAATTACTTGAAGACATGCATTTGCTTTTTCAATGCACATACTCATAATCCCTTATAAACTGACTCATTAGTATTAATAAATTAATACCGGTACTGATTAAAAAGTATTAATTAGTCAGACGTATGATTCCATGAATGTATTTATAAAGATGCAACCTGCATTGCTATAATGTTATTATATTATAGTCACACTTTTTAGTAATTCAGATTTATTTGTCAAATAAGTGAATATATTGCCATTAATAGCCATGTTGAGTTCTTATAAATACTTGTTGTAAGTAATAATACAGCTACTAACCTCTATAAATGCATCATTGATGGCTTTAAGTAAAGTGAAAACAAATGTTTAGAAATCATGAAGATGTGCTTATTATACATTTTAAGTTGTTTACTTTATTTAACTAATGAACTGTCATTTGTGTAATAAAATAATGGGGGAAAACACAGAAATCATTCATGCAAACAGTTGCATTTTTTAATCTTTTTTTTATGTTACATACTAGCAAAACAATGCAACAATATTTTTTAGAGTATAATTTCAAACTGCTATAAGACATTCCATGCATATGTCTGAGGATAAATAGATTTTAACTAATCAAAATTACTAAAACTAAATTACAAAATTAATAAACAAGCGTCTCTGGAACTAATTTTTATTTTTATATAATTTATAAATCAGTGAATAATGGATTATGAGCATGCACATTAAAAAAGCAAATGCATTACTTATACAGTAAGTAATTATAAAGAATTATATAAATGTAACTATAAATGTTCTTATAATGCAGTATAGGTCTTAATGAGTCTTTATAAATATATTGATAGAATAGTAATGCTTATAAATAAGTATAAATGGAGCTATAATTCATGATAAGCATGCACTTCATAGAAAGTGTTACCATTTCTTTTTTATTCCATACATCACAGTGACTTTTCTGCATTTTACACTTTCATTAAGATATTATTTTGAATGTTTATTAAGCCATTTTTCTTATCTGGACTTCTAGCTGCTCACAAACATGTTGGTGGTTTAAAGTTTTACAATTCCTTTGGGGACATTTTAGTCCTTCCAGTGTAGGCAAAATCTGACACACACACACACACACACACACACACACACACACACACACACACACACACACACACACACACACACACACACACACACACACACACACACACACACACACACACACACACACACACACACACACATAAGCAATGCATCTATAAGCAAGTTCACTCACCCAGTAAATTGGTTGTTGTTCAGGTGCAGTGATTGAAAACCTAATAGGAATATTTTTCTTTTCAGTCATTATCCATGTGGACAGCTATATAAAATACCTTTGCTGTTTGGAAAGAAATTAATTGTTCATCCATCACATACGAATCCGTTTAATCTACTTGGGAAAACATTTTCAGAGTAATTTGGAATAAAATCAAATTTAACAATTTATTATGTCAGGTAAATGTATAATGCCAATTTCATAATCATTTCAAAGATAATAAATACAAAACATCAAATGCTCTGGAATAAAGAGAGAAGATGCGAACCTGACATATAAAATACATGTTGCGAAGTTTTGCATACACTCAGCATCACAGGCTAATTTGAGTTACAAATCGCCCCGAGCCTCTTGTTGCAATTCATTATATACTCAAACCAAGACAGAAACTTCTTTCACATGGAAACATTTGCTAACAATGGAAATTTGCACTCAGAGTTTACACCTTTTGGGAGCAGGAGGCCATTTGCCTGGAAGACACACCCTCCTCTGTGTGAGAGTTATCTCTAAACTCTTAAAAACCTTATTACCTTTTGGTTTACTTCTTTGGGAATGATACCATTGTACCAGTCACACTGAGACATTTCAAATGATACCAAACATGTATAATACTGTATGATAGTTATTCACATTAAACCATATAGATTCTTGGGTGAATTTTGGTGATCTCAGCATGAGAGAGATGGAATGAGGGAAGAGGGAAAGATATGCAGATTAGGATGATTATGAGGTGAGACTTGTGTCTCGAATGGTGCACAAGAATGAGTTCAAATGTTAATTTCCTTTGTTCTCTCAGAGAGTTGCCCTCTCTTCCAGTTTTTTTTCCAGTCTTACACAAGCATGTATTCTTTTTTTTTTTCAGCACTGAATCACTTTAAGTATGGGTTACTAAATGAAGCATTGACTGATATAGGGTTTCTAATACCTTACAGCAGGGTTGCTGAAATTAATATGCAGAACCTACAGCAACATTAATACAATTACTGTTGAGCGGTATTACACAAAATTAAAACAGTCATGTAAAATGAAACATTCTCTCAGTCACCATCCATATGCACACATACCAACCACTTTGATTCACAACTTTAGTTCACAAAGCAATACATTTTGTGTACGCTTATTTGTTTTGAATGTGCACTTTTCCTTAAAAGTCTTTTTTTTAAAGCATAACATAAAACATAAAAGACCACCACTTAAAGAAAGTACACTTTCATGAAAGTTTAACACACTTAAGTTCCCTTTTTTTAAGCACATTGTGATAATGCAAAATTAAAAGTTTACTTTAAGTACATTTTAAAGCATTGTTTTAATAATCTTCTAGTTCTTTAAATAAGTACTCTTATTTTTATGTGTTGACTAACATACTATAGCACATGTAAAGTACTTGATTATAATTTAAACGGTAGTGTGTTATTCGATATGTATTAAATACAAACAAAACAAAAAAAAATGTATTTTAAAACAATGATATTACAATATACTAAACTGAATGTCCGAAAACATTGCATTCAGCCCGCGCTTAAGAATATTCCTATATTATATCGGTAATATTCTCTTTTGCCTAAGTGTATTTTAAAGTGTACTTATTTTTCACAAGGGAATGCCATCATTCCTTATTAATGCTTTTCCTTTGGTAATGTACAGCAACGTTACTTGGAGGTTCAGGAGGTTATACAGGATTAACTCTATATTTTTTTTATTTTATAAAGTGATATGAATGAGATTTGCTGGTGCAAAACTTGCTCTAACAATGATAGGGTGTTGGTGGGGTTTTATCATGTTGCTACAGGGTGATCTTTGGCTTACTGGCTAAAAAAGTAAAAAGATGATATTCATAGATTTTCTAAAATCTTCATTTATAGCAACAAACCTCTTCTCAACAGCCTGCATGATTTGAGGCATCATTTATATTTGTAGCTCAATCGCTCCAGGATGAGTTTAATACTTAGGGCTAGTGGTTTTGAAAACCCCTTTATTACAACAGAAACCTACATTGTAAGACACCTACACAACTGCTTTAGCCTGAGCTGTTTTCAAACTAAAGCAGTTGTGTAGGCGTATAACAATATTGACTTCTATTGTAAAAATGTTTGCAATTGATGCTCAAGCTAACATAAGCGATGAATCATATAAACATTTATTTTTGTGTTTTCTAAGCAAGGCATGCTTTTCACAACTGAAGTTGTTTCAGCATGAAGCAATCATACATGTGCCATGTATAAACTCAGAGATCTGTAAAGACAGCATGAGATAGTGGAAGAAAGGGGATGAATGAAGATCACAAATCCAGACTCTGTTCCAAAACCTAGAATTTAAAGTGGCATCATCCCCCGACTTTACAGGAAGGCACATTGTGGTATCATCCGCATAGCAGTGATACAAGATGTCATGTTTTTGAAAAATTTTAACTGAGGTGTATATTAAATAAAGTAAATAAACATGGTCCCAGTATAGAACCTTGTGGGACATCACCATAGGGCAACACCACGAATACCAATGTCCTCTTTAAGTTTTTCAATAGGAACGGCATGATCAATTGTGTTGAAAGCTGCAGTGAAATCAGACTTGGTTGTTCCAAACCAGTTACTTGATGTACGATGCTGCCTATGTAGACAGCAGACAGTTAGCTCAGATGGTTTTGAAACAGAACCACTGAGTCTCATGTGTGGCATAACATGGTGTTGATGGAAATGGCGTGGTAGAGTAAGAGTTGCAGATGGAGTCAGCGGTAGTCAGTGAGTATCGCTGCTGACACAGGCACAGAAGCAGTGACATTAATCTGAACCTCCATCAAGTGACAGAATTTTGGGTGTGATGTGACAGACGTTTCCTACCGCGTTCCTCATTGGCATACAACCTTGCCAACATGCTGGTTTATGACAATGGTATCTTTGAAGTGTCTGTGAGCTCCTAATCAGATCATGGGCTCCGAACTGTCACGTCCCAGTGGGGAAGAGGGGCTCTGGGAATTGCACTTGTTCTCTTACCACAGTTTAATGGGGTAAAAAGGGATAGTGGGACAGTCTTTTAGGGCCACACTGTCTGGCTGGTTGTTATTGCCTACATGCTATTAAAAAAATGGTTGGTTCCAGACCTTGATTCTGATTGGTCAATAGCTGTGTTTTATTCACAATAAAGCTATGACTATGACCGCTTCACCCAACGGTTCTGTGTATCACTGCGCAACACCCTTAGCAACCACCCTTAGTAACATAAACATGTTTGTTCTTATTTCAAGAAAAATCCAGCAGATGGAAGGCATTTAGTGATTTTACTTAATGAAAGTAGCGATTAAAAATGTTTTTGCTTTAATATTTGTATTGTGTGGTAACCATTTTATAAATGCAATAAAGGTACTCGAGGCTAGTGCTGTATGATGAACGAGTCACCTTCAGCCGTGACTTATTCACCATACAGCACAGCCCCTCGCTTCTTATTGCTTACAAATATATACAGTACTTATTGAATTCGACCTACTATAGGTAATTATACATTTACAACGTGAACCCTCTTATCTAATTTTAAATGCATCTTTAAAGATACAAAACAAACAAATGAGTAATGAATATCTGCATCTGCAAAGTGCTTTTTTTTCTCTTAAAAGTTTCACATCTAAAAACATAAAAAATAAATAGTTCCTATAACAAATGTTTATGTTAAACATGTATTAAATTCACATAAGATTAACATTTCAGTCATATCACTGGCCTTAACAAAGCTTTTTTATTTATGTATTTACTTGCTTTTTTCTTATTTTCTTAATGTGTGACTCTGGTGTTATTGTGCACAATGCAAAAAACTGCATGTCTTCCTTATCTTTTATCAAAATGTAATATGAGTTGCTGACATCATACTCTTCAGGTACAGTATGTTTCACTTTTTCACAATCTAATCAGTTCCTGATAGATTATAATTTCCTATCTTACATTTTGTCTTGCTCAATTTTCTGCTGAAGTGTTTATTTGCGGGCATATTATTGTATGTAGTAACACTGTCATGTCATCGTTTGGCTGTAAAGTCAATTAAAACTTCAGATTCACCAGCCTTATTTCATTGGGAAAGGGGTATCAGTGCACCTTTAAAGATGATTGCATATTCGCCCGTGTATAGTAAATGTCAGATCTCAGTCTGTTTGACCATCACTGTTCTATTAAATGTTGCACCGATGGATCCACTCAGATTTGGGTCACTCATCCGAGACCACACAACAATGGCATGGCTGTAAATACACACACTGCCCATGTGTCCACCAAACTCTCACTGCGCTCTTCAGAGGGGCACGAGAGCAGCCCTGCATTGTGCTCTTCAGTCAGAGAGGTTTGTTTTCTCTTTCATGACAGTCAATGTTTCCATTTTGCAAAATGCCAGGATTAAAGTGAGCCCTTAAATACAAATAGTCAATGGTTGTTGTGTGGCACTTGTAAATTATGAGTGAATGCTCAATGCGTTACTGCTTTGTTTGTTAAGAGACATTTACAGTCTCCTCTGTAATTAAATTCTGTAGTGAATTTAAACACAGTGACAATTATTACTTAATTATTGTTAATACTAATAAACTATTACAAGTATTATACACTACCGCTCAGTTTTTATTTTAAGTAATTAATACTTTTATTCAGCATAGTACTGACAGTACTGATCGTAAAGACATTTAAATTGTAAAATATTTCTAGGTCAAATAAATGCTGTTCTTTTGAACTTTCTAACATTCTTTTCATTAAAGAATCCTGAAAATAATGTATATCACGTTTTCCACAAAAAAATATTCATGACACTGATGACTAAAGACATCTTTTAGCATTTATGTACCAAAAGTAAATGTACCATTAATAGACTTACAATAAGGGAGACTAGATTATTACATATTTAATATGTCTGAGTGTTTGCAATTACAGGTGCTGGTCATCAAATTAGAATATCATCAAACAGTTGATTTATTTCAAGAATTCAACTTAACAGGTGAAACTAATATATTATATAGACTCATTACATGCAAAGTGAGATATTGCAAGCCTTTATTTGTTATAATTTTGATGATTATGGCTTACAGCTTATGGAACCCACGAAATCAAAATCCCAGAAAATTTGAATATTACATGAAATCACACAGTAATACTGTGGTCATTGAACCAGGTTTTGGTTCTTTTGGCAGTGTGGGCAGGTGCAAATCCTGCTGGAAAATGAGGTCAGCATCTCCATAAAGCTTGTCTGCTGAAGGAAGCATGAAGTGCTCTGGAAATGTCCTGGTAGACGTGGTGCAAAATTTGCTCTCATCAGAAAAGAGGACTTTGGTCCACTGTGCTTTATTAAATCCAGAGTCAACGCAGCCGTCTACCAGGACATTTTCAGAGCACTTCATGCTTCCTTCATTTTGCAGCAGGATTTGCACCTGCCCACACTGCCAAAAGAACCAAAACCTGTGGTATTACTGTGTAATTACTGTGTGATTTCATGTAATATTCAAATTTTCTGGGATTTTGATTTTGTGGGTTTCATAAGCTGTAAGCCATAATCAATAAAATTATAACAAATAAAGGCTTGAAATATCTCACTTTGCATGTAATGAGTCTATATAATATATTAGTTTCACCTGTTAAGTTGAATTCTTGAAATAAATCAACTTTTTGATGATATTCTAATTTTATGACCAGCACCTATATATACGTATATACATAACCTACATTTTCATTATTTGAAACTGGTCAAATGCTTGTTACTAAATTATATCAACCAGTCATAACTTATTATTTCATAACTAGTGTGACATTTGCTTGAATAGCTAGTACTGTACTACTAAAATAATTAGCTTCTGTCATTCATGTTACCCAACAAACTAGAATATATAGGTTTATTTAAATGCATCAAAAGAGAGATTTATACGCTGACAGATTGTAAGAGCTGAGGTGGAAAGAAAGCCCTGAGGCTGGATGCATACAGCTCACATTCTGCTAATGGCGTTTTGTCTTTATACAGTATCTCATTACCTTCGGCCTCTGTGCCACTAGTCATTATTTCTCAATTTTCACATTCGATTTTAAGCGTGGCCTCATCTAATTTGCTAAAAGCGCATCTGTGCCCCTGTCACTTTTTTAGCTATTGTTGTCAGAAATTGGCTTAAGATGTGATATGAAAGTTGGCTAAAGTTGCAGCTTTAGGATATCCCTTTGTCAATTTTTACTCAGTCTTGTTAAGTGAGATTAGCCTAATAGGACTCAAGTCCTATTCCTAGGCAATATTCCCCATCCGCAACAAACTCTAACAGAATTGCAGCGCGTGTGTGAGGCAAGGTCTCAGGTGTTGAATCTGTCACTCAGTGTTAGTGGTGTCTGAGGCAACAGTGTGGGGAATGAATTTAAAAAGTGCCTCTGGTGTACTTTTTCCTGACCCACTGCCTGATTTTAAAGTTGCTTTAACAGCATATAACAAAATGGAGCTGTGACTTGCTGCTTCACATGTTGGTCAGACAGACAGTAGGCAGTTCTTGCCAGAATTGTGGATCAAACTTTAAAGTCAGCTTAACTGAAGTTGCGATTGTCGTTTTATCTCTATTGTGACGTACATCCAATTGAAACAGCCTCTTGAATTAGAACAAATTTACTGCAGGACTTGATTTTGGGAATTGATTAAATGGTTAAATGGTTGTGGTCAATTGCTATTGGTCAATCTCATGTGAGTGACAGGTTGTTCCTGCCCTCTATGGGGGGGGGGTCCCGTTTTAAAAAAAAAAAAAAAGGTTTTTTTTTTTTTACTTTATAATGTTCTCTGAGGTCCACTTATAGTTTTACCAAGATTTTAACTTCAAACAGCTCTTTTCTATCTTAATGTTGACCCTTTCTTTCAAACACTCCCCTATCAAGACTTGGAAGTAAATGCCCACTGCTATGATTGGGTAACAGTTTTGCATATTAAAATCATTTTCAACGTCCCCACCATAACATGTGTGGAATTGTTTTAAAAAGGATTGCAGTAATTGGCTTAGATCAGAACAGTAACAAAAGCAGCATTGTCTATGTGCTTTCTTCCGTATCTGGGAACCCCCCACATTAAACCCATAAATGCCCAAGCAAAGGAGAACAGCAAATCACAACTATTCTCAGTTTGACTGCGGCGCTAAAGTATAAACACTCAAGTACATATCAAACAATCTGTATCAGACTAAGCAATAGTGACACATGGTTAAAAAAAACACTGTTACACACACTTGAGTGTTTTGCCATTACTGTCGGATCCAATATAGTCTGCACTGCATCATCTTTTATTTTCTGGAATAGAATAGAATAGAATAGAATAGAATAGAATAGAATAGAATAGAATAGAATAGAATAGAATAGAATAGAATAGAATAGAAAGTCTTTATGGTCATTATACTCGCGTACAACGAAATTAGGAAGTGCTTCCCTTGGTGCTGAAAAAATACAACAAACACAAACAATATTACATACAGTGCAAAAATAATATTGCACTAATAGGAATATATTGCACTAAGCCTGTTCATTGCAAAGTAAAAAATGAAAAAATACAGAGTAATTGCTGGAGTAATCCTGTGTTTGCGTCTCTCTCATTTTTACTACTACATGACATGCACGAATCAGTGGGCAAGGTTAAAGAGGCAATGATGTAGGAGTTGATTTTCCTCTGCAGAGGCTGTCTTTCATCACACTATGACGTAATAATGTGACAAAATTTAAAACGAGTCGTTTTTCCAGCTTGGTTTCAATAAAACTGTTTTTGGACTAAAGAGGAAGTTTTGAGTTGTGAAACTTTCAGACGTTTTTATATATATATATATATATATAGTATAATGACATCTTATATGTCAAATGATCTAGAAAATTTGTATTTCTCAATTCAGAAACCAGAATTTTTCAATTAGACCAATATAAAAATACATTTTAAATAAATAGCATGCTTGTTTCACTTTTTCTCAGTGTACATTTGACATAATTATAAATAACCTTGACATCCATAGCCAATTGGTTAGGTTAATGACTGCCAGGATGACCAACTGTCCATACAGTAATTATCTGTCTGTGTGTCTGGGTTTAACCTTTGTCCTCCTCTCTCTGGAAGAGTTTTGATTTGGCCTCACACTGCCTTACTAATCATTCTGATAGATTTCTGCAAGATGACAAGAATTTAGATTTTGGGTAGAGTGCGCATAATGCATTTCTGTGATCTATTGGAGGCTTTAGTATGGAGGAGAGCTTTGTGTGTAATGGCCAGTATAATGGAATAATTGCAGAATTTAAATGAACATTTTTTCTCAAAACTCACTGAATTAATTTTAATTTAGAAAATGGTGCATGCAACTTTAGTTTAGTGAAAAACTGCTCATCCCTCAGGAGCTTGTGGGACCCACATAGTTTGTGGGTTTAAAGGGATAGTTCGCCCAAAAATGAAAATACTGTCATCATTTACTCACCCTTAAGTTGTTTCAAACCTGTAAGAATTTATTTTTTCTGCTGAACACAAAAGAAGATATTTTGAAAAATGTCGGTAACCAAACAGTTGATGGACCCAATTGACTTCCATAGTAGGAAAAAAAAAATACTATGGAAGTCAATTGGGTCCATCAACTGTTTGGTTACCGACATTTTTCAAAATATCTTCTTTTGTGTTCAGCAGAAAAAATAAATTCTTACAGGTTTGAAACAACTTAAGGGTGAGTAAATGATGACAGTATTTTCATTTTTGGGCGAACTATCCCTTTAAGACAGGCTTTGGCTTTTCTCCAAATGTAAAATCACCTGGAAGATCAAAGTAAAGTAAAAGATGACGCAGCAAAACGTTTTTCCCCCTCTTCCCATTGGTCAGGGGTTTTGCAGCAACTTTTTGTGATTCTAAAGGCCCTGATATACGTTAAGCAAAATCGAAATGTTATGTTGTCATCTCGAACAAAATCAGGGCAAAACGAAGTTCACTTGGTGTTTGTTTCGGGAGTTCGAAACAGCTTGCCAAAGCGAACTTTATGGAAAAGTTCACTCTGGCTGGTAAACACCTTCAAAATACCATTGGTCGGTGTCAATTACATTATAGGTAGGTGTGGTTCTTTGATGTTCATTTCCTATGTGGAGTCCGACAAGGTCTAACGTCTGCCAGTAAAAACATGAACACACTGGAGAGCCTCTTTATAGTTACTCCACCGAGCATATGGTTATAAAAGGGAGATAGCATGCATCACTCATTCAGGTTTGTGCTGAAGAGCTAGGAGAGTGTCCCTGGCCATTTCAGCGGGCAGTTCAGTGCTGCGGCAGGAGGGACACCATGCTTTGTTCCTTCCATCAGGGAACAGAGGTTACAATAGTAACCACAATAGCTAAACCGTGTGACAAGGTTTTGCCGGTGCAGATTTCGGCAAGCCCCGCTTGCTGGGTAACAAGCGCACTTGCAACATAATAACCTACCCAACGCCCCACATAAGCCGTGTAGACCATGTATTTACCATGGGAAAAGGTCGCTTCAGCTGGTCTTTTTGACCTTTTCTCTCTTTCTGTTTAAAAAAAAGAAGCTCACAGCTATGCAGACCAGAATTAGTGCTGGGGAAGCGCTTTCTCACTACGGAAAACACATCATGCCATAAGAGAGGTTAATATGTGGAGAATATATTACATGGACTTACCAACCAGGAAGTACCACTCATGAAAAAAGGTCCCTGTAGTAGGTCCTACCTGAAAAGAGAGGAACTACTAGAAACCTAGCAACCGGCGGCAGAGACAGAGCTCTGCCTAGGGGAAGACACAAGTTTACCGTTAGGAAAGTTAGTTTACCGTTCATGGAGAATACATAATATGAGATTAACATCAGGGAACCACTACGTATAGAGCACCTAGCACCAAGTAGAAATATATATATTTATTTTTTTACATATATACAGTACCAGTCAAAAGTTTGGAAACATTACGATTTTTTTATGTTTTTGAAAGAAGTCTCTTATGCTCATCAAGCCTGCAGTAAAAAACAAAACAAAAAAAACAGTAATATTATGAAATATTATTACAATTTAAAATAATGGTTCTCTTTTTTAATATACTTTAAAATGTAATTTATTTTTGTGATGCAAAGCTGAATTTTCATCAGCAAGTACTCCAGTCTTTGGTGTCTTATGATCCTTCAGAAATCATTCTAATATGCTGATTTATGATCAATGTTGGAAACAGTTGTGCTGCTTAATATTTTTTTTATAACCTGAGATACTTTTTTCATGATTATTTGATGAATAAAAAGTTAAAAAGAACTGTATTTATTTAGAATAGAAATCTTTTGTTACAATATACACTACCGTTCAAAAGTTTGGGAACAATAACTTTTTTTTTTTAAGAAATTAGTACTTTAATTCAACAAGGATGTGTTAAATTGATAAAAGGTGATGGTAACGATTTATATTGTTAGAAATGTTTTTATTTTGAATAAATGCTGTTTTTATGAATAAATGCTGTTAACATTTTACTCATCAATGAATCCTGAAAAAAGTATTCCAAAAAAATATATTAAACAGCACAACTGTTTCCATCATTGATAATAACTGAGTATCAAATCATCATATTAGAATGATTTCTGAAGGATCATAAGACACCAAAGACTGGAGTACTTGCTGATGAAAATTCAGCTTTGCATCACAAAAATAAATTACATTTTAAAATATATTAAAAAATAGAACCATTATTTTAAATTGTAATAATATTTCATAATATTACTGTTGTTTTTTTTTTTTTTTTTTTTTTTTTTTTTTTACTGCAGGCTTGATGAGCATAAGAGACTTCTTTCAAAAACATTAAAAATAGTAATGTTTCCAAACTTTTGACTGGTACTGTATATATATTAACTTACCTGTCAATAGAAAATACATTTTAACAATTAATGTAAATTCATCTTGTTTTAATGATGTTTGGGTATTTTTTAATGAAATTCTAAAATACTGATTAAACATTTTTACTTAAAGTCTAAAATAATGATTAAGAAATTAATAGATTTTTTTTTTTCCTTTTTTTTTTTTTTTTTTGCACTGCAGCTCACTTAAGACGCAAGACCAGAAACTAATTTCACACGGATTCAGTCTTTTGGCCCTTGCTCTGTATGCTCATCATTAAAACCATAGCATTCAGATAAGGATTTTAATAGCAGAATCCTCTCTAATCGTTTCTGTCCTGTGCCATGTTGCGGAAGCTCATTTCACTGACAGACCATCCTGAGCGTCCGGCAGTGAATGGGGTGTGCGGATGAAATGCTTCGGGCATGTGTCACTCTAATTGTTCTGTACCTCTCCATGAACCGTCTTAACTGCTGTTATTAATAACCACAACATATTCTACTTAGCGTGAAGTTAAATAATGAGACTGAATCTGTAGTAGCATGGTTACCATGAATGCACACAGTGTTATTAAAGTCTAAAACCTCTGCAAAAGTGTCAGTCATTAAATCACCATTCTGAAATCAACATGAAAGTTGGGATAGTGTGGGATCTGTCAGGATTTATTAAACAATAGCACATATCCATATCCTAGGAGTAGTAAACTTCATTTATCTTGTTCACTTCCGTTCTCACACTCATTGAGTCATTGCACAACATTTCAAAATAATGCAACAATGTACAATTCTTCTAATGAACACAACAGATTTTTTTCTTCCCTATTGTGATGTATATCCAAGAGAAACAGCTTCTCGAACAAGAAAAAAATGTAGGGCAGTACTTGATTTTGTCCATGGGGAATTGATTAGATGGGTGGTTGATTAAGGTTGTGGTTTGCTATTGGCCGATGTCATGTGAGTGACAGGTTGTCCCGCCCTCATGCCAGTAAACACATCACAAGAGAAGAGATGTTACTGCAAGGGAGGGGAAGTTATTTTGATTAAAAATACGAGGGCAAATTAAATTACGAGGGCAAATTAATTCAAATCAACAAAATTAAAGGGGTCATATGATGCGATTTCTTGTTTTCCTTTTTCTTTAGTGTGTTATGTAGCTGTTAGTGCAAGTATAAGATCTGCATAATTACAAAGCTCAAAGTCTCAAACCCAATGAGATGTTCTTTATAAAATGTTAGGCTCAGTCACACCTTCCTAAAATGCTTTGTTCAAACACCCCCCCCCCCCCCAAACACCCCCCCATAAATCTACATGTATGTCAGTGTGTGGGGGCAATCAATTTCTATCTGGATCATTTAGATCGGTCGTGGGCCCTGTGTCTCATCTGGTTGCCCGTTGACGGCAACATTGCCAGCGACATTGCTCAAAAAGTTGCCCTGTGGATCATCACCTTAAAAAGTGGGGCAATTCCATCTTTGCTATTACAGTCTGGCGCTTTTTGTGTGTGTGTGTGTGTGTGTGTGTGTGTGTGTGTGTGTGTGTGTGTGTGTGTGTGCGTGTGTGTGTGTGTGCGTGTGTGTGTGTGTGTGTGCGTGTGTGCGTGTGTGTGTGCGTGTGTGTGTGTGTGTGTGTGTGTGTGTGTGTGTGTGTGTGTGTGTGTGTGTGTGTATTCACCACAATAAGGTCAAAAGATCATTTCAGTGACACGCCTGTCCCAACCTGCCCAGACTGGAACAGAATGGAATTTGAAACGTTTTAGCCAAAAATGTTTCCATGGTAAAGGTGTTTTTTGCAGAAACGTTTCAGATTTCGTTCTGTTCTCCGACTACAGCTGAAGTAGGGGTGGGATGTGGATCAGTAACCAGGTGAGTAACTGTTACTACACTTTGGGTTGCCAACATCAGTGAGCTACTGTACCTTGCTGTTTACTATTTTTGTAAACTGAGCTCATTGCAGTACATTCTGGGATTGCATCCTACTGAAGTTATCTTGCTGATGATGCATTAAAAAGGATAGTTCACACAAAAAGAAACCCCCATGTAGCTCCAAACATGTTTGGCTTTCTTCTTTTTTGGGGGGAAACATAAAAGAAGATATGCTGAGAAATATCAGTGTTTTTTGTCAATACAAAGTCAATGGTTACCAGAACAGTTTGGTTACAAATGTATTATTTTATATTCACCAGAAGAAAAAAGTCATACAGGTTTGAAACAACATGAGGTTGAGTAAATGATGACAGAATTATAATTTTTGGGTGAACTGTCCATTTAATTTGCAGCCTATAGTATGTAGGCAGCTTACTAGAGTCTATTCTGTACTGTGATCATATCTGTTACCATCATGTTCTGTTCTAACATCACCTATCTCTAAAGCATGCTAGTAATTGAGCTGAATGCAGTGTAAGTGTTAGTGTATCCTATCCACAACTATCTGCTTCATCACGCAAGCAAGAGCTTGGAGCAAAGACAGTGACATGGTCAACAGTCTGTGACCTTCCTTTTCCCAGAGGCTTCTTCACTCTGGGATAATGAGCCTGTTGTTTTTATACTGTAGGCCAGTAGTCCATGTCTTAATTGCACTGCAAACATTCTTTGTTCTGTATGCTATCCTGATTGCTTACATTCAGCAAACAGTGAAATAAGTTTAGGGAGCCAATGAGGCCCACACTTCTCGCATTATTACTCAAGAGCCAACATCAGTTCTGGTTCCCAGGCTTGTTTTGGGAGTAGGGATGTGGAAAATTAGCTAAATATTATGTTGTGTTATGATCATTTTATATTGTTAGCTGTCTATATTCATCACTTCATTTCATAAAAAAAAATAACATTACATTTCCACAAAAAATATGAGGAAGCACAACTGTTTTCAACACTGATAATAATCAGAAATGTTGCTTGAGCATCAAATCAGTAGGATCTGAAGGATCATGTGACACTGAAGACTGGAGTAATGTTGCTTAAAATTCAGCTTTGATCACAGGAATAAATTACATTTTAAAAATATAAACAGTTATTTAAAATTATTTCACAATATTAGTGTTCAAGTAAATGGAGCCTTGGTGAGCATAAGAGTCTCAGCGGCCATTTACGCTAAACTGTTTTCAACTAAAAACTGAAAAATTGTATGCGTTTCGGCCGTTCTTCGTCTCTTCATCTGTGTAAAGTACGAAAATGAGAATTTGTGAAAACGGTGACATCATGCGAAAGCGCATTACGTGTTCAGTCTAGAGATGCGTAGTGTTTATGTACAAAGTCACATCGCCAACTACTGGCCTGGCATGAATAATACAGCGTTTTCAGTCAATTTCGCGGATCCTTGGCGAACGGGGACAATTTTGACAGCGTTGTCGTATGCACGCGAAAAAAACGCAAAGGAAAAGCTTTTCTCTTTTTAGTATATCGTTGTCGTGTAAATGTTCCCTTGTGTACATTAGTTTTCTGCTTCATGAGGTATTTTTAAAATCACAGTTTTGAATAGACTAAATGTATGTTGTATATATCACAGATCATGGTTTGCTGTTTGATGACAAGTTGATCTCTGACTCTCTGTCTGTCTGTCTGTCTGTCTGTCTGTGGTTTAGGTTGTGTGGTGACAGCTGAAGCCTTCCTATGAGGTGAGCATATCCCTTTGGACCCTCGGCTCCCCTCCCAGTGCCAGCAGCAGCAGGACTAAGGGATGTCACAAGTATTCCTCCTTCTGACCCTACTCAGTTTCTCCTCCTGCATCCAGGTCAGAGATTATCCCGCCTCCTCTCTTTATTCTCTCGACATCTCTTAAAGTGACCAGATGACCGTGAAAAAATGATTCCGTCATTTGTGCAGTTACTCACTGCATGTTTGTTACGCAGCTCTCAGTATTCTGAAGAGGATGTATAATACTTACTATTACCAATGTCAGTTTAAAGCATTTTTTTATACAATCAGAATAAAGCTAACACAAATTATCGGGACAAATGTCGCCCTGTAGCTCCATCAGGACGTGGGGCATGGCTCGTATAATCGGAACTGTCCTGATTTTATCTGGACATCTGGTCACCCAACCTGTCTCCTGAACAGGGGCTTGACTAGCCCTTTTGTGAAAAAGAAGTATAGCACTTCAGCATACTTAATATGGAAATAATATACTTTAAGAGAATATTTAAAATGAATGTTATTTTTTCAGACACCTAATTGAATGTTAATTGAAATTATATAAAAATGTGTTGTTCTTAAAATTTGTTAAATGCAATTAGCTGAAAATATAAATATACTTTAATGTCATTTCTATTGAAACTTGTATGTCATGTATTTAAATATATTTGTAATTACAAAGTTGGAATTTAGTAACTTTAAAAGTAACAAACTATCACAGTACCGTTCAAATTATAATCAGTTGTTTTAAATACTTCCACACATGCTAGCATGACGAAACTTACTGTATTTACTAGTTGCCATATCAACACTATATACAGAAAAAAATGCACCAAAATTCAGAAATCTTTGGAAGATATCACTGAACATTTATTTAACCATAGCAAAAGTACATTTCTTACTTGTGTTCATTTTTCATCTCTATTTTTTTTTTTTAAATTAGACAAATCTGATATTATTTTAATCTCCAGTATGTTATTTAACAGTTGATATGGTTCTTTAATGCTTCGCTAACTAGCAGAAAACACTAGCAGGGTTTAAATCCCATGTTGCACAGATGGGGAACGTTATAACTCTGTGTTACAATGTGCTCCTATTAGAACTGTTCTATTCTATTCTATTCTATACTTTTATGAATTCTGTTGAGAAAACATGAGAAAAAGGTGAATAAAGACTGAGAGTCAATGTTAAGAAATTATTAATTATTATTATGTTTTGAACTATATTGTAAAGCTTTGATTTCCTGCGTGTTCATTGTCAAACTCAAAAAATATTTTATTTATTAAAAAATGCCATTTTAATATCAAGAAAAAAGTATACACTGTATTAATAAAACAAAACCACATAATTGTACTAGATGTGGAAAATTAATGTGGGAAAAAATAAAAACTCTGAACCATAAGTAGATTTACACAAACTGAAATTGAATGTTTTTTATTTCTACTTTTTTTATTTGTGTGCTGCAACTACTTTTTTTGGATAAACAATTTTGTGTAAACATTATATCCAGCCCATTCTCATCCTAGGGTGTCATATATTGACGCTTTTGACATTTCGTCTACATCGAACGCACATGGCACCCTTTAGCGTCAATATGAGACGCAGATAGAAATGGGCCAGAAGGCGCCTCCTAGCGGTCTAACCCTAAGGCCGGTGACACACTGGATGCGTGGCGTAAGCGTCTCAGCTGCGTGGCGTGTCCGTTTTTATTTCGGCTCCCATGTTAACAGGTTAGAGCTTGCACACTGCGTGCGTGACACGCGCGTCTCAGGCGCGGCTCGAGCCGCGCGGAAAACGCGTGCATTCTAGAAATAGAACCGACGCCTATTTTTCACGCGACACGCAAGCGTCTTGGAAGCGTTTCCAAGCAAAATTGAATAGGAAAAGATGTTTATATGACATTTTGACACGAATACATATTAATAAATGTCATTTTGATGTTTGAAAGTGTCTGGGGTTTGACATAAATGCAAATATAAATGCAATTTAAAAAAATATTATCGATTTTCAAATACTGCACCTGTCAATACAGAATGAAATATTCTATAGTCTATATTGCCGTCAACACTGCCGACGTTGTCTTTGCTGCTATATATTTATGTTTAACATGAATTATAGGCCTTCCACAACTCTCTCCCCATATGTCAAATATATCACCAATATGTCACCTAGCAGCAGCAGCGCCGCGTCAGACACGCTTCTGGTGTGCAAAGACATGGAAAACGCGACGCAGCCGCCACGCAGCTGACACGCAACAGAAACGCCACGCTCACGCCACGCATCCAGTGTGTCACCGGCCTAACCCTACACCAGACTTAAACCTACCCATAACCGAACAAAGCTCTGTGCGTCTCATATTGACGCTAAAGGGTGCCATGTGCGTTCGATGTAGACGAAATGTCAAAAGCGTCAGTATATGACGCCCAAGGATGAGAATGCATTGTTATATCACATATATCTTAAAAAGCAGAAAGCAAATAGAAATGCAACACGCACCTCTCAGCTCTTTTTCAAGTTGGCTAAGAGTCTGAGCATTATGCAACTCACTAAAGATTAGATTAGGCATTAATTCAGCATAATGTGAGGAAATAAAAAAAAAAATACTATAACATCACACAGGTTCATTAATGAATCCCAGCTTGCAGAAGTTCAACGGTTACTGTGTTTAGCACTTCATCTAAACCAACACAACACAAAAGCTTCACCATCTACTTTCACTCTATTGCAAAGTACAACCTTGAAGTTATGCTTGCTAATTTCTTTTATGTTTTGTAGAAAAATACATTCACTAATTGGATCTTACAGGTGTCATCTGCCGTATCCCTCAAAACTTTGATGGCAAGTTGGATGAAGTACCGAGAAGAATGTTTTCAAAATATCAGCAGAGAACCGCCAATGACAGGTGATTTGTTATTGTCCTAAGGCTTGGCTTGAGTCATTGTTGGTGTGTAAGTCCAGCGATGATAAAAGTGCACAGTGCTGTTGTAAGGTAACACTGCTGAGCCCTCAGATTAGGAGTCATGTCACATACAGATTATGTCCAGCACAGCAAGCAAAAACTAGTAGTCTTTAACATCAATGTTTTTTTTTCCAGGTGCCGTGTGCAACCGAACGTTTGATAAGTATGCCTGCTGGCCAGATGCTTTGCCCAATACTACAGTGAGTGTGGCTTGTCCCTGGTACCTGCCCTGGCACAATGAAGGTACTGTAAACAGAACATTTACATTTATTTATTTTAGGATTATTAAGCATTGTTTACATTGCAACAATTGCAAAAAAAAAAAAAAAAAAAAAAAAAAAAGGGGGGGGGGTAGTTTACAAAGGATTTGACACATAAAACCATAAACTGTTTTCAGGTTGCAAAAAGCATAAATCAAACTTAAGATCTATTTACACTTGTTCAAGCTTGACATTAAATATGATTGTAGCAATTTCAATGATTAAAAGACTGTAAAAAAATTATTATTTGTGGCTGCAGTTTACATAATGCACTTCTATTAGCTTAGCTCATCTTCTTCCACTATTTGAACACATTTCTCCATATGGAGTATTCTCTTATGCGCCCTGTGTGACCACTCCATCTGTGAATGTGTTTGTGTGTCAGTTCGACATGGGCTCGTGTATCTGGAGTGTGATGCAGACGGACAGTATAGCAAGCAGAAGAACGCCAGCGAATGTCTGTCACGTGACCCCGCGCAAATCAACATGGTATGTGAGAAATAAGTGATTGTTCTAATAAATATCTATAAGATCTTAAATATTTTTAAGATCAGTTGAGTTCATTTCTGCACCACTAAAGGTGGGAATACACCTTTTAAAATCTAAAAACAGATTCCCCTCTGAAGTCGGCAAAAGATATCAGACATGTGTTCTGTGAAATCTGTCAAAATCTGCAGACTGGCTCTGACTGGTTGCAACTAGTTTCAATTCAACCTGACTGCAGATCAGTGTAAAAGTTTGAGCTAAAATGACATGTAATGTATTTCAGCCTTAATGCAGTTTAGTTGTACACAGTTGGTGTCTTAGAAAACAATATTGGTAACACTTTAAATGCATTAACTAACAATTAATAATCATTTGTTATAGTATTTATTAATCGTAGTAAACGTTAGTTAAAAGTACTGTTCATTGTTCATGTCAGCTCAGGTCAATTAAATATTTAACAATGCATAAGTTAATGTTGAAATTAGCATTTAACTAAGATTAATAATGCTTTATTGTTTTTCATTAAAAGTGATCAGTTGACTTAAGTTGACTTACCTTAAAATAAGTGAGGAAACCCGTTGCCTTAAAATTATAAAGCCAATAAACTTTATGTGTAATTGAAAAAATTAAGTTATAGGCTATAGTTCACATAACTTTTTTTAGCGCAATTTTCCACCGGACAAAATTGCGATTGTTAACTCATGATTTCTGTTCTGTCTGTGCGCACCAATCTTGCACTTCTATCTACTCCTCAACCAGACCACCTAGAGACTTCGGGCTTTCGGCATTATGTTAAGGAAGGTCTAATCTCGGGAACGCACAAAAAAAAATCCAGGAAAAGATTTACTATCTCTTAGTGTTGTGATCCCATGACGTGAGAAAATTGCGCTAAAACACTCACTGAGTTTTTATTACTTGTTTTTTTATCACGCATGAAGTTTATTACTTACTTTTAAGTAATAACTAATGTAGTTAACAAATGTAAACAAATGAAACCTTATTGTAAAGTGTTACCAAAATGTCTTTTTCAATTTAGTCACTAACTAGATGTCCAGGGGTGCGTTTCCCGAACAACAACGTAACTCGCTGCTTCACTACCATAGTACGATGCATCGTTGAAGAAATCAACTAGCTATTCTGTTTCCTGAAGCCGTATTATCGCAGAGTGATCGTTCAACCACGTTGGTTTATGATGTGGTGCAGTAATAACTTCTTTAAATGAATCTGTTTGAGATCGAATTAACGCTAGATGCTTTGCTGTAAATTACAGACATGGCATCTGAGGACTATTTCTCATTTTATTTTATAAAATATTTTTTTCTTTTATTTTATTCTCAGTTATTTTGCTTTATTTCCAGATTCAATCATAGGCTCGTTCTTAGTAGAGCACGTTCGCACATGCGCAGTCTTCAAAAACGACGCTTTAAATCACTTGACAAACTAAAAGACGTAGGCTAACTTTTATTTGTATGTATTCTAAATAAAAGACACGGGTTGTATTGAATGTCAGCTTGCTTATTTTGCTCAAGATAAGGTTTTATTGAGTCCTCATGTCATGCAAACTAGAAACTCTGCTTCTAACCACAAGTCGAGAGCTGTAGATCCAACCACGCAAGTTTCCGATGCTGTTTGCGGATGTTCGTTAGAACGATGGTTTCGGGAAACACCGACTCGTTGAACTATGCTGGGGTGCGTTTCCCGTACAACTATATAACTCGCTGCTTAACTACCATAGTACGATGCATCGTTGGAGAAATCAACTAGCTAGTCACGACTGTTTCCCGAAACCGTTTGTCGCAAAGTATCGTTCAACCACGTTGGTTTATGACGTCTCGCACGTGGTGGTCTAATAACTTATTTTAACTAATCTGTTTGAGATCGAATTAAAGCTAGATTTTGTCATATAACATCTGAAGACCATTTCTAATTTTTCTCCGTTATTTTGCTTTATTAACAGACTCAATATTTGGCTCATTCTTACATAGTAGAGCACGTTCGCACATGCGCAGTCTTCAAAAACGGTGCTTTAAATCTCTTGACAAACTAAAAGACGTAAATTACATTTGTATGTATTCTAAATAAATAACACGGGTTGTACTGAATGTCATCTTGTTTATTTTGCTAAAGATAAGGATTTATTCAGTCTACATCTCATGTAATCTAGAAACTATGCTTCTAACCACAGCTCGAGCTGTCGTTCCAACCACACAAGTTTGCGATGCAGTTTGCGAACGTTCGTTGGAACGATGGTTTCGGGAAACACCAAATCGTTGAACTATGCTGGGCTGCGTTTCCCAAAAGCATCGTAAGCCTAAGTTGATCGTAAAAACGATCGTACGACTGATCTTAATATTACGGTCTGTTTCCCAAAAGCATCGTAGCTTAAGTAGCACTTGAAAATCTTCGTAGATCTACGAGTGCTCTGGAGTAATCGTACATCCCCAAGTGCATCGTAAGAAGACAGATTTATGAGGACACCTGCAGGACAACCGGCAGATTACACCTTTAGCTTTATTCAAATGCAATGTGATTATAATATAAGGTTTTGATTGTACTTTATTGTACACTTTATTACTCTTTTTTGTTGTTGGTTAAATTAATGTATAAATTATATAATTAAAAAGGTCAGAAAACAAAACAAAAAAATTGAAATAATTTAATTTAATAATTTTAATCAAAATGAAATGAATGAACAAAAAATAAATAAAACAAATCCTTTAAATCTGTTAAAAATTACATCTTTTTTTTAAGTTTTTTTTTTAGCCATTTTGTCAGTGCCTCCGCCTGTAGGTGCTTTATATAGACTTGTCTTGATTGCTAATCCACAACAGATGACAATTATTAGGTTAAACATTCAGAATACGATTTCATATAAGGTTATGTTTCAGAACTTCATGAATGGACAGCGACTCTTAAGTAGCACGTAGAGCGCGTTCATGTTAAGTTCATTTTTGGGAAACGCTCGTGGAATTGCTGCGAGCGTTCGTAATCTTGCACCTAGAAAGCACTCTTAAGAGCTAAGATACATCGTTATCGGGAAACCCGGCCCTGATAACGACGGAACTTGCGACCATAGTTGGCTAACGATGCTTTCGGGAAACGAACCCCTGATAAAGACGGAATATGCGAACATAGTTGGCTAACGATGCTTTTGGGAAACGCACCCCAGTCCGGTTCCGTTCACACATTGCGGCTTTGAGTCCTGAAAATGTACTGGTGTGAGTTCGGTTATAGAATGTGATTGAAACTCCCATAAATAACTGAACTGGGTGTGAACGTAACCGTATTAAAGACTCAAATACAGATCTGACAACTGAATTCTGATGCTGTGTGAACTGCGATCATACTGTACAAAGAATTTAACCTGCATGCTCCTAATATAAAAGCACATCAAAGTATTACATTAGAAGTTGCTTTAGAGACTGTATATTAACAATTTGTGTGCATTTAATAAACTGTGCATTTGCGTCATTGTCTGATCAGATGTATTTGTATGTCTGCGTGCAGCAACACTACGGACGGATCCTCAGTCAGTTTCGGACCATGTACACCGTTGGATATTCTCTGTCTCTCGGGGCGCTGGTGCTGGCGTTGGGCATCCTTGTGGCCTTTAGGTAACATTCAAGTCATCTATTCCTTCTGCTTACATTTTAAATTGAAAACGTGTTTTTGCATCAGTTTTTGGATCTTTGAATGCGTTTATAGTTAAGGAGTTGGTTTTCTTTGTGTGAACAGTGAACAGCTTTCTGACTTTTCAATCATTGCTCTTTGTTCCCTGCAGGAAGCTGCACTGCATGAGAAACAACATCCACATGAACTTGTTTGCTTCCTTTATCCTGCGAGCCTCTTCTATCCTCATCAAAGATGCCATGTTGGAAAGGCCTGATACCTTCCATGTTGGTCAGGACATCACCACTGAACTGGAGGTGGAGTGGCTGGTTAAAAACGAGGTCCAATAACCTGCTGT
This sequence comes from Scardinius erythrophthalmus, assembly GCF_964197995.2. Lineage (NCBI taxonomy): Eukaryota > Metazoa > Chordata > Actinopteri > Cypriniformes > Leuciscidae > Scardinius > Scardinius erythrophthalmus. The sequence goes on along the minus strand of NC_138221.1, from coordinate 58,656,325 downwards.
CTTTCTTTATGATTTGTTATGAAATGATAATAATACACTGCCGTTCAAACATTTTTCAATGTTTTAGTCTCTTCTGCTGACCAAGCATTTCAAATTACAATTTCAAATAACCATTTTTCGTTTGAATAAAGTTTAAAATGTAATTTATTCCTGTGACGGTAACTCCAGTCTTCAGTGTCACATGATGCTTCAGAAATCATTCTAATATGCTGATTTGATGCTCAAGAAACATTTCTGATTTTTATCAGTGTTGAAAACAGTTGTGCTGCTTTATATTGTTGTGAAAACCGTGATACATTTTTACAAGATTCTTTATTGAATATAAAGCTAATATAAATTTAAACTAAAATACATTTTCCTTTGAATTGGAATTAACATCTAATTAAGTGTCACGAAAGATGAAAGTCTTGAAAATGTAATGCATCCTTGTTAAATAAAAGTATAAATTTCATAAAAAAAAAAAATTAAAATACTAACCCAAACCTTTGAACAGTAGTGTATATCTCTGGATTCAAGGACATTTTTAATAGTCATAAGCCTATTGGACAGCTGTGGTCAGAATTATTGGCACCCCTGGTAAATATGATCAAAGATGGCTGTAAAAAATAAATATGCATTTTTTATCCTTTTGATCTTTCATTCAAAAAAATTGCAAAAATCTAACCTTTCATTGAAGTAAAAAAAAAAAGTGGGGGGAAAATCACATTATGAAATACATGTTTTTCTCCAAAACACATTGACCATAATTATTTACACCCTTTTATTAAATACTTTTTGCAACCTCCTTTTGCCAAGATAACAGCTCTGAGTTTTCTTCTATAATGCCTGATGAGTTTGGAGAACACCTGACTAGAGATCAGAGACCATTCAATATCTCTCCAGATCCTTCAGATTCCCAGATCCATGTTGGTGCTTCTTCTCTTCAGTTTTCTGTAGGGTTCAGGTCAGCGGACTGGGATGGTCATAGCAGAAGCTGAGTGACACATTTTTGAGTTGATTTTGATGTTTGATGTAAGATCCAATCACGGTCCATTATAAGATTTCTAGCAGAGGCCGCCAGGCTTTGATTTTTTTATCTGGTGGTATTTGCTAGAATACATGATATGTATCTGAACAAGATGTCCAGGACCTCCAGCAAAAAAAAAAGACCCACAACATTAAAGATCCAGCGGCATATTTAACCGTGTGCATGGGGTACTTTTTATCCCTGTTTGCACCAAACTCATCTAGTTTAGTTTCATCTGACCACAGAACCTTTTAAAGTTCCAGTCGTATCTGACAACTGAATATGCTGGAATTTCTTTTTGGATGATCGAGGAGGATTTTTCTTGAAACCCTCCCAAACAACATGTGGTGATATAGTGGTTGTTCGATGTATTTTTTTATTTTATTTTTAATTTAAGACCCCAAGACTCAACTAATCTCTGCAATTCTCCATCTGTGATTATTGGAGAGTCTTTGGCCACTCAAACTTTCATCCTCGCCGTCCATTAAGACAATATAGACACACGTCCTCTTCCAGGCAGATTCGTGACATCTTTAGTTGATTGGAACTTCTTAATTATTGCCCTGATGGTGGAAATGGCCATTTTCAATGTTTTATCTATTTTCTGACAGTCACTTTCTATTCTGTGAAGCTCATCAATCTTTTGCAGCACATCAGAACTATATTCTTTGGTTTACTCATTGTGATGGATGATTAAGGGAATTTGGCCTTTGTGTTTCCTCATATTTAAACTCCTGTGGAACAAGAAGTCATGGATGGACAATTTCATGTTCCTAGTCTGGTGTGCTAAAAATGTCAATATTAATGGGAATATACTTAAGAGATATTTTACTCATAAAGGGTGGCAATAATTGTGACCAAGGTGTTTTGGAGAAAAAAAAACATTTATTTCATAATGTGATTTTTTTTTTTTTTTTTTTTTTTAAGATCAAAAGGATAAACAATGCAGATGTCTCTTTACAGCCATCTTTGTTCATATTTACAGGGGTGTCAATAATGCTATCCTCAACTGTAATTCCTTTAAAGAAATATTCAGGGTTATTTACAATTTAATGTCTATGGACGGCATGTTGTGAATTCTTCAGTTAGGGAAACTTTCCTTTCCTGTCGGATATTTTATAGAAAAAAGTACTAAAAGCACCATTCTACTTTTAAAAGATAGATTTAATGCAATTTGTTAGAATTAGTGTACCTAAAACTAACTGAAGAATTATTACTAATATATGAACTACATTCGGCATATATAGAACATTATTCTTGGTAAAAATGAAACACTATAAAACAAACATAGAAATTGTTGTGCTGTAAAATATTTGTTGAGTTAGTTTGTGATAGCTGTTAAAGGAACACTTCGACTTTTTGGGACTTTATCGTATTCACCGTATCCCCAGAGTTAGATAAGTCCATACATACCTTTTTCATCTCCGTGCGTGCTGTAAGTCTGTTTGACGCACCCACCGCTAGCCTAGCTTAGCACAAAGACTGGATGTAAATGGCTCCAGCTAGCATACTAATCTCAATAAGTGACAAAATAACGCCAACATTTTCCTATTTACGTGTTGTGATTTGTATAGTCACAGTGTGTACAAATAACAAGGTCATATGAGACACAACCATTTTTTAAACGTTTAAATACTGAGAACTATTTTCTCAGAAGGCGAAGCACTGCTACTTGGGCGGAGTGATTAGCGCAGCACCCGAGAAGCGCCGTTCCGTCAGCAAAACCAACGTGACTAACCCAATAGAGGAAGCGCTGGTGTCTGAGCGTGCAGGTCTGGGAGTGCAAGTGCAGGTCTGCAGCCAGACCCTTCTCGGAACAACTGTAATAGTAGTGAGTGCCCTATTCATGTAATAGTGTCACTAATGTTACATTACATCTAGCTAATGGCACTGTAACAGTAGGCTAGTCATCTAAAAACATAACGGAACACTTACCGCAGCCGCAGGTGGTCCACTTTGTCCTGTCTTTACTATCGATGGGATGGCCATATCCTTCAGCACACATTTCATGGTCCGTGTGGCAAATTCCATTTTTTCAAAATAGTCGTCCTCAGTGAAATGTTCTGAGTAAACGCGATAGTCCTTGAAGATGTCTACTGGTGTGTTTGGATCTATATCCAGAGCAAGTAGCCATTGATTCATCAGGTCAGCGTTTTTGGTTGGAATTCTATGAAACATCATGGTATTACCTGGTCTCCCCTGTTTATTGTCGCAGCTCTTTACAATACTGCGAACACCCATGATTGTAAAACTTTGCATTTACTATCTAGTAATTGCTGACTCTATTACTCCAACTCTGAGCGAACTCTCTGCTCCTCACCACGGCGCTTCTCGGGTGCTGCGCTAATCACTCCGCCCAAGTAGCAGTGCTTCGCCTTCTGAGAAAATAGTTCCCAGTATTTAAACGTTTAAAAAATGGCTGTGTCTCATATAACCTTGTTATTTGTACACACTGTGACTATACAAATCACAACTTGTAAATAGGAAAATGTTGGCGTTATTTTGTCACTTATTGGGAGCAGTATGCTAGCTGTAGCCATTTACATCCAGTCTTTGTGCTAAGCTAGGCTAGCGGTGGGTGCGTCAAACAGACTTACAGCACGCACAGAGATGAAAAAGGTATGTATGGACTTATCTAACTCTGGGGGATACGGTGAATAAGCTAAAGTCCCAAAAAGTCAAAGTGTTCCTTTAACTAATGCAGTATAAACTGTACATTTAATGTAATGAATATTTCATGGAAGTGCTTTAATAAACAGCTTCTGCTTTCTGCTTTTAAACTCTTTAGTGTAAATAATTGTCCATGCTAAAATGCCGTCCATGACCAGGAATGACCGGGAATATTCCTTGAAATGCATGTTTGTATAGATATGGCTTAAATACCTGTTTACTGAACAGAGGCGGCAGGTTAAAAATTAGCCTAAAGCTTTCAGTGACCCAAAAACACGTCAACGTGTTTGTGTTTCAGACGGCGGTCGGCTGCAGAGTTGCTGTGGTGATGATGCAATACAGCATACTTGCTAACAGCTACTGGCTGCTGGTGGAGGGCATCTACCTCCACAGCCTTCTGGTCGTCACAGTCTTGACAGAGAGAAATTACTTCGGCATCTACCTGTGCATTGGCTGGGGTGAGAGGTTCAAAGCTTTTACTCCATGACCTCATTAACAGGGTTGAAGAGTTTCCTCATACAGAGCATGGCAGATGGTTTATGCCTCATCTCACAAGCTCTCTCTCTCTCTTTCTCCCTCAGGCGCCCCTCTGATATTCGTGCTGCCGTGGGTGATTGTGAAGTACTTGTACGAGAATGAAGAGTAAGTTCTCTGGAGCCACATGGGATGAGTGTGTTTGCGTCGGACGGACTGATGAAAGCCAGCGCTCGTGAAGCAGTCAGTGTGTTTTTGCGGTTGGAGAGTTGGCAGACAACAGTACTCTGTCACTGTAGCGTTTGTTTTATAACAAATCAAATACATAAATTGTGAACACAAGCTACCTTTAATCCAGATGTCAAAAGCTCTGATGCTATGCAGATATTCAGCTTCTATATGATAGATGAGTATTGAGCACTTTTATGTACCTGCAACATCCACTCCAGTCTTTTGGGTTTTGCCTGTAGCAGCCAACGCATTGCATTGTCCTTAAATTTGCACAGTGCTTTGTAAAATCTTGTACTGTAAATCATTCATTTACCCGCTGTTATTCTTGAAAGGGCTTTCAAGATGTACATTTATATTAATGACCCTTTGGGTCTGTTGATGTTACATATAATAGTATCTATTCCATCCATATTTTAAAACCTGACTGCATTACATAATTCCCATAGGTTACATTGCTATACATCAAATGTAAGTAGAACCAAAAACTTAAGATATACAAAGATGCTGCACACGTATTACTATGAATGGGAGAAAGTCTAACGCACAATATGGCGGAATAAGACCCGCCTTCTAAATAAAAGAGCCAATCGCTGATTAGTAAAGTCATTGCGTCACTTCTGCCGTTAGAAGATCCTTTTGCTATAGAAACAGTCAGTGTTCTGAGACGCGCACATGTGCATTGGCTGGTCCAGCCTGAAAAATGCATTTTTTTGTTATGATTTGAGCGTTTAGAAACTAAATTTATGAGTCAAATGTTGTCAGATTTCATTGGCGATTTCAAATATGAAATTTAAATGCAATTTGCAGTTTTTGAAGCCCAAAAAAGCGCATCCATCCATCATAAAAGTAATCCATACGGCTCCAGGGGGTTAATAAAGGCCTTCTGAAGTTTAATTTTTAAATCACATATAAAGATGTACTCAAGTCCTACTTAAGTGGGTCCAAAAACCCTTTAAAGTTCAGCTAATTGGATTTAATACATTTAAAATATAATATATTTCCATTTTCCATTTCCATTTCCACTTTCCTATACTTATTTTATACCTCACCAGCAGGCACAGTGACTGATATAAGCCGTGTAGGTTGTATATCTTGAATGTGTCATGCTCTGCTGGGGTTGAGGAAAGGTTCAAATTCTCTCACACTCATCACCCCGTCCATCCTGCTGTATTGGGAAGATAAAAGAATCACTCTTTCCTGTTGATAAGCTGCACATCGTTTCCACTCTCATCAGACTGCATGTCGTCTGTCACGTTTTTTGCACTCTATCACTCCAGATACTGAGATAATGCTGCATTTTCAGTTTGCAGATTTCCGGTATGCATTGAAACTGTATTTGTCAAAATATGCAGTATGCAATATAAAACAATGATTCAATTTCTAGTGTGATGAATTAACCAGAAGTAATATGAGCCACAACTGTAAACATCTTGTTCTTTATGCGTTATTTAATGGAACTGCCACAAAAATGCATTTACATTAAAGTGATAACTTAATGATCTCACTGATTTACTGAATTCAAACAAATATGCACGATGGAGTCATATGACAACAAATTAGCACAGTACATAATGGGCTGTGTTTTTACTAGCTTTTTAAATATTAAGCAGTATACAGTGCATGTGCAGTATCCAGTAAAAAGTAAGCTGGTATTCCTTTCTAGATAATATTTTCCTCAGTGGCATAATTTTGGTTATATTAAAACGTGGAATTTTACAGTGCCCTTGTTACACATTACATGTACTTATATAGCAATAAGAGTAAATTATGCACAATTTTCAGCAACAAACCCTAAATCAAACTGTCTGCCAGAACATCTGTCACGTTCATTTTTTTGCTAGCAGACTTTCCTCTATTCGCCAATGTTTTTTAAAACTGGGGATTCCCCGCAGGTTGGAGATTTAGCTACTCCATGTATGTAAACTCTCTCGCTCATTGTGACAACTAACCACTCCCACACCAAATACTTGTCAAAGTAGCCGAAGAAACTTTTGTCTATATACGGATGTGACGAGACACACACGGACGAGTGACGCATGTACACAGTTTGCCATGAAAACCTTCCCGCTAGGTCTAAAATATAAACATATATAATAGGCTTACCATAGTGAATCAGGGTAAGACACACACACACACACACACACACACACACACACACACACACACACACACAAAAACAGTTTGAAAGAAGGATTTAAATAGTGTTAATTTTGAACAAAAAAGTTGCATTGTGTGCCTTTAATATGATTCAGTACTTATTTGTGTAATTACGCTGTAACAATGACACCTTAAAATAAAGTGTAACCTAAAATGTTATACATTTAGACTATATCAACCCTGTAAAGTCTGACTCCCCCCCTTTTTTTTAATGGAACAGTTTATTGAAACTTCAGACAAAAGATTTATAAATAATCCTCAAGCCTGATGTATCATATTTGATACTCACATGTTAACATGATTTTTTTTATTTTCTAAGAAAATATGTATAATCAAGTAAACCTAAGTTGCCTCAGTCCAGTAAATGTTCATTATAAGTGATGATTTTGTGTGTGTTGAGTATATTTGATGAACACAAGTAGGCCTCATTTGCTCATTTACTGTGATGTATTTGATCTCTTGTTGTTGATCAGATGCTGGATGCAGAATATTCACATGGAGTACTGGTGGATTATTCGCTCTCCCATCCTGCTGGCCGTGTTGGTGAGTGAGAGACTCGTTCATGTCCCTCTTCAGCCTCTCTTAGCTGTACTTATCAGTCTGAGTCTCCCACATCCAGAGCACTGTTAATGACACTTCACCTCCTGTAATGCCACTTTACCTCCACCCTTGAAGTCGACATGAAACCAAAATTGCTTTTATGCCTTGATTATCTGGAGATTGGACAGGAAAGTAGAAGGAAAGAGGGGGAATGGATTCAGGACCTGTGTGGCGTGATAGGGGGCGGCAAACGGAATGATAAAAGGTTTTTATAATACTTCTTTCTATGACAGAAACCAGCAATACTGTTGTTATTAAACCCAAATAAATAAAGTAGCCGACTATGCCACCTAGGTTGATTACTGAAACCCAGGACTCAATTTAACCCAATTCAATATTCTCACTGAGGGCTGGACACTATTGACACTCAAACAGTAGATTGAATTACAAAATCTTTTATTACCATAAAACCAGGATAAACTAGATATTAAAACAAGTTATCAAAAAGAGATGCAGTCCTTAGCACAGTCCAGACTCCAGTATGTCTTTATGGTCAACGAATGAATGTCCTGGGTTGGTCCCACAGCATGTAGGCCTCCACAGATCCAGGCTGTACTGGAGGGAAAATAAGAAACAAACTGCCAGTATCTCCAGTCCAATGCAAGCACAAAACTAATGTTAGCCTATTACCACTCTCACTTGTGCACACAAATACCCACACCAACCAATACACACTACAACCCAAATAAATCACAGCACTGCAAAAGCCAAGAGCTATGGCTAGTGTACTGGGTAGGGTTGCAACAGCCGTTCGTAAGTTCTTTCTTAAATTGGAACGTAAAGTCCACACTAGAGGCTTAGTAACTGCTAGCTAGTTTGTAACTAACTCTGAACTTTATTCCGTTGCACCATTTGTTCGTAAGGCAGAACGTAGCTACAGTAGTGGGTCGTAAGCTCTCCGTAAAGTAATGCGTAGTCGCATAATATGATGTTTAGCCTCGATGATCCAATAGCAGCCTTCAAATACGTGAGCAGGTGTTGTGTTGAAATGCTGTGAATGTCAGTTTATCCTTCATTCTTTTGCCGGTAAAAATAAGTTTCCATTAAATACGATACTTGATCATGAATAGCATTTAAGTGTTTTTGTAAATAACATTCAGAAACTGTATTTGAAATGAAATGAATAAGGATCAATAAATAAATATTGATACAAAAAACATAAGAAATTACGTTTATTGATTATGACTGATATTTGACATGCACATGGACCGATGCACACAGCGGCGTGCTGATGGGTTCGTGTTAAAGATAGCCGCTAACAAAGTAATCTTTTCACATAATGTTCTCTCTCTTAAAATGTAAGCGAGTGTTATGTCAGCATAATCATATATGTCTAAAGATTTTAAGTCTGTCAGGTAAAAGAAGAGCTTATTGATGCAGTTCAGTCTGTCTGATATTTTATTCCATCCGTTACTCCTGATCGGAGGCTGCCGTAAATATTTAGTTTATACGTAGAGTTACGCTTCAACTAAGTTTAATGGTGCAACGCAAAAATATTTAGAAGTGCTTAAGTCGTAACTTAGTGTCCATTTATGTCAAAACTAGGCTAAGTTATAACTTACGCACAGCTGGTGCAACCGGCCCCTGGCAATTAGTTCTAAGTCTCTACTAGTTTTGACTTACTCTGCGTCGCCATCGTGCTCACCTCCCGCTGATTCACTCGTCTCCGAACACTTGCTGAGTCTGATTCACTCGTCTCCGAACACTCGCTGAGTCTGATTCACTCGTCTCCGAACACTCGCTGAGTCTGACTCGCTTGTCTCCGAACACTCGCTGAGTCTGATTCACTCGTCTCCGAACACTCGCTGAGTCTGATTCACTCGTCTCCGAACACTCGCTGAGTCTGATTCACTCGTCTCCGAACACTCGCTGAGTCTGATTCACTCGTCTCCGAACACTCGCTGAGTCTGACTCGCTTGTCTCCGAACACTCGCTGAGTCTGATTCACTCGTCTCCGAACACTCGCTGAGTCTGATTCACTCGTCTCCGAACACTCGCTGAGTCTGATTCACTCGTCTCCGAACACTCGCTGAGTCTGATTCACTCGTCTCCGAACACTCGCTGAGTCTGATTCACTCGTCTCCGAACACTCTCTGAGTCTGACTCGCTTGTCTCCGAACACTCGCTGAGTCTGATTCACTCGTCTCCGAACACTCGCTGAGTCTGATTCACTCGTCTCCGAACACTCGCTGAGTCTGATTCACTCGTCTCCGAACACTCGCTGAGTCTGATTCACTCGTCTCCGAACACTCGCTGAGTCTGATTCACTCGTCTCCGAACACTCGCTGAGTCTGATTCACTCGTCTCCGAACACTCGCTGATTCTGACTCGCTTGTCTCCGAACAGCTGTGAATGTAATTACTCTGCGTCACCGTTTTCTCCACACTTAGACTAAGGCTGATTTATACTTCTGCGTCGGACGTACGCCGAAGCCTCTACGCTGTAGGCAACGCGTTGGTTTTCATTTATACTTCTGCGTCGTTGTCCGCGTTGACGCGCAATTACACTTGCAGAGGGAGCATGTGAAACCCGAGGGAGCGGTCCTAGCAGACCAATCACAGCGCTTGCGTCCGCGTAGAGTTGACGCGTTGTTACATTTTTGGAGAGGTGCACGTCAGGGTACACCGAAGGGTACGCGCGCTACACACAGCCTACGACATAGCTACGCCGTGAGTTCGACGCAGAAGTATAAATTGGGCTAGGTTATAAAGCTAGGTTCCCTCTGTGCTCTACATGTAGTCACATTTACATATTTCTTACCTATGAAACTCGTATGACAAAATTTGTGTGAAGTGTAACAAACAAAACAAAACAAAACAACTTGAATTATTCTGTTAATGCGTAAACTTTAAAATACTTTATAAATAAATTTGCCACTCTGGGTCACATGACCATAAACTATAAAATTACTATCTTGAAATTAATATCACATGTTCCTTTCACTAACAGCCTTGTGGAAGGGCCCTTTGTATTCATTTGTTCACTTTCATTTGGAACACCCATACAAATGGCGTCCCCTTCCCGAAGTGCCCTTCAAGGGTTTATTATTTTCTGTTTGGAATTCATCCTGTATTTCCACTTGAGCTTGGTTTGACACGGCACGCATACAAACCGTTCTCAGACCGTGATGCTAGAATGCATGGAGTTGCCTGGCTGCCAGTTTCTCTGTAGCTGGCTAAGCACGTCATTTGAGCAAAGTTAAAGCAAGTCAATTATAAAATTAATAGAAATATCTCGTCATCCTCCACATCAGTCGCTATTTAAATCTCATATCATCTGTAAACTTTTGCGTTACCAAGGCAATGACGTATTTAATTGCAAAGAACTCCGTTATCAGCCCCACAGTGGAACATGAAAACATATCCGTACTGGCTGGACCACATCAGCAGAGTATGGTACATTTAAGCAGTGAGAACCAATGAATCCGTGAACCAATTTAAACGATTTAAAAGATTTTAGTCACTAGAATGACTCAAAGTCCTCAACTTTAACATATACAAACACACACGGCCAACTGCCAACTGTATATTCCATTAACCAGTTATAGAACACAAAACTTGCAGCAAGAATTTTGAACGACCACCTTTGTATTTACTGTAATAATTTAATATCAAAATATTTTTTTTTAAGTATTTAGTTTTCATAAAGTTATCCAAAACCAACATGGTGGACAAATTAATATATTTTTAATGAATTCTAAGAGATTTCTGTCCCTCCATTGAAAGTCTGTTCACCCAAAACTTCACTTCAAAAAGTTCATAAAGAGATCATAAAATAAATCTATAGGAATCGGGTGGCTCATTCCAAGTCTTCTGAAGAGACATGATCACTATATATATGTTAGCATTACCTAACAATGACAGTGATGTTAATGATTATTGTTAACTTTAGTTGCTAAAATATTACTGTTCATTGTTATAATATAATATTAACAGATATGAATGTTGATTTTAATAATATACTGGTAAATGTTGAAATGAACATGTACTAAGATTAATAAACTCTTTAGAAGTATTGTTTATTGTTAGTTCATGTTAACTAACTAATGTTAACAAATGAAACCTTTTTGTAAAGGGTTACCAAATAATATATGTATTAGGGAACAAATAGGTACAGAGCCCCTAAAGGGACATGGTGAAGGAAACAAGTAATAAAAACTCAGTGAGTGTTTTAGCGCAATTTTCTCACGTCATGGGATCACAACACTAAGAGATAGTAAATCTTTTCCTGGATTTTTTTTTGTGCGTTCCCAAGTTAGACCTTCCTTAACATAATGCCAAAAACCCAAAGTCTCTAGGTGGTCTGGTTGAGAAGTAGATAGAAGTGCAAGATTGGTGCGCACAGACAGAACAGAAATCATGAGTTAACAATCGCAATTTTGTCCGGTGGAAAATTGCGCTAAAAATCTATGAGATGCGAGGAAAAATTCTGTCAGTGTTCTCTTACTAATGTCTGCATTCCCCAGAGAAAATTTGTGTCCGCTCGCAAAATATTTTGCATTCAGAAAGTTTCCTGGAGAAATGCATACGTTTTGTGAGAGAACACAAAAGCTTAGAAATGTATTTTTTCCTCCCATCCCAAATTTTTTCCACCACCATGTCCCTTTAGGGGCTCCTTAAATAGGCATGATTAGTCTATGTTAAAAGCAATATAATCACAAAACTAATGCAATTTAGTTATAAAAGTCCTGCCCTGTCAGACAAATTCAAAATCCTGTGGCTATTTTAATTCAAATTCACATTCATGAACTGAAAAGAGGCTATTCTTAAATTCAGAATTTTGCCCATATCCCATATTCATAGAAAGAATTATGAGATTAACGATATTACTGTGACCCAGGCTTGACTTTATTATTTGACATAACAGAAGGAATATGAAGAACACAGGAAGGTTAAATGTTTTATGCTGTTTTATGCCCTGCAGTTTCCATTTATGCTCACACCGTCACACCCAATTACATTGCATTTGCTTTAGCATTAAACACAACATTCAAAATTGAAGTCATTTCCATTATGCACAGAGCATATTGCCATATAATGTCGACTCTCAGTAAATCAGGAGGCACCTACACGTAATGTGTTTTAGAGTCTACAGCTATGATTTCAAAGAATCGCTCTCCCCTACTCCAGTGTCTTATTTCCACATGATTGCGAGGAAAGGCGCAATACTGTGTAAAATTGTCTGGCATCCATAATGCTCACATTGGCTGTGAAGTGCAGATGAGCAGTAAGCAATGTGCATTGATGTTTCTACGTAACTGTTGAAGTGTTCCTGTAGTGGGCAGGAATTCCTATGTTTGAATTATCATACTGTTCGACTGCTATTTCCAGACTCTCCCAAGCATTGCTGATTTCCTTCCCCCAGTCTCTCGTCTTGAGTCATTTGTTGCGCTGTGAGGGAACTGTTGTGTCAGTTTTGTCCTGCTAATATGACATAATGGTCTTAACCAGGGCATTATGATGTTTTCTTCTCTGTTCAGATTAACTTCTTCATATTCATACACATCATCAAGATCCTCGTGTCCAAACTGAGGGCGCACCAAATGAGATATACTGACTACAAGTTCCGGTGGGTGTCCTGCATTTATAAGGGTTAGTTCACCCAAAAGTGGAATGTCTGGTATTATTTATTCACACTTATTCCAAACCTTTTGCTTCAGAGGAACAGCTTGACATTTCAGTTAGTTATATGCTGAAAATCTCAAATCTCCTTCAATTCAGAGCCTTCGAACATTTTGCATCACAACTGGTTATGAGAGAGTTGAAAACCAATGACATTTGCAAATAGGATGTGATGTGTTGATACACAATATCCACCATATTTTAATAATTTGCATGCAAACGTGATCAAGATGTGAGACCTGCAGCATGCCAGCATATAGTCGAGGGATTTTCAGTCTTGCATTCATATGTTCATTGTTCTCTAATGTTGATTAATGGTAACATGACATGCAAGCAAACAAATAAAATATTGAATCTTTTTTAGTAACACCACGTCCACACCGGATTGAGACTCTATACTGGATGCAACAAAGCGACCGTTGCAAATCCATTTGTCGTTCTTGACAGAAGTAGTGCATAAATGTGTCATGTCGTTTCGCGCTACATCCAGTGTAGACAGCATCATTGATTATAATTTATTGTATTTGCTTTTTTCATATCGCGTGGTGTAAGTTTTTTATTTTTATTGTTTTTATTGTTTCTATTTTCAAATTATTTATATATAGGGTTGCACATAAATAAGGCATATTATTATTATTATTATTGTTTTACCTCTTTTATAAAAAGTAATATTACTACTGTTGTAAATTACAGTTGTCCTGAAAAATATATATATTTCATGATTCTGATAATTAGAATGTTTATCTATTTTAATTTCACATTGTTTAATTATTAGCTTTTCACCAACTCATGAACCTTCTTCAGTTCCCTCATGAACCCCCATTAGGAAAAACCCTTGTATAAAACATTTAGTACATTCTTCAAAACAACAGAAAGAAAGTCATACAGGTTTGGAACAATATGAGGGTGAGTAAGTGATGACAGAATTTGCATTTTTGAGTGAACTGTCTCATTAAGCATTTGCACAACATTGTGTGTTTGTTTCTGGATGACCTGCGTATCTTTCGTTTTTCTTTCTTTTTCAGGCTTGCCAAGTCCACCCTCACTCTGATTCCGTTACTGGGGATACATTCGGTCCTGTTTTCGTTCGTTACTGACGAGTCTACCTCACATGGTGCTCTACCCCTGCGCATCACAAAGCTCTTCATTGACCTCTTCTTTAACTCCTTCCAGGTCAGAAAGCCTTAATACACCATCACTCTTCCTTTCATTTTGTGCTTTTTCAGTGGAATGACAGGACTATGAATTAACTGAATTGCATTAAATTCCAATCAATTCAACACAGCCACACAACAGAGCAATTTACTGTAGCCCAACATATACTATTTTCAGGTAACTTTATAGAAATAAATATTGACACCAAATTTAATCTATGGATTATGTAATATGCTGAGTAGAGCATTCTTTTTCACCATGAACCAATGTATTAATCTATTAAATATAATAAAAATATACAAATGATCATATGTGAATAATTACATTTTTAGAAAACCTACTGAAATTTGTAGTTAATATGTAGTAGGCTTATTAGTATTAGAAAAACGTCTCAGGTTACGACTGTAACCATGGTTCCCTGAGAAGGGGAACGAGACTGCATCATGAGTTAATGCTACGGGAACGCTGCTCGTGAGCTGGTTTCTGAAGCATGTGTTTTTTATTGGCTACTGCAGTCATGTAATGTTGCATCTGCGCATTTCAAGTATATAAGGACGGCTAGAAAGAACATCAACAGCTTTGTTTGAAGGAATATGTACAGGAATGCCCGAAAGTATGGCAAAGTGATGCAGTGTCTCCCCTTCTCATAGAACCATGAATACAGTTGTAACCTGAGATGTTACCTTTCTAAGTGGAACTCTACACTGCATCATGAGTTGATGCTATGGGAACAAAACATCCACTATGCCAAGGGTCGGCAACCCAAGGCACGAGTTTATCGCAGGCACGCAAGCAAACGCGAGAGAGGTGTATGTATTTCATTCAGATAAAGTAAATAAATGGCTTGAGTTGCCATGTTCCCCTTTAATATGTTATTTATCTTACAATTCTGTATCTTGTTTGTCACCTCAATTCAAAATGAGGAATTTAATTGAATTTTTAGGCACTGTCAATTCAATTATGAATTATACACAACAAAAAGATGGATAACAAGCTCAAAGCTCAGATGTAATAACAAATGAAACATTGTTATGTTCTTGATATGCAAGAAAGAAATCACTTCACCTTGCCAAAATCTCCCTGAAAGCCCCATATGCTTCAAATCAGCAATGCATTCAAATGTCCCTTGATCGGGCAGCAGCTTTGAAAAAAAAAGACAGAAAAAAAAGACATTTTGTAGCTTATTTTACTGTGTCAGGACTAATTGCTTTGAGAGAGCAGGCGCTACAAATTGGCTGACTCACCCTTTGACAAACTGATAATGACACTCAAGTGGAGCACAGCTGCAATGCGTTGAATTTGTATCATCTGCCTGGAGGAATTGCTCTGATGAGACTTTTCACATGTGTAAAGATTCAGAGAAAGAGAGAGAGAGGACATAAAGCTTGACTGTTATTTATCCATCTGCAGACACTTCATGCTTATTGGCTTTGAATATTTTACTGCAGATGGCACTAACTGAACCCTAAGTCTCTTTCATATTGTCATGTTTAGCTCATTCGCAAAATAGACTGACTATTACTTTTATAGATTTTTGAAAGCACTTTGTTTTTATTTACAGAATGTTTGACTACGAACAATCACAGAACATGATGTGTAGTTGGGCTTTTGCTGTAAAAAATGCTGGACATTCATTGCATACGTTGAGCAGTGTGTGTTCCCTGGGAATCAAACCTATGAACTTAGCATTGCTAATCTTACTGTACTAGTCGAGCTGCACCTTGAGAACAGCTTGAATTGCTAATCCAGGCTGGTTTATAGTGGTTGTTAGTTCTGGTTTAAATTAGGGTTAAGTGTAGGTTTAGAGTCAGGGTTTGTAGGAATGTTGCCCTCGTCCTGTGGTTTGTAGCTTAGTTTATTGTTAGTATGACATGGACTTAAAAAGATCATGCTTTTGTACAAAATATTAAAATATCAATTCATTAGAAGAGGTTTTTTACTCTACCACCTGCATGACGTCATTAAAGGGATAGTTCACTCAAAAATGAAAATTCTGTCATCATTTACTCACCATCATGTTGTTTCAAACCTGTATGAGTTTCTTTCTTCTGCTGAACACATTAGAAGATATTTTGAAGAATGTCGGTACATTCAAACAGTTGATGGCAGTCAATGGGGTCCATCAACTGTTTGGTTACCCATATTGTTCAAAATGGCAAAATACCATAGTAGTTAAGCGTACACCCCTGGTCTTTTCAGCTTGTTGTGCATTAATACCATACCACCTTGTTGTAGGTGTGTCTTAAATTCGGCATGAAATGAAAGTTCTGATAGTCTTTTGAAGTGAAACACTTGTCGGACAAGAAAAAAAGTTTGTGTTCATGGGGAATTGATTGGATGGTTGTGGTTTGCTATTGCTGCGATCTCAAGTGACAGGTTATCCTGTCCTCTCGCCAGTAAACACGTCATCAGAGAGAATAAGAGATGTTGCTACAAGAGGGAGAGGAAGTTATTTTGATTAAAGACAATGAGGCAGGGTTCTCAAGTCTCACGCATTGGCCGTGAGACACACGCAATTCAACCAGTTCACACGCTCACACGCCACACCGTGTATTTCTCACGCTGAAAAGGCAATGCCAACCAAGTTGTCCTACAAGCTTTATATATAACGTTGTATATGAGGCGCGGGCACACAAAGCGAAGTTTCCTGCCGCCAGCACGTATCCCGGCCAGATTGCGTTCGTTAATAGGCAACATAGATGCGCGAACACACGGAAGTTGACGGAACATTCTCGGCCACCGTACGTTCGTTACTAGGTAACCAACAACATCGCGTGAACACACGTCGTGATGGAGAAGGTAAGTTGGACGAAAGCTCGTCTAACATTTTTAAGGCTGGAACATTTAATATATAGCCCATCGTATACATTATTATTGATGCAGTCAAAAACTCTACAACTAAGTTACTTTGCAACCAGGCCAGAAGCATTGGTTCAGTTTGGCTAGCTTACATTATCTGAAACTAAGGGAAATGTTAGTGGGTATGGGAAGGAATGAAGATGTATTTCTTCATTTTATTTTAAATAAATTTAAATGTATTTATTTTATTTTAAATTATATTATATATTATACTGTATTAATAGTATTTCTGGTTACATTAAGGCTACATATATATTAAAGCAAGAGTGCTCTGGGTAATATTTTATATCCTGTCAAAACATAACGTTACTTTAATCATTGATTGCCATGCATTTGTATTTTTCAAACACTAGCAACACAATTCACACTAACATACCTTAATAATATGTCATTTGTTCTCAATGTCCCACCACACAATAAATCATTATACCATTTCGACTAGACACATTCAAAATGCAAAAATATTTGTTTTTCCAAACTGTTTGGAGCAATTTGTTATATTTTTGTAATTTTTGTAACTTAGTTGTAATTTTGAAATATAACATTAAAGAGTATATTTGATGTGATTAATTGCTCTGTCATTTATCAGATTTACCAATTGTTATTTTTAATTTGTGCTGGTTAATTATGAACAATGGGTAAAATTGGGGGGCGGGGACAGGTGGGGGCGGGGCTCCATTAGGGCTCCTCCCCCAACCGCATGTGATCTCACTCCAAGATTTTGATAAAACTTGAGAACCCTGTGAGGGCACATGAATGAAAAAATGATGATGTGCAAGGATTTATAATAAGCAAAAATGAGAATTGTCAGTTTTGATTTCATGGTGACTATAAATGATTTGCTTATTCATGCTCTGACATGTTCACAGGGGCTGCTGGTAGCAATCTTATATTGCTTCGTCAACAAGGAGGTGAGTTCAACTGTTTTCTTTAATGTACACAACCTCACAAAGGTAGTTCTGGATTCACAAATATGTTTCCTGCCCATTCTGTGCATCTTCTTGATTGGTCAGGTTCAGTCTGAGATTCTGAAGAAATGGAGACGCTGGAAGCTTGGGAGGGACATTGAGGAGGAGTACCGCCACACTTACAGCCAGACCCTTCAGATGAAAAGTGGCAGCATCCTGGTCCATTCCTCCAACCTCCCTCGGCTGCCTGATATCGCTACCACTACCTCCCGGCTTGGGAGTCCGGAAGAGAAGCAGATGTTGGTGTCCAACAACCAAAACGGTATGGGTACTGGGCAGGGATGCCTGCAGTTCACCTCCACACCCCAGGATGGCTCCACCTGCAGTTCAATAACAGAGGAAATAATGGTGGTGGACAGAGGAGAGTGTTGTAGCGTTCCACAGGGCAATGCTGAGAGAAACCTGTGAGATGAAGTAGACTCCAGGTGTCTCACCGAAAGACCCATGGCCAGACCACTCTCACTTCCTCTGGCTGAGGGCCCTGAACCCTTTGGCCTGGTTGGAGCGAGAGGCGTGTGTATTTATGTGTGTGTCCCTGGCACCCGTGTGAGTTTGTGAGAGTGCTGCCCTCTCTGAAGCTCAGCAGAAAACTCATGTTACATGGGCAAGCAGAAGGTGGACATATGTTAACAAAGATTTGCACAAATGTACATGCTAACAAACCCTTTGATGAAAACAGAGTCTTAACTCTAGTGTTATACAATATAGCTGTCTGTGATATTGATGATTTAGTAGAAAAAACCCATCTGCACTGCAGGGTCCAAATGGAACCAGCAACGGTTCAGCAAAAAACATCTACAACCAGTGTCTCTGGATGGACAGAAAATTAGAGATTCACTCAACTGAACTCATCAAAAACTTAAGCAAACCGGTGAGTGTGTGAGTTCGGACTGAACCGAAGGAACCCTACACAAATTTCCATGCAACTTTGTGCTAATTTTGGGGCAGGTGAAACCAGCACACCAGCATTTTTGTTTGCATATATTTTGGAATCAATTGATGCTTTTGGGTACACGTAACAAGTAAAGCTGTTTGTGTTTAGTTTCATTAAAACCATCCTTGGATTTGTTAGAAATGAATTGCCTAGGCAAGGTATAGATATAGACTGATCAAGCCCTGTATTGCCCATGTGCCTTTTTCTATAGGTCATAGACCCCAATATCAAAGCAAAAACACAAAAGCCGCTTTTCCACCGCTGGGCCAAAAAAAAAATAATAATAATGGTAAGGAACAGTTCCAGTTATATTTCACTTGAGCTTGGTTCAACACGTCACGAATACAAACCGTTCTCAGACCGGAATTCTCAGCATGGTTGGCTAGAATGCATGTAGTGACGTCGCCACTCAGGATTGGTCACTTTGTTGTTGACTGGCTGCAAGTTTCTCTGTAGCTTGCCAAGCGCGCCATTTGAGCAAAGTAAATACAATTAAAAGAAACATCTGATCATCCTCCATAATGTGGTCGCTATTTAAATCTCATACCGTCTGCAAACTCGTGTATTACCATGGTAGCAATGGACGTGTTTGTATTATATTCCAAAGAGCTCTGTCATCAGCCCCACAGTGGAAAATGAAACCATAGAATGGAACCACAGAATGGAACGGTTAAGTAACAGGAACGGTTTGGCCAGACAGTGGAAACGCGGCTAAAGATTGACCAAACAAAGTAAGTGAAGTACAAATCCATCAGTCACTGACTCAATCTTCAGAGATGAACGTTGCTTAAAGCAGATTCTGTATAGTTAACTGGACATAATACACACATTAGATGAATGTGCCACTATTAATCACTATTAATGATGTGCTCCCTTCAAGGAAACATGCTTGGTATACTCAAGCATGCAAAATGCAGCCATATGTTGAAGACTTCAAAGGGTCTGGGTCAATGCCTTAATGGAGTATTTTGCCGGATCTGATTCCCTTGTGTCAGTGGTCAGAGGAGATGACTGTCCACAAGACACGTACAAGAGTCAGTGTTAGTTAGCAACTGCTTCTTCTCTCGCATACTTCTCAACTCCCAATAGGCATTCAAATCCTTTGCCATAGAGCTTTGGGATGTGTAGGAGGAACTGAGAGGACGAGAGCGAGAAAGCAAAGACCAAATTTAGAACAAATTCCAACATAAGACATCGATCAAAATGATTCCTCACTCAGAGGATGTTTTAATGCTCAGATCAAGGATATGCCATAAAAATACGCAATGCAAGACACTGAAATGAGGTTGCGGCAAAGGTTAAGTGTGTAATTTCTGTGACATTAACACCACTAAAACTGTTTGTTTGAGTGGCCTAACTGGGACATAACAACATTGATTCAACCAATACCTTGAGTTTGGGTTTGGACTCTCTGTCTGAACCATGGGGTCAAGTTTTGTCTGGTTAATATCAGCAGTTTGCTCTGTTAGATCCAGTAACTACATCATTATGAAGGAAAAATTGACGGCCATTCAAACGAAGCTGTGTATTCTGACAAAATACATTTTTATTGCAAATGTTTTATTATATGATAGTTGTCGAGAAACTGCATTTAAGAGGAATGCTAATGAATGAGTTTCCCCTAGATATTGAAAAGAGTTTGAAATTTGTCATTTTTGCAATTCTGTTTAGGGCCGATTACGGCGTATAAGTGACATACTTCACCTTTAATGACAATGAGCAGCTGATGCCCCATATTGTGGCATTTGTGTGCATAATGATGCACATTTATATTTTCTTTAGATCATCAAACACATGATGATTATCGCAGATACTATGTGGGGCAATTTGCACAATTTTAATTTATAATTGTTGTAGATATTGGTAAATGCCTGTTGAGATTTGTAATGACTTTGTTTTGTGGTGTCTGCTATTTGTGCACATGGTGTGTATTTTGTGCTTGTGTGTGCTTTGTGGAGAGTAAGAGAAATATTTTGGTTCCGGTTTAGTGTTGAGTCAACTAAGAAGAAGAATTGCTGCCATTTTTTGCAACACTCAAGACCAGTTTGCCTTTTGAGTGAAACTGGCTGAGATAAATCAGTCCTTCTGTGTTAAAGGTGAGGTAGCGGTGGCTAATTTGTAATAATTGCAGGTGAAAGACTCACAAAGTACTTTCAAAGTGCTGAACATTAGAAAATTCAGTTGAATTTTTGCCAAAAAGCGAAATACTTTATCGCCACAAGGGATCAAAGGCCACGATCTTATTTGCCTGAGGTTGTCTGCCAAAGCAAAACAATCCTGTTGAATATTTCAAACAGATTTTTCAAAATTGCCATCATCTAATGTTATCCAAGCATGTGAGTAATCGCGGAAGTCGATAAATCATGCATGCATGGGTCTGTCTTCTATTTCAATGTGAGCGTAAGCCCTCTGTTTCTTGCAGCCAATCTGAAGGGATGCCAAATTCTTCAGTGAGGGAAGCAAAGTGCCTGTTATGCTCCTCTATCTGCAGTCAAACTTCAGACCCTCTTGCAATGTCTAGGAATGAACTTGCAAAAAGTATCCCAGGAGCCAGAGCCATGCTTTGGATGCAGAAGACATGGAAAGCTGAATCTATGTAACAAAACATGCATTTTATCAACTGAACCGATTATTAAGCCTCTGAACGGTAATAAGGTCACGTCAATAAATTGGATGTTGACAAAGTCAATAGTGAATAGCTTGTATAGATGTAAAGCGTTTGGGTCGCAATTGGTCACATGACACATGAGGATCAATGATGTAGAAGAGAATATTGATATTAAATGTGTTGCTCTCACAAAATTGCCATACTGTATGACTTCAGAAAGCTTCATGAACAGAGCACATATGGACTAATTTTTATGGTGCTTTTTACTTTTTGGAGTATAAATTGTCATGTATGGAAAAGGGCAGCTTGGACGTTTCGTATAATGTCTCATTTTGTGTTATATGGAAGAAAAAATGTGGGGTTGGAATGTCATTAGCATTTTCGGTTACACTTTATTTTAAAGTATCCTTGTTACAGTGCAATTATACAATTAAGTACTATGTAATATTAATATCAAACAATATGTACTTAACTATAGGGTTATGGTTATGAATAGAATTTGGTTTACAGTTATTTGCATGTAATTATGCATCATTTACTGATATTTTCTATAATAAGTACATGTAACATGTAACAAGGACAGTGTAAAATAAAGTTTTACCGAATTTTCCATTTTGAGCAAACTATTCCTTTTAAGTTTTGTTTTTGCCAAAATTCAAAAACAAAGATGCCAGTACAACAACAACAACAACAAAAATATAATTTTGCATAATATATAACAATATCCTGTTTGCGCCTGAATTACACTCTATTATGACTACAGTGTCTTTGGTTGAATGTATTGTGAATTCCTCGGTAAGGATTCCCCAAGTTTTTTTTTTTTTTTACAGTGTTGGTGTTTCATAGCATACACCTCAGCTACATTGCAAATGACTGATGCAAAACAATAAATTTAGAGCACTCCCATTATAATCAAAGACACAACGAACGCAAATGAACAGTGTGGAAGCGTTGCTCATTGTAACGGGTGTGCTCTAGTGTTGTGTTGTGTAGCTTGCTTGCTTTGTAGGTGGGCTGATAGTATGGCTGGCCAGACAGGGAGTGTAGCAGATAAGGCCTGCCATGCTGTAGATTAAAATATGTGCTTGTGTAATGTTTTTTTTTTATTTTTTTTTATTAATTATGATATGAAGGTGGTGAATAAATAAATTCAAGCGAAAAAAGTATTTGTGGTTTGTCTTTCACTGTTACCAAATCAGTAGAGAATGTCAATCCTACTGTATGCTGTCATAGACAACCTTTCATTGCACCATTGAAAGAGAAAAACTTATTGACCCAGTGAAGTTATCACTAGCACTGAGGGGGTAAACCTCCATGCTTACTTTTTTAAACATGTACATTTCCATGCAAATCACATCGTACAAATTCCTACAAAATTGCATAAACTCGTAAAACACTTGTTTTTTTAATGAGATCAGGTTGGTTTGAACTGTGAATTTTGGGTTAATAAAGCCTCTAGATGTTTAGCACTGTTTGAAGGTTAGTTTAAAATTTACATCGGCTTCATGTACTTATAATGAAGTACATGAAGAAAGTTAGCCAATCAGCAGTAGGGGGTGTATCCACTCATGATGGGGGAGGAGAGAGCGTGAGTAAGAGGGAGAATTGAAGAAAGACTGTAGAAAGAGAGATGGCTGAGAGACATTACAAAAGAAAAAAGCTCACTGGGAAAAGAAGGGTTATGATAAGGCAAGACCTTTAGGACCTGCATTCAGATTAGAAAAGCTTTCCAGTGCTGGAGGGACTGAATCAGAGGCTGAGGCCCCCTGTTTGGGGGCGGAGCAATGAAGGGAGGGGTGTGTTTGTTTAGGTTGATTTCCGATATCAACATTGTTTCTCAGAAATCACTTACTGCACCTCTAATCTTTGGACAATTTGGAAAATTAGGCAGCTCTATAAACAATTGCAAGTTTGAAGGGATTGTAAGCGTTGCTAGGTGGTTGTTAACTCTTTCCCCGCAATTGATGTGTTGTTCTGGCATTCCATGTTTTTACTGTAAAATGGTAGGGGGCGCTATTACACATCTTCTGAAAGAGTTCCGCATTTCCAGATCCAAAAACGAGTGAAGAAGAAGATCTGCATAAACCAGTGCTGCGTTCCAGTCCACTTTTAGACACGCACTTGCGAACTTCCCTAAGCACTTCCCCTCGGGGGAATCCCCGCCACCATTTTGAAGTGCGTTCCACTTCCTGAAGTGGACGAGGGAAGTTTATATGGACAGACCCTCGTTCCCTCGATCTTGACCGAGGGTGCGAGTCTACTTCAAATGTACACTTCAGGCACCTATATGTCCCACAATGCAGTACGACTGTGACGTCACCACATATCTCGTCTAATCACCACCACAACAGACAACTCTATGATATATTAATTATATTTTTTTATTTTATTTAAAACCCAAACACACATAAACATTTGGAAGCTGCATTAAACAAATTCTTAAAGGATAAAAAAAATGTAAATAATAAATCAACTCCACAGCTGATTCCAAGTGATCAAGGGCTTAGGACGTTCCCGTTCAGCCCATTGCAGTTTCCGCCAGTAGTGGGCACTTGTGCAATGTAAGCAATGACGTACATCCGAGTGAACGAGACGGAGGGAAGTTAGCGAGTGAAGGGCATAACAATTTTGGACTGGAACGCAGCACAGAAGGAGCCGATAGAAGATTTAATACACACAATTACTCTACTGTGATCATCAAACTTTCAACAGCATATAAATTTAAAAGTGCATGACGAAATGGGAGGACTGTGAAGCTTTGGGAGAGTTGATGGACTCAATCTACTCCATCTATGTTTTGATCATCGTTCTGCATTCGATCCGGGCGTAATCTTTGACAAAACTGCAATTTTCTCAGCTATTTATTTATTTATTTATTTTTATGAAACATACCTGCATTCAAGTGTTGATACAAAAGAAAAGCAGGGGCTCTGTTTTTATTTAGATATATTCAATGTTTACATATTAATACAACAAAATATTGTAGGGGCCATCAAAGTTCTGTGAAAATATTTTTTTTTTTAAATGTTGATGCTGACTGAAAAAACTTTTTTAGAAAACGCTGGCGGGAAGTTAAGGTGTTCTAAGAGGTTGATGGAAATTTCTGAGTTTGCTAAATCTGGGGACACACTTTACGACTGTAAGGCTGATTGAATGTAATTTGATACTTACGACTGATCATGCTCAAACGCGCCGAGTCGGGTTCAGTCGGTGTTCACAGTCGGTGTTTAAAATCTGCTCCAGTCATTGGAAACAGTCTGTAAGTGTGTTCAGTTCAGAATGTTTAAGCTAGTCGTTAAGAGTGTCCCCAGCATAAGGTGTTGATTTTCTGAGTGGCTGCTTGGCAGTTGTTAAGAAAATCTTGGTGGTTGCTAAGTGGTTGCTAGGGAGTACTGTTTGGTTTGAAGGCAGTTAACGGCTGTAAGGCCGATTATGAATGTAATTTGATACTTACGACTGATCATGCTCAAACTGAGTGGTACGATAGCTATATGAGGGGTTCCTAGGATGTTGGTAGTGTGTTCTGGGAGAGTAGGGTTAGGAATAGAGGAGACAGCCAACCCAACAACCCAATCAAATATTTATCAACACCTTGAAAATGTAGCCCACCATGTTCTAATACTCTCAGTACAGCGAGTGCTGTAAACCTGCCTAAACAAATCCTGTGTTTGGACTGGGCTGGAGTGTTAAGCAGACATGAATCCATTCGGTACATCAGTGCTCGATTTTATAATCCGTTTATTTATCTCAATTCTCTTTAAGGCCGTAGGCCAAGCTTCTGTTCTGCCTTTAACAAAACAAACCTGTTCGTTTCACCATAGGCTTCCCACCTCTATAGCTTGGTTGCGCAGGGGAAAGAGGCACAGCATGGAAAAACAGACGTGTCGAGGTGTTGATGCTCTGGAGAACTGTTGTTGTGCTTGTGTGAGACTGATGGTGGAATATGACCTGATAAGGGCATTGTTATCACATACTGCTTTAAATGCTAGCATGAATCATCATTTATCATATCACCACACTGGTTCGCCTCACATCATGATATATGATTCAGTATCAGAGGCCAATGAAATGCTTGAAACACACAGTCGTCTGATGTGGTGTGGCTGGGAAGATCTTGTTTCATAACTGTCTAGTTAGTCTTTTTTGTGTTTTCAAACCACACTGTTTGTTTGCTTCTATCCTGGCATATCCTGGCAACTACTGCACTGCTACTCAAGAGTGCTGTAATCCAAATGCGGTGGTCCTTTATCGAGCGCTTCTGTCCACCGGGCCCTACATCATTTCCACACTATTCATCATGCTCTACTGGTGTTTGTGGGCAGATGGCACTTGGAACAGGATTGCAGTCGCTTGAACTATATGCTTAGATGAAGGATTCGGTACCTCATGCCACAAATGTGTTCAAATGTCATTACATATGAATGTCATTACACAACAGACTAATCACAACACCATAAAAATGAGGAAACCATTTTTGTCAGGGACTAACAGCATTTATAGTGGTCATGTCATGGCTTTTTTAGTATTTTCTTTATACTAATAACAAGTAACAAGCTCATTGGGAAAACATGCCTCTTCCTGCATTTTTGCAAAGCTTTAGACGTAGGCCTACATATACGTGAAATTCACTGCAATTACCAGCTAAAATTAAAAGTAGTGGCAGTAAAACAATTTGTATTCCTTAATACACAAATGATGAATACAGGTGCAAATAATTTATTATGCAAAACTACTCTACATGACTTAAACATGAATGTCCCAAATGTGAGTTTTACCATTTAGTGGATGTACCAATGAGTGCAGTCAATTCCAGGCAAATGTGCAGATTTTGAATAGCGAATTTTGATTTCAGTTTGATTTAAGGATAAGCCAGTCTCCAAAACGTTAAGTGCACTTTTGGTGCTCCTTTGAAGCCTAACTTCACATAAATGTAATAAGTAATTCTTATATAAATAAGTAGCTTAATGCAAGATTTCACCCGTTGAGGGACAAAAGTGGATGAATTAACTTTAACTGAAACTGTATTGTGTTCACACATTATGCACTTAAGTAATTTGTGCTGATTAATCTCAGTTATCTTTGCCTTGATGAACAAGGCTTTAAACGCTTACTTAGAGCTGTTGTTTACATCTGTAGCTGCTGGTAAAAATAGAATAAATACGAGTAGCCGTGCCCTCCATCAAACGATATTGGAAATGGTGGCGTGAAGTGCAATTTCCATCCCTTTATTTCTTTATGCTCATGACGTACAGACATAATTGTCAAAAGTTATAATGACAATGATAGAGGGGCAATTTTATTTCGGCTATAAATATTGCTCATAATGGGACCATTGCTTCCTCTCAGGTTGTTATCAGTTCCATTAGAGCCTAATGGACTCATTCATGATGTGATTATGGGGCCCTTCTTACACATAAAGCTCTTAAACCTCTTTCTCTGAGATAAACTGGCCTAATTTGACTCTTTGTTGATAAAGTGGGCTGAGTTTGTTCTGTTGTGTTGGTTGATCATTAATTGTAAATTTGCTTGATATCTGGTCCCTAGAGAAATGTCAGTGACTGCTGTCATTGTGAGGTAATACCATAAGCAGTGTGTTGAATGCATTATTGTTCATTACCACTCCAGTGACAGCTTGTACAATGACTGATTAACAAATTTCTCATTGTAACTCATCAAGTGAACATGAGAGCAATACGATAGCTAATGAAATCTTAACTGTGATCCAAATAGAGAGACCAGACGTCCTGGTTTACCCTAGACAATTCACTAAAAATGTAAATCAATAACAATTAAATGTGCCAACCAACAGCATTGTTTATGCGTGGTTTTAGCACTAATTCACATGTTGTAGGTTAGTTCACATTTGTAATTAACCCTCTGGAGTCTGAGCTGTTTTCTGGGCCCTAGAGGTGTTCTGACATGCTCTGACATTTGTGCTTTTTTCAGTTATTTATAAACATGTTAATGGCAAAGGTGTAAATTCACTCTATATAGCACAAACAGGGCTACCAAAATATCTGATCAACATGCATGTATATGTTTGAATTTTTAAGAGAATAATGTTTATGCGTGGTTATTGGAAAAAATAAAAATGAAAGTTGCAGAAATAAGGCCACAAAACACATACTAAATATGTGGCAATAAGACTTTTGACTAAAGGATATCATCGCCTATAGTTTTTTCTTCTAAATTATGTGAAAATAGTCTTGCTTTATCGTTCACATAAAACCATACATTGATTTAAATTGATGTAAAACAGGTTTTGCTTGGAAAGCCAATATGCGAGGGGGGCGTGAACGAGGAGTGGTTTTCACCTGAATTACCACCCACTCTGCATAATGATGAGCCATTCACTCAGGTGTGACAACTGACTGAGCCACAATGCAAGGACCATTTAAGATTTTGCTTACATCTATCTTGTAAATATGTTTTGCTATTTTATTAAAAAGGTTACAATTACAACAATAATTACAATTTCAACAATATTTCAAGTGTACTCTTTCTTTGTAAAAAAAGATTATAGGCCTACATTTTATCTATGTATTCATTACTTTGAATATAGCCAACATTGGAACAGCTAACATCTTAGTTGATGACTTTATTTTTGACAAAAATAGTAGGCTATTTTATATATAGAAATTGCTAAACAAAAGCTTATTTGACGAGGCAGTATATTCTACAGTAAAAACTGTACCCAAATCTACTAAACAAAATGTTGTCTTTCATATTTCACCTGACTGTAACGTTGTTTTCATGAAATACGCTTACACACGCTTAAAATGATGATAATTAAGTGTAAAGATAGGTATTACTGAAAATATTTGGTGTTTGGGGTGAGGATTGGGGTTGATCCATTTATAAAGTAGCTGTTTTTTATTTATTTTTCTGATGTGCACAAATAAGCGACAGGTATCATAAGATTTTCTTCTCCATGTTCCTTTTTTTCTATTCTTTTATTCGTTTACATGTAATAATGAATGAATGAATGAATGAATGAATGAATTTATGTATGACTTGTGCAATAAATAAATAAAAATATAAAAAAAATACGATAGGCTATTGACTCGCGATCTTCGCAGTAGGCTAGTGAACGCACCGGAGAAACGCACATTTATTAGGCTACATAGTTTTTTTGTTTTGGATGGTTTTGTTTAGAACCAGCTGTAAATGTAAATATATTTCACATTTTTTAGACATGTGAGGCGAGTAGGCTATGGTCTGGTTGATGATCTCCAGTTCAAGCACCTTATGTTGTGATTGCTAGCCTATATTTACTTTAAATCCAGGAAATTTGTTAATGAAAAAAATATTAAAATTAAGATACAATTGATACAAAACGAAATTCGTTTTAAAGAAAGGATTTGTACTTTCTGTTTTGAGGTATCTGTGAATGTTTGAAAGTCAACTGTCACGTAATATTGTTTTTTGCCAGCTGTGGTAAACAGCGCATCTATGCCGTTCATTCATTCATAAACAGAAACCTGAGAAGGAAAAACTTACTAGTATTCCTCAGCTCGTATTCCTCGTATTCGTCATTATTCCTCACAGCGCTGCGTTGTAAACAAGTAATGTTCTGAATAAACTGGTGTTTTGGTTTTCTTGTGCTGATGATAGGGGCGTTCACAGGATTGCGCGGATTACCTCAGCCATTTGCGTTTGAATAGCACGCGCTCTCTGTGGGCGGAGTCACATTAAATTTGAATTAGCTCTAATGAGGTCGACTGGAATCGCTCTCTTTTAATACAGATTTCACAACATGAGAATATTTGTTTTTTATATAAATTACTTCATTAAAAAGTAGAGAATTCAAGCTTCATGCCTGTGTGTCTGAATGCCTGTTTGACTGAGTATTCGCTAAGCTACAGTTCATTTTCGGACGCGTTTCAGAATGGACTACATGGACAGAGAGAAGGCAGAACTCGCTTCGTGTTTATTTTTCTTTATTTGGCAAAAAGCACAACACTTTGTTTTTATTGTGAGTATACACAAAAATAATACACATTTAACAGAATCGATTGATGTATGAAACTTGTTTTGTAAAATCAAAGTCAAAAGAGAATTTCGGGTCTCAATCAACTCATAAGGAAAAAAATCGAGCAGATCACGCCGGCGTGATCTCAGACCCCTGAGGGTTAATTCACAGTAAACTCAGTTTATTGGAACTTTTTCAATATTAGTCCCTTGTAAAAAAGAAGTGTGCTTAATTGTACTGAATGTATACATTAAATGTTACTTGTAGCTTTTAAGAGCTTTTAATGTAACTTATAGCTTTTTTTGTACTTGCAAGTAATATACTATTAATGAAAGACCACTTAAGTGTATTAATGAGAGTACACTTTCATGACTGTTTCTTAACACACTTACATGTAAGTAGGCCTATACACTTTTAAAAAAGGAGATACTTTAACCTAGCCTAGAAATCTAGACGCACCTTAGCGGCAGCAACATTTATTTTGCAGCCAGGGTAGTCTAGCAACTCTCCATTGACTTTCGGAGCTGTAAAAACCTAAATTGGTTCAGGCCAATCACATCGTGTATAGAGTAGGTGGGGGCGGGCTTAACATAATGACGACAGAGTTGCGACGGTTCCCTGCTACTTGAAAACAAAGAATGGCGGCTGCTGGAGAACAGTCTTTCGAATCGGCTTTGGCCGCGACTCTGGAGGACTTGGAGTTAAGTTTTTCTTGAGAAAAGAGAAAAGAGCAAAGAACGGCACTTAAGCTATTCTTAAAAAATGAAGATGTGTTCGTAGTTTTGCCGGACAAATTCAAAAGTTGAATCTATCAACTAACGTCAGCTCCGCTGTTGGGAAAACGCTCTGGTTGGTTGAAGCGCTGTCCTATTGCGTGCAGAGGGAATTTGAAAGACAGCCGTTTATCCCGCCCTTCGGATTGAGCCGTGACTATGGTGAGTTGCCAGACCTAACATCTTGATGTGGGTCTGGCTTGCCAGGCTAACTTTAACCATATTTCAAAAACAATAGAAGTAATAATGAAATTACAAATAAATGTGTTCTTGAGTCACATTGAGTCACTTAATTGTGTCAAAAAACACTCTAAAGTTCAGCTAACGGAATTTCAATCATGACAGAATAGCTTTAGTTTTGTTATTGAATATGGCAATGTTAATGTAAGTACTCTTTTTTTTAAAAAAGTATGCTAAAATGTACTTCTTTTTCACAAGGGCTGTATTCTCCAACATCCCTTGCCACGGTCATTGTATGGAAATTATACAATGATACAACTTATCCGTTTGTGTTTCAACAAAAATAATACTTTAAACGATACTCGTGGTAAAATGATGAGTAAACGGTGACGACATTCCTATAAATATCAGTAGAGGCTCACTGAACAGTGTTTTTTATCTGAAATCTCATTCATCTGTCTGGAGTGCATTTCAGTGACAGACCATGAAACACAGGACACTTAAAGACTCACTGCTCAACTGCACTGCAGACACTTCGCTACAGTACTAACAGTGTTTTCTGTCACAAATCCACTGGGCCGACCTTCACACATGCACACCTTCTCTACATTAAAGCTGGCTCTCTCAACCTGGGAGCATTGCTTTATGTGTAGTTATGTCATTGTACTGTGGGGTGTTACCTCTGAGTGACCAAAAGGCATGACCCCATGTCTTGTTCCCTCTCTTTCTGTTTGTCTGTCTCTCTCGGTCTCACACTCTCTCCATCTGCCCGTTCTCCTTTGTGCACAATTGCCCCGGAGAAAAGAACTCAGTCACTTTCAATTTTACACCCAGTGAGGTACAGTGTATATTTTTGTCCAGTACGGCTAGATTCGTCAGCATTCATCCCACTGCACATATTTAAAGTGCTCAGTGCTCAAATGGTCAACAGAGTTATGTCAAATATCTGAGCTGAATGTGCTATTATTTAATTAGCTAGCTATAAACATGTTTAACTAACTTTAACCTGGTCAGCAGGACTCTCCAAGATAATGATGGACCTGAAAGAAAACTGACATCAGAGGAACTTAGTTAATAACCACTAGACTGAAAATGCAACATGTCACTTTTAGGTGATTTAATATCAATCAGGGTAATTAATTGAGTTAATTTTAATTGGTTGACAGCCCTGATTCAGGAAGAGATGGTGGATGGTAAAATGGTTCATTGGTTTCATAACACATGCAGAAACATTTCAGGGGGATTATGCAACGCCACCTTTTGTTTCCATGAATGACTAGCACAAAGATCTTGCCGCTTAACATTAACACAAAGCACAGACAAAGCTTCTTATGAAAAGCTGTCACGTTAAATCAACAGTTATAGATTGATTAAGTATGAGTGGAGTACCAGAAAAGGAAGAGATAGGAAAGAAAAGTTTAAGATTGATAGTTACTGCACTTTTTTACACTTACAATAAAAGTGATAACATGGACTGCTCAAACTGACCCTTTTAAAACTGAAAACGCTGCTGACCAGTCCTGTCTGTTATTTTATCCTGCCATATTATCAAACAAGATTTTGCTCTTTTCTAATGTGTAGCTTCATTACCTTACACATGTATGATATTTTCAAGACAACTTAAAGAAAAAAAAAGAAAAATCTCTAGTCATGCAACATGTTGCAGAGAGGAAAGATTCTTATTATGGCCTGGTAAACTTTTATAACATTTATTTGTGAACCCACTTTATATTAAGTGTCTTTACTATGTACTAACATTTAAATGAATCATTTGATACAATGTTTTTACGTTGTAGTTTTTTAAAAAGTTACATCTGTAATTAATTTCTGTAATTACATCTAGAATTATACTGTTTATCTCACACTTTAACCCAGCCTTAAACCTAACAATACCACCCAACCTGTTCCCAAACTAACCAGTATCAAACCTGAACACAAAAAGTACATTGTATCAAACAAGTACTTTTTTAACGTAATTAGTTAAAGGCACCTACTGTAATATAAATTGGGAACAAATTTCTATACACTAACAAGTCTGCCCTTAAACAAATCAGATATGTTAATTAAAACTTCCTCTCCAGTGTCATCTGTTATAAAACACTGTACACCACATGCACTCTTTGTTGTGAGCTTCTTCCCTTCTGTTTCTTTATTCAGAGCGGCTGTGCGAACAATGACAAAGTAGTCTCCTTCGACAAAATGAATGAATGGGCTTATGCTTTCCCTATGCGAATAATATGTTTGTCTCTTGCTACACTCACTAAACAGCTGCGCTACATTGGCATGAGGCATTTTAGTGCAAGAAAAAAAAAACTCAAGCTGAATGTGCCAAAACAGTGCTCCATTGTAAATTTATAAATGAAGACATTGTCAATAGTGTCTGCTAAAACACACCTCTTTTCAATGGAAATTGGGCCTTTTGCAAAACGAAGTGTTATTTGCCAGGTGAATTTAATGCTGCGCTATTATTAGCTGCAGAAAGCATGCCTTAAATGGAATTTTATTTCAAATTGGGTAACGCTTTATTTTATTTTATTTTATTTTATTTTATTTTATTTTAACTTTCCGCAGGAACTAGAAACTTTGGGGTGGTACTCGGTTTGTTTTGACCCCAGGATTCAGGGTCTAAATGAAGTTCCGGGTAAAAATTTCCCCCTCAGAAAGTCCCTACTCGCGAGGTAGTACTTTTTCAAATTTCATGACCTTTTGGGGGTGGGACTTGGGAGCTGAACATGCTGATTGGTTGAGTTCATGCCGCATTTTGATTAGTTGACTCCATGCAGCAATTAATTTCAATCACCATCTGTTGTGGTGTGTGCAGTCCTACATCACCGGACTAATTTGCCTAATCTTCATGGTACTTTAGACCGCGGTGGAAAAGGTCTGGGGGGGAAATTTCCTGGGACAAATTGTTCAGGGTAATTTCAGTGGAAACATGGCTTTAGATTAGGGTTAGATGTTAGGCTTTTGGTTTGTCAAATAAGTTGATGTAGTTGCAAAGTTACCCCCTTCAACACCATTGAGTTTCAACAGACCCCCTAAAACGTGTGGTGGGTTTGATGGGGGGTAATTGTGAATGAATAGGGGAAGGTCACATAGGATGAAACACAATCGTGCTTTGTTTGGATACATATGATTGGTTATGATTGGATGTGATTGGTTTGTGTGATAAATCCCACCTTTGTTTTCACGCACGTTCATAAATTGAGTCTGAATGAACAAAACATCATGCCTTTAATGGGAAGACTAATTAAAAAGCACTCACTTAGATATCACAGCTCTGTCACGTCAAAATCAAAATTGAGTTGCCCTGAAAACATGATGAGCGTGGGGGTTTTAGTAAGCAATCAGCTTGGTAAAAATTAAAGGTAAATCTTCGTGTCTGTGACCAGTGTTTAGCTTGATGACTGATGATCTGAAAATAAGTTGACTATAAAAAAGATCAAAAATAAAACATACTGTTTAAATTGTTACTAGTGATTATTTTGGAATACATTTAAAAATACTCAATACATTTATTAATTTTGTAGGTAGCCATGTAATAAGCGGGATAATGTATAGCGAGGCGGTTGTTATAGCGAATAACAACCCCTTCAGGCTGATTCAAGACCTGTTCCTGTTCAGACTGTCGGGGTTGTTATTCGTTATAACAACTGCCACGCTATGCATTATCCCTTACATAATGTAAAAATACAAAATCAAAGTGTTGCCTAAAATTGTACCGTATTGGTGAATGTTAGTTCACAAAAGTCCAACCAATGTGCAAGATAACACAGATCACTGCTGGAAAACAACAGCATCTGTGAGCTATAGCTTCAAAGAAGTTAAATGGAAATAACTTTGCCTGAAAATGCATTCATTATCTCTTTTTGTGTCCCATCTGTCACTGAAGACAAGTCTACATAGTTTCATTGTGATGCATTTTGTCATCTGGACAACGCGGATCCTTCAGCTGGGTGTGTTGAGCCTAAGGGGAGAAAAACAAGAGTTACTCAACAGCTGGAGAAAGAGAGCGTGACAGACAAACAGTTACACAAAACAACACAGAGTGAGAAAAAGAGAGAGCCAGAACAGCATGCGCCTTGCATCTACCAAGCATTAGGGATAGGGATAGTTCAGACAAAAATGAAATCTTTTTCATCAGTTGTTCACCTTCATGTTGTCCAAACCTGTATGAGTTAATTTATTATGTGAGTCACAAAAGGAGTTATGTGTAACAGAATGTCCACTTTGCTCCTTTTCATACAATGAAAATGAATGTTGACCTGGATGTCAAGATTTTCCATTCAAGATGAATTTCAGTCTGGTCTTCAGACAAAGCAATTGTATAACTTGTATTATACTACGGGGCTGCTTAATGCTTGATTCTGTTTGGTTGACGAACGTTCTAATGTGTGCAATTATTTTCATAGAAACGCACGGCTAAAAGAGTTCCATTCAGGTCTTGGTCGCATTTCAGTTCCAAATCACTTCGCCAAATGATTTCAGTTATTTCAAATGTCTTTACAGTCGTGGCCGTATTACCACCTCGGGTGTGCTTTATTTTTTAATAATTAAACGGTCCGTCATCAATTATTTCTCATAGTCATATGGACCACATTTATGCTTTTGTTCCTCTTCAGTTGGTCTCTTGACGCCATGTCGGGGACCGACGAATAGGAATCTCGCTAGAGAAGCCAATCTACTTTGAGTGAAACTAAACGAGCCAATGCACATTGGCGTGCATTCAACCCGTGTCTTTCCCTTGGGCTAAGTCACCCAGTATTCATATGCAGTACAACCTTCGGGTTAGTCCATATGTATATCTCCACATAACTCCTTCAGGGAAGAATGTGAATTCCGCAGCGTTCTCCTTCCTAACAGAAAGGGCACGCTTTCCCAGTGTTATCTCAAAAATCTCACTGTATGGGTTTTCACAGAACAGTGACACGGAACAGTGACAGATATACTCTGTGTAAGCCCTCTCCTATCGTCCTTCCAGGCAAGAAGGGGCAAGAGGCTTGCACAGGACGCTGGATGGGGTCATCACTTTGTTAGGGGTTGGCGTCGAGAGACCGACTGAAGAGGAACGTCTCGGTTACCCTGAAGGAGGGAACGGAGATGTTTGACATATTTTGGTCACCATTTCCTTTCATTATGTGGAAGAGAGCAGTATGAATATTCCTTAAACATCTGTTTGTTTGTTTGTTTGTTCGTTTGTTTTTTGTTTTTTGTTCTGGCCATGTGATATCCACACGGCAGCCACTTTGAGTGACATCAATAAAAATCAGTCCACTGATGTGAAAAGAATTTTTTACAACTGTTAGGACACCTTTCTCAATACTTCACTTTTTCCAAACTTTTCACAGATTTCTCCTGACCAACTCTCAGCTTGGCACAGCAGGTTATTGCACATTCAAAATGCACAAAGGGGCCGTTTACTCAACACTGTTTTCAACTGAAAATGTAAAACTTTTAATGCTTTTTTGCCATTCATTGACACAACAACAGCGTTTTGGGGGCCTGAAAATGTTTCAAACGGGTTTCAAGTTTTTGAAAACAATACTGTTATAGTCTCCATGTAAACTACAAAAACACAAATTTCTGAAAACGGTGACATCATGCGTATGCGTATTATGTGTTCAGTCTATAGGTGAGTTGTGTTTGTTTATAAAGTGACATCGCCAACTACTGGCCTGGCACAGACACAACACAAACTCCTCCACAGGTCAGCTTTCAGCAAAACCTACGCTCACTCTCACTGCCTTTGACACAGTTAACCACCAGATCCTGCTGTCAATCCTAAAGACGAAGGGCATCTTGGAGACCGCACTCCAATGGTTCAAGTCTTACCTCTCAGGTAGGTTGTTCAGGCTGTCATGGAGAGGGTGAGGTATCTAAGACCCAACATCTAGCTACTGGGGTGCCTCAGGGCTCAGTCCTTGGACCACTTCTCTTCTCCATCTACATGACATCACTAGTATCTGTGATTCAGAAACATGGCTTTTCCTATCACTGCTACGGTGATTACGCACAACTCTACCTCTCATTCCAGCCTGACAATCTGACGGTATCTCAGGCTGCCTGACATACATTTCTGGCTCGATGGTGTTTTTAGCCCCCAATGCCATAAACCTACCCATCCCCTCGCTGCCTGGAAGGCATCTTTGGGGGCTAAAAACACCAAACACCACATTTCTGGCTGGATGAATGACCACCAACTTCAACTAAACCTTGCGAAGACAGAGTTTCTTGTAGTCCCAGCCAACCCAACACTACACCACAACTTCTCCATTCAGCTTTGTCATCCATAACTCTATCAAGGTCGGCCAGGAACCTTGGAGTTGTGACTGATGATCAATTGAACTTTACAGACTACATTGCTAGAACTGCCCGGTCCTGCAGATTTGCCTTATACAACATCAGGAGGATCAGGCCATTGCTATCAGTGCATGCTACACAACTCTTTGTCCAAGCGCTTGTTCTATCCAGACTGGACTATTGTAATTCTCTCCTAGCTGGTCTTCCAGCTTGCACAGTTAAACCTCTGCAACTGATCCAGAACGCTGCAGCCAGAGTGGTCTTTAACGACCTGAAGAGAGCACTTGTCACTCCTCTCCTCACAAAATTGCACTGGTTGCTAGTTGCTGCTCGCATCAAATTCAAGTTACTGACGTTTGCCTACAGAACAACCACTGGCTCTGCTCCCCTTTACTTAAACTCATTACTTCAGATTTGTGTGCCATCCAGAAAATTACACTCAGCAAGTGAACGCCGTCTTGTGGTGCCATCTCAAAGAGGCACAAAATCTCTTTCTCGGATCTTTACCATGACTGTTCCCTGCTGGTGGAATGATCTGCCCAACTCAAACAAAGCGGCTGAGTCCGTGTCCATTTTCAAGAAACGGCTGAAGACGCATCTTTTTCGGCAACCCTTGATCCATTAATACTAACACTTTATCTTCTATATCTATTATCTTAAAAAAAAAATACAGGTACTGTGTTAGATTAAACTGAGAGGGGTCATAGCACTTGCATATTGTTGTCCTATTGTTAGTTTAACTGCTTCTATTGTTCTCATTTGTAAGTCGCTTTGGATAAAAGTGTCTGCTAAATGAATAAATGTAAATGTAAATGGCACAAATAATACAGCATTTTGAATCATTTTCACAGATCCGTGTGAATGGGGATCATTTGACAACGCTGTTTTTTGTACGGTAAAAATACAATGTATTTACATGTAATGTATTATATTCAAATTACACACTTAATGTGGACTTCCAGTCTCATAGCCTTCGCTCACAAGCCTTTGAATCCCATGAGACTGTTGGGTATCCCATTTGTCATTTTATGATTTAGAAGGGTGTCCATGTGCCCTTTGGCTGAACCTGCACTGGTACAGACTCCACTGCAGACTACTGCACGTCTCTGCTGCATTACGTCACAAAAGAGTGTACATCAAGAGGCTTGAAGGGGCTGAAGGGCAGAGCTTAGGGTGAACAAAAGTTCAGACATGTCTGTCACTTTCTTATCTGGTTTTCAGTGCATTGCATTGCTTATGTCCTTTTCGGTTTTAGCACTAAACATTAATGTGTCAGAAGTCTCTACAGCATTCATTTTACCAAAGAGTGATTTGTCACGCAGGCACTTTGTGTGAGAATCGGACAAACATTCAGGTCACTGATAATCGTATACCCTCCATGAGCTTTTAATTCAGGAACCGCTGATGTAATCATTGATCAGGTGATTTCAACAAATCTGTCCGATCATGAGTCATTCAGACTGGTCTTGTGAACCCAAGCAACTTATTCATTAATCAGACAGATTCATTCACAAATCAAACTTCTCTTATTAACGCTTGAACATACCAAGAACTAGGGTGGTGTCACAACTTAGAACAAAAGACCACAAAGCAAAGGCTGGTCAGTGAACTATATTAAAAATAGAACCAGGTAACTAGGTGATCTATTTATCACAAAAAGCTACCCAGACAGCAATATAGTGTCTGCCCAGATCCTGGCCACATCAGGTACAAATGGTTTCCATGTGTGCCAAATGTGGGCCGGATCTGGGCCGACAATTTGTTGCTGTCTGGGGTGTGGCTTCAAAAGGTATAGACGAATCCGGCGAAACTACCGGAAGTAAGCGGGCGCCATTACTGAGCTGTTGCTGGGTAGCGTTGCGCCATTGCCTCCTATTGGTTTGGTTGCGTCCACTGGAATAAACAGCCCGCGATTTACGACTGTCACTAACGTTACATCTACAACTTTACTACTCTTCCTCTGCAGAGTTATTTGAACAGTATAAGTGTTGTTAATGGTCTGTGAAAATCGGACCGGTCCTTTAAGAACTATGTATTTATCATCTGGTAGAGTGTGCATTATTTGACCAACCCATACGGAGCTCAGATAATTTTTATCCCTCTATCAGTGGCATTTTGTTGATCATCGGATGCCAGGCGAAGGAGAAAATACTCTTGAATACCTTTAAAACAACCGAAGGGGCGCGTTGGGGCAGTAGTGACATTACTGTATTTGCTTGACTGTGACTCTCACTCTGAGAACCAACAACGCTAGCAGTTAGCTGTACCTTACCCTTTCCTTTTGAAATGTGAAAATTAGATAAATAATGGTCACAAATGAAAAACATGAATTCGTTTATTTGATATCATTTATTTATTGTTGCCAAATGGACAGATCTTTTAATAGTTTCCTCGTTAGCTTGCCTAGCTAGCATAGTTATTGCCAAGCTATTTTCATAAATAATCTGTAAGATTGTTTGTACCTTCGTCTGTGACTGGAGGCCACTGTCTAACATCATCAACCCAACAAGTCATACTGCCTGGCTGTAGCTGTCATCGAGGGTGCGTTTGCGTTATCACGGAGGTTTGTTTACATACTAGTAACAGCTCAGTAATGGCGTCGCCACAAGATGGCAGCCTACACAGAACGCTCGTCGGATTCGTCTATAGTGTACAAGTTGTACTGGATCACATTTATGAAACATTTTTGGGGCTATTGCATCCCTTTTTAAGCTTGGAAGTGCTAGTCAGTTATTATAACTATATGTACAAAAGCGACCTATGGCCAGTTGCATAAACTGTTAAGACTATAGTTTTACAAGTTAGTCATCTAATTTTTTTTTTCCTTCAAGACTTCAAGACTTTTTTCTAAAAGTCAGTTATATAAAAAGGTAGATTGGTCTTATTTGAATACAAAAGGTAAGACTGATTTCCTCTTGGCTAACTGCTAGTTTAGTG
The DNA here is from genome assembly GCF_964197995.2 of Scardinius erythrophthalmus. Classification (NCBI taxonomy): domain Eukaryota; kingdom Metazoa; phylum Chordata; class Actinopteri; order Cypriniformes; family Leuciscidae; genus Scardinius; species Scardinius erythrophthalmus. The sequence goes on along the minus strand of NC_138221.1, from coordinate 58,616,880 downwards.
GTTCTCAGTGGGGGTGGTACCACCCCCCAGGGGGCGTTCAGAGAACAACAGGGTGCGTTGAAAGCAAGATTTTTGAAAGGGGGGCGTTCAGGTGTTTATGTGGGGCGTTCAACATTGTGAAATCTGCCAGTTTAATGTGACATGTAAGCTACGTATCGTTTCTTTTGCAACGACTATTATTTTTCCAGTCATAGACCAGCGCTGACAAGAATCAGCATTCACGTGCTCAGAAATGTGTTTCGCACTGACAACAATCCGGTTGTGGCTAGAATCCAGCACTGACTAGAATCACGCAGCGGAGGAATGGAAAGTTGACAAGCCATTAAAAAAGTATTGTCTTAGGAACCACTTATATATTTTCAAATATTTTCAATAAATCATGTTCCCATTCACTCCGGAGAACAAAATTCGATTGATAAGGTAAAACTTTTACATTTTTAGGCATTAACTAATGCCAATGCTTAATGCCAAAATATTTTCTTTGTTCACCAAGTAATTTACTGGTCAGGCATTATTGTTAACTCGCAAGACTGTAAGGAGAAAATTACAATTTGATGGATAATTTAAATATATTCTGTAATCACATCTTGGATAGTTTCAAGATAGTTAAAAATAATTAATAATACAATAATAAATTGGTCATATGTGTTTATTCTTGTTAGAAGATTTATTTATTTATTTTACTGATTATGAACACAAATGAATCATGACAAACCAAATTAATTGTAATTGTATTAATTATACCATTGATATTGTTTTTTTTTTTTTTTTTTTTTTTTAAACAAGGTATTTTAAGGGACCTAGATAAGGTAAAGATAAGGGACCTGGATAATGGAGAGGGGGCGCTGGGCAAAAAAAGTTTGAGAACCACTGTTATAGTTGGCCAAACTAGTTTTTTAGGTACTATCTTGTTTATGCAACTGACTCAAGGACATCATTCTAAATTTCTTCCACAGGAAAAAGAAAGTTATATGGGTTTGGAACAATATGAGGGTGAGTAAATGAAGAGGAAGGTAACACTTGTTCACGAAAGTCCACTTTAGACATTCTACCAACCATGTACGTGTCAACTAACTCTCATTAGAGTATTAGTATGCCTGCTTAATATCTGTTAACACTTTATTTTGATGCACCCCAACAGAAAGTGGACCATGCCTATAAGTAATAATGCAACTATGTCAACTTATTCTAACCCTAACCTTAACACCTAACCCGAACCTAACAGTTTACAGATTTTTATTTGACATGTAGTTGCATAGTTACTTAAAGTTAGTAGATTGTCTAAAGTGGACAATCGAAACAAAGTGTGACCAAGAGGGGTTGCAATTTTGGTTGTTCCTTTAATATAAGCACATCTTTCGATTGCAGTATAAAACAGGCTTTACAATGAACCTCTCACAATACATTGAAAAAAAAAGATGACAGATTGATTCATTAACAAAGCTAATGCAGAGCGGATTCCCAGGCATTCATTTGTACTCTCAGCACTTCCTTCCTGTGTTCCTATACGTTTTGCTTGTTTCAGCCCAGGCCCTGTTGCCCTTTCACAGCCCTCAGGGTGGGGAGGACGTGCAAACCCCATCCCACCCTCCAATGGCATCTCTCTGACACTCCACTACATATCAATAGTTGTCATAGATACAAATATAACAGCAGAAACACAATCCATCTGTTCCACAACACTTATCGCTTCCGCTCATTCCTCACGTCCACAGCGCAAACTTTTATGGTACAGTGAGCTCAGCATTGCTGTATAATCCTTAAAGACATGATACACTACCTGCCCTTATCCCCCAAAATTGCTGCCTTTTCTGTTTGACCGCTGAATCAATTCAAAATACACCACCGTGATTAACTTCACCATGATTAACTTCAAATCTGTTTTAATAATTAAAACACTTTGATAAAGGATTAGCAATAGCAGCAAAACCTAGTGCAACACAAGCCTTCAAAATTAGGAACCCAGCTGAAATTTAACATGGTCCCACTTTAACTAATTCTTTGATAAATACCTGCATATAATTACAGCTGTTATTAATTACTGTGATCACATCTATAATCACACTGTTGACCCATTCCTTACATCTTAATACACCCTTAAACCTACCCATACCACCAAACCTGTCCTAACCTTACCTTAAAATGAGTAGCTTGCGTTTTATATACATTGTGACATCACAATGTAGCAGGCCCCGCCCATGACTGGTGACGGAATCTGCCCTATCAGCTTAGCTCCTCCCCTGAGTGAGATGTACACAGTCCACCATGTTTATCTCCTTAAGTCAAAAGATGTTTGACTTTTAAAAAATGTGTCTCAGCATCTTGTGTTTTCCACCGTTTTTAGACGCAAAAGCATGTTGTGTTTGAATGGCCCTGATTGGGAGAGAAAAAAAATGCAAGGCCCGTCTAGCGCATTTACGTAAAGAATAAAAGAAAAGCAGTGCAGTGCAGTGGAGTGGAAAGGAAAAATTGTTCTGTGGAAACGGCCAGAGTATCGAAGGCATGAGCTGTAAAGGCACAGCCCTCTTCTGAAAGAGGGCAGGGGGAAGCTGCTCATTTGCATTTAAAGATACACACACACACGAAAACAGTGTGTTTTTGCTTCCACCCATAAAGTGTAATTTTGACATGTTGTAATAAATGATCTGTGGGGTCTTTGAGCACATAATGGGGACACCTACGACTTGTATTACATCTTGTAAAAAGGGGCATAATAGGTCCCCTTTTAATCATATCCAATCTGGTCAAATCTACAAAGGCAACAAATGCGTATGTCACTCGACTTAAGGCCCAGATATACTTCATTTTCCGCATTCTGCTCCATCTTATAATTATATTAATTCATTACATTTATAAAGCATTTTCCTGGGTACTCAAAGTGCTTTACATAGTGGGGGGGTCTCCTCAACCTCCAATGTGCAGCATCAACCTGTATTATGCGACGGCAGCCATACTGCGCCAGAACTCCCACCACACACCAGCTTATTGGTGGGGAGGAGACAGGGTGATAAAGCCAATCAGTATATGGTAATGATTAGGAAGCCATGATGATGGACAGAGGCCAATGGGCAAATTTGGACAGGATGCCTTTTTTTTTTCGAAGGACATCCTGGGATTTTTAATGACCACAGAGAGTCAGGACCTCGGTTTAACATCTCATTCACAGGATGGTGCTTTTTGACAGTATAGTGTCCCCATCACTGTACTGGGGCATTAGGACCCACACAGACCACATGGTGAGCACCCCCTGCTGGCCTCTATAACACCTATTCCAGCAGCAACCTGTTTTTTTCCAGGAGGTCTCCCATCCAGGTACTGACCAGGCTCAACCCTGCTTAGCTTCAGTGGGCAACCAGTCTTGGGCTACAGGGTGATCTTGTGCACAGTTTAGCATGCAAGCATTTCAAAGCATACTCCTATCTCCAAGTTCTCCAAGTATTCATGTGTATTCTGTGGAGGATGACAGTGAACGTGATTTCACCAAGCGCAACATGTTCCTGGATCAACATCCAACATCAACATTCCAATCAACCAATCAAAAATGACAAGGAAGTGGGACACACTTGCAAAACTGGGTTACACTTTATTTTGATAAGTTGACAAATGGTTGCAAAGTTACTTTTAGTCAGTAGAATGTCTTAAAGGGACATTAGGTAACTTTTTTACCTTAACTGAACAGCTTCGGAGTCAGTGGAATGGTTATATTACTTATATCGGGTTGAATGGTGGTGGTTTCGCACCCCCCTGGTGCCCGAGAGCGGAAAAAACTCACTTGCAACTTTGGGCCGGTGGGTCAGCGGCCTCGCCGTCAGGAAGTATCGCGTGATGTCAGGTCTTGCGATGTAACGAATTGCTTGACGGCACTGCACACGTACACGCCCCCATTCAAGCACCGGCTATGTATACGCAAAGGGCAACGATAGATTGAGTTATGGCTGAGCCTGTAAAAAAAAGATGCAGAAAGCTAGGAAATCTTTGTCGGAGGACCAACGAAAGAGGAAACGGGAGACTGACCGAGCAAGAAGTCAGACTCGAGTAAATATCGGACCGGCTTTTTCAGAATGGCGAGAACTGAGAGAAACAGAAGCCTGCAAAACGGATGCTGACCTGGCCTTCTTGCTGTTGCACTTGTAAGTATATTTGGAATAAACTGTGTTTAATATTTAAATTTCAAGTAATTGCGACCTCAGGATGTTTGCTATTGTCTGTAAAGGTTTTTATTATGATCGCTGTCTGTTACGGGCTTACTAGTATGCTAGATACTATAACTTTGATGTTAGCATTGTCATTAGCAAACACGTTTGATTTCTGTAGTTGTTTAGCCGTTCCTCTGTCGGTTTTATTTGTGTAACTTACACTTTTATTTTATGTCACTAAGTCAACGCGTCTGATAATAGGCAATATCAGACGTGCAAAATGTTGCACATATCATGATCGAGCTAGAAAAAAACGTTCTGGTGTTTTCTTAGACAAGCAAAGGTAAACCATCATTCTACCAGATGAACTTATAGACCTTGCTAATATAACTTTAGGCAAATATTAGCCTCCGATATATATATTTTTTTTATGCTCATGCCCATTCTCCCAAAAACAAACAAACACGAAAGCAGTAGTTTGCCTCGTTCATATCGTTCGTTCCCGGTAAAAATACTAGTATGCATGACACAATAATAAAAAAAAAAAATCGCCATCAGTTGGAAAGAAAGTATTGCTTTACTTTCCAAGTAAGTAAGTATTGCGTTTCAATGTTTCGAATGCGCATGCGTCGCGTCTGAGCGCGTTGTTGTCTTTGGAGCTCCATCGATTGATTTATAATTCTTGATTTCTCTTTAAACTCACTTACAACGAACATTTTCTACTTTTCCTCACCTCATAGTTATAACGCGGATTGTTGAGCAGACGCGTCTCAAGCCTAGTGATCCAACGCTGGATACTCTTATAGGTTACGTCCGTGGATCACGGCTGAACGCGTCTTCTCCGCACTCATTTACAAACAAACATTTTTTCGCCTATCGTGCGTCTACTCTACACCCGTACCACTGAAAAGACGGATTATATCCAAGACTTAAGCCATAAATTAGTATTAATATTGATAGCACCACTGGTAGCGTCGTTGCTAACTTAACTTACTGTCCATCTGTTAAAATGGCGAATATATCAAATGTAAGTAGTCTACCTTTTGGTGCAGGTGAGGACACATTTGAGCTGCACGCCGTGCAGTCTGAGCTGGAAGCTGTTGAGAAACAGATCCACGACCTTTTAGTAAGAAAAGCCGAGCTGATAGACCGGCGGTTAGCTCTTGAAACATCACGTGCCGAGGCACACAAATCAGAGATTAACGTTACTAACCCGCTGACTCCGACCTCGTCTACTCCGTGCGTTCCTCAACATCGGTCCCGAACGTCGAGGTCGCGATCAGCCATGGTCTCGTTCACTCCGGCTCCAACATGCCATCACGAAGCCTGGATTTTTCCGCAGCGGAAGACGCGAGCCAGGTCTAGACCAAGAAAACTCTCTCCGACCCTCCCGGTTTTCGAGATATCCACACAAAACCGCTTCTCCCCTCTTCGCGAAACAGAACGCGATGCTGTGATCATCGGCGATTCCATCGTTCGACACGTACACGCTACGTTAAATAAAAGTAAGGTGCATAGTCACTGCTTTCCTGGTGCTCGTGTTTTTGAAATCGCTGCTCACGTTCCCGAGATTTTGAACGAGCGCGTCGGAACCGTTGTCCTGCACGCGGGAGGGGCAGACATCAGACTGCGCCAGACGGAAGTTCTGAAGAAAGACTTCAGGAATCTGATCGATACGGTACGCAGCACATCGCCTGATATAACGATTATTGTGTCAGGACCGCTTCCCACGTACCGACTAGGTCATGAAAAGTTTAGTAGATTATTTGCGCTTAATGAATGGTTAATGTCATGGTGCAATGAGCAGAAACTTCTCTTTGTAAATAATTGGAATCTGTTTTGGGAGCGTCCTAGGCTTTACCGTGCTGATGGCTTACACCCAAGCAGATTCGGATCGGATCTTCTGTCAGATAACATCTCCAAAATGTTAAATACCTTTTGACTCGTAACCAAAAGTCCAAATCATAGTCTCTGCTGCACCAATTTAACTGATATAAATAGTGTAGAACATTGCATAGAAACTGTGTCTATTCCTCGTTTAGTGAGATCAAATCATAAATCTACTGCAGGATCTAGAAAAAATCTAATTGTTATTAAACCAGAAAATGTTGCTATTGGTAATCAAAAACAATTTTTAAAGCTAGGTCTTCTAAACATTAGATCACTCACACCTAAGGCAGTTATTGAAAATGAAATAGTCACAGATAATAGCTTCGATGTACTTTGCCTTACTGAAACCTGGCTTAAACCAAATGATTATTTCGGTTTAAATGAGTCAACTCCATCAGGATACTCCTATAAGCACGAGCCCCGTCTGAATGGTCGTGGCGGCGGTGTTGCAACAATCTATAGAGATTTTCTCAATGTTACTCAGAAAACGGGTTATAAGTTTATTTCATTTGAAGTACTTGTACTAAATGTTACGCTCTTAGATGTTCGAAAAACATCCCTATTATCTCTAGCCTTGGCTACCGTATATAGACCGCCTGGGCCTTACGCTGATTTCCTAAAAGAGTTTGCAGATTTTCTCTCAGACCTATTAGTTAACTTCGATAAAGCATTAATTGTTGGAGACTTTAATATCCATGTAGATAATCAAAATGATGCGTTAGGGGCTGCGTTTACAGATTTATTAAACTCCTTTGGGGTCAAGCAAAACATTACCGGACCGACTCATCGATTTAATCATACACTCGATTTAATTATATCACATGGAACCGATCCAACCGATATAGATATCATTCCACAAAGTGACGATGTCACTGACCATTACATGGTAACTTGCATATTACGTACTCCTGTAATATATCATGCTGCGCCGCGTTATCGATTAGGCAGAACAATCCTTCCATCCACCATAGATAATTTTTCAAACAGCTTATCGGATCTGTCTCAGCTGCTCAGTGAACCCAAACAAACAGATGAACTTGAGGAATTAACTAGCACTATGAGCACCATTCTCTCTGGATCATTGGATATTGTTGCGCCCATTAGATTAAAAAAGGTCAGAGAGAAAAGTAAAGCACCATGGTACAACAATACTACGCGTGTTCTAAAGAGAGAAACCCGTAATTTAGAGCGTAAAATGGAAACAAACCAACTTAGAGGTCTTTAGAATCGCATGGAAAGACAGTATGTCAGCCCTAAAAGCGGCCAGGGCTGAGCATCTACGCAAACTAATAGAAAACAACCATAACAATCCTAAGTTCTTATTTAACACAGTGGCGAGACTAACAAATAAACAGATGTCTCCTGAACAAAATATTCCATTACAGTTTAGTAGTAATGATTTCATGAAGTTCTTCACTGAGAAAATAGAAAACATCAGAACCACAATTGTAAACGTTCAATCCTCAATCGCGCCTTATAATTCAGCCTCAATTATCACCCCGCAAGAACAATTACAGTGCTTTACAACTATAGAACAAAAAGAGTTAAATAAACTTTTTACTTCATCTAAAACAACAACATGTTTACTAGATCCTATACCAACTCAACTATTGAAAGAAGTGTTACCTGTAGTGGAAGAGCCTCTCCTCAATATTATTAACTCGTCTTTATCTTTAGGTTATGTTCCAAAAACATTTAAACTGGCAGTTATAAAACCTCTTATTAAGAAACCACAATTAGATCCGAATAATCTAGTAAATTATAGACCCATTTCAAATCTACCTTTTATGTCTAAAATACTAGAAAAAGTTGTGTCCGCTCAACTGGGCTCTTTCTTACAAGAAAATGACACCTATGAAAAGTTTCAGTCTGGGTTCAGGCCGCATCATAGCACTGAAACTGCGCTCGTTAAAATCACAAATGATTTACTTTTAGCTTCTGACCAAGGCTGTATCTCAATATTAGTTTTACTTGATCTTAGTGCTGCGTTCGATACTATAGATCATACAATACTCTTAGATCGACTACAAAATTATACTGGTGTTCAAGGACAAGCATTAAGCTGGTTTAGATCGTATTTATCTGACCGCTACCATTTTGTTTATTTAAATGGAGAAAAATCTATCATAACTCCAGTAAACTATGGAGTGCCGCAGGGATCTGTGTTAGGCCCTCTATTATTCTCAATATATATGCTGCCACTTGGAAATATTATAAGGAAACATGGAATTAGTTTCCATTGTTATGCTGATGACACTCAAATCTATATTTCATCACGGCCAGATGAAAACGCTAAATTATCCAAATTGACAGAGTGTGTTAAAGATATAAAAGATTGGATGACGCATAATTTTCTTTTATTAAATCCAGACAAGACAGAGGTACTAATCATCGGTTCAAAAAACCACCCACAAAACCTCTCACAATACAACTTTAACATAGTAGGATGTCCTGTTACTTCATCCTCTACAGTAAAAGACCTGGGTGTTATATTAGACTGCAACCTGTCTTTTGAAAATCATATTTCATATGTTACAAGAACAGCCTTTTTCCACCTTAGAAACATTGCTAAGCTACGTAATATGCTATCTGTTTCTGATGCAGAAAAGTTAGTTCATGCATTCATGACCTCGAGACTAGATTACTGTAATGCGTTATTAGCCGGTTGTCCTGCATCCTCAATAAACAAGCTACAGTTAGTCCAAAATGCCGCCGCTAGAGTTCTAACTAGATCAAGAAAATATGATCATATAACACCGATTTTATCATCTCTACATTGGTTACCTATAAAGTCCCGTATTAATTACAAGGTATTGCTACTGACTTATAAAGCCCTAAACGGCTTAGCTCCAGTCTATTTAACGGATCTTCTATCGCCCTATAATCCATCGCGCTCTTTAAGGTCACTAAATTCGAGGCTTTTGGTCATACCTAGGATATCTAGGTCCACCAAAGGAGGGAGAGCATTTTCACATTTAGCACCAAAACTCTGGAATAGTCTTCCGGATACTGTTCGTTGCTCAGACTCGCTCTCCCAGTTTAAAACTAGATTAAAGACGCATCTCTTCAGCCAGGCATTCATATAATACTTTTAATCCTACAGTTAAATCCGACCTCTAGTTCATAAACGCCAGAGGAGAACTGGCCCCCGACTGAGCCCGGGTTCTCCCAAGGTTTTTTTTTCTCCATTAGGTCACCTGATGGAGTTTTTCGGTTCCTTGCCACTGTTGCCTTTGGCTTGCTCAGTTGGGGATATTTGGGGATATTTAATTGAATTAATCAATCAACGATACTATTGATCAGCATTACCAAACGTAGACGTTCCACTAGAAACAAACATTGATGTATTGTTCTAATTTATTACTGTGAAGCTGCTTTGATACAACCTGTGTTGTGAAAAGCGCTATATAAATAAACTTGACTTGACTTGACTTGCCTCGGTAGACATAACTGGTTTTGAAATAGCCGGTTCCTCTGCTCAGCTGGGTTGACAGCTGATCAGCTGGGTTGCTCGTGGCGAGGGGGGAGGGACAACAGTTCGTTTTTATGACAGAGTGTTTGAAAGCATTTACTACCAGACACTAGGGGGAGCTTCGTAGAGAAAAAACACTCAGACTTGCCTAGTGTCCCTTTAAGGGGACCATTGAAATAAAGTGTTACTCAAAACGGTAACAAAACAAAACACTAAAGGACACATTGTATATACCGTTGTAAAACGTACTCGGTTACTAACGTAACCTCGGTTCTCTCTAGAAGAGGGAACGAGTACTGCGTTTTATCAAAACGCTTCGGGAAAAGTCTCTTTTCACGAAACACTGAAGCAAAAAATTATCCTTTAATTTTCATATATGTAAAACGCGTTGCGGCAGCAGCAGACAGCTATGGCGAGACGGCTTGCTCGCTCATTGGCTGCTCTGCGGCAACTGCTTAAGCCTATCGAGCGAGGCCTGGGATGACATCAGGCCAATGAGGGCGCTTCGCGCCCTCCTCGCCACTTCCCGCCGAAACGGGCGTGGCTTACTTCTATAAAAGGAGCTCGAGAAGGCTGACTCACTTGATTTTGATCGCCGAAGCGAACCAGAGTGAACCGTACGCACGGCAGAGAACGCAGTACTCGTTCCCTCTTCTAGAGAGAACCGAGGTTACGTTAGTAACCGAGTACGTTCTCTTACGAGAGTCCTCTCGTACTGCGTTTTATCAAAACACTACGGGAACCCCTTGCAAAACGCCGTGCGTGCTGGGATAAAAACACTGATCACCGGAAGCTTTTTCAGGCATACAGTGCATAATCACCAGATTGACTCACACAGAGTCAGGGAATAAGGGTGAGAGCCTTAAATCCCTAAATTTTAGCGTCGTAGAAAAACATGTCCACAGACGCAAGTATAATCATCACATAGACAGGGTAGGGAACCTGAACTAATGTGGAAAATGTAGGTCTTACACAGTTCTGCCCAAGATAGTCGGTAGCGCATAGCGCATGAGTTTCAGCGGTCTGATTAGACGGCTGAACAGATTACACCGACAAAAGCTTAGCCTGCAAGGCGGGAACCTCTAGGTTATAAAACCTGATAAATGTAGACGGCGAGGCCCAACCTGCCGCCGTACATATATCCTGTAGGGAAATCCCGCTGGACCAAGCCCACGAAGAAGCAACGCTTCTCGTAGAGTGCGCTCTGACTCCCAAAGGGCATGGAATGCCCTTGGCAGTATAAGCCAGCGCTATGGCGTCAACTATCCATCTGGATAGACTTTGTTTCGAAACAGCCATTCCTTTGGAACGTCCGCTGAACGAGACAAAGAGCTGCTCTGTCTGTCTGAAGACAGCAGAGCGGGACATATAAGCTCTTAAAGCCCTAACAGGGCAAAGAAAACTCGAGTCCCCTTCCTCACTCGATGCCGGCAGGGCAGCCAGGGATATAACCTGAGCCCGAAAAGGCGTGTTGAGGGATTTCGGCACATAGCCATGCTTAGGTTTGAGTATGACTTTAGAGTCATTAGGACCAAACTCCAAGCACGCCGGGCTCACAGAGAGCGCGTGCAGGTCGCCTATGCGCTTCACTGAAGCGAGAGCCATCAAAAACACTGTTTTGAAAGACAAATGTTTGAGGCTAATAGACTGGATAGGCTCGAAAGGGGCACCTTTTATGGCCGCTAGGACCGTAGAAAGGTCCCACAAAGGAACTGAAGGAGGTCTGGGTGGATTCAGTCTCCTAGCTCCCCTGAGGAAGCGGATGACTAAATCATTCCTTCCCAGCGACTGACCCAGCGTTGAACCAAAGAACGCTGAAATAGCCGCCACATACACTTTGAGCGTGGAAGGGGATCTGCCCTTATCCAACAGCTCTTGTAGGAAGGAGAGAACCTCCGTTACCTCACATTCGAGGGGTGAAATGCTCCGAGCTGCACACCAGCCGGAGAAAACCGACCACTTCGAAGCATAAAGCCGCCGTGTCGACGGTGCTCTAGCCTGAGTGATGGTATTCACGACTCCCTCTGTGAGACCAACGGGTATCCGTTGAGCACCCACACATGAAGGGACCACAGTTCCGGGTGTGGGTGCCAAATCGAGCCCCCGGCCTGCGAGAGGAGATTTCTCCTCAACGGCAGCGGCCATGGAGCGATATCTGCCAACTGCATCAGAACTGGGAACCATGTTTGGTTCTCCCAGAACGGAGCTACAAGCAGGACTGGGCATTTCGTTTCCCTGACCCGTTCCAGCACCTGTGGCAGGAGGGAGACGGGGGGAAAGCGTATAACGGGCAGCGCGGCCACCTCCGGGACAGCGCGCTGTCGGTCTTTGAAAAGAACGCGGGGCAGTGCGCGTTTTCGCGGGACGCGAAAAGGTCCACCTCCGCTCTGCCGAATCTCTCCCACAACAGCCGGACTGTTTGTGGGTGTAGAGACCATTCGCCCGGGGGAACATTGTTCCTGGACAGTCTGTCTGGGCCCACATTCTGAAGCCCAGGTACATGCACTGCTCTCAGCGAGCTTAAGTTGTGCTGAGCCCATAGTAGGAGGCGTTTCGCCAGCCTGTACAGGGATATGGATTTCAGACCGCCCTGGCGATTTATGTAGGGCACCACAGCCATGTTGTCCGAACGGACTATGACGTGTTCGTCCTTGATGCGGGGACAAAAACGTGTCATCGCGTTGTGCACTGCCAGCATTTCTAGGCAGTTTATGTGTAGGAGCTTTTCTCGTTCCGACCACAGGCCGAAGAACGGTCTGTCCTCGAGCAGAGCTCCCCATCCCGAGGTGGATGCGTCTGTCGACACCATCCTCACTCTCGAGGAAGTCCCCAGGCTTACACCTGATTGGTACCAGTCGTCCGCCGTCCAAGGCGCCAGGGCTGAAACACAGCTCTGATCGACCTTGAGGCGTAATCGACCGGTCGCCCACGCTCTGCGCGGTACCCGCGTTTTCAACCAGAACTGCAGCGGGCGCATGCGGAGCAAGCCCAGCCGGAGAACTGACGATGCTGAAGCCATGAGACCCAGCATCTTTTGAAACTTCCTGAGCGGGGTGACAGCGCCGCGGCGGAAAGACCTCGCCGCGCGCTGAATGATCAACACGCGCTGTGGTGACAGCCGCGCTGTCATAGACTGTGAGTCCAGAACGACGCCCAGAAACAAAATCGTTTGACTGGGGTTCAATGAACTCTTTGTCCAGTTGACTGTGATACCAAGATTCTCGAGGTGATCGAGTAAAATGGTTCTGTGCTCCACGAGCTGTGATCGTGATTGAGCTAGGATCAACCAGTCGTCCAAATAGTTCAGCACTCGCATGCCTCTGAGTCTGAGAGGAGCGAGCGCTGCGTCCATGCATTTCGTAAATGTACGGGGTGCTAGGGACAAGCCGAATGGCAGGACTGTATACTGGTATGTCTGACCCTCGAAGGCGAATCTCAAGTATCGCCTGTGGTGTGACGCTATTTGTATTTGAAAATACGCGTCCTTCAGATCTATTGACATGAACCAGTCTTCTCGGCGAACATGCGCGAGAATTTTGCTGGTTGTGAGCATTTTGAAACTGCGTTTCACCAATACTCTGTTCAACCGTCTTAGATCCAGTATGGGTCTGATACCGCCGTCCTTTTTGGGGACTAGAAAGTATCTGCTGTATAGCCCCCCTTCGCTTAGAGCTGGGGGAACGCGCTCTATCGCCCCTTTGCTTATCAGTTTTGATATTTCGGCTCGAAGTAGGTGAGCTACTTCCAACGAGACCGTAGTTTCGACGCGCGCTATGAAGCGGGGAGGGCGTCGACAAAACTGTAGCGAGAAGCCTCTCTTTATAATGCCTAGCACCCAGTCCGAAACCCCTGGGAGCGCTGCCCATGCTTCTGCATGGCTGGCTAGGGGCTGGATACGGAGCGCACTCTGATCGCCGTGCGACAGAGGTGCTTCGGGGGATACAAACATAGGCGTTATGCCTGTGGCATTTGAGGCGGGGCGCGCGCTTAATACAGCGGGCGAGACGCTCGTCCTCGACCTTACTACAGTGCTTAGCTGAGTGAGGGAGGACTGAGAAAGTCTCATAGGACCCATGTGAGCGAGTAGATGTGGGCTGGGAGCGGGCACATTTACTGCTTTGGGCGCGGCGTCTGCCTGAGCAGAGCGCGCGCTCACAGTTCTCGTTTTTACAGAGAGCCTGTGATGTGTTAGACATAGTGTTCGTGGGCACTGGGAAGTGGGCACTCTCACTATGCTGGAAGCGCAACCGACCTGAGTCGATTTTATGTGCGCGGGCCCTACGTGTAGGGCTGTGCTTATGTGTAGTGATGGGCACTGAGGAGTGGGCATCGAGACTACATTTATAGCACCATCGGCCGTGGCCGGGACACCAGAAAATACACTCTTTTCGAGATTTATCTGGGTAGCCGTGAGAACGGCTTTTGTGTGCAGGCAAGCGGGCGGCAGTGCAGGCTTGCTCTCTGCAGAAAACACTGGAACAGTCGCAAACCTTGGGACTGAAACAGCGGGGCGCTTGGGTGGGAGGCCGGCCGCAACGGGACTCACACACCTGCGCTTTCCCAGGCTTGCTAGGACTTCTTCGGCACTTCCGGTTTTACCACAACCCTCGATCGCGGCCCGCGCGAAGAGGGGCGCCGGGCGCTGGACCGAGAGTGGGGCCTCGAGCTGCGCTGTTGTGGCTGCTGCGAAGAGGCGGCCGAAGGCGGGGGCTGAGGCTGAGAGCTCCGCGGGGTCCGTTTGTCACGAACCGCTGCAGAACCGGAGCGCTTCGGTAGGAAGTGCTTGAAGGCTTGAGACGCTTTCTGGGCCTCGGTAAATCTCTCCACGAACTCGGAGAGAGAAGAACCAAAAAGGCCGGTGGAAGACAGCGGGGCATCGAGAAACGCAGTGCGCTCGGAATCGGCCATCTCCGTGAGCGTCAGCCATAAGTGCCTCTCAGCGACAGTGGCGGAAGCCATACACCGTCCCATGGCTTGTGCGGCGGCTTTAGTAGCTCGGAGCGTGAGATCTGAAGCGCTCCTTAAATCCGCGATGCAGATAGCGTCAGGTCCCATCTCGTCCAGCTTACGGAGGAGATCACCCTGGTAAATCTGCAGCGTAGCCATGGTGTGTAGCGATGACGCGGCCTGCCCAGCGGCGGAGAAGATTCGCGCGAGCAGCGTCGACGTCATGCGGCAGGCTCTGGAAGGCAACACCGGTTTAGTCCGCCGTCCAGCAGAGGGCGGGCAAAGGTGGGTCGCTATCGCCTGTTCCACCGGCGGAAGAGAGAGGTAGCCTCGGTCACTGGCATTATCCAGAGAGGAAAATGCGGGTGACACAGATGAGCGCGTCCGCGCAGAGTAGGGCGCGTTCCAAGCCTTCGCAACTTCTTCGTGTAACTCAGGAAGAAAAGGAGCGGGCTTAGATTCCGGAGAAGTGCGCTCACCAGGGAGGAAACTACCATCCAGCCGGGTTCGAGAGGGGGGCTCCGGTGCAGACCACTCGAGGCCGAGGCTCGCCGCGGCCAGTGCGAGTACCCGCTGTTGGCTCTCGTTGAGGGCTTGCGGGCAGGAGGCGCGAGATCCTCAAAGCTCGCCCAATCCTCGCTGCCTGAAGCTAGCAGAGAGCAGGAATCCTTCTCCCCCGACGCGGCCTCTGAACCGACTTCCTCTGATGAAGCGGCGGCAGACTGCGGGCGCTGAGCATCAGGAAGTGATTCGAGAGAGGCCGGTGAAGCTGGCGGGCGAACCGGCGAGCTTGGTCGGGCTGGAGCGGGTTCCGGGACCCGCTGCGAGCGGCGCTTTTTACGGCGCGGCATCGCGGCGGTGAATGCAGGCTTGGAAAAGGATGCCAGGCGAGTCCTCAGAGTCACCATCGGCAAAAGCTCGCAGTGAGGGCATCCGCCGTCAGCGAGCGCGAGCGCTGCATGGTCCTCACCCAGGCAGGAAACACAGATGACGTGCTTGTCTCCCTCGGTGAGTGGGGCTCGGCACGAGCCGCAGGAAGGCATCTTGAAAAAGACGCAGCTCTTTTAGGGGTGAGTGTTGCGAAGAACACACACACACACACACAGAAAAGCAATAATATGAAAAGGATATAGGCGTCGGAAAGCGCAGCAGGTACGGCTGTAGAAGGCGGCGTTGGCCAGCGGCTTTGAGGGCTCGTCCCGCTGATGTGCTTGCTTCAACGACGCTGCTTCCGTGATCCAGCGATGCGTGCGCTTCGCTGAAGAGATTAAAATCAAGTGAGTCAGCCTTCTCGAGCTCCTTTTATAGAGGTAAGCCACGCCCGTTTCGGCGGGAAGTGGCGAGGAGGGCGCGAAGCGCCCTCATTGGCCTGATGTCATCCCAGGCCTCGCTCGATAGGCTTAAGCAGTTGCCGCAGAGCAGCCAATGAGCGAGCAAGCCGTCTCGCCATAGCTGTCTGCTGCTGCCGCAACGCGTTTTACATATATGAAAATTAAAGGATAATTTTTTGCTTCAGTGTTTCGTGAAAAGAGACTTTTCCCGAAGCGTTTTGATAAAACGCAGTACGAGAGGACTCTCGTAAGAGAACTATCACAGATGGCCTTATCTTTATTTTTACATACTAGAATCAGTTTGACCAGACTAGTATAATATCACTGATCAGAGATTCTCAAGACTTCAGGGCCCATATTTTACACGGGACATCAATTGACTACAAAACAAAGTTTCAAAATTGTGTATTGTGCAAAAGCAAAATCAAACATTCAAATTAATTATTTATAAGACTTTTGCACTGATGAATTTACACTAATATACCATAAAGTCATTAACAATCACAACAAAAGACACGGGAAACATTTTCTCCTCATTTTCTCCCACCATGTATTTGATTGTCCTAAGTTCTAACTATGCATGATTCTATGGTTATTGCATGTCATTATTTAGTAAGAACCCATTTTGAGAACCACTATCACAGAGATTTTCCAAACTAAGTGTCTTAATTATCAGATCTATGTTGTTTGAGTTGTGTTAATA
This sequence comes from Scardinius erythrophthalmus, assembly GCF_964197995.2. Lineage (NCBI taxonomy): Eukaryota > Metazoa > Chordata > Actinopteri > Cypriniformes > Leuciscidae > Scardinius > Scardinius erythrophthalmus. The sequence continues at coordinate 58,600,401 of NC_138221.1, read as the reverse complement.
AATATCACACTGAGTGACTGCTCTGTCTCTGACTTAGCAGCAAATCTGAACAGCTGGACAGCGAGTGACTTGTTCATCTGAGCGCTCATAACATTCCAGAGACTGACTGTGACAGCCTCATGAGGGGGTAATGAATCAAAAGTCTCAGCCAAGCCGGGCATAATGTTCACGCACCATGACTCCATCTCATAGGCATTTTTTACACCCATTCAAAAGGCATTATGCTCCAGAGAAATATATAAATATATGCACATACACAGGCAAACATTGACACTCATACAAACAAAAACTCGGTATGAAAACGTACAGGCCTACCAAGCAATAAAATTGTCTTCACATGCATTTTCAGTCTTGTTTGTCCTGGGACGTTACCAACCAGTCAAGTTTTGGGGTTAGGTTGAGGGGTAAGAAGGAGTTTTACAACCCCTAGAATTCTTGATTTTAGGGGAACTGATTAGGATTTCACTCGAGGCCACACTAATCTTTCCCAGCAGAGAAAAAGTTTTAAAAAAAAAATGCTTCACAGACAGACTGAAATCCAATCTATAGGTTTATGAGACATAAGCACAGCACAGTTGCTGGATGAATAATTTCTGAAAATGTGTACAGGAAAAATGTACAGTTGTTGTTCTGTTAAAATTTTAAACATCCTCCAATTCTTTCTTGGAATCGTTAGGTAACCAAGCGTTAAATTCCTAACGATACCATAACTACTAATGCATTTTAAATTAACTTAAATTAATTTAAATGAATTGTGTATGTTTTCTTCACTTTCTAATGCTTTCTGATGTTGTTTAACATCTAATGAATGATTAATAATTAATAAATGTAAATCCATCAGAAATATGACTTGCAACGTGTCTTTAATTATGCAGAAAAACATCCCAGAGCTATTATATTTTTCTATGTGACTTAAATTATTTGTGCATTTAGCAACAGGGCATTATTATTTATCCATTATCAAAATGAAAGTGCAACATTAAACTTGTTTGGAGTTTTTGAAAGTAATTCATGTCTATTGGTTTGTTTATGCCGAGAAAAATGCACTGTTTGAGAGAGCTGTGAAGGAACATTCAGGAGCTTAGAGTTAATTCCACTCAGTACCACCTTAATCTATCAGTGTTTGGTGTGTTGCTGGCGGATCTAATTATAGAGATTACTCGCACTGACCAGCTGGTACAGTGCAGGACTCAGCGTGTGTTCAAACCTACATGCCTCACTCACCCTCCTGGCTTCATGCTATTTCCAGGAGCTGTGCACATCAGTTTATGATGTTGTTTTACTTGATAAGGAATCTGTGTTAGAATGAAACGACAATATGTGCTTAAATTCCTGGGAGCCTGTATTCAATTGTCTAGCAGAAATAATCAGAAAGGCAAAAAAATAAAAAATTAAACAGACAATGTCCAATTCCAACATCAATGTGCCTTTCAGTGTTCATCTGAATTTGGGTACTGGCTCCTTAGAATTTAACTGAAACATACACGGTGAACTACAGTAACACATTCCGGAATAAAACAAAATGTCAATGGGCATTATACCATAGCAGAGCATCAATGAATGTCCCAACTCAAGGGATGGTGTGTTTCTGATGAGGTCCAGTGATTGGCTTACACCACCAAACAATGTTGGTCCCATCAGATGATAATCTTTCATCTGGCTTCAGAGTCTCCCACATGCCTCCTCTCCAAACTGTATAACCAAGATGTCATGTTCTTTTTTAACAGTGACTATTTTTGCCACTGTCCATAAAGCTGTGAATTACCCCGGTAAAAGTATCTCTAGTTTTACCCACTGATGTCATTGGTGTCTTGGTTTCCTACCTCAATAGTCTCCTTCTTGCACAATCAGTTGAGGACATCATGCTAATAAATAAAGACACAGCTGGGTGATCCTCTTTTGATTTTATAAGTATTGATTTTACTTCAAGGGATGCAGAATGGAAATCTTTTTGTATCCATTCCGTTTTTATCACAATACTGACTAACCAGAAGTTGGACCTTCCAAGGGTATATTTATAGTACGATCAATTGTAACCCCTTGACTCTGTGTCACCAGCAAAGTTTGTGTGTACTAGAAGACCAAAATGGTGTTCCTTGCGCCCTGGGGTAACACTTTATTTCGATGGTCCACTTTAGACATTCTACTGACTACAAGTACCTTTGCGACTACATGTCAGCTAGCTCTTGTGAGAGTATTACAAAACCGTCAGCAGTCCTTCAGGCCGTCCCATTTAACAACGCTCAGACCGGGAGAGTGGGATCTAATGCATTCAAGGCTAGCCTCTCCGAAGTTTCCTACAAATGTCTGATGACAAAACCAACATTAGTGGATGTGAACTCAGAGAGATATAATTCCCACCAGATGATTATATATAACAAAATAAGAGGAAAATTACTTGAATGTTTATTCAGATGCAGTCCTGTGAATATGTTTTTGGATCTTAAATTAATTTCAACTGCTCCGGAACAGAATTATTAAGGCAGGAAATTCACATTCTATTTAAACAGCCTGATCTCACACACGAAACGTACATATTTAGACGTAAATAAAAACGATCCAATTCGTATATATATTTACGTATTATAGTGACTTTTACGTATCATATGGACGTTATTTCAGGTTCGATACGTATCTATATGTACGTATTACAACTTAAAATACGTATAGATTCAACGTATATCCATAAATGCATGACAGCCTTGGTCTCATTGTTAATACGTAGTATTTAATACGTAATTTGCAAAGATAGAAAACGTACATTTTATAGATAAATGGAAGATCCCTTAACCCCACTCCCAAACCTAAACATTACCCATTTAAAAAGGACAAAATGTACAGAGATGTGTGGGAAATGGCAATTTTATTAACAATATAGCATTAAAAGATTTTTTAGCAGCTAATCCTACTCTTACCCCTAAACCTACCCATAACAATTTCTTAAAAACTACATAGGCTACAATTATGAAGAAAAATTACAACATACGTGTAATCACAATAATTTATTTATTGCGAACATGTCAAAACCGGTACCAAAAGTCGTTCACATGACGATGTGTTGCAGTCACAGTCCTCTCTTTCAGTATAATAGTTTTGAATGAGGTAGAATTTAAGTTATTAATCCAAGAAAATGTTAATCCGGCTTCGCTCGGCAAGCGCGCGCGCTTTTCCATTTCAAATGTATAGTTTACCGACTGAAATATGGCATGTCGCAATCTGTGGCGAGAGCCAATGAGCGTTTGATATCACTGCCGTAAAACATGTTTTAACGCTTCTTGAGGGCGCAATTTTTGAATTTGAATTCATCGCGAACGCGGAATTTGACGGTTACGGACTGCGCTGCTATAGCCTGTGAAATGGAGATGAAGATCACTCGAGGATAAAGGGCTGAATTTGGATCTCTTTCTTGCAAACGTATGGATTCTAAAGATTTGGATTATCAAGCTAATAAAATTTATGTCTTTTGTGAATTTATGTTGGGTTGTGGTGTATTATTGTTCTATTGGAGAAAACGCATTTTGTGTCTCACTGTAAATAAACTAACGTTAAATATTACAAAATGGTTAAACGATTAAATAAGGTATTTTTAAGGTTTTAAAGTGTATTCTTGTGTAACTGCATGTAATCCTCCGAAACGAGTTTGCAGCAGAAGGCACGAACAGAGCGAATGGTTTTAGCCTATTTCTTGAGTAAACTGCATTTAATAAATGCAACTGAAAACGTAATTGATAAGACATTTGAATGCAAAAGAGTCAAAACATTAATGCCACGATTTTAATATGCATAAATAAGAATACGTACAAATATGTACGTCGGTAGAGTTGTTCATACGTAAATAATTGACGTTTTTTTTGCAGTTTCTACGTAAATATTTTACGTTTTAGAGCTGTAAATACGTCAGTATTATACGTTTCTGTGTGTATAAAACTTAAGTAAATGTACGTATGGTAGAATTACACTTTACGTAAAAATACACACGTATTCTCATGAGATCACGTTGATTTAAAAGGTATATATTTTTTTCATGTCTTCTAGTCACTTAATATCACTGAGAACGATAGAGAATTGTTGAAAACGTCAACTCATTATATGAAGAACAATAACCTGAAATTCAGAGACATATTCAGAGAGCAATAATGAATATAAGAATAGCACATAATAAACCAGGAGACAATTTACTTGTCAGACGTGTCAAAATGCACTCAGGGCTTGTTCTCATAGCAGGGTCAACAGACGTTCAAAGAAAATAACTTCCTGAAGTCTGTGAAGCTTCAGCACCTTAGAAAATTAAATGTGCTGTAAGCTGGTTTGTAGACTCCCACGCACACAGTCAAATCTACAGCAGCATACAGTATATCACTGACATTACACCTGTCTCTCTGACAGCCCTAGACTTTGTAAACATTCAAAAGATCATTTTAAAAAATCATCAAATCAGAGTGTAGTTATGTTTATACCAATACCTCTGATTCGGTTGCCATCTTCACGTATACATTTTGAGAGTTTTTTTGGTGTCTCAGGCAACCAGACCTAGCCTGGTCCTACCAGACCCCCATACATTTCATTTGTACAGAGAGTCTGGTCACTCTCCATTGACAAGCGTTAACTTGAAGGCGAGTACTCTGTTGAAGTTTATAACTATTGGATCTGCCCAGAGCCACTCTGGATCTGCCATAACCAATCGCTAATGTTTGGTCGTGACGTAACCCAACAACTCAATCTAGCGCACGACCTCAACGTCATCGTTCTCAGTCACTCCCTCTGTTGGCTGACTGGACCAGTAAAAATTTGGCTGGAGAAAACCCACGAATATACTGTAAACCCAAACAGAGTACTGAAAGAAAACTAAAATTGAGCGGAAGTACGTAGGAGGGCGGAGCCAGTCTAAACCAGTCTAGGGGAGCGCTTCCCAAACGAATCTTTAGCCAACTATAGTCGCAAATTCCGTTGTTATCAGCATAGTTCAACGAGTCTGTTTCCCGAAAACATTGTTCCAACGAACATTCACAAACAGCATTGCAAAGTTGTGTGGTTGGAACGACAGCTCTCGACCTGTGGTTAGAAGCAGAGTTTCTAGTTTGCATGACATGTGGACTCATTTCTGAATGAAAATTCTATGGAGCCCCAAAGAAAAAATATGAGGATAATAAGAAACTTTTGCAGACAAAGAAACATTCCCTCGCAAAAACTTATTTTGTGAATGCAAACTTTTATGAACACAAAGTTTCTCAGGAGAATGCAAATAATTGCGAGAGAACGCAAAAGCATTGCCACTTTTTTCCTTCCATCTCATATTTTCTTCACCATGTCCCTTTAGAGGCTCCGTATAATTCAGTTTATTTATTCAAAGAATTTGGGGAAATTAAGTAAAAGAAGCTGCTTCTGCTCAAAAAGATTTGATCCTCCATTCCATTCATCTTGGAAAGTCAGAACTTCCTGTCAAAGAACACCATGTAGAGGCATATTTCCAACTTGGAAACTCATGTGGAAAGCTGGAACCCCAGTTTCAATGAGATTTGTTTTGCATAGTAATCCAGTGATTCATGCCAACCTTTCTTTCATTTACAACAACATCTATAAACTGTCAGCATAAGAAAATAAGATATTTAATACTGAAGAATCTTGTGAAGAATATGACTTTGAGGTATTAAGAGGCAGAATTATTCATTATTACTGAAATATAATCATTTCTTTGAAATTTGCATAGTAGAGTTATTCAGTGTGTGCCAAGGCACCATCATAGCATTTGATGAGATGATTAGCCTACATGCCAAACCTAAGACGTGCACACATTCACACTGTTTTTCTTCCATCTCCTGAGGCGCAGTCAGTCATGAGAGCAGGCAAAACACCGCTCAGATGCAATTAATCTTCTCTTGTCTTGCATGAGATGTTTTACCTACAACGCAAGAAAATTAACTATATTGCCATGTAAAATTATTAAATTACACTAGAGACCTGAAAACCAAAATATTTTACAATGATCCATTCAGTCTTGCTCTCTCTCTTCTGTTCCATAATAGACATGATATGTATTTTATTGACTTATATAACATATGCTCAGCCATAGAATTATACAACCCCAAATCAGAAAAAGTTGGGACACTGTACAAATTGTGAGTAAAAAAGGAATGGAATAATTTACAAATCTCATAAACTTGTATTTTATTCACAATAGAATATAGATAGCATAGCCTATCAAATGTTGAAAGTGAGACATTTTGAAATGTCATGCCAAATATTGGCTCATTTTGGATTTCATGAGAGCTACACATTCCAAAAAAGTTGGGACAGGTAAGAGGCCAGAAACGTTAAATGTACATATAAGGAACAGCTGGAGGACCAATTTGCAACTAGGTAGGCAACTATTAGGTCAATTGGCAACATGATTGTGTATAAAAAGAGCCTCAGAGTGGCAGTGTCTCTCAGAAGTCAAGATGGCCAGAGGATCACCAATTCCCCCAATGCTGCGGCGAAAAATAGTGGAGCAATATCAGAAAGGAGTTTCTCAGAGAAAAATTGCAAAGAGTTTGAAGTTATCATCATCTACAGTGCATAATATCATCCAAAGATTCAGAGAATCTGGAACAATCTCTTTGCGTAAGGGTCAAGGCCGGAAAACCATACTGGATGCCCGTGATCTTCGGGCCCCTAGACGGCACTGCATCACATACAGGAATGCTACTGTAATGGAATTCACAACATGGGCTCAGGAATACTTCCAGAAAACATTGTCGGTGAACACAATCCACCGTGCCATTCGCTGTTCCCAGCTAAAACTCTATAGGTCAAAAAAGAAGCCATATCTAAACAGGATCCAGAAGCGCAGGCGTTTTCTCTGGGCCAAGGCTCATTTAAAATGGACTGTGGCAAAGTGGAAAACTGTTCTGTGGTCAGACGAATCAAAATTTTAAGTTCTTTTTGGAAAACTGGGACGCCATGTCATCCGGACTAAAGAGGACAAGGACAACCCAAGTTGTTATCAGCGCTCAGTTCAGAAGCCTGCATATCTGATGGTATGGGGTTGCATGAGTGCGTGTGGCATGGGCAGCTTACACATCTGGAAAGGCCAAGTTCTAGAACAACATATGCTCCCATCCAGACGTCGACTCTTTCAGGGAAGACCTTGCATGTTCCAACATGACAATGCCAGACCATATACTGCATCAATTACAATATCATGGCCGCGTAGAAGAAGGATCCGGGTACTGAATTGGCCAGCCTGCAGTCCAGATCTTTCACCCATTGAAACATTTGGTGCATCATAAAGAGGAAGATGCGGCAAAGAAGACCTAAGACAGTTGAGCAACTAGAAGCCTGTATTAGACAAGAATGGGACAACATTCCTATTCCTAAACTTGAGCAACTTGTCTCCTCAGTCCCCAGACGTTTGCAGACTGTTATAAAAAGAAGAGGGGATGCCGCACGGTGGTAAACATAGCCTTGTTGATAGATGTGTTGATGCCATGAAATTTAAAATCAACTTATTTTCCCTTAAAATGATACGTTTTCTCAGTTTACACTGAAATTTGAAACTTCCACATCATTGCATTCTGTTTTTATTCACAATTTGTACAGTGTCCCAACTTTTTCTGATTTGGGGTTGTATTATAATGGGGGGCTAAGCATGCAGACTGATATGTGCCCTTGCTCTGTATTGTTTTTGGCTGTGTTTCCCAATAACGTTGTCTCTTAGCGTGCTACGAAGACTCTAAAGGTATTAAATATACCATTTCTAGGTGTGTTCCCCGAACCATAGGAAATTGCTTAAGATATACCCGGTGCTGTCCGTGGCGATGGTGCTGAGTTTGTTGATATCAATGGCTCGAGAATCGATTATTCACTCATGCAGGGGCTGCTTCTCTGTGTTATGTGAGAAAGCGGTGTTCTTTATAAAATAATCACTTCAGAAATAGTGGAGATTGCATTTATTAGGATTAATGGGATATTATAAAAAATAATCCAAACTATAGCCAAGCCTACATATTTTAAAATTGTGTCATATATTGCTGCCACAATAACAGCCCACAAATGTTTACGTGGTTTCTTCTTTCTCCTTTTTGTTCGCTGAGGTGGAGCTGTGATGAAATATTGTTCTTGTAAATACTTTAGAGCACTTCAGTAGCCTAATATAAGTGTAGGCTACATTGTACGTACAGTGCTCGGAAGTGATCAAAAAGGATTTAAACAGTGAAGTTTGAAGCGATCTCTTCTTGTAAACTTAGAGATGTGGATTCGGACGGCAGTTAAATCACCACACGACCTTGGTGTTCGTCAATAAACAGTAGCCTTGGCCAGAGATTTTTACGCGGGTGGTGGGAGAAAAACACTGACATTCTGGATTCAGACGGCAATAAAATCACAGACTCACCCCTGTAAATGTTTAAAATACCGTACGACCCCCCAAAGGGCTCCGCGGACAGTGCCGTCTTTCATTTAGCACAACTATTCGCTGTATCACTGCCATAGTTTGAGCAATCATTCACAATCATTGCCTTTAAATAGACTCCTAAGCCTTTACTGCCTAATGGTTTGCCAGCTGATGAAGGCATACCTTTGGTTAATATAATCAAAAAGCTAACAACAATCAGTGTAATTACAGTTTTATTCTGTGCATGAAAACACTTGAATTAGCCTAATTGAACACTGTGTGTATTAACTTCAGAATTATATTCGTATAGGCTACTGATGTAAAGAGTTTTTTTTTTCTTTTTTCAATAGCCTAAGGTATTACTTAAGAACGACGTAGCGTTAAGAAGATTTCGGGAAACGCAGCCAAGGACAGTACAATACATTTGCTACAAAATTGTCATCATTATGCATTGCATTGCAAGGCATAATTAATACATAAAAAATATAATGCATCATGCTGTATTTAAAGGCTTTAAGTAAAGTGTTACCAAAAATTCACTATTCACTTAATCCATATTATACAATACAGGATGAGCCTGTATTATACGGGAAAGTTCCGACACCCTCCTTCCCAACATGACATGTCTGCGTCTTTATGGATTCTGGTCAAAGGGATCTTACTAAGATCTATAATTTAAAGGGGGGGTACAATGGTGTTTCATGTATTCAGAGTTGTTTACACTGTTAAAGAGATGGATTCTCATGCTAAACATGGGCAAAGTTTAAAAAAAAATATTTTGGACGAATAACGGAGAATTTCTGTGCCGAAAATCTTACTTCCGGGTTGGTGCAAGTTTCGGCTGGTTTTTTTCCGATCGTGGATCTAATGACGTAGATGAGAGTGGAACTCCTTATATGAGCATTTCTCTCGGAAAAGCGCGCCCGCGCACACGTCGACTAGAGGAGAGTGAGACCGCGCACATCAACGCGCTTCAACAGAAAAATCATCGGCGCCAGCGCTGCATAGTGTATTTGGATGTGAGGGAAAGCTTACCGTGTTCAGCTTTCCAAAGAACCCAGTGTTACAGGAACAGTGGATGCAGTTGGTTTTTCCGGGGCAGCAACGGAGGAAGTGCGGTTGTGTGTTCTGGTCATTTCAGTGACGAATATTTTATTAACAAGGCCCAGGTCGACGCTGGATTTGCAAATCGTTTGCTATTAAAACGTGGAGCAGTCCCAGTGATAAAAGACCCCAGTCATGTAAGTACAACTGGATCCGATTTCTGTCTTTTGCTGGAAATCAAGCACTACCGCTTGACTCTATAGCTCCGCCTCCGGGACCTCGGCTTTTTCCGGAGAAAATCGGAAAGCTGCATTTTCTTTTAAAATTATAATAAAACTAAACACTTTTTGGAGATATTAAGGATGCACTACTACTCTATAGGTACTCAAGATTAACATGCGATTAGGTGAAACTGTGCATGTTATGTACCCTTTAAAGATTTATATTGTGTTTCCCCTGCATGCCATTTAGGATTTAAAAAAAAAAAAAATAAATAAATAGAAAGGAATAATAGTAATCATCATCCTGAAAACTGTTCATGTTTGTTAGTACACAAAAATACTGAATATCTTCAGGATACATATCTTCAAGAATATCTTCGTCAGCTATCATCATTCGTAAATATTATCAAGAATGACAGTGTTGGTACATCAGCCTTTTTTCTTGTCTTTTATTGACCTTAGTGAGAGAGTTTAGACATGGCCAGTGGCATCTCTCTGTGTGTTTGTGAGCAGCAGAAGCAGTCAGATATTCTGAAAGCCTGTGTGCAGTTTAGATCCTATACAGTAGATACAGCCAGCAGACAGAGAGAGAGAGAGAGAGAGAGAGAGAGAGAGAGAGAGAGGGGGGGGGGGGGGGGGACTGCTTCAGGTTTCTAATCATTGTTACACAGTTATGCTCTTAGTAAGACTTTTAGCATTAAAGTTTCATTAGAGATTGCAATCGTAATTCATAATAAATCATGGGCAAGTGTTTATCAATGTTTAAAATATTTTATTAAATTAAATTAGATTAAATTAGGAACAATGCACTTAATAAATCATTAAGTAAAACATTCAAAATGCTATATACCACTTTTTTCTAAAGCATTGTCTGCTAGAGTTTTGACAGTTTTGACATTAATAATTATTACACTTAAAGAATTATGTAAACAATTTGTTAAAATAACAGAAAAAAAATAAGATAAGTTAAGACAAAATATTAAGAACTTTTCTGTGATTTAATTTGGGATTACATTTGTTTATTATTATACCAAAAAGGTAATGGCACCAACGACACTTCCAACTTTAAAGCCCATGTTGCAGGTTAACCACCACTGTCGATTAATGGGTACATAAATCACTCAAGATATGTATATCATTTTTAAAATGTCCCAAAAATGGTCTTAAAGACTTGTTTTTTACGTTTTTGGTATTAACGTTTTTTTTACGCAATTTGGTGATGACGTCACGTTGGGGAGAAGTGGAGGAAAGGTAGCCTCAGCCTAGTATTATGGTGCGTTCAAGCCATCTCGTAGAGATCGTATTTACGAGTTGAACGCAATTGAACGCCCCCACAATGTCGTAAATACTTAATAATTAAATGCATGGTCCGAGGAGAATGAGTGGAGAGTTGGTGAAGTGTCCTGGACTGGTGAGTTGCTATCATTTAGCAACGCAGCAATGAGCACTGGAGGTATAGTCTACGAGCAGCAGTGCACAATAACGACACATTTTTTTTATTTTATTTTTTTACTGTCATTGAATAGCACCTAGTGAAAAATCAACGTTTTCTTTATATCTAGTGGCAGTGATCATGACGTAAGTTCAGATGAGTACCGGTAACCTTTGTCATAGTGTTGTAGTACTGGTAAACTTTGTCTTTGTCATCTAGAAATAGAAGGCATCATGCTAGCTATATGGGTGTTTCTAAGCGTTTATCTCTTCCTCCGGTGAAAATGTTGGAAACGTAGCCGCCGCGTGTCTGTTGCTGTGTTTGGCAGGTGCTTGTGTGGGCGCCGGCGGTGCATACACCCATTGAAACTGCGTTGGAAAGCTTGTTGTGCTGTAGGGAAGTGAGTGCGTTTTGGTCGCTGGTCGAGCTCACCCCGCGACCAGATGTGACGTGCCTCACTCAGCATCCAGAGTTTTTACACCCAGCACAAACAGTAGTTCGCCATTGTCAATCTACCTATATATTTCTATATATTTATCTATCTAGCTGCTAGCTATCTATGCTAACGTTATGCTATCTGGCTGTCTGCCTATCTTTCTATACTAGCCTATCTATCTATTTATCTGTTTGTCTATCTTTATCTATGTATTTATCTATAATCTGCGCTAACGTTATCTGAATACTCTCTTCTGCTACTCGTCTCTCTAGCATGCTCTCTAGTCACTCTCAATGCGGGCCGCGGGCTTTGGTAAATTCTCTCCCCAACGTGACGTAATGGCATTGTGGGGGAAAGGAGAATCGTTGCAAACCGCTGTAACATAGTACATACTTTTTCGTATTATATTCCGCTTTGTGATACCCAACAACATAAAATACAATGAATAACAGTTTAAATGTTTATTACCAACAAGTAAATTGCACAAATTCGATGAAAAAAAAAACCTGCAGCACGGCCTTTAAATTGTGATCCGATGATCTGATGTTATTGCTGTTGCTGCCATTTAATAAAATCGACAAGCAACTCAATGCCCTGACTTACCATAATTATGAGCGAGGAGCATTATTAGGCATAACAAGAAGCAGAGTGTCCAAAACCAATGTTGGGGAAAAGTTGCTTTTAAGTGAAGTTCCTAAACGTAGTTTCCAGGGGAGGGAATTCACTGTTTTTGCATCCCTCCACCTCTTCAACTTCACCAACATAATGTAAGCATCTTGCTACCAGACTCATCTTCCAAGCATTAGTAGTCCCTCTGGGGGTTATATAAGCTGCTTCCTCGAGCCCCTCCACTGAGGAAAGCAAGCCAAATAAATGTAATATTTAATAGCTTAAAGATTACATGGGTAAACAAACTAGTGAAAAGTAAGGCGTTACTATGTTTTATACTGACGCTTTTGACATTTCGTCTACATCGAACGCACATGGCACCCTTTAGCATCAATATGAGATGCACAGAGCTTTGTTTGGTTATGGGTAGGTTTAGGTCTGGTGTAGGGTTAGGGTTAGACCGCCAGGAGGCGCCTTCTGGCCCATTTCTATCTGCGTCTCATATTGACGCTAATGTGCGTTCAATGTAGACGAAATGTCAAAAGCATCAGTATATGCCGCCTTGGGATGAGAACGGGCTGGTTTTTACTCCCTAAAATTAACTAATTGCGTTACTTAGTATGGAAAGTAATGTGTTACGTTGCCTTTTCTTGCCTGGGTTGGACTTGCTTGCTTAGCTTGCTACAAAAAGTTAGATTTTTGGAAAATGTTATGAATATTAATAAGCCACAGGCTGAAGGAAATGCAAATTCACACCTGTAGGGCGCAGTTCAAACAAACATTTCAGTAGTGCTGCACTTCTGGGTCAAAGAAGAATAGAAGAGGAGAAGAAAGTTCAACACTCTCACTTCAGCATTCATTTTTATTCAACACAAATGTGATGTTTAACTAAATTTATTTTTTCTTATTAGTATGGTTGAATTGGATCACCGAAGTTCAGCAACATAGACATTGGTTAAAGTGAGATTATATGCATAAAGTATATTTGTATTATTTAACATACTCAATTATGGCAGGTTTGCTTAATATTCTGAATTTGTATTTCACTGTTTTTATTCATTTTGAGGAATACAGAATCTGTTTTTATCCAAGCGAGATGAGTAAAAGCATGTTTATATTTAGTCTAGAACTACAATAACTGATGGGTTACTTGTAATGCATTGCCCACAATACCCTTAACCATATTAAAATCACTGTAAAATCATACAGCCTCAAGTGATTAGCTTTTATAAGGCAATATAACACTTATTATAGCTCTGACCTGAAGCTCTGCACGTTCCTTCTCATTGTATATTCTGTGCATTTAAAGCTAATGTTTGTTGTTGGGTTATTAATAATGCTTCCTAATTAAATGAGTGACCTACATTGTTGTTCTTGTACAATATTATGAGACCTGACTTGTACTAGAATTAGTAGAGAATATTCTGAAAGCAAGCCATAGGAAAGAAAATATGAGCATTTTCGTTAGCTGATATGATGTGGAATAGAACAAATCTAATAAGACCATACATTTTTCTTTTGTTTGTGTGTTCCTGACTGAGCTTCATTTGCATGTGATGCAAAATCTTTTGTATTTTCATTAACAAAGCAGAAGGAAAGACTGCACAAACAAATACTGTGACTCACTATACGCAGCCTTCTTTATTTTCCTACAATCTATTGTTTTCATTTACTGACCCTTTGTAGATGGCATCACCATGAATATTAGCTGTCAGATGAACTCAGCTGATAAAGACTCTATTTGTCGTCTCCATTATGACTGTGATGTGTTTTCCCCACCACTGATAACACATTTTATCACGAGAAAAGCCCTAAACAACAACAACTGAAAGCTGGTGTACCGCATTGAGCTATTTATTTCTTATAGATAAAAGACAACAGCAGAGAGGTTAAAAGTATAAACTGTGTATATTACACTCAGTAAATCTCACTAAATGTCTGAAATTATACTAAAAGCGCAATCAGTGTTTTTCCAATCACCTAAACCTCACGCCATGTGTCTGCTAATGTGATTATTTGATGATTAGCCCATTTATCGTGACATCTGTGTGATCGATAACTCAGTTCTCCGGCAGTTTGGAAGCATGATTCATGTCAGGCCATCACTAGTTATCTTCATCTAACACAGTGCTTCTCAGAGTGTGGGGGACGGTTTTTTAAAACCTAGTGAGGTCTATCCACATGCTGCCATCTGAATGCTCATGGGTACTCAGTTCTGGGAAGAGCCGGCGCCAGTGCACATATTTCTTGCAGCGACTGCTGAAATCACGTTCAGTGTGTGTGTGTGGGGGGGTGATACAAAACAGTATCATCAACATGGTTATGGTTTCATCTTGTCCTTTAAAATGGTGTTTATATGAGGACTGCCTGCTGTGGAAACTAAAGAGAAGTGATTATCATTACAGCTCCCCATGCTGTCAGAGCCATCACAGCGTACCTCTCATCGTGTAACTTCCCACAGTCTCTCTGCTAATGGCTATGAATCAGATTTCTTACCACATTGTGACAGGCGTGTAGTGTTCTTGACCTATTAATAGTTTGTTTGATTGCTTTATTTAGTGTCATTTATAATAATAAGACATTTTACATTTTAAGTAGAACATTTACTAATACATTATTAAAATCAAAAAGTGTGGTTTCAGGGTCCTTGGCTTCACTTTATGCCAAAAAGGTTCTGAATTTGTGTATTACTATCATGGTTAACGTGTTATTTACATTTTTTTTAGTGATAATTCATAATTTAATTCATAAATTTCCATTAAAATTTTAAATGTATTAAAGCAAAATTAATTAAAACTAAATCCATAAAATGATCCCATGATGGGGTAATGTTTTAACCATGTTAACTAATAGGATCTTATTGTTAATTGTTACCAATTAAATTTAAAATCCAATTGAGATTAAAGAATATTTTTTCCACTTGTAAGAACCATTACAAGTACACACTTCAAAATGACTTTAGTAATCAACATTTAAGCCTTGTTTTACAGTGAAAAATCTTTACAGTCACAATGCAAAATCAAAAGTCTTGTTTTCTATAGAATATTGCAATGATTATTTTTTATGATTTTTTAAGTATTTTAAAATCATGTGCCTCCGTAATATTTTAATCATAATAACTTTCCCTCCCTCTCGCAGCTCATCTCTTCTCTTTGATGATGTGTTTACTGGCGTGAGGGCGGGGCAACCTGCCACTCACATGAGATCGACCAATGGCAAACTACAACCATTCATTAAATTCCCCATGGATAAAATCAAGCCCCGCCCCTAAATTTTTTTCTTGTTTAAAGGATTAGTTCACTTTTAAAAAAACTTTTGCTGATAATTTACTCACCCCCATGTCATCCAAGATGTCCATGTCTTTCTTTCTTCAGTCGAAAAGAAATTTAGGTTTTTGATGAAAACATTTCTCCATATAATGGACTTCAATGGGCCCCAAACGGTTCAAGGTCCAAATGACAGTTTCAGTGCAGCTTCAAAGGGGTTTAAACGATACCAGACGATG
Organism: Scardinius erythrophthalmus; assembly: GCF_964197995.2. NCBI lineage: Eukaryota > Metazoa > Chordata > Actinopteri > Cypriniformes > Leuciscidae > Scardinius > Scardinius erythrophthalmus. The sequence goes on along the minus strand of NC_138221.1, from coordinate 58,584,783 downwards.
AATAAGGGTCTTATCTAGCGAAACGATCGGTCAATTCAAAAATAAATAAAAAAGTTTAAGTTTTATAAGCACAAATGTGACCCTGGACCACAAAACCAGTCTTATGGGTATTTTTTTAAAAATTGAGATTTATACATCATCTGAAAGCTAAATATATAATCTTTCCATTGATTTATGGTTTGTTAGGATAGGACAATATTTGGCCGAGATACAACTATTTGAAAATCTGGAATCTGAGGGTACAGAAAAATCGAAATATTGAGAAAATCGCCTTTAAAGTTGTCAATTTCTATTGGCGATAGTGCTGCATCCATTCACAAAAATAAATGTTTTATATATTTAAGGTGGGAAATTTACAAAATATCTTCATGGAACATGATCTTTACTTAATATCCTAATGATTTTTGGCATAAAAGAAAAATCTATAATTTTGACCCATACAATGTTTTGTTGGCTATTGCCACAAATATACCCGTGCAACATAAGACTGGTTTTGTGATCCAGGGTCACAAATGCTCGCCTTGCTCTGTTCTGTGATGCGCGTTCGTGACGTCACGTAATACGCAATTACGTTGAAAAGGTCACGTTTGACGTGTTTACAAATGTGCGGAAGGAGGACCATATACACATATTCAAATGTATTTGTGTCAGTTTATCGTTTAAAATGGCCATTTCGTGTGCGTATCCTGGGTGCTTTAATATTAAAAAGCCTAAAAGAAAATTTTCTTCAGGACAGAAATTTTTCAAGCATGACCTTTTCAACGTAATTGCGTATTACGTGACGTCACGAACGCGCATCACAGAACAGAGCAAGGCGAGCATTTGTCCTTATAAAACGTAAACTTTTTTATTTATTTTTGAAATGACCGATCGTTTCGCTAGATAAGACCCTTATTCATCGTCTGGTATCGTTTAAAGCCATTTGAAGCTGCACTGAAACTGTCATTTGGACCGTGAACCGTTTGGGTCCCATTGAAGTCCATTATATGGGGAAAAATCCTGGAATGTTTTCATCAAAAACCTTAATTTCTTTTCGACTGAAGAAAGAAAGACATGGACATCTTGGATGACATGGGGGTGAGTAAATTATCAGCAAAAGTTTTTTTTAAAAGTGAACTAATCCTTTAAGCAGCTGTTTTACTCAGATGTACATCACAACATGGAAAAAAAAGATGATCGCAACTTCAGTTTCATGCCGACTTGAGACGTCCGATTGCACATAATATTGTTTTCAGAGATGTTTATATTTTTTTATCAGAAAGCAGATAAAATAGTGATTAAGAAAATGGTTCTTGCAGTGTGTTTTCACAGTACATAACTGCATGATAACTGTATGCAACTAAATTTCCACTTTTTCAAACAAGCTGTGGTTGCAGAATTTCTTAACTAGACATATACAGATAGTGTTGTGAGAAAATGTGTGGCGGCCATGACTGTTAAATCATGGATAGATGCCCTGTTTTCCATCCCCTAATGGATTCTGTCTTACTGAGCTCAGACTCTAAAACCTATAGAGATTAATAAGACATCTGAAGCATCATCCACTGACAGAGTCAATCCATTACTGGCTGAAATGGCAAGCCAATGTCTTTATCCACTTTCACACAGCACTTACCTGTTTACGTAAGTAAAAAGGAGCATTCATTTGTGATACTGACAGTGTGGAGAATAGGATCAAAACTTTTTTTTTTCTCTTGCTAGTCAACTGCTAACAATATTTTGCAAAAACATCCTTGCACTGAATTTAATACAACAATTTACATAAGAATGGTTTTATGAAAAATGCTCTCAGATGTAATGGTTGGACCTTTTAAGCTGTCGTATATCATAAATTGATTTCTGTCTCACCAGCTATTATGATAGTCATGTTTGTTAAAGAATGTTGTTTGTAAATTTTAATTGTGTTACTTAATCATGTAAAGAAGGCTCATCAGTCTCACAGATCACCACTGCCCTCTCTTGTCGTTAAAGACAAGAATTCTCCTATGATGCCTGTCCAACTCTATTGCATTAGTGAGATAGAACACTCTGGCAAAGCTTTGCTGGATGGCTTTATTTTACAAGCAGCTTCCATAGAACTTTCTATGAATTTTCTCAAACTATTTCTTTTCTTAGGCAAGCTTTAAACCTATGTCAGTCTTTCAATGCATTTTATTACAAGTAACCCCCATTTTTGAAGTTGTCATGAAATAGAAGTTATAACCATTTTTACTTGCATAGTGTAACATACTGTGCAAGTGAAACGGCTTCTCGAACAAGAAAAAAAATGGAGGACCCCTTATCTCAAACCATGCTAGCAGGTTGTATGCCCACGGTGGAGCTGATGGAAGGAGGAGCCATGGTTGATCCTAGGTGGAGAGGTCAGGCGAAACTAGGGGGATGACAGACAGAGGTGTAGACTCTGAATGGACGAGGAAGCGCGGTAGACCGGGTAGGACGTAGTGCTGGGCGGTTTACCGGTTCATACCGAATACCGGTGTTTATTTTTGTTACGATATGAATTTTTAATATACCGCAATACCGGTGTATGTCGCTTTAATCGGAACGCGGTGCTGCGCGACAGTCTCACCCCTCATTTACAACACACGTCTGCGGCACATTACGGCTGCGACAAGGTTTTATTCCGTCCTCCACGCGCGTGCGTCAAAATAGACTAGGCGCCTATATTTAGCGACGCGGCGCGGAGAGCCGCTTCTGGGAAGCTTCGATCTGAAACACAAGCATTGACTAGAATGGGCACGAGACGTGTGGGGGTGAGAGTGTCTTTTTTTCTCGCGGCGCGCATGTTTTTATACTGTATTAACGTATCTGAAGTGAACTGACGGTCTTTAGAAAAGTTTCTTTGTTATTACGATTGAATCTTTCTTTATCTTTCCTGATAAAGCAGTGTTTATGAGCGTTGCTGCTTTGTGTACAGCCGTTACCGGGGAAACCACTGTTTCTGCCGCTCCTAAAGCTCGTCCTGCTGGCACCTCTTTGTAAACAGCCTTGCAAACCTGTATTATTAATATTAGTGTGGATTTTTTTCTAGAATATTCACTCATGACAATAAAATAGGGCATTATAAGTAAATCTACTGCAGTATTTCCTCTCTCACTCAGTAGAAAATGTGGTTAACACCCATCATGCTTAAAAAAAAAAAAAAAAAAAAAAACGGTAAAAACCGTGAAACCGGTATAATTTAGAAAAAAACCGTGATGTTGATTTTTGGTCAAACCGCCCAGCACTAGTAGGACGGTGGTCCCAGGTGGAACCGAGGGAGCGAGGAGCCAAGGCGGAGCAGACTGGTCAACAGGCTGACGTGGAGGGGTGGGCTCGGAGGTTCTAGGTGGAGCTGGCGAACTGTACGCCCAAGCCCCAAGGATGAGTTGAATGGGTGAAGGGAGCCAGCAGAGACAGGGCCGAAGAACTGAACAGCATAGGCAGAGGGTTATGAGGCAGCCTCCATGGGCTTGACAGGGCAGGCAGAGAGTTCAAAAATGGCTTTCTTGGCCAATACGGGACAGGCAGAGAGTTCAAAAACGGCTTTCTTGGCTAATACGGGATAGGCAGAGAGTTCAAAAACAGCTTCCTTAGCCAATAAGGGACAGGCAGAGAGTTCAAAAACGGCTTCCTTGGCCAATACGGGATAGGCAGAGGAGGAAGGGTGGGAGCATCATAAATCACACTGACATAATGCTGGGCGACAAAACAGGTATGGAGTTAATCCTTTCATTCTCCTCTATGATCACAATAGGGTTTGTGCTCAGCACACTTACGCTAGCCTTGGTACTTTGGGCCGGGCTCCACTCTATGCACTCGTACTCTCTAAGAACTCCCACAGGTATGGACACAGAGACTGGCTCACACACTTGGTCAGACTTCTCTTCTGGCTCGGGCTACAGGACAAACTTGGCCTTGGGTTATGCTCCTTGATGAAAGTGATGGCCAGCTAAAGCACCAGGTCAAACTGGGCTTCTTTTGGCTCTGGGTCTGCGGTGGGCTCAGGCTTCACCTCCTCGCAGGGCTTCGGCTCTTCTTTCATGGTGGGCTTGCACTGTGAGTCTGAGCTCTGTCATGAGGTGGCCCGTTAGGGGCTGCTGATGCCATGTGTGCTGGGGGCTGGATCCTACTCACTCTCTCCGATGGTGTTGGGAGATCCGCACTGCTGTAATACCCACTCAACGAGATTGTTGAGTGTCCCTTAAGGGCCATCTCCAGACGGGTATCAGATCTAGGAACCTCTGGGTGAAGGGAGTCGCCCAGAGGTTCCTAATTCCTAGATCCTCAAGGAATAGATCCCCTTGGGAGAGGTGGAGGAAGTGCTAATAGACCCATTTTATTCTGGTCTGATCTTCTGTCACACCATGGTTGCAAACAAACAGAAATAACAGAGTGTGTTCTGTATCGCATGCAATTCTTTTTAATTAAATCAAACTGAAAATCACACTTCAACTGGAAAACTAGAAAAAACATTGGAAACAGAACAACCACTTCAACAATGATGAGATCAGACAAAGACTGGCTGAAAATGAGAGCTATGACTACACAAAGAAACACTAGGGCTAGATAATTAACAGGTGAGACATATGACAGCAATCAAAAACCATGGTAACAAATGAACACAGACCAAGAAAACTGATCTAGAGACAGTGAAAACCAACTCGAAGAAAACTCAAACCCAGAAATAAAAGTAACATAGATAATCTACAAAGGTTTGATGATACTGCTAGTCAAGTCAAGTCTTTTTTTAACATTCTTCCACAGTAAATATGACATGGAGGTGGGTAAAAAAAAAAAGTCTAAATACTTGTTTTAGGGTAAACTATTAAAAGTTTTTATTGTTTTATTGTTTGATTTATTTATTTATTTATTTAACTATTAATTTAATTCCTTTAATTTTCTTATGCAACACCAACAAATAAATGAATTTTGAAATTGAAAAGAAAATGAGTATGGATATGTTACAATGCCTCTGTTCCACTGCACTAATTAACATCCATAATCCACAAACAATACTGTATATTGTCTTACCATGTTTAGTTTTACAGCATTTGTTGACTAAGCGTTAATAAATAATAATAAAAAATCCAGGGTGATTCCAACTCATCTGTATTTCATAAGCGAAAAAAAAAAAAAAAAAAAAAAAAAAGTCCGTCAAGAGAAATGCATAGCTGCATTAATCCATAGAAAATAGATCCATAACACACAGCTGACTGGCAGCAGAGTCCTGCACCTGTGCTCTCTGTTTGCAATGAAAGAGGGAAAGAGACTGTCATGAGGGCCTATGGGCTGGTGGTATAAAACCAGGACCAGTCCCAAGATGCAAATCAGCCCCCAGACCGAGTTTTGGAGCATGTAAGTCAGAGTCAGGGGAGAGGTGTTGTGCGACAGGCTGGATCATGCCTCACCGAACCCATTTATTCTCTCTGATCTGACTGACTTTATGCAGTCTTTTCACTGTCCTGATTAAAAGACAATAGTAATCCATAATCATAGTAATCCATGGATTACTAAGCATAGTAATCCATTTAATGATTAATGTAAGATTAATGTAAATGATAAAGTATTGTAAGCTACTTATAATGAAAAAACCATTATAGATGTTTTCAGTTTGTTGGTGTATATTAAATGAGACATTTTATCAATTTAGAATGAAGCAAAATAATGTCTAATTCACTTTTAGGCAGATGTCCTTGTTATGATTCAAGAATAAACAGTAAAAGTGAAATTTAAAATTGAAACACATTTTTACTTCGTACTCAATTACTTTTCAAATTGCCTTGTCTTATTAAAAAATGCATTCAAGCCATTTAAAATAATTATTAAAAGCGCAAAATTATATTATGCTCATTATAAGCATTCATCAAGAAAAAAAACACTCACCAAAACAGTTCTGATCCTGTGAGGACAGATGAATCTAGAAAACACAAGTCTAATTCACCATCAGGGACCGAGTCCAGAAAGCGCCTCAAAAAAGATCCTCCCTCCTATCAACAATTGTAATTCCTCAAGGCCTTGTGATGTTTATAAAGGCGACTCCACAATCTGACCCGCATCTTTACAACTTAAATCATCTCTCCGGTAAGAAGAATGCTTTTACTGTCTTTTCTGTGTCTTTAATTCTAATTATTCAAAGCCCTAAATACTGTTGCATGATTTTTATAATATCGGTATTTTGTAGGTGCCACTAAAATTTTACATGAAAATGGATGTTCTTGCCTTCATATTGGTTGCTTTAAAACAAGAGTATCCAAACCTGCTCCTGGAGGGCCACTGTCCTGCAGAGTTTAGCTCCAACTGGCCTCAACGCAGCTGCTTGAAAGTTTCTATGCCGTGATCAGCTGGTTCAGGTGTGTTTAAGTGAGTCGGCGCTGAACTCTGCGGGATAGTGGCCCGCCCGGAGAAGGTTTGGACACTCATGGTTTAGAATATCTTCAAAAATTATAAACAAACTTTAATTATTACTGTACATTTGTTGTTTTGGGTAAGTTCCAGATCAAGTTTATAACTTTTTTTTAAGATTTAAAGTGTTAATTTGATAGAAAATATTTTAACTATTTTAAACTAAACTGAACTAAATTAAATTAAACTTGTCAAATACAAAATTTGCAGAGTTAAACCAAAAAAAAAAGGGTCACACTCTTACTATTGCTTTAACTACGACTTTTGCCTCAGTTAACTCCCAATTACTGCTTATTAATAGTTAGGAAGGCAGTTGTTAAGTTTAGGTATTGGGTAGGATTAAGGGATGTTGAATATACTCATGCAGAATAAGGCATTCATATGTGTTTTTTAAGTACTGATAAACAGACAATAGTCAAGTCAAGTCACCTTCATTTATATAGCGGGTGGTAGTCATGTATGATAGTGATTTCCCTCCTGTAATTGTTCTGTGTTTAGACTGATGTCACCACACTTATGGTCTCCCCTATTAATGCACCAAGTTGCTATGTTGTTTGTCAACCATTAATGTTCATTGAATTGTGCAAAATATGTTAATTTAATTCATGCAACAGAAGCTATCAAATTAATTTTTAAGTTGGACACTGTGAATAGTGTTGCTACTATTGCAATAGCCTCATAGTGAAGTCTGTCCTTATATGCTGTGGAAACAGGGCGGGACTCATGTCTTGTACTGACCCTGATGGAAGTCCCTGTCGACAGGTGTTTCTGCACAGATGTGTTCCTGTGCACTTGTGTTTGTGCAGTGACTGCACTCCTGTGGGGTTAGCTGATGTATTGTTAGATCACAAAATGTGACATGATCCACAAACTGGCTCTTTTCTTATTTGAAACTTAGTAAACTGGCAGCTCCAGTAGTAATGAAAAGACTGATCTTGAACTCTTTCATGGAAACTGGCATGTTTAAACCTTAATTAAACAATTTAATAATCTTAATAATATACCTGTATGATATTGTAGCCACATTGGTCCAGCGATTTGGAAAATGGATGAATGGATGATCCATGCAGGCGACGTCTTCTGGCAAGACGCAGGAATTAATTTGGCATGATTGCCACAGTGCATTATGGGTATCCTCTAGCCATTGAGTGCACATTGGTTGTACACTCGTCATTGCGGTGCATCATGGGATTGAGTAAGTGCACTCGATAATGTCCACTATTTCGGACACTACTACAAATGGGTGTACCCCCAAATAGTGCGCTATTTAAAGGTATAGGGGGCGATTTTGGAAACAGCCATAGTGTAGCCCAGTGATTCTCAAAGTGTGGGGCACCCAATTTTTTTAAAAGGTTTAAAGGGGGGCGCGAACGATAAAGTTTGAGAACCACTGCTATAACCATTGGTGGAATTACCCACTTCTTGGCGTGTTCGCATGGACGGAACTGGGAATGATTTTAGTTATAGGATTGCCTTTTGGGGTGACTAAATTAGCTCCTACTTCAGAGTAGGGTGTAACCCAGCACTATAGAGAATATGTGCATGACGTCACCATCGGTCCGGAGTGACTGCGGTAACGCCCACTGAGTGGCAAAAAGACTGAGAAGATCATTGGTACAGCATTGATTTGTAACGTGAAAGCCGCGAAAGACACACAAAACGTATCTAAAATAGGAAAGAGCTTTGAGATTGACTGGATTTGAAAAGAAATCTGTGGTATATTTTTATAGATTGCTGAAAGTTACAGAAAAGAGAAGCAACTGGATCACTACAATTCACAGAAACAACTGAACTCCAGGCAGCAAAAGGTGGATTTACAGTTATCATTTTGAGTCAATATGTTGAATTTGGGGCAAAATCATACACTATAAATTGTATTGTTCTATATTGTATTGACAACTCATCCATTAAATATTTGCCATCTTATATTTTACATAGTTGGATGTTTTTAAATAAACACTGATAAAAATATACAAGTTTTAGGGCTGGACGATATGAAAATCTATATAACACTGATATCAACCGGATTTAGACCTACCTGTAACGGTCACCAGAGTGCCCTTGAGTGCCACCAGAGGGCACTCCACATCAGACTAGCATTATTCACTCACAACTACATTTCCCATAATTCACTGCCCGGACTCATCATCCCTGATTATCACATTCACCTGTGTCCCATTATATTGTTTAGTTCACCCCATATAAGCCTGGTTCACCTCGTCTTGTTTGTGTCACACTGCATTTCTGAGCGTTTATGCTGTGTTTTGTTTATCTGATTTTTTTATCTGATATCTTGGACTGTTTCCTCATTTGTATGATTGTTATCTGCCTGGCCTGACTTGGACAGTTCTTGGACTTTTGATTATTGCTGCCTGCCCCGAATTCTGCCAGTTATTTGGATTACCCTTGCTGTTTGATCTACATTGCTCTGTCTGTCCTGTTTGACCCCACCTGTACGACCTTCCTTATTAAAAACTGTATTTGGATCGATCTTCGTGTCTTGGAGCATTCACGACAATATCTTGTATTTATATAAAGTGTTCATTGGCAAATTTGCTTTATGTATTTCCCCTGCATTGAAATCAGACACATAAATGTGTTGCATGCCAATATCCATGGATCACTGATTTCATCTCTCAGCCCTCCTTTTTGCTCTTTCAATCGCATGACTATATGTCTACATTCCATCTCTGATATCACAAAAAACATGACACACAACAAAAACACAGCTCCGATCATGGCGCCCTCCATCCTCCAGCTGTTGACTTTGTTGAACTAGGCTAGTTCCTATAACTGAGTTCCTATAACTACCCTGGTGCAAAAAAAACTCCTATGTGTGAATGTTAATACGTCGTTCTCTATATGCTTTGGTTAAGTGGTTACTTCTGAGGCTGTGTGTAAGATCAACAACTTTAAGTACTGCCCACTGATTACCTTTAAAAACTATACTGCCTGATAAATGTATAATTGCCTTAGTCGGTCTCACTGACTACTGTACACTGTACCAGCACGTTCTCAATAAATAAAAATGCTATATCTTATCTTGTAAGAAAAAGATTTTACCCAAGTTAGGGAGTTTGCACTGAACCCATGCAGCCAAAAGATCCTAAAGTACCTAAAGGGTACTGTTTTTTTTTTTTTTTTAAGTGTAATTTTGGCCACAAATGTGGTGTTTTAAACAAAATTGGGGCATCAAAAGATATTTATTTTGCCATCCAGCAAAGTCAGCAGTCTTTGACTTGTGTAGTGTGAAATTTTCACTAATTTTTTACCTTTGCAATTACAAAGAAAACTTCTCCTCTGATGAAATTCTTTTGAAATTTTGAGTTCCAGGTAAGAGTATGAATTTCTTGGATTTATGCAGTACACAGAATGCTGTTTCATAGCACAAAATCATTCAAGAAACAGAGAGAAAATCACACTGTGAACTTGGATTCAGCCAGTCTGATTTTATATTCAGAACTGAATTTGTGAGCTTGCCATTTTAACGAGTTCAAGTAACACAATATTTTTTACTGTTCGTTCTTGAATTTAATTACAGATCCTCAGAAGTCATGGAGGCTCGACTGCGTCACGACACAAGATTCAGCTACATCCTCAGAAGCAACCTGCCCCCATCTAACCTGACGACCGATTCAGTCAATGGGACGCACGCCTTCAGTGTGTTTGATGGGTGTGAAGAAATGGTGGCTGGTGTCGTTTTTGACCTAGCTATACAATGCTTCAATGTGATCATTGGAATACCTGCCAACGTCCTGGTCATAGCACACCTAATACACACCCGAAATGAGCCTTCAACTTCTGACATCTTCCTGGGCTGCCTGGCTTTCATGGACGCCTACTTCGGATCCATGACTATCATAGTGTTCCTCAATCTCTACCACTGGAGGAGTGCTATGGGTTGGAGGGCTACAAAATTCTCTTATGGAGTTAAGGACACCAGCGGACCGCTCTTCCTCTCGTGTGTCTGTCTGGATCGATTTATAGCCGTTCTCTTCCCCATCGCATTCGGACAGTTGAAGGACATCAAATACAGGGTCGGTCTGAGCATCGTGGTTCTGCTGCTCACTTTTGCTTATGCTTCAGCCAAAACCGTTGGTGGCCTGCCCAACTTTGAAAAGGTTTTCACTGGTGAGGTCTTGTTTGTTTTCACCTGGATGATGGTGTGTAACGTGGCCATCCTCTGGGCCCTGAAACGCTCACGAGGCTCTGGTAAAGATGAGATGCATCCTATGAAAAGAAAGGCATTTAAGATGGTGCTGTCTATCTTGATCATCATCATGAGCAACTATCTCCCTCTAGTTGCTCTGTTCCCCTTTGAAGACCACTATCCACATAAGATCTTCACTTGCTATGTGCAGCCAGTGGGTTATGCCTTTTTAAACATCAGCAGCACTATCCAGCCCTTAGTTTATTTGTCCCGCCTAGAGAAAGTACCATTCTTGCCTGATTCTTGTGTAAAGAAGTTAAGCTGCAAGAAACAAGACAAGCCCTTAAAGGAATGATAACTTCTGCCAGGGTCTGAAATCAATGTTCAGTACTATACTACTGAAATACTGGCATTGATCATTAAAAGTAAATTAGAGGCTTTGTTTCCATAGTTCTTCAGTTTTCAAAATATCTTTGTAAATAAGTAAACTTGTTGGATATTTGTAACTACAAATCATTATTTTACTAGATGTTTCTAGACTCTTTCTATTTGTAATATGTACTTTGCTTGAAATGTTAAAGTATAAATGTATCTGTTGTAAATCCTGAGACACTCCTAAATAAAACATGCAAAGATTCATTTAAAGAGTTGTGGCGCCACCGTGTGTTACAGACAAGAAAATAAGGCAAAACCAGAAGTTGTTTGTAATAGATCTCTGAAATAAATCTATTTATTAAATCTATTATCAAACATTTATTTGTTATCCTTAAATTAAACTACTGTGATCCCATGAGGTAACTGTGACACTTGAGACATCCGATGGCTATATTTCCTGTGTCTCAGTTGTGTGTCAGTTGAAGTGTTATCATATCAGACCTAATCTGCTGGGTGGAAAGTCAGTTTACAGTGGAAGAATGAAAGGCTGTGAACAGACAAGGTTTCTTCCCACATTATCCAGCTGGAAGAAGAGAGAATGGCATTGCTGACTGAATCCCCCCAATAATCAAAAAACAGATTATGTGGCAATTACACTTTTGCTTACAGGAGGCATGATGTAGTAGAGGATCGCTAAGCTCAAAAACAAACAATCATCTCTTTAAATTTAAAAATGCCACTAAGTTTTCTTTTAGTTCAGTTGTTATTTTCCTAATGGAGATGCATCATAAATGCAATTTTTTGCAAGTAAGTGTTTGAATAATGAATAATGCCATTTTAATATAATTTTATAAAATTAATTCCTGCTTAATTTTATGTCTTGTCTCTTAATCTTTAGACACGATCCCTTAATCTTTAGACATGATCCGAGTTCAGTCAAAACGCTTCCACCCCACTGATCGAGGTATTTATGCTGGTTTACAGGCAAACTGGTCTTCCAGAGAGAGTTGGTCTACACACGTCTACCAGAGGAAAGGAAATCTGCTGGATGAATCCAGGTTTAATGGCTATCATTGACCAGGTTTGTGATCTACTGTACGTCGTTTGTGATGATCTTTCCTGAATTTCTTTTACATAATGACTTAAAGGGTTAGTGTAGGTGCCAGGTACGGATTGATGTCTTTCATTTTGAAATTTTTCACTTCCAGTTTTTTACACCACTTGGTGCATAACCTGTTCGTTTGCGTGTGGTCTGGACAGCATGGAAGAAGGGGGTGAGTAGCTATGACGCTCACTTTTTTGTTGACCATTTCCATTTCAGTTTTGTTTCGTTTCATTGCATTTTTTCTTATTTTACCCGTCATCATTCAACGTTCTGCTGTTCTCTTCAATATTAAAAAAAAAAAAAAAAAACATGGATTTGCGGTTGAAACGCGTCATCTTTTACTTCCTCTACTCAGCCTCTTAACGGATACTGGCTGCCGCTATAGTTAGTTCACACAAAATTGCAAATTATCAAATAATTTACTCACCCTCAAGCCATCCTAGGTGGATCCATGGGGTTAATAAAGTCAATCTGAAGCAAAGCGATGCATTTTTGTAAGAAAAATATCCATATTTATAACTTTATAATCCACGGCCGTATGCAAGTCTAGTTCCGGCGGAAGAGTGACCTCTGACCTGACGCATGACATATTGGCGAACGTGGAAGCGCAAAAGAAAGAGCAAAACAAAATACTGGTCATGAATTAGAAGCCTAAAACAAGAATTTTTAAAGAGACATGTTGGAGAAGCATGAGTTTGTTGGCCAGCCCTTTGTTTACACCGCGAGAGGCGTTTCCTCTCACCTAAGCTTACGCAAATCCTACATCCTACAGTATGTCATCCATCGGGTATATAGACCTAGGATGGCTTGAGGGAAAGTAAATTATGGGGTAATTTTTTATTTTTGGATGAACTAACCCTTTAAGGCAGAGGTCTTCAATCCTGCTCCTGGAGGGCCACTGTCCTGCAGAGTTTAGTTCCAACCTGCTTCAGCACACCTGCCTTTGAATATTCAAGTGATTCTGAAGAGCTTGATGAGCTTAGGGTTGGAACTAAACTTTGCAGGACAGTGGCCCTCCAGGAGCAGGATTGAAGACCTCTGCTTTAAGGCTTGTTCACACCAAGAACGATGAATATAAAGACAACTATAATTATAACTATATTAGCGTCCACACCAACGCGCAATATTCTGTTTAAATACATGCTGCAGTTTTGTCATCTGCCGCTTTAAATGCTCAAGTTCTTTAAAGCAGGGTGGATTCTGATTGGTTGCCAAAGTGGCATAAATATACAGTACAGTTAGTTGTATCTACAGTTACAAGTGGGATAGTGACCCAACTCTCAAAACGTGGATTACACCTGTGGTAGGAGATGATTCGAAGGCTCTTAATAAATAGGCCTATAACTACCTCTGAGAGCACAGGTGAATGACTTAATTGAAATCAAATATGGGACCATTGTCATGTGCACACTCATCAAGACATCTAAAACTTTAAAGGTTTCTAAGTACCACATTATGTTCTACAATGTGTACAATGTGTACAAGGTTTCTAAGTACCACGTTATGTTCTACAATGTGTACAAGAAAGACATACTAGTGTAATGGACGTAGGCCAGTAAGAGCTGTTCATGTAAACCTCACTCCCCTGGCCTCAAGAGGCGTGCTAGCGTCTGACACTAGAGACTGTGGTCTTCAGCATCCTTATTAGAGTGCCCTCCTCCCACGCCGGAGAACCCGCTCAGAGCAGGTCGAGTAGGACTGGCTATATTTGGTGCCGTGACCTGGATGGGAGTGAGGTTTAGGGGAGTGAGTGTAACGGACATAGGCCAGTAACGGTGCGTGTCCACTACAGCGGCAAAACTCCACTCAGTGCCGCTGGCAACCCTGTAACGTCTCCGCTTTGGGGTGTGTCTGTTGTGAGTGTGTTTAATCTATGTTTTTTACAACACACGGACAATATAATCATCAGAGATGCACGCCATTACATTTGGAAATAGACAAGCTTTGTTTCCAAATGCCCCAAGCAAAAATATCCTGTCAATTTTACAAACTTTTATAAACCCAGCCAGTATAATCACAATGAACACATCCAAAATAAAATCTTTAACATATATATAAGAACTGCAAAGCCTCTAATTTGTAAACAAAATGATTTACGCGCTAAAGCCGCATAAACGCCGGTACAATTTGCATATTCTTAAACTCTCAAGACAGACGTCACATCCCGAACCTCACAGCAATTGGCTGCCGACCGCGTTTTTCGCTTGATATTTGCATAAAGTCGAGAACTGCCCAACCTTTTGACGCTCTCGGTCGCTCTCAACGTTTTCTCCGGTCCGCTGTCAATCCCAAAATGCACTGCGCGAGCCTGAAGCTCGACTTCCATAGGAATGAATTGAAAACGCTTGCTCCGCTCCGCTCGCACCGTGCCAGTGCACACGCACCGGAATAAGAGGCCAGTAAGTGTAAACTTCACCCCCTGACCTTAAGAGGCACACTAGAGGCTGCAGTCTTTAGTGTCCATGTTAGCGCACCCACCTGCCAGATACCCCACAGTTCAAATGCCGCTCTGAGCTGGTTGAATAAGACTGGTTACACTAGTTCTGTTTGAAGTCAAAGTGCAATACAAAGGTAAGTGCATTATTATCATTGTTGTTAATTTTCTAAACACGAATGACACATTTTCAGATTTTAATGTGTGTGCGAGGTTTAAAGTCTGTTATTTTCTTGACTGTCCTTTGCAAAAATTTGACATGCTTAGTTTCTACCTGTTTGGGTAGAAACATTTTTGTAATCTGCTAATTTTCTTTAACTGTATTTGCCATGTTTCGTTTGTTTTCCTGTTGTATTATTTTCCTGGCAGGAGAATTTATTAATTTTTATAATTGTATTTAGTCAAAGCACATCACTAGCATCTAGTATCCTATTAAAAGAGGAAATGTATGGCCTCATTATTGCACACTTCCAGCATCTTTGCGTAAAATACAATGAACAATTAGTTTGTTTAAGAACACTTTTCATGGCACTTATTCGGGGTATGCTGGCACGGGAAATTTGATTTAGCTGTACGCTTAACTGTCGGGTGCAAAAGCAACGATTTGTTATCAGAAGCCGTCTGTTGGCTTTTATCTAAAAATTACGCAATTCCTTACCTCATTCACTTGCTAGATGATTTTCGAATAATTTCGCCTCCCAACGCCATCCGGCTGGTGCATATCCTCACAGATAAAAAAGTTTTCTCCAAGCTTGGATTCCCCTTCGCCCAGGAAAAGTCCCACCACATCCAAGTTCGCAATGCGCATTATTCCACAAGGCATCTCTTTTCGTATTTCGCATCTACTCTCACTCGCATCATTAGTTCACACGCTAGAGGACCTAATTTCCATAACTCAGGCGTGCCGCGATAAACTCAGGTTATGGATAACATTCCTAAAACAGTGGAACTGTTTTTTCTATAACAATCTTGTTTCTTCCCCCATCGATATCCAACTATTCACAGACACAGCCCCTTCAGTCGGCTTCTGGGGATTTTGCGAAGGATGCTGGTTTGTGTCTCCATGGCCCCCCAAGCTTCAGGACACACCACAGTCCTCAGCACTATTCAAGCTTTACCCTGTTGTTGTAGCAGCCTTCCTGTGGGGGGAAGAATGGGCTGCAAGCAATATTTTAGTACATTGCGACAATGAAGCAACAGTTCAGTGCTTTAATAAAGGTTGTTCCCATTCACCCGCTCTGATGTCACGTCTAAGATGTCTCATCTGGATCTCAGCGTGCGATCAATTTATCATAATTGCTAAACACGTCCCCAGGTCAGAAATCAAATCTTTGACTCACTATCTCGCTTTCTATCTAGTCTAGGAGAAAGCATTTTCTCCTAGAACCCTCAAGTCCAACGTAACAGCATGTAGATGTTTCAAAGTGTTCCACTTTTCGTATAACGCGCCGTTCCCCGATTTTTCTCTCCATTCAGTCACCTCTTTTATCTCCTACCTTAACAGCGTTAAGGGCTTCCAAGTCGGGTCCATCAAAGGTTACCTGAGCTGCATCAAAATTTTCCACAAATTGATTTATGGCGCTCCCTCCCCCGGGATAAATAATTAACAATGCTCCTCCTGATCAAAAGGATTCAACGATCCCAGCCCCACCCTAACACCTTTTTTGGTTTTCTTAGATGCTTTGAACTCACAATCACGTACAAATTCAATCCAAAAATCCACCCCGCCATCTTAGACACAAAACAATCTCATATTTGATTAAACAAAGCATGACTATATTTTCATCTATATTTTCAACCTCTCGTCACCAATCCAACCATAGCAATCTGTTCTTGCGTACCTTCATTTAGAAGAAAAAAAATCCTATAGTCACTCTTTCCGCCTCGGGACAGGAACCTCAGCAGCCCAAAAAGGCCTCTCACAGCAGCAGATCCAAGCTCTCGGAAGATGGCCCGAGATGGCGTTTCAAATGTCTTTCATTTACATTTTACATTGATGCATTTAGCAGATGCTTTTATCCAAAGCAACTTACATTGCATTTCAAGGTACACATTTAAATATTATCAATTCTTGCTTTCCCTGGGAATCAAACCCATGACTTTGGCATTGCAAGAGCCAACACTCTACTGTTTGAGCTACAGGAAAGCTTTCCCCCGTTGGTGGCGGTGGCGGCCCTCCTAATCGGACATTACAAATTACGCTGCTCCTCGTTCGTCGGCAAGTAGGGCTCACCAATCTGACGCCGTAAGCTGCTCCCCGATCGGGCGTCCTGAATTATGCAACTCTGCATCGGATGTTGCATGGGCCTTCCCGGTCAAACAACCAGGCTTCTTCTTGAAACGCCAGCACGCCAAATCTTGGTGCTCATTTTGGGGGGTCTTTAGTCTGGCGGCTGTCCTTTGCTCATTTGCTTTTTGGGGGAGTACTCTGAGTTTGGGCCAAATTCCAAGCTAGGAGCCCTCCCCCCGGACAGCAGGTACATACGAGGTATATCATATTATACAGTGCGATATTACAATATTACAATAAAATATCATATCGAACTGAAATTTTACATTTAATTTTAAAATTAGTTTTTTCTGTCCTGTTGCATTTGTGATCAAATGCAGTGACAAGTTAGGTCACACCCATATGCAAATTAAGGGGCATGTCTTAGACTTTCAGACATACTAATTTATTTACTTCTAAACAATGTGAGATACTGTTGTTTTATCTGCAATTATCAGAATAATGACAAAATGACACAGGTCAATCATTACTTTGACAAAACTTATGCTGGAAGTGGAATATATAAATTGTGATTCAAATGTAATATATACATGTGTGATTCATAAATGCGCCCACTACTACTATGCAGGTCACAGACATACAAGTAAGCACATCAAAATATGTGATGGACGTCAAAACAGAATGTGCATATTTTGTTTGACACATGCTTCTCGATAATCCTTCTGATACCTCTTTTATCAATCAAAAAGTTGTCTGTGCAGAAAGAGGATGGATATCTTTCCCAGAATCTCCCTGAACTGGCACTTCACCTAGACCTATCACGTCAGAGCCATCAACATGGACAATCAATCTGACCTATGTGTGGCAGCAGTTCTTTTAGCTTGTGAAAGTCTTCCTCACATTCAGCAAAATGGAGACTGTTTTTCCTGTCAAAAAACAAACACACACTAGAGAATGAGCTCCAAAGAGAATGAGAGAAAGTTCCAAAACATGCAAATCAAACAAAGGTAAGAACTTGCACACTTACTAAATACTCCAAAACTAATTTTTAATAACAAACCATGTGGTTTACGTTTCAACGCATGCAAGTTCTGATGAAGACTCGCATGAGTCAAAATATTAACCACAGGGTTTGTTATTAAAATAGTTTTAAGCATTTATTAAGTGAGAGAGGTAATTCCCTTGTATAACGAATCTCCTGTACCTGCTGATTTGTCCAAAAAAACTCATGCTTTCCTTTTTTTTCTGTGATATTCATTTGGCTTCCAGCTTTTCCATGTGTGGTCTATTTTTGCCATGACCAGTAACGTAACCTCCCTACTACCTTCAGCCTGAGATATGCTATAGGATCCAGCACTCCTCCGTGACCCTACAGAGGATAAAGCGGTATGGAAGGTGGAAGAACGGATAAATAACCTACAGTTTGTGTCCATGAGTATTTCTTCTGTTTGATGGTCAGTTATGCCATTTAAAGCCGTTAAAACATTTTTTAGATTCTAAAAGATGTTTTAACAGCTTTAAATGGCATATGGTAGAGAATCTCTTTCCAGGACCTACTGTAGATCACCACATCACCCAGGTAACATCCATTAATCTTTAAAAAGTAGTGCATGGACACAAAATGGCATTATGATATACTGGTTAAGCCCATGGGAAAGCTGTACAACAGGGGAACTCAATCCTGATCTACCTTCCTGCAGAGTTTATGTCTGACATTATTTAAACACACTTGAACTAGGTAATCAAGGTTTTGTAGTTATAAAATGCAGTTGTGTTAGAGTATAGGGATGGAACTAAACTCTGCAAGAGTGTAGATCTCTAAGAGCAGGACTGATCCCAATGTGTATAGGAACTACACTAAGTAAGTGAGTAATTGGAACTTGCTAATATCCTTTACAAATACATGATATAAAATAACCCTTTGTCACTTATTTCATTAGACTTTCTAGAGTCTTGATACATAATCATACAAATCTGTTTCTCCAACTTGTGAAACCCTCCATCAAGAGCAGCCACATATAATAACACACAGCAGTCATGCTAGTGCACACATACTGGCAGCAGAGTCCTGCACCTGTGCTCTCTCTTTGCAATGAAAGAGGGAAAGAGACTGTCATGAGGGCCTATGGGTCGGTGGTATAAAACCAGGACCAGTCCCAAGATGCAAATCAGCCCCCAGACCGAGTTTTGGAGCATGTAAGTCAGAGTCAGGGGAGAGGTGTTGTGTGATGGGTTGGATCATGCCTCACCGAACCCATTTATTCTCTCTGATCTGATTGACTTCATGCAGTCTTTTCACTGTCCTGATTAAAAGACACAGCTAATCATATTAATCCATTTAATGATTAATGTAAGATTAATGTAAATGATAAAGTATTGTAGGCTAAAATGACAAGACATTTTGTCAATTTAGAATAAAGCTAAATAATGTCTGATTCACTGAATGTCTGATAATGTCTGACATTTTTACTTTGTACTCAATTACTTTTCAAATTGCCTTGTCTTATTAAAAAAATGCATTCAAGCCATTTAAAATCATTATTAAAAGCGCAAAATGATATTATGCTCATTATAAGCATTCATCAAGAAAAAAAACACTCACCAAAACAGTTCTGATCCTGTGAGGACAGATGAATCTAGAAAACACAAGTCTAATTCACCATCAGGGACCGAGTCCAGAAAGCGCCTCAAAAAAGATCCTCCCTCCTACCAACAATTGTAATTCCTCAAGGCCTTGTGATGTTTATAAAGGCGACTCCACAATCTGACCCGCATCTTTACAACTTAAATCATCTCTCCGGTAAGAAGAATGCTTTTTCTTGTCTTTTCTGTGTTTTTAATTATAAATTGTCAAAGCCCTGAATACTGTTGCATGATTTTTATAATATCGGTATTTTGTAGGTGCCACTAAAATTTGAAATGAAAATGGATGTTCTTGCCTTCATATTGGTTGCTTTAAAACAAGAGTATCCAAACCTGCTCCTGGAGGGCCACTGTCCTGCAGAGTTTAGCTCCAACTGGCCTCAACGCAGCTGCTTGAAAGTTTCTATGCCGTGATCAGCTGGTTCAGGTGTGTTTAAGTGAGTCGGCGCTGAACTCTGCGGGATAGTGGCCCGCCCGGAGAAGGTTTGGACACTCATGGTTTAGAATATCTTCAAAAATTATAAACAAACTTTAAATTATTATTGTACATTTGTTGTTTTGGGTAAGTTCCAGATCAAGTTTGTAACTTTTTTTTTTTTTTTTTAAGATTTAAAGTGTTAATTTGATAGAAACTATTTTAACTATTTTAAACTAAACTGAACTGAACTTGTCAAATACAAGATTTGCAGAGTTAAACCAAAAAAAAGGGTCAAACTTTAGATTAAAGGTCCAATTCTCACTATTACTGTAACTACGACTTTTGCCTCAGTTAACTCCCAATTACTGCTTATTAATAGTTAGGAAGGCAGTTGTTAAGTTTAGGTATTGGGTAGGATTAAGGGATGTTGAATATACTCATGCAGAATAAGGCATTCATATGTGTTTTTTAAACAGACAATCAAGTCAAGTCACCTTCATCTATATAGCGCGTTTAACAACATAGATACTTTCAAAGCAGCTTTACAGTGATAATATTAAAGTAACAGAGATTGTTTTGGCTTTACAGCAGCTCTAGAATAAAGTTAATGTCCAGACTCTAAACTATATTGTTTCCAAAAGAATTTATTGAAATTACACAGAATAATCAACTTAGGTCAGATTCATGAAAACTGACTTCTGATATAGATTTTCATATGTGCTCAATAAAGCAAAATCAAGCCTAACCACCTTTAATATATAAATGGACACGCTTTATCAAATCAAGTGCCTATATTATTGCCCTGAGCTGAAGGAGAAAAAGTAAATTGATTAACAGTGTCAATTCAAGGAATCCTCCTAATCTTTCTCAGCATGCGTGTTCCCACTGGAGAGAGTTTGGCCTGAAGGCAGAGAGAGAGAATAGGTCAGGGACATGCTCAGGGCCACAAGGGCTCTTCTGAGGTCCCAGTGGAGCAGTGGTACAGAGAAAAGCATGACAAGAACACATGAAGCTTACTGTCCCTTCAGACTTAGCAGGGAGGTGCTTCACATAAACTGTGCTATAAAGGAGGCAGATGAACCACAGAAGTCCCTTAGTCATTTGCATGTGATGTTAGACATGTTTTGTAGTAGCAAACAATAAAGAAAATTTTATAGATGAATAGTTCTGACTCTAAATTCTGATTAGACGAGCCACTGTGTATGTTTGATCGTATGTAATTTCCATACTTATCTTTTACAAAACAGTGACACATCTATAGCTTATACTAATCTGTGTAAATTAATTTTAAATTCTAGGGGGCCAGATTTACTAAACAGGGCAAATTAGCGTTAATCACCTTGCATGATTCATTTAAATACTCTCCTCCCATAATTTTTGAGTCTGAAAGGGAAACACAATGCATGCTACAGAGACAAATTTTCATGAGATCAGGCTGCAATGCATATGCAATAAGGTCTCACTTCAGATTTCAGATTTGTTTTTTACTCAGTTTCCTTTGATTCGGGAGGGTGGTAGTCATGTATGATAGTGATTTCCCTCCTGTAATTGTTCTGTGTTTAGACTGATGTCACCACACTTATGGTCTCCCCTATTAATGCACCAAGTTGCTATGTTGTTTATCAACCAGTAATGTTCATTGAATTGTGCAAAATATGTTAATTTAATTCATGCAACAGAAGCTATCAAATAAATTTTTAAGTTGGACACTGTGAATAGTGTTGCTACAATTGCAATAGCCTCATAGTGAAGTCTGTCCTTATATGCTGTGGAAACAGGGCGGGACTCATGTCTTGTACTGATGGAAGTCCCTGTCGACAGGTGTTTCTGCACAGATGTGTTCCTGTGCACTTGTGTTTGTGCAGTGACTGCACTCCTGTGGGGTTAGCTGATGTATTGTTAGATCACAAAATGTGACATGATCCACAATCTGGCTTTAAGCTTGAGGCTACCAAAAATGTTATTGCTCAGATGTTGCTTGGGGTTGTCTCATTTAAATATTTACTTCTCAAATGTTTCTCTAAAATTCCTTAGGGGAAATAAAAATGGACACAAATGAGAACATTGGTGACATCAAACAATGTTGGTAAAATTAGAAAAGGTCTATTGAAATTTTTATATTGCAAACTTTGGTATTGTGGGATTACAAATTTAATAATCTCTTTTAAGATTTGCTGATCCTGTGTTCTGACATAACATCACATGAAAAAGTAAGGTGAACTACATTGGATTTGGCATTCAGATGGCATCAGTTTACTGGTTAGATTAAATAGTTTCCAGTGAGGGGGAACTATCTTCCTACTGAGAGTTTAACTACATGGGCTTTCACATCAGAGGAACATTTTCATGAGCTGTCTTCGAAATCTCCTCCTATAGCTTCATTCACTATTCCCTACATTACTCCACTTATATAGTCTTGAAGGGGTGGATGAAAATATGAGTGAATTTGGATACTGAGTGCGCCGGAAGGGATGTCGCTTTGCATAGTTTGTGTTTTTTATTGCATTTTTAATTATTTGAAACTTAGTAAACTGGCAGCTCCAGTAGTAATGAAAAGACTGATCTTGAACTGTTTCATGGAAACTGGCATGTTTAAACCTTAATTAAACAATTTAATAATCTTAATAATAGCGATTTGGAAAATGAATGGATGATCCATGCAGGCGACGTCTTCTGGCAAGACGCAGGAATTCATTTAGCATGACTGCCACAGTGCATTATGGGTATCCTCTAGCCATTGAGTGCACATTGGTTGTACACTCGTCATTGCGGTGCATTATGGGATTGAGTAAGTGCACTCGATAATGTCCACTATTTCGGACACTACTACAAATGGGTGTACCCCCAAATAGTGCGCTATTTAAAGGTATAGGGGGCGATTTTGGACACAGCCATAGTGTAGCCCAGTGATTCTCAAAGTGTGGGGCACCCAATATTTTTAAAAGGTTTAAAGGGAGTGCGAACGATAAAGTTTGAGAACCACTGCTATAACCATTGGTGGAATTACCCACTTCTTGGCATGTTCGCATGGATGGAACTGGGAATGATTTTAGTTATAGGATTGCCTTTTGGGGTGACTAAATTAGCTCCTACTTCAGAGTCAGTGATGCGCGGGTCAATGTATAAACAACCCGCACCCGACCGACGTTTTCAACTAACCCGCCCGCAACTCGGACCGCAAAAAAAAAAGAAGAAAATATTGTACCCTTCCTGACCCGCATTTTTTAAAAGTAGCTTCCACTCCCCAGTCTTCACCTTTTCTCTTGCCGCCTCCATCTCTACCTGCAGACTGAGCTCGTGTGTCATCTTCGCGCCAGTTATTCAGCCAATAAAGTGTAGGCCCTAGAGCATGTGAGCGGAGTGGAGCGAGAGCGAGCGGATCTTGGACAGAGCGCAGAGCGGCATTTTTAAAAGGACGGAGCGTCGCCCTGTTTCCCGCTCCAATTTCGCTCTGCGCACACCACGATTCTGAAGCATGCTCAGTCAAGCCTGACTCAGTCTACTGTCTACTGACTGCAAGATGGATTCTATTTTCAGTCAAAACTCGGCTCAATAATGGAGTTAAAAAAGTAGGCTACTTCAAAAAGGAAAATAAGAAGTCATACGGGTGTAGCCTACTAAAACTAACTATAATGTGGTAGAAGAAAACGAATGTGGAGACATCGTTTCAGTCAGTAAAGATTCATTTTGGAATCTAAAAAGACACATCTCTCAAAAACATGCAGTGTGCTATGAACGCTGGGAAGAAAGCAAAAGGTTAGCAAATTGAATATGGTAACTTGTAACAAAGTGTAAATTAAATATAGCGTAATATTCAAACAATTGATACAAGCCCATTTAAATTTTAATCCTGCGCGCTGCGCAAAAGTTCAGTTATGTTGGCCTAATAATTAATTTAGCCTACTTTTAAAACATTTATGTATTTTTTTATATATTTTTTTTATATACATTGTATTTATATTATTAGGCCCATTTATTCGTTTTATTTTACAGCAGTTTGTGTGTACAATGGATATAAGCCCATTTAAATTTTAATCGTGCGCGTTGCGCAAAAGTTCACTTATCAAAATTCTGGCCTAATAAATTTACTTTTAAAAAATGTATGTAGGCTATATTTTTGTTTATATAATTGTTATTTATATTATTAGGCCCATTTATTCGTTTAATTTTACAGGACTTTGTGTAGGCTATATTCCTTCTTACACAGGCCTAATTTGTCATTTGAAATAAAACATTTCTATTTGAAAAATGTTGTTGTTGCTCATTAGTTCTTTAGGACAGTGGTTCCCAAAGTGGGGGTCGCGACCCCCTGGGGGGTCGCGAGATGATTTCTATAAATAAAAAAAAAGTGGAAAAATATATATAGGCCCCATATATTTTTGTTGCAATTAATTCCTTTCGCACGTACGATCACGCCGGGCAGATTTTCTGTTTGGCGAGTAAATCTCAAAAGGCTATCCGCCACACTGGCGGGTGAATGTTCATCCCAAAATATGAAATTTTCAGCGCGCACGCGCTCTTCTGCCTCTGGCGAGCAGAGAGAGAGCGCGCGCGAGAGAGAGAGCGAGAGAGCCCCGGTCGCGCGCGTGCACTCACTATTCAGAGCGGCTCTAAGCGTCAATGCTTCCCCTTCCCCATACTTTTTGACAAGCGTCCTTGACAGGACGGCCAGAGCTTCTTTGCAGCTCAAGTCGGCGGCGGTGTGTTCGTACAGTTAACGCTCTATCTGTTGACGGCGCTGAGGAAAAAGCTCCCGCCACTGGAAGAAGCGGTCGCCGCCCATTTATGTCCTGCTCTGCTGGCAGTTGAAGAGCAAAGGCTGCGCACCCATCTAAGCCGTGCATAACGTCTTCAGCACTCGCGGATCGTGCATACTCCGCCGCTGGCCAGGCTGCTTCTGCTTTACACACCATGGCCGTTCTTTTCTCGAGAAAAGGAGTTTTCCCATAGCGTTTGCAACGCAGTACTCTTATACTTCCCTTATCTCTCAGGGAACCGAGGTTACGTAACCGAGTACGTTCTGCCTTCCCTTCCGTACGAGTCAGGTAACAAAACTGACAAAAAAAAAATGTATTTCACCCCAATGATAGTAATATTTCATATTCTCACATTTTGATCAATATAGATTTTTATTATTTTTTTATTAAACATTTAAATTTTTGGACATTTCTGGACATTTTTGTTATATTTGTATTCAACATACCTTATCTCAATTAAAAGTACTGAAATGAATGTATACGTGACAAAAAAAAAGGCTGTTTATTGTTTTGGCTGGTAAAAAATATGCTTGGTGGATTTTTTTCAGTGTGTGTGTGGGGGGGGGGGGGGTCGCGGGGCAGCAGCGCATTTATCATGGGGGTCGCGGGCTAAAAAGTTTGGGAACCCCTGCTTTAGGAGGTAAGGCTGTGGTCTAAGCTAAAAGTGATATACATGTAGATTTTTTTTTTCCTTTTTTGGAGCGAGCGGGGTCGATTTAAGTGGAGCGCGGAGCAAACTGCGTTGAGCGCTGAGCGATAATGAGCGGAGCGGCCTGATGTTGAGCGGGGGAGCGGAGAGGTGAACATTTCCGTGAGCGATGAGCGGAGATTCTCACCGCTCCACTCTCATATGCTCTCTAGTACTATATAAATTACAAAGGTTTAATTGGCATCTTTATTTCAAACGACCCGACCGACCGCGACCCGAATATCATTAAAAATATTTTTGGATGACTCGTGTTGTTGCGTGTTGTTGCATGACGGTGACGTCGGTGCGAAGTGACTACGGTAACGCCCACTGAGTGGCAAAAAGACTGAGAAGATCATTGGTACAGCATTGATTTGTAACGTGAAAGCCGCGAAAGACACACAAAACATATCTAAAACAGGAAAGAGCTTTGAGATTGACTGGATTTAAAAAGAAATCTGTGGTATATTTTTATAGATTGCTGAAAGCTATAGAAAAGAGAAGCAACTGGATCACTACAATTCACAGAAACAACTGAACTCCAGGCAGCAAAAGGTGGATTTACAGTTATCATTTTGAGTCAATATGTTGAATTGTGGGGCAAAATCATACACTATAAATTGTATTGTTCTATATTGTATTGACAAATATTTGCCATCTTATATTTTGCATAATTGGATGTATTTAAATAAACACTAATAAAAATATACAAGTTTTAGGGCTGGACGATATGAAAATCTATATAACACTGATATCAACCGGATTTAGACCTACCTATCTTGTATTTATATAAAGCATTCACTGGCAAATTTGCTTTATGTATTTCCCCTGCGTTGAAATCAGACACATATATGTGTTGCATGCCAATATCCATGGATCACTGGATCTTTGGTAAGTTGTAAGGAACACTATATCGAGTCCAACATTTAATTTAAACTGATAATCGTTTGTTTCATTCACGTTTACCCCTATTAAATCCAGTCATGCAGCCGCTCTTCTGGCACTCAGTCCGACTGAGGGGGCGTGTTCCAACATCAATGCATAACCTCTATAGGAACTATACCAGTGACATAAGTGTACGTTGGTTGGCCCAAACGTATGCCATACGAAACACCAGCACCCGCCATTTTTACACACTGTTTACATATACTTAGTTCATGAACATGGAAAACAGCGATAAGGCATAAACATTCAGAAAGCTAATGTCAATGGCATTTACCTGTCGTCATGTATTGTTTTTTTCTCAGCCTTTTTCTCAAGTAGTCACAGATTTCATCTCTCAGCCCTCCTTTTTGCTCTTTCAATCGCATGACTATATGTCTACATTCCATCTCTGATATCACGAAAAACATGACACACAACAAAAACACAGCTCCGATCATGGCGTCCTCCATCCTCCAGCTGTTGACTTTGTTGAACTAGGCTAGTTCCTATAACTGAGTTCCTATAACTACCCTGGTGCAAAAGCCTCTCATGTTTGAATGTTTAGACGTCTCTAGTTCTCTATATGCTTTGGTTAAGTGGTTACTTCTGAGGCTGTGTGTAAGATCAACAACTTTAAGTACTGCCCACTGATTGCCTTTAAAAACTATACTGCCTGATAAATGTATAATTGCCTTAGTCGGTCTCGCTGACTACTGTACACTGTACCAGCACGTTCTCAATAAATAAAAATGCTATATCCTATCTTGTAAGAAAAAGATTCTTACAAAAATCAGCCAGTCTGATTTAATATTCAGAACTGAATTTGTGAGCTTGCCATTTTAATGAGTTTAAGTAACAATATTTTTTACTGCTCGTTCTAGAATTTCATTACAGATCCTCAGAAGTCATGGGGACTCAACTGCGTCACGACACAAGATTCAGCAACACCCTCAGAAGCAACCTGCCCCCATCTAACCTGACGACCGATTCAGTCAATGGGACGCATGCCTTCAATGTGTTTGATGGGTGTGAAGAAATGATGGCTGGTTACATTTTTGACCTAGCTATACAGTCCTTCAATGTGATCATAGGAATACCTGCCAACATCCTGGTCATAGCACACCTAATAAACACCCGAAATGAGCCTTCAACTTCTGACATCTTCCTGGGCTGCCTGGCTTTCACGGATGCCTACTTCGGATTTATGACAATCATAGCATTCCTCAATCTCTTCCACTGGAGGAGTGCCATGGGTTGGAGGGCTCTGAAATTCTCTTATGGCGTAAAAGACACCAGCGGACCGCTCTTCCTCTCGTGTGTTTGTCTGGATCGATTTATAGCCGTTCTCTTCCCCATCGCATTCGGACAGTTGAAGGACATCAAATACAGGGTCGGTCTGAGCATCGTGGTTCTGCTGCTCACTTTTGCTTATGCTTCAGCCAAATCCGTTGGTGGCCTGCCCAACTTTGAAAAGGTTTTCACTGGTGAGGTCTTGTTTGTTTTCACCTGGATGATGGTGTGTAACGTGGCCATCCTCTGGGCCCTGAAACGCTCACGAGGCTCTGGTAAAGATGAGATGCATCCTATGAAAAGAAAGGCATTTAAGATGGTGCTGTCTATCTTGATCATCATCATGAGCAACTATCTCCCTCTAGTTGCTCTGTTCCCCTTTGAAGACCACTATCCACATAAGATCTTCACTTGCTATGTGCAGCCAGTGGGTTATGCCTTTTTAAACATCAGCAGCACTATCCAGCCCTTAATTTATTTGTCCCGCCTAGAGAAAGTACCATTCTTGCCTGAATCTTGTGTAAAGAAGTTAAGCTGCAAGGAACAAGACAAGCCCTTAAAGGAATGATAACTTCTGCCAGGGTCTGAAATCAATGTTCAGTACTATACTACTGAAATACTGGCATTGATCATTAAAAGTAAATTAGAGGCTTTGTTTCCATAGTTCTTCAGTTTTCAGAATATCTTTGTAAATAAGTAAACTTGTTGGATATTTGTAACTACAAATCATTATTTTACTAGATGTTTCTAGACTCTTTCTATTTGTAATATGTACTTTGTTTGAAATGTTAAAGCATAAATGTATCTGTTGTAAATCCTGAGACACACCTAAATAAAACATGCTAAGATTAATTTAATGAGTTGTGGCGCCACCGTGTGTTAGAGACAAGAAAATAAGGCAAAACCAGAAGTGTGATCCCATGAGGTAACAGGTAACATCCAATGGCTATATTTCCTGTGTCTCAGTTGTGTGTCAGTTGAAGTGTTATCAGACCTAAACTGCTGGGTAGAAAGTCAGTTTACAGTGGAAGAATGAAAGGTTGTGAACAGACAACGTTTCTTCCCACATTATCCAGCTGGAAGAAGACAAGAGCAGTCAGAAGGAAGAGAGAATGGCATTGCTGACAGAACATTGCCCCCCCCCCCCCCCCCCCCAAAAAAAATCTGATTATCTGGCGATTACACTTTTGCTTAGGAGCCATGATGTAGTAGCTCAAAAACAAACAATCATCTCTTTAAATTTACAAAATGCCACTGAGCTTTCCTTTAGTTCAGTTGTTCTTTTCCTTATGGAGATGCATCATAAATGCCATTTTTTTGCAAGTATGTGTTTGAATGATGATTAATACAATTTTAATATAATTTTAAAAATTAATTAATGCTTAATTTTATGTCTTGTCTCTTAATCTTTAGACATGATCCGAGTTCAGTCAAAACGCTTCCACCCCACTGATCGAGGTATTTTTGCTGGTTTACAGGCAAACTGGTCTTCCAGAGAGAGTTGGTCTACACACGTCTACCAGAGGAAAGGAAATCTGCTGGATGAATCGAGGTTTAATGGCTATCATTGACCAGGTTTGTGATCTTATATATGTGGTTTGTGATGATCTTTCCTGAATTTCTTTTACAGAATGACTTAAAGGGTTAGTGTAGGTGCCAGGTACGGATTGATGTCTTTTATTTAGAAATTTTTCACTTCCAGTTTTTTACACCACTTGGTGCATAACCTGTTAGTTTGCGTGTGGTCTGGACAGCATGGAGGAAGGGGGTGAGTAGCTATGACGCTCACTTTTTTGTTGACCGTTTCCGTTTCAGTTTTGTTTCGTTTCATTGCATTTTTTCTTATTTTACCTTCATTGAACGTTCTGCTGTTCTCTTCAATATTACAAAAAAAACACATGGATTTGCGGTTGAAACGCGTCATCTTTTACTTCCTCTACTCAGCCTCTTAACGGATACTGGCTGCCGCTATAGTTAGTTCACACAAAATTGCAAATTATCAAATAATTTACTCACCCTCAAGCCATCCTAGGTGGATCCATGGGGTTAATAAAGTCAATCTGAAGCAAAGCGATGCATTTTTGTAAGAAAAATATCCATATTTATAACTTTATAATCCACGGCCGTATGCAAGTCTAGTTCCGGCGGAAGAGTGACCTCTGACCTGACGCATGACATATTGGCGAACGTGGAAGCGCAAAAGAAAGAGCAAAACAAAATACTGGTCATGAATTAGAAGCCTAAAACAAGAATTTTTAAAGGAACTGTATGTAAGATTGTGGCCAAAACTGGTACTGCAATCACTTTCAAATTACTGTAGAGCGGTGTATCCCCCCCCCCCCTCCCCCTGACTCAAGGTTGCCAGATAGGCTGCAGGATCCAGCAGGAACTTAGGCTGACACGTTTGTAGCTGCAGCTGTGGTATCTAGAGCAGATCTGGCAACCCGGATGCCGAAACACAACTGACTTTGTGATTGGTAGATAGGTGGAGGGTGGAGCATCAGGCCAAAACACAACATGACAACATCAACATCAGTTGAGGGCTGCAACTATCACTTTTAAATGACAATATTCTGGCCGGACTACTGTTGTCAGTGATATAAGTATTTGAAATGAACATGATTTCTTAATGTCTACTGACATATCAGGGCCATTTTATGATTAATTGAAATACATTTCTTACATACAGCTCCTTTAAAAATACATGTTGGAGGAGCTTGAGTTTGTTGCCCAGCCCTATTTGTTTAAAGCACGAGAGACGTTTCCTCTCACCTTAACTTACGCTACTCCTACATCCTATGTCATACGTATGACAACTATAATTATAACTATATTAGCATCCACACCAACGCGCAATATTCTGTTTAAGTACAAATGCTGCAGTTTTGTCGTCTGTCGCTTTAAATGCTCGAGTTCTTTAAAGCAGGGTGGATTCTGATTGGTTGCCAAAGTGGCATAAATATAGGCTACAGTTAGTTGTATCTACAGTTACAAGTGGGATAGTGACCCAACTCTCAAAACGTGGATTACACCTGTGGTGGGAGATGATTCGAAGGCTCTTAATAAATAGGCCTATAACTACCTCTGAGAGCACAGGTGAATGACTTAAAGGGCACCTATTATGCCCCTTTTTACAAGATGTAATATTGGTCTTGGGTGTCCACAGAATGCATTTGTGAAGTTTCAGCACAAAATACCCCACAGTTAATTTATTATAACCATTTGAAAATGTCATTTTTGGGGCCTGTTTTAAAAAGAGCTGTTTTGGTCTATACCACCTTAAATGTAAATGAGCTGCTGGACCCAGACGATGAAGAGAGACCGGCAGAATAAACACAAATGAGAATGGACTTAACGTCTCGGAATGGTTATTTGATACATTTATGTACTTACAAAGTTTTAATCGCGTCTCCTTTGCAATTATGGATGTGCAACACACACACACACACACACACACACACACACACACGAACTGTGATAACATTCGCGCAATTTTTTGAAACTACACACACACACACACACAAATACTGTGATAACATTTGCTAAGTAGGGGAGAGTGGGGTAAAGTGAGACATTTTTTACATTCGTTAGCCTCTAAGCAAGCTAAAATGATATATCAGTCAAATTTACACATTTCCCATTAATTCAGGATGTTTCCTAGCAATGGAAATTATTAGAATGTATTCAGGACGAAGGGCAGTGAAAATATGATTGTTTTTAAAAAAGTGGTCTTGTGTCTCACTTTACCCCAGCTTAGGGGTAAACTGAGACAGACCAGAGAAATCAAGGGGGTAAAGTGAACCAGCTGGGGGTAAACTGATCCACTTACTTTTTCCACTCAGAAACTTCCATAACAACACATGTTGTAACAGTAAGAATCTTGACAGCTAGCTTGACAACCACACATTCCAGAACTAATGTCGGACTAGTAACAGAATCATGGAGATTGGTCAATCAAGCAAAATTTTTTGATGACCCACCGGTGCGCATCCAAGTGAAGGTGCATCACAAGTTTCACAAGTGAAAGTGAGGGTGAATGGCACACTGGAGGAAATTCCTCCTAAAAAAAAATTAACTATGTCCAAATTATTATGATACATTTGGAAAACTCAATGCTGTCAGACCTCCCCTGGCCAGCCCAGGGAGAGTGGCCCGTCCTGAGCCAGATTCGGATTTGTCCGCCACCGCTGGAGCTCCGTCTGGAGCAAAGTCAGTCCTAAAACGGATCTTTGGGTCTTTGTGGAGGAGGGACAATGCTCCGCTCGGACAAGGAACATGGACCAGAGAACCGTGGTGGTCAGACCGGGTGGAGAAACAGCCTGACCCAGGCCAGAGAAAGTGCACTTTGTGCGGGCGAGACTTCCAGTAAATAGGGTCTGGTTTGGACACCCAGTCCCTCGGTGCCAGGGCGTGCACAACGGTGAACGTGCACCATCCTGGGTGAGCTAGGGGTGAAAGACACACAGGAGGATATTCCTCCTTGTAAAAATGTCCAAAAATATCTTGTATTTGAAGAAGAGCTCCATGCTCGCAAACCTCCCGGGCCGGCCCCAGGGAGGGTGGGTCATCTCCGGTCAAAGTCAGATCCGTACACCTGCTGGCGCTCCTGCTGGAGCAACAACGGTCCAAACATGGACGCTCGGGGTGTTGTAGAGGAGGGAGACGACACTCTTATCGGACTAGGTAATGGAAAACAGGCGCCTCCGGGTTGCCTGGGGCCCAGAGGAGTGCACCCTCTCCCTCGGGCCGTCAGGTTTTATATGTAGGTTTTTATATGTAGCTTTGATAATTATTCTTATAAAGTCAACGAACATGTTGTAGAAGCATGTAAACCAGCTGCTGAAAATGGGCGCAATGGTTTAGGTGTGCTTTATCTTTTGACCATCCCAACATCTTCAACCATCCCAACGAGTAGTAGGATTGAGGCAAGCACTGAATAATTCTGATGTGCTGTTTTCACAGAGGATGAACAAAGCAGAACTGTACGATCTCTATGTTACCTTACAATTCGCCTCGCTCAACACCACCATCTTCCTCCCACGCAAGATCCGGCTCGCTTTGAGTGTTGGGCCGCAGCAGTAGGCCTTCGGCGATCCTGGGCCACGCCCTAGATTCTACCACAGTAAGACTTCACTCGCCTCCCGCAGCGCTGCATGCCCTCCCTCAATCTCTTAGTCTTTTCCTCCCGCTGTTTCAAACCCTTTTATTTTTCAGTGGCCTACAGCTCCTTTTGCAGAAGCTAGCATGCAGCCTCTGCTAGTGGCTCAGACCTAAACATTTCAACACATTCCTTTGACTGTCACTAACCCCTCCCCCTTTCTGTGGCCTGCTGCTCAAGCAAGCTTGAGGCTGCCTCTGCTTGCAGCACTAGTCCACATGTCTTATCCTCAACCTAGCTTTTCTTCTCATGCTTCTCTGTTTTTCTCCCCAGATTCAAGCGTTGAGGCTGCCTCAACTAACAATTGCAGCCCCGGCTCCTATCCCTTTCAGCTCTCTCCTCCAAACAGAATCACATTATTCTATCTTCACAGCAACACTGATGCCCATCCCAGTGGCTCACAACATCCAAGCACAGTTCTACCAGAAAGACTCAGGAGGCAAAATGATGTAACAAAGCATTAATTTATTAACAGCCCAGCAAGATTGTGTTATAAAGTTATTTGGCATAGATCCCGTCCATAGCTCGCAATCCGAGAGTGACAGAATCTGCATTTCCAGGCAGGCAGGGGCACAGCCGACCCCCTGGGAGGTAAGGGCAGGGACCATCCTGCTGGTGGTGGGGAGGATGGAGGTGAATGTTGGCGTCAGCATCTTGCAAACTCAGACATGTGTAATTACCGATCTTTTGTACTACAAGTATTAGAATACGATTGGTTAGATGTGAAGGTAATAAGTGACTTGAGTCTTCCTTGCAGAACTTACGCTAAAGCTTTCATATCCTGGTAGGTGCAGAGTCTGCAGACGTAGATCCCTTATCACTACTTTCTCTGCTTCCCGTATCCGAATCAAACTGCCAAATAGAAAAATGCAAGTATTTTTCAGTCATGATTATTTGGAGCTTATAGCTGAGCTCCCGTTGTCCTATGGAGGAGGAAACTTCTACTTACCATATGCTTTTCTCAGCAAAGTGCGCTGTACAGGTCGCTCAGTGGAACCAATGCCCCTACTGGGGTGCACTCTACCCCGATCTACACAGCCGGGTGTTCCTAGGCTGCAGAAACATTTCATGCACGATCTGCAGTACAGTGACACATTCCACCATGACATGCTCACAAATTAACCCCATCCATTCCCCCCTGCCCAGACACAACCCCAGTTAAATCCACCAGCTACGTGCCAAGACCTGCAACCACCAACGCAAATCCAACTATTCACAGACACAGCCCCTTCAGTCGGCTTCTGGGGATTTTGCGAAGGATGCTGGTTTGTGTCTCCATGGCCCTCCAAGCTTCAGGACACACCACAGTCCTCAGCACTATTCAAGCTTTACCCTCTTGTTGTAGCAGCCTTCCTGTGGGGGGAAGAATGGGCTGCAAGCAATATTTTAGTGCATTGCGACAATGAAGCAACAGTTCAGTGCTTTAATAAAGGTTGTTCCCATTCACCCGCTCTGATGTCACGTCTAAGATGTCTCATCTGGATCTCAGCGTGCGATCAATTTATAATAATTGCTAAACACGTCCCCAGGTCAGAAATCAAATCTTTGACTCACTATCTCGCTTTCTATCTCGTCTAGGAGAAAGCAGTTTCTCCTAGAACCCTCAAGTCCAACGTAACAGCATGGCGATGTTTCAAAGTATTCCACTTTTCGTATAACACGCCGTTCCCCGATTTTTCTCTCCATTCAGTCACCTCTTTTATCTCCTACCTTAACAGTGTTAAGGGCTTCCAAGTCGGGTCCATCAAAGGTTACCTGAGCTGCGTCAAAATTTTCCACAAATTGATTTATGGCGCTCCTTTTCCTGGGATAAATAGTTAACAATCCTCCTCCTGATCAAAAGGATTCAACGATCCCAGCACACCGACCCTAACACCTTTTTTTGATTTTCTTAGATGGTTTGAACTCACAATCACGTACAAATTCAATCCAAAAATCCACCCCGCCATCTTAGACACAAAACAATCTCATATTTGATTAAACAAAGCAAGACTATATTTTCATCTATATTTTCAACCTCTCGTCACCAATCCAACCATAGCAATCTGTTCTTGCGTACCTTCATTTAGAAGCTCTCAGGCTAAATACCCTTTTGAACCTCCATTCTTAGATGACTCCAACAAACCTGTTAACACGCTTTTGGTTCCAAAAACACCTCAAATCCGCTCTCTGACAATCCCAGCAAAAACAAATTTATCTAGTCACTTTTTCCGCATCGGGACGGTAACCTCAGCAGCCCAAAAAGGCCTCTCACAGCAGCAGATCCAAGCTCTCGGAAGATGGTCCGAGATGGACCTTCCAAAGCTACATCAGGACAAACCGTTTCCACATAAAAAAAAACACCAAACCCTCATCAGTAAAAAAAAAAAAAAGCCTCTTGCATTTTCTGTCCGTCCGGTGGCTTCCCGGTCAAACAACCAGGCTTCTTCTTGAAACGCCAGCACGCCAAATCTTGGTGCTCATTTTGGGGGGTGTCTTTAGTCTGGCGGCTGTCCTTTGCTCATTTGCTTTTTGGGGGAGTACTCTGAGTTTGGGCCAAATTCCAAGCTAGGAGCCCTCCCCCCGGACAGCAGGTACATACGAGGTATATCATATTATACAATGTGATATCACAATACAATATTATATCAAACTGAAATTTTAAATTTAATTTTGTAACAGTTTGGCTAGTCTCTCCAATTTATTCATTTCGCCTGTTTAAGGGGCATGTCTTGGACTTTCAGACATACTAATTTATTTACTTCTAAACAATGTGAGATACTGTTGTTTTATCTGTGATTCCAAGTCATCTGTGATTTGCAAGTTTGCATTTCCAAGATTTGCCATGTACAGGTCTTTTGTAAAGTGATCCGCGTACCAATGGCTGATTTGTGTGACTTTGCAGTTCAACTCTCTCACAACAAAACTGCAAATCAAGCAAAGCCTGGGCTTTTTTTTCTCCATATTTGCCATACACAGTAGTCATGATTTAATTCTCTATCAATACCAAAGTCATAATCCTTGGCTGAGTCACGAATAGATGCCATGGTTTGCCATGGGTGGCCAATTCTACTCCTATAGAGGGCCACCTTTTTGGCAGTTTTTGGCATTGGCATGGCAATTATCAGAATAATGACATAATGACTCTCAATCATTGCTCTGGCAAAACTTATGCTGGAATATATACATTGTGATTCAAATGTAATATATACATTGTCATGCTGAGGCAAGGATGAAGCAGAGAGAGAATCCAAGTGCAAGCATACATTTAATTAAACAAACAGGTAATCCAGGCGGAACACGGAACACAGGACAAGAACAGGTAACAGTACATTAAACAACGACCAACAACCAACAACTGAAGCACAGAGGTTTAAATACACAGACAAACAAGCTAAACAAGATAACAAGGGGGTGTGGCTAATTAGAAACACCTGGGAGAACTAATAAGCAAGAAAAACTACAAAGGACTACAAAACATGACACAGAACAGGAAATAACAAAAGTGCACACAAGACAAGGGAAACACAGGACAGGAAACATTACATAGCCCCCCACCTAAGGAGTGGATTCCAGACACTCCTCAGAAGAGAGAAAAAAAAAAAAGTCCAGGAGGGTGGTGGGTCTGATCCGGGGGCGGGACGGGGGGCTAGGCCCGTGGAGCGGAAGAGGGCCTGAAGACTCCGACAAGGCAGAAGCCAGGGCGGAGCAGGCTGTGCAGGCGGCCAGGGCGGAGCAGGCGGCCAGGGCGGAGCAGGTGGTGCAGGCGAACAGGGTGGAGGCGACCCTTCAGGCGGCCAGGGAGGAGACGACCCTTCAGGCGACCATGGCACAGGAACAGACACCGGCTCAGAGGAGACCATCTTGTCCGAAGACCCCTCGGGCGGCCACGGCGGGGAAGACCCTTCGGGCGGCCAGGGCGGAGACGACCCTTCGGGCGACCATGGCACAGGAACAAACACCGGCTCAGAGGAGACCATCTTGTCCGAAGACCCCTCGGGCGGCCACGGCGGTGAAGACCCCTTGGGCGGCCACGGCGGTGAAGACCCTTCGGGCGGCCAGGGCGGAGACGACCCTTTGGGCGGACAGGGCGGAGACGACCCTTCGGGCGGCCAGGGCGGAGACGACCCTTCGGGCGGCCAGGGCGGAACAGGAGACCACCCCTCTGGCGGTCCTGGTGGATCGGGCTGGTCCGGAGGTGTATTGCCACCCCCCAAAATTTTCTTGGGGAGGCTCCCCGGTAAAGAGTCCTGGACCAGCGATGAAGAGGGCTTTGAGCTGGGCAGGACCAGCGGCGAAGAGGGCTCTGAGCTGGGCAGGACCAGCGGCGAAGAGGGCTCTGAGCTGGGCAGGACCAGCGGCGAAGAGGGCTCTGAGCTGGGCAGGACCAGCGGCGAAGAGGGCTCTGAGCTGGGCAGGACCAGTGGCGAAGAGGGCTCTGAGCTGGGCAGGACCAGCGGCGAAGAGGGCTTTGAACTGGGCAGGACCAGCGGCGAAGAAGACTCTGAGCTGGATGGGACCAGCGGTGACGAGGACTCTGAACTGGGCGGGACCAGCGGCGAAGAAGACTCTGAACTGGGCGGGACCAGCGGTGAAGAGGACTCTGAACTGGGCGGGACCAGCGGCGAAGAAGACTCTGAGCTGGATGGGACCAGCGGTGAAGAGGACTCTGAGCTGGATGGGACCAGCGGCGAAGAGGACTCTGGGCTGGCGTGAAGCTCTTGATCGGCAGAAGTGACGTGAACAGTCTCTAGATCAGCAGAAACGACGTGAACAGTCTCTGGATCAGCAGAAGCGACGTGAACAGTCTCTGGATCAGCAGAAGCGACGTGAACAGTCTCTGGATCAGCAGAAGCGACGTGAACAGTCTCTGGATCAGCAGAAGCGACGTGAACAGTCTCTGGATCAGCAGAAGCGACGTGAACAGTCTCTGGATCAGCAGAAGCGACGTGAACAGTCTCTGGATCAGCAGAAGCGACGTGAACAGTCCCTGGCACAGCAGGGCTGACGTGAAGTAGCTCAGGCACAGCAGGGCTGACGTTAAGTAGCTCAGGCACAGCAGGGCTGATATGAAGTTCTGGCTGAGGTGATACTGTGGGTTCACGGAGCTCCTGTTTAGTGGGTTTAGCTGGGCTGACGAGATGAGCGACCCCGACCTTGCCCACAGTGAGAGGAGAGCCGCACAGTAGCAGGGCGAAGTCGATGAACTGTGCCAGGGTCCAACCAGGACCTCCTCCCGGCATCAATTCGGCAATGTAGTCGTCCAACCCGCCCCAGAAACACTCAATCATGCGTGTATCGCTCCATGGAACCAGATGGCTAAGTGCCAAAAACTCCTCCACGTAGACCTCTATGGATCGGCCATTCTGGAAGATGTTGCAGAGAGCAGTTATAGTTTCCTGATTCTGTAGAGTTTGCAGTGCTACGGTGGGAATCGAGGAAACCTCTAGAGCCGTTGGAGCTTGCATGGTGTGTGTGGCCGGGTATACTCTTACATAATCCGTGCTGCTGGATTTATGGTGTGGTCGGTCGTTCTGTCATGCTGAGGCAAGGATGAAGCAGAGAGAGAATCCAAGTGCAAGCATACATTTAATTAAACAAACAGGTAATCCAGGCGGAACACGGAACACAGGACAAGAACAGGTAACAGTACATTAAACAACGACCAACAACCAACAACTGAAGCACAGAGGTTTAAATACACAGACAAACAAGCTAAACAAGATAACAAGGGGGTGTGGCTAATTAGAAACACCTGGGAGAACTAATAAGCAAGAAAAACTACAAAGGACTACAAAACATGACACAGAACAGGAAATAACAAAAGTGCACACAAGACAAGGGAAACACAGGACAGGAAACATTACATACATGTGTGATTCATAAATGCGCCCACTACTACTATGCAGGTCACAGACATACAAGTAAGCACATCAAAATATGTGATGGACGTCAAAACAGAATGTGCATATTTTGTTTGACACATGCTTCTCGATAATCCTTCTGATACCTCTTTTATCAATCAAAAAGTTGTCTGTGCAGAAAGAGGATGAATATCTTTCCCAGATTCTCCCTGAACTGGCACTTCACCTAGACCTATCACATCAGAGCCATCAACATGGACAATCAATCTGAAATCTTTTAGCTTGTGAAAGTCTTCCTCACATTCAGCAAAATGGAGACTGTTTTTCCTGTCAAAAAACAAACACACACTAGAGAATGAGCTCCAAAGAGAATGAGAGAAAGTTCCAAAACATGCAAATCACACAAAGGTAAGAACTTGCACACTTACTAAATACTCCAAAACTAATTTTTAATAACAAACCATGTGGTTTACGTTTCAACGCATGCAAGTTCTGATGAAGACTCGCATGAGTCAAAATATTAACCACAGGGTTTGTTATTAAAATAGTTTTAAGCATTTATTAAGTGAGAGAGGTAATTCCCTTGTATAACGAATCTCCTGTACCTGCTGATTTGTCCAAAAAAGCTCATGCTTTCCTTTTTTTCCTGTGATATTCATTTGGCTTCCAGCTTTTCCATGTGTGGTCTATTTTTGCCATGACCAGTAACGTAACCTCCCTACTACCTTCAGCCTGAGATATGCTATAGGATCCAGCACTCCTCCGTGACCCTACAGAGGATAAAGCGGTATGGAAGGTGGAAGAACGGATAAATAAGGTAACCTACAGTTTGTGTCCATGAGTATTTCTTCTGGTTGATGGTCAGTTATGCCATTTAAATCCTTTAAAGCATATGTTAGATGGTAAAGAATGTCTTTCCAGGACCTACTGTAGATCACCACATCATCCTGGTAACATATTAATCTTTAAAAAGTAGTGCCCCATGGACACAAAATGGCATTATGATATACTGGTTAAGCCCATGGGAAGGCTGTACAACAGGGGAACTCAATCCTGATCTACCTTCCTGCAGAGTTTATGTCTGACATTATTTAAACACACTTGAACTAGGTAATCAAGGTTTTGTAGTTATAAAATGCAGTTGTTTTAGAGTATAGGGATGGAACTAAACTCTGCAAGAGTGAAGATCTCTAGGAGCAGGATTGATCCCCCATGTGAGGAACTACACTAAGTAAGTGTATGAGTAATTGGAACTTGCTAGTATCCTTTACAAATACATGATAACCTTTGTCACTTATTTCATTAGACTTTCTAGAGTCTTGATACAAATCTGTTTCTCCAACTTGTGAAACCCTCCATCAAGAGCAGCCACATATAATAACACACAGCAGTCATGCTAGTGCACACATACTGGCAGCAGAGTCCTGCACCTGTGCTCTCTCTTTGCAATGAAAGAGGGAAAGAGACTGTCATGAGGGCCTATGGGTCGGTGGTATAAAACCAGGACCAGTCCCAAGATGCAAATCAGCCCCCAGACCGAGTTTTGGAGCATGTAAGTCAGAGTCAGGGGAGAGGTGTTGTGTGATGGGTTGGATCATGCCTCACCGAACCCATTTATTCTCTCGGATCTGACTGAATCTATGCAGTCTTTTCACTGTCCTGATAAATATAGTAATCTTTATAATAATGGTACACCAATTGTAGGAAGTATTACAGATTCAAGTTCTTAAATGTTTTGTCAATTTGGAATGAGTAACATATTGGCTAAATTATTTTTTTTATTCCAAAATGGACACGTGGGAACATTGTTGGCAGAAAATGTAAAAATTGAAAGATCTCTCACTTTTTCTTAGAAAAGCTGATCTTTCCCATTACTAAATTGGATCCATATGATTCAAAATAATCCAAAGTAATCCTAATGAGTAAGTTCTAAAACAACACACTATGAGCTTTTACCAAGAAAACACCCACCAAAACAGTTCTGATCCTGTGAGGACAGATGAATCTAGAAAACACAGTCTAATTCATCATCAGGGACCGAGTCCAGAAAGCGCCTCAAAAAAGACCCTGCCTCCTATCAACAACTGCAATTCCTCCTGCGCTCGTGATGTTTATAAAGGCGACTCCACAATCTGACCCGCATCTTTACGACTAAAATCATCTATCTGGTAAGAAGCACACTTTTTCTTGTCTTTTCTATCTTTTCAGTCTTCGTGTTATGGATATTGATACCCCTAAATAATTTTATGCATGCCTTAACAATGTCATTATTTGTGCCATAGGCTTTTTTCATTAAATTAATGGTTATTTATCTTGCAGTTGTTTAGCTTGTGCTGACAGTATGTTCAACTATTCTAACTATAAAGAGTTGTTAATATTACAATGTAAAATGACACTGATGGTAATGGGAGATCTTTGGTACAATTTTTAAAACTTTGAAGTTTTTATATAATAGGATTGTTTTTCATCATTTTTATAACGGTAACTATTAAAATATGTTGATGTAAAATTTTACTTGCTAGATTTAGCTAAATTTAAAACTAGCAAAACATTTTACCATTCAAATACAAGTACAAGACTTGTTGGTGGAAGGTGAAAAAAAAGGTCTTTTGGAGAAGGGAAACTGATCATTTACTCATTCAAAGTTTTAATATTTGTCCCATTTGTCCCAAAACATCTTAACAATACTGATGCAGTACATTTTTGGCAAAATTAGAAGAGAAATTATCTATGTGAATTCAGTAACTGGTCATACCAGCAAAGTGATTTAGAAATTTTGCAGAGTTTAGCAGCATCATGTTGACTAGCATGTGGGAAAACAGTGTTTGTTTCCATTACTGATTAACATTCCTCTGCTATTATTTTGGTTAGAGGACACTCACTAATAATAATGTAATATGTTTTTACTCATGAGTCCTCTTCAAGAGAACAAAACCAGGAGCCAATTTTTCTCCCTCTCTCTCCCTCTCTCTCTCTCTCTCTCTCTCTCTCTCTTTGCATTAATACTGCTGTGCCTTTGCAATTTATGCCTTTCCTGGTCTACTTTAGTCATGATGGAGTCAACACTCGAACCAAGTGAATATAATGTATTTATCATAACATTAATATTACCAACATTATTATCAGTATCATAATTATAAACAGTCAAGCCTTCATTGGGGGTGTCTGGCTCACTTGGTGTAAGATCAGTCACAAGTTGGATTTCAAAGATCCATTAGAAGAGCACACAATCAATTTTCAAAAGAGTTTGTTTGCTATAACTCTTGCATGGAAAATAAGAGATTATGTGACCGAATCACTGGCAAACATATTTATTCTTTTTCATTTAATATGAGAATTGATTAGCTTTACCTCTGTTGTACAGCAAATTAACAAATAT
The DNA here is from genome assembly GCF_964197995.2 of Scardinius erythrophthalmus. NCBI lineage: Eukaryota > Metazoa > Chordata > Actinopteri > Cypriniformes > Leuciscidae > Scardinius > Scardinius erythrophthalmus. Next base: position 58,543,005 of record NC_138221.1, on the reverse strand, counting down.
TCACCCCACTACATTTTTGGCTTCAGCAGAAGTGAAAGGGATGGTGGGGAGGAAAGTAGCACAGGGAGCTCAAAAAAGTGACCAAAAGGTCAATTCATTCATTTATTTTCAATTTAAGGTTATTACCCCTTAAAACTGCCTCAAACTGCTTTCACCAGTTGATGAAATTATCAATCAAAAACACACCTTCTTGCAATCTATACTTTTGCTAAGTTGGTGTTGTGCCTGTCACAGAGAAGAGGGTGGAGGGTTGTGTTTGAAACTTGTTTGGCTATTTTCCTGCCATAGTGTAATGATTATGCAAATTAAAGTTGTTTCAGATATAGCACGTAGTTAAAAAACATTTCTTCTTCTTTGAAGCATGCATAAGACCATGAATATATATTAAAGGAGTAAAAGGTCAATTCTGTTTTTACGTTGACTTTATCTTGATTTAAAGCAGTGTTTCCCAACCCTGGTCCTTCAGTACCGCAACAGTAGACATTTTGAATGACTTTGTTATCTAACACACCCATTTCAGGTGTTGGAGTATCTACTTAATGAGCAAGTTGAATCAGGTCTGATTATGGAGACATACAAAAAGTTGTGTAGTGTTGGGCGTACATCGGGACCACTGTTAAGAACCATTGATTAAGATTGTGTAAATAGTTCACAACAGACTTCTCAAATAACTTTAACACTTGTCAAAATCAAGTTTCCAATTCCCCCTCTAGCTGGTTGAAGTCCCCAGAGCTAAAGGAGAAAAACACAATTGATTAAGATCAATCCCTGGGAGCCTCCTTATCCTTTAGCAGACGTACCACTGGAGAGAGTTTAGCCTGAAGGCAGAGAGAGTAGGGCCACAAGGGTCCTTCTGAGACCCTGGTGGAGCAGTGGTACAGAGAATGACATGACAAGAATACATGAAGCTTGCTGTTCCTATAGACTTGACTTAGGCTGGTGCTTCACATAATCTCTACTATAAATGAGACAGATGAACCACAGAATTTGTGGTTTGGCATGTTTTATGTTTCCCAACTTTTGTCCTGGAGGACCCCCAACAGTGCACCTTTTGCATGTCTCTTTATCTAACTGTAATACATATATTTCAGGTCTTGAAGTCGATGGTAATTTGTTTGATTAGAGCAGGGATGTCCAGTCCTGATCCTGGAAGGCAAACTTCCTGCATGATTTATTTCCTACCCTAATTAAATGCGTCTAGACCAGCTTAACAAAATCTTCAAGATGATTAGAAACTTCCAGGTTGGTTTGTTGGGCCAAGTTCTGCAGGACATTCACTCTCCAGGAGCAAGATTGGACACCCTTGGATTAGGGAGACATATCAAATGTGCAGTGTTGGGGGTCACTCCAGAACCAGGATTGGAGAAAAACAGTGTCAATCATTATTTAAAATCATGCAACAGATGACATTCCTGGCTAATCAATTTTCACGTTAAATCAATTCTATTCACAATGTACAAGTGTAGCTCCCTTGCATAGTCAAGTATGCCCTTATATATCCAAGCAGAGGACGTGGGGCTGGTCTCATGTCTGTCTATTATGGACCCTGAATTCCCTCTTGACAGCTGTTCTGCACAGATGTGTTTTTGTGTACTCTGTGTACTTGTGTTTGTGCAGTGGCTCCCCTCCTGTGGGTATATGTAGTGGGATAACAGGAGAATATCCCCGGGGGAGACACTGTTTGTCATAGCTGATGTATTGTCAGATCTCAAAATTTGAGATGATCCATGAATTGCCATTAAGATTGAATCTGCTCAGATGCCCTGTACCAAATAGAACTCATTACTACTCATTAAAATGTACAACTCTGCTCCTAAAGGACTACTTTCCTGCACACTTCAGTTGCAACCCTGCACCAACACATGAATTAATCTGGTCATTCTCAAGTAACCAGAACACCTTGATTAGCTGGTTCAGGTTTATTTGATTGGAGTTGAAGCTAAACTCTATAAGACAATAGCACTCCAGGAACATAATTGGCTACCCCTTGGGAAGACCTTAATGGACTTTCCAAGTCTATGAAGCTTACAGTATAAAGGCCCGTTCACATCAAGGATGATAACTATAAAGATAACGATAAAGATATAATTCTAAAAATCGTTCTCCATATTAAAGAATAACAGAGTTCACACCACAACTATAACGATAAAGATATGAGGAACGATATCGTTGGGATCACTTTCAGAACGATTTTTTTCCAGCTGTCAAACGATAAAACACTGACAGCCAATCAGAATCCATTCTAGCAGGTCATCCATTTTCGCTACTTTGAAACCGCAGCGCGCGCGTTATCGGTCGTTGGTGTGGACGCATATATAGTTATCTTTATCGTTATCTTTATCGTTATCGTGCTTGGTGTGAACGGGCCTTAATTCCACGTGTACAAATGCCATGTTGGCCTTACCTATTAAGCGGTCTACATCAGGGTTACCAATCCTGGATAGCTAGTTTCCTGCATGTTTAAAGGCCCATGCATGCAATGGAGCTAAACCCTGCAGGATTTTCCTGTCCAGGAGCAGGATTGGCTACCCTTGCCTCACTCAGAGGACATAAGCCAGGGATGTCCAATCCTGCTCCTGAAGAGCCAATGTCCTACAGAGTTTAGCCTACCCCTACACACCTGTGTGGTTTCTAGTCAAGGCATTGATTAGCTGGTTCAAGGATGCATTATTGATATGCAGGACAGTGGCCCTCCAGGAGCAGGTTTGGTCAGTCCTAAAATAAACACTTCACCATTCAAGGCTCTATTTAGTATAAAACAATCTAAATCTGATATCCATTTCTAAAACATATATCATTAATGTTAACAGAACACCTAATTATATCGAAATGTCAAATATGTTTAATTATCTTTAGAATGTCATTTTTCTCCTCCTCCAGAATTGCATTCATTGGTTTCAGTTCCTTAGAAGTCATGGAGGGTCGACTATCTCACAACACAAGAGCAAGATACAGCCTCAAAAGCAACCTGAATTCCTCTAACCTAACGACCGATTCAGTCAATGCGACGCACGCCTTCAGTGTGTTTGAAGGGTGCGAACAAATGGTGAGTGGTATCCTTTTTGACCTAACTATACAGTCCTTCAATGTGATCATAGGAATACCTGCCAACGTCCTGGTCATTGCAAACCTAATAAACACCCGAAATGAGCCTTCAACTTCTGACATCTTCCTGGGCTGCCTGGCTTTCACGGACGCCTACTTCGGATTTATGACAATCATAGCGTTCCTCAATCTCTACCACTGGAGGAGTGCCATGGGTTGGATGGCTCTGAAGTTCTCCTTTGGCGTTAAGGACACAAGCGGGCCGCTCTTCCTCTCGTGTGTCTGTCTGGATCGATTTATAGCCGTTCTCTTCCCCATCGCATTCGGACAGTTGAAGGACATCAAATACAGGGTCGGTCTGAGCATCGTGGTTCTGCTGCTCACTTTTGCTTATGCTTCAGCCAAAACCGTGGGTGGCCTGCCCAATTTTGAAAAGGTTTTCACTGGTGAGGTCTTGTTTGCTTTCACCTGGATGGTGGTGTGTAACATGGCCATCCTCTGGGCCCTGAAACGCTCACGAGGCTCTGGTAAAGATGAGATGCATCCTATGAAAAAAAAGGCATTTAAGATGGTGCTGTCTATCTTGATCATCATCATGAGCAACTATCTCCCTCTAGTTGCTCTGTTCCCCTTTGAAGACCACTATCCACATAAGATCTTCACTTGCTATGTGCAGCCAGTGGGTTATGCCTTTTTAAACATCAGCAGCACTATCCAGCCCTTAACTTATTTGTCCCGCCTAGAGAAAGTACCATTCTTGCCTGATTCTTGTGTAAAGAAGTTAAGCTGCAAGAAACAAGACAAGCCCTTAAAGGAATGATAACTTCCGCCTGAAATAATGTCTGAAATATTGCTTGAAATATTTAACATATACTGTAGCTTAATAGTTCTGCATTTTCATAGCTCTTCAGTCTGCAATATTCCTTCTATATAATCATATAGTCTATTATAAATTGAACTTGGATCTTTGTAGCAAAAATGATTATTGTTCTGGAGGTTTTAGACTCTATCTCTGTTATGTCTTTGAATTGTAACACTGAATTCTGAATATCAAATCATTCATTATGCAAATATACAATGTTTGTAACTTTCCAAGCATTATTATATTTTATGACTTCTAAAGAAAACATTCAAAGGTTCATTTAAAGAGTTGTGGCGCCCCCATGTGTAACAAAGCAAAACTTAGGAAAGATGTTTGTTTTCAATCTGTTTTTAATGGACCCCAGAAATAAATTTGTTCAAACATTTTGTTATTTGTCATTCTTGACCATTTCCTTAAATCGATGAATGTACGTTAACATGTGATCCCATGAGGTTTTGTTGTTTTGACTCATCATCAGTGCATCCAGTGGCTTTATCTTTTCTGAGTCTCAGGTTTGTGTTGTTTCAAGAGCTTTCACTGCAGTCAAACAAAGCTTATTGGGCCCAGTCCTCCACCAGAGTATCCAAGTCCTCTGCCAGGAAAGCTAGGTTACAGGTGAGTTAAGATCTGGATAACATTCATAACTGCAATACATGCACCCAATAAGGGTGATAAGATCTTACATGCAGGGATGTCATGCACCTCGGTTTTTTTAGGGGACACCAGTTACAGTTCTGGCACATTTTCCTGAGGCTGTGAGTCATGATAGTCAAGTGGTGTACTTTATAGTATGCATGCATGGGTCTGTGTTCAAATCCTGATACAGTATACATTCTTATAATAAACCAAGCAAAATTTCAACTGAACTCAACTGCAGTGATCATCCTGCAGCAGCAAAAATTTACTTTTTGATAACACCATTTGTGTTTCTTGGGGGGGAAAACCCTGCCACAAATAAAAAGTAACAAAAAAAATTAAAAATCATTAGGGCTATTTACTATTTAAAATTATGAACTGAAGCGCGAACAAACAATCTCTGCATTTGGAAGAGCATTTTGTGAATCAGAGACGTTTGTCTGCAGCTCTTAACATAGATTCCCTAGCACGTTTCACAAAATGGTTGACATTTAAATGAATATATTCTATATATTCTGTCAAATTTTGGATGGATTTGCCCAACAACCAGTAGGCCTATACAAAAAAAAACTTTCTTTCTGCTCAAATAATGCTGGCTAAATCAAATATTTAGCCTTCAAAACAGAGAAAAAGTGACAGTTTTGGAACACTATTAATTTTGCATCTACAATAAGTGTTGAACTTAAAGGGATAGTTCACCCAAAAATGAAAATAAGCCCATGATTTACTCAACCTGAAGCCATCCTAGGTGTATATGACGAATACAATCAGAGTTATATGAAAAAATGTCCTGGCTTTTCCAAGCTTTATAATGGCAGTACAAGTCCATACAAGTGCATCTATTCATCATAAAAGTGTCCCAAAGTGTTGTGTTCTTGTAGGAAAATTTCCATATTTAAAAGTTTATCGATTAAAATAACTAGCTTCCGGCAGACGGCCGTACGCAAGTCGACTTACAAACAGGGCTGGTCAACTGCGTTCGTCATTACGTTGGAAGTTGCATTTAAAATCCATTTGGATCAAAAATCTGAGAGGACACGTGCCTTCTCAATCACTGAGATATAATCACTGACAGATTCAGAAAACAATGTGCATTTGTTTGAATGTTTTTTAATAGCAATAAAGATAAGCTTGCAAATTAATGTGTAGAAATCAAAATTGGAAGACAAGGTCACAGGCACATTAAAGGACAAGTTCGGTATTTTACACTTAAAGCCCTGTTTTCAGATCGTTTCTGATGAAATAGAATGGTTAAGAATGAAATTTGGACACATGCTGCTGTCCCGAGAATTTTCGGTTTCTGTGGTAGCACCCCCCCACCTCCACAATGGCTGCACTGGAACAATCCTTCCTAAAACGCATTAAACTTTCGTTTACAAAGACGTGAAACTCACCGAGTGGTCAGGGGTGTCCACTGATATGCTCACACAAAAATCGCTGCAAAAGATGCTTTCCAACAGGTGTTTTACCATTCGTTGTAAAACTGTGGACCTATTTTTCCAAACGCCTCACACCCGTACATTCTTCCGTTGAGAGCTTGAATAATAGACGGCGGCGGAGTAATACCGTACCTCACAGCACATCCAATACAAGTCAATGGAGTTGGACAAAAACTACGATAAAACCTGTTGGAAAGCATCTTTTGCAGCGATTTTTGTGTGAGCATATCAGTGAACACCCCTGACCACTCGGTGAGTTTCACGTCTTTGTAAACGAAAGTTTAATGCGTTTTAGGAAGGATTGTTCCAGTGCACCTATGCAGCCATTGTGGAGGTGGGGGGGAAAGCGAAAGAAACCGAAAATTCTCGGGCCAGCAGCATGTGTCCAAATTTCAATCTTAACCGTTCTATTTCATCAGAAACGATCTGAAAACAGGGCTTTAAGTGTAAAATACCGCACTTGTCCTTTAAGGGCATGTTTACACGACGTTGATGTTAAGAAGTCTTTGGGCTACTTAGTACAATACCAATACCATGCAGTGTGCATCTATTTAATATAAGTGTAGTGTACTACTAAGAGGTTATGTTACCCTACTGTCTGCTTTAGCTCAAACAGCAGAACATGGCAAGATCAGGGGTTGATTTCCAGGAGATGGATGAACTTATAAAACGTAAATCGCTTTAAGCATCTGTCAAACGTGTACAAATGTGTATTTTCACAGCATATATTTTCAAAATTATCATTTCTCTATTTAAATGATACTTTCATGAAGACACCAACACAGGCTTGGATAGAATTCGCAAAGGATGCTTGCTCTGCGTGTAAAAGTATGGCAATAACTTTTCTGTAAAGACCTGTTTGAAAGTGTATATAATTTCCTGACATGAAGGCTTTGAAAAAATCACCTCCCCTCTGTCCCAGTTCAGCTGAACCAAGACCCTCTGCAGTTTGTCCTCCACTTTTAGAGATGTTGGGGGTGATGCCATAGCCCTGTATTGCCCATCACGAAGGCAGATGGTCCAGAAGCCATTCTCTGGTCTCGCAGGTACTTCCTGATTTCTCTTCACACGCTCGCTGGCCAAGCCCAGGATCCAGTCCTCGTTGTCACCAACCTCGACCTCCCAGCTGTGGCTTGCTGAGTTAAAGGCAGTGCAGCCCAGCACCTCTGCGCTGATGTGGAAACGCTCAGGGTTACTGGGGAGCCCTTGGTTTGGGGTGCTATACTGGAGACTGGTGAGGTCGTCAGAGAGCATCAAGCAAGGGTGGGCTGTGTTTGGGTCCAGAATTATTGGGCCTGACAAAAGAAGACAGATGTTGAAAACATACAATGAGCATGTTTACATATACACTCACTGATAATGCTGATAAATCACAAAAATCAGCTTGATTTAATTAACCAATTGTCCTAGCAATGCAAGTAAAGTGCGTTTACAAGACTTTATTTAAAAATTAGGTTATTGCCTGGTTGTAACATGAAAACCCAATCATTCGTGTTTCTGACTCTAAGTATTCAGTTGTTATGTGAGAATTGATGTTAAATAAGCCAAATTTTCACTGTACGCTTGACAGTAACATTTGATTTGGCAAAGGTTTTATGCCGGATGTCCTTCTTGACACAACCCAGACACAAATGCATTTACACTTACACACACTTTTACGACAGTTTGGCATATCCATCTGACTTGCATGTCTTTGGACTGTGGGGGAAACTGGAGCAGCCGAAAGACATACAGTACCTAGTGTTTGGATTTGTTAAAATTGGCTTTGTGAAACTTGACTGGATTTTATTCTGCAGAATAATTTACCCTTCTAATACATGAAATGCTCAACACTTGGCTTTTTTTTTCATTCCTTTTTTGTCATTATATACTTTTCAATTTTGAACCAAAGCGAGAACACACATCATCTCTGCATTTGATTCTGTTCAAATCATATAGGCTAAATGCCATATTTTGGCTTTAAAACAGAAATAAAAAAAAAAGGTGACAACTTTGGAAAACTATAAATTTTTTGCACCATGCACCTTTACTAGTTTGGGATTTAATACTTTGAATTAAAGTTTTGAGTCCAAGTTTGTTTTGTTTCAATATTGTTTGATATGATTCAAACCATTCTTTCTTTGAATAATTTTATTGTAGTTTGATTGAATTATAGCTAATATGACATCACAAAATCCCAATATGAAATATGTGGTCCTATCATCCATTATTAACCCAGCTTTAAATATTTTAACTATGCAGCAAAATAAATTGACTACATTAACCCAACATAGGGTTTCAAAATACGGTGACGCATTTCAATTATTTCGTAATAACGAGATCTTATGTTGTTTTAACGACATCTTTTCTCGTAATAACGAGATCTTATGTCGTTTTAACGACATCTTTTCTCATAATAACGAGATCTTATGTCGTTTTAACGACATCTTTTCTCATAATAACAAGATCTTATATCGTTTTAACATCTTTTCTCATAATAACGCGATCTTTTGTCGTTTTAACAACATCTTTTTCTCGTAATAACGAGATCTTATGTCGTTAAAACTACATCTTTTTCTCGTGATAACGAGATGCTATGTGACAATTAACGAAAAATTTTTGCCCTTATAAGGACATGTGTCATGTACAAAATATGCCTTTATATCCACATACAATTGATAGCGATCACGCCTTTATCACAAGCTTAAGCAAATAGTAGCAGCCCCCAATCAGGCAAAATTAATCAATGAGGCCCTTTTTTTTTTTTTTTTTTTATATATATATAATATATTATATATATAAGATTTATTTTTGTTAATAGGCTATATCTTCATTACCTAGAGATATAATTAAACAAAAAGTAGTCAAAACACATCTAACAACATAGCCTTGTTTATTTTTTAGAACATTGTGTTCTTATTTTGTTTAATTAACGAAATGTCAATCTTCGTCTTTATAACAGAAGATACAATACAATACAAAAATCTTCAAGATAAAGCCTACAATCTTCACATGTATAACAGATTGCCACCTTATAAACAGTCCTTTGTGTGGTGGAATAAGCAATACTATATAAAAATATATGGTAAGTATCTTAATTTAAACTTTATTTTATTATTTTATTAGTTCATTATGCTTACTCAACTAATTTAATGTAAAGAGCTGGATACTAATTACTATTGAAATAATGGCAAATATTAAATGTAGGCTATTGATTAGAGTTGCCATAGACTAAAGGATTTTTCTAAGCAATTAGGACTAATCGCACATTTATATTCAATCCTAGGTGCATAGGCTATATTCCGCGCTCAAGCGCATGCATAAAACTTGCCGCAAAGCACCGGCAAAAGTAGGCTAATGATGATATAATAAATGTATCTGAAAAAAATAACGAAGCATTTTAATTGTTTATGAATGAACTAGTCTTTTCTAAATCAGTGTAGGCTGCCTGCATATATCTCCATACATCTCCGCTGTAATGTAGCCTAGATGCGCCTTTCATATGGACAGGATTACATAATCAGATGGTACCGTATAAGGGCAAAAAAGATGTCGTTTTAACAACATAGCATCTCGTTATTACGAGAAAAAGATGCCGTTTTAACGACATAAGATCTCGTTATTACGAGAAAAAGATGTTATTAAAACGACATAAGATCTCGTTATTACGAGAAAAATATGTTATTAAAACGACATACAGTAAGATCTCGTTATTACGAGAAAAATATGTTATTAAAACGTCATACAGTAAGATCTCGTTATGACGAGAAAAGATGTCGTTAAAACGACATAAGATCTCGTTATTACGAGAAAAGATGTTGTTAAAACGACATAAGATCTCGTTATTACGACATAATTGAGGGGAAAAAATAATATGTATGTGGCAGCAATGCGTCACCGTATCAAAATAAGCCAACATGTGTCCTTTACTTTAAAGAGGTACTTACTGTAAGGTGCAACTGCCAGCATGCTCTCCCAGACCTTGTACTTTAGATTCCCAAGATACTTAGATTCATCCAACAAAGATCCAGACATGCATTCTGGATCCTGCAATGTGCTCCATGTTCTGCAAATAATAATAAAAATAATAATAAAATAATATATGTATATTTCTGCAACCAATTGTAACACATACAAGATCTTGACCAAAAATGGAGGCACCTCTTGATGGAAATAACATCACAAAATTTATTTCCATCAAGAGGCGTCTACATTTTTGGTCAAGATCTTGTATTGTCAATGCAAGAGTCCAGCACTCTGTAAAGTCTCCTCCAGCACATCCCAAAGACTTTCAATGAATTTTAAGGTCTGGACTCAGAGGTGCCAATTCATGTGTGAAAATGATTCTTCATGCTCCTCACAACCATTCTTTCACAGTTTGAGCCTGATGAATCTGGACATTGTAATCCTGGAATAAGGTCATGATGTGTCTTCCTATATTGTCTTTAAGAAATGAAAAGCTACACACTCCATCAGTTAGTGTTAGAAGAAATGTTGCCAAACATAAAACATGCTAGAAACATAATAATCACTGCAATAATGATCAAATCATAGACTCTTAAGCATTTTCCTATTTAAATCCAAACAGCATTTTTTTTTTGTATACAGTCTTCTAGGACACAGACATAAAAGAATGACACAGAGAACATATTTTTGTACTGTATATAGTTCCCCCTTGCGAATGCAATCATTTTTAGGTTGTGACTCTTAATTTTCACAGAACCACTGAATTAGAAGCAATAGCAAAAACAAAAAAGGAGAAAGCAAAGGAAAAAAGTAACAGGTAACACTTTACAATAAGGTTCATTAGTTGACGTATTAACTAACATGAACTAACAAAGAGCAATACATTTGTTACAGTATTTATTAATCATTGTTAATGTTAGTTAATAAAAAATCCAGCTGTTCATTGTTTGTTCATATTAGTTCACAGTGCATTAACTAATGCTAAAAAATACAACATTTGATTTTAATAATGTATTAGTAAATGTTGAAATGAATCTGAACTAGCTTAATAAATGTTGTAGAAGTATTGTTCATTCTTAGTTCATGTCAACTAAGGTAATTAACTAATGTTAACAAATGAACCTTATTGTAAAGTGTTCCCAAGTAACGAAAAGAAATTTATTCTTACCCCTCTATTGTAGCTTTGAAGTTCTGTAAAAGAGAAAGATGAATGAATGAATGAAGGAACGAAAGAATAAGAACATGTTATTCAAATATATTTTAAAATTCTCACCTGCAGCAATGTTAAATCTTCAGCGTTCATGGTTTGCTCCATTTTCCTGATCATGTCTGTAAGAGATGATATCCTCCGTCCATTTTCTTTGTCTCTGTTCTTCACGGCCGTGACCCGCCGCTCTTCCTCCTCCTTCAGTCCTGATAACCTGCGCTCTTCCTCCTCATACAGAAACTGATGAAGCTTGAGAAACTCATCCTTCATCTGTCTCTCAACCCGCTGAGCCTGATTCTGAGACAAATAACTGACATTGAAGAAATCTACTGACTGACCTTCTGACAAAAGTCACTTATCTGATCAAATAAAATATTTACCTTGATGTGCTCCAGAGTAAAGGCTGAAGATTGTCTTGCTTTATTGAATAATTGCAGCTTATGTTGCAGAATCTTCATGGCAGCACACATTTCATCCTGCAAATGAAATATCATTCTTTAAAGTAAAACTTAGGATATATTTCTCAATGCCGTGTGGGTAACACTTTACTTGAAGGGGTGTACACCACCATTACACCACTGTAATGTTTATGACAGGTTATGATGTATTGGTTTATGTCAAGTTGTCACAACAAAGACATCTCAAACAATGTCATATTTGCACAAAAAAATGTCATAATTGAGCTAATGACACTTAATGACAATTTTCATAAACATGCATAAAACCTCCTTCATATTCATGACGTGTCATGTCATGATTATGAAGGTGTCATGTCAATCTTATGCACACCCCTTCAAGTAAAGTGTTACCGTAATGGGCGCAAAACAGTGCTTCAGGAACGAGATTTTGCTTTGGGCATCAAAATTAAAAGTTTGTTTATTTATTTCGCTGTCCTAACAATGCCTTATTATTGCCCAGTTTCACAGACAAGGCTTAAAGGGTTAGTTCACGCCAAAATGAAAATTATCCCATAATTTACTCACCCTCAAAACGTTCTTCTTTCAGCCAAACACATTCAGAGTTATATTAACATGCGTCGGGTCAGAGATCACTCTTCCGCCGGAACTAGACTAGTATACGGCTGTTACCGGAAGCTAGTGATTATAGCTAATAAAGTTATAAATATGGATATTTTTCTTACACAAATGCATCACTTCGCTTCAGAAGGCCTTTATTAACTTTATAGATTACTTTTCTGATGGATGCACTTTTTAGGTCAAAATCTCAGGATCTATTCACTTACATTATAAAGCTTGGAAGAGACTTTTTATATATATATATATAACTCTGATTGTGTTTGGCTGAAAGAAGAAAGTCATATACACCTATGGCTTGAGAGTGAGTAAATAATGGGATAATTTTCATTTTTGGGTGAACTCTAGTCCCAGGTTGAAATGCAAGTTGGAGCTAAAAGTTAAAGTCGCCATGAACCGGAAGTTACAAAGACTTTTCTCCAGTGTTGTGACGAATTTCCAAGTGAAATGGAATATTGAACAGAAGGCAGGGTTTTACTTTAGCGCTCCTCCTCTCCATCTCTCGCTCATAGCAGACTACGGTTTTGAGAGGAGTTGCCACGCCCTCGCGCCATAGCACATGACAGAAAGAGAGATGAAGTCGTTTCGAGGGGGGAGGGAAGGATAACATATTTGATTGAATATAAGGGCACATGAATTTTTAAAAATGAATGAAGTGCACAGATAAATCATTTGTAATAAACACTACAATATTACATATAAAAATATGAATGGTAAAATTTGATTTCATGGCGACTTTAACAGTTAACTGAAAGTGAATTGCACTGGAATATTTCAATATGTCAGTGCCATTGCTCTGTCTCAAGATGCACACCAGTAATGTTTAAGTCATAATTTTTAAATGTCAAAATATATAAAGACATAAATGTCAAAAAAGGCCTAATTCTGACTTAATCTAAGCCCTGTCTGTGAAACTAGGCCTACATGGTTTGTTGCATTTGCATTCAGCATTGTGTCTTTTTTCAGAACAGACCTACAACCCACTATGAGAACAACCAGTGCAGAAAAAACTATATATACAACTGAAGCACTTTTTCAATACAAACTTCTCTTTCCAGCACTACCCTGATCCAAAGGTGCAAGTATACACTTTGAAAGATTTATGTCACATTTTGGATGGAGTTGATCACATTTTCCCAGAATACAATAGGACGCATATGCCACAATGGGAGCTCGAACAAGGGGAATGAAGAAGGTGTTGTTTGAAAGCCTGCCATGATCTTTTTGGCCGAACACTGAGATAATGTCAAAGCAAACTTGATAAACAGCATTCTTATGCCCTGCCGCTGTAAATCTTGAGAACAGCAACACAATGTTACACAGTGTGTCGAAACAATGTGGCTCTGTCAAACTCTACCTTGCAGTCCAGAGCCGCCTCTTCCGTGGGAGAGCAGTCGTGACCTTTGTGCATTTTTGAGGCTTGGCACACCACGCAGATGGGCTCCTGATCCACCAGACAGAAGAGTTTGAGCTTTTCCCCATGTCTCCAGCACAGGGTGTTTGATCCAGGCGCACTGCCCTGGCCTTTCCCCAGCTGAAAAGCTTCACACAGGTTTTTGAGGGCCCGGTTTGAAAGTGGGCTTTTCTTGGATGCTTTTCTCCTGCAGACGGGGCAGCTGCGAAAGACTGCGCTCTCCCAGAAGTGCTCCAGACAGCTCCTGCAGAAACTGTGGCTACATGGCAAAAGCACCGGATCCTGGAAGATGTCACAGCACACGGGACAGGAGAGGTCCTCTTCGGGAAGGTTTGCAGACATGTCCTGTAGCAGGTACCGCTTTTTTTCCGGGTTTTAAGAGGAGGGCTTGTTGTCTGCGTTAGACATCTCTTAGCTAAAGCTTTACAGGTGTTCTGGTTTCATGGAGCACAGCGCTGATAATGCGTCTGTCTTGACATGCAACAGTAGAGAGGGAGGGGTCTGAGCACTCTGAACTAGTAAAACTAGAAGTGATTGTTGAATAATGTAGAGAGAGTGGATGGTAGTTGATCCACTTCCTATAGCCCGTTCCAGTCTAATTCAAATGTGGTTTCACTATTTAAGTTCTGCTTCCCATACATCGCAATAAATCCATTATTAATATATACACAATAAGGTTCCAAAAGGGGGCTTTTACAGCGATGCCATAGAAGAATGGTACACCCCCCAAAAAACTTTCAGTGAAAAGAACTATTAGTGTAAAGGACTTTTAAAAAATCCAAGCCTTCCACTATACTGACAATACAACTTTTTTTCCATAATAAAGAACCTTTTGTGGAAAGGTTCCGATGATGTTAAAGGCTCTTCATGGAACCATTGATGCCAATAAAGAACTTTTATTTTTAGGATTATTGTGTATATTAATATAGGTTTATATTTATGCATTGTGACACACATGCAAATCTCATTAATGCAAAACAATCTCTGTAATGCAGAACAACCATTCTAATTATTCAAATGTAATTGTATAATTTTAAAAATTATTTGCTGGACAAAATGGCACTCAAACCAATCAATTAATCTTAACTTGGTTTTTCTGAGTAAGCAAGGGATATGTGAATAGTAGCCTACAGATTATTAGATTTTTATAATTAAGTTAAGACTAAGTGGAAAAGTAATAGAAGACAGTTTGTTTGTTTGTTTGTTTGTTTGTTTGTTTGTTTTAAGTGTTGCTATTCATGCAAAGCAAGCTTAATCGGGTTCCTCAGGGGTCCATTCTTGGACCCTTATATATACAGTACATGATTTGTCAAATGTTTCTACTCCAATAATGTTTGCAGATAAAACAAACTTAGTACTCTCTCACTCAGATTTTAATTTATTGATTAAGAATATAAATTATGGTCTAATCACATATGCTAACTGGTATAATTTAAATAAATTATCTTTAAATATATATATATATATATACACTTTTTTGTTTTGTTTTGTTTTTTTGTGGTAAAAATTTCTACCCTGGATTTATCAAAAATTACAATTGAGTGTATTGAGATGCCTCAAGTGTCAACTATATATAATTCCTGGGAGTTTTTGTTGATTAGAGCTTGAGTTCACAAGTTCACTATCAGTAGGCTATAATAAGGAGGGTTAGGCACCTTGTTACGTGAGTGTCTTCTTACTAACTACAGTTTAATGTACTCGTATCTCTCATATTGTAATATATAAAGTTTGGGCGAGCACTTTTAGCATTTCACCAAAAAATAAATAAATAAATAAATAAATAAAATAAAATAAAATCCTTCATTAACATTTTGTTGGGATTGCCATTGCAACCCGATCAAATGCATTTACTTCACCTGCTTTGTTATTTCAGAAACTTCAGGTTCTGATATTAATATTTCTCAAATGTTTTCACTTATAATATTCAGGTAAACGTAACATTCCAGACCAATTTAATGTGTATTTTAAAGTAAATTCACAGGTTCACTGTAACTTAAGATGCCATTCTCGATTTCTCTTTTCCTATATTTTTCAGACGTATCCTTTAATAGTGGTCCGTATGGTCGCCTATCCTCTCAGCATCATACCCGGTGTCTCCACGAGCTTCTTCCATCCAAGCTTCTGGAGCCTTCTCTCCTCGGTTGCCACAGCGATGACGTTATCTTGCACCACACGTTCAGCCCAGTAACGGAGCTCAGAGGCGGGCGTTATTAGAGAGACGAGCAGAAAAAAGCAGCTCAATCCGTGAGTGTGCAGAAGACAGACAGCCATCGGTTCGATTCCCGCGTCCCCGCCAGTGTCCCTCCTGCTGCATCATGCGCGAGATTGTGCACCTGCAAGCCGGCCAGTGCGGCAACCAGATCGGAGCCAAGGTAAAATGCACAAATAGCCTACATTTCTTTGTTTGAGAACGGACGGCTCAGATTGGAAAAATGCACGCGAGGCGACAAACCCGCCTTTAAAGAAGCTCTCATCAGCTGCATGCAGGATTTAAAGACGCATTTGCCCAATCTGAACTGTCAATCATTGTACGATGGGGAATCAAACATTCCTTCTGTTTCCCCTTTTAATAATAGCGATAATCGTGCCATCATGGCACATTTATTACAGTTAGACCTTCAGGGTAGCCTAATTGATGGCAATGAGATTGAATTGTTGGATTGGTTCCTCCTATCGACGATCATGACCTACTTAACGCTTTATTAGCATATGGGAATAAAATATTCTACTTTGGTATTTAATATTTTGCAAATAGATTACATATTCATATAATATAGTGACATATGCATTCGAGACCCACATTGCTGAATGAAAATAACAGCACATTCATTGTTATGATATTCCTCGGATTCTTTTTTGGAACCCTGAAATTGACGTAATCCTCAAGATTCCAAACGTTCCAAACATAAATTGGAGATACATTGTGGGATGCAATTAATTTGCTCGTCAGCGTTAATCATTACGTTTTTTTATCCTACATAAAATTGTAACTCTACATATTTGCTGCTAATTGCATTCTTGGTTTTTAAATTTCTAACCAGATAAATATGATTCTTTATTCGGTTTCTCTGTCTCCCTCTGCCTCTCCCTCTCTGGCCTCCGCCCTGTTCTCTCTCTCTCTCTCTCTCTCTCTCTCTCTCTCTCTCTCTCTCTCTCTCTCTCTCTCTCTCTCTCTCTCTCTCTCTCTCTCTCTCTCTCTCTCTCTCTCTCTCTCTCAGTTCTGGGAGGTTATCAGCGATGAGCACGGCATTGATCCTACTGGAACATATCATGGAGACAGTGACCTGCAGCTTGACAGGATCAGTGTTTACTACAATGAGGCCTCAGGTATTTTATATATATATATATAAGGTTACTATCTTATAGGTTACAGTCTGCATTTTTATTAAATATTTAAATAAATATTATATTTAGTGGGATCCAAAAGCCTGAGACAGCATTGGAAATCTGGGATGTAAACTTAGCTTTGTAAATAACTATTAAAACCAAATTGTCAAATGAAACGCTCAAGTAAAATAAATTATATATATATATATATATATATATATATATATATATATATATATATATATATATATATATATATATATATATATATATATATATATATATATCTGATAAAAAACCTAGACTAAATAAAATTAAAAGAAATATTGCATAGCTTGGCAAATGTTGAAGTAATAAAATTGCATTAAATTGCATAATATACATTTAAAACTGAATATAAAACACAAGCTAATTCAAAATATTTACTGTACAGTGTTTTACGCATTACATTTTACCTTAGTAATATCAGTAAATTATGCATAATTACATGCAGCTAACCCTAAACCAAACCCTAATCCTGTAAGTAGGCTACATGTTGTTAATTAAAATTACTCAGTAGTTAAATGTATAATTACACTGTAACAAGGAAACCTTAAAATAGTGTTACCAATATAATTATATTAAAATAATAGTTTTTAGATTTTTAAGATTTAAATTCTTAAATTAAATAAATAAGAGCAAATTTAAAAATCTAAAAAAAAATCTCTATTTTTAACTCATTTGCACTAAAGAATGACAAAAACCAAGCTGATGTGCTTCAGATTGTTCTTAAATCACGTTGTGTAACATGAGGGGCTTTTCCATAGTTCCAATAACTATTGTTGTCGTTAACCATAACTAAGAAACCGCTTTTTGCCGTGTTTGCACCACAAGAACTGGGAACGATTTTAGTTATAAAACTATAGAGCTGGTAAGTCCCGCCCCTTCCGTAAAACCCCGCTGGACCTCAAAGTTGAAAAACCGTCAATGCAAGTGAATGGGAGAAAATAATTATTTTCTGATCCCGTTTGAATTGTGCCATGAATTGAACATATGTTGTCTGTGAATTTTTTATATAACTTTTCATGTTACGAGTTTGACAGTATATGGTATGATTCTTCGGCTAGCAGTTGTGGAAAAGACATAACGAGAAAGACTACATGTCGCCTATGTGACGTCACCCCATAAAGTTGACTTACCCGTGGTTTTCGCCAACCTCAACGATTTTGTCCTCTCCCTGAAAGAAGGCGATGAAGTGCACCAAAGACACAGCCATGTTTAGCGGGATCCGTGAGCTAGTCCGTGTGCTAGTGGTGGTGACGTTTCAAACGCGTCGAGAGTTGTAGTCCACAAAGTGCTCTCACACAAAGTCTAACCGTATCAAACTTCTACCTGCTAAATTGTAGCATTCTTTACACGAAAAGTTATATGAAAATTTCACAGACAACATATGTTCACATTCATGGCAAAATTCAAACGGGACCAGAAAATAATTATTTTCTCCCATTCACTTGCATTGACGATTTTTCAACTTTGAGGTCCAGCGGGGTTTTACGGAAGGGGCGGGACTTACCAGCTCTATAAAACCACACCTTTTGTGGCGACTAAATACCTACTACAGATAGGGATAGTTTGAGTGCTGCAATCAGTACAGCAAGACAGAAAGACCAGTTGAAATTCATTCAAGATTTCAGTTGAATTTTCACTTAAATCGTTATGCTGATTTGAATAAAATTTTGTTTTTTGTAATGCAAAATGTAAGCACTGTGTTTAAACCTCGTTGTATGTACAGAAATTTTGCCTGTCTGGTCAGTCTGACCCACTGTATCTGTCTCTCTGTTTAGGTGGGAAGTATGTTCCCCGTGCTATCTTGGTGGACCTGGAGCCTGGCACGATGGATTCAGTTCGTTCTGGACCCTTTGGACAGATATTTAGACCTGACAACTTTGTGTTTGGTAAGCGTTCATCAAATACAAGCACAATGATGGAAATAACAAAAGTAGGGTAGGAATTCAGTAGGTATGAGCCTCACGGAATGAATGAAAAATGAATTTGCCTCTTCTATTAAATGCTAGGAGTTCAGATTTGACTTGTTAGAATGAACACCCCAAAGTACCAGGACAGTGTACTTGTAATGCAATATATATGGCGGAATAAGCCCCGCCTTCTAAATCAAAGAACCAAAAGAGAGCCATAGAACCTCCAGTTCCCTTAGAAACCTGACGCAAGCTTAGGTCTGCACATGAACACCAACCTGATATACATTGTTTAAACTTTATTTGAGCATAAGAAACTACATTTATGAGTCATGACAGATTTTATTACTGAAATGTTTAAATGCGAGTTTGGACAGTAGGTTAAGGGATTTCAGGATTCCCCCATTCAAGTATAGGACATGGTCTTGGATGCCCAAAATAAGCCGCGTTTCCACCGCAGGAGCTTTCCCCAGGAACTTTGGGGTGGTACTCTGTGTGTTTCCACCGCAGGAACCAGGATCTAAATGAAGTTCCGGGTAAACATTTCTCCCTCGGAGGTACTTTTTCAAAGTTCCGAAACTTTCGGGGGTTGGATTTGTGCACTGAACATGCTGATTGGTTGAGTTAATGCCGCATTTTTGAAAAAGGTTCCTGGGACAAATTGTAATTTCGTAATTTCGGTGGAAACGTGGCTATAGCTGCCAGGAGTCCTGATTTTTCTGAGTTAGGCGCGATCCTGGGTCAAGATATTTTGTTGATCCTGGAACAACATTCCAACATATCCCTACCCCTAAACCTAACCCTACCCATAAGTTATCCCTTAAATCAGAGGGAAATGATGGTGAATAACTGATGTAGAAGCACCTAACCCTGGTTGTAAGCCTAAACTTGACATAAACTGTAAATTTGTCACTCAAACCTGGTTGGTTGATTGGAATGTTGTTCCAGGATCAACAAAGATGTTGATCCAGGGACATGTTGTACTTGTTGCAGTTCTGCCCAGAATGCATTGCAAATAGGGCCGCAGAGTAAACTGACTTTCCCTTAAAGGAACCGTCAATGCTCAATTCATTTTGTAATGTGTGCAGGTCAGAGTGGTGCTGGAAACAACTGGGCCAAAGGTCACTACACAGAAGGAGCAGAGCTGGTGGACTCTGTACTGGATGTTGTTCGTAAGGAAGCAGAAAGCTGCGACTGCCTGCAAGGCTTCCAGCTCACTCACTCTCTCGGCGGAGGCACCGGCTCCGGGATGGGAACCCTCCTCATCAGCAAGATCCGCGAGGAGTATCCCGACCGCATCATGAACACATTCAGCGTGGTGCCCTCGCCCAAGGTGTCCGACACCGTGGTGGAGCCCTATAACGCCACGCTGTCCGTCCACCAGCTGGTGGAGAACACTGACGAGACCTACTGCATCGACAACGAGGCTCTCTATGACATCTGCTTCCGCACGCTCAAGCTCACCACACCGACCTACGGCGACCTCAACCATCTCGTCTCCGCCACCATGAGCGGCGTGACAACCTGCCTCCGCTTCCCCGGCCAGCTCAACGCCGACCTTCGCAAACTGGCCGTCAACATGGTGCCCTTCCCACGTCTCCACTTCTTCATGCCCGGCTTCGCTCCACTCACCAGCCGAGGCAGCCAGCAGTACCGCTCGCTCTCAGTTCCCGAGCTCACGCAGCAGATGTTCGACGCCAAGAACATGATGGCCGCCTGCGACCCGCGTCACGGCCGCTACCTGACCGTGGCCGCCGTCTTCCGCGGACGCATGTCCATGAAGGAGGTGGACGAGCAGATGCTGAACGTCCAAAACAAGAACAGCAGCTACTTCGTCGAGTGGATTCCCAACAATGTCAAGACCGCCGTTTGCGACATCCCACCACGCGGGCTCAAAATGGCAGCCACTTTCATCGGCAACAGCACGGCCATCCAGGAGCTCTTCAAGCGCATTTCCGAGCAGTTCACCGCTATGTTCCGCCGCAAAGCTTTCTTGCACTGGTACACCGGCGAGGGCATGGACGAGATGGAGTTCACAGAGGCAGAGAGCAACATGAACGACCTGGTGTCCGAGTACCAGCAGTACCAGGACGCCACCGCCGAAGAGGGCGAGTTCGAAGAGGAGGGCGAGGAGGAGGTCGCCTAAATCGCAACCACCAGCCGCAATAGTGCTCTACTCCATCAACATCATTTCATCCTTCTCACCACAAACCGATGCTCTCCTGTGGTTTGGTTTTGTGTTTCTAAGTGTTGTGAATGCAACAACGCAAGTGATTTTAACTGTGAAGCCTTCAGATTCCATAACGATGAAACGATTGTCCATGTCAATCTGAATAAAGGCAAATTCTGAATCTGAAGTGCTTTTGTTGGGCTTTTTTCTAACGTCACAGAGGTTTACATGAATGTCTAATTTACATCAGTGGTCCTCAACTAGGGGGCCAGGATGACTTAAAACGATTAAAAATAAAACAAAAAGCTTTAAAATCAGCTTAAAACAGCTAAAAATCAAGATGGAAATCATGTTTTTTTATTTTATTTGTTCCCTCAACAACTGCCATTTTTATGGTTCCCATGGTCTACAAAAACTTGGATATGAGGGAATTTTAAAAGTGATTTGTAGACCTGAAAAAGTCATTGAAATCTAAAATCTTAAATTGGTTAATTATTTGGTAGTAAAAAGCATAAACTCTGAAGAACATTTTAGTAGATATTGAAACTTTGGAATTTAACATTTATTCATTTAAATATTTTTTATTATTAATTTAAATATTATTTAAATGAATTTAAATAATTAATGTAAATATTTTTAAATATATTGCCACTCCCCATTTTTGTGAAGAAAAAAAAAGAAAGTGTTTCATTGGCATCAACGGTTTCAAGGAAAACATTTAGCATTCATGGAAACTTTCCATTCAACAAAAAGTTAATTATAGTGGAAACAGGTTCTTTAGATTATTAAAGTTCCTTCACACTAAGAAAAAAAATTGTTGTTTTAAAAGGTTATTTGGGGAACCAAAAAAGGTTCTTCTATGGCATAACTGTGATATACCCCTTTTGTAACCTTTACTTTAAAAAGTGTACAACCTTGAAGTTAAAAAGGTTGAGGACCACTGATTTACATGAACAGAGTTTCTTGATATTATCATTCAAATGTATATATATATATAGCCATTTTACTACAGCAAATGAAGTCAAAAGCAAAGACTGAAATCTTAGCAGCCACTAGAGAGCAGTGTTCCTAAAAACAACCTACTGAACAGGTCTTTCTAAGATCTAGTCCACATAATAAATCTTGCTTTGTTCTTGGCAAGCAAATCTGAGACCCAGCCTTAAGCAATGCTGTCTAATTGCAATACGCTTCCTAGAAAGACACTCCTCCATGCACACCCAAGATATTATTGTATTATTGTGTCAGCAATCATATGACATTTATGTAACATTATAAAACCTCAAAGTAGCCTACACCTTTCCAGCTACAAATTCAGAGACCTTTACTAGATATCTTTCACAGGCCTTGTAATCCACCTTATTTTTTTGTAATTGGGAATTCTGATATATCTGGAAATAACTTAATTCCTCTTAATTCCTAATTCCAAAAAAATAAGGTATCCAGAAGAATCTGATTCTTATGAGTTATTAGCCACTATAGGTAATTATCAAGAGGAATAACAGGCAAACAGTAAAACTATATGCACTACCAACTAATGTGTTTATGATGACGATAATAAATTAAAATACTATGATGATCGCAAACACCAGTTTGCAGTGTAATGGACTGTTTGTGTACAGCTCAAACAGACTGACACCGGAAACCTTGCACATTCAAGTTAAAATTGGCTGTTGATAAAACATATAATTCTGGTTCTGACTTCCGATGCTTTAATACAGCATTCAGCCGTAACAGCAACATTATATCACGACACAACTCCTATAGAGAATCAGGACTATATATTCAGCAGAAGAATAACACTTAAATTAATTAGCTCAATCAACATGTTTTATTGAAAATGTGTGTAGTGTCCTCAATATTTTTAATGTGGAGTAACAGCAAAGCCACCCAAGGACATTCTGAATTGTAAATATAGTAACTCTGCTGAGCGTTGTGCCTAACAACACCCTTCAGCCATGATTATATTTGCAATATAGTACAACCTCTCATGCCTTTTTGCTTAAATATAAACTGCACAGCTTAGCAAATTCTAAAAAGCTGACATTTGAAAAGGCATTCAAGTTAAATAGAACGCATGAAATATTTGAGTGTAAACATTCACGTTATCATAAAAAGAATCAAAAACGATTCTAAGTAGAATTCATTGTTGCACTGATCAAATTTCTGGTCAATTAATATTAGTTACAAATATATAGATATAGAAATGTAACTGAGGTAAATCAAGACAAATGAAATGATTTCTGAAATGATCAAAGTGGTTTCAACCAACCAGATTTGAAAGTAAAAACATCCAATATTGTGAGCAAATGGGTCTCAATAAATATTTAAAGGTGTAGTGTGCAAAATCTAGTGTCAGGAAACAGACGCACCCCCCAGCTTCTATTACGCAGTCAAACAGATAGTCCCGCCTCCAAACTCACACCATTGGTTGAGCTGATGTTGTTAAGTTAACCAAAGACTTTAGATATATAAAGACGGTCCAGTCATTTTACTATGAATAGGAGAGAGTGAAACACAATATGGCGGAATAAGTCCCGCCTTCTAAATAAAAAAGCCAATTGGTAAAGAAACAGTCAGTGTTTCTTTACCAAGAGGCGCACTTATGACTGCACATGCGCATAGGCTGGTCCAGCCAGAAAAACACAGGGTTTTTTTTCATGATTCGAGTGTTTAGCAACAATTTATAAGATCAGATTTCATTGGTAATTTGAAATATGAAGCAAGGTGAACAGCTTTTGGAGAATTTGATGTTTCCCCATTCAGTGAGATTGCATGAACCCGTTTCCCAAGAGGCGTTTCAAAGACTTGCCATAAAGGGACTTTGGTCTGGCCCTTTTCTGGATGCAAAAACCAACAGATTGCACTTTTGTTTTGTGCCACTAGGAGTGGAGAAATTACAAACTTCACCTTTAAACATATCTTAACATTACATACAAAAATCTGCATTTGTATGTGTAAAGGAACAATTAAAATACAACGCAAAATGAAATTTTCAGAGATAAGCTACCAGTCTAAGAATAAGATTGTCAATGCTAGAGAACAGCACATGCAGATCTATACTGTGAAATCTGTTTCCTTTGGGAGAGAGTAGTTTTCCTTCAAGTTTCTTCCAAGTAGTCAGACTTGCTTTGTTTAGCCAAAACATATGGCCAGTGCTCAGAAACAGTGCGTAGTTAATGTTTATCCATTTAACCATTTTGGAATCGATTCACCATCATCATGTGCTGCTGGTTAGTTATAAACCAGTGTGTCAAATCAGTCTCTCCTCCTTGGGTAGTTTGAGGGCGTCTGGCGTCTCTACGCCACGGGTTCCTGTTTGCTCCTCTGAGCTGGGGCGATACGTCCCCTCCGTCTGTCTCTTCTTCTTTACCACGCAGAACAGGAACACCAGAATCGCAGTCAAAATAGCCAACACTCCCAGGACCACAGTTGGTACAACAATGGCCACGATATTAGGGCCCTGGACAAAGAAAAGTAGGAATGTTAATCATCCAAACGGAAGAAGTACTACAGGGCGCTGCACTGCATTAAGCACTGACTTGCGGCATTAACTACGTTTACATGCACCCTCATAATGCAATATGACGACCAGATTTTAATTTTCAAAAAAACTTTCATGGCCCCCAGAATATTTAGTTATATTCAAATAACTACATATTCTGGGATGTTCTATGCAATATATCAAGAGAAAGAACTGTTCAGAATTCAGAACTATAATCAAAACACAGATGGAGTAGATCACGTCTATCAACACCCCCAAAGCTTCACAGTCCTGTATCTCTTCATGGGTCGACACTGAATTCGATAACGTCAGGCAGTTTTGATTTAAATGCCATTTAAATGTTTGATGATCACGTTTTTGTGCGTAAGTGTAAGTCTGTACTCTTTCAGAAGATGTGTAATAGCGCTCCCGACCATTTTACAGTGAAAACGTGGATTGCCGGGAAATTCCGTCAATGGCGGGGAAGTGTTGTGTCATAAATGATGGAAAGTTCCATCAATGGCAGGAAAAGAGTTAAGCTCATAATCATAGTAAAATATGGCATATGCCTAATTTAAATTTCCTGCCAGTATTCTGCTCTGACCAAAGTGCGCAAGTTCTTGTGATGTATACAAATAGTGATGTATAACAGGAGTCATATTTTTGGGGTGCTGAAGAAGCCAAGTTCATGTTGACAATGTTGTGCGATGAATATAACGGAGTATATTGATGGTCGAAAAACAGACATGCAGACATTTTATGCGCGTCACTGAAAAAAAATCCAATATGTCCGTAGAAATGTGTTTTGCATTTGATTCAAGTAGATTAAAACAGTAACACACCTACAGTGCTGTGCATTGGGGTATGTGAATAATGGCGGTAAAAATAACCACAATTCTTAGCGAATAATCAGAATACCGGTAATCACATTATTGGTGCACATGTAAACGTAGTCCTTCTCACTGCAAGGCATGCAATGACCGTCTGGCCCAATTTTTGCATTTCAAATGAGTGATCAAGAACAGATCGCTTAGTTTCTGTAAAATTCTGAATTGAAATGAGAATCCCTTTTACATTTAGTGCCTGAATTTAAGCTGAGCTTAAATGGAGGTAGCAAACATGATTTGAGGACGTTGTCAAATTGAATGAAATTCATTTAACTGCTGTTGTTGCAGTTGTTAATAATTACAGTATTCTTTCAGTATGAATTACCCATAAACATTATTAATATTAGTATTTTTTTTATTTTGAAAGTAATACTTTTATTCAACAAGGATGCATTCAATTCAACTCATCATGTTTAAAAGTAACAGTAAAGATGTAACAGCACAACTGTTTTCAACATTGATAATGATAATAAATGTTTCTTGATCATCAAATCATCATATTAGAATGATTTCTGAAGGATCATGTGACACTGAAGACTGGAGTAATGATGCATCACAGGAATAAATTACATTTTAAAACATATTAACGTAGAAAACAGCTATTTTAAATTATAACAATATTTATTAATGTTTTTGATCAAATAAATGTAGCCTTGGTGAACATAAGAGACTTCTTTCAAAATTCATTAAAACAATTCTTACTGACCCTTAACTACTGGCCATGGTTGCAGAACAATTACTTGTGAATACTTTTTTTTTTTTCTGCATATGACATGCGGACAATATATATATATATATATATATATATATATATATATATATATATATATATATATATATATATATATATATATATATATATATATATATATATATATATATATATATATTTGTGGTCACAAATTAAGAATTTGTTTCTTTGTTTTACTAAATTGTGTGCACAATATAATAATTTGCTCCTTCGATTTAGTAAATCATGGCCACGTTGTACTTATTTTCTCCCTCGTTTTGATTGAACTACAGTTACGGATTATAATATCGGACGTACACACAATTTATTTAAAACAAGGGAACGAAATGTGCTGAAATATTCGTAAATCGTGGGAACAATTTGTTCATTTGTGGCCTCGATATACATATTTTTTCCTGCATGTCATTCCGAAGTATTCAAAGGGAGCCAATTCTGAATTTTGGGCAATTCTGATTTTCATTGAACAAATGAAGAGAACATTCTCCAACAGTTAATCAGATACTTATAGGATAAATAATATTGACAGTTGATGCCCTTCAGGCTAATATATAGAGAGAGGAAAGAAACACACGGCAACACCTCAAGGAATCTCTACTTACTGGGCTGGGAGTTGTACTGGGCATTGTGGTGTTGTCCTCTGCAAATAGAAAACATTACAATGAGATGACAATTAATTGTACAGATTATGAATAACGGTCTAAAGACTCTAATATGACTTTTGTGCTCATCCTAGCTAGGGGTGGCTCACAAACCACAAAATGGTTTCTCAGTGACAGTGTAGCAGCTCAAAGTAGCATGTGTTTTCTCTGCGGTTCTTTAATATTTGATCTGAGGTGTGTTTCAGGATCATTTCAAGTCACATCACTATGACATGCACCACTGTCACAGAGCTCGCCACCAACACTATACTTTGTTAACAATGAGAAAAAAAGAAGCAAATATATGAGGACGAGAACTAAACATCAATAAAAGAGGAACTCGAGAGTGTTTTGTTTTTTTCATGTCAAATGGTGTGAACTGTGATATGTGCGCTCTGTGATGGTGTAATCTCACAATTTAAATGATTTACAGCAACATTATGAAACCCAGCACATGCTCAGAGAGCTGGACATCTGGACCTTAACACAAAATTTGATATAAAAAATATAGCTAAAGTTGAGAGGCGCTGATTTAGAGCTTATTGTGTGATTCTATATTAATACACATCTGAGAAGTAGCGGCCTTTGCTATGTTTCACTTGAAATGGGCCTCGCAACAGAAAGGGGCCTTGGCTTGCGCTCGAAAAAAAGAGCCCAATCCCCCGCCATTACGCAGAGCACACACGCAACAGGGTCAGAAATTAACGAGGGCTTGGGGCAAAAATGTCACCAGACTTAATAATGCAATCAAAAAACTAAATATGGTGCAAAAAAAAAAAATCTACATCCTTCTTGACAAAAATACACTTTTAGCATACACACGTTTAAAATGTACAGTTTCTTCTGGGAAAACTGACAAAAAATATTTAAATGACTCATCTTGCACATACACAATTTGACTAGAGTGACAATGTCCCTCCCCCCAATGCCACAGAATAAGCTAGAAGCTATGAATGGTTACTATAAACTAAAGCAGGGTTTCTCAAACTCGGTCCTGGAGGGCCACTGTCCTGCACAGTTTAGCTCCAACACACCTGAGCAAGCTAATCACTGTCTTCAGGATCACTAGAAACTCACAGCTACGTGTGTTTGATCAGGGTTGGAGCTAAACTGTGCAGGACAGTGGCCCTCCAGGACCGAGTTTGAGAAACCCTGAACTAAAGGATATTGGCTATTTTAAAACATAGGGGTGAGCCTTTCGACACGTCCCCCTTCCGGTTTCAATACGTCACGGGAAAGAAAGCGGCACGTGGCAAGTGATTACATGGTCTTTGAATATTTTGTGTGGTACTGTATGACGTCATAGTCAGTGTATATGCATTGATAATTTTGCTGTTGAACATAACATTTTGAATTTTCAACATGAATATCTGTTATTTGGCCATTAGCTTTTCTAAGTACTGTGTCTAATGTGGCGATCCATACAATGGTAGTTGCTGTTAGTAAGTTAAATTAATTTCTGTGAATTATAATTCAAATTTAGTTATTCTTTTTCCATCATCAACTGCATAATGTTTAGAAAAGTCTATGTCATTTTTAAACGTTTTAGTATAAAATCTATGCCACCAAACATTGCAGAACTATGCACTGTTGTATTGTTGTACATAAGATGCATTTTTTTGCTGTACCACCAATCCCAATATTGGTAAGCTCTATCACAGCCTCAGAATTACCTTATACTTTATCATAGTTGTGTCCTTGTTTAAAATTAAAGAAGGACCAGTAAAGTATCTAATGGTGCATTGGTGCCCCATGATTAACCTCAATTCTCTCTAAGCAATAACAAATCCCTCAAATAACAAAAACCTCAAATAATCTCAAAGTTTGGCAACTTTGTAAAATCTCATATTTGTGATTGTTGCACTTTGACAAACCATAGTGTGCTTTTGAAGGTCAGAGAACAAGTGATGGTACAAAAACTATTTACTTTATTTGAAATAAATGTTACACTTGCAAAGTGGTGATTTAGGGCACGTTTACACAACAACAATGCTAAAAATGAAAAAGTTCTTCCTTTACGTTTTTCGTGTACAGACGACAATGTTGTCAAAACGTTCCCGTTCACACAGATCCGCACAAAAATGTATTATTCATGCCAGGCCTGTAGATGGCGATGCCACTCTGTAAAGAAACACTACGACGTAATATGCATGCATTGACATCACCATTTTCACAAATCTCCATTTCTGTATTTTACACTGAGACGAAAACAGTATCGTTTTCAAAAACTTGCACTTTGAAACCGGTCAAAGTGCCACAAAACTTCAAGCCCACAAAACTTTGTTGTCGTGTAAATGAACAACCAAAATGAATACAAAGGTTTCAGTTTTTAGCTGACAATGGTGTTGTGTAAACGGTCCCTAAAAATAATGTTTTTGCTATGAAGGCAAAAAAACACAAATACATAGAAGAAATAGAGAGAAGGGAAAGAGAGAGAGAGTGGGAGAATACATATGAAAAAGCTAAAATGTTAATGATTTACGAGAGTAAACAATCCCTCAAGGACAAAGATAACTTTAAAGAAGGAAAGGAACTAATCATGAAGCACGTGAATGCAGTTTAAGTTTGTAGTGGGACATTTTTTGGTTAAATGTTTTCTTTAAAAGAGTGGCAAAGAAAGTGTTTTCGTAAGATGGAAACTTTTGTTAATTCTTTAATTAGTTTAGGCTAACTTAGTTGAGTTCGTTCCAGTGTTTGTTTTGAAAGAATGTGCTTATGTTGCAATAAAGAAATGATGCAATGACTCGTACATGTTCAAGAAAGGGTAAAAAGGGTATTTTAAACAAATAGCAAGGAAACTGAGATGAGCAGAAAATGTACATCCCCATTCCTAGCTCAAGCACACCTGGTGCAACTAATGAAGCCCTTGATTAGTTGCATCAGGTGTGCACGAGACAACACCTGTTTTGCAGATTTCTGCTGTTGTGAGGGAGTTTGTTCCGGGGGTTGAATAGTTTTGAGACTGCAGAAGCCATTAAAAGTTGCATTTTCAGTTGAATTTGGGGAAACCACTCGAAACAGTTGTTGTGTTGAGCTATTTAAATGACTTTTGTTAGATTTGTTCATTGCAAACAGCTGAAAGTCTGTACATTTTGCCAATGAACCTGATTTGCACAGGGGGTTGAATAATTTCGATAACAACGTGTATGTATGAATCTCAAAAAAATGTTTCATCTCCAAAATGAAAGAAATTACATGTAGCCTATTTTGAAGCATTGTGACATTATTTTTGACAATTAAGCAGAATTATGTACCAAATTCTCACTTTTTAAATCAGCATCAAAACATGTACAACCAATACTACAATAATAAATTTAAATAATATATAGCCTAACATTTTCACTATAAAGTAATGAGAACTTGATATGTTGTATTACAGTAAATAAGTACAGTTTGTGCGGGGATATGTCATGAAAATAATGTCACAATACAGAAAATAGTAATTTTCTATATGGCAAATATCATTTATTGTGATTTTGGAGGTAAAATGTGATCTGGGTGGATTTTATGATACTCATAGTTTATGATTACACAGTTCTCATACCTTTTTTCTTTTTTTTTTTCTTAACGGCGAGTACAATTTTATGACCTCCCAACAATACGTTAGATGTTGTTGCAGAAAACAGACATGCTTGAGCTTGTTTCTGGGGCACTTCAGGCAATCTAGTACTAACTTAGTACAAATTAGAGGAGTGTTACTCGGCTCATGTTCAGATTAATCTGACGCAACTCAATTGAGCTGTTTAAACGCAGTGAGCTTTAACAGTGATTAATAATCCGGATACTCTCAAAGTTCAGTTTCGGACATGACTGCAGAGGTGGAGCGAGTGACTCACCCTGGGCTGAAACATTCCTGAGAAGCAGCAGCATAAAACTCCCTGCCAAAAGTCCAACCTGCCGAATCATCTCCGGGATGGAGTCAATCTGCACCCCTACCCCCGACCAGAAGGGGCTGACGCTCCGGCTAGGGTGGAGCGGAGGTGATCAATAAATCATGTCCGAGATCAAAGAACAAAAAAATCTAACGAGCTGCAAAAGAAGAGTAGAAACGTCTGTTAGGATCTGAAGTTGGTTTGCAGATTTGATCATTCCTATAGTTTAAAACAGTGAGTTTCTTCATAGAACCACAGATGCAAATAAAGTAGTTGTAGAAAGGAACTATTTGTTTTTCTAAGTGACTTGGAATAATTTAGCTCACTAATCTTTTTGGCTATGATCTCCTAAATTATATATATATATATATATATATATATATATATATATATATATATATATATATATATATATATATATATATATATATATATATCCAAATGCACTGATTCATTCCAGTATGCCTTATTTTTCTTATCTGTGCAAACTTGGATTTTAAACAAGGTCACCATGTGTAACTTCTGTTCTGGTAACAAATATAGCAACATTTACTAATACACTATTAAAATCAAATGTTATATCTGTTAACAGTAGCTAATGCACTGCGAAGAAACATGAACAAACTAACGTTAACAAAATTAACAAATACAGTAACAGATGTAACTTATTGCTCATGGTTAATACATTAACTAATGTTAACAAATTAGACCTTTTGTAAAGTGTTACCAGATATTTAAGAGTGTCCAGATGTATTGAATGTGTTTAACAGCTGACTCCTGGCAGGTACTTATTTTTCATTTCTGTTCATGTAACCTCTATCCAGTTCGGGACATGAACATTCCTTCCCCCTTATTTGTGTTGCTAAGGAAACATTCATCCATTCGACACGACACATGAACAGAAACAAACTCATACCTGTGTGTCCACCTTCATAATCCACGATGTTTTCTTACGAGTTTTTCCTGAATGTATGTATGTGGACTATATGTCCGCAGGTCGCTTCCGCCTCTCACCTTACCGGTCAAATTAAGGATTTAAACCGAAACTAGCTCGTCACTCCGGCGTCCTGCTCATAATAAAACATTGTCCTTCGGGATCCTGCCCTGCTTTCAATGGTGGTCTTGTTTTTACTAGAGTGTTGAGTGAATGCTCGAGTTGGGGTTTGTCTTCTTCCTAAATTCTCATCGCTGATCACATGGTTCAGTGTCGTGTTACAACACCTGAATCCAGCAGCTACTACCTGTGGCGCGAGACAGGCGCGCTATTGTGCGCCGAGATCCACCTGCGCACTGGAGCGATGCGCGCGCTCGCGTCCGCTCTCAGTAACGGCTTTAGTGACGCACGTCATCTGTCTCGATCTTTGCGCCCTTTACTAATTTGAATGGTAAACGGTTTCCATCTGTAATGTACCCGACTGATTTTTTTTTTTTTTTTTTTTTTTCAGTGGAAGCTATTTTTAGCTTTTAATTTTAGATTTAATTTATTACCTAATCTAACATAAATAACAAATAATAGAAAATAAATTAAATAACATAACATAAACTAGCCCTCTCTCTCACACACACGTTATCAATAATACATTCGGTTTGAAATGTTCTCTCAGTGTTGCGACCTCCAGTGGTAGCGAATGAACTTTTAATCTCATAAGAAAGAAATTCTTGACATACCAAGCTTCTGTTAATCCTTTCCTCCTTTTAGGAAAATTATTAACCACTTCGTGTCTGTTGTTTCGTTGATGGTAGGCTACACTCACAGAAAATAACAGAAAAAATAGGAAATTAGCATAAAACTCACTCACAGTAAAACGTACGACGACAACAACAACGAAAATAATAATATTATAATACACAAATATAGCCTACTACAGTAGTGGTAGCAGTAATAATAATCATAATACATCTACAGGCATAAAATGCAGAAAGTGTTTCACAAGTAAAAAAAAAACACAATACATCAACATCCAATTATCATTCTGATATGCTGAGTTAATATCAATGTTGGAAACAGAACTTGTGCTGCTTAATATTTTTTTATAATCTGTGATACGTTTTTTCAGGATTCATTAAAATAGAAATCTTTTGTAACAATATACACTACTGTTCAAAAGTTTGTGGTCAGGCTATTCTTTCTTTGTTTTTCTTTTCTTAGAAAGAAATTAATACTTTTATTCAGCAAGGATGTTTTAAATTGATAAAATGTGATACATTTTTATAATGTAGAAAATATTTCTATTGTGAATAAATGCTGTTCAGTGTTCTTTTGAACTTTTTATTCATCAGTGAATCCTGAAAAAAAGTATCACATGTTCCAAATATATATATATGATGAAAATTCAGCTTTGCATCACAGAAATAAATAATATTTTAAAGTATATTAAAATAGAAAACCATTGTTTAAAATTGTTATAATATTTTACAATATTACTGTTTTTTCTGTATTTTTTTAATCAAATAAATGCAGACATGATGAGCATAAGATACTTCTTTCAAAAACATCAAACATAGTAATGTTTCCAAACTTTTGACCGGTACTGTTATACTTGAGCTATGAATGATTATGAAGCCAGTCGGAGGACTCGTCTATTTAACAGCTGTCACTGTCGTCCAATCAGCGTCCGCAAAATCCGGAACCTTAGGTGTACTGACCAATCAGCGCGCAAACCAATCCGCTTCCCCCGACGCGTCACTAGAGCTGTCTGAACAGTCTGGCGGGAGAGCGCGCGGCTCGTGTTGTCAGTCAGTTTATGAACGGTGTTCGCGAAATAATATTTGTTTTACATCTACACGTTACTCTAGATCATATCTTGCGTTCTTTTTTCTTTTAATTTGGGAGGAGAGACAACATAGACTTCTCTATTCTCCTTTCCCTCTATTCTTCTTTAACAGTCTACGCTATTGGACTTTCACAACATAAAATAGCTCGCAAGCTAACAAGTGAAGTCAAGGATACGAGCGTTTGCTACTTTAAAACGTCTGTTGAGTATTTAAATCGGTTTTCGGTCTATTGAGTTGTTTTGGGGGTAAATTGTGATAATTTCCGTGTTATTGTAGTAGAGCAATGGCAAAAGTACAAGTGCTAAATGTAGCTGTCCTGGACAACCCAAGTCCATTTGGAAACCCGTTTCAATTCGAAATAACGTTTGAGTGCATGGAGGATCTTCCTGAGGGTGAGTGTTTGAGTTTAATTCAATTTTGATGCATTTTCTCGATGTCCTTTATTGGCTAGCTAGCTAACGCGCTAACTCCCCCAGATGACGTCAGTCAGAATGGCGGGTGATTGAAGCATGTTTAACTTATCCTTTATTCTAACTTACTCATCTCAATTAAAGACAAGCTCACCATCACTCTTCATCCGACCCTGTGTCTTGCCATATAGATAGAAGATAGCTGTGTGTAACGTTACTTCTAAGAAAAACATCGTGTTAGTATGCGTGGATATAATTATGTTATGAACTAACTGCAATAATACATATTGATGGTAGTTAATTATTAAAAGCTCCCAAATTAGCAAATGCATTACTGCGATTGCACGTTTTCTTGGAAACGTAAAGGTGATCTCTGCCCAACAGTATTGTTTTTCCTTACAAAAATATGCATGTAAAATCCAAATTAAATCCAGTCCAAAAGTCAGTTGTTTGAAAATAGCATGTTTTTGATGAAAAAATACAGAAAAATATTAGTATTGTGAAAAACTCTTGCTATTTAAAATAACTATTTTATGTTTTAAAATATAATTTAACCCTGTGATCAAAGCTGAATTTTCAGCATCATTACTCCAGTCTTCAGTGTCACGTGATCCTTTAGAAATCATAATATGATTTGATGCTCAAGAAATACTTCTGATTATTATCAATGTCGAAAACAGTTATGCTGCTTAATATATGCTGCTTTATAATCACAAAGTATATTAAGATAGTAAACTATTAGCTTATTGTTTTTATTGTATTTAATTAAATTAATGCAGCCTCAAACACATAAAAAAAAAAACAAAAAAACTTCATTATTCCAAACATTTGAACGGTAGTGTGTTATAGTTCTTTTTTTCTGAATAGTGAATTAATTGAGCATTAACATGTAATTAATTGTGTTTCTGTGTTCTAGATCTCGAATGGAAGATTATTTACGTCGGCTCAGCAGAAAGTGAGGAGTATGATCAGACTCTTGACTCTGTCCTGGTTGGTCCAGTTCCTGCAGGCCGACACATGTTTGTTTTTCAGGTGAGTTCATAACATTGTCAGTATGAGCCACAAGTAATCTTTTAGAAGTTTTAACAGCCATTTTTTCTAAAACTCAAGTTCATTTATTCAATTGCTTTTCATTAGATTTAAATGTATTCTAGCAAAATTATTGAAAAGAATTATACAAAAAAAAGCTCAAACGTGCTGCGCAACACGAGAATGAACCTCATTGGTTCTTGCTGAAGCTCAAACGTGCTGCGTAACACGAGAATGAACCTCATTGGTTCTTGATGAAGCTCAAACGTGCTGCGTAACACGAGAATGAACCACATTGGTTCTTGATGAAGCTCAAACGTTCTGCGTAACACGAGAATGAACCTCATTGGTTCTTGATGAAGCTCAAACGTGCTGCGTAACATGAGAATGAACCTCATTGGTTCTTGATGAAGCTCAAACGTTCTGCGTAATATGAGAATGAACCTCATTGGTTCTTGCTGAAGCTCAAACGTGCTGCGTAACACGAGAATGAACCACATTGGTTCTTGATGAAGCTCAAACGTGCTGCGTAACACGAGAATGAACCACATTGGTTCTTGATGAAGCTCAAACGTTCTGCGTAATATGAGAATGAACCACATTGGTTCTTGATGAAGCTCAAACGTTCTGCGTAATATGAGAATGAACCTCATTGGTTCTTGCTGAAGCTCAAACGTGCTGCGTAACACGAGAATGAACCACATTGGTTCTTGATGAAGCTCAAACGTGCTGCGTAACACGAGAATGAACCACATTGGTTCTTGATGAAGCTCAAACGTTCTGCGTAATATGAGAATGAACCACATTGGTTCTTGATGAAGCTCAAACGTGCTGCTTAACACGAGAATGAACCACATTGGTTCTTGCTGAAGCTCAAACGTGCTGCGTAACACGAGAATGAACCTCATTGGTTCTTGATGAAGCTCAAACGTGCTGCGTAACACGAGAATGAACCACATTGGTTCTTGATGAAGCTCAAACGTTCTGCGTAACACGAGAATGAACCTCATTGGTTCTTGATGAAGCTCAAACGTGCTGCGTAACATGAGAATGAACCTCATTGGTTCTTGATGAAGCTCAAACGTTCTGCGTAATATGAGAATGAACCTCATTGGTTCTTGCTGAAGCTCAAACGTGCTGCGTAACACGAGAATGAACCACATTGGTTCTTGATGAAGCTCAAACGTGCTGCGTAACACGAGAATGAACCACATTGGTTCTTGATGAAGCTCAAACGTTCTGCGTAATATGAGAATGAACCACATTGGTTCTTGATGAAGCTCAAACGTGCTGCGTAACACGAGAATGAACCACATTGGTTCTTGATGAAGCTCAAACGTTCTGCGTAACACGAGAATGAACCTCATTGGTTCTTGATGAAGCTCAAACGTGCTGCGTAACATGAGAATGAACCTCATTGGTTCTTGATGAAGCTCAAACGTTCTGCGTAATATGAGAATGAACCTCATTGGTTCTTGCTGAAGCTCAAACGTGCTGCGTAACACGAGAATGAACCACATTGGTTCTTGATGAAGCTCAAACGTGCTGCGTAACACGAGAATGAACCACATTGGTTCTTGATGAAGCTCAAACGTTCTGCGTAACACGAGAATGAACCTCATTGGTTCTTGATGAAGCTCAAACGTGCTGCTTAACATGAGAATGAACCTCATTGGTTCTTGATGAAGCTCAAACGTTCTGCGTAATATGAGAATGAACCTCATTGGTTCTTGCTGAAGCTCAAACGTGCTGCGTAACACGAGAATGAACCACATTGGTTCTTGATGAAGCTCAAACGTGCTGCTTAACATGAGAATGAACCACATTGGTTCTTGATGAAGCTCAAACGTGCTGCGTAACACGAGAATGAACCACATTGGTTCTTGATGAAGCTCAAACGTTCTGCGTAATATGAGAATGAACCACATTGGTTCTTGATGAAGCTCAAACGTGCTGCTTAACATGAGAATGAACCTCATTGGTTCTTGATGAAGCTCAAACGTTCTGCGTAATATGAGAATGAACCTCATTGGTTCTTGCTGAAGCTCAAACGTGCTGCGTAACATGAGAATGAACCTCATTGGTTCTTGATGAAGCTCAAACGTTCTGCGTAATATGAGAATGAACCTCATTGGTTCTTGCTGAAGCTCAAACGTGCTGCGTAACACGAGAATGAACCACATTGGTTCTTGATGAAGCTCAAACGTGCTGCTTAACATGAGAATGAACCTCATTGGTTCTTGATGAAGCTCAAACGTGCTGCGTAACACGAGAATGAACCACATTGGTTCTTGATGAAGCTCAAACGTTCTGCGTAATATGAGAATGAACCACATTGGTTCTTGATGAAGCTCAAACGTGCTGCTTAACATGAGAATGAACCTCATTGGTTCTTGATGAAGCTCAAACGTTCTGCGTAATATGAGAATGAACCTCATTGGTTCTTGCTGAAGCTCAAACGTGCTGCGTAACACGAGAATGAACCACATTGGTTCTTGATGAAGCTCAAACGTGCTGCGTAACACGAGAATGAACCACATTGGTTCTTGATGAAGCTCAAACGTGCTGCGTAACACGAGAATGAACCACATTGGTTCTTGATGAAGCTCAAACGTTCTGCGTAATATGAGAATGAACCACATTGGTTCTTGATGAAGCTCAAACGTGCTGCTTAACATGAGAATGAACCTCATTGGTTCTTGATGAAGCTCAAACGTTCTGCGTAATATGAGAATGAACCTCATTGGTTCTTGATGAAGCTCAAACGTTCTGCGTAATATGAGAATGAACCACATTGGTTCTTGATGAAGCTCAAACGTGCTGCGTAACACGAGAATGAACCACATTGGTTCTTGATGAAGCTCAAACGTGCTGCGTAACACGAGAATGAACCACATTGGTTCTTGATGAAGCTCAAACGTTCTGCGTAATATGAGAATGAACCACATTGGTTCTTGATGAAGCTCAAACGTGCTGCGTAACACGAGAATGAACCTCATTGGTTCTTGATGAAGCTCAAACGTGCTGCGTAACACGAGAATGAACCTCATTGGTTCTTGATGAAGCTCAAACGTTCTGCGTAACACGAGAATGAACCTCATTGGTTCTTGATGAAGCTCAAACGTGCTGCGTAACATGAGAATGAACCTCATTGGTTCTTGATGAAGCTCAAACGTTCTGCGTAATATGAGAATGAACCTCATTGGTTCTTGCTGAAGCTCAAACGTGCTGCGTAACACGAGAATGAACCACATTGGTTCTTGATGAAGCTCAAACGTGCTGCGTAACACGAGAATGAACCACATTGGTTCTTGATGAAGCTCAAACGTTCTGCGTAACACGAGAATGAACCTCATTGGTTCTTGATGAAGCTCAAACGTGCTGCTTAACATGAGAATGAACCTCATTGGTTCTTGATGAAGCTCAAACGTTCTGCGTAATATGAGAATGAACCTCATTGGTTCTTGCTGAAGCTCAAACGTGCTGCGTAACACGAGAATGAACCACATTGGTTCTTGATGAAGCTCAAACGTGCTGCTTAACATGAGAATGAACCACATTGGTTCTTGATGAAGCTCAAACGTGCTGCGTAACACGAGAATGAACCACATTGGTTCTTGATGAAGCTCAAACGTTCTGCGTAATATGAGAATGAACCACATTGGTTCTTGATGAAGCTCAAACGTGCTGCTTAACATGAGAATGAACCTCATTGGGACTTGATGAAGCTCAAACGTTCTGCGTAATATGAGAATGAACCTCATTGGTTCTTGCTGAAGCTCAAACGTGCTGCGTAACACGAGAATGAACCACATTGGTTCTTGATGAAGCTCAAACGTGCTGCTTAACATGAGAATGAACCTCATTGGTTCTTGATGAAGCTCAAACGTGCTGCGTAACACGAGAATGAACCACATTGGTTCTTGATGAAGCTCAAACGTTCTGCGTAATATGAGAATGAACCACATTGGTTCTTGATGAAGCTCAAACGTGCTGCTTAACATGAGAATGAACCTCATTGGTTCTTGATGAAGCTCAAACGTTCTGCGTAATATGAGAATGAACCTCATTGGTTCTTGCTGAAGCTCAAACGTGCTGCGTAACACGAGAATGAACCACATTGGTTCTTGATGAAGCTCAAACGTGCTGCGTAACACGAGAATGAACCACATTGGTTCTTGATGAAGCTCAAACGTGCTGCGTAACACGAGAATGAACCACATTGGTTCTTGATGAAGCTCAAACGTTCTGCGTAATATGAGAATGAACCACATTGGTTCTTGATGAAGCTCAAACGTGCTGCTTAACATGAGAATGAACCTCATTGGTTCTTGATGAAGCTCAAACGTTCTGCGTAATATGAGAATGAACCTCATTGGTTCTTGCTGAAGCTCAAACGTGCTGCGTAACACGAGAATGAACCACATTGGTTCTTGATGAAGCTCAAACGTGCTGCGTAACACGAGAATGAACCACATTGGTTCTTGATGAAGCTCAAACGTGCTGCGCAACACGAGAATGAACCACATTGGTTCTTGATGAAGCTCAAACGTGCTGCGTAACACGAGAATGAACCACATTGGTTCTTGATGAAGCTCAAACGTTCTGCGTAATATGAGAATGAACCACATTGGTTCTTGATGAAGCTCAAACGTGCTGCTTAACATGAGAATGAACCTCATTGGTTCTTGATGAAGCTCAAACGTTCTGCGTAATATGAGAATGAACCTCATTGGTTCTTGCTGAAGCTCAAACGTTCTGCGTAATATGAGAATGAACCTCATTGGTTCTTGCTGAAGCTCAAACGTGCTGCGTAACACGAGAATGAACCACATTGGTTCTTGATGAAGCTCAAACGTGCTGCGCAACACGAGAATGAACCTCATTGATTCTTGATGAAGCTCAAACGTGCTGCGTAACACGAGAATGAACCACATTGGTTCTTGATGAAGCTCAAACGTGCTGCGCAACACGAGAATGAACCTCATTGATTCTTGATGAAGCTCAAACGTGCTGCGTAACACGAGAATGAACCTCATTGGTTCTTGCTGAAGCTCAAACGTGCTGCGTAACACGAGAATGAACCACATTGGTTCTTGATGAAGCTCA
This sequence comes from Scardinius erythrophthalmus, assembly GCF_964197995.2. Classification (NCBI taxonomy): domain Eukaryota; kingdom Metazoa; phylum Chordata; class Actinopteri; order Cypriniformes; family Leuciscidae; genus Scardinius; species Scardinius erythrophthalmus. Next base: position 58,503,019 of record NC_138221.1, on the reverse strand, counting down.
AACGTGCTGCTTAACATGAGAATGAACCTCATTGGTTCTTGATGAAGCTCAAACGTGCTGCGTAACACGAGAATGAACCTCATTGGTTCTTGCTGAAGCTCAAACGTGCTGCGTAACACGAGAATGAACCACATTGGTTCTTGATGAAGCTCAAACGTGCTGCTTAACATGAGAATGAACCTCATTGGTTCTTGCTGAAGCTCAAACGTGCTGCGTAACACGAGAATGAACCACATTGGTTCTTGATGAAGCTCAAACGTGCTGCTTAACATGAGAATGAACCTCATTGGTTCTTGATGAAGCTCAAACGTTCTGCGTAATATGAGAATGAACCTCATTGGTTCTTGATGAAGCTCAAACGTGCTGTGTAACACAGGAGAATGAACCTCATTGGTTCTTACGGAAGCTCAAACGTGCTGAGTAACACGAGAATGATCCTCATTGGTTCTTACGGAAGCTCAAACGTGCTGCGTAACACGAGAATGAACCTCATTGGTTCTTGCTGAAGTTCAAACGTGCTGCGTAACACGAGAATGAACCTCATTGGTTCCTAAGGAAGCTCAAACGTACTGCGCAACACGAGAATGAACCTCATTGGTTCTTACTGAAGCTCAAACGTGCTGCTTAACACGAGAATGAACCTCATTGGTTCTTAAGGAAGCTATATATATATATATAGTACTGTGCAAAAGTTTTTGGCCGTGTGTCCACCAAAGCGTTTTTTCACGTGGCTGGCATACTTTTTCAATTGTTTTCAATGGGAACGCTGCGTTTTTAAAACGCCATGAGCGTAACGAGGCGCTGAGCATCTTTTTCACGCTGAAGCGCTGAGCATTTGACGTTTTTTACAGGTCGCCGGGAGTTAGACTCCTTTGGGGTCAAGCAAAACATTACCGGACCAACTCATCGATTTAATCATACACTCGATTTAATTATATCACATGGAACCGATCCAACCGATATAGATATCATTCCACAAAGTGACGATGTCACTGACCATTACATGGTAACTTGCATATTACGTACTCCTGTAATATATCATGCTGCGCCGCGTTATCGATTAGGCAGAACAATCCTTCCATCCACCATAGATAATTTTTCAAATAGCTTACCTGATCTGTCTCAGCTGCTCAGTGAACCCAAACAAACAGATGAACTTGAGGAATTAACTAGCTCTATGAGCACCATTCTCTCCAGAACATTGGATATTGTTGAACCCGTTAGATTAAAAAAGGTCAGAGAGAAAAGTAAAGCACCATGGTACAACAATACAACGCATGTTCTAAAGAGAGAAACCCGTAATTTAGAGCGTAAATGGAAAAAAACTAACTTAGAGGTCTTTAGAATCGCATGGAAAGACAGTATGTCACGTTATAAAAAGGCCCTAAAAGAGGCCAGGGCTGAGCACCTCCGCAAACTAATAGAAAACAACCAAAACAATCCTAGATTCTTATTTAACACCGTGGCTAGACTAACAAGTAAACAGATGTCTCCTGAACAAAATATTCCGTTACAGTTTAGTAGTAATGATTTCATGAAGTTCTTCACTGAGAAAATAGAAAACATCAGAACCACAATTGTAAACGTTCAATCCTCAATCGCGCCTTATAATTCAGCCTCAATTATCACCCCGCAAGAACAACTACAGTGCTTTACAGCTATAGAACAAAAAGAGTTAAATAAACTTATCACTTCATCTAAAACAACAACATGTTTATTAGATCCTATACCAACTAAACTACTGAAAGAAGTGTTACCTGTAGTGGAAGAGCATCCTCAATATTATTAACTCGTCTTTATCTTTAGGTCATGTTCCAAGAACATTCAAGTTGGCAGTTATAAAACCACTCATTAAGAAACCACAATTAGACCCACATAATCTAGCAAATTATAGACCCATTTCAAATCTACCTTTTATGTCTAAAATACTAGAAAAAGTTGTCCGCCCAACTGGGCTCTTTCTTACAAGAAAATGATATCTATGAAAAGTTTCAGTCAGGATTCAGGCCGCATCATAGCACTGAAACTGCGTTGTTAAAATCACAAATGATTTACTTTTAGCTTTTGACCAAGGCTGTATCTCAATATTAGTTTTACTTGATCTTAGTGCTGCGTTCGATACTATAGATCACACAATACTCTTAGATCGACTACAAAATTATACTGGTGTTCAAGGACAAGCATTAAGCTGGTTCAGATCATACTTATCTGACCGCTACCATTTTGTTTATTTAAATGGAGAAAAATCGATCATAACTCCAGTAAACTATGGAGTGCCGCAAGGATCTGTGTTAGGCCCTCTGTTATTCTCAATATATATGCTGCCACTTGGAAATATTATAAGGAAACATGGAATTAGTTTCCATTGTTATGCTGATGACACTCAAATATATATTTCATCACGGCCGGATGAAAACGCTAAATTATCCAAATTGACAGAGTGTGTTAAAGATATAAAAGATTGGATGACGCGCAATTTTCTTTTATTGAATCCAGACAAGACAGAGGTACTACTTATCGGTTCAAAAAACCGCCCACAAAACCTCTCACAATACAACTTTAATTTAGAAGGGTGTCCTGTTACTTTATCCTCTACAGTAAAAGACCTGGGTGTTATACTTGACTGCAACCTGTCTTTTGAAAATCATATTTCATATGTTACAAGAACAGCCTTTTTCCACCTTAGAAACATTGCTAAGCTACGTAATATGCTATCAGTTTCTGACGCAGAAAAGCTAGTTCATGCATTCATGACCTCGAGACTAGATTACTGTAATGCTTTATTAGCTGGTTGTCCTGCATCCTCAATAAACAAGCTACAGTTAGTCCAAAATGCAGCCGCTAGAGTTCTTACTAGATCAAGAAAATATGATCATATAACACCGATTTTATTATCACTGCATTGGTTACCTATAAAGTCCCGTATTAATTACAAGGTATTGCTACTGACTTATAAAGCCCTAAACGGCTTAGCTCCAGTCTGAAATGTTAATTGTATGAAATGAGATACTAGTAACACTTTCGTGGATATTCTGTATCATAACAAGCAAAGTGTCTCAACTGAAAAAAAAACTCTTTAGTGGACACACGCCCTTAGGCATGTTAATAAACCAAAAAAATGGTTTTAAGTCAGTTATTTATATCTTTTGCTGTGGTGTGTCAGTAGGAAATATCAGTTTACATTTCCAAACATTATTTTTGCCATTAATTGTAATAATCCAGTGAGATTTGTGTATGCACAAGGAGTCTGACAACAGCCGGTATGTCTGATCTCACCATCATCGAGTCCGTCTGTGATTACATGAAGAAACACTAAATCCAGAAGAACTGCGGGAATGTCTCCAAGATGCTTGAAGAAACCTTCCTGCAAGAATAAAAGTCCCACCTTCTTTCTTTGCGTATACATTTGGGCGGTGTAATGAACCTCTGCCCCCACACACTGACGTAGATTTGTGGGAGCGTGTTTAAATTAAGTGTTTTAGGAAGGCGTGGCTGAGCCTTAACTGTTATAAAGAATATCTCTTTAGGTTTGACACTTTGAGCTTTGTAACTCTGCAGATCTTATACTTGCACTAACAGCTACATAACACACTAAAGAAAAAGGAAAACAAGAAATCGCATCATATGACCCCTTTAATAATGCAACAACGACTCTTACGTCGCATCTAGTGCGCCACTGCTTGATGCACAATGGGTGAACTGTTCATGTAATGTTGTTATGTATTATGAAATGTACACATGAAAAGACAATTAGTGCACTTATGCTGTAGTTACACCCAATTTGAGTCATGCAAGTGTTCTAAGTAATATTTGTCTTTTTTTCCAACAGGCAGAAGCTCCAAACCCTGCCCTCATACCTGAGAGTGATGCTGTGGGTGTTACTGTTGCTCTGATCACATGCACATACAGAGGACAGGAGTTCATACGCATCGGCTACTATGTTAACAATGAGTATACGGACACGGAGCTTCGTGAGAACCCGCCCATTAAACCTAACTATGGACAGGTGAGAGATTCGTTTCTTACAGACCCTGTGAAATTAAAACTGCAGTCTCGCAGCTTTCAGTCCATGTGTGTTCTATATCTGTCTATAGGAAATGTAGTTTTCTCTTTTGGAGAAACAAATTGAGAAAAATATTGTTGACTCATCTTGCACTCACATGTTTAATAAAAATTGTTTTCCAATGAAATGCTCTCTAGAATAACAATGTCCTCCCCTTAAAGTCACCATAATGGACAGATATTTGTTTATGGTGTTGCAGTATGTATTTTAAATGATTCCTCTGTGCACATTCTTGTTTATTTTCATTCATGTGCCCTTGTAATTTAAGTAAGGTTCAATCCCTTTTCTCCAGCAACCTGTCACTGCATTCAGATCTGCCTCTGTTTAGTTTACAATGCCCACTTTTCTACGATCCTATCAACTCCTAATGGACAAAATGAAGTCCCATCCTTCTTTTTTATTTTGTTTGTTCAGCAGTTTCGCTTTGATATGCGTCACAAAAGGGAAGAAGAGTCCGTCTTGGACTAGCAATATCCAAGTAGCAAACCTTAATTTTAAGGCTGTCACTTTATTTTACTGTGAGCCCTTAAATATGTCCTGCCCCATCTTTTCTGTTTCATAGGAAGTATGTCACCACAGGAATGAACACCTGTACTAGTAAAGTTTCATTAGGGCTTTAATAGTTTTGTTAACAGCCACCTTTAGTGTTAATTGAATTTGTCATATACAACATACAACGATCAGACTTTAGTAATAGTTCAGGTACTAATAAAGTAAGAAGCAACAAAGTATTTCTAATATGAGGGTCTCCATAGCTAGCAGTGATTTGGAATTTCAATCAAACAAAATTGTCAAATAATAATAATTATTATTATTGTTGCTAAATACTCATTTTTCAAAAGAAATGCCTGAGCAATAGAGAAATAGTGATAGATTCCCTATATGTGTATGTGGGTTTGTGAGGTTGAATTCAAATAAAATGTTTACATTACTGTTTTTGAATAGAATATCTACTTCATAAAATATATATATACATATGAAAATATATGATTCAAACCATAAATGGAAATTGGTGTGTCCTTATATGGTCACCAGTGGAGTCTGGATGTCATCTAGTGGAAAAGTTTGGTAGTGCGCACAAACATTTTTACTGAAAATTCATTTTTTAGATATCAATCTAGAATTGGGCACAGAACTGTTCAGATGTTTGGCTTCCCCCCCCCCCCCCCTTTTTTATGTTTTTTTTTAACATCTTTTGTAAAATATTTTCACAAACTTCTATAAAAAATGAAATGTTACTTATATATATATATATATATACACACACACACACTTCTACAATAATCTGCCAAGTGTCCCCTTTAAAAAGACACCAAACGTATCTCTGTGCTCCGAAATATTCAAGATTTATAACAAATTATATTTGGAAAATGTTCAGGTCTATGCTCAAAAAGCGGGACAGATAGTTAACGGGTTAAACTACTTTTTATTTTCACAAACTTTGAAAGTAAAGAATTGTTAAACTCAGCAAGAGACTGGCGCTTCAGGACTAGAGTTGAAGAGCTCTGACATACAACAAAGAAATGTTTTGTATTTTGGGTCTGCGCAGTTGCTTTTCAACAGCTCAAGATCATATAAAAATCCAAATGCAGATTTCACAACATATCAAACTTTGCATGCATGTTCAGGACCCTAAATGAGAAGGTCACAACATTTCAAGAAAAACAACATAGGTTTGATAGTATTTCAGACAGCTTGGAAAAAGAAATATAGCTCATTTTTATCTGTGTCTGACACAATATTTTTCAGTACTGAAATAAGTTAGTAAAAAACTTTTACACAGGTTAGTAAAAAACCAACATAACAAAATATAACCTGAAAAGTTATTATATTTGGGGCTGTGCATTAACCCAAAAACGTAATAAAAATGTGTGAATATGTCAAAACACATCACCGTCAGCGTGTTGAAACTTTGCATGCATGTTTGAGAGAGTCACGATGTCAAGGGGAAAAAAACAGGCATTTCAGTCAACTCCAAATGAAATGAGTGCCTTTCTTCGTGTGCTTTTCTCACAGCTCCAGAGGAACATTCTGGCTTCCAATCCTCGTGTAACCAGATTTCACATCAACTGGGAGGGATGTGCTGAGAAAATGGAGGATTCGGAGAACGTGGACCCCGCACCTAACACCATGCTGCCGCCGTCCTGCACCCCGGGAAAAGCACCTCCGCTGGGACTGGTGCCAGACAACTCCATGGACTGTTTGTAGTGACGCAGGCTCCTGTGAATAATCCTCACATCTCAAGGCTCATCCATGAGCTCAGGTCAATCTGGACACTGTGGAGGAGAGGCGGGAAAAAACACATCAGAGGGGGTTATCTCATTTTGTTACAGTTGTCACGCCTGATTGAAACAAATCAGTGGTGTGACTGTGCACAATATCCTCCAGTACGCAATAAACATATTTGCTTTTCAGTTTGAAACCTTGAATGGAGAGCTGGTGAGTCATGTATCTGAGACATGATTTAGGTATTAGGATGTGCTGCATCTAATGCCGTCTGATCCAAACCCGATCCATTCTCAAACCGAAAGGCGATGGAAGATCAACTCAGTAGATAAGATGTCAGACGCATAATTCATTAACAGACACAATCAGCAATACTTGTGTGAAAGGTTGCAGCTACTCTGGATTAAATTTTTGTGGGTGGGACTGTATTATATTGTGTATAAATATATATTTCTGTCTTTTTGTATGCCAGTTCTCCTTGAAATAAATGTTTTGATACGTGACCATGCTCATTGAGGCCGTTTTACTTTAATCTGTGCTGTGCACAGAGTGGATGCAGCTGTGCAGTCTTTTCATTCATAAAAACGCTGTTGTGTTGCATTATGCAGGAGTGACAGAAGCTTGCTTGTTGTTGCTTGGCAACATGGACTATTGCAGCATCTGTGACAAGACCTCAGAGTTTGGGGATGCACCGATATGTACATTTTGGTCAATACCGAAAACCGATAATTCTTTATATTTGAATGCCGATAACCGATATATTGACCGATAAATCGAAATCCCATTTATATATATATATATATATATATATATATATATATATATATATATATATATATAATTTTTGAGAGCCTGAATACAAAAACAAGTCTCACCATTAAAAGCCATGTCCCAAGCACACGGTTATAATGTTCTCATAATTTTATGTAGTTTGTAGGACTGTAGACGCTTAACTGCACCTTTTTGAAGTGATTTCAATCATATTTCAAGCTATTTAAAACCATCATGGCGAACATTGTGTATTGCAATGAAATAATGAAGGAAATACATTATTTATCGGCCAAAATTTATTATCGGGCGATAACATAAAAAATTTGCATATATCGGCCGATACCGATAATATGGTGGCCGATATATCGTGCATCCCTACAGTCAAAGTATCATCATTTTTTTCATCGGTGTTCAATAACATCAGTGTCCCCTTATGGGTTTACTGCTTTATTTTATTGCATAGCATTATTAATGCAGTTGCTATGCACAGTAAAGCACGCACAGGTTCCCATCTCTTGCAAGGCGACTCCCTTCATTGCAACCGATCGCGCAAATGTGTTGCCGAAATGCAATCCCTGCGTAAATGACCTCGGTGTGGTTGTTTTGCAGAAGACAGACCTCGTTTTAATATTCCATAGACGTAGGGTGTTCGCGCGTGCTTCAAATTCTGACCAACTTTCTAAAAATAGACCGCCTTGACGTCAGACAGCCTATCACGGATTAGTCTAGCGGGAGGGGTCTGCGCGGCCATTTCGCTAACAAACACAACCGCAGAGGATCATCAAAGGATTGTGAATGAAACCGAATCCGTACTGAGAGGGCAAAATACCGCAGCCGCTTACAAAGACGAAAAGCGAACAGAGAAACTTGTGTTATTAGAATGAAAATAGATGACGTTATTTGTCAGTTTGCGGGGGTGGGATAAAGTTCTACAGATAGATATCGGTTGGCCAATCATCGCTCTCCCTGCGCTGGATTGATGACCTCTGGTCCAATCAGCTTCTGACTCTGCTAGCGCGTCATAAGCATAGCGGCCAATAGGCATCGCGTTGGGGCGGGTGTCATTGAAGCAGGAGTTCCCTCTAGCTGTGGATAGAGGATTAATGGAGGGGGTCTGACTGTCGAATTATGCGAACTACATAGTGCACAAGACCGAATTGCTTTATCAACATAAACAAGCAAACGTTCACGCTACCGAAAAGGTACGGAGAAGTGGGCGTGCTGCGACAGGAATCGCGCACGGACGGTGAAAACAAGGGCTTGTGTCGCTCAAGTCGAGGGCCTCGCTGAGGGTTAGCAGAGCGAGGAAAGAGGATCGAGTGAAGGAGAAGAAGACGGGCTCTTAGTAGTATTTCAAAGGACTGGACCCGAAACAGGAGAACCGAGAGACCTTACCGAACCCGAAGCACAGCAATCGGACTGCTAATTACTGTTAGCTAGCTAGCGCTCGCTCGCTAGCTAGCTAACCAACTAACAAGCCACTATCAACCTCCAGACTTTATGTGATCTGACAGCATACTGTGATCCAGTGAGTTATGACTAGACATAGCTAGTGCAACGGAAGCAGAAATCGTATGATCATAAAGGGGACGGAGTCTGAAGACAGTTGGCGTAAAGAAAAGTCGATTTAGATCTGTTATACCTGGCCTGCAATCATGGGCAACGCGCCCACCGCCAAGAACAAGGGCAATGAGATGGAGAGCGGTAAGTGTGTGTGTGTGTGTGTGTGTGTGTGTGTGTGTGTGTGTGTGTGTGTTTACTTGAATCAGTCGCACTCGTGTTGTGTTTCAAAGCATAGTGTTTCTGGGCCCATCTTTTCCATTCATTTCCATTGAATGAATGACTGACATGATCTGACTGACATCATGGTTAAAGGGATAGTTCACCCATAAATGACCAATCTGTCCTCATGTTTTGTTACTTTCTTCTATTGGTCACAAAATGAGAGTTGCATTCACTTTCAAAGTATCAAAAAAAGAAGAAGATACAATTAAAGTCAGTTGTTATTGTGACCGAGGCTGTCAGTTCATAATAACATATCTTCGGGTTGAGAGCAACGTGATGGTTAATAAATTACAGTATGTTTTCGGCCACACTTTATAATAGGTGTCTTTAACTACTGTGTGCCTACATAAAAATGTTACTTATTGTGTTGGATGTTGTATTGCAAACACTTGTGTTGCTATTGAAGTGGGATATGGGTATGGTTAAGGTTAGGGACAGGTTTGGTGGAATGGGTAAGGTAAGCTGCAATTACATGCAGGTATTTTTAAAATATAAGTACAATGTAAAAACATGTAAACAATGTAAAAAATATACATATTCCCCATGTAAACTTTGACCAATTTTCCATTAAAGTCATGAAACAGATGTTACGATAGTCTATTCTTCCCCTAGTGAAATGGCTTCTCGAACAAGAATAAATGTGGGGCGGGGCTTGATTTTGTCCATTTTGAATTGATTAGATGGTTGTAGTTTGCTATTGGTTGATCTGATGTGAGTGACAGGTTGATCCCGCCCTCACGCCAGTAAACACATCATCAGAGAAGAGAAGTCGCTGCAATAGGGAGAAGATGTTATTTTGATTAAAGATTACAAGGAAATTAATAAAATAAAAAAATAATGTGCACAGATAAGTTATAATAAATATGGCAATGTTTCATAAAAAACAAGAATTGTTCATTTTGACTGTTAGCTAGGATCCTATGTGATCTAATAAAGTCACTTTCACTGACTGCTTTGAGATGTTACAGTTAAGTGTGATTGTCAAACCCGGCTTGTCCTTGATTATGACACGGAGAGTGTCTCTAAAAAATCAAACAAATGACAAAACACTGTCTATTTTTCACATTAAGATTGTGCACTTCCTTTGCAACTAGTCATAACCATTTAATAACTTCTTTATAAACATCACTACCTTTGGATTTATCTGTGCTAGTGGTTATTATAGTGCTCTAAATTTTCACTCAGTTTAGTATTACGCTTGATACTGCAGAAATATAATAATGGAGTTACATTTTCTGCCTGAGAAATGGCTTGTAAGACTGAATCTAGGGAAGTGTTTTCAAGGATTCTTTGTGTAAACACTTGAGATTGTCAGGAAGTTTTGGTGAATCTCTCCAGCCAGCCTCTTGTAGTAATGTTTCACAAGTCAAGAACCTTTTAGGACACGTTTGTTGGTTGCAATGCTTGGCAAACGCTATATTATGCTATATGTCTAGAAAAGTTAAAGCTGTAGGTTTATTTATTTAGTTCGCCCAAAGAATTACAGTTTTGCCACAATTTACTCACCCTCATATTATTCCAAACCTGTTTCTTCCGTTGAACGCAACAAAAGATATTTTAAAGTATATCCAAGCTGCACTTTTCCATACAATGAAATGAAATGGAGACTAGGGTTGTTGATCTCAATAAATGTCAAAAAGCAACATTAATCTAGTCCATAAGATTTGTGGCTTCTTTATTCACTGATAATCTTCCCTTCTGTCACAGATCTCATTTCTCATTTCACATGGGCTTGTCTTCAAATATACCACATGAAGACACTGTGCATTATGCCAAGCACTGTTGGTTTTACGTGTCGCATTATGGCGCCAAGCCTGAATATTTTGGAAATGTGTTATGAACTGTGGAAGAAGGAAAGATTTTGTGCTAATAATCTCTTAAATTTCTGTCTGTTTATCATATAAAGCTACGCTATGGCTTCAAAATACTTGGACTATTGCACATTTGATTGTGCTTTTATGGATGCATCTTTCACTGTATTGAAAACATAGGCTTGAAATGTTTTTTTTGTGTGTGTGTGTGTGTGTGTGTGTCTGTGTGTCTGTGTGTCTGTGTGTCTGTGTGTCTGTGTGTGTGTGTGTGTGTGTGTGTGTGTGTGTGTGTGTGTGTGTGTGTGTGTGTGTGTTCCACAAAAGACACAAGTTAAACCGTTTCAAAACACACTGAGACGAGTTTATGCTAACTGGTCTTTTTTCTTAATCTTTACAAGAAGGTCATGTTGGTGCTGTTCTTTGATAAAGTATCGTGAATGGAAATCAGATATGCAAGAAGATTTTGTATATGGTTTACCTAAATTGTATGTCCTATTTATAGAGAGCAATAGCTGTAAAGGTGCGGTCACATTAGCAACATATTTCTTGTGCAAATGGACTTATTGTCAATAATGTAGAGATGTATGAAGCACTACTCGCACAGAAGTCAATTTCAAACCAAGAAGCTTTCTGTTGGTCAATGCGGCAAATTCGTAAAACTCCCCGATTGCATGTGTTCTTATTAGAGTGGTATTAAAACCCGATACAGGTCGGATGTTTTGCAATGCAACCTCAGTCTGAACAGTCATAATCGAACTCATGCGACATGCACTCTAGAGCAACATTCGTCACAATTCTGCACTCATGGGAGTCACTTCAAAGATTTTACATATCCGAAGTTATCAAGACAGTTGCGAAAGACAGTTAGTGAAGGACAGTAGTGTGAGTAGTATTACAGTGACAAGTACAAGCAAAACACGAGCACTCGTATCATAAAGTAATAAGCCCCTTGAAGCCGTGTTTTACAGTGGATTTAGACCAGCTAAGGGGCGTTGTTAGCTACGACGCAGAACAGCGCTAAGCTAACCCTCTTAGCTGTTCTAAATCCACTGTAAAACACGGCTTCAAGGGGCTTATTGCTTTTATAAAACGGTTATTCCATGAAAATATTCATTTTAATATTTATTATATTCATAAAATAAACACCAGCAACAAAAAAAATAACGGTATAACACATTTATTCCTCCGCCAAGCAAAGTAGTTCCAAAGAGGTTGCTAAGCAACACATGCAGCAACAAAGAATCACAAACGGCAGTTGCCGATGGATGGATGGATGGATGGATGGATGGATGGATGGATGGATGGATGGATGGATGGATGGATGGATGGATGGATGTAATGTGGTCACAGGTGTATGTTGAGTAATTTACAACGGCTTCGAACGCGGCTCAACCAATCAGAATCAAGGACTGGAACTATCCGTTTTATAATAAATGTTTAAGAACTCTGCTCAGTTTTTCGCATTCCTCGTCTTTGTTTTATTTTGCCTGCGCATAAATTTGCTGCCCTCCGCAGCAGATCACACTATAAATAAAAGCGTAACCACTTACTTTCATGTAATCCGTGTTTACTTCCGTATGACGGTGAGCTGTGTGACGTCTTTTTATCGTTCTTTTGCGCATGCGGGTCAGTTCAGGACCTTGATCTGTTCGCACTGGAATCTGATATTGGCCACGTTTAAAACAACAATGTGAGCAGCTGTACAGAAAATAAATCGGAGCAATAAATCAGAATTGAGCAGTGAGGCTAGCAGTGTATCTCTTGGAACTTGGTGTTAGTTTATTTGGCAGTTGAAACAATGATTAAACTATAATAAAGTCCCAGGCTGTGCTCTTCTTGATTATCAGTTGAATCCATCCCTCAATAAATTGAAATTATCTCGAAGTCGATTAGCCTAATGTCCTCGCCCATTTTAACTTTAACATAGCGTGGCAATGATTGCAGATCATCCTAAATGGAGGCTTGTTCCAGGAACAGCTGAGGAAAGGGGCCCTAATTCGGCAGCCGCACTGGATTTCATGAGAAAGGAATCTCTGACCCCTAAGGGTCAAACCAGCAACAATTGTTTGTATGAGGGGGATGTGAGTGAAGAGGACCCGAAACATAAACACAGGCCTGCCACGAGTCTTCAGAGAGCACTTGGGAACCGATGCGAGGAGGAGGTCTGGGCTGGTGAAGTCGTGGAGGCGGGGTCATATGATGCAGTCTGTGTGATCTAGCCAGCCTGGAGTGTTGATGCTGAACAGTCTCTTGAACATCATGTGATGACCACTGTCATGAACAAGACCACTTTGTGTGTGGCCTTCAGTCTGCATCTTCAGGCGATGTAATCTCTTTGCTTTCTGTCTTTTTCTTGTTGGAAAACTTGTTGGAAATGAGATGTCTCCAAGATATTTCTTTATTTTATAAGTGCTTTTTGCCCGATAGGGATGGGTGGTATGATTATATTTGTCTGCACTGTGACAGTAGACCTGTGTTACCTGGTAGAGGATTTGCTGTGTAGTTTACCCCGGTACTGACAACATATCAAGCAAGTCTTTGACTTATTTACATGTGAGAATAATAGGGGTAACATAAAGTAATCCGAAAATACACTGTTACGCGAGGAATTACTTGAGGGGTATTTGTTGGATGTAACAGTTTAGTTGTTTATGGCTGTTGAATAACGTTGCAATTTGCAGCATCAATGTAAAATTCCTTTGATGTCACAAGTCACATGTTCAATTGGCTTTGAACCCGATTCATCCAATCAGAATTTATGCTGAATTTTCTGTTTTATTATGATATTAGTTTTGCCTCTTTTATTAGGCCTATATTAGTTTGCCTCTGTTTTCTCTTATGCTGATTTAATATTCTATGAATAATCGCTTGAATTGAATTCACTGTAGGCATTATCTGCTTAGTGTTTTCATAGAACAATGTGAAGCTCTATAAAGAAGAACGTTATTGAAGTGTAATTTGGTGGTTTAGTGGGATATGCTATACACTTCATCTAAAACTATATAAAAAAAACAGCTTTTATGACCTGTATAATTATTGTGCATGCAGCTTTTATGAACTCCTATTAATTATGAGTACTTTTATGATGAATTTTTCATGGTGCCCTGAACTGCAAAAAAAAGAAAAGAAAAGTGGATTCAAAATGGTGACAAACTTAAAACAATCGATGTTCAGTTACAGCACCTAAAATCTGTACTTCATACATTAAAGGAATGGTTTACCCCAAAAAATAAAAAAAATCATAATTTTCTCACATCTTCTGTGGAGCTCAAAGGGAATTTTTTCTCCTCTTCAAAGAAAGTGAAGGTTGAATATGCTAAACGTAGCCTAAATGATAATTTCGACCTGTTCATCACATGTGTGGAAAAGAGCAGCGTGAAGATCCTTCAAAATGTCTTCTTTACAATGGCTGCCGTGCGGTATGTCCGTTAAGCCCATGAGGCCGTAGGGTGTCCCATTTGTCATTTTAGGCTTCAGTAGGGTGCTTGCAAGGGCCCCCTTTGTGGTCGATGTGTGCCCTTAATGCGCACTTTTGCTGAGGCCACACTGGTGCGAGCTCCGCTGCAGACTTCTTCCCGACAGTCAAAGCGCCGTTACGTCACGTTACGTGCGGACTCGTAGGAAGACAGCGGGTGTTTAGGGTGCCATTTGGGATGGGGCCAATGACTTTATTATATATATATATATATATATATATATATATATATATATATATATATATAATTATTATTTATTATTTTTTTTTTTTTCAGTGAACTATTCATATTCTTTTTAAATCTAAAGTTTGATGTCGGAAAAAAGGTCAAGTGCATGTTATTGGTCTACTGCACAGTAGGGATGGGCATAATTAATCGACGATCGATAATCGATCGTTAAGAATTTCGTCGATCACGTTTATTTGTTATCGATTAATCTAATGCAGGTTTGTTGCGTAGTGTGAGTCTTGAAGCAATGGAATTGATTTTAGCGCGGAGGTAGTGCATCCCGGCAACGTCAGTCCCCTCAGAGCGGGTGTTTTCAGCGGCTGACTGGCTGTCACCAGGTTGCGGTCGCATCTGATCCCAGATCATGTCAACATGCTTATCTTTCTCAACAGAAATCAGTGGACTGGTGCAGAAGTTCTATGGGAATTTCATGCGTTTTCTCAGATCGGATAGCTATCTGATTTATCAAAACGATTCCATTTACACCCGGTCATATAAATGTGTTTTTGCAAAACGGATATAAATCCGATCTTGAATTCCCGCGCTACATATTTAAATTGTTGCACGTCCGAAAGCAACTGATATGAGCTGCATTTTATTGATCATCAGCGAAAATTTCTAAATCAAAGACTGCAACAATATTGCGGCAACAGCCCTGGTAAGATCATTTCGGTTCTTTACTTTTAATGAAGATGATTGTGTTTTGATGAATGACTTTCACTTTGATTTGCGATAGTTTGCACGTTGGCTTGAATAGATGCTCATCTGTGGTGACGCGTGTTCCAGTAACGCCGTCATATCTGGCTATAACATGACATATAGCCTAGGCCTATAAAACGCTCTCACATGTTTATTTCTTAGCATTTTTGGGATAAGTCAAATTTACATATGTAGTTTCAACAACCAGATGCATTTACTCTTGTCCAGTTTCGTCTGGAATGCGTCTCAGATCTCCTCCTGAAGTGGTTTGAGCGATCGGGTTTAAATCCTCCTCGAATGCGTTTCGGAGGGCATTTACATTTGGTCTTTTCACGATCGGATAGTTATCCGATCACAGAAAACGGATGAAGTGGCCATGGGTCTCTGTTTAAGAACGCCGGCTCGCTGTTCCGCTGTTTTAGAGCACTGCAGGGCATCTTCAAGTCTAACGTTACCGAACGTGCAGTTTCACTGCCACAAGTTGATCTTCTTGTAATAAAGATCTCATCGAGGACAAACAAACTGTATTTTTGTATTTTCATTGCATTTTTAATTTATAAAAAGTTGAAGAAATAATGAATTTCAATATAAAAATATTAATGATTAATCGATAGTCGATCGTTAATTCTCCCGACGATCGACTAAGAAAATTTAATCGAATGCCCATCCCTACTACACAGTATACAATTTATCTGCGATATATTTGATGCACAGTTTCATCCAAAGTCAAAGAACCTCTCGAGCCTAGCATGCAGCAGGCATAGTTGGTGTCGTCGGTGAAACAGATATGTGTGAAATGGATCTCAGTGGCATGCTGCTGCTAGAATCTATGTGTGAAGAGTGGATTTCTATTTGCATGTGACTGCATGTCATTTGAATATGCTTGATACATTCAGTTGCAAAAATGGAGTGGGTTTTTTTTTCTTTTCGCGGTGGGCTTTTGCACCCCCTCCCCTGGTTGGAATGGGGGACTTTGTTCACGGCGTGCTTCACATCCCTGTCTGCCCCATCGCCGGTGGACTGCCCTGATCCGCAGAGACAGGTGCTGGCTGCCATCCGGGGCCATGAGCCGGGGAGGTCCATATTTTACCGTCTGGACGGACAATAGAGGACGACATGGCAGACAACGCTGTGGATCAGATCAAAGCACAACAGTAAGGGTTAACGCCAAGGTGGGCTGTGGTGGAAACAGAAGTCCCTGACTGTTCAAGGAAGCCCACGGGAGGAAACGGGGTGTGCGAGCCCGGCACAGGAAGGCAAGGAAACGGAGAAGGTTCAGCCCTGCCTGCCTGCCTGCCTGCCCTGAGTCCCGAATCAGAGAGGTCAAGACAGAAGAGTCTCGTACAAGTAGGGACACTGACTTCTATTTTGTAAAAAGAGTTTTGAAACGCAGCTGTATAAAGTCGGATGCCTCTGCGCCACGCTTACTTTCACGGCTGTCTACAATGTCAGTGCTGCAGAGGTTGGCAGAGAGGCTGTTCCAGCGAGCCGGTCCCTGTCTCGGAGACTCTAGCGGTGGGGAGGGCGGCTACTACCAGTCCCAGGAGGAGTCAGAGGCCTCTTGCTGGAGTGAGTGACTGACCTGAGGCATTATGTTGGTTTAGGCTGCTGGCACAGTGAGGGTTTGGATATAGCTGTGGAAGGTGGGGCTTGGCAAAGGGGCGGAGAATCCTGCACGTCTAAAGGTCTTAACTCCCCGTCTGAAGTGCTGACCTGACTGTGTGTGTGTGTAAGATTAACTGATGATCGTTTAAAATGTCTCACATTTGATTATGGATAGTGTTAGACTGGTGTATCGACCAGGCTATTTGAGATCAATTGAGGATAAACGGTTTCTTTTTACATTTAAGTAAGTGTTGTTTAAAATAAGGCCAACAGTTCATTTCAGAAAATTGCTTTCATAACCGTTATATAATGAATGTGTTATTTTTCCGATTACCCTTATCTCTGGATGTTAATATTACCCTTTGAAAACCCATATTGACTTATAGATGTTTTTCATAATGGGATGTTGTAAACTTAAGTCGTGGGTGATATGGAGATTGAGTTTAAATTAGCACCTCTCTGTGTGCTTGGTGGATTGATGTGGGACTGCCGACATGCACATTCTGGGTACAAAGCCCTTTTTTATTCCTCTCCTAATGTTTGTGCTGTTGCCTGGAGTTGGCTGCGTCATACAGGAGTTCCAGGGAAGCTGGCTGTCTGTCTCCTGGAAACCTGTCAGTGTATCCCGCTTTGTTGGGGTCCCAGTGTTCTCCTGTTCGTTCCTGCCAGTCCGAATTATGAACTAGGTCTGCACGATTTGGGGAAAATGTCATATTGCGATTATGGTTTCATGAGTACACTTGCTTGGTTCTCAAGTAAAATGCACACACAGATTAGTGATAATGCTGAAATGTGTAGCTTATTTCTCAACTCAAACTAGCAACAACAACTAAATGCACAGTGTTTTCGAATTAAAATAATATTTTCTACAAAATTAAATAGACAACTTTGTATTGCTGCAAACTTATTGTCTCAATAGTACAATAGTATAAAATAAATGTCATATTTACCTGTGCCCTTACTGTCTAACAGGTAGGACAGAAATTGAACAAAGTTATCAATCAGTCTGCACTGCATAAATGATAAATTAAACTCCATTCTCTCACAACTCTCCACGTTCATCATGAGACTGCTCTTATGTTATGAAGATACTTGACAAAACCGACATTTTGGTATAATTGTGTGTGTTATTGTTCGTTCAAGCATGAAAGAGAACTGTATTCTGGCGTGCTGTCTGTGCGCACGATACTGGCGCACGTCTTTTTTTGTCAGGACATTCACAGGCAGCGCGTGATTGACAAAAATTAACAGATGCTGCGTTGATTGCGTACAATATTTGATCAATATTTAATCAATTTAACACGTTAACATTGACAGCCCAAATTTATTTATACCATAATAAATAGGCTAATGAAGCATTTTGCGTTGTATAATCGCATAGGCTTGACATCGCGATTGCGATGTGATTAATCATGCAGCACTATTATGAACTAATGCTAACAGCATTACCCGTTCATGCGATGATTACTTGGGGTGTAACTGTTCTCCACCCACGGTTCGGCATGCACTTGCACAACTGTTCATCTAAAATCTGACGACGCATCTATAATAATATGGTTTGATTTAATTATTACGTACTATTGTACATTTCTGTTGATGGATATGCATTCTGGCTTCCCAATATGTTACAACAGCGATGATCCAAAAAAAAAAAAAAAAAGTGGACAAAACAGTCACTCTTTGTAAACTTTGTTCATCAGGAGTGCCGTATGCTCTAATATGATTATAACCAGTCATTTACGCCGTCATCACCCAGGTGTTGATAGCGCGCAAGCTATCCGTGTTTAAACTCATTTAAGCCTTGCCTATTTAAACATTCAAGCGCAAGAAGACGTGAAAGAGCTCGCGCACCGTAAGAAGATTTGTGTGTGCACTCATCTTTAGCGCGCACACGGAGAGCCAGGACTCGTGCAAATATTGAGTTCTCATTTAAGTCTTGTGCTTGAACGGGCAAATTCACACACAAATTATGTCAACATGCCCGGTTTGGAGAGTATCCTAGCAAACATAGTATGTTATGTCTTAAGTGAACGTAAACAGTTGAGAAAGACAACGCATGTGTATCAGTGTGCTGGATCTGTGTGTTGTTCTTAAAGTGACAGCAGCCTAATATTCCTGCTGACTGTGTTTTGAATGTTAATCAAATAACAAAAGACAAGGAAATCACTCACTGCTCTTGACGATAGCTTTTGTAACTTTGATAATGATTCATCTTTTTCATTTATACAGTGAAGATTATATGCAGTGTTTGGTCCCGATCAGACAGAACACTTTTTTTTGCAGTGAGAGACGCCTTTTTAAAAATAGTTTTCTATTGGTTGTTAGCGTTTTGCGCGCTGTTTATGCACCCCGGGCGCCTCACGTTTTAGCCGCCTGCTACACCTCGCATTTTTGTAGGTGCTTTCTGAGCGGCTTTAGTTGAAAAGAAAAGAAAAATCAACTCTGAGCAGAAAAGCGACTGATGTCATTCGTGTTTTTTTTTTTTTTTTCATTGTCCAATCAAATTAATGGAGAGGTGGTCCTTCCGTTGTGATGACGGAAGTTTAGGTGTTTGTTCATACCTCACCCTTGATTAAGGTCAGAGCAAGTGCTCTTTGCTTGTCCGTTTTTTTTAAGTTTCTGCTAAAATTAGTTTACTTAACAGCAAACCAAAGATTCTAGAGCGCTCGCGCTATAATTCGTTATTAGAGTGACAGGACAGCTGATTCGGTGGTTGCCTAGCAACATACAAACACCACAGCGCACTGCTCTTTTCTAAATTAGAAAAAGTAAACCGAAAAAGTCAATGAAAAGCACTGTTTATTTTATTTGTATCTTTGCTCCATTTTATTTATTTGTGCTGTTGCTTGTAGTTTGATTATTTGTTCTTATTTTCTTTATTTTTACTTGGCAGTAGTCCAAAACCGTGACCCTAAAACAGTGATAAAAACCGAACCTTGAGCAGTTTGAACCGTTACACTCCTAGCACTTACCCACTCTCAAATGACTGTTAGGTGAGACTTTTTGAAAGTCTGCTGATTGCACTACAAGCACTTGATTTGTGGTTTGACATGTTTAACAGGTGAAGTCTTCATAGCTTCTGTTAAATCAGTCATTTTTTTTGGTCAACATGGACGTTTACTTAAAATACCTCCTACCTTTACTAACTTTGTATCCACAGAGTCAGCCTGTGGGAGCATGCCAAGTATCTGAGAGCTGAAAAGAGATTATACCTATAGACTAGAGCAGCACCTATAGTCTTGAGAAATGAGGTCATGTAAGAGACTTACCAAAGGTGTCACTGTCCCTTGAGTCTCCACCTGGTCAGGGTGGCTGGATCTGGCTCAGTCTTTAAATCCATCTGTCCCTGACTCTTCCTGTGCCTCTGCCTCACTCTCGCAGTGCCACTGCATTTAGAGTCTGAAATGCCAGGCCTGAGGCTACATGGTCTGCAAATGGGTGCTGTTCTCATATGAGTGTGTGTTTTTGTGGACCAGCGGCACTCCTGCAGTCGATGCACCACTAGCCGACCCCCCTTTGGTATGCGTCAGAGCAAGCAACAGCAGCCGAGGGCCACACTGATTGATCTGACTAATCAATTGTGGACTCTGTCCACTAGAGGACAATGCCAATGTTTGAGGGACCCAACGGGATGCACTTTATGCCATACCCTTCACGTCCACTTTATTTCTCCACACGCTGGAGAAATAATAATAGTCTACCATTCCTTTGCTTCTTTAAGTTGATGGGAACTGCCACACTATCTGTTTATTGTCCATGCAACTCATTAGATGCAACATTGCTGTTATAGGTTTGTCCCTCCCCTTAGCGACCAGGTCCCTATTTGGATCAATCTGGTGCGTGCGTTTGTGTATGCGCTTGCATTTTAGGAGTGTGTGTTCCACTTGAGGGTGAGTGGAATGGCACTGTGTACAGAATAAATATTGATACAAACGAAGCATGAGGCCGATTGATTTACCAGGGTGATGTCCGCACGGAAAGCGAGGGCTTTAGTTCAGCATTCGGCGCTCGAGGAAGAGCAGGAGCAGCATACTGAATCATCAGCCGCAGTTGAAGACAAAAGCAGCGTTGAACACACACACACACACCTGTAGCTTTGAGCTAAAGTGGATGCGAGGGTCGGGTGTGCAGGGACCTCTTAGGAAGAGGCGTAGGGCTATGAGCCTGATGCTGTGAGGAAGAGGAGAAAGGAGGAACCGTCTCGGCAGGGCCCATGTGTGACCGAAAAAGCTCCAGAAGGCATGGTGGGAAGCGGGAATCTCGTTCTTCAGGAGAATCTCGTTCTTCAGGAGGATCGGTGGATGGGGGAGGAGGAGGAGGTGGTAGTGGTGGAGGAGTGGAGGGTCCCACGCTCCTAGTGGACGGTAAGGGCAAGGCTAACTTTGTGTGGGAATCGGTTATTTTCCTCCAGTAGTCATGGCACCCGTTTGTCAGGGAAGCCAGCACAAAGGCAAGGATCATATCCTGAGCCATTAATGGAATCGCAGCTGGGCTATTTATATCTGTGGTTGATGTAATTCTTTGATTTTTCTTTCGGGTTGTTTATGTGCTGTAGCTGTTGAGGCCTGACCTTTGTTTTGAATCTGTTTCAAGCACCTTTAGTTGTTTTATTGTGTGTTAGATCAACATCGAGTTTAGGTGAACTTTGGACGGCTGTCCTCTCCCCTGCCTCTCTATCTTCTACTGTAGTTCCTCTACAGATTATCTAAATGAAGTTGAAATATGACCCTGGAGTGTGTGCAGTCCCATCAACCACTGTGTTTGTGAGAAAGAAAACTCCTGAATCCCTCTCAGAGATAATAAGGCAGGGGAATTGACGGGAAGTTGTGGGGCGAGGCTCTCGCTCTCTCTGGCTCTGGCTCTGCCTGGAGCATGTGGATCGAAGATAATGGCGGTAACCTCGCTTTATGCCATCTGACTCTTTCACCACTGAGAGAGATCGTTTAATGCCCCACCTTTGGATTTTAAAAGCATTGAAAAGCTTCATAAGGGTGTGACGCACAGGAATCTCACTGCGCTTCTTTGGACATCTCCTCTGGGCGCTGCAGTTGCAACAGTTGGATTTTCTCAGTGGCAGTGACAGCTTGCATTTCCCCAGAGAAAGCGCTGGTGGTGGGGAATGAGGAAGAGCCTGTAATCTTAGCGTTCCCACACAGCCCCATGAGAAGTGAGAAACATGCTCGAATGCTTCTGTGTAACTTCATTGGTGCACTTATCAGATTTCTGACTTGACTCTTTCTCGCTGTTTCTGAAGCAGAAATTATGATTCTGTGATAAAAAAAAAAATTCACATACATGCGAGAGATATATGAAGCGAGAAAAAGAGTCTGTAGATATCGATTTGGGCCTGAGCTCTTGTTCTGTCATGATGGGCTCAGGAAGTATTAGATAACATGAGCTCAGTCGATGTGGTTTTAACAACACTGGAAATTAGAACAGGCCTAACCACAGACAGGCAATGAAAGTGATTGCCACAGGCTCTGAACACACAACAAACATGATGAAAAACAGAAGTGGCCAATACGGGGACCAAAGTTTAGAAAGCCAATTTCTATATAATGGAGATGGTAGTGTAGAGATTTGCTCTGAAAGTTAAACCAATCTGGACATTTTCCACAAAGTCTGTCCACAGATATGCTGAATTTCACTGATTGTATACCTTAAATCAGCATTAAAACCTAATGAAAAGCATGCTTGAATGCCTATTTCTGAGTAAAAATGTAAACATTATTGGTATATTTGATAAACTGCTTATGTGTAAAGTACTTTAATACACTGTAATGAAGATCACTTTTGAGAATAATGGGAATCATTATCAGCACAGCTGGCTGAAATGCCACACGTTACTGTCATAAATAAGGGTAGACCAGCAACTCCGGACTTTAATGTGATTTCGAGGCTGTAAAAGGTTGATGTTGGCCGCCATACTGCTATGGTCACAGTTTTTACATGTCCTACTTGTGTTGACATTTTAACAGATTCAATAGGCAATGCCCCCTTTAGACATTTGCTTAGGACATAAGCATGTCCCTGAGTGCAGCATGGTGCATGTTGATCTGTTGTGTACATAATCTCACACCATTATTTTCCCCTTTCTCCTTGTACAGTTAAGGAGTTTCTCGCTAAAGCCAAAGAAGATTTCCTAAAGAAATGGGAGAACCCAGCACAGGTCAGTTAATCCCATTTTCTGCACTGCACACAAACACTTTGTCAGCCAGTGAGCTAATGTGAGATGGTGTGCGCCTCCTTCTGGACACAAGGAGAACTGTCCAGCTGTTTGTTTGTCTTTTAAAGTCTTTAAAAGAGTGTGAGTTCACAACTTTTCTACTTGTACCCTGAGGAAAAGTTACATTTTGATGTAAGGTTTTCTGTATTTCATTACATTTCTGACAGTGATACCTTGAAATGTAGATCTTGTTAGTGAACATTCAAATGATATAACAAGTAAAATAATCACAGTCAGTTAAGTTTGACAACACAAGAACAGTCAGTGTTAAATTTGCCTTTGTACAAGCAAAATGTATTAACCTAAATTACCATATTTTCTTCTGTTTTCCTCTCGATGAACAGAATACTGCATCTCTGGACCATTTTGAGAGGTTGAAGACTCTGGGCACTGGCTCGTTTGGGCGAGTCATGCTAGTCAAGCACAAAGAATCAGGCCAGCATTTTGCCATGAAGATCCTTGACAAACAGAAGGTAAGACACTCTAACAGAAAACATCGCTAAAAGGTTTATTATGTGTGTGTTTACAGGTTTGGCTATACTTTTGAGGGCCAGATGTCCTCATAGTGAAATAATATGACCAGTGTTACCAGTAACGCGAGCTACGTAATCGGATTGCTTTTTCAAGTAACTAGTAACACATTACATTTAAATTTACAACAAAATATCTGAGTTACTTTTTCAAATAAGTAACGCAAGTTACTTTGTTTTCTCATTTACTGAATGACAGCTCTTCTGTTGAGAGAAATATTGGGAGTGAGTTATGTTGCGTTGTGTGAACATGATGGTTATTGTAGTTCTAGACTAAATATGAACAGGCGTTTACTTTTACATTTGCCAAAAATATAACTTTTTTGTGTTGTCTGAAGAAGTTAAACAAGCAAGCCCAGCCCAGGTGGGAAAAAGTAACGTAATGCATTACTTTCCATAAAAGTAACATAATTAGTTACTTTTTGAAGGGAGTAAAGCCATATTGTAATGCATTACTTTTAAAAGTACCTTTCACCAACACTAATTATGACAACTGATAATTTATTGGTCCTCACTAGTTAAAAAGCCTTATAAAGTGGCCAAAACATGTTTTTATTAAAATCTAGTGTTCTGCACAGGTTTCAGTGATGGGTGTGTTTAGGGCTTAGGGGTTGGTTTTGGCCATATATCAACATGATATAAAATCAATGGAAGTCTATGCAATGTCCTTACTAATATAGTGAAACAAGTGTGTGTGTGTGTGTGTTTGTTGAGCTCATTTTCTGGTGTCTTTCAGGTGGTGAAACTGAAACAGATCGAACACACACTGAATGAGAAACGCATCCTGCAGGCTGTCAGCTTCCCATTCCTGGTGCGATTGGAGCACTCGTTCAAGGTATTTGCTGTGCGTGCATGTGTGTGTGTTAGGACGGTTAGGATTTGGAGAAGCATGAGATAGACAGATAAAAAGTTTAAAATAATTACATTTCTAATAACTTTCAGTTTATCAAAGAATCTTGAAAGAAATCAAGGTTTCCACAAAAATAAGCAGCACAACTGTTTTCAACATTAAGGATAATCAGAAATGTTTCTACAGCAACAAATCATCATATTAGAACGATTTCTGAAGGAGCATGTGACACTGAAGACTGGAAAATCCAGCTTTGGATCAGAAATAAATTACATTTTACAATGTATTAAAATAGAAAACAATTATTTTAAATTGCAATAATATTTCACAATATTACAGTTTTTACTGAGTTTTTGATCAGCCTCGGTGAGTCAGAAATCTTTGTGTGTATCTAAATGATTTTGTACTCTTTTCTGTTGTGTTCTCTCCACTCAGGATAATACTAACCTGTATATGGTAATGGAGTATGTTCCTGGAGGAGAGATGTTCTCCCACTTACGCAGAATCGGCCGGTTCAGGTGAGTTTTTCTCCATGCATATCACACTAGCTGCATAATCTTACTCCATCCAACCGTTAATTTGGTTTATTACTACATACGTACTACTACTAATTACAACATATTGCTTTATTTTATTAAGCTACTGTTTGTACTGCTGTTTTTAGTGATGTACTACAACTGTACAATGGTATCTTTATGATGACACTCAAAGTTGCATCTTATTCAAAATACTACTGGATTATCTGTGAAGTTCAAAGATTTATTGGTCAAATGTGCAGTGCCGACGGTGAAATGTGTTGCTACATTTTGCAGTAAATCTTGCGTAACTACAGACTACATCGACCGAATCCACTGAGTCGCAGTGTCAGTCTCAGATGGTCAACGTCGAGGTCAACTTGTTAAACCTTTGAAATGTATTCAGAGTTTCTTTTTGGAGGCACTTTGTAGCAACTATACTTGAACTGATTCTCATACCTTCATTTTTTTGTTGGTACAACCTTCCTCAGAAACTGCTGCGCTGAATGATAGTTTTAAATATGTGATATTGGATATTTACGCCAGTCTGACTAAATTTCTCTGCCAGTAATAATTCCTATTAAACCCCTTAATCTATTCCCTGTTCTCTAACTTTTATTTCTTTGCTCTCAATGCCTGGTCATTTTGCTGTCCAAGATGCTTGCTGAGGATGGCAAAGATTGAATGCTGTTTTTGTTTTCGGACGTGAGTGTGATTTCGGTCGCGATTCTGGTTAAAGAGATGGAATGCGTGGAAAGGAATAGATGGCATGCGTTTATAAATAGTCTATGAAGTGTGAAAATTACAGAACATTGTCATAACAGATAATAAAGTAATTGCAGTCACATTACATTCAGTCTTATTTTAGGGGCTCTCCTACGTTTTCATTGAAACGGGCCTCTTCTCTTTTGCACAGAAGGTAGTTTTCATGACAAATTTATTCAAACTTACACAGTAAACAAGCTCCTCGATTAGTGTTTTATAGCTAACTAACAAACTGTGAACATTGGAGAACTTTCCTGTGGTAAATGCAACTTTAGGTGACATTGTTCGCAAGCTTGTTTTAATGACGTCTTTCTGCGGTTTAAATACTGATTGAGAGACTACATGAGACCAGATACATTTCAGTAAGTTGTACTGTATCTTTCAACATACCTTTTGATGTTCATGCATGTTTTTTCATGCTGTAACTTGTATTAAAGTTTATTGAACTGAGGCGCTAAAGCGATCTGTCACGTCTTCATTTAAGAGCGTCAAAACGCCATTTAATGTTCGGATTTCGTGATTAAAATGGACAGAATTTGAAAGCTGAGACTTTATCACAACTAACGAAGCGCAAAGCTCTTTGTGATTATTGGATAGGAAGTGCGATATGTTTGGTGTAGGGAAAACCGCAGACCTGGCAACCCTGGCTTGAACTATGGATGATTCATAGGGTCATAGGAGCCTGATTAAACGTCGCGGTTTTTAAACTCTTAAAGTCGTGTTAACTTGGATATAATCAGCTGATGATCTTTTTATCAGTGAAAATAATAAGTGTTTTAATAGTGAATAATAGCAGCCAATAGAGAAAATAATTGCATTTATCAGCTTACATCGGTTATTAGCTGATACATCGGTGCATTGCTACTACTATTATTATTATTATTATTATTATGTAATAACTTGTCACATTGAAAAACAGTCATTGTGACTGCAACACGCATGTGGATTCTTTTGCATACTGCCAATTTCTCTGGCTAATTATTATTATTAAAAAAAAATTTGTAAGCATCCATTAAAAAGCTTACAGTTAAAAGATCTTTCTTGATAGTTTTCTGTCTAAGTACATGGTTATCAACCAGGAAACATTGATGGTCAAAAGACGTAGATGGATTGTATATTATCCTCATATTGGAATCATTATGAGCACAAGTAATTGCTGCCTGACATGTTCGTTGTGTCTGCTGAATACATGGCGTTAACCAAGCACACAACGTATTGTATTATATTATAGCTGTATATTACTGTTATTTTTCAAAATGAACAAAAACAATGTGCAGTTCAGGTAATGACATATTTTAGGGTAGTTGACATGACGTGTCAAACAGTGGCAACGGTGTCCTGACACACTGCTTGCCCCGTTTCATCTGAAAACCATTCAAAATGATGTTTTTCTCATTCTTGAATAGTTACTATGCGTGCAGGTCCCATGACCTCTGTTTGTTTACGTTGTGTCTGTCTGTCTCTGTCCGGTGCAGTGAGCCTCATGCCCGATTCTACGCCGCCCAGATAGTTCTGACCTTTGAATACCTTCACTCGCTTGATCTTATCTACCGAGATCTGAAGCCTGAAAACCTGCTCATAGACCAGCAGGGATACATACAGGTATGTAATGAGACTGCAAACGTGTTTGAGACCACACAGGTTCTTTTTTAATGTCGGATTCTGTTCATATACAATTTTTATCGTCATTCTTCTTGCTTTTTTCTCAGGTAACAGATTTTGGTTTTGCTAAACGTGTAAAGGGCAGGACCTGGACACTGTGCGGCACGCCTGAGTACCTGGCGCCAGAAATCATCCTCAGTAAAGTTAGTAACAAAGCTGCTTTACTTGTTTCTCATAGGCTAGTCTATTCCAGCATAACCTTGCCTCCTCCTGCTCTCTCTGTCTCATAGGGTTATAATAAGGCAGTGGACTGGTGGGCTCTGGGAGTGCTGATCTACGAGATGGCTGCTGGTTACCCTCCGTTCTTTGCCGACCAGCCCATTCAGATCTACGAGAAGATTGTCTCTGGGAAGGTGAGCACAGAATATCAGGATTTCATTCACTCTGCGCTGCACATGCGTGTCAGTGTTGGTCATATAAACCAACTGTTTAAAATTGTTCCTTGAAATAAAGGTGAAGTAAAATGTGAATGTTTGATGAAAAACTTAAAGGGTTAGTTCACCCTAAAATGAAAGTTAAGCCATCATTTACTCACCCTAGTTTTGTTCTATTGTCGTATGCCCGTCTTTCTTTTCCGGACCACAAAAGGAGAATGTTTTACATACAATGGCAGTGAATAGCGATTAGCATCAAGCATATAAAAAAAAGACACAAAGGTATCACAGAATGATCCAATGCGACATGTGCTTTATATCATAAGTGTCTGGGGGTATGCGATAGGGTTTCATTAAAAACTAACCAAAATTTAAAGTATTATTTAAAGGGGTCATCAGATGCCCATTTTCCACAAGTTGGTATGATACTTTGATACTAAAAAATACTGAAATAAGTTTTAAAATTCCTAAATGAAAATAAAAACTAAAGCTGAAATAAAAATAAATTAAACCTAAGTAGTAATATTTTAAAAGAAAAAAATAATAATAAAAAGTTCATTTAAAATGAATAATAAAAAAAAAAAAACGTGTATATCCCTCCCAGGCCCAGTTGTCTGACCAAAAGATAAACCAATGAGTCCAAAATTCAAGAAAAACGATAAACTTTTTATTAAGATGAAGAAGATAAACATATAAGTTAAATTGAGTATTTCAAGAGGAACATTAACCAGTGGGTGTATAATCTTCAGGAAGACCCAAGGCTCAAAATAACAAAAAAAACGGTTAATAAACAAAATATCAAACTAACTTCCCTCGAAGTTTCCAAATCAAAATCCAGCAAATTACTCTAAATACACTAACAAAACATAACGAACGTGATTTCAAAGAAAAGGGCAGGTCAACCCTACAAAACACCGTAACTGAAAAGAAAAGACACAACAGAATCTAAATCATGTACACTAATGGTCTGACGGCTGGAGAGGAGACCGGAGAAGTCTTTTTGTTTGTTCATTTTAATAAAGCTTTTCACTTTCAGCCTGCTACAGCCCATAATGTGCAGCACAGGAACATCTTTTGGTCACCAAGACCGGCCCGGAATCTCAACCCCTCAACCTCAGAGAGTGGAAGGGATAGTTTTAAACCCACATCAATCAAAGGGGTGGAGCCATCCCGCAGCTGATCTGGGGATCCTGCTTATAACAAACAGCACAAAAATAACAATAACGGAGAATACAAACAATATACAGAATCAAAACATTTTATACGAAATTATTCCGTAACTATATATATTCAGATGCAAAAGCCTCTAAGTGCCATCTGAAATTTTCTTCTAGAATGATCATTTTTATCAAGCTTGTATATTTAAGTTCAGTAATTTCACTTAAATGACAACTAATAGGTAATTTTCATTGCCATTTAAGTGAAATTACTGAACATAAATATACAAGCTTGATCAAAATGATCATTCTAGAAGAAAATTTCAGATGGCACTTAGAGGCTTTTGCATCTGAACTCTTCGTATATATATGAACAGGCACAAAATCGTATGAACATGAATATATATGAACACGGATCAAAACCTTTCATCAAAGTTATACATGAATTTTAGAACAATACCCGTTCTTGTCTTAGGACAACTTTGATTAACTTCTTTGATCCACTTCAAATGTTGACTTGTGTGTGTGTGTGTGTGTGTGTGTGTGTATGTGTATGTATATATATATATACACACACACACACACACACACACACACACACACACACACACACACACACACACACACACACACACACACACACACACAAACTTTTAGGTCAGATTCAATTACTCGATTTGACAGCTTGAACTGTGTCATCTAGGTTTTTTGTCAACAGTTTCCATTTTATGGTTTGAGTGTGAGATATGCTGCGCTCTAAATTTAAGTAGTCAGTCGCTATCAGTTAATTAGGATTCGACAGATAAACTGACATGTTGCTTTGACTCGTTTATTAAATATCATCTGTGTCAATTGTGATAAGACTTTCTGGTGTTGCGTCATGAGTCCCAAGCACTGACGGTGTGTCTCGATCTTCCTGTAGGTCCGCTTCCCCTCGCATTTTAGCTCTGACCTGAAGGACCTGCTGAGGAACCTGCTGCAGGTAGATCTCACGAAGCGCTTCGGGAACCTCAAGAACGGCGTCAACGACATCAAGGGCCACAAATGGTTTGCAACCACCGACTGGATCGCAATCTACCAGAAGAAGGTACCTGAATCAGACTGGGTTCTTTCAATGTTCTCACCTTTACTCAATCTTTAAGTCACACTGGTGGTGGTTGAGGAGAGATCCCTAGCCTGGGTTTCCCCATGCTGCCTCGATTTTATTCACGCTGCTAGGCAGTCTGGATTCCATGGACCAGATTTTCGCCTCAGCGAGGGGACCAATCACAGAACGGGGAGCGAGCAGCAAGACGATGACGACGTCACCCCTAATAACGCTAACCTCTTGGATAAACTCTGATAAAAAATTTTTCTGATAAAAACATGTCTGTAGAGTGTCCATATATACCTTCTACCCTCATGTTTGTCTTGCACAAACGGCAATAGTCGCTGAACGCCATCGTGTACACATAAATCTCTGACCCATCGTCTTCCTCGTCGAATATCTGTCGCTCTACATACGTCATCTGGTATAATTGAAACGATTGGCTATGAGCTACGTGCAGGTGCATTTGATAGACATTCGTAGCGCCCAATAAACGGCTCTGGGCATTCGTAAACCACGCCTCAAATACGAGAAAATTAACATGTGGTTCCCAGACCACGTCTCAATGAGAAGAGGTCTGACCTTAGCCAGGCTAAAGCCCAATTTATACTTCTGCGTCGAACTGCCGCCGTAGCTACGTCGTAGGCTATGTGTAGCGCGCGTACCCTACGGCGTACCCTGAGGTGCACCTCTCCAAAAATGTAACAACGCGTCAATTCTACACGGACACAAGCGCGGTGATTGGTCTGCCAGAACCCCTCCCTCGGGGTTTCACATGCTCCCTAGGTGGGCGTCAACGCGGACAACGACACAGAAGTATAAATTAAAACCAACATGTTGCCTACGGCGTATAGGCTCCGGCGTAGGTCCGACGCAGAAGTATAATGAGGCCTTTAGAGATCACCTGATATGGTTGTAAAGCGCTTTGGGTGTACAGCAGCACCACTGGAACTGGGAATGATTTTAGTTCTAGGAATGCCTTTTGTGGGGACTGAATTAGCTCCTACTTTAGAGTAGGGTCTAACCCAGCACAATTGGAACAACCAGTGACGTAATTGTATGCTAGTTGGCTGAAACATGCAAAAATTGTTAAAGAGTTTCTAGCCTATATATTTACTCCACGAACATGTTAAACAGAGATAGATGGACCGACACCGAATTCCAGACACTTGTCAACCCTTTATGTTAAGGAGGAAATCCAATGTGACTGAAACAACCAAGCGAAGCATGATTATGTATTTCTGCTCAGCTAGCGACATTGGGCATCAATCACATGGCGAACGCTATACTTTTACTTTATACATAATACTTTTTTCGTTTACGGCTTAAGTCACATTTCAAAGTTCTAACTGCTGGTGTGTAGGGCTGTCTCAATTAAGACATTTGACTGCCGATTAATTGTCTGAAAAATAATTGTGATTAATTTCAATTAAAGGGATACTTCACCTCTGGGAAGATGAATGTGTATTTAAAATAGTTCATTTAAGTAGAAGAAATGTGGAGAAATTTTTGAATTTGGAGCTTTCTAGACTGAGAAAAGCCAGAAAATGTATTTTTGGCTTATGTGGATGAAAGACAACAACTCCCAGAATGCACTTGCTTCGCTGCCTTAGGAGGCCACGCCTACCGGTAAGAGTGCGCAGTTGAAAACAACAAAGCTAGCCTACGTGATGAGTTTGCGAGGGATTTAGAGATCGTTCAAAATGTCCGGGATTCGGCTTTTGCGTTCTACAGTCGCCATTCATCATGTTTACTGTGGCGAGCAGGACGAGGCTGACGGCCGCGGGAGAACGACGCGAGGCCGGTGGCTTCATTACTGAGACGCGCCGGGTCTCGCATCTCTCACGGAGGAGCGGGAATTTTCTTAGCAATGTTAAAACGCACATCAACCGATCACTTGTTTAGCGTTCATGTAAACACTACAGTCAGATTCACAGATCGGAATTAATTCAGTTAGATTGAAACGAGAGGTGTGCATGTAAACAATAGCCCCTTTCACACAGCGCACTGAACCCGGCAAATTGCCGGAACGCCTTCTGTGTGAACGCAAACACGACCTGGGATTGATGCCGGCATCGATGCCGGGTTGGGGACCTAGTAACATTGCCGTGTTCAGTCCCGGAACGCGCGCTTTGTGAACAAAAGCCGTAATAATGCCGTGTCGCAGTGATGACGCTGAAGCGCGGGATCGTTCGCCAGCTGTGAAGCGGTACGTAATGCGCAAGTTTATGATCGAATCAGAGAAATAAATGCACAAGCGTGGTTTCCCGAGAGAGAAATCGCAGCTCAAAAGCAAACTGAAGACGCTGCTGAGACATTACAAGTCACATCGATGTCACGAGTCTTTCCGGGACATACACGGGTTGTGTGTGAACGCACTCTCTGATTCCGGAAAATCACTGGCAGTGTGAATGAACCAAAATCAAACGAACCCGGGTCAAATCCCGGGTCACTTTATCCGTGTATTTTCCGGAATCTCTGTGTGAAAGGGGCTAATGAATGGCGACCGCAGAACGCAAAAGCCGAATCCCGGACATTTTTAACAGTCTCGCCCGCCGGACAAGTCCGGGAAAAGGAAGATGGTAACCCCTACTTACTCAGCTTTCTCCTATTATTCAGCTTTCTCCACAGAACAAGAGCATGCTAGCTTAGCTTCCAAAGAAAGACGGCTGATACTGTGTACATTCTGTGAGTGAGATCCCACCCTGTATGGGCGGGTTGAAAACATGCGGAACAACGCCATCTACTGGCTGTAGTCTTTAGCCTCTGGCCAGAAAATCCTCCGATGACGCAAAATGACGATTTTTGCGTCATCGGAGGATTTTTTCCAGACAAAAAATACATAAATCTCTCCTCTCAGGGGGATATGAGGGGGGAAAGCATGGTAATTCGAAAATACTACAGGTTTTCTACTAATACAAAGCTTAATGCTAAATCCTGAAGTAACCCTTTAATTGTCTGTGTTGTAAGGTACTGGCGAAATTAATTATAGGGCTTTGTCATACATTTTTTGTGTGCTTTGTTCATTAAATAATTGTGATGAATTTAATTATTTTGTAAGTTATCATTTTGCAGTGTAAGATTACAGTTAAATGTAATTATTTTGAAAGTGAGAGAGAGAGAGAGAGAGAGAGAGAGAGACAGAGAGAGAGACAGAGACAGAGAGAGACAGAGAGAGAGAGAGACAGAGAGAGAGAGAGACAGAGAGAGAGAGAGACAGAGAGGGAGAGACAGAGAGGGAGAGACAAGAAGTATGAAACGCTTCAAAACAGAACAGCACAAACCACATCATGGGTGCAGAGTGATGCGCTTAAAGCAACATGCAGTCACAGCGCTACGCATTGAAAAGTGCACAAAATCCTTGTGTATATCTATCCCAACAGTTTATTGATCTTTTCTTTCTTCACAGTTTTAAATTCCAGTTATTGTGTGTGTGTGATGCCAATTGATAGTTCTTATGTTGTATGATCTAACAGACACCCAGTTGTGAGGACGATATCGTTTAGAAACAGCGATAAACTCCAGCAAGATAAAGACATTTTATGCAAATCCACAGTAGAGAACGCTCCCACTCCCATCTGCACTTTTTTTTTTGGAATTGCGCTCTCTCTAATTTGCCCTGACTATTAAATCTGGCCCCAAGTATTATAATGGGAATATATTATATTAAAGAGAGTCTCTTTTTGACTGATTGACAGCCGCAGCGAAGAGAAGACGAGTTTCAGTGCACTTTTATTCAACAATGTAATCCAAAAATGATTTTGTACCTTAAAATAATGTTTCCAAGATCGTTTCAGTGGTTCATCAACTCGTAACAGGGTGAACGGCATTTGTGCGTTCTCTTTGCGACCCTCTATCGGCTATAACCGCACTATGCAAGTTTGCCAGATCGGGTAGCGGATCTGTAGTTCGAATGAGACGTATGAAACTACAAATTTGACTTGCTTTACTATAGCCAGTAGGTGGAGCCTATATAAAAAAATAGCCGTTTCTGATGTCGCAATACTTAATACTTTCATAAAATCATGCAACATTCTCTACCTTATCTGTGGACATCGTTATTTCCAAAGCCGGTGCTGGATTGATCCACGGGCGGCGGATTTATTTACGACAGCGGTAATGGACATTTCCGCTTCCAACCTGTAGGGGGACCGCAGAGGAAAGTGCTTTGGTGTTGCTTTAAGCTATGGAATGTCTTCAGGTGACTTTGAATATAGTGCAGAAAACTTAACTGGTGCTTGTCTAGTCCTCTTGGTCTATGACTCCCCTTGTGCCGTATTAAAGATCGGTTACCATAAAACCTCTCCGGTGTGTTCATGTTTTCACTCGCGTCTGACCTCGATGGACTTGAACACAAGAAATGAACCGGAGAACATTTCCATGTCAATTAAAGTGGAGCCTCAGATACTTTTCCGGAAAGTTTTGAACTCCCGAAATGAACTTCGTTTTGGCCTGATGAATAACGTTAGTTCTCTAGGGGCCTTTTATGGTAATATTTAATCAAAAACGTAACAACCTTTTCCGCCGACTCATCTGTGTATATTTGTGTCTGTTTTCAGGTGGAGGCCCCCTTCATCCCTAAGTGCAAAGGCCCCGGGGACACCAGCAACTTTGACGACTACGAGGAGGAAGAAATCCGGGTGTCTTTCACAGAGAAATGTGGAAAGGAGTTTGCTGAATTCTAGAAGCAGCAGCAGTGGAGGAGAGGGATGGAGAGAAATTAGATGTGGGGCAACAGTGAGAAGAAAACGTTTTCCAGGGTGAGATGATGGACTGGACTGAGCCTGTATCTGGTAACAACAACAACAACAACGACGACGACAACAACAACAACGTAGAGCCCTCACACACGGATGGAGGGAGCAGAAGATCAGAAAGTCC
Organism: Scardinius erythrophthalmus; assembly: GCF_964197995.2. Taxonomy (NCBI): domain Eukaryota; kingdom Metazoa; phylum Chordata; class Actinopteri; order Cypriniformes; family Leuciscidae; genus Scardinius; species Scardinius erythrophthalmus. Next base: position 58,468,308 of record NC_138221.1, on the reverse strand, counting down.
CGAGAGAGACGCCAGCAGTGTTGCCTTTTCAGATCCTTCGTCACTCGTTACTTGTCCATTTTCATGTTTTCCCTCTTGTTTGGTAGCCAGGGTCCATTGGGCAGAGATTCAGTCACTTCTCTGTGACTGGCTGGCATGGGGATATTTGTGACGACTTCTTTCTTTTTTTTCTTCTTTTTTTTCAGAGATATAGAGGTTACTTTCTGGTACTGAATTTTGGCTTCTTCAGAGAAAATTACCCAATTTTTTTTTTTTTTTTTTTTTTTTTTAATCAGCAAAGGTGTCCTTGCTCTGTAGTTCTCCACTCTGTCACTTCTTGTTTACTTCCTGTGCACCTATTGGCACCCAACACCAAATCAATCCCACGTACTCCGTTCAAGAGTTCTGGCTTTTTGTTTTAGATGTCACACATTTGCCATTTGAATTTCAAGCATCGCACCACCATCCTTCAAATTTATCATCACATATTGGTTGGGTACAATTTCCCACAGTGCTCTAAGATCAGGCAGAATCAGCCGCTTAGTATGAAGATTGTTGATTTGGATCATCATTCTCTAGATCATGTTGTGGCGTCCTTGCGTGTCCTAAAAGCCCAGCTTTGTCATACGAACAGAACGTGTTTTGGCTTTAAAATGGCCACCGATAAGACCGTAACACTGCTTTATATAACATGAACAAGCATACTTAAAGCTCCAAATCCATGATTTTACACTTTTTCTTAGATGGCTTTGATTCAAAGATGAGTTTTCCAGGAGTAAATCAACAGGAAATGGAAAAGTGAAGGAATGCAGTGAATTGGCCGAGCACAAATGCCTCTTGTTTTTAGAATGATGCTTTTAAAGGAAACCGTTAAAGTTTTCTGTGGTTACACTCGGTTCCTGGTGGATGCTGATGATGATGATGATGTTTTTTCGTTGTTATTCATTTCTGCCGTGTCACCTGCCAGTGACCAAACCCTTTCTGGCATTTCTTTTTTATCCTTACAGAAGACGGATATTCAATACGTTTTAACTCTCTACGGCTTCACTTAATCAATCTCTATTTCCGCTTCAAAAAAAGCTTGTTGTTCGTGTAGACTTTATCGTGCGTTATTAAGACCAGTTAGTGAAGCTCCATTCGGCCTGTTGAAATATCGTCCAACAATTCGATCAACTTGCTCTTTAACTCTGTAGGATGCAAGAGAATCTAAATGCAAACGTCCCCGTGAGTTTTATTGTTAGGTTTGCAGAAGCGTGCAAAAGTGCGTTAGTGTGTTGCAAAGATTGTATTTCGTTACGCTCGGAAAGCTTCTCGTCAGTGAAGACTTAATTAGATGTTTAAGGTGAAGTGCGCCACTAGTGGCACCAAACTGAACTGCAGTCTGTTGAGTAACCAAATGAAAAGGACATAATATAATAGCTTGAATGGATTGATAAGTCTTTATTTTTGCGGTTTTTTTTTTGTTTTTGTTTGCTGCTTCTAGTGGCACAAAATTGTCACGCTTCACATTTAAATGTGAGACGCCAATTATCGCTTGTTCTTCAGGAGTCGTCTGCTCATTAGGTGCCGCGCTAGATGCTCCTCTTTTTTTTTTTCTTTTTTTTTTTAATGAGTAGTATAACTTAATTTTGCTGATTGTTACAGATCGGTGCCAGGTTAAAATGGTATTTCAAGCAACTCTCCGTGTGTCTTTTAATAATGGTAGCATCAATTGGACACTGTAGGATGATGCCATTGATTTTACAGTATAAGATCAAATACCTGTTCATTTGCATTTCCCGCTCAGGAAATGATGTCACTGTAAGCTGCCAGATGCACCGCCAAAACGGATCAGATTGGGTCCGTTTTTGATCATTCATACTTTTAGAAACAGAGACAAGTAAAAGGCAGATGTTTGTATTTCACGAAACTTTTGGATAGGTTTAGATTTCCTCTTCCTCACTCTTTTTTCCCTGCATGCCTAGCTATTGCTGGGACATTTACTCGCCCCATTTCTGGAGACTTCATAAAATGGGTGTACACACAGGAGAAACGGCTCCACCTTTTGGGGTTCAATAGCTGAAAAACAAAACAATCAGTGTTCAAATGATGCTTCTGTACGTTTCGATTTGCCAGCAGGCTCTTCTGCACTGGTTTTGTGATGTTAGAAGCAACGTAAGACTATCTTTAACTGGTGCACTGAGTTCTAATGTACAGGTTGGCTTTCTTATTAGCTTTATCCTCCTCGACTTTGAGCTTGATCGTGATATGGAAGGCTTCTGTTTTAAGCAACAGCGGTTTAAATCTGTGAAATTATGGCTCACCTTTTTTTTTTTTTTTTTGTCAGAGCATGACATTCTTGGTGGTATTCATGTCATCCCTCCATGTCTGCCTGATTCTTGGGGCCCCGTCCCTCCCTTTCAAATACATGGGTGTCACACATCCTCCAGTCTCTCACTCATCTGTTCATTTACATTGTCAATCATCTTTGTGTGTGTGTGTGTGCGTGTGTGCGTGCATCAGTCCATGATACAGTTTGCCTTTCTACACATCCAGTTTCCTACACTCTTCTATTTGCTTTTTAAAAAAAGAAATCATGAAGAAAACATTTGATTTACTTTTGCATATTTTCTAAGTGTATTTTCAATAACAGGAGTCTCTTTCCTCTCGACATGGGTATGGTGATGGTGTAGTCTATTGTACCTTTTTCGGGAAACAATACTGTATATTCTCTGCCTTTAACAGTCTTAATTATTTTACCTTCTGGAGAAGTTGACGGATACCCGTAGGACACATCGAGTATGTTTAAAAAATAAAAAATACACAGAATAATATTTTGCAACATGTATCATTCCAATAAAGTTTTAATTGTTAAAATTACAATGATGTGGTGACGTCTGAAATGTTATTTTTCTGAAATTTGTTTAAAGACATTCAGCATAGCACAGAATGCATCATATTTATCATAGCAAATGTTTTACAATTTGTATGTGAAGCAAGAATTGGATTGATTTTCCCCCCCTTTAGATTCATCAGTGTTGGCATGACTTCATTTTCTTGCAAGTCTAGTCATTAGTCACATGACATTTTGTCTCAAAATGAGCTGGCAGCAGAGCTGAGCGCCCATGAGCAAAGATGGCGGATCACTTTATGAATTTCAGGTGCTCGTGCACCAGACTAGCAAGTTCCTTTTTGAGATGCATGGAAATGCAGACGGCTTTCTGCAGGAAATATGATTAATCTTGAGATTTGCTAGTTTGCAGGATGCAACGGAGCACACCGCACAATGCTGTATCCCACAATGCAATGCACGTCACTTGACCTTCCATTTCTAGTGTCATCTATAACCTGGAATTTCAAATCCAATCTTCTCTAATTGATTGGATTTCTGGAATTTTAAGATGTTTAACTCATAAAAGCAACCTTTTAAATTATTAAATGAAGCTGCCAAACGATTTTGGGATTATATTTATGTTTGTTGCCTGATTAAAAGGCAGTGTGAAACAGAACATGCAATATAGGCTTTTCTCCCCTATTGTGGCGTATGTCATGAAATGGATTGTGGAAGGAGGAAAAATGTTCGTTTTTTTTAATGGGGAATTGATTGGATGACTGCTTCGCTATTGGTGGATCTCATGTGAGTGACAGGTTGCCCCGCCCTCACGTCAGTAAACACGTCATCAGAGAAGAGATGTCGCTGCAAGAGGGAGGGGAAGTTATTTTGATTAAAGATTTTGAGGACACATGAATAAGACAAAGAAAATGATTTGCATGGATAAATTATGATAAATATTGAAACATTCCATAAAAAATAAAAATTGTCCATTTTGATTTTGGTGACTTTAAAACATGAGGCATCTGAAAACTGTTTGAAATGTTTATGGTTGCAAAATGCCTTGTTTTGCTAACTTTTTTACGTAGCTATTTGCTTTATTGGATTGCCAAACGTTAACAGATTTTTTACTGAATAACATTTAAAATTCCAACGTTTTTTTTACTTTATTGCTGAGATAACTGGCTTAATTAAACAAGGAATGACAAGGAATGTAAAAATAAAACGGGTTTTTACCTTCGAATAATGCGGACTTCGCGTATTATTATTTTTTAAAACATGCTACATGCTAGTCGCATTCCAAAACAGAACTTTAAGCTGCACGTAGAACAACAGAACAGAACAAAGCCTCCTTAAATCTCCTAGTGGCGGGACGCGCATCTCGCGCATTCCACCTTAAGCGCTCAATGTGATCAACGCACGCGTACAGTATGTTTCCGTTTTTTTTCTTTTTCTCCAGCGCGCTCGCGCCGCGACTCGAAAGACTGCGAGCGTCACGTCGAAGGCAACACTGACGCACTTCATCCACTCTATCAAGCTTGAAGCCCATTAGGAATAATGTCTAAGCCGTACCGAGAATGGATCCTGGGCTCCATAGACTCGCTGCGGTCGAGGAAAGCGCGACCGGACCTGGACAGAATTTGCAGAATGGTTAAAAGACGATACGGCTCGGACTGGGACCGAACCCGTTCAGAACTAGAGAAACTGATAGAGGAGCAAACGGTGCTGAAAGTCAACTATAAAGGCTCGGTGTCCTATCGCAACGCGGCAAAGGTGCTAAGAGGCAGGAGAAAAACCGAGCAGAGCAAGTGTGCGGTGAAACAGCCTTCTCTCGCGGACTGGAGCGCCGGCGACAGCGCTCTGGGTCCCGTGGATGAGGATCACATGGAGGATATGGAAGTAAGTAAACCTTAACCGAGCGCTGGCGCACTGAAGAGAGCGGCTGCGCTCCGACAAAAACCACACGCGCAATGGCAAGCATCGGTGCTTTATCACTAGTTTAACTGTTCTGGCGCATGAAACATGAAAGCAAGTGCACGCACGCACGCACAAACACACACACGCGCGCGCGGACTGGCGCAGACGGGGAGCGGCACGAACCTTCATGAGCGTCGGAAAATCGCCAACAATGGAAGCGCTTGATCTGAATCTGCGAGGTCGAGATCTTTCGGAGCGAGTTTTTGTTCGAGCGCAGACAGTCCCGTAACTCAACTTTAGCGATAAAATCCTTGTCCGTTGATCCAAACTAGCCGGGGAAAGTCACCAAAACATCACTGACCAGCCGACTGACGCATTTCGCACTAGGAGCGACACTGGAGGCACTTGCAATAACGATGATTTACTACCGGGAGACCGCATTTGTCCACTTGTACGGGTCGTGAGTGACAAAGTAAATACGAGAATTTATAGGGATCATTAAAGCGCAAGTCATTGCACGGGCTGATCTAGAGGATCCTTTATGTCCGTGCACGCGAAGTGCGAACCAAGTCGTCATTGCGGCTCGTGAACTTGCGCTACTTATTTATCACGTGCACTACGGGGAACGTTAGTTTTTGGATGTGTTTTAAAGGAGGAAAATGTCGGCTATAGCCACGTTTAACATTGGCTTGCTTTGGGACGCGCTTCTCTCAGACAGGCAGCGCGCCTCGGAGCGAAGCGGGGCGGGTTTATGAATATTAATTAGGCTGCGTGAAGTTCCTAATTAATATACATAAACTCGCCACGCTTCTCTGTTCTCAGTCAGGCCGCTGAAGAACTGCACGCTCACTTAATATTCATGAGCCCTCTCGCTTCGTTCTATGGGGCTAGAGAACGTTACGTAACTTAATATTCATGAGCCCGCTCGCTTCATTCTATGGGGCTAGAGAACGTTACGTAACTTAATATTCATGAGCCCGCTCGCTTCATTCGAACGTTACGTAACTTAATATTCATGAGCCCGCTCGCTTCGTTCTCATGTGCTGTTGGAGAAGGTTATGCTACTTAATATTCATGAGCCCGCCCCGTTTCACTCTGAGAGCCTGGGCGCGCGCTGTCTGCCGCCGGAGATAACCGCGACTCGCGAGTTCAGCGCGCCTCCGTTCAGCAATCCCACTCTGTAATGTTCCTCATACTGTATAACTAAGTTATTTCGCTATGTTTACAGCTCTGGTAGTAACGTTCCTAATATCATAGCGCCAATCATCGCCAAAACTGGGGTTCAAAGTGTAGGAGAAGACGGGCGACGAGGAATTTCTGTCTGAATAAACAGTGCGCGCGGCCTTCAGACACCACTGAAGCTCGATTCGACGGTAATGCAGTTTTGCAGTGGGACGGTTTGAGCATAATCAATCACAAAGTGCAATAGTCGAAATATATTCGTTCAAATCTAAAATGCAGGTAATTCTAGTATTGCTAATCAGCATGCCGTCCTGTTTAAAGCCACTGAATGAATGCTAATAGATGTTTTCTTCATTCCTCCTGCCTGTGGCTGCTTATGATTTTTAGTGAAAATATTTCTGGGCTATTGAACATTCCAGTGTTATTGCCCAGGATGGTTCACTGACCCCTTAGCAGGGCATGTTGGCACATTATATGGGTTAAGTTGACATAATGGGAGACTGCCATTAAATGGTTTATTATAGGCGTTTCAAAAAATAAATTACACAATTATAAAACACAAAAGAATTAATGAAACTAAAACAACTGAAATGGTAAATCCCCCCAATTAAACAGCATAGTATGAACTGCACTCTATGAATTATACATATATTCTTAATAAAACTGAAAGATGGTCAATGAAAAGCAGTGAATGATTTTCTTTTTGTTTTTTGATTAACATTAACGACACACAGCAGCAGGTAGGCCTATATGGCTGCATTTACACTGCAGGTCTTGATGCCCAATTCAGATTTGTTGACTATATCTAATTATTTTGACGACCAGCTTACATCTTCTTTTAAAAGTGACCCATATATCCGATATGCATTTACACTATGAACTTGGCGAAACAACCCCAGGTAGACGTACTGAACTGGAAGAGCTTAGGCCAAAAAGAAAGTAAAGCAGCTTGATTTGCATTGGACGAAGACAAAATTACAATAATACCAGCATTTGGTCAGCAAAACATTGGGTTGAGCCTTCGTCCACCATTGCGCCATTGAAAAGAGTCATGTGATCACGGTTGGTCTCCAACTGAGTTGACATCGTTCACAACCGTTGGTTTTCTTTCTCAACTGTTTACATTCACTTAAAACATAACCGAATGTGTTTACGTGAATACTCGCCAAGACTGGCATTTTGTCATTATTTTGTGTGTATTTGACTTTTTAAGCGCAATAAGCAGCGAAAAAGTTCAATTTTAAACTCAATTTAGTACTGAGAGGCTTCTTAATGTGCCGCACCTTTGATGTGAGCACAAAATCTGCTGGAATGACTAAAATTATGCGCAGTATGTGCAATCTCATGCCAATCTTCAAGCCCTGTAACAGCAACAATATTCATCTGGAGCAAATGAAGCGAGTGAGTGAGGAGAGGGTTTGTGTGTAACTCGCTGTCGTAGAGATGAGAGGGAGAGAAAGCGCTGCTGGTATCGTGTATCTATTCTGTGGAAAATGAGTATTGGAAGTGTTTCAGATTTTTCAGTACTGTATGAATTTTTATTTTTTTTTACCACACTACAGTGCACTTAGTTTATTATTTCAGATTCCTTTTTAAAAGACTACAATTGAAAAATGTATATTATATATAAAATTTAACCCGCCAAAGTGGCTAGTAGGAATGACTGCGTTACACTGCTGAAATACACCCACATTTGGCGGGCTGAAGGATGTTAATGTCAAGCCCTGCCCTGGTCATATCTGTGCCACATGGGAGGAAAAAATCTGAATTGGGTCACTTGAACCATGTAATGTAGATTAATATAATGATATAAAGACCATTATAATGATAATTATTTAGAATCTATTTGACCCAACTGTTTATTTTCCCTTTAGACATAACTGACTGTGTTTACGTGAATACTCGCCAAGACCGACATTTTGACACATAAATGTGTTTATTTGACCGTTCAAGAGCAACAAGCAGCGAAAGTGAACTGAATTCAGCACTCGTGCACTTCGCATGTGCGCCACAGAAAGCCGCTTGTCAGTACCGAATTCTGTTCTCAGTCGAGGTTTATTGTTCTTTTAATAACTCATCATCAAGCATGTCCCGCTCGCTCTTCTCATTCATCCATGTTTCTTTGCTGCTCTATTGTGTTTAAGCAGTCCTACGCTGCATGGATGTATTTACATACAGATAAACTATACAGAAAAATCTCTTATCGATCGTCATATCGCCCAGCCCTACTCCACACCTTGAAAACCCCTGTAAACATATGCTGATTTGATGCTCAAGAAACATTATTATTATCAGTGTTGAAAAAACAGTTGTGCTGCTTCATATTTTTCGTCTTGAAAAAATGCTAGTGTATTTACTATATATATATATATATATATAAAGTTATGCAAACTGTTGAAAACACAGTTTCAGATTGAAACCGTTCTGTTGAAGCCTCATGTTGCACTGGATTGTTGGCAGACTGTGGCCGTGTAACTTAGCCTGGTTAAAACCAGACCATTCTCAGTAGTAACTGAGTTATGGTCTGGCAAAGCTCCTTTAATAACTCATTTCCAAAGGGGCGTCACCAACGGACGTCGCTCAAATGCCTCTGGGCGCAATTGGATAGACCTAAAACTCCTAAAACCAATCAGAGCGATCGGCATCGTGTAAAGCCATATGCTGTGTCCCAAAGTTACACTACGCCATAAAAGTATGTACTCTTTTTGTGAAGAAAATGTATTTACTTTTGAATGTGTAGCAAAAAAGTAGGCAAGCTTTGGGACAGACTACTTCATCATCTTTATCGGACGGATCTGTCGCGTGCATCCTGTCACGTAAACTGCCCTGTCAATCATCTTGTCACAGTTAAAATCCTCTATTAAATCTAATTTAATTTCCTACCATTTCAGAGAGAAATGTAGTAGCACGTTCATCTGCCAGTGGGTCTTTCATGGAGACTGTCCTCATGTGTTTGCAATTTTAATATAATAATGCATTTAAAAGTTGGTGGCTTCACCAACGGACGTCGCTCAAATGCCTCTGGGCGCAATTGGATAGGCTAGACCTAAAACCATTCAGAGCGATCGTCATCTTGTAAAGCCCGCCTCAACGTTTCTGATTGGTGCCGCGATTTCGAGGCCATGGAAATGGGCTTGAATGAGCTCTTTGCCAGACTACTTGCAGAGCAAATCTAAATTTGCCGGAAGTTGTCTGGGTTTTCCCAGGCTACGTGTAACTGATCAAGTAAAATAAAATTCTGCAATGTTTTTAGGACGAGATGTCGATGACGGCAGGAATGGACAGCAGTATGGATGAGGAGGGCGATGAGAGCAGTCTGGACGCCATGTGCGCTCAGAGCACTGCTGACTCGGGCATCAGCATGAGTCCCGTCACCAGCAGTAACACCAGTCTGCCTGTTCCTTCACCCACTTCCTCAAAGAACTCTCCTACCCATGATGCTCTGAGGCAGGACACCGACAGCGCTTACACTCTGCCCGAGCACATACAGCCAGCAGCCCAGCAGGACACGGGTACGTACTTCTCAAGATAAAACCCCAAACTGAGACGCTAATTCACATACATCTGTTAAAATTCAGAATCAATCTTTTGAAACTATACTGCAAATTAACATGATGAAGTCTGCATGAATTGGATTTTCTTTTGTTTCCTATTGCGATGTATATCCAAATGAAACGACTTCTCGAACAAGAAAAAATGTGGGGCGGGGCTTGGTTTTGTCCATCAGTAATTGATTAGACAGTTGTGGTTTGCTATTGGTTGATCTGATGTGAGTGACAGGTTGCTCCACCCTCACACCAGTAAACACATCATCATCAGAGAAGAGATGACGCTGCAAGAGGAGGGGAAGTTATTCTGATTAGATATTATGAGGATATTAATTTAAAAAATAATGATGTTCACAGATGAATAATTTACAATAAACACTGCAATATTACATAAAAACAAAAACAGAATTGTCCATTTTGATTTCATGGTGACTTTAACGTTATGGTTTTCCTGGCAGCCTCAGTTAAAGCTGGCCTTGCCTTATCCTACTAGCCGTATGTTAGTCGGTAAACTACATTTATACAATTGTTTGAGGCCCTGCTTACAGCTTGTATTAAGATGCTTTTTGGTCGATTGAATCACAAATAGACGAGAGAAACACATTCCTGTTTTAATCTGTCTCTTTTGTCCACTTTCAACCACTTTTGTCCTGATTTCTTCTAGGGGAGGGTCTATGTGTCAGTAAATCTATGGGCTTTTTCAGATCTTTTGAACTAATAGATGAAATAAGCTTGTGCAATTTACACATGAACACGATCTGAGATGACGGAAAAACATACGGAGAGCAGCAGCTTTTGTTTTAAAACTTTGAAGAAAATTTGAAGTAAAAGTCCAAAGAGACAAACATTCAATCTCACATTTTGACGGCGTAAAGTTTCTACATGAAGAGATTTCAGCTGACTGTATTTGTCATTGTGGCCCACAGGGTCCGTGGAGTCCTTGCAGGAGCCAGCGGCCATCTGTCTCTCCGCTCTTAAAGCCGAGGAGGAGCCGAGGTTGGAGGAGAGCGTGGCCACCCCTGATCCAGTCACGCCGGTGAGCACATCCGTCCTGCTTCCAGTCACAGCACATCTGTCATGTTCCTCTGCGTCTCTGTCTCATATTGTGCGTGTCTGTCTTCAGGACGAGGCGGTGATGGCAGACGGAGGGCCTCACGCTGTCTCTGATCATGCTGAGGAGGGTGAGGATTGTGCCTGTGCTCCTTAACTTCCATAGCGTATCAGGGTCAGAAATTAAGTTTTCCATTAAAGGTGCAGTAAGCAATTTCTGTAAAAACACTGTTGAAAGTGGATAGGACCAAGAAGCACAACACACTTGTAGCCAATCAGCAGTATGGGGCGTGTCCACTCATGATGGGGGAGGAGAGAGTAAGCCAATCAGCAGTAGGGGGCGTGTCCACTCATGATGGGGGAGGAGTGAGCTAATCAGCAGTAGGGGGCGTGTCCACTCATGATGGGGAGGAGAGATAGTGTGCCAAACAATAGGAAGGGGTGTGTCACTCATGATGGGGAGGAGAGAGAGTGAGCCAGTCAGCAGGAGGGGGCGTGTCACTCATGATGGGGAGGAGAGAGAGTGAGCCAGTCAGCAGGAGGGGGTGTGTCCACTCATGATGGGGGAGGAGAGAGAGTGAGCCAAACAGCAGGAGGGGGCATGTCACTCATGATGGGGAGGAGACAGAGTGAGCCAGTCAGCAGGAGGGGGTGTGTCCACTCATGATGGGGGAGGAGAGAGAGTGAGCCAAACAGCAGGAGGGGGCATGTCACTCATGATGGGTGAGGAGAGAGAGTGAGCCAATCAGCACTAAGGGGCGTGTCCACTCATGATGGGGGAGGAGAGAGAGTGAGCAAGAGGGAGATTTGAAGAAAGACTAGAATGAGTGATGGCTAAGAGACATTACAAAAGAGAAAAGCTCAGAGGAATATCACTAGAAAAAGAAGGGTTATGATCAGGAAAGAGCTTTAGGACCCATGTTAATATTAGATAAGAGCATGGTTCGAATTACGTGGGAGCCAGTGGGAGCTGAGCTCCCATAGAGAGAGGATGAGCTCCCATGAAAGCAGTAAAATCATATACCTGTGGGGGTCTCTAAAAATCATCAGCACCATTATTTTAAATTACAAATAAAGCACTTTTTCTTTCAGACTACTGTAGCATGACTTAAAAGATAGGACAAGATGCCAAACACATGGATCTCACGGGATCTCGGATCGTCATCACACTACAATACATCCTTATGCTTAAATCAAGTGATCAAAGTGCTCGTTGCCGCTGCGATCAGTGGCGCGGATACTGTGTTTGTTTGTGGCTCGCGCATTCTTCACTCGGACGCGCGCTTCAATCCGTTGTGGAGACTCTCTATTCGTTCCAGTGAAATTACAAAACAAAATGCACATAAATGTGTCTCTGCCTGATATACAACCACTGATAAACATAATCGGATTTGATAAAAAGAAAAGAAAAAAAAACCTATACGAGTACGGATTCGAACCCAGAACCTCTGACACGCTTGGCGAAAGTTCTACCACTAGACCACTTAAGTACACGCATGTATCCGAATTTAAAGACAAATTAAACCAAATGTACTATTTAAATTGAATTGTGTTACCAACGCTTTTTTTATTTTATTAAATTTGTATTATATTTACAAATTTTTATATTTTTATTAGGGCTGTCAAAGTTAGCGCGTTAATAACGCGTTAACGCAAAATCATATTAACGGCACTAATTTTTTTAACGGACGATTAACGCAGCGCGTATTTTCTGTTTGACCCGTGACCCAACCCCTAGTTGGAGAAATGGAGATACACAGTGTTGGCAACTTAGCGACATTGCAGACCCCTTTAGCGATTTTTTTTTCCCTTCAACAAAGCGCCCAAACCTTATTTAGTTTCTGAGAATATACCGGTACCGCCGGTAGGCTACTGCTCTCTCAGCACGCGCGCGCGCCTCTCTCTCTCTCTCTCTCTCTCTCTCTCTCTCTCTCTCTCTCTCTGCGTCTCACTCGGAGGAGCAGCGCTTTAATTCAGTTAAACACAGATATTATGTTGCTTCTCTAATTTTACAAATATAGCCGAAATCAGAGCACAGATATTGTCTTTAGCTTATGTGTATTTGATTTCACCAGACGACGGCTCGATTATCAGAATTTTTGTGCAGATTAACGTCTTGGAAGGGAGAGCTGGTTATGTTTATTTGGTCGCGTTTCAGTCACCATTTCAAATTCATTCCGTTGTTTGACAACAGAAACAGTAAAATATACGTTTTATTGAGAATTTATTGATAATTTAGCTTCATCAAAATGGGCACAGAGAGAGACAAACTACAATGTAATAATAAATGCTAAATGTACATTTTGCCCTGTCATGCAAAAATCTAAACATTTTTGTGTTAGTAAATTGCTCAGTGCAAAGAAAGAGAAGTAATGGGAACCTGGTATTTCTTTGTTCTTTCTACATGTGTCTAATAGACATGAACAAGTTCTTTGAAAAACATCTATGACCTTTGAAACATGTCTCGTCTTCATGCTATATTGACTATGGTTTCAATAATAAACATACATTTGCATAAAGCATCTATATTTATCCATGCCCACGTTGATTAGAGTATTACAAACTTGAAAAGTATGAATTTAAGGTATATTTAGCACAAATAAAAAATGTGCGATTAAATGCGATTAATCGCGAGTTAACTCATGACAATCATGCGATTAATCGCGATTAAAATTTTTAATCGATTGACAGCCCTAATTTTTATATTACATTATTAAGCTACACCGCCCCTGCTCATAGGCTACTTTTTTTTTTTTTCTTTTTTTTTAAGAGACCCCCACAAAGATGAAATCATAATTCGAACCCTGGATAAGAGACTAAAGAGGTGTGTTCATGCATTTTTGGGGCGGAGCAATGAAGGGAGGGGTGTGTTCAAATTTCAAATATCAACAGCTCATAAATCACTTACTGCACCTTTAAGGGCCAATATTTGCCCCTGTAAGTGATTACCAGAGGCTTTTTTATTTATTTTATTTTTTTAAACTTTGTAATGGTAATTATTATGTTTACCTTATGTATCTGTGTTGTCTTTTTTATGTGTAACTTGTTTATGTCAAATACTTACATTTAACCAATTACTTCAACAATACACACAATAATTCACAATACACTAATTAGAATAATAGACTGTTGCCAATAAAATTGATCAACATCAACAAAAGCCATAATTTAATTTCAAAGGTGGAACGGAAGCTGCATATGAATATGAATTAATGCTGCTCAGAGGTGGTATACATGTATTTACAATACAAATGCATAATGAATAGCCAACATGAAGAATAAACTACATTATAAAATAAAATAAAATAACATTACAGGGTAGGGCTGAAGTTTTATTACAAAAGATTACTGTCAATTTATTGCTCTTGATATTGTAATAATGATAATTATTGTCAATTAATATAATACAGAAAAAAATGTGTGTTTAGGGAAACAGCGTGTCATATTCCTGTAGACTGCACAGACCAAAAAAAAAAAATACTGTTTATGACTTAGTTTTTCTGCATTAGAAAATCAAGACTGCATTTGAAGTCTTGGTTGAAAGAATTTTTTGGTTTGTTTTTTATTGGTTGTTTTTTAGTAGCATGAAAAACAAACGTTTATTCACACTAGGAATAAAGTGAGTTAGTGAGCATTTGTATTTGTAATGTAATTACATTTATTTTTTGATTGTAATGCTCAAATGCTGCAAAAAAATCTAATCAAAATACAAAATCTAAATGTATGGCCACAATCAACACTATTCAATCATGTTCACATGTCACTTCAATCGCGACAGTCATGATAGGTTTAGTTTATTTGTGCAGGGGCATTTTTTGCACCCTCTCTTGAATTTGAAATCACTATCACTATCACTGAAATGGCCCCCAAGTCCCCATTAATTTCTGAACCAGCACAGAATCATTGTACATATATCAACTCATTGTACATATATTTTTTTCAAAATTGTGCTTTCACAGGTGAAATGTGCAATAAGGAGCCCAAGAGCACGACAGAGGAAGAAACGATCAACAATGGAGAGATGAATTATGAAAAGTGAGTGAAAGTTAACATTTTCTTTGTATCTTTGGCAATAAACACTGAAATCTTGACACTTAAAGTTCTAGTGTGTCATTTCTGTGGCATCAAGCACAATTGGACAAATAGTAAATGTTTTCAAACACTTCATCATCCCAGCTAACAGGGAACATTCTCAGAACATTGGCTAATTCAAAGTTATGAAAAAACTTTCTTCCAGTTACCTGGTCTTTAATAATGATCTCAGAACGTCTTAATGGAACTTTTTTTTTTCTGAAACATTTCAATCGTTTTTTCTTTGTTTGTTTTTTTAAAGCATTACTACTTGTTTCAAAACATTCAAAAAGTAACATTCCTATGATGTTTGTTAAATCATCAAATGGAACGTTCGCGAACTCTTTTTTGCTAATCTTCACATAAACACACACCAATTATTTTTTTTTTTTTACATTTAAAAACTGGACGTTTTGAGAACATTCAGAAATAGCGTTTCCATAACTTTATCGAAACGTTCTTAGAATGTATTTTAGGACGTGCCATTGGTTGGGTAGTACCACCTCAAACTCACACCATTGGTTAATATATTGTTGTTGTGATATGGAGAAGCCTACTCTGTATTGCTCATGAACTTTGAGGTTTTTAAGCTGTTTTTGTCCATTCTCAGTGATGCGGTGAAGGAAGAAGTTGTGCAGGACCCTTTGCTTTGGAGCGTGGCCGATGTGGCCCGTTACTTCACGTCCGTGGGTTTCCCTGAGCAGGCACTGGCTTTCAGGACGCAGGTTAGTGCTGTAGTCAAACAAACCGGTCAAGAACATGTGCTTGTTATATTTAACCCAAAATCTAAAGGAAGAAAAAAGGTCTTAATTTTACAGTGCAAAAGATGCAGTTTTCATGATTAAGTACATTTTCCCCCTAATTCATATTACTATAAATGCCAGAAAAATGCACAAGGCGTTGCTTTAATTTATGCTCATTTTAGACTTGCAATGGCCTTGGAAAAACAAAAATTAGGACGTTTTTAAATTGCTATTTCCAGACCAGGAAATTAATAAAAATTCATAAAAATTGTAATAGTTTCTAGCTCTAAAATATTTGATTTGAAATAGAAACATTATAAATGTCTTTACTCTCACTTTTGATCATTTTAATGTGTCCTTGCTGATTAAAAGTATTAATTTCTTTTTTTTATTAAAGTATTTTTATTAAGATTTTACATTTTACAAAAAAGAAAACAAAATACATTAAGATGTCTACAACTCAATGAATGATGATATTAGCAGAAACAACATGTATAATTATTAATATCATCCACTATTAATAATGACAATATATATAATGATAAATAAAAAATAAATAAATAATAAAAAAATAATAATAAGGCAATCAGGGCGTATATCGTTTCAGTAAGAAAACAAGCAAGAATTCAGTAGAGGGCAGAACAGACAGCATACAATGTCCTACATTACTGGTCAGATTTAGCGTTAAGTTGGGCAAGATGATCCAGAAATGGTTGCCATATATTGTAAAATTTATCAAGGTTACCAATAACACCATACCGCACTCTCTCCATATGGAGCACTCCAGTGAGGCAAGCCAACCAGGTCTTAAACTGAGGAACAGTATCCAATTTCCAGAGTCTCAGAATGATGCTTTTAGCAATAATCATTCCATAAATAATAGTGCTTTGTACGGAGACAGTATGGACTGACAAAGAAACAGAATATCCAAATAATGCAATCTCTGGATCAGGGTTAAACACAAAACCATACATGTCAGAGAACCACTTAAAAATGCTACACCAAAACTCGTAAAGCTTCGGGCATGTCCAAAAGAGATGGGTAAGAGTGCCCTCTGCAGATTTACACCGGTCACATGTAGGAGAAACAGTGGGAAAAATTCTATGTAATTTCGATTTTGAATAGTGCAATCTATGCATCACCTTATATTGAATTAACTGATGTCTGGAATTAATAGAACAAGACCGGACCCTGCTAAGGCTCTCCTCCCACTCTTCAGCTCCAATCTGTATACCCAATTCCTCCTCCCAAGCATTTTTTAAAGAGCGTGTAGAATAACTCATTTCTTCAGAAAACACAGAAACAAAATCTGAAATCAAATGTTTGGAATCAGGGGAGCCCAACAGCAGTCTATAAATCCTCCTTTCCTCAGGCAGAGATTCAAAATTAGGCACTGCATGGCGCACATAATTCCTAATCTGTAAGTGTCGAAAAAAGTGTGTTGTGGGTAGTGAAAATTTATCTTTTAATTGCGAAAAAGAAGCAAAATATTTGTTAATATATAAATCCTCCAAAGTAACAATACCATTCAGCCTCCATATGTTGAATGTTGCATCTGATAGAGAGGGGGTAAATGCATGATTTCGATATACTGGGGCAAAAATAGCAGTGTCAGGTAACCTGCATACCTTTTTAATTTGGCGCCATATTTTCAAACAGTTTGAAACAATGAAATTATCCACCTTAACAGATGTGGGTAATACAGGGTTGGAAAAGAGAAGTGCTGGAAGTGAACTATTTTTAACACCATTTTTTTCAATGGCTACCCAGGGGGGAGTGTCAATAGAAATTTCTGTTTTATAATCCCCCTGCCAATAAACAAGCGCCCTTGCATTCGCTGCCCAATAATAATGCAAAAAGCAAGGCAACCCTAGCCCACCTTTAATCCTTGGTTTCTGTAAATGTGTTTTTGAAATTTCTTTTTTTTTTACAAAAAAAACCTTTGAACGCTAGTGTACACCATCTCTTTTTATATCCAGAAGTTAAATGTCTTGGATCGGTGCCGCGGATCTCCAGTAACCTTTGTATCTTCCAACAGGAAATAGATGGGAAGTCCTTACTGCTGATGCAGCGCAGTGACGTGTTGACTGGTCTGTCGATCAGACTCGGCCCCGCTCTCAAAATCTATGAGAATCATGTGAAGGTACTGCAGAGAAGCCAGTTTCAGGAGGACAGCCGCCTCTTCTCATAGTGCTGGTTTTCAGCCAAACAGACTGATATGCTCCTGGTTCAGAGTGCAGGCCATGAAATGAGGGGAAACTTTAACTCTTTAAGACTTGATTTGCACAATCCTCCTCAGCCGATCGTTTCTTCTTCCTGGTGAGGACATGCCGCATGATTCAGCCCTGCCGTCTGTTCATCTGTTCTGTCCTGTCGGCGTCCGTCTGTCCGTCCCTCACAGGGCTGATGGGACCATTCATCTTAGTAGAAGTGTTATTTTTTTCTATGGTGGAGCTTTTCATACACCAGTGTTTATTGTCAGATATAAGTTTCAGTGTAGCAATATTGTATAAACATTTGTTCTTGTCCAATTAAATGTGCGATGTTTTACAGCAGTCTTTAAATGGACATGCAAAGTTAGGAAATAAATTCCAGTTTCAGAATCTGAAACTGCACTTGTGGCATCAATCTTTTCTGTTATGCATCATCGCACCTGCCAAGAAGAGACATGGAGCGAGTTACTAGCTATGTTTCCAGCCACTTATTTTAATGGGAATTTCGGGATATTGCATAAAAACTCGCTGGATGGAAATGCAAATATATGCATCAATTCTAATAAAAATAGCGTATGTGCTCAATTGTGGAGGATACAAATTGTATCCGACAAGACAGCAACATAGTGTCGGCCCAGATCCGGCCCACATCTGGTGCGCGTTGAATACAGTACCAGATGTGGGCCGGGTCTGGGCCGACACTATTGGGGCTTTTGCACCTGGTAATTCTAGAAACTTAGTTCACCAGGGTGGTGCCCGAGAACTAATGGTTCCCTTAGGAACATTTTCCTGTTTGCATTCGCAGCACCAGTAGGAACCATTAGGAAGTGATGAAGCCGCGCTTGTTGTTGTTACTTTTAATTTGACGGCGTTGAGAGCGCCACAGCCTGAGCTCACAGTGCTCGCATTCTCCGTGCTCATTAGTTTATGATCTGTCTAACAGTCCTGTCTAATAAGTTATTAGATAGAACTGTTATATAGAAAGACAGTATATGAAAAGGAATTAGCGTTTGCCGTGTGGTTGATGTCCAATGTCGATAGCTGAGCAGAAATACATAATCATGTTTGGCTTGATCCCCTCAAAGTTGCGTTGGATTTTCTCCTTTGCGTAAAGAAGGCTATCACTGTTTTCCATGTTCGTAGAGTTAAGGTGATGATACACAGGGCAACTTTTTGAGCAATGTTGCTGGGCAATGTTGCTGTCAACGGGCAACCAGATGAGACACAGGGACCACGTCCAATCTAAATTATCCAGATAGAAATGTAACGCCCATTTTCAATGGGAAAGTGCCCAAGCAACAATCGACCGGCAAGATTGCTCAAAAAGTATCATCACCTTTAGTTTGTGGAGTAAACATATAGGCTATAAACTGTGTGTTTGCATGTCTTTTTTAAAAATGCCGGCTGCTGGTGTTTTCGCATGCGTTCGGCCAATCAGCGTACACTAACGTCACTGGTAGTTCCTAATGTGCTGGGTAAAAACCCTACTCTGAAGTAGGAGCTAAATTAGTTCCTTCAAAAAAGGAGTTCCTAAAACTAAAATGGTTCCTAGTTCCTGCGCTGCGAACACGCCGAAATCCGGATACTTCCGCCAATAGTCCGGTGCGAAAGCCCCTTAAGATGTTGCTGTCTGGGTGACATGCATAAACTACGATGGAAACACATTTACCAATTAAATGCTGCATTGACGCCATGTCGTAATTACCGTAAATAAAGATCTGTATGCTTTCGAAACGCTCGCGCGGTACTTTAGTGTCATACACTGATCGGTCTGCATAGCGCCACGTCAAGTCGAACACACCTTAAATCTGCAGTGGCCACGTAATACAAGTCGTAGCTCTCGGAAAATTACGAGTTTACACGTTGTAATTACGAGTTCTACAAGCATGTGAAGGCTTTTTAAAATCATTACAATAATTATGACATGGCGTTGAACGCACCTATTGTCAGGTTACAAGTTGTAATTACGGGTTCTACAAGGATTTGATCGCTTTTTGTAAAAGTTCTAATTTCGTAATTACGGGAATTACGACATGGCATAATAAACACCTAAAACACTCGATGCGCTACAACAAATTCATGTGATTTTCGCATCACAGACCAATCGCAGACCAATCGCATCACTGCATCTCAAATGTTGGTTTGATCGTTCTGAAATGCCTGAGCCAAAGTCTGTCATGGTTTAGTTCTCTCCCAGAAGCGTCTCACATGATTGCGTTGCCAAACATCAGGCATGTGAATGCAAGATAACACGACCGTGTTTGTTGGGTTTCCTCTGCGTGCTCTGAGACGCAAGTCATTCATGACAGAGGAAAACAAGAGCCTCCGTTTCTTCCCCCGACTGCAGCAACTTCCATTTTAATACAGATATTTTGTGCCAATTTCCCAGGAAGTGACAATTTTGCTCTTGAACACATGGAATGGAAACACTGCTTTATTTGTGAACGTTTTATGCGACATTCCAATTTTGCACGTAAATAACGATGCTTTGATTCCAGCACTGCACAGCAAATTCATTTACTGCGAGAGAAGCGTTCATACTTGATGAAATAGCTGGAGAGAAAGCATAGTTGATTGTGATTCAGGTGGCCGAATCTCACATTTAAGTCCAGTCACATTTCAGCCCAAAGAAATTGAGTAAGAAATGACACTAGTGTTCAAATTTGGGGTCAGTAAGATTATTGTTTTAAAATAAATTAACACTTTTATTCAACAATGATGCATTAAATTGATCAAAAGTAAAAGAAAAGACATTTATGTTGTAACAAAATTTGTCCTTTTGAACCTCATATTAATCAAATAATCCAAAACAAAAAATGCATTAACAAAAAATATTGTGCAGAACAACTGTTCAACACTGATAATAATCAGAAATATTTCTTGACATGTTCATCAAATTCACCCAGGTAATGTAAGCCAATCTGATAAAGGTTAACCATAAATTCACACAATAAATAAATAAAAAGCAACAGCATAAAATTGTTGCCATGTCAGATTTATTGCTTGGAAATACATCAGTCAAGTGAGGTGATATGTATCTGCTACATGCAAATGAATCAAGTCATTTCTGAAGAATGAGTCGAGGCTGTTATATTTGCCTCAGGATAAAGGCACAGAACGTTAATTCACATCGTGGCTTCTCACCACAGACAAAAAGTCTCTTTGGACTTCTAGGTTGTAGTACTTGCTAAGTGTTTGCATTCCTATACATTTGCACAATTTTCTGCATTCATGTGTATGAACAATAAAATATATTTTTTTAATTTATGATTATTAAAATAGAGCGACTTTACTTGATATAAATACAACACTACAGTGTCTCAATTTACTGCAGTTATTTCATACAATAATATATATTAAGACTTGCTGTATATGTATAAACTAGCAAAATACTGATTTATATTTGTAAAAAAAAAAAAAATCTTGATATTTTCAGTGGTGTGTTTTCCTGCTATAGGATGAAAGGTAGGATTGGGGAGCGCAGTGTGGGATACTCTTTGAACTCCTTCAGGTAGCTGCGATGCTTTCCTTTGGCCCAAATTGTCATCTGTATGAATCCCACCGCAGTGAAGAACAACACGGGCACACACTGGGTCATCAGTGTGAATCCAATCCAGGAGCCCAGCTACAGAAGGACAGAAACCACAGCTTCAGCCTCAGGGACTGTTATGAACTCTGTGACCAGTAGAGGTCAGCATTTCATTATTTGTAATGTGCCGTTCACACGGCAGGACACGTTCTTGTCAAGGTGGTCTATAATATTAGTGCAGGGATGATGTATTTTTGTCTGACAAAACCTAAAAGGAGTTGCATTTTAGCACTTTTGACTGAATCAAACCGAAATTGTTTATTTATTGATTTATTTTTGTATTGGGTTTTTGGTTAAATGCATGAAATGAGGTCTGTGGAGATTTTTCACATTTTTCCCGCCCTTTTTTCAGCGCTGCGCTCATTGTGTTCTGTCGAAAGTAATGAAGGTAAGATGTTACAGATTTATGAATGAACCCCGTTTTAAAATCTTCCCAGTCTACTGACATTGTTATGACATCCGCTTCAAACATAAGAATGCTCATGATAACTTTCGAAGTCTACAATAAATAAATCCTCTTCACCAGCTAATTACTCCTTGACTGCACTGCCATTTTATAGCTACAGAGCTACAGCAAAAACGGTTCATAGACAAAAATCTAAAGATGGCTGTGTTCTTGTTTGTTGCATAAGGTCTTTACAGAGGTTGACTGGGCCATTAAACGTCATCAGCCCGAATGGTAAATTCATCTACTCACTACACTTGGATGTTTAAGTCGTTTCAACTTAAATTACATTAAACTGACTTAAAAAAATAGTTGAATCTTGTTTAACTTGTTTAAAAAAATGCTTAACAAGCAATGTAAAAACATATGTTGTCATAACTTATTGATCATATATTTTCTTACAGTGTAGTGTGCTTTTACAGCCTCATTGTGTTTATAATCGCGCACTTGCGAACTACTCTAATTCACACTTTCAGGGAAAATGTTTTAAAATAAAGACTGAAAGAGTTGTCGAAGCTTAGGGATGGTGATGTTGAAGTCACGTGACCATGGTGTAGTTCGTTTATATAGCAACAGTGAGGTTCTGGAAGTAAAAACTCGAAAATAGATTTTTTTTTTTTTACTATAACTTCGTTAAATCCAGCAGTCCCGGCTCCAGGACAAACTACTTGGGGGGGCTTTTACAATTTTTAGGTGGGCTTGCGTGACGAGGGGGGGGGGGGGGGGGGGGGGGGTTAATAAGACGTGCGCGAAATGTGATTGGAAATATTTCGTGGGGATATCGCGGCGAAATGTGATTGTTGTCCATCATTCTGCGCAATTGTTGAACAAGAAAAACGTCACGTCGCAACATTTGACATATTTGCATTTTAAACTATGAAGGCGAGCACTTTGAGCGAAGGTGAGTTATGTCGGTGGAGAAGTACTATCAAATCCCATTCAATTTTTCACTATAGAAAGTGAAACTAAAAACTGACCGATGAGAGCTGAATCTACTTAACATGTGCTGATAACGTATAGGCCTAACCTTAATTTATTTTCTTAATATTTCTCTTGTGGCCCATGGTGAAAAAAATGAGAATTATTTCATGTTAAACACGTTGTTTTTTTAAATGAGGACTTATAACATCTTCATCGCTGCGCGTCGGTTATGCAGTGATGCGCTATGAGATTATTGCGGGGCTAATTAATTGTAGCCTAATATTGATTTGATAATAAAAGTAGCCTAATAATTGTAACAGACCTTATGTTTGATTTTGTATATGCACATTAATTCTGGATGTGCTGGCGCTCGTTCTATGTGTGCAATGCATTTTAACCTCGGGGCTAGTAGATAGGCAATTAAGGTCAGCCTAAAGTAAAGAACATTTCAGGCAGTTCTCGTTTATTGTTATCTTATTCATAAAGTGTTTAGGCGAACCCTGCACGAACGCTCAGTCACATAATCATCATTCAGATCACCGCAAGGGGGGCTTGAGATCATCTTAGGGGGGGCTAAGCCCCCCCAAGCCCCCCCTTGACGCCGGGCCTGAAATCCAGGCATACTGGTTGTTAATCAATTATATTTGCTTCTGTTGAAGACGTCAGCCTGCATTATTTCAACTTTAATAGCAGAACTTATAAAGGGAAAACTACATTACCCATGATGCTGTACAGAAAATTCCACCAATCAGAGTCACGGCAAGCAAAACGTGTCAAAAGAGCTCTTAAACTCTGCCCACTCCCATGAAGCACCACGAATAACATAATCGAGTCAGTGTCCCTACGCCAGGTTTGTGCAACAAAATTAGCCCTATTGCTAAAAGTAGCTCAACTCCGCGTGAAAAATGCAGACTTGGCAACACTGCCCTATGCTTTCAAAGTACTTAAATATTTATGTATATATGCATATTTTGCAATAAACTTTAAATATATTGTTTTTATACATATAATCGACATTTGTAAATGAGTAGTTTTATATTTCCCAGTAATTTTCAATTTAATTATGGCATTTGCAATGCTTCATGGGAAGCCGTTAAGTTCACAGTCTTAAACATTTGTATTTTTGTCTGATTTTCAAATACGTTTTTGCTTCAAATCAAAGACTGTAGTGTTGTTATTCACATCGTAGCTGATTGTCTTGGTTCATGGCTTATAATGCTTTAACAAATTTTTTTTTTTTATTCCCGTATGTGGAAAAAGAATGGAAAAAATACGCAGCTGAAAAAGTGGGCGGGCACTAATGCACTCTAGCCTGCGTTTCGCTTTTTACTTCTGGCGACTGCATTTAGGCTTCAAAATTCATAGAAGTTGTGCTCAGTTGTGAATATTATCGTGATGACTGAAACGTGTAAGGATCATAAACTTATATTGGGTTTTTGTCAAGGGAACCAGGGAGATGCTTAACTTACAGGTTGATCTACAAAAACAGATCATCACTGCCACTCACACCGCAGTCACTCATGGGTCTCACCTCATATGTGTAGTTTGGGCATGAAACAAGTGCAAATATCCATGTAAAAGGATTCTTGGTTGGATAAGGAATCTTCTTAACCTTCGTGCCTTTATAAAAAAAACAAAAAAAAAAACAATTGAATGCATTATATTAACAAAACCATAGAGGCTGACTTTGGATTTGTGATTTATTCTGTAGTTTTTACCAGATAGTTTGAGATTACGCAGAGCCATGTGAATCGACAAGCTGCCCAGTTGACAGAACTGCAAAAAGCACAAATCAGTAACTGAAGAACGCTGATAAGACAGATACACAACACATTACAGAAAGAGGCAGTGCAGTGGAATGTGCTTACTAGAAAGATTCCCAGCGCTGCCTTCACCTGCTTCTCCCCATAATCTGCATGTAAACAGACTGACTTTAAAGACAGCAGTTCAGAGTACAGTAATAATCTGAATGACAAAGAGCAGAGCTGAGTGATGTGTTACATACATGGCGGCGTGTAGAGAGGGTGATTGATGTAATAAGCCATCCATGCAGCAGAGCACCAGTAATAGGAGCCGTTCTGTTGAAGAAACAATTGTTTAAAAAAGACTCCCTGTTTAAAAAAAAAAAGTTTTATTGATATTCATTTAAATTACTGGGATTATTTTTTTATTTTACTCAGATCCGGCCCACATCTGGGCCATGTGGAATCCACGTATACCAGATGTGGGCCGACACTATGTTGCTGTCTGGGATGTGGATGGAGCAGGGTTGAAAGCTAAACTTTGAAGGACTGTTGCCCTGCAGGAACTGAGTATATGGGTAACTAAAGACGGGTAACAACACTGTCAAAACGATCCCCATTCAATGACTAAAAGCGTTGTATTATTCGTGCCAGGCCAGTAGTTGGCGATGTCATTTTGTGAAGAAACACTATGTGCCTATAGACTGAACACGTAATACATATGCGATTGACGCCACCATTTTCACAAATGTTTTTGTAGTTTACATGATGATAACGGTATCGGTTTCAAAAACCTGCACTCTGAAACCCGTTTTCACAAGTTTGCGTTTTCAGGCCCCCAAAACACTGTTTTCGTTTCATGCAAGCGTTCCCTAAAACTATAATTTCGTTGTTTATGTAACACCCTGACCTAGACTAGGGACTGTAACGATTGGGGATCAATTTAGACCCCAGAAAACTGTTTGTTTTTCAGTGCATTTTTCTTTCCTGTGCTGGTGCATTTTCTAATTAAACAGGAAGTTTACAATGATTTGCATTTGATTTTGCTACAAGTGCAGGATGAGTCATCAATATTCTTGGTTTGTTTTCCTCAGAGTGAAGTTCTGTGTATGTCTGCTTAAAGTTTATCTGTCACATTTTGGAGTACACTGGCAAATAGATGAACTCAAATTTCAAGTCATTTTGATTTTATGTGGTCTTTAAACTGAGCATGCTAAAAACATGCATCTGTCTTCTTGGAATTAAATAAGGAAACAGTCTGTAGAAATATATTCGTATATCGATCGTACCGACCCCAAACTTCAAAATGATAGTGTATGTAAATATAAATAACACTGAAATACACACACACACACACACGCACACACACACAAGTGTGATGCATCCTCACTTTGAAAATGTTGCGCATCGGCATGGTGCCATGGGAGAAGCGGTGGACAAACAACGTCTCCAAGATTCGCTTCCCATAGTGGAAGGAGTGACACATACAGGCTATACTGTGGAAAACAGACAGAAATTAGGTTTATTCTTGAGAGACATAAATCAAATGCTTCTCAACCTAATTCCCAAAATACACTTGTGGTTCAGTATGGTTGACCAGTAGGTCAACTGTTAGAAGATACTGTTCCCACTGTCCATGGCCTGAATCCAGCAGTAAAATCACATCTGAGGGCAGTGGGCTTCATGATACTTACTGCACAACCAAATGCTTACTGGCGGTGAACTCATACTTGGGAGTGTAGATCAAAGGGAGTCGAAAATAAAACAGCAGGTATATGACAAGTGGTCCAATGCACTCGATTAGGAACACCTGCAATCACACAATGATAAAATCAACATAAAACAGTGGACACCCATTTTAATTCTGTAATGGGAAGTATGTGAAACGACATTCAGAAGGAAAAATGTGGATCGGGAGGATTTGTTTCATGGATGTTATTAAAGGTTCTTCATGGAACCACAGATGCCAATAAAGAATTTTTATTTTTAAGAGTGTATCGTGCAATGAATTTGACATAATAAGACAAGGACATGCAATTAGAAAGTAAACATAACCCTAAACTGTAAAAAAAGAACATAAAAAAAATAGACTGCCTATAGAGTCAGACTATATATATATACAACAAGTTAGTTCTGGATCTTGAATCTGATTGGCTGAGAGCCTTTTCCAGCCATGCAAATTTCTACTAATATCACACGGAAACCGTTTCACAATTTGTATCACTCCGCTAGTTTCTGCCAGATACTGGCAGCATTTCTCACAGCAAGTGTCAATGGCAGAGGAGCAAACCCACTATATTTTTTACAAATACAACCTTTATTGTGTCACACAGAGTTTTTTTAAGGTGAGAATTTAGTTGTTTAGACCCTAAATATGTGATTTATATTTAAACAAAGCACTTATTTGAAAATTTGCTTTGAAGTTTTCGGAGATGTGTAAGCTCCGGGCCGTCAGCGTCGGTCCAGCGCTCATGTCCCTGCCAAGAACATCTTTATATTAGCCAGTCCTTCAGGAATTTGCCGCTGGCTTAGACGCTTTCCTGGGTCAACAAATTTTGTTGATCCTGGAACAACATTCCTGTCTGAAAATTTAATCCTGACCATATCCCTACCCCTAAACCTAACCCTATCCATAAGTTATCCCTGAAATCAGAGGGAAATGATGGTGAATAACACTGTTGTAGAAGCACCTAACCCTGGTTGTAAGCCTAAACTTGACATAAACTGTAAAGTTGTCCCTTAAATCTGATTGATTAATTGGAATGTTGTTCCAGGATCAACAAAGATGTTGATCCAGGAGCATGTACTTGGTGAAATTACATACAAGATAAGAATAAAACCCAAGAATAAACAGTTGTATCAATGAAAAACCATGTGAGCTATCACCGATAATTCTGGGAATGTCAATTTATGTGTTTTACTGTAAATTATAATAAGTTGTTCTTTTTCACTTACAAAAAAACGTACATTTAACAGTGTTTTACAGTAAAATGGCATCTAATGTGAAATGCCCTATTAGATCTATTACAGTTTTTCACTGTATCGACTTATTACAGTGTATGCCTCCCATGTGCTGACATCATCCTGCCCCGTATGAGTCAGGACAAGGGTAGGCTACACGTGCAGAAGGTGAACGGGAGGCGAACGGGATCAACACCTGCAGAGAAACGGTGTCAGAGAGATTACATGTTCTAAGAAACAGGATTGAATACTGGGGAGGTGAGAGAAAACTGAACCAGGGGATTGTGCACATACTTTACAACCACTGAGCAGACTTTTACATGAGCTGGACAGATACAAACAAACCTTTCACCTTCTAACATGCCAGGGAAAGATTAGACAAAGATCATAATACTGAATCTAAATTCTGATTGGATGAGCCACGTTCAAAGCCATTGTAAAATGCTAATTGTGCAGCTTTGAACGCACATTATTAATGTTCCTCTTCCATGTTTTAAAGCCTCTATGACTTTCTGTGGTACACAAAATAAGTTATTAAGCAGAATGTTCAAGCTGCTTGAAGATATTCAGTAAATTCAGTTCCTCACACAATGAACAATTTTGTTGCTAAGAAGAACTTTTAAATTAAAATTAAAATGAAATTGTTTTCCTCAATTTCCGAGTATGAGCTCCATATTCTCCTATAACTATAACATATTATATGAGCCAATGAATCCTGATGTGTCAAATATGATACTCAACAAAACAAGACTTTTTTGTAATATTTTGTCTAAAGGTTTATTAAACTTTTTATTTCATATGCCAGGATTTACAGGGTTAATACTGTCACTCCTATTTTTTTTTTTTTTTTTTAAATAAAACAGTTTGAAAATGAGCTTCTGTCAGGATATGTTCGGAATGGAATAGTTTGAATCACCTTGTTTTCTTTTGTTCTGTTCCTGTTTCCTTTGTTTTGCTATGTTCCTCTCTTCTTTGTTGCCATGGTTACCAATTATGTTGCACACCTGTTTCATTATTTGTCCATATCTTGTGTATTTAAGCCCTGAGTTAAGTTCTGTCTGAGCCCAAGCCAGTCGCAGAGTCTGACCAGGTGCAAAAGCCGGCACCAATGTCCGTCTCTGTGGGAATTTTAGTGGAGATTGAGATTGAGTGTTTTCTGCAACAGATGAGTGTTTGCTGTGTCCGGTCTCTACAGAAATATATGACTCTATTGACAATGTCAGTTCCCTAAGATTCCAGTCTCCGCTGGTTCCGCCCAGTCTCTTGTCTGCTTTGTTGCCGCTGGTTCCGCCCAGCCTCCCGCTCCCTCCTATTCTGCCAACTTCCTCCAGCTCCTCACCTTCGTCTCTGCTTGCTCCCTTCAGCAACTCGGCTCTGCCTTTGGTGGCTCTGCCATGCTCCTTGGCTCCACCTTGGTCTTCCCTTTCTCCAGCTCTGCCTTGGTGTAAGGATACCCTGGCTCCAACTCAGGCCTCCAAGCACAAAACTCCACATCAGCCTGCTGACCCATTGGCTCCACCCCTCCTCAACTCCACTGTAGACTGTCATCCCACTGGCTCTGGTGGGCTCCCTTGTCCATCCGGACAGACATCACCTGGTTTCACCACGGGCTTCTAGGCTTTCAGCTGCGCCTCAGCCTTTCACTCTTTTGGCTCCACCAGCCTTTGCCTTCCCTCTGGCTCCACCATTGTCCTCTGTCGCTCTGGCTCCACCACGGTCTTCCGAGTCCCCATCTCTGCCTTGGACCCACACGCCGTCGGTTCTGCCTTGGCCATCCAGACCAGCGGTGTCCCCCTGTGTCTTTGGCTCTTTGGCTCCACCCTAATCTCCATCTATGTCGGCAGTCCCCTTGGTTCCACCCGGATTCACCACTGAGGCTCTTATTCCATCAGTTGCGTTTTGAGCATTTGTCCTTATGACTTGGATCTGGGTCGCTCTCTGGCTTTGTCCTCATGGCTCTGATATAAGTCGCTCCCTGGCTTCTCCCTCCATCATCTCCATGGCTCCTCCCTGTTTTTCTCCCTCCTCCCACCACTACAATGTAGTTTATGTTTACGGTGCCAAGGGGAGCCTTACGGGAGGTGGGAGTTACATCAGCTTGGTTCTGTTTTATGGACTTTTAGTCCACCGTGTTTTCCTGTTTTCAGTTCCTGTTTCCTTTGTTCCCCACGGTCGCAGACTTCATTTGTTGCCATGCTTACAAATTATGTTGCACACCTACTTCTTGTTGAGTTTGTTATTACCTTGTGTATTTAAGCCCTGAGTTTAGTTCTGTCGATTGTCCTGTATTATCTGCGAGTTGAAGCCAATGCTGTTATATTTTTGTTCTCCTGCCATTCCTGTTTTGGATTATCTTAGTTTTGTTTATCAATAAAGTTATTTATGGCTGATATTAAGATTTACCTCTCCCTGCTCCTTCGTCTGCCTAACTCAACCTGACAGCAACATTGTCATTACAGCAGAAATACCAAAATATTTTCTGGGGCCTTTGAATATTGTCTTGGAGTCCAAACAGGTTGAGAATGAGAAACACTGATGTATGTGATTGTGTTTCAGTTGTTGTTTGTGTGTTAGTCAGAACACTCACAGTTCCCCAGGTCATCTGGGATCCCAGGTCTTTAAAGTAGAAGGTTGCAGTGGTTCCTACAGGGAGCTCCTGCAGGATATCCTCATCTCTTAAGGGTTTTCCTTCTAAAACAATAAGCACATTTCTTTAAGAGATCAACCATTAACTTATATTTTAACATATGAATATACTGAGATAATGTGGGTGTCACTCCTGTAAATAAGTGAACTGTGTGTGAATGTAACTAAATTTTGATTACTCAAATACAGGACTGACAACTGTATTCTGCTGCCATGTAAAAGTGACCTATGTAATCTGTTCTCTTCTTCACACTGATGTAGTCCATCCCATTAACTATGAACATGATGATCCTATACCCTGATAGCACACAAACATCTTAGAGACGTCTATTTGATGTCTGCATTTTAAGATGTTTATCAGATGTATTTACACTGCACTTTATTACACTTTTTATCATAATAAACACTACTTTTTTATATTCATTTTGAACACTACTGAAAACTATTAAACATTTTTCGTGAAATGTTTTCAAATAAAATAATAAATGTTACGATGCATGCCACTTGTTTTGATATTGTTATATAATGAAACGTAAATTTGTTACCAATTTCAGTTGCAGGCTAATTCACACATTTTGGCGTTTAAGTAGGCCTAATTTAAAGTGTCCAAATACATTTTAAACAACCGTTATAAAGCAGATGTACTCACTTGGGTCCAGGCATAAAGCCTGTCTGGCAGGATACCATTGTGGATCTGTGGAAGTTAAAGCCTGACATGTAAGACTTTTGCTCAACCATTATTTCAATGTCATCAACTTATCAGTAGAAAGCTATTTAAAGAAAGGCTTTGCGTTTTCATAGCTTCTTTAGCACAGAGCACAACTTACTTGATTTGTGGAACAGAGACTTAATGTCCAAAACAGTGGCTGTTGGCTCTACCTGCAGAAAGATAGACATGCTGCTAAATATATAGGACATAATAACAGCAACATTCTGTTTTTCAATTATCAAGCATATGTATATATATATAAATATATTGTTAACTACTGCAATTTTCCTCCTCACGCAGTCATAAATCAGGTTTACTCTATTCTCGACATGCATGTCTAAGCAATGGATCTCACATAGGAATCTCTGGAAGCTCGGAGGACATGATCATGTTCCAAAAGCAACATGACTAATGCAAAATCTGACCGATAGTGACCACCTTATTACTACAAAGTTACAGCATGAGCATTAGTTGTGCTCTAATTACTGTTGGCTGTAGCAATCTGGCATTAATAACAGCTGATGATTGCAGATGATTTCTTTACTTCTCTGACTGTATTATGTTCAGCCTGAGAGTCGCAATCTAAACACAATCCTATTTTTAAATAAATGCAACAACGACACAACAGTCCTGACACTGTTTGCAAGTAACTGTCTGTCCTTTGTATGGTATTAAGGCTTTTATAACCCCACTTCAAAAAGCACATACCTTATCCAGGAGCAGTAGTTTTTCCCGGGTTTTGATATTTAGTATCTCCACCTCAAAGTAAACAATTCGTCTCGCTTTTTTCGGAGGTTTTGGCCTGGGTTTAGAGGGAGCAGGAGTTGCTGCACCATCACTCTTTCCTGATTTTGCCTCTAAAGCTAACGTATCCATGACACCTCCTCAAACTTTCTGCACGCTGAATCCTGTGTTTAGTCCGTAGTTCAAAGGTCTGTCACATCCCACATATCACTCATAAGTCCTCAAGTTCTTCATAATAAATCCAAAACTCAACTCAAGTTCCTCACCGTTGAATGAATGCAGAGGAGTGACAGAGAACGAGTGCAGTGTGATTGAAATATCTCCCACCTCTTAACACCTGAGGGGTGACCATCACAACCACTCCTCTGAAGACGAAATATGAGAGTCCCAAGACATAATCCATGGATTTTCATGAAGCTAAATTTGAAAGCAGGAAGCCCCGTGACCTTGTGGGACTCAGGCCAGTTCAGTAGGACATGGTCCGTACCTACACAGCGCCTACTCTAGGGTTAGGCTAGTGTGCATCTCTACAGGATATTAATACATTTGCATTGCAAGCAGTGTCATGCAATGAATCTATTTGAGTTTGTCCATGGCCACACCAGAGATTGGACTTGGCTTCAGTAAATAAGCCACTTCTCTGGTATCTAGAGGTTCTCACATTAGGTTTGGGCAAGTCACTGCTGTACACAACTCATTTGTGTCTGTCAGCCGTAAGCCGATCAGACAAACATACTGAGAGGCAAAGTTATTTGTAGAATTTTGTTACACAGACGATAAGAGTATCGTTTTCAAAAACTTGCACTTTGAAACCAGATTTCAAAAGTTTGCGTTTTAAAAATTGGAACGGTGGATATTAAAATGCAAAGAAAAGTAATTTTTTAGGAAATATATTCATTAAGAAAGGTCTGAAATCAGTTTGCAAGGCATTGTACACTACTCAGATGAAATGAAATGATGTCTCTCTCAGATAAGTTTAGCCATGTGTGCAGACAGCCTATATTTGTTTGCCTACTTTAACTGCTGCTTGGATGATCACGGTGTGCTGACAGCGCACACATGGAATCAAACAAGAGCTCAGATTACGTTTAACTACAACATGTTGCTTTGCAGTTTTACTGTGTACTTGTCTAGACATGAGATGAGAAAAATTGTATACCACTCTTGGTCTGTTTCCACATTTCAAAGCTGATTTAGAAAATATACATTTTCAGAACAACCTGTTATGACACCTCATTTCAGTGTATAGTCTAACGCAGCATCTGTCATGCGAGCTCTTCGGTGGTTCATACCATGGTGTGGAATCATGGTAGTACCCTGGTATTTTTTGACATACCTTGGAATGCCATTCTCTAGTATAGGCCTATGTATTACTATTTGATACCTTCGCTAAATTGCTCTTTTTGTGTGAGACTGAATTCCAGCTATATGTTTGGAATAGCATGCTAATATAACACAATATAGCCTACTATGTCTGTAGTAGGCCTATACTGTATGTACTGTATGTAGGCCTACTGTGTTTTCTTTATACAAAATATAATATCCATATGATATATATATATACAGTATAGCCTATGTAAACAAACAGAAATTATAAAAAGATTACAACTGGATGTTAATGTAATGTAAAAATTTAATTCATTATTTTACTATACCTTTTTACGTCAACTCCTTTTTACACAAATCACATACAACATAATAAGGCCATGTTTAGCATGAACCTACTATAGCAACCCTTACAACAACAACAAAACACGTTTATTCAAGTGTGCTAATACTTCTTTTAAACTAAAAATAAGAAAGCAAACTTTCAGTCTACCCTTTATACTTAGATGTATATAAAGAAATATTATTTATATAGTACAAATGTATTAGACCACCTCTCATAATAAAGAGAAAACACAAATATTTTAGGAATCTGTCAAAAACTTGTTTAAAACTAACAATTTTATTGTCATTAATTAGGCAAATAACAAACTGAAAACAACTAAATAGTCTTTATCCACACAATAACCAAAAAAAAAAAAAAAAAAACTTGCACCTGTTTGTATGGCGTCCTTTGGCCTTGATTACAGCTTGCATTCTTGCTGGCATTGTTTTTATGTACTTTTCCACAGTCTCTGTTATTGGCTTCCAAATCATTTCAAGTTTTTCCCAAAGACTTGCTTTTGATGAAACATTTGTGCGTTGAATCCACTAAATCCCAAATTAGTTCAATAGGATTCAAGTCCGGACTTTGTCGTGGCCAAATGTGACTAAAGAGCTTACTGGTGGATTAGTCATTACAGAAACATATAGGCTAAAATGATTTTGGTAATCACCAATAACGGTTAGGTTAGGGCAGCTGTGGCACAAACCTTACACGGAGGTCTAATAAATGTGTTAAGCACTGTACTTCTCAGAAATATAGCCTATTTAAAGAAGCCTATACTTGACTTGTAGCCTACAGAAGTATATTTGACCTATACTTGTACTCGAGACATACTTAAAAGTAATTAAGTATTCTAAGTGAAGAGTTTAGATGCAAAAGCCTCTAAGTGCCATCTGAAATTTTCTTCTAGAATGATCATTTTTATCAAGCTTGTATATGTTCAGTAATTTCACTTAAATTTCAATGAAAAATACATATTAAGTGTCATTTAAGTGAAAGTGATTTTAAGCTTTATAAAAATGATCATTCTAGAAGAAAATGTCAGATGGCACTTAGAGGCTTTTGCATCTGAACTCTTACAGTATACTTTGTTTGTAGTTGTGTTTACTCATTTGTATCTGTACTTATTTTGACTGTACTAAAGCATAAAAGTATTATAATATGTTTTCAGAGATGTATATGGCGACAATATGCTACAGCCATTAGTTTTAAATGTGCTTTCCGTGTCGGATGTCTGTTTTTGTTTTGGTCTGTGTGACTCCGTCCACTGCCAATTTACCCAATAGTGTTTCGACACTCTTGGTTGCCAGTTGGCGGAAAACACAGCGTATTGTAGCAATTGAAGCCAGCAAACTGTGTCAGAGATCGCATACTCTACAAGACATAACATTCCTCGACGGCATCCA
This sequence comes from Scardinius erythrophthalmus, assembly GCF_964197995.2. Classification (NCBI taxonomy): domain Eukaryota; kingdom Metazoa; phylum Chordata; class Actinopteri; order Cypriniformes; family Leuciscidae; genus Scardinius; species Scardinius erythrophthalmus. The sequence continues at coordinate 58,433,979 of NC_138221.1, read as the reverse complement.
TCTAAAAAGCTCTATGTCCAGAGCAGAGGCATAGTAAAACACGGATAAATCAACTCATCAACTTACAGTGTGTAAGTCTCTCAATTGTCCATTGCGCTCGTTCCTGTTGTGTAACTTCTCAAACTGGCAACCCCGCGTGAGCGTCGAGTCTGGGGAGGAGGGGCGGGAGAAACAACCCTCCAATATTTTGAATTTGGACTGCAGTTCCCATTTCAACCGCTAGATATCAACATTACTTCAAATATTTTTTTCCCACATAGGTTTACATATCTTATAAACTTACATTGTTTTAAATGTATTGATTTATTAGATAATGTTCCTAATTCTGAGTATGTGAATTATTGTGTAGTGTACTTAGGAATTCACTTCAAATCTACTTAGAGTAGCACACTTATTTCAAGTATAAATATTAATGCCTAAATAGGAACATAGTAGTCTCCTCAAAGTGCAAAAATAATATATAAATAGTAAACCATGATGTTATGTTCACTTAAAGAAAACTTACAAGTATATAGCCTACTAGTTGCCGTATAAACAACAAAACCAGCAGTTTACTGAGATACTTCAAAGTGTAGGCCTACTTTCATAAACTAAAAAATGTGCTACAAAATATTTGACTAATATCTATTAGGGTACCTAGCTAGCCTATACGTTCACTTGTAGTATACTTACAGTACAAACGAAAAACTTATTTGCAAACTAGATGTGCTCTCAAAGTTAAGGCTAGGCTACTGTTAAACTTAAATTTTAAAAGTTTACTTAGACTAAAAAGTGGACAAATTTAGTCCCAAGTAGTACTGAAATAGTACACTTATTAAGTAGGCTTACAGCCTACTGTAGTGCATTGATACTAACTACATAAAGTATAGGCTAAAACATACTGGAAATTTACTTAAGTAGGCCTATACCAAATAAAATGAGCTTGGGGTGGGGAAGCTTTTTTTTTATTACTTTTAATCATTCCCAGGCTACGATTTTATATATATATATATATATATATATATATATATATATATATATATATATATATATATATATATATATATAAAAGTTCGGTTTCCACTACTTAAAATGATCATTCGTGATATCAGACATGGTAATTCTTGATAACAGGAATTACATTTCAACTAGTACAAAAACATGAATCTTCATATCAAGGCATCATCACTCACAGAAATCCAGTTCTTGATATATAAAAAAAAAAAAACATTTCCACATTGTTCATATCAAGAATTTTGTGTTTGTATTAGTGGAAATGTATTCCTGATATCAAGAATGATCATTTTAATAGGGAACATTTAATATAGAAAAATATTAAATTAAAAGTCAAATCAGCTTGCCATAACCTTCTTTTTTTACTTGCTGTTTAAAAATAACATGAACTATATCGTGTGTACAGTACAATATTTAGTAATTAGTACGGTAGCATTCATTGCTAGCTGTTGCTGTCCCTCAGTTTGTCAGTTGAGCTTCTAGCCGCTGAAGTCTGTGTGCAGTGAACGCTCCTCTCCACACGAGGCGCTCGTTCGGTCGCAGCATCAGCATCTGCATCTGCAGCGCCAGCGAGCAAGTCGTTTTCTCGGACTTTCTGCGGACGGCGACGTTGACAACTTCACTACAGTGTGTGTGAGCCGGGAACACTGTGTGATATTAAAGTTTTATATCGTCACAAGTTAGGACAGTCTCGGGAAAATGGGCACATATTTCGGGGATGCGGCAGCGGCTGTGTGCGACAAATGAGGATTTGGATAAATAACTTGCAGTTTGACAGTTTGATGAACTCCATCCGCGCGCTTCATGTTCGATAGGACAGGAGGAGGATCGTTTAAAATTAATCAAATCTTTCAATATTTGGAGGATTTCTACATATGGAAACAGGTAGTTGAATGCTAGAGGTGTTTTAGTCCAGTGTTGTGATGGGTAAAGATTATTACAGGGTCCTGGGCATAGAGAAGGGCGCCTCTGATGAAGAGATCAAGAAAGCCTACAGAAAACAAGCTTTAAGATTTCATCCCGACAAAAACAAAGCAGCCGGAGCAGAAGATAAATTCAAAGAGATCGCCGAGGCTTATGATGTCCTGAGCGATTCCAAGAAGAAAGACATCTATGACAGATACGGAGAGGATGGTAAGAGCTGTCATTGTCCCACTATAGGTTATAGGTTGTATATGTAGATAGACAGATAGTCCTTACAAAGTACTGTGATCATTTTAGATAGTGACAATATGGTTCTTTGATATATTTGGTAGTAAGTTAAGTTACTGAATTATTACCGTGGTATTTATCCAAAAAAGATACCATGGCATAGATAGATAGATAGATAGATAGATAGATAGATAGATAGATAGATAGATAGATAGATAGATAGATAGATAGATAGATAGGTAGGCAGACGGATGGATGGATAGACAAATATAGACACATACAGATAGATAGATAGATAGATAGATAGATAGATAGATAGATAGATAGATAGATAGACAGATGATAGATAATTAGATGATTTGATCAAATAATGAGATGATCTGACAAATAGATAGATAGATAGATAGATAGATAGATAGATAGATAGATAGATAGATAGGCTATCCCTTAAAAATGTGTTGAATTGTGAAGTTAAATTGACATAAAGTACAGACATACAGTCACACACACACACACACACACTCAGATGCTATTATCTCATGAGGGAAATTGTAGTGCAGCAGCAGTCACAGCATTGTTGTGGAAATTAATAAATCCTAAAAGAAAAAAGTCACAAATGATAATGTTTAGGCCTCTTATTAAAGGTGTTGGTTGTATTTATTGCTGTTTGCTCTGAGATTTGTTTCTGCTTTTCTTTGGTACTCTAAAGGCCCGATATACTCGCACTGAAGTTCTTTGTCGCTCGAGGGTGAAAAGAAGTTTGAAAACACAGAGGAACTGTTTGACTTTTCATTCATTCATGCGCTGCCCTCGGTTTTAGGACTGGGGTTTAACTGAATATTTAGACTAAATATGTGCGCAGTTAGTAAAAGGATGTGGATATGTTTTCACGAGCTCTGCAATCAAGTCTCGTTTATTTATAAAGTGCTTTAATACAGATAGCCTAGCTTTAAAGCAGCTTTCCACCATCACACAAGAAAAAAACTGTCAGTTTTCACTGGTGTTTGACCTAGGGGAACACCAGGACACTAGAAATTAGCCTGAAAAGATTCAGAGCCACAAAGCCGCACCTACCTATTAAGTAATCACTACAGAACAATGGAAGTTCGAAGGTATTTTAAAGTTTCAAACCTTCAAAATGAGCTCCAAACGAACATCGTTTTGGCTAGGGCTGCACGATATTAAAGAAAAATGTGGTATGCAAAAAAAAAAAAAAAAAATGCGATATTTGATAATGCTTAATGCATGATAATGCTTTAAGTGTGTAAAAACATCTGAAAGTGTAATTTTAATGTCAGTGTAAAGCAACAAGGTTTAGGGATTCATGTAGGCCTACGTTAGGTTTATTTAACAACAGAAATTGAATAGGCTAATCAATAATGAATTTAAAATATATAGCCTACTGATTCTTATTAAAGCTACAAAAGTTATTCAGCAAAGAGCAGTGAGTGGTTTTCTAGTTGTCTTTTGTTGTTTGGTTAACCTTAATCATACAGACGGAAGCAGATTTATTAGGCTGCTGTCACTTTAAGAGCTGCACGGATCCAATATATTGTTACCCGCACACTTTCTTTCTCAACTGTTTACTCCACTTAAGACATAACCAACTGTGTTTATGTGAATACTCACCAAGATGGGCATTTTTTTTAATATCATTTGTGTGTATTTGGCCATATAAGCTGTGGAAGAGAACTGAATTCGGGAATTTCGGCACAGGTTTGCGAGGATTTACGCGTAAATTGAATCATTCCCTCAGGTCTCGCGCTTATAAAGCAGGAAATTCCCACAAACATTTATTTACTTTAGCGTGTAGGTTGTGAGTAAATTAATCCATGCAGATTATAAGATTAAATCAGTCATTTAACACTTTCTGCGAGACGTAGGCTAATTTCACAAACAGCGTGAGTGTTCAGCAGTGCTGCGTCTTCTCTCTTTCTCTAAATGCGCTTTCGGGAGTCGGGACAGTTGACTTGCATAATCGGGCCAGTGTTGCATGTAAAGTTTATTATTAATGTCTTTTTAAGTCTTGCCAATTTAAACATTTCAGCGATTTTAAATTATTCAGTACTCGCACGCTCTTCTCTGCACACGTACATAAGCCAACTCACAAACAGCTCACGAATAACAAAACTGAGTTCTTTTTTGCGGTTTACTGGCGAGGATCCTCGGTAACACAGATAGAAAACGCATGTGTAACCGTAAAGTGGATCCGTGCACTAGCTCTTAAAGTGACAGCAGCCTAATATGTGTCTGTCATTAATGTTGATAAAACAGCAAAAGAATGCTTTAATTGTAAGGAATCAGGATTACTAGCCTATGTATTTAATTTATTCAGGACTAAAAGACTATTCAGTGTTATTTTACACTAAATTACTTTATTCAGTTTCTCTTATATTTTTGTACCTGAAAACTAGTGCTACACCTACCCAAAAACTTTTCTCTTTATTTCATTTGTATCTTTATTGTACTGTATTTATTTGTGCTACTTTTTTCAGCAAACATTTAGGTGAGATAAATGATGCTCCCACACACACAGCCAATCCCCCACCCCAAATTAAAAAAGTCCCTCCCTGTTCACCTAAGGGGGGAATCTAAAATCATGCATGTCGCAAACCATTTCTATATATCGTGCAGCCCTCGTTTTGGCCAAATTTAGTTGGAACTGACGTCACACACATTGGTTCTTTGATTTCACTCAAAGTATATCGGGGCCTTAAGTGTGGCATGCATGGACTCAGTGAGCACCCTCAGTAGTGCATACAGTTAAGCTTTAGATTCTTTGAGTGAAGCCTGATGACCTTTGGTGACCGTTTGAGTTTTGTCTGAATGTTGCAAACACAGGAGCATGTAGTGTGGAATCGGCGAGGGACTTTATGAAACCGACTCTGATCTCCAGATTAAGAGTTCAAACAGTACAGTGTGACTGGATCATTCCTGTGAGCTGGTTCTGCTCTTTCTATACACAGAATGCTGTTTTTATATTTCCCTCATTGTTGACTTGCTGTTTCCCACAAACGTCATTTGTTTTTATCCGCAGGGCTCAAAGGACATGCCGGAGGCGGCCCCAACGGCCCCAGCTATACTTTTCATGGTGATCCTCACGCCATGTTTGCAGAGTTCTTTGGTGGCCGTAGCCCGTTTGACCAGTTTTTTGCATCCGCTGGCGGTGTAGATGATGACATGGACATTGACGACCCCTTTGCAGCCTTCGGAATGGGAGGAATGGGCGGATTTCCCAGATCCTTCAAGTCTCGGCCAGGCGGTCCGCACAGGGCCCGAGAAAAGAAGAAAGATCCTCCAGTAGTGCACGAGCTCAAAGTGAGCCTGGAAGAAGTGTTCTCTGGTTGCACCAAGAAGATGAAGATCTCTCGCAAGAGGCTGAACCCGGACGGCCGCACCATGCGCACCGAAGACAAGATCCTCACCGTGGACATCAAACGGGGCTGGAAGGAGGGGACCAAGATTACCTTTCCCAAAGAGGGAGACGAGACGCCGACCAACATTCCCGCCGACATAGTGTTTGTGGTTAAGGACAAGATTCACCCTGTTTTTCGGAGGGATGGCTCTGACATCGTCTACCCTGCAAAGATATCCCTCCGAGAGGTGAGTGTCTAGTGTCTGCTGCTGAGATAAAGTTACCCAACGTCCAGTAATATACACCAGTGAACTTCTGTTAAGCTTATTACAAGTGTTTGAGTACAGTAGAGATTTATTAACCCATCTTTTAAAAGCAGAATTATTTACTAGAATTCCTATCATAAAGTAAATCTTTAATTGGGGGTGGGGGAGGGGGTCTAGTTGCGATATGAGTGCTATTTTTCTTTTACATATTTTTTTTCTTTTACATTTCGAAAACTTTTGGAAACTTCTCTTTTGTGTGTGTGTGTGTGTGTGGAGCAGCATTTACTGTGAATCGAGTCGCTCTGAGACTTTGAAAATACCAGATCATGAGCTGCTCACGTGTAAACACACACAGTGCCGCGCTTTACTCTGAAACATGCAGAACCGCATATATTTGTGGAATTAAATTGCAGCTTTTGCGATTTGATAATCATACCAAGCCATATTGTGATTTTGGTTTTATTTCGATTAATTGTGAAGCCCTGGGATGAATACGGTTCAATTTATTAACATTAGTTTTATACATTAGCCATCATGAACAAAGAATGAGCTGTGACAGCATTTATTAATCTAGGTTAATGTTCATTTCTACACATTATTTACTGTTTCAGGTTGATGTATTGTAAATAAATGAGAACAGTAGATTTAAAAGAAGAGGAGTGAAGGCAGAAGTTAATCTTGTTTCTCTTTGTCTTTTCTTTTCTCCCTCTTTCCTTCACTCTTTCCAGGCTCTATGCGGCTGCACCATCAGCGCTCCCACCTTGGACGGCAGGACTGTCACAGTGACGTCACGTGATGTCATCAAGCCTGGTATGAAGAAGAGGATAGTGGGAGAAGGACTGCCTCTGTCCAAATGTCCTGAAAAGAAAGGAGACATGGTGCTCGAGTTCTTAGTGAAATTTCCGGACAAGTTGGGACCGAGTGCTCGTGAAGCTCTGGTTCAGATCCTACCCCCTTGATCATTGCGACCTCTAGGAGGAGAGAGACTCCCTGATCAGATCCTGTGATCGGGCCCTTTTGATTTCATATAGATTATTGCACCTGAAAGCATCAGTGAGAAATGTACAAATAAGTCAAGTTCAGAGAAACACAATAGAGCTCCAGTGTATTATTTATACCTCCTTGTATCGCAGTGCACTTTTACAAAACACAGTGAAATGTTTCTGAAGTAATTTAGTGACTTTCGCATAATTTGCAGTACCCTGAGAGTAAATGCTCCGTCATCCTCCTGTTCACTTCTTCAGGTTTCTTTCCCCTTGAATTTGTTTATATTTTCTTTTATTAAAAATGTATTCCAATTTTAGACTCTGCGCAGTAAACATTTAAAAAAAAACTCTGAACTTTAGGGTTTTATATATTTTTAAGGACCTCAAATAGTAATTATAAAACTGTGTGTGTGTGTGTGTGTGTGTGTGTGTGTCTGTGTGTGTGTGTCTGTGTGTGTGTGTGTGTGTGTGTGTGTGTGTGTGTGTGTGTGTGTGTGTGTGTGTGTGTGTGTGTGTGTGTGTGTGTGTGTGTGTGTGTGTGTGTGTGTGTGTGTGAGAGATTGTGACTGTGGGTGTGAAGTCCCAATGACGGGGCTGCTGGGAGTTTTGAATTGAGTGGGCCCAATAAATTTACATTGGCTCTCGAGCATTTTCACTGTGCTTCCAGAGCATGTTAATGTGCGGTCACGTTTACCAGCGCTTGGCAGAATTTTCCAGTCATTCCAATAAGAATCCATGCGATTGGGTGTTTCGCATTAGGGCAAATGAGTTCCCCAACCAGATTTCACTCATGTTCATGTTTGGTCAATTTTTCACATGAAATTTCCCTAATGTGACCGTACCTTTAAAGTGTAGTCACATTTACCAAATTTAGGTGTAATTTTGTGGGCAATAGTGACGTATGATGCAGCTCTCTGTTGGTCAATGCCAAAGACAGTAAAAAAAGATAGACACCTTGTCAAAATGCCCCACAAATGACCGTTGACATCTTTCACTGATTACATCATTTGGAGCCAGTGTCTGCATAGTAGTGATAGTGAGGTGAAGCCACGGTATCCAGGTCCCGCCCACACTCACAGACTCAATCGCAAGCACAGCTGTCAATCAATGTCAATGACATTACATCTTGAACACTTGAACAGACATCAGCATGAACTAAGAACTTCCTAAAATTACAGAAACCATTGTAATTGGATGTTTTTTAGTTTGGCTCATGTCCCATTCGATTACATGAAGAGGGTGGGGTTTATGGCCTATACTGCAGCCAGCCACCAGGGGGCGATATAAATGTTTTGGCTTCAGGACGTTTACAGCACACTTGTTCAAGGCAGCGAATTTGCATGACCAAGTTGAACCTGTGGGGAAACCGCAATTGTGTGGATTCCTATTGGAATACCTTGATTTTTTTTTTGTGGCTGTGACCGCACCTTTACACTGCAGATAACACTCACTTTCTCCTCTTAGGAGTGACCCATGATGGGTTACTGTGATCTCCATGTCACCACTGTAATCTTGAGCACTTAATTGTTCCTTTGAAACCATCTCTTCTCTAGTTATTTAAAAAAAAAAAAATGTGTTGCTGTATTTTCGTTTCAGGCTTAAAATGCCTGAATGTAGTGTTAATTATGTACTAATGGGTAATATTTTTCTAGTATTGTGTGAATTGTGTAATTTTTGCGGCTAGTGGTGCAAAAATGACACACTCTACATCTCACTTTCTACATTTGTATTTGCTAACCGGTATTCATTTGTGTGAATTTACAGTTATAAAACACCATAAAACATTAATTACAATTTAAACCACCTGTTGCTCACAATAAATGTAGCTTTAAAATCATATTCGTTCATGGCCCTAGAAACTCAGCATCCGCATATTTTAGAGCCATATATGTATGCTGTTATTTGAACACACTTATTGAGATGATGTACAGTGATGAGATGGTGGTTTTATTGATCAAATTGGATATTGCGTCTTAGAACTGCCATTACCACAAGTCAATTTTTTAAAGAAATAACAGTATTGTGCCAAGACGAGGGCACATATGCACACAGTTTAAAGTACCTCGCACACTATTCCTGCAACATCAGCATGCTATTTGAAATTCACAATGAATAAAGTTAAGGAATATGTGTTTTTCTGTTTAAAAACAACAACTACTTTATATTGCTGTTTTTTAGTGGCATGCCTGACAACCCTTTATCATTTGCGTCAGTGTTTTTATTTCATGCAATTAAAGGCTGTCTTGCTGTCTTGCAAGTGCTGTCTTGTAATAAGTCTGTTACTGGACTGTATATTTTCCATGGTCATGGATAAGTATTTTTGTTAGCTCTAGAAAGGTTACGAGTAAAAATGTTAAAATTATTGGAACATTTTATTATATTTTTTTCCTATAGTTTTCCTCTGCTCTAAATTATTTAAAGGACCTGTTTACACCAAGAACGATGACTATTATCATCCACACTAACGCAAGAAACCACATCCTTTTTATTACACTGAACAAAATTATAAACGCAACCCGTTTTTTCATGAGCTGAACTTTTTCTATGTACACAAAAGGCCTATTTCTCTCACATATTGTTCACAAATCTGTCTAAATCTGTGTTAGTGAGCACTTCTCCTTTGCCGAGATAATCCATCCACCTCACAGGTGTGGCATATCAAGATGCTGATTAGACAGCATGATTATTGCACAGGTGTGCCTTAGGCTGGCCACAATAAAAGGCCCATCTTTAAATACTGATACTATGTCTAGTAGTAGACATAGGTTACTTAAAATTACTAGTAGTAATCCCTCCGCCCAAGTAGCAGTGCTTCGCCTTCTGAGAATATAGTTCCCAGAATGTATACGGTTAGAAGATGGCTGTGTCTCATGTGACCTTGTTATTTGTACACGCTGTGACTATACAAATCACAACATGTCAAGTCAAGTTTATTTATATAGCGCTTTTCACAATACAGATTGTATCAAATCAGCTTCATAGTATTAAATTAAAATAATACATCAATGTTTGTTTCTAGTGGAAAACGTCCACGTTTGGTAATGCTGATCAATTAGTATCGTTGATTGATTTATTAAATTAAATATCCCCAACTGAGCAAGCCAAAGGCAACAGTGGCAAGGAACCGAAAAACTCCATCAGGTGACCTAATGGAACATGTAAATAGGAAAATGTTGGTGTTATTTTGTCACTTATTGGGAGCAGTATGCTAGCTGGAGCCATTTACCTCCAGTCTTTGTGCTAAGCTAGGCTAGCGGTGGGTGCGTCAGACAGAGTTACGGCACGCACGGAGATGAGAAGGGTATGTATGGGCTTATCTAACTCTGGGGGATACGGTGAATAAGCTAAAGTCCCAAAAAATCGGCGTGTTCCTTTATGGAAAACTGGAAAAATAGTCTTTGGGAAATTTTGAGAAGACCCCCATGCAGTGCTGTGTCAGTGCCTTTAAAAGTGGAGGCTGGTGTTTCCGGAAATCTGCGTTCAGGACAGGTCAAGCTAAAGGGCCATTGAAAGAAGCATGTGGCACATCATGTGGGACCTTTTGATTTCTGACTATCACTGACTTAGCAAGTTACAGCATCATGAGAAAACCGACAAGGATCAGAAATGACAGGTTTGTGTCCGAGAGATCCACGTAACCAACATCGGGTCCTTAATGAACGAATAATTGAAAGTATGGGATAGTACAGAGAATAATAAAATATCTAAATTAGAGCATTATCAATATTTATGCTTAGATCCTAATTAGAAACACAATCTAGATGTAATAATCAAGTACAAGTACAAACAAGGTTAATTAATGATACACAGGTGAATTAAAAAAGAACTAATCATAAAACTGATTTAATACAGATAGCCTAGCTTTAAAGCAGCTTTCCACCATCACACAAGAAAAAAACTGTCAGTTTTCACTGGTGTTTGACCTAGGGGAACACCAGGACACTAGAAATTAGCCTGAAAAGATTCAGAGCCACAAAGCCGCACCTACCTATTAAGTAATCACTACAGAACAATGGAAGTTCGAAGGTATTTTAAAGTTTCAAACCTTCAAAATGAGCTCCAAACGAACATCGTTTTGGCTAGGGCTGCACGATATTAAAGAAAAATGTGGTATGCAAAAAAAAAAAAAAAAATGCGATATTTGATAATGCTTAATGCATGATAATGCTTTAAGTGTGTAAAAACATCTGAAAGTGTAATTTTAATGTCAGTGTAAAGCAACAAGGTTTAGGGATTCATGTAGGCCTACGTTAGGTTTATTTAACAACAGAAATTGAATAGGCTAATCAATAATGAATTTAAAATATATAGCCTACTGATTCTTATTAAAGCTACAAAAGTTATTCAGCAAAGAGCAGTGAGTGGTTTTCTAGTTGTCTTTTGTTGTTTGGTTAACCTTAATCATACAGACGGAAGCAGATTTATTAGGCTGCTGTCACTTTAAGAGCTGCACGGATCCAATATATTGTTACCCGCACACTTTCTTTCTCAACTGTTTACTCCACTTAAGACATAACCAACTGTGTTTATGTGAATACTCACCAAGATGGGCATTTTTTTTAATATCATTTGTGTGTATTTGGCCATATAAGCTGTGGAAGAGAACTGAATTCGGGAATTTCGGCACAGGTTTGCGAGGATTTACGCGTAAATTGAATCATTCCCTCAGGTCTCGCGCTTATAAAGCAGGAAATTCCCACAAACATTTATTTACTTTAGCGTGTAGGTTGTGAGTAAATTAATCCATGCAGATTATAAGATTAAATCAGTCATTTAACACTTTCTGCGAGACGTAGGCTAATTTCACAAACAGCGTGAGTGTTCAGCAGTGCTGCGTCTTCTCTCTTTCTCTAAATGCGCTTTCGGGAGTCGGGACAGTTGACTTGCATAATCGGGCCAGTGTTGCATGTAAAGTTTATTATTAATGTCTTTTTAAGTCTTGCCAATTTAAACATTTCAGCGATTTTAAATTATTCAGTACTCGCACGCTCTTCTCTGCACACGTACATAAGCCAACTCACAAACAGCTCACGAATAACAAAACTGAGTTCTTTTTTGCGGTTTACTGGCGAGGATCCTCGGTAACACAGATAGAAAACGCATGTGTAACCGTAAAGTGGATCCGTGCACTAGCTCTTAAAGTGACAGCAGCCTAATATGTGTCTGTCATTAATGTTGATAAAACAGCAAAAGAATGCTTTAATTGTAAGGAATCAGGATTACTAGCCTATGTATTTAATTTATTCAGGACTAAAAGACTATTCAGTGTTATTTTACACTAAATTACTTTATTCAGTTTCTCTTATATTTTTGTACCTGAAAACTAGTGCTACACCTACCCAAAAACTTTTCTCTTTATTTCATTTGTATCTTTATTGTACTGTATTTATTTGTGCTACTTTTTTCAGCAAACATTTAGGTGAGATAAATGATGCTCCCACACACACAGCCAATCCCCCACCCCAAATTAAAAAAGTCCCTCCCTGTTCACCTAAGGGGGGAATCTAAAATCATGCATGTCGCAAACCATTTCTATATATCGTGCAGCCCTCGTTTTGGCCAAATTTAGTTGGAACTGACGTCACACACATTGGTTCTTTGATTTCACTCAAAGTATATCGGGGCCTTAAGTGTGGCATGCATGGACTCAGTGAGCACCCTCAGTAGTGCATACAGTTAAGCTTTAGATTCTTTGAGTGAAGCCTGATGACCTTTGGTGACCGTTTGAGTTTTGTCTGAATGTTGCAAACACAGGAGCATGTAGTGTGGAATCGGCGAGGGACTTTATGAAACCGACTCTGATCTCCAGATTAAGAGTTCAAACAGTACAGTGTGACTGGATCATTCCTGTGAGCTGGTTCTGCTCTTTCTATACACAGAATGCTGTTTTTATATTTCCCTCATTGTTGACTTGCTGTTTCCCACAAACGTCATTTGTTTTTATCCGCAGGGCTCAAAGGACATGCCGGAGGCGGCCCCAACGGCCCCAGCTATACTTTTCATGGTGATCCTCACGCCATGTTTGCAGAGTTCTTTGGTGGCCGTAGCCCGTTTGACCAGTTTTTTGCATCCGCTGGCGGTGTAGATGATGACATGGACATTGACGACCCCTTTGCAGCCTTCGGAATGGGAGGAATGGGCGGATTTCCCAGATCCTTCAAGTCTCGGCCAGGCGGTCCGCACAGGGCCCGAGAAAAGAAGAAAGATCCTCCAGTAGTGCACGAGCTCAAAGTGAGCCTGGAAGAAGTGTTCTCTGGTTGCACCAAGAAGATGAAGATCTCTCGCAAGAGGCTGAACCCGGACGGCCGCACCATGCGCACCGAAGACAAGATCCTCACCGTGGACATCAAACGGGGCTGGAAGGAGGGGACCAAGATTACCTTTCCCAAAGAGGGAGACGAGACGCCGACCAACATTCCCGCCGACATAGTGTTTGTGGTTAAGGACAAGATTCACCCTGTTTTTCGGAGGGATGGCTCTGACATCGTCTACCCTGCAAAGATATCCCTCCGAGAGGTGAGTGTCTAGTGTCTGCTGCTGAGATAAAGTTACCCAACGTCCAGTAATATACACCAGTGAACTTCTGTTAAGCTTATTACAAGTGTTTGAGTACAGTAGAGATTTATTAACCCATCTTTTAAAAGCAGAATTATTTACTAGAATTCCTATCATAAAGTAAATCTTTAATTGTGGGTGGGGGTGGGGGAGGGGGTCTAGTTGCGATATGAGTGCTATTTTTCTTTTACATATTTTTTTTCTTTTACATTTCGAAAACTTTTGGAAACTTCTCTTTTGTGTGTGTGTGTGTGTGTGGAGCAGCATTTACTGTGAATCGAGTCGCTCTGAGACTTTGAAAATACCAGATCATGAGCTGCTCACGTGTAAACACACACAGTGCCGCGCTTTACTCTGAAACATGCAGAACCGCATATATTTGTGGAATTAAATTGCAGCTTTTGCGATTTGATAATCATACCAAGCCATATTGTGATTTTGGTTTTATTTCGATTAATTGTGAAGCCCTGGGATGAATACGGTTCAATTTATTAACATTAGTTTTATACATTAGCCATCATGAACAAAGAATGAGCTGTGACAGCATTTATTAATCTAGGTTAATGTTCATTTCTACACATTATTTACTGTTTCAGGTTGATGTATTGTAAATAAATGAGAACAGTAGATTTAAAAGAAGAGGAGTGAAGGCAGAAGTTAATCTTGTTTCTCTTTGTCTTTTCTTTTCTCCCTCTTTCCTTCACTCTTTCCAGGCTCTATGCGGCTGCACCATCAGCGCTCCCACCTTGGACGGCAGGACTGTCACAGTGACGTCACGTGATGTCATCAAGCCTGGTATGAAGAAGAGGATAGTGGGAGAAGGACTGCCTCTGTCCAAATGTCCTGAAAAGAAAGGAGACATGGTGCTCGAGTTCTTAGTGAAATTTCCGGACAAGTTGGGACCGAGTGCTCGTGAAGCTCTGGTTCAGATCCTACCCCCTTGATCATTGCGACCTCTAGGAGGAGAGAGACTCCCTGATCAGATCCTGTGATCGGGCCCTTTTGATTTCATATAGATTATTGCACCTGAAAGCATCAGTGAGAAATGTACAAATAAGTCAAGTTCAGAGAAACACAATAGAGCTCCAGTGTATTATTTATACCTCCTTGTATCGCAGTGCACTTTTACAAAACACAGTGAAATGTTTCTGAAGTAATTTAGTGACTTTCGCATAATTTGCAGTACCCTGAGAGTAAATGCTCCGTCATCCTCCTGTTCACTTCTTCAGGTTTCTTTCCCCTTGAATTTGTTTATATTTTCTTTTATTAAAAATGTATTCCAATTTTAGACTCTGCGCAGTAAACATTTAAAAAAAAACTCTGAACTTTAGGGTTTTATATATTTTTAAGGACCTCAAATAGTAATTATAAAACTGTGTGTGTGTGTGTGTGTGTGTGTGTGTGTGTGTCTGTGTGTGTGTGTGTGTGTGTGTGTGTGTGTGTGTGTGTGTGTGTGTGTGTGTGTGTGTGTGTGTGTGTGTGTGTGTGTGTGAGAGATTGTGACTGTGGGTGTGAAGTCCCAATGACGGGGCTGCTGGGAGTTTTGAATTGAGTGGGCCCAATAAATTTACATTGGCTCTCGAGCATTTTCACTGTGCTTCCAGAGCATGTTAATGTGCGGTCACGTTTACCAGCGCTTGGCAGAATTTTCCAGTCATTCCAATAAGAATCCATGCGATTGGGTGTTTCGCATTAGGGCAAATGAGTTCCCCAACCAGATTTCACTCATGTTCATGTTTGGTCAATTTTTCACATGAAATTTCCCTAATGTGACCGTACCTTTAAAGTGTAGTCACATTTACCAAATTTAGGTGTAATTTTGTGGGCAATAGTGACGTATGATGCAGCTCTCTGTTGGTCAATGCCAAAGACAGTAAAAAAAGATAGACACCTTGTCAAAATGCCCCACAAATGACCGTTGACATCTTTCACTGATTACATCATTTGGAGCCAGTGTCTGCATAGTAGTGATAGTGAGGTGAAGCCACGGTATCCAGGTCCCGCCCACACTCAATCGCAAGCACAGCTGTCAATCAATGTCAATGACATTACATCTTGAACACTTGAACAGACATCAGCATGAACTAAGAACTTCCTAAAATTACAGAAACCATTGTAATTGGATGTTTTTTAGTTTGGCTCATGTCCCATTCGATTACATGAAGAGGGTGGGGTTTATGGCCTATACTGCAGCCAGCCACCAGGGGGCGATATAAATGTTTTGGCTTCAGGACGTTTGCAGCACACTTGTTCAAGGCAGCGAATTTGCATGACCAAGTTGAACCTGTGGGGAAACCGCAATTGTGTGGATTCCTATTGGAATACCTTGATTTTTTTTTTGTGGCTGTGACCGCACCTTTACACTGCAGATAACACTCACTTTCTCCTCTTAGGAGTGACCCATGATGGGTTACTGTGATCTCCATGTCACCACTGTAATCTTGAGCACTTAATTGTTCCTTTGAAACCATCTCTTCTCTAGTTATTTAAAAAAAAAAAAATGTGTTGCTGTATTTTCGTTTCAGGCTTAAAATGCCTGAATGTAGTGTTAATTATGTACTAATGGGTAATATTTTTCTAGTATTGTGTGAATTGTGTAATTTTTGCGGCTAGTGGTGCAAAAATGACACACTCTACATCTCACTTTCTACATTTGTATTTGCTAACCGGTATTCATTTGTGTGAATTTACAGTTATAAAACACCATAAAACATTAATTACAATTTAAACCACCTGTTGCTCACAATAAATGTAGCTTTAAAATCATATTCGTTCATGGCCCTAGAAACTCAGCATCCGCATATTTTAGAGCCATATATGTATGCTGTTATTTGAACACACTTATTGAGATGATGTACAGTGATGAGATGGTGGTTTTATTGATCAAATTGGATATTGCGTCTTAGAACTGCCATTACCACAAGTCAATTTTTTAAAGAAATAACAGTATTGTGCCAAGACGAGGGCACATATGCACACAGTTTAAAGTACCTCGCACACTATTCCTGCAACATCAGCATGCTATTTGAAATTCACAATGAATAAAGTTAAGGAATATGTGTTTTTCTGTTTAAAAACAACAACTACTTTATATTGCTGTTTTTTAGTGGCATGCCTGACAACCCTTTATCATTTGCGTCAGTGTTTTTATTTCATGCAATTAAAGGCTGTCTTGCTGTCTTGCAAGTGCTGTCTTGTAATAAGTCTGTTACTGGACTGTATATTTTCCATGGTCATGGATAAGTATTTTTGTTAGCTCTAGAAAGGTTACGAGTAAAAATGTTAAAATTATTGGAACATTTTATTATATTTTTTTCCTATAGTTTTCCTCTGCTCTAAATTATTTAAAGGACCTGTTTACACCAAGAACGATGACTATTATCATCCACACTAACGCAAGAAACCACATCCTTTTTATTACACTGAACAAAATTATAAACGCAACCCGTTTTTTCATGAGCTGAACTTTTTCTATGTACACAAAAGGCCTATTTCTCTCACATATTGTTCACAAATCTGTCTAAATCTGTGTTAGTGAGCACTTCTCCTTTGCCGAGATAATCCATCCACCTCACAGGTGTGGCATATCAAGATGCTGATTAGACAGCATGATTATTGCACAGGTGTGCCTTAGGCTGGCCACAATAAAAGGCCCATCTTTAAATACTGATACTATGTCTAGTAGTAGACATAGGTTACTTAAAATTACTAGTAGTAATCACTCCGCCCAAGTAGCAGTGCTTCGCCTTCTGAGAATATAGTTCCCAGAATGTATACGGTTAGAAGATGGCTGTGTCTCATGTGACCTTGTTATTTGTACACGCTGTGACTATACAAATCACAACATGTCAAGTCAAGTTTATTTATATAGCGCTTTTTACAATACAGATTGTATCAAATCAGCTTCACAGTATTAAAT
The DNA here is from genome assembly GCF_964197995.2 of Scardinius erythrophthalmus. NCBI lineage: Eukaryota > Metazoa > Chordata > Actinopteri > Cypriniformes > Leuciscidae > Scardinius > Scardinius erythrophthalmus. The sequence continues at coordinate 58,416,753 of NC_138221.1, read as the reverse complement.
TAAAATAATACATCAATGTTTGTTTCTAGTGGGAAAACGTCCACGTTTGGTAATGCTGATCAATTAGTATCGTTGATTGATTTATTAAATTAAATATCCCCAACTGAGCAAGCCAAAGGCAACAGTGGCAAGGAACCGAAAAACTCCATCAGGTGACCTAATGGAACATGTAAATAGGAAAATGTTGGTGTTATTTTGTCACTTATTGGGAGCAGTATGCTAGCTGGAGCCATTTACCTCCAGTCTTTGTGCTAAGCTAGGCTAGCGGTGGGTGCGTCAGACAGAGTTACGGCACGCACGGAGATGAGAAGGGTATGTATGGGCTTATCTAACTCTGGGGGATACGGTGAATAAGCTAAAGTCCCAAAAAATCGGCGTGTTCCTTTATGGAAAACTGGAAAAATAGTCTTTGGGAAATTTTGAGAAGACCCCCATGCAGTGCTGTGTCAGTGCCTTTAAAAGTGGAGGCTGGTGTTTCCGGAAATCTGCGTTCAGGACAGGTCAAGCTAAAGGGCCATTGAAAGAAGCATGTGGCACATCATGTGGGACCTTTTGATTTCTGACTATCACTGACTTAGCAAGTTACAGCATCATGAGAAAACCGACAAGGATCAGAAATGACAGGTTTGTGTCCGAGAGATTCACGTAACCAACATCGGGTCCTTAATGAACGAATAATTGAAAGTATGGGATAGTACAGAGAATAATAAAATATCTAAATTAGAGCATTATCAATATTTATGCTTAGATCCTAATTAGAAACACAATCTAGATGTAATAATCAAGTACAAGTACAAACAAGGTTAATTAATGATACACAGGTGAATTAAAAAAGAACTAATTATATCAGTAACCATGGTAACTAAAGGAAACCAGGAAACTAAAGATATACCAACTAAAAGTCCATGAAAACGAAACTAAGATAAAAAACAACTGAATATATGTGACAACTAAGTCTTAAGACTTTTAAGTGTTTTGCTTTTTTGTTGACAAAGCACAAACTAGATGAAGGTGTGTGTCCCACTTTACCTGTTGCACCGTCCCAATTTACCTGAAAACGGCTGTAGATTAAAAAAAGATTCTTATTTTTATAATCTCTGTATATATATATATATATATATATATATATATATATATATATATAAACAACAACAAATTTCCTTCAAAATCCATAGTTGGAGATACAAAAGACCTTGTGCATTTGTTTAAAACGTTAATAGTGTAGGTATAATATATTCACCCTATACTTGGAAACAGAATTTTAAAAAATAATAATAATAATAATAATGATGTACACTGATAAATTATTTAGCCCTATCCCTATAATAAATACTACAATATTGCATTAAAATAAGGATGGTCCACTTTGATTTCCTGGTGACATTAAAAATAAAAATTAATAGTATTACAACATGAATCGGATTTGTACAATAACACCTTGATCTGCAGTTTTACCCACTTCTCAATCTGTAGTTCTATAAGCCCATATAGCTTAGTTTATTCAAATACGAGGTGTTTTTTGTTGTTGTTTTTTATCTGTGCAGAAAACTTAACGATTTTATTTCTAAAAATAAATGCATAATAAAAGCACGGCCCCTGCAGTGCTGACCGATGTCCTGACCGCATCTCACCTGTAGGTGGCAGCAGCGCGCATGTGTTTGAGCTGAGCTGCTGTAACGGTCTCAACAACACAGAGGAAGAACTGCTGGTCCTGTTGAGTGATGTGATATCCGCCTTCCTCTCTCACGTACCAGAACATACTCCCTAAACACCCGCTTTAACCCTCCTCAACAATCAGCTTTTGTAATGAACACATTATAAGCCCGACGTTCCAGCGGTTCATGGTTGCCTCACTGTCAGAGTTAGTTTGGTAAGTGCCGTGATGTCTAGAGGATGCTAACATGCTAACTCACATTAGCTGCTTTAGCGTCAGACTATGAATAGAAACATGTCAGGCTGCATTAATCCTGAAACCTAAACGCATGAAAGTGATTTTTCAGTGGTCGGTTTAATTAATTGAGTTTATTGCATCCTTTAAGTTAGTCAGATAGCGGTTCAAGTAAACAATGCAGAACCATTCTTTATTCTGGTTGAATGAAACCAGTTTAGTATAGATGTATGATTTCCTCCCAAATTAAAATTTCGCTTTTATATTACATTTGCTTTAAATGTAATTTTTTTTTCCATCTCAGTTGTGATTACTGCTTGAGAAAGACGACCTAGATCTCATAGAAACGTCCGTATCGTCTTGGAGAAACATTTTCTATGACTTTTCCATTACTTGTCTTAAATTGTTTGAAATATGAATGCACATGAAAACAATATGTATTTAATGGATATAAATATTGGGATAATCAGTCGTGATGTGTATCGGTGCAACCTTGAGTTCCCACAGTCATATAAAATACCAGGAAATATCAGGGAATTTAGAAGCTATAGAATTTACATTTATTATTATGCATAAAATCGAGTAAAAATTAAATATTAACATTCCTAAGACTTTTGGACAGTACTGTATGTTTTTAATGTATGTAAATTAGGGCTGTCAAAAGATTAATCGCGATTAATCGCATCCAAAATAAAAGTTTGTTTACATAATAGATGTGTGTGTACTGTGTATAATTATTTTGTATATATAAATACACACACATGCATGTATATATTTAAGAAATATTTGCATACATATACTGTATATATTTTTATATAATTTATATTATATATAAATATAATTTTTTTATATATAAATTACACATTTTTCTTGAATATATACAAGCATGTGTGTGTATTTATATATACAAATTTAATTATACACAGTACACACATATATTATTTAAACACAAACTTTTATTTTGGATGCGATTAATCTTTTGACAGCCCTAATGTAAATAGGTATTGTGTGAATCAGTCTCGATGTAGGAATTCTAAATTAAAGGCTAGAAAAGTCATAGAAATTACATAGACATTTATTCATCAAATAATAATAAGTAAAATCTTTTTCTGGTCTAAGTTTTAAATTATGTTTTATATTTTTCTTTACTTGTATATTACATTTGCTACAAATAGGGCTGCACAAAATTTAAGAAAAATGCGATATGCGATAAATTGTTAAATCGATACGTGATACGATAATGCTTCAAGTTCTTAAAATCTATTAAAATTGTATTTAAATGTATATTTAAAAACTGAAATGATTTCTGGGAAAATAAAGCATCACTACTACAGCAGTGTTTTAGCGTTACATAAACACAAATCTGACAATGTCATTTTAACATGAAATATAATTATTTATTTTTGTTATTTAAATGTGTCTTCTCTTTGTATCGCAGGTCTGGAGATTTCCTTTGAATGGGCTGAACTCATGAGACTTTCTCCTTTGATTTGGGCACATAAAGAACGGCATTAAAGGTGGTTCACAGACCCCTTTGTGTTAAAACATTGTGCCTGTGCAATAAACACAGACAGCAGCACCCACAATGCCACTGGGATTGGGCCGCAGAAAGAAGGCGTCTCCGCTGGTGGAGAACGAGGAGGCCGAGCCGATCCGGGCCGGACTGAACGTCCCGGGGTTGGATGGCTTGGATGGTGGCAGGGTCGGCCTGGGTGAAGGAGCTGCCCATGAGGGTTTACCACCTCCACCCACCGGCCTGCGACCCCGCCTGATCTTCCACACCCAGCTGGCTCACGGCAGCCCCACGGGACGCATTGAGGGCTTCAGCAATGTGCGTGAGCTTTACGCCAAGATAGGAGAGGCCTTTGGGATTCTTCCAACAGAGGTGAGGGGCTAAATTAGGGATGAGTAACGATTTTTGTATATTTGATTAGTTGATTTAATTACAGAACATCGATTAGGTTGTGCGATTATGGTCTTAAAAAAAATCCCCATGTTTTCGGTGCTGATGCGGTGGTGACTTAACTCTTTTTAACTTCTCTTATGTGGCGATGCCAATAACGCACCTAAAAGCTGTCACAAAGAACCTGCAAAAGTTTTGATTATGAATGTGTCAAATATAGCAAGTAGACATTTTAATTGTTTATTAATAAACTTGTGTTTTCTGTGTCAGTGTCGGACTTGGCTGCAAAGATGAAGTTGATAATGCTGACTCACCATCTTCACAGTATTTTTAACGTGCCTGTTGAGAGAAATGCACATTTCATACGGATTACATAAGCAGAGAGTAGTCTGTTTCTTTTTGTTTTGAATTGTTTTGTTTAAAAAGTAGACATTTCAAGCTTTCTATAGATATATTTCTCGTGAGGTAAGTAGCCTATATGCTGAGTTTGTTAATTTATGAGACGAGCTCCAGTTCACGAGTCCAGTTCTCCATGTCCTGATTATATTGTCTGCTATATTTGCTTCTCATTTATTAAATCCAGGCAACTGGTTGATGAAAAATTGATTAAAATTAAGATTCAGTACAAAACTAAATTCTATTTAAAGAAAGGTTTTCTACAAAACAAAACTTAATGAAGTGGTCAATCATGTCTGACCCACTCCATATGTCTCTTGATATATTGCGCATCTTATGATCCTTACTCATGCTGTTCACATTTCGTATAATCAACATAGATGAAATGAAAAAATAACATTATATTATTTAAACATAGATATGAAACTAAATACGTTTTCTTTAATGGCTACAACACGTATAGTAAAGTACAGAGAAATTTAATGTTGGAGCGGGATTTGAGCGAACACTGTCTTACCGGTGAGCATGTGGGGGAGGGGTGCGATTTTTGTATAATAATCGAATAATTCCCAGCGATCATCGAATATTATTTTTGCTTGACATGCCAATCCCTAGACTAAATGCCTACATCCTTTCTCAGGTGATGTTTTGCACACTGAATACTCACAAAGTGGATATGGACAAACTTTTGGGTGGCCAGATCGGGCTGGAGGACTTTATATTCGCTCACGTGAAGGGTCAGAGGAAAGAGGTGGAGGTGTTTAAAGGAGAGGATGCACTGGGGCTCACAATCACTGATAATGGAGCTGGCTATGCTTTCATTAAGGTGAGACAAATTATCTGGGCTTTCAACCCTCTGGTGCGTGTCAGTCAAAAATTACTGAAATTTATTTTTTTATTTCAATGAAATTAATGTACTATATTTTAGTTCAATAATGTTTTTTATTTGTATAAATATTTTATATTTTTAGGGGATTTTATGGTACTAAGTTATATTTACGCTATATTTATAATCCATTTATTCACTTTTTGAGCATTGACCTGAAATTTTGATTTCCAACTTAAACTGTCGTAAATCTTGAATGCTTTAGAGCACAGACTTAAGTCTCTTTTTAAAGACGACACTTGGCTGATTATTGCTAAAGTGTTAAAAGTTTTAAAAAGTGAACTTTGTTTATTTTTATGAAAAATTAGCAAAAATACGATTTAAATTTTTTATTTGAAATATAGATTTTCAAAAACATGTTTTACTCTAAAACTGTGAGAAAATCAAAGCCATAAATCTAAGCAAGTTGTGTTCAAAATTTGAGCCTGATATCTCAAAAAAATGAGCTTTCAGTAAGACTTTGTTTGGCCGCAGTACCAAACGTTTCCACAAGATGAAATTCGTGTCCCATTCATTTCCAATGCCGTCATTTTTGACTGCGAGGAACACAAGTGACTATTTTTTTCCCGTTTAACCTGTTCAAATCATGTCCATGATTTTTTTTGTGTTCACATAGCAAGTGCCAAAACATTTCGTACCATTCCAAATGAATAAAAAAAAAACACAAATGTAAAAGTTTTAAAGAGCACCACAAGTTCATGTTTTTGATGTCTAAAACTAAAGTGCTTTTCACTCTTGAAATAGTTAACTTTTGGTGGGGTCATTCTGAAAGCCGATAACAATAACAAGCCGATGGTCAGGGCGTTTTTGAGCGACATTCGGCTTAGTTTTTGGCTCTAGTCGGACATCGTCAGTTTTTTTTTTTTTTTGTAATGCTGGTTGTTATAATTCTTAAAGTCTATAATTCTGATGGGATGAATCAGATTTGATGCTGTTGTAAATGAGCTGATATAAGCACACTTGTGATTGATTGCACATCAGTTAGATGCTAAACATTGTGCCAAGCTCAATCTTCACATTGTACCTAACAAATACCTCTTAATGATAATAACCTTATCCTCATCTTGAGCAATAATACCACCCAACCTTCTGAAATCTTCTGATAATCATCTGTTTCCTTTGCAGAGAATAAGAGAAGGCAGTATTATTCATCAGATCCAGGTCATCAACGTGGGCGACATGATCGAGTCGATCAACGGACAGATACTCATCGGCTGTCGCCATTATGAGGTTGCCAAGATGCTGAAGGAACTGCCCAAAGGGAAAACCTTTGTCCTGAAGATGGTGGAGCCTATGAAGGCATTTGGTAAGTGTTTTTGAACACACTGTAGCTGACATTGATGGCAACAGTGGATTTGATATGATGATTTTGACCTGTTTTTTTGTTTTTAGACATGATCAGTCAGCGGTCAGGAAGCAGGTCAGGCTCTGCACAGTTAGGAACGGGCAGAGGAACCCTGCGCCTGAGATCTAAAGGACCGGCCACTGTAGAGGAACTGGTGAGATTCCTTGCTCAGGGGTATAATGATCTCAGATCAGTTCAGTTCACGGGTCACTAAACTGAGTCAGCAAATATGAGTGAGCATTTGTGTGCTTGGAAAGGTCTAGGCGTCTCTTACTGTCTTGCAATACGATACACATTGCACTATATATTCCACAGGTTAATATATTGTAATGCATAACTATAGTTATCAATCAATAATATACTTATCAATGCTGTGCAGTACTGATTGATAATTGGATTGATTAAAGTTAGAGAAAGATCTCATTGAATCTTCCTCATGAAGAAATGCCAATTTTCCAGTTTGCACTTATTTAGATGACTTTTTCACAGGGTTTCTGCAGGTCTTAAAACGTCTTTAAAACTAGAAATTAAGGCCTTGAAGTGAATTTTTGTCTTGTTTTTCAAAACTAATATATAGACTTTCTTAAATCAACACACAATGACTACAGATGCAAGATTAAGATATGAAGTCTTGTTTTCTGAGAAACTGAACAAAATGATGCGAGTTTACACTTGAAACAAAAACAAATATTTGTCATTGGGGTATTAAAACTAGTTTTCCCCTTTGAATTAAGATGATTCATCTGAGCATGTTGGCAGATATTTGTAATGTCTTAATCATAAACTCGATTTGATTTAAAGGGTTAGTTCACCCAAAAATGAAAATTCAGTCAGTAATTACTCACCCTCATATTGTTCCAACCCCGTAAGACTTTCGTTCATCTTCAGAACACACATTAAGATATTTTTGATGAAATCTGAGAGCTGGCTCACTCCTTTATAGGCTTCTATGTAATTTCATCTGCCAGCCCAGAAAAGTTAGTAAAGACATTAAAATAGTCAAAGTGACTACAGTGGCTCAACCTTAAGTTTATCAAGCGACGAGAATACTTTTTGAGCGCAAAAATAACAACTTTACTCAACTCTTCATTTTCTTTAAGAATCTTTAGACCATTGCACTGCAGTGTGATCAGAAGGTACAGTAAAAGTTATGTCCATATTGATTGGGAGCAGAGGTATTCAAGCCTTAAACTATTATTTGTAATATGAATTAAAAGAAACTTTGATGTGTTGCTAGTACAACTCATTGATTATCTCTAGACTTTTACTTTTACATATTGACATGTTCCCTTCTCTTTATTCCTTACATTTTCTTTACTCGCTTTATAAAACATTTTCATTAATCAAATTGGAGGAAATATAAATGCACATTACAATTATGTATTTAATGGATGTAAATAAATATTGTGAGAATCAGTATTTTAATGTACAGTATGATTGCATCAGTTCAACCCTATCTTGAGCTCCCACATTCATAGAAATTCAAGGCTAGAAAAGATCACACTGACATTCATGCATTCAATTTTGTCAAACATTGAAAAAAAAATAGAGGTGCATTTTTAGATTTACATTTTTATTAGACGTTTCTTGTCATCAAATTATTATTATTTTTTACAAACGTTTTCTTCACAATTTTTCTTTTCAAATAGAACATTTGCAACGAGCTGGAAATGCTACAGTTATAATGTGACTCCATATATTCAGAAAAGCTTGCAGCCACTAATGCAAAACCTTATGGCTTGGTTTGTAGTTTAAGACATTTGTACAAACTGGACAAAACCTCATCTGTGTTATGCTATGCCATAGTGTTGTCAAAAATATCAATATTTTATGGATACTGAAATGTCTGCAACGATATTATTTTTTTAGGTAAGCAAGGTAACCTGTAATATTTTCATTCATTCATTTGTGTTGCAGCCGTCAGCATTTGAAGAAAAGGCTATTGAGAAAGTGGATGATCTGTTGGAGAGCTACATGGGTATTAGAGACAGTGAACTCGGTATGCATCCCTGCGTATTCCAGTTCTTGTACAGTTTTTCTTTCTTCAAGTGGTGTTTCTAACTCTCACACTCATTCACAGCTGCCACGATGGTTGAGCTCGGCAAGGACAAGAAGAACCCGGATGAGTTTGCTGAAGCTTTGGACGAGACTCTGGGTGATTTCGCATTTCCAGATGAGTTTGTGTTTGATGTGTGGGGTGCCATAGGCGATGCTAAGGTCGGTCGCGTGTAATTCTAGAAACGGCTGAAATGGCAATTCTAGAAAACACTCCTTTAGGAACACTATGGGATTTTATTTTTGTTCTTTTTGGGAGCATACGCTGGGATGCTGGAAACACTTGTATGTAGGCCTCTAACAGATGTTATCAAGACACTACGTTGAATGCATTTTTAAAAGATTTTGACTAGGTTGAGCCTAATCACTTATGTGAAATGTCTTATTTAGTCGGATATCAAGCAAAAGAGACTCGTTGAATTCGCAAAGTGTTCGCTCCAGGGACCATGTCTCGTATCCCTGTGAGGTTTCTCTGTTACATACTGTGACTTTCACTTGCACTGTGTTGCCCGACGCTGTATAAATTGCACGCTATGGCACGGATCACAGACCACACGGTGCAGAGATCGAGGCAATGCTGCTCTGCACTGGTGTGGATCTGACCCGTCCGGTGGCAGCATCACAGACCATTTGTCTTATCAACACTATAATGATTCCCTAAAGCATGTGCTGTCTTGTTCTGTACTCTTGTCCTCTCTTATACTAAGGATTTCAAGTGGCTTAGAAGTTGTTGCAATGAACTATTTCTAAATGACCTCTAGTGCTTTACATTTCCAGTTCTGTGGCTTAGCTCTTATTTTAAAAGAGAAACGGGAAAGAAATAAAACATTGATTTTTATGTTAGTAGTGTGGTCAACTAGGCTACCACCTATTGCCAAACATAAGGAAATCTTTTTCTCTCAGTAAAATCAGTATTATTAAGTATCATGAAGTATTATGAATAGTATTTATCCTTTTCAGGATTGATAGAGGAAAAAGGAAGGGATTAGAAGTTGGGCTGGGCGATATGACTAATATCAAACCAACCGTCATTGCAGCCAAAAGCATAAAGTAAAATACAAATCAATCATGTTGTCCAGACTGTTTTTCACGATTATGAACATGCTGAAGATTGATATTTAATCATTTTCATCTTTATGCACAAATATAACCAGTATATAGTAATAAACAACTATATTTACCTACATATATTTTTATGCCACGAGGATGTAAGTGAATTTTTTATTGATAATGCAAACTGTTTAATGTTGAATTGTTGAGAGTTTTGATGGGAGGGAAAATTATATTGTCATTCTTTTGCGTTCATTCGCAATGCTTTTGTTTTCACTTTCTAAGCATTTGTGCTCTCTTGCATTCTCCTGAGGAACTTTTGTGATGGAAAAATATGAGGTGGGGCTATATTTCTATTCTATACCATTTCTAACCTATACTAACTTTTGCGAGCAAACGCAAAGTTTCTCAGGGGAACCGCAATACTTTGTCAAGAGAAAGCAAAAGTGTTGCGAGTGATCGCAAAATCTAATTTTCCTCCTATTTCATTTAGTTTCCTTCAAGTTTTGCAAGCGAACGCCAACCTTTTGTGACTCAGCGACTCTGTATGGTATGCTTAATATGTTATACTGCCAGCACAATTATTGTGTGAGTATATTGTGAATATTTAATGTATATCGCCCAGCCCTAATTAAAAGTGAATATTAAAGCACTGTTGGGAAGGTAGAGGCTGTGGATGGCATTGATCTGAGTGTATATAGTGTTGATGTGTTTACGGAAATTACACTACAGTAGCATTTCCAAGATACTGACAATAGCACTGCAAATATGACCAAACACAGACATTGTACACTAAGCACATGATTTATTAAGTTAGTTGAACTCAGAGATTATTATTACTCTTAACCAGGCTGTTCAACACTGTAGTATTTCCACATCTGTAACTTCAGAGCATGTTTTAAATGTAAAGTACTGATCATGTGATGGTTAAAACTCAAAACTGTATATTTCTTCCTCTTTATTATTATTTAGCCAGGCGCCATTTCTTATGGAGGACATAAGTTAATGTTTAAAAGACCAGAGCAAAAATTTATAAAAGGAAAAAAAAAAAAAACTGTTACATGTTTAGGTGTTACTTTTTACATACTGTAAAGCTATCAGTGTAGCTTGAACACACAGCGCTCTTGTGGTTGATTTACTTTGGACACTTTTTTCATTCAGTGCTTTTTCAACATAATTAGATATGTTGTTTTTACGAATGAATAGTTTACACTGATGATGTAATGGTTCTGATGGACTACTCAGACAACATTCAAATGGCAATAATCATGCAAGTCGTATATGTGTTACATTTTTTTTTCCATTGACAGAAATGCTATTGCACCAAATTGTTATTTGTTACTGATTTCTCAACAGTATTAAAATAAACAAAACAATTTGTGTGATTTTTGTTTTTGTGTTCTGGAAAGCAGGCGGTGTTTTTGTTTCTAACAGTTGTTCATTGAAACATTGGGTTCGTTCTCCTTGGCTAAACATAAACAACCTCTACCAAGGGCATATTTCCATTCTTTACGTTTGCATTACTAATGAGGCTGTATATGGGAATGAGTGACCTGCACTGAAAACATAATTCAAGACTTATTTAATATAGTATTCTTAAAAGGATAGTTCATTTAAAAATGAAAATTGTCATTAACTACTCACCCTCATGTCGTTCCTGGCCTGTAAGACTTTCGTTCATCTTCGAAACGCAAATAAAGATCTTTTTTGATGAAATCTGAGAGATTTCTGTCCCTCCATTGACAGTTACGCAACTACCACTTTGACGCTTCAAAAAGAGATCGTAAAACGAATCCATATTAATTGAGTGGTATAAATTTTCTGAAGAGACACGATCGCTTTATATGATGAATAGATTGAATTTAGGTTTTTATTCACATTTAAACATTGATCAGCGAATATAAACAAAAGCTCAACAGAACCTGCTTGATGTGTGAGAACAAACCTCTTGCTGAAGCTCAAATGTGATGCGTAACACGAGAATGAACCTCATTGGTTCTTCCGTTTACCACAACTGATGTGTGAATTGATCCATGTTTAAATGTGAATAAAAGCCTAAATTCATTCTATTCATCATACATACAAAGTAATCGTGTCTCTTCAGAAAATTTGGACTAAACCACTCGGTTCATATGGATTATAATTTTACGATCTCTTTATGAACATTTTGAAGCGTCAGAATGAACGACGCCTTTTGAAAAAGACCTTTATTTGTGTTCTGAAGATGAATGAAAGTCTTATAACGACATGAGGGTGAGTAAATAATGACACATTTCATTTTTGGGCGAACTATCCCCCGTGAGAGAAACACATTTTTGAAATGTTCTGCACTCCTGTGGCAATTTGTGTTTTCCACACAAGTAACTTTGCGTAAATGTCCCTGCAGCGTTCGGAAAGAGTTTGCTCTCTTCCAACCCCTCACACTGCCTTTGAGTTCCCAAAACAAATAATGCTTACACCAAACATTTCACGGATCAATGGCAAAGCTTGTTTTCCCCTCAAGCACCAGTTGATCCAGTAATCTACAAAGCAAACCTATTAGACTACCGTAAAAAAAAAAAAAAAAAAACATTCAAGTGGATAAGGTGTGGTCAAAGACTTGACTTCTGAGAATTTTGTGATGGTAATTTAAGTTATGGATAGTCACAGCACTATAAAAGGTAATTATTGGCCAAGGGCGGTCTCGTTCTTGGGACGGGTGGGTGTTTGTGGGAGTCTTGTGACCTAGCTGAAAGACTGGCAACAAACACTGCAGGTGCAGCTTCAGCTCATCAGGGTTTCTGCATCAAAAGCGACTGGACGTCACTCCAGCAACACCAGACAGACAGCCATGCCCTTGAGACCGAGGGCTTCCTCTCAACCTGGAAGAGCAAACACCCTTCCATCCCTTAAAAACATCCCAGTTCTGCGCCCGAGAGCTTCGTCGTCTCACTCGAAGTCGCCTTTAGAGGATGAGCTCTCCTGTCCGGTCTGCTGCGAGATCTTCACCGATCCCGTGGTCCTAAAGTGCAGCCACAGTTTCTGCCGGAACTGCCTTCGTCAGTTCTGGAGCAGGAAAGCGGCCAAGAGGGAATGTCCAGTGTGCAGGAGGAAGAGCTCTCTGACGGAGCCCACCGTGAGCCTGGCGCTGAAGAACGTGTGCGACGCCATCATACAGGAGCAGAAAGGACAAGCGTCTGCGAGAGCTGGCTCAAATGCCGCCAACGGGACGTCCAAATCGGAGGCTCTTTGTGCCACTCACGGGGAGGGACTCAAACTGTTCTGCCAAGAGGACGAAGAGGTTCTCTGCTGTGTTTGTCAAACGTCCAAGAAACATCAAGGCCACAGTGTGTGTCCTTTGGAAGAGGCAGCAAACGATCTCAAGGTGATAATATTTCCAAGAATATTTCTTCGTTTTAAGCAGTTGTTTTATTTTTTGCATTGTGGCATTATGTCTATTGTATTTACCATCCATATTCTCATTACCATAATGCATCCAGATGTTCTATTGATTTCATTTTTTAGAAAATGAATGGCAAATGTTTTTGAAACAAAAATCTTGTTGAATTGCTCTAACTGAAAAAAAAAAACGTGCTTGCATTTTAATGCATTGCATTTTTTGGGCTTGCATTCTTATGGGATGAAATTCAACATTGCCGTATATTTAAGCTGTGAATATTTCAATTCATAACATTTGACACACATTTTCATTATTAAAAATTCAATAATCCATATTCACCTTTCAGATTTCACTTCCAAATCATTAATTCTGTTTAAAAATACAACCTGTAATATTCGGCAGGTATTTTTCAGTCCATTTTATTTCGCTTCCACAAATTCAAATTCAACATTTCACACCCAGGAACCGCAGGAATAGCAGTAGAGTACCGATGCATAATCTCCATCTGCTGTTAGTTGGCTCACCAGCAGGGGGTGCAAGTGCGTGTTGACGAAGGCCAAAGCAACAAGTAGAGAGAGCCATAAATAAAGAAAGAAAGGTAGCGAGAGTCATTATATTATATGTTTTACATACATTAAGTGACAGTTTATTTGATTAAATATCAAGAATCTGCATCATGCCTGATACCTACATGAACACTTTACAATTGGTTTTATGACTTTAAGTTGTTCTCTTCAAATGCTTTTGAAGCTAGAAACATGTACCAATGTTGTATGAATAATTTAGAGATGGTCCCTAAATTTGCGAAATATCGAACGTCCAATGTCAAGCCAACTTTATCCCAGTATTTCACTGGGAAACGCTTAGCATCAAACTTTGCGCGTTAGTTCATATTCTGAGTCCATCTGTTTGCCTGTAGCCTATATAGTACCGCTTACATCCCCAATAAGGTGCGATTGGTCTTTTATATCACTGTATTAGTCCATCAATTTGTCCTGATGGCAAGGGAATCCTGGATTATGACATATTGAGGGAATCCCCTGCAGCACAGAGTTATGGAAACTAAACAACCAGAGAAATATATGCCTACCTCAATTTTAATGTTTGATCTGTACATCAGCATCGGGGAATAACATCATAATCTCGTTCACGGTAAAGAAATCTGCTTACATGTACAAAAGTAACCATGAAGACATTGAATTAAACTTAAATGCAGCTTTTGTCTTTATCAGCTTTTCCGCATATATACTGGCACTGATAATCATCACACATACACTCCATTTCTGTAAATCTGTTTTTGTGAATGAAATGAAAGACTCTCTCTGCCCATTGCTGGTCTTTGTCAACACGCACTTCCACCCCCTGCTGGTGAGTTTGACTAACAGCAGATGGAGATTATGGATCGGCAATCTATTGCTTTTCCTGCAGTTCCAGGATGTGAAAACCTGAATTTTCTGTCGAATTTCAACCACTGAATTTGTGGAAGCGAATTTGTAAAGCGAACAAAATTTGACCGAAAATTGCCTGTCGAATATTACAGGATGTATTTTTACATCAGAATTAATATTTTGGAAGTGAAATCGGAAAGGTGATTATGGATTATTTCATTTTTAATAATGAAACTCACAAAAAAATTCACACCTTAAATATACAACCATGTTGAATTTCAGCTTCTAAAAATGCAAGCCCTAAAAATACAATGGATTAAAATGCATCTAGGTTAATGCAATGCATCTTTTCAATCAATTCAACAAGCTTTTTTGTTGTAAAAACATTTGGCATTATTTTACTTCCATAATTATCTTTATTCTCAATTCTCATTATTGCAATACAATAAATAAATTGTTTGCACAAATTAAAGTAAGCATAATAAATACCATTAGGATGTATCAATGCAATTTTACGAATATCATATATCAAATATAATATAGTTTTCACATTGTTAATGAGAATTTAGGGAAAAATGTGCTTAATTGTCAGGAAAGCAATGTGATTATTTTTTAAATATCAATGGTAGGATACAGATTACCTTGCTTAATTGAAAATATTGTGGAATGCAGTAAATATGAGTAATTTTCCATGACCATAGAAAACTTGATAATATCTTGGAATTTAAAAAATTAAGGTCAATACAGTTTTGACCTGTAATGACATTAATAGTGAATATACTTTATATATATAAAGTATATTCACTATTGTATATTTACAATACACTTGTATATTTAAGTTAAGTAATTTCACTTAAATGACAATTAATAGGTAATTTGCATTGCCATTTAAGTGAAATTACTGAACATAAATATACAAGCTTGATAAAAATGATCATTCTGGAAGCAAATTTCAGATGGCACTTAGAGGCTTTTGCATCTGAACTCTTCATATATTTATACATATATATGAAAATGAATCAGAAAATGAAAATGAATCCAAGCACAACGTTCTCTAACCATTCCTGATTTCTAACGCACACTCACCGCGTTCGGGATTGTCTTGCAGCTATCAGGGAAGAAACGAAAGCTGCTGCTCTCCGTGTGTTTTTCCGTCGTCTTCTGTCGTGTTCATATTCATAAGATCTGTAAGAACCACACCTTTACAAAAGATACAGATTTAAACACCAGGTGTAAACAAGAATGTGTTTCCCTCGTCTACTTGTGAACCGATCGACCAAAACGCATCTTAATACCAAGTGTAAACAAGGGCATAGAGTTGTTTTAAAGTCGAGTGAGATGTACATTTTTCTTTCTCCAGGAGGAAATGCGGCAGACTGTCATCCCACTTAAGAAAAGTCTTAGACTCCTCTATGAGGCCAAACAAAAATGTGATGACATAACAGTCCACATCAAGGTATCAACTGAGAAAGTTCCAGACTTAGAAACATCATATGATACACTAACCATCAACAGAGACCTCCATTACTCAGTGCATTACCTTTTTTATGTTGGGTTCACATAGAACCAAAAGGAACAGACAGAGAAACAAATTCACGAGGAGTTTGCAGAGCTTCAAAAATTTCTTTTGAAGGAGGAAGCTGCAAGGATTGCTGTTCTGGCAGAAGAAGCAGAGACAAAGAAGCAGACGATGAAGAAAAAAACTGACTTAATCACTCGTGATATACTCACCTTTTCACAGGCTGTCATGGCCATTGAAAATGAGATTGCTGGAGATGACAGCCTCTTTTTACAGGTAATCTGCTGTGTTTGGAATGTGAACTAATCTTGTCAGTTTTGTATAAATATTAGCTCAAGTAACTGATTTACATTTTCCCCACAGAACTACAAGAATGTCAAAATGAGGTAATCATACACTGCACATTTGAAAGTATTTGATCGTTTTGTTTGCATAAAATCCATCACAACTAATCTGACTTAATGTCATTACAGAGCTCAGATAACATTTCACGAACCAGAAACCATCCCCAAATCTCTAATCGATGTTGCGGAGCACATGACCTCCCTGAAGTTCGGAGTGTGGGAAAAAATGCAGAGTCTGGTGGAATTCAGTGAGTGCTCGGTTATTATAGAGCTGGATGAGCTTGTGCAAACATTCAGGGTTTCAGAACGGGTTTCCTTTCAATTCACGAGTCGGAATCTGAATTGAACGTCTCTCAGGTTGAAAAGCAAGGACAGGAAGAGGAAATTACAGCCGTTCAAAGAAATTCAAAGTTCAAAGTTGGTTTGTTCAACAAATGAAGGGAGAAAAAAATGTTTTCAATATTGTAAATCTGCTTCATGTTGTTTGGCTCCTCTTTGAACTAAATAAGAGCATTCTGAGAAATATGGTACATAAAAAGAAAATTATACAAAATATATTTGTATATCGCAGTATGTTAACATATTTCAATATGTATAGAATGAAATGTAAATATATAAAACATTTATGTAGGTGTCATTGCCAAAACTGACTATTAATATCTTCTAAAGTTTCTGGAAATTTGTAGAATACATAGAAATTAAATGTATTATCTATTAAATTATATTTATTAATATCTACACTTACAGCAGAATTTCTAAGAATTTCATTCCATTTTATTTCTGCATCCTTAAAGTGTGTAATTACTAATGGATTTAATTACTCATAGCGTCACCAAATGGAATTGCAAAAATGTATAATCAAAAAGGTTTCCAGAACACTGCACCCATCTGCCATTGGTCAAACAACCAGATATCCCACCCCATAACTCACGCCATTGGTTGAGCTGTGTGGATGTCCAAACAAATGGCAAAATAACTACAAATGGCTAGTTGCAGAAAGTATTTCACACTGAAAAAGTTACATGCTCGAATGACATTTAAGTTTAAATATTGTTTTAACACTGTTAAAGAAATGTTTCTTTTTTATATATATAAATTTGTTATAATGTCTTCCCACTTTCTCCACCACTTAGCTCCAGTGACGTTGGACCCCAACACAGCCTACCCCTGTTTGTCTCTCAGCAAGAATCTAACAAGTGTGTCCAACACGGGGGTGATGAAACAGCTGCCTGATAACCCTGAGCGCTTCGACCACTTTGTTTTTGTACTGGGCTCCAAGGGTTTCACCTCCGGATGCCATTCCTGGGAGGTGGACGTGGGCCAAAATAACGACTGGGTTATTGGTGTGGTTAAAGAATCCATAGCCAGGAAAGGCAAAATCTCTGGCTGTCCAGAAGGAGGATTCTGGACCATCGCTCTCTCTGATGGGAAGTACACGGCCATGACCACCCCGCACACACCACTCATGCTGAAGGGACACCTGGAGAGGGTTCGCGTGAAGATCGACTATGGGGCTGGAGAGGTCAGCTTCTTTGACCCAGTGGATGTCACACCCATCTACTCATTTAATGACCACTTTACTGAGAGGATGTTCCCTTTTTTTTGTCCGGGGGCAAATATAAATGGGAACAATCCAGGGCCACTTAAGATCTGCCCTGTGAGAGTGGCAGTTTGGAACAGTGCCTCCTGGTGACCGTTCAACAGCTATCTTGCTGTGTTCAAATATGAACATATTACTCCCATTCTTGCCTCGTTGCATTGGCTATAAGGTATAGTATCGAGTTCAAACTTTTGGTCTTGGTATTCATGTCCACCAATAACCTCGCTCCATCTTATTCTTGCAGACATCCTCGTAAGTCATGTTCCCACCAGATCACTTAGATCCAGTGATCTTGCTCTCTTAACAGTGCCCAGAACTAGATCTAAACACAAGGGTGATTGTGCGTTTACTGTGGCCTGTCCCAATCTGTGAAGTAAGTTGCCACTAGCAATTAGAATGGCGCCGACTT
The DNA here is from genome assembly GCF_964197995.2 of Scardinius erythrophthalmus. NCBI lineage: Eukaryota > Metazoa > Chordata > Actinopteri > Cypriniformes > Leuciscidae > Scardinius > Scardinius erythrophthalmus. Next base: position 58,398,591 of record NC_138221.1, on the reverse strand, counting down.
TGGCCATTTTTAAGTCCAAGTTAAAAACGTACCTACTCTCTTTGGCATTTAAAAAATGGTTTGTATCTTATGATTGTCCTACTTGCTTTAAATTTTTATTTGTACTATTTTGATGTATTATCTTTTGTGTCTACTTTGTAAAGCACTTTGGTCAACTTAAGTTGTATTTACACAGTGCTATATAAATAAAGAAACAGAACAGATGTAATTTTCTTCTGCGTCAGAGCTGTCCAGTAAATACCTGCTGAGACTAATTTTCCGATGTAAAACAATCTCTTAACTACACTCATAAAAACAAAGATTCTTTATTGGAATTGATGGTTCCATGTAGAATCTTTAACATCCATGGAATCTTTCCATTACGCAAAAGGTGTCAAGGTTGGGTGAAGGGATTTTTATTTGTAATTTAAAAACAAACAACAGCAGCAGGACTAGACACTATGGGTATATATACGATGACAAACTGGCACAGGACTGCAAACACAAGGAGAATAAGTAGGAGAGCAAATAAAGCAGGAAATGAGGAAGGACAGGTGGGGCAAATTAACCAATAATCAAATAACAAGAAGGGCAGGGTTAGATAATAGACAGGAGAGCACATGGCACAAGGAAACATTTATGACAAGCCATGTGCTCACAACAAACATGGCAAAAACAAGAGCACATGGTCAGCAAACACCATCACAAGCCATGTGCTCAAACAAAACATGATGCAAACACGCAGCCACAGAGACCTCACCGAATGAATGTCCACACAGCCCAAGACAAGAAGAAACAACTCAGCCGAAAGAAACGCGAACCATGTGCTAAGCCGAACACAATACACACGTGGACAGAAAAGCGTATGGTCCAAGCGAACTCAAAACCGCATACTCACAACTGAAAACCCGAACCCCGACACAGAACCCAAAGCAAACTAGACAGAAGTGCCGGGATCCAAACACCATGCTCTGAACAGAGACGAAAGAGAGTGTAAAATGAGATTTGTGAAATGTTATTCAAACTAAGAAAAACATGATTCTTTTAAGAACTGCAACATTCTTCGGAGAACCAAGAATGGTTCGTAGAAAACCCCATTTTTGGTACCTATATTTTTAAGAGTGTATTATCCTCTATTAGGTCATTACTCACTGAGACTAACTACAGTGACTTTGAGATTTACATCCACTGTGGACTCATGCTGGTGTCCCAGTTTAGGCTTCCACCCTTGTATGTTGCAGCATTAAAGAAAGACTCAGATCTCTCTCTAGCATTTATTCAATGGCCAGAACTCTTTACCATTCTTTGGAGAGATTGAGCAAAGATAAGTATGCTTTCTCATTATATAGTAGTCGTCAGCCCATGTTTACGTTCATGACACAAACTGACAATAACTTATTTTATCAACTTTTTCTCAGAGCTGAAGTTCCCATTATCAGTGTCGACCCAACGGCTAGCCTTGAATTTTCATGGCTTTGCACCATGACCTCGAGCCAAACACCCCCCCCCCCCCCCCCAAAATGAAAATATTGCAGTATTGTTTGTTTAGTTAGTTTTATTGTATTGAGCACAGAATCAAGTTGCCATGTTGTCTGTCATAAAAGTTAATAACTGTGCTTATCACTTTTTATATGATGGATAATACAGGTCATCTGGATTAGCCCTTCGTCAGAAGACGAAGGTTTGTGTTTCTGTTTTACCAGGGCATAGTTTTTCCAGTGTAGTCCATGAATCCACCATGCTGATTCTCAGTAAGACTGCCAAAGACACGGATCATCCCCTCCACACTTGTTCTGGTGTCGATATGTGCCTGGTGGACAAACAGAGAGTAACATGCAATTAAAATAGTGTATAGTGTATAGTGTAAAAGTGTCCTTTTGTGCCTCAATTTTGGTTTCTGAGACTCCAGAGTCATTTAATGATGAATATAAACATTGACGCATCATGCTGATTTTTAATTTCCTTTTGAGAGATGATTATGAACAAAATTTCAACTTAACACTCTCAGAATGAGAGACCTCAAACCTTTATTTCTACAGTGTTCAAAATGACCCCAAACCGAAATGGGTTCTAGAATGGATAACAGTCACAATTTATGAAAAAAACTGCATGGTGAAATCTTTAATCTACCGACTAGGTTTTCATTTCAGAGGAGCATAATATTTAAATAGAATATTTGGTAAATTAGATTCACCCCATTACAGCAAATCACCTTTATCACTGAATCTAGATTTACCTCATCTCCCCCCATGTCTGTTTTCACGTATCCTGGGTGAATGGAAATGCAGAGGATCTCATCTGCCTTTAAGTCCCTAGCAGTATACACAGTCAACATGTTTAGACCTGCCTGAAAGGAAAACAGATGCATGGCAAAGTTTGTTAACACTGCAACCACTTCTAATTTGTTTTTCAGTTTCTAAGTTAAGACAGTGTTTGATAAGAACGTATGTTCAGGCAGTATAGTAGTCAATGAATAGATGAATTTGAATTTGAAATTTTAATCGAGATTCAAACCACATTTTCCTGCCTGTCTCAAAAGAGTCTTCTTGTGTACCTTGCTGATACTGTATGGGAAGAGCGGGAATGGCTCTGGCAGTGATGGCATGATGACCATAGATGATGCATCTGTGGAGATGTTGATCACAGCTGCTTTATCACATGACATCCCTGGTTTGCCACTGGCTTTAGCTGCTGCACGCAGATACGGCAGGTACTCCTGATTAAAGATATTCACAACCAAGTGTTTTAGATATTGCAAGAAATCTAGACTGGTTTTAGATTAGTCTTGTTCCCCAAAACTCTTTCCATTACCCTAATGACAAATAAAGGTCCTATCACGTTGGTGTTGAAGGTGTGGATCATGTCCTCAACGGTGGTGCTCCACATGGATTTTTGTGGTAACACTGCAGCATTATTTATGATCAGGTTCAAACCATTCTTGCCCAGTAGAGAACCCACTTTCTTGGCAGATTCTTTGATACTGCATGGATCAGCAACATCTAATATCGGCAGAAAAAGTATCAGTTGTAAAAAGGTTATTTCTAACCTCAAAAACAACTATTACTGTAATGTAAAATGTAGTCTAAAAGACAAATCCACATTTACCAAGCTTCACAATGGTGACAACACCTGGATGCTTTTTGGCCAGTTCTCTCAGTGCCTGAATCAGAAAGAAAATGTGAATGATAAAATGCACATTTCTATAGATGTCTTTTGTCCTAAGCTCTTGAATACTCACCTCAGAATTGGTCCCATCTGGGTCACGACATGCAGCAAAAATTTGGGAGCAACGGGCCTCCAGGAGTTGCTTGACCATTTCTAGACCCAAGCCTCGGTTGGCCCCGGTCACGAGAGCACTACACGCCTTTAACGTTGCCATGTTCAAAGATGATCAGTCTGGTTTCATCACCCAACCTGCCTCTCTATCAGGCTTTTTATATGGGCTGCAGAGTGAACGCCACACCCCATATTGCACTGGTCTTTCATATTGTTTATAAGAGAGAGAACCTTGCTGAGTCAAGATGATATTTCAAAGTGACTGAGCATAAACCTATCGGCACTAATAGATTTGAGTAATAAAACTGCTTGGACGCTTTCCAAAAAGTTATATTACTTTATTAACATCCTATACACTGTTTCAGAAGTGAGAGTAGAGATTAAAGGTCTGAGCTAGAAAACACAGCAAGGTACGCATGAACCATAAACTGATGAGCTGATTAGTGGCTCCATTATCGTCAGTGTGACCTTAAGCAAGGTATTTATCCATAGGTTGTTCAAGAGGAACATTCCCTTCAGTAATTTAAGGGGAGCAGAGTCCCCTGTGGAGTCCCTGTACTGCTCACGATTGTATCAGACACACATCCGATAGGCAAATTGTAGGGGGTCCAATGATGTCTTTACTAAGGGGCAAATGTGCTTTCAGGACCAACCTCTCCAACCTATAGGTCCTATAGGTTAGAGAGGTGGAGCCTTTGTGGATGGAACTTGTTGGTCCATCACATCCCACAGATGCTAAATTGAGATCTGGGTAATTTGGAGGCCAGAGCAACGAACTCTTTTGAACTCTTCATCATGTTCCTCAAACCATTCCTTAATGTGGCAGGGTGCATTACTCTTCTGAAAGAGGCCACTTCCACCAGGAAACACCATTGTCATGAAGCGATGTACCTGGTCTACAGCAATGTTTAGGTAGGTGGCACGTGTCAAATTTACATCCACATGAATGGCCGGACCAGGGTTTCCCAGCAGAACATTGCCCAGAGAATCACACTCCCTCCACCGGCTTGTCGTTGTCCGATGCGCTTTCGACGGTGGACTGGGGTTATCATAGGCACTCTGATTTGTCTGCAGCCCCATATGCAGCAGCATGCGATGCACAGTGTGTTGTGACACATTCCTCCCAAAAGCATCATTCAAATGTTGTGACTTATGCCACAGTAGACATTCTGTTGGCTTAGACCAGACAGAACAGCCTTTGTTTCCCTCATGCATCAATGAGTCTTGGGTGCCCACAACCTGTCGCCAGTTTGTGGTTTGTCCCTCCTCTGACCACTGTTGGTAAATTCTCACCACTGCTGACCGGGAGCAACTCCCAAGTCTTGCTGTTTTAGAGATACTCTGACCCAGTCATCTTGCCATAATTTGGCCTTTGAGGTAGGTAAACTCCAACGTGCAAAGGAAAAAGGCAGGCAGGAAGGATGGTCAATGCCAGATGAGGATCAGAGTCAGATAAGACACATGGGGTGAGACAAATGTCTATGTGTAAGCCTCATCTCCAATAGAGATGAAAAATCACATATTAAATAATTGACCAAATAATACTACAAAAAGTTTATTTTCAAATGATAAACAGATAATAATAAAAATATATTATTAAATAAATTTAAATAATGAACAAATAATACAGAAAATCTTACAAAAAAGGTTTGAGATCAAAATCCAAGTTAACGCCTTTAGGAGAAAGAGTGTTCGATGCATCAATGAAAACTGCTTCCCTCTGTAGGAGTTTATAGATGTCGCCACCCCTTCTTAGTACTTTCACTTGTTCAATTCATAAATATCGAAGTGTGGACCAATTGTGTTTAAAAGAATTAAAATGAACAGCAATAGGATTCTTTTGACCGTTATATGTGTTTTCAAACTTTGTTGTGTTTCCTGTACGCCAGACCACAAGGGCATTCAATCATATAGATCAGGGGTTCCCAAACTTTTCCATGACAAGGCCCCCCAAATAACACTAGGTTCTGGCCAAGGCCCTCTTTTTGTAGGATGTTTTATTGAACCCATCGACAATACTACGGCAAATGTAGAAATAAATACATAAAACATGTAGGTGAACATCCATTGACTTTATTGGTGTTGTAATAATAACATTTGTATGTCAGATCATCATATATGGTCAAGTAATTTCAACATCTTCAAATCTGGTACAGCAATTTCAACATTCAGCATTGTATCTGTGTGTGTGTGTGAGTGTGTGTGAGTGTGAGTGTGTGTGTGTGTGTGTGTGTGTGTGTGTGTGTGTGTGTGTGTGTGTGTGTGTGTGTGTGTGTGTGTGTGTGTGTGTGTGTGTGTGTGTGTGTGTGTGTGTGTGTGTGTGTGTGTGTGTGTGTGTGTGTGCGCGCGCGAGAGTGAAAGAGAGAGAAAAGAAGAAGAGAGAGCATATCAATGGGAAGGCTGGGCCTGGTGGCAACATTCAACAACATTGTGACATTTATGTCTGTCAGTGCAACACGCATGTCACTCTCTACATTTAGACATGCTCTGTATTTTGTTTTACAGTTTTTTACGATTGTTTACACACTAAAATAAAAATTTCCACACAATTTGCAAAATTCTACTCCAAGGAGCAAAACACCTCCACAGATTTGCACAACATTACACACAATGTCTGCTTCACCCTTTTTGCAAAACATTACACAGTGATTTGTAAAACTCTACACACATTTTCACACCTTAGACACAGTTAAGGGTTGTGAGGTTACTTCCTTGTCATTACAAAGCCCCAGATTGCCAATGACAACACTAATGAACGAATTGGATAAACACAACCACCAGGTGTGGAAGCACACATGTGCTAATTTGAAAACGCAGCACTCAGGTGTGTTATAAAAGGCAGCAGGTGAGTTCACCTGTCTTCATCAAAGATGGAAGGAGCTAGAAGTAAAAGAAGAAGAGTGAGAATGAGAGGGGGAGCTCAAAGAGGAGATGAAGGGGGTAGAGGAAGAGGAGAAGGAGGTAGAGGAAGAGGCCCAGGTAGAGGAAGAGGAGAAGAAGGAGATAGAGGAAGAGCCTAGGTAGAGGAAGAGGAGAAGAAGGAGATAGAGGGAGAGGCCTAGGTAGAGGAAGAGGAGAAGGAGGTCGAGGAAGAGGCCCAGGTAGAGGAAGAGGAGAAGAAGGAGATAGAGGAAGAAGAGAAGAAGGATATAGAGGAAGAGGCCTAGGTAGAGGAAGAGGAGAAGGAGGTAGAGGAAGAGGCCTAGGTAGAGGAAGAGGAGAAGAAGGAGATAGAGGAAGAGGCCTAGGTAGAGGAAGAGGAGAAGAAGGAGATAGAGGAAGAGGAGAAGAAGGATATAGAGGAAGAGGCCTAGGTAGAGGAAGAGGAGAAGGAGGTAGAGGAAGAGGCCTAGGTAGAGGAAGAGGAGAAGAAGGAGATAGAGGAAGAGGCCTAGGTAGAGGAAGAGGAGAAGAAGGAGATAGAGGAAGAGGAGAAGAAGGATATAGAGGAAGAGGCCTAGGTAGAGGAAGAGGAGAAGGAGGTAGAGGAAGAGGCCTAGGTAGAGGAAGAGGAGATGAAGGAGATAGAGGAAGAGGCCTAGGTAGAGGAAGAGGAGAAGAAGGAGATAGAGGAAGAGGAGAAGGAGGTAGAGGAAGAGGCTTAGGTAGAGGAAGAGGTAGGGAAGGACTTATGCCATTGAAGACATAGCCTGTGATGTGGATGAAATCTTATGGCCTGTTCCAGCCAGATGGAGAGATGATGAATAGTTACAGTATTCTTGTTGCTTTTACAGTAGTTTTTCTTCAGAGTCAAAGTGTATGTACTTCATGCAGTCATTTTTATTTGTCTACAGATTTTATTTGTTTAATTGATTTCATTGTTGGTTGATTACTGTAACTGATTATGGTAAGAAATACTGTGTAAGTATTGAAATAAATACTTGAAATATTCAGTCTGCAGCATCAGTGTTGTGCAGTGCTTGGTAAGTTTATAGCAGGCCTATTTGTGTACATTCACCCTATATCTCAAACTAATCATGAAGAATGTTGTGGGTATGTCACTATTTTTTTTTTGTCATCTAAATTATCCCTTACATAACAATGTCTGGCCAAAAATCTAGCACATGCTATTTCCTAAAATTAGTTTTTTTTACAAATGTGTTTTATATTTATCACAGCTGTGTGAAACTGGCTGCAATAGTGTCTGATCATTGAGGACTGTGTTGGTTAAATGAAAACTAATAGCATTTTCACAAATATGTGTATATGTTTTGACTGAAGTGTGTATGTTTTGACTGAAGTGTGTCATTTTGCAAACAATCTAGGAATTATGCAAATTGAGTGTGGTGTTTGGATAATTGTGATTCTGTTTTGAAAAAAAGAACCCGGTTTTCAAAATTGCGTGTAAACAATTGAAAAAAACTGTAAGTACTTTTAAAGTTGAAAAGCCAGACAAGTAAGTGGTTGCAAAGGGAAGAAGACATTTCAGAGTATTCTCAGCTAGGATGGGAAAGTCATTTCTTACATACATCCAGTAGTTAGAGAGGGAAAGAGCCTCAAATATCATTTTTAAATCCCATGAAGTAGTCATCTCAATCAGCTCCTCCTGGGATTTTAAGTCCAGACAAAAGCCTACATCAGGGGCAAATGGGTTCCTTACCCAGTTTAGATGGGTGCTGTCAAGGTCAGGGAAATAGTCTCTGAAATATCCCTGGAGGTGCTCCAGGTGGGATTGTATCAGTGGAGAAATGGTGTCCAACTCACCACCAGATGACAGCAGCTCTTGGTGTAGTAGTGGGAATATTTCTGTAATTCCCTCCTTGAGCTTGTTTGACCACAGTGTAATCTTCAGGGAAAAAGCATGTACTTTGTCTTGCATATGCACTATGTATGTGTCACACCCTTGCATGCTTTGGTGAAGCACATTCAGATGACAAAAAATGTCAGCCATATATGCAAGTTTGAGAATCCAGGCTGCATTTGTAAAACGGTCAGTGTGATACATCTGATCGAGCACTCGGTGCTCGACTGTTTATGACTGCAGCACATCATGTGCGCAGCCTCGGATTAGCCTTCCCTGTGTTATGGTTGTTGTAAAAAGTCTCCGGCCATTAAAGAACACGAGTCGCCACAGTCCTGTCTCCGTGTGTATCATTCAGTAGCTTAATGTAGAGACCCACAGTCCGAACTAGGTCAGAGAACAAGACCACAACATGGTGTCAGAAGACGGAGTTACGGAGTAAACAAAAGGGCTGTGTGCAAAAAAAAAAAAAAGAGCGGAAAAGGATTAGCATTCTGCTAACACCGAACAGCTAACAGCGCAAGGATGGAGCAGTTTAAGCCGCCGTCACAGCTGATACTCACCGGCAATATCGCTGAGAACTGGCGCAGATGGGAACAGCGCTTTCGCCTGTACATGACTGCTTCAGGTGCGTCTGAGAAAGAGGAGGAGGTTAAAGTAGCCATCCTGCTTCATACTATAGGTGAAGAAGCATTAGAAGTGTATAACACGCTCCATATTGTTCCATCTGATGACGACAATGAATCGATGGAAGATGTTCTCACGGCATTCAAAGAGTACTGTAGCCCACAGAAGAATGTTGTTTTTGAAAGACATCTGTTCTGGTCCCATGCAATGTCATCAGGAACTGCAGTGGACAGATTTATTACAGAACTGCGTCAGAAAAGTAAAGACTGTGAGTTTGGCCGAAGTGAAGATGATATGCTGAGGGATAAATTAGTGTTCAGCATTAATGATCCTCGTCTGAAAGAAAGACTGCTCCGTGAAAACGGTTTAACCCTTCAAAGAGCCATCGACATATGCAGATCAACAGAACTCGCCAAGACACAAATACAGGCAATGCAGATGACCCCTATCACGTGTGATACTCAAGTCGACGCTGTGGAAAAATCGAGGGGGCACAAGCGAACAAGCAGCAGGTTCAACAATACAAAAAAACAAACAACAATAAGCTGCCTGAAATGTGGGAGACAGCATGAGCCTCGTCAGTGCCCAGCTTATGGAGTGGTGTGTCACAAGTGTGGGAAAAATAATCACTTCTCCAAAGTATGTCGCACAGTGGGTATGAAACGTGACAACTTTAAGAGTAAGGCAGTAAACAACATAGAGAGTGAAGTGGACTCCTTGTATATCGGCATGATAAATAGTATTGATCAAAAGACAGCAAGCCACACAAATGACAGCAAATGGGTCGAAACAGCCAGCATTAGAGGCGTAGCAATAAAATTCAAACTTGATACAGGCGCAGATGCCAGTGTGCTGCCCATGTCCATTTTCAAACAACTGCCAGGTCCCATTCAACTACAACCCACAAAGACTGTGTTAATCGCTTTTGGTGGAGCCCGCCTGCCCTCATGTGGTGTTGCTTCCCTGCAGTGTAAAACCTCCAGACACAGTGCCACTGTAAAGTTCCATGTAACAACACAGGCAGAGAAAGCGATTCTGGGAGGTGAAGCGTGTGCAAGGTTGGAGCTGGTGAAGAGGGTTGAAGAACTCACAACAAAGCCCCCACAGCCTCCATCCACCAAAGAGGAGCTGATTAAAAGATATGCAGTGGTCTTCACAGGACTGGGTGAGTTTCCTGGAGTACATCACATACATGTTGACTCATCTGTTCCTCCTGTGATCCATGGGTGTAGAAACATACCTCTTTCGATCATGGATACACTGAAAAACACGCTGCATGATCTGGAGAAGAGGGAGGTGATAAAGCCTGTCAAAGAGCCGACTGAATGGGTGAACAGTCTCGTTGCCACAAAGAAAAAGAATGGTTCACTAAGGGTGTGTTTGGATCCTTGTAACCTGAATGAAGCTGTCAGACGCCAGCATTTCTCCATCCCTACACCTGAAGATGTGCGCAGCAAACTTGCAGGTAAAACCATCTTCACCATCCTGGACGAAAAGGATGGATACTGGCAAATTAAGCTGGACGAGCCATCTTCAAAACTGTGCACCTTTAATACACCGTGGGGCAGATACCGTTTCCTCAGGCTTCCCTTCGGGATTAAGTCAGCCAGCGAGGTGTTCCAGCAGAAGAACTGTGAGACCTTTGGTGACATTCCAGGTGTGCATATTGTCGCTGATGACATGATAATAGCTGCAGCCTCAGAACACGAACATGACAAAATCCTTCATGAAGTGATGGAGAGAGCAATGGCAGCAAATGTGAAGTTTAACAAAGACAAAATTCAGTACAAGGTTGACACTGTGAAATATATGGGACACATAATCACCTCAGCAGGACAGAGGGCTGATGATTCCAAGATCAAGGCAATCATTGACATGCCGCCCCCTGAGGATAAACAAAGCCTCCAACGCCTGTTGGGCATGACCAAGTTCTTGGCGCAGTATGTCCCAAATGAGGCCTCACTGACAGCACCGCTCAGACAGCTGCTCAAGAAGGACACATTGTGGCAGTGGTGTCCACACCACACTGCAGCTTTAGAGGCCCTGAAAGCTGCTCTGACACAGGCACCGGTGTTGAGGTACTACGACCACAGGAAACCACTTACACTACAGGCAGACTCATCAAAGGACGGACTTGGAGCATGTCTGCTACAGGAAGGACAACCTCTCTGCTATGCCTCACGATCGCTCACGGATACCGAAAAGAGGTATGCACAAATAGAGAAGGAGCTGCTGGCCATAGTCTTTGCAGCCAAGAGATTCCACCAGTACGTCTTTGGCAGAGCAGTGACCGTGCAGTCAGATCACAAGCCTCTGGAGGCCATAGTAAGAAAACCGCTGAACAAAGCACCAGCACGACTACAAGGTATGTTGCTGCAACTGCAAAAATATGATCTGAACATAACTTACACTCCAGGCAAGAACATGTATATTGCAGACACTCTGTCACGAGCTACGATGAGCAGAGACGGTGACAACGCGGACGAAAATCCCTGTGATGAGAAAGTTGTGTACGCCATGGAGGCCACAGACTCATTGAGCGAGGAGACGCTCAACCAGTTGAAAACAGCCACCACTGCAGACAGTGTATTGCAAGCTGTGTGTGAGAAACATCTGAACGGCTGGCCTGCGAGGAGGCGCGGCCTGGATAAACGTCTTCACAGCTACTGGCCAATGCGACACAACATCAGCATCCAGAACGACATCATCATGGTAGGAGACAAAATTGTCATACCACAAAGCTTCAGGAGAGAGATCTTGGAGAAACTTCATCTGGCTCATCAGGGTGTCCAGCGCACAAAAGCAAGGAAAGTCCTCTATTGGCCAGGCATGTCGCGTGACATAGAGATGACAGTGGAGAAATGTAGGCAGTGCCAACAATTTCAGCCACAACAGCAGAAGGAGCCTCTCATCAACCATGAAGTCCCTGAGCTCCCGTGGATGAAAGTTGGAGCCGACATCTTCCAAATGAACGGTCAGTCTTATTTGTTATTAGTGGACTATTTGACCAAATATCCAGAAGTGCTGAATTTACCTGATTCAACAGCTCTCACAGTAATCCAGAAAATGAAGTCTGTTTTTGCTAGGCATGGAATTCCCAGAGAGCTGGTGAGTGATCACGTTCCTTTTGCCAGCTACGAGATGAAGTCATTCGCAGCCTCTTGGGACTTCAAACTCACACACTCAAGCCCCGGTTATCCACAGTCCAACGGACTCGCGGAACGGACTATAAAGACAGTAAAACATGCTCTGAAGAAAGCAATGCATACCGGCACAGACCCACATCTGGTACTGTTGTCACTAAGGAACACACCAGTGACAGGGCTGAACATGACACCTGCACAGCTGTTGATGGGAAGGGCTCTGCGCAGCACACTTCCATGTTCCAGCGGTTCGCTAAAGCCATCCACTCCACCGGACATACAAAGACGGATTCAGGATCTGCAGACACGCCAGCGCCTATATCATGACCGTGATGCCAGGCCGTTGCCTGCCTTAGATCCGGGTACCACCGTACACATGCAGACACGACGTGGTTGGGAACCAGCCGTAGTGACAGGCCAGAGACTGGAGCCACGCTCGTATAACGTGCTGACTCCAGCAGGAAAGACTTTAAGGAGGAATAGGAGACATTTGAGGAAGATACATCCAAGTCTGTTTAGAGACACTGACTCTGATGAAGATACAGATGTAACCCACACTGAGACACATGAGTCTACTGCCCTGCTCCCCCGAGATCCACCACCACAGGTCTTGTCTCCTTTGGGTGTGAACAGTTCACCAGAGTACATCACCAGAAGAGGCAGAGTAGTGAGACGTCCTGTCAGGTTCAGAGACTAGTTTGTGGTCTGTGGCTGATTGCTTAGTCTAAAAAAAAAAAAAAAAAAAAAAAAAAAAAAAAGGAATACAGACATGTGTTGGCAATCTATTGTATTATTGTGGTTAGAGTTAAAGTTAAACCTAAGAAACTTGTTTATCTGATGCGTTCTCATAAAGATTGTAAAGTGATTTGTTAATACTAGGTTAGTGCTAGTCTTCAAGGATATTATTTAGTATTGGACACAGTAGTTTCATGTTAATGAAGTTGGTGTGATTAAGTGCATGTTACACATCACGTTCTTGGAAAAGGGGGATGTGATACATCTGATCGAGCACTCGGTGCTCGACTGTTTATGACTGCAGCACATCATGTGCGCAGCCTCGGATTAGCCTTCCCTGTGTTATGGTTGTTGTAAAAAGTCTCCGGCCATTAAAGAACACGAGTCGCCACAGTCCTGTCTCCGTGTGTATCATTCAGTAGCTTAATGTAGAGACCCACAGTCCGAACTAGGTCAGAGAACAAGACCACAACAGTCAGCCAGCTGATTTTTCTCAGACAAGAGAAACTCTGCAACCTCCCTCCATAACTCATACACACAGTTCAAAACTGCCCCCCGTGAAAGCCAGCATACGTTTGAGTGAAGCAGCAATCCATCAAAATGGGCTCCCATTTCTTTACACATGAGAGCAAACAATCTGTGTTTCAAGGGGCGGGCTTTAATGAAGTTTACTACGTGTATTATGTCCTGTAGTACCTGATTAAGCTCATCATCCAACCGTTTAGCCACCAGTGCTTCTCGATGGAGCATACAGTGTGTGAACGCTGCATTCGGTGGCTTCTGTTTGATGAGACCCGTCACCCCACTGTTCTTCCCAGTCATAGCCGTGGCCCTGTCAGAACACACACTCACGCAACGAGTCCATTTGAATCAATATATTCGTCCAACACTTGAAAAATCTCTCTCCCGGTGGTTCTACTTTCAAGTGCTTTACAAAATTTCCTCAACGAACATTTCTTTGGAAATGAATCTGATGTCTCATACCTACGAGTTTTACTGGGCCAAGAGTTCGTTTTCTGATTTTTTTAATCTGAGGATTCAATAGCTGGCTCGTCAGGTTTTTTCCTTTTTAAAAATCTATCAATTTTGACAGAGCTAGCCAGCTAACTAAATAAATAGCTGAATAGCTGAGCACTGGCGGTTGTTACCAAGGCTACACTAGGCGCGTTTCCATTACAGATCTGCGCAAAACTTTTGCGATTTTTTCTAAATGTCGACAAAAACTATTGCGAAATGACGGCGTTTCCATTAACCGATGTTATGCGACTAAAACTTAATTTTTTCCTCTCGCGATAAGTTAAATCATTCCAAAAACCTTCGAGGTCTTGATTGTGGCATTTGAGGTTTAGAATCCATTATTCCTGTAATTCTTTTGTCTTATATAAATTTAATAAAGAACTCTGTCTCGTATTCTGTCCAAACACACCGAGTCATCTACGTCAGCTGACCTGTAAATGCGCAAAAACTGTTTCCATTGCAGATTTGTGAAATATTTCTTTTTCAAATTGCCTGAAAAACCACCTCATGAGAGCATAAAAACTTTTTTGCAATAAAAGCGAGTTTTTGCGAAAATTACGTGTTTCCATTAAGCGTATTTTCAATTCGCAATTTCAATTTGCGCAATTTGAAGGGTAATGGAAACGCGGCTACTGACAGATTAGGTGATGGTGTCAGCCAATAACAAAGATTAGCATTAAAAGTATAATGTTCAGACATGCGACAAATTATAATAAAAGCTATTTCATAAAAATACTCATAATAATAGAAATATTTTATATATTTATAAAATTCATAATAAATATTTTTTTTGCTGTCATAATTTTTTCCTACTCGCTGCGGCCCCCCTGGCGGCCCCTACTTTGAAAACCACTGATATAGATGACATTTTTAATGTCATGAAATAACTCGCCTTATTTTAAATTGTTTTCCTGAACGAGTGTGGCTAAAGATGTGACATTTTGTTGTAAAAATTACATTGCGCCCATTGTCCACATCTATAGTTCCCATCAGGAACTGAAAATACATGACCTGAGATTTCCAAACCTTGGTCAGCTCTAACTACTATTTGATGTATGTTAGTAGCTCGTCTATGTACAATTCGTGGGGGTTCCTTACAAAAATGACTCATGACAGGATCCAGACTTTGCCAGTGGTTTTGTACTATTTGCTCAAACTCTTTGCTTGAGGCTGTAAGCTCACGCTCGATCGGCCCAAAGTCTGGCATCCGACCAGCGCGGAAGGTCTTTACGTGTAACTGTCTTTTCTTGAGGCAAAGTACTTTTGATTAAATGCAATACATTTGAATATGTGGTTAATAGGGCAGTTTGGACCTGAACCAGCTTTTTGGTGACCTCTCATATTGTTCCTTTGTTTGACCAGGTCACCGTTTCTCCAGTGTAGTCCAAGAATCCGCCGTGCTGCTTCTCAGTAAGGCTGCCAATGACAAGCAGAATTCCCTCCACACTTTCTTGGTGGTGCCTGGAGAAAATAAAAATATGTGGCATTCATCCATCCATTTCCCCAACTGCTTATCTACTGAATATCTTCAGAACACCTGGAATATAGTGTATGAAAATGTTTGTGTTCTTATAAATAAAATGTCTTTTAAAGCCCCTGGCACCGAAGTGATTTCGCAGGATACTTGCGATACTCACAGTTCAAAGGAAATTCGCTGATTTGAGATTGGAAATCGCATGTCATTCACGCTGATTAGCCTACTGTCGAACATTTCGTATCAGAGCACGTGAGCCGCTCCATTGCCAGCGAGCTCCACGACGTTCGCTCAAATCGCGCCTCAACATGAAATTTCTATGCACTGTACTACGTGTATCGTTTATCATTATCTTCTCTGTATGGCCAAAAATGATGGAGTATTTTAAGTTGTTTCTGCTGTTATGAGGAAAAAATCCAGCAGAACGTGCTGGCGTGTTCGTCGGCCTCAGGGACACTTAGCCTATATAGTTTCATATTAATGTTTAAAAAAGAGTCTATAATAATATATATTTATTTTATTTGATCTATTTTTGTTTGTTATGAAAAGTAAACAGCAAAGTAGCCTACTCCCCCCGTATTCCAGGCTGTGGAAGAACAGGCCAAGAGTGAGTGGAGGGATGCTGGAAACTGTCAAGGAATAGGCTTGTTTGAGATGAGCAAAATCTGCGCAGAATCGATCACCGGTGATCACCGCGAGATGCATACCGGTTAGAAATGTGTCCTAGTAAGGGTCCGCCTTGCTCCGATGTCATGCTGACGTTTGTCAAAACTCGAGATAGGTCTAACTGCAGAACCGCAGAACCATACGTCATAGCAGTGTGAGGACAACAGCGCCAGCGTATGGCAAGCCATTTTAACATTTAACAGCTAGACTGGATATGTGTTGCAGATATCTGTAATTCAGTTTTGCCTAGTCAAAAAGAACATTTCAGATATCCGCAACTACATTCTTCCTATCCATAATTGTCATTTCAGATATCCACAAAGACATTCTTCCTAGGACAAATGACGTCACTTTTGCCATTCATTTGTATGGGGTTTATCAATACAGATATCTACAATTCAGTTGCAGATATCCACAATGTGAATTACGGATATCTGCAACTGAATTGTAGATATGTGTAATTCCAGTCTGAGATAATTACAGTTTGATTCTGACTAGTCATAACTCCAGTTCAAGATATCTTTAATTCACCTCAATTCAAGATATCTATATGTTCCTTTTCAGATATCATAAATTCAAACCAACAATCAACAAAATCAACAAATTTTGTTGTAATCAACAAAATCAAACCAAAGAAAATACATCTTATAAAAGTTTTGCAGGCACACATTTAACAATAATTCTCAAGTGACAAATAAATAAAATAAATCAAAACTCCATAAAAATGGAGTTAATCCTGAGGCGCCTTTCGTCATGACACTCGCAAAAAAACCTTCCATGTCTTCTTTGAACTAGAAACGAAGCATGAAAGGCTCTTTGGCCAGTTCTAGATTAGATTTCTCATTTCCGCCTGATCAAGTTTAAGAATGGGCCTTTTCCTGCTCTTCCTTATTTAACTTCAGATACCTCGGCTCTTCCACAAAACCTCTGAACGAGTGGCAGTTTTTCCTCAGCCTTCCAACTGCAGTCCAGAGGTCTTTTACTATCTGTGGTTCCTTCATGAGAGAAGAGTACAAAAAAGGGATGAAGTATTTAATTAATTTAAAAGAAATTATTCTCACAAGAGAAGAGATGGTTTGCACCACATAGCTAATTTCCATCTGTTGTCCCTGAGATTGGAAGTGTCCGCAACAATACATTGTGTTTTAATCAGGATGCATGTTAATTAATGGTTTGAAATTATGTTTCTTTCATTTGCCCGTTTGAGACAATAAAAACATATCTTGTCGCCGATTTCAGTGTCATGTTCTTTAGGTGGCACCTGCACCTCCAAAGGTGGTAGCGCTGAACCTCTCTGAATCGTTATGTGGTTCTATAGGTGAAATAAAATACAATTAATGCAATTCTCATGGTCAGAAAATTTAACAAATGCTGTAAAATACAACGCCAACAACAAATTAAATCACAACCCATGAATATGTAACCTAACAAAGTGATACAATCCAACTGTAAAATAACAATACGTGATCAAGTGCATTCGTCACAATTCCCACTTAGTCACCTTTATTTATATAGCGTATTTTACAATACAGATTGTTTCAAAGCAGCTTTACAGAGAGATAATAGGAAAATAATGCAACAAAGTTTGTCTCGACAGATCTAACGTTAGAACAAAATAGTGTCATAATCGAGCTTAAGTAAATTCATTGTTGATTCATTTCTGTTGTAAAAAAGTTGTTAAATAATCCATTCTGGAGAAAACAGTGATGTCATCGTCCAGCTCAGTTCAGTTCTCATATAATGGTGTCAATGACAGATCAATAGTATTGTTGAATAATAACTTACAAAATACGAAGAACCGCTTTGTATAAGCGTATAACGTTATGTTGCATCCAACAAAGATCGAACTTCTTTTTAACTTGTTCTCTTCTTCCGACATGATGATTCCATCTTCATTAACTGTTTAACTGTAACATGAAATCCGCCAACTTCTGGCATCAGACTGCTACCCCGCCCACTTCTGGCTGCTATACCCCGCCCACTTCTGGCATCAGACTGTTGGGCTGGCACTGTCATCCTCACACTGCTATGACGTATGGTTCTGCGGTTCTGCAGTTGGTTAGTATTGGAGATCTCTCGCGAGCGCAAGGCAGATGTGTCGATTTCTGCAGTTGCTCTCCGCCAACTACGCTTATCAAAAGCATGATGGGAAACGACTTGCTGACGACACAGCTTAATGCTCATTGGTTTAAACAACCGTGATGTATTTTTCTCTTTTAAACTGTTTGATTTTAAAACTCTCTGACAGTGTGATCTATGGGTTATTTGATTGTTGTCATATTTATAAAAATGTATATATAAAATATGTTTGTAATTAAAGTATAAATGATTGATAAACACGTATCTGGTATGTAATTATATGGGTGTCTTGTTCATTATAATTATTTTAATATAAAAGCAACAGAACTTAGATTACATCCAGTTTATTAGCAACACTATTAGCAACACTGTGCATGAGCGTGAATCCCGCGATATCCATCTTTGATCTCGCAGGTGTCAGATCCACTGAGAGAACGACGTCCGTCTTTCCTACGCTTTTTTCACTCCTCCCCTCACTGCAGCCGCCTACTCTCGCATACATTTCAGGCGAGGCAAGGCGCATCTCAAACAAGCCTAATGTTAGGTGAGTTGACAGAGTGAATACATCTATGCTTCCTCTCATGCCGATAGGGTAGACATGGTAATTGTTTGATGACAAGTTGATTGGATTGATTATTTGAACGTGCTCCTCCCGAACTTTGTTTATGAAACATCATGTGTAGATTCAGCCATCGCGTCTGTTATAGAAGATATCGACCACGCATTAATTTGAAAAGAAGAACAGAGAACCGCGATCAAGGAATTTGTCGATCGGAAAAATTAATGAAGAACATACGTCACTTACTCCGTTGCTCTGATTGGTTGTAGGTTTATCCAATTGAGTGCAGAAGCATTTTCCTTCCTGGTTCGGTTGGAACACGCCCCATAATTATAGCTCAATGGAGCAGTATCAGACTCACATTCTGACTAGAATCTGAGTATGACAACGTCTGAGGCTACATATTGAGTAGACTCGCTCTCAAAATCAAGAGGTCGAAGGTTTGTTCCTTTCCTCACCCACTTGACGAAGCTGAACACACTTAGGAAAGTCCTTAGGAAAGTTCTTGAGCCTATAGGCTTGTTCGACTTGAACCAGCGCTGCACCGACCGATCGGTTTATGACATCAAAGTACGTGTACAATTACAAGTACAAGTGTTCAATTAGGGCTAGAGCTAAACTCTGCTGGATAGCAGAGTAGTATTGTACACCCCTGCATTAAGCAGAGAAATGGTGTAAAAAAAACAAACATTTCCAGTGAAAATTTCAAATGCTCCAAGGACACATGCACATTTAACAAGACGCATGACAGTGATCACACACTTGGATGCTTTTTTGCCAGTTCTCTCAATGCCTCAAGAAAGATAATACACATAATTAAACAAGGTAAATTAGGATTTCTCCTGGTATTTTCTATATGTGTTAGCTATTTATAACTCACCTCAGACTTTGGCCCATCTGGGTCATGACAGGTAGCGAGAATATGATGTTTTTGACAATAATCCTCAGAGAGTTGCTTAACAATTTTTAAGCTCAAGCCCCTGTTGGCTCCTGTGATCAGGATTTTGCATGCTTTCACTGCTGCCATGGTCTTATGGTTATCAATTCTGCTTCTGTCACCCAATCTGACCCTACCTGTGCTTTTTATGTGAACTCCACGCCCATTTTGCACAGGTGTATTATGCTGTGGTGTATTAGACTTGGTTCTCTCACTAGCATTTATTCAATGGCCAATTTATTTTATCAACTTTCTCAGAACTGAAGTTCCCATTATCAGTGTCGACCCAACCGCTAGCCTTGAATTCCCAACCCCGCAACAGTTCTTTATCTTAACTCAGTGGATAATGTTTAGCCAAAACACATCACTTGTGTTTCTTAAGTTTCTCGCCCAAATAGACCCACAGTTCCAAAATAAATCTTCTAATAAAAGCAAAAAGGAGTAAAAAGTTAAAATACAACATTTCCTCACCTGCAAAACAAATTTCAAGCATTTAAGCGTAAGACTCCAGATCAACAGGTTTTGAAGCTCATTAGAAACTGTCACGGGATGGTAAATAGTGAAGCAAAGATTCATGTGCAAGCTCAAGATCTTTATTAAACAAAACAAAACTACAAACAAAAACAAGACAGGCCTCTGGCATCAAACAGGAAACACAAGGGAACATAGACAACGAACCAGCACAGGACTGCAAACACAGGTAGACTAAATAGGGAAGCAAACAAAAGAGGGTAAAGAGGAAAACAGGTGGGGCAAATTAATCAATAATCAGGTAACAAGATGGGAGGGGCTAGACAATTTACAGGAGAGGACATGGCACAAGGAAATACATGACAAGCCATGTGCTCACAACAAACCAAACTATACACAAACACGACAAACCGGGAGTGTCAGAGCTCTGTCACCAAATCAAGATACAACCTAGACAGAAGGTGACATAACTCTGACATTACCCCCCCCCCCCCCCAAAAAAGGGACGCCACCTGACGTCCCCAATGAGGGATATCAAAACAAAACAGGAACATAACCGTACAAGACCAAAAGACAACAGACAAGACAGGAACATCAAGAAACAGAGACAACGAGGGAGGGAGGGAGGGAGGGAGGGAGGGAGGGAGGGGAGCCAAGACAGAGCCAGCAATATAGTTCATACAGTCCTTTGCAGAGACCAGGGTGGGACGGGAGGGTTGCGCCAGGGAAGCTCAGGCGGGTCTGGATTCCTGGCTAAGGGCCAGGGCGGAACCGGAGGGACAGACCAGGTGGGCTCCGGTGGATCAAGAATCCAGGCTGAGGACCAGGGCGGTGCCAGAGGGAGAGACCAGGGAGACTCCGGCGGGTCTGGAGTCCTGGCTGAGAGTCAGGGCGGAGCGGGCTGTGCAGGAACTGGAACAGGAAACACACCGGCTCAGGAACAGGAACAGACACTGGCTCAGGAACAGGAACAGACACCTGCTCGGCGGCGGCCATCTTGTCCAGAGACTCTGGATCAGCAGACGTGACGTGAACAGTCTCTGGATCGGCAGACGTGACGTGAACAGTCTCTGAATATAGAGGACATGGGGGCTCGGGAACCACCGGACCAGGCAAAAGGAAAGCCTTCCTTATCCTCCGTTTCCCTGAGCAAAGCTGTGCTGCAGCCTCTTGGGCCACCAATGGGGGTGCTGCAGCCTCCTCAGCTGCCACTGGATAGGAGGCAGATGAGGCGGACCTGTTCTTCCTCCTCCCTCTCCCCGAAGGAGTCATCGGAGGACTGGGGACTTGGCAGTTTGTGAGGTGAATGGGAGGTGGGCCAAGTCCTTTTTTTTTTTCTTATTGAAATGGTGAATTCACAAAAAGTTCGGAAAAATGACAATATTTCAGTATTGTTTGTTTAGTTCGTTTTATTGTATTGAACACAGAATCAAGTTGCCATGTTGTCTGACATAAAAGTTAATGACGTTGCTTATCACTTTTTATATGATGGGTAATACAGGGCTTCTGGATTAGCACTTCGTTGGCCTTCCTTATGGAAGACTGGTTTGTGTTTCTGTTTTACCAGGGCATAGTTTTTCCAGTGTAGTCCATGAATCCACCATGCTGATTCTCAGTAAGACTGCCAAAGACACGCATCATCCCCTCCACACTTGTTCTGGTGTCGATATGTGCCTGGTGGACAAACAGAGAATAACATGCAATTAAAATAGTGTAATGTTGTTCAAACAGAAATCACCTGTGTGCTTTTGTGCCTCATTTTTGGTTTCTGAGACTCCAGAGTCATTTTAATGATATATATAGTATAAACATTGACGCATCATGCTGATTTTTAATTTCCTTTTGAGAGATGATTAGGAACAAAATTTCAACTTGACACTCTTAGAATGTGCTTCTAAGAGACCTTAAACATTTATTTCTACAGTGTTCAAAATGACCCCAAACCGAAATGGGTTCTAGAATGGATAATAGTCATATGTATGAAAAACTGAATGGTGAAATCTTCAATCTACCGACTAGGAACATAATATTTAAATAGAATATTAGTTAAATTAAATTCACCCCATTACAGGAAATCACCTTTATCACTAAATCTAGATTTACCTCATCTCCCCCCATGTCTGTCTTCACGTATCCTGGGTGAATGGAAATGCAGAGGATCTCATCTGCCTTTAAGTCCCTAGCAGTATACACAGTCAACATGTTTAGACCTGCCTGAAAGGAAAACAGATGCATGGCAAAGTTTGTTAACACTGCAACCACTTCTAATTTGTTTTTCAGTTTCAAATAAGTTGAGACAGTGTTTGTTAAGAACGTATGTTCAGGAAGTATAGCAGTCAATGAATAGATAAATTTGCACATGGCTCATTTGTATAATCTTTACTCATTATTACACTATTATTATTAAATGTGTAGTGTCCCGAATGAACAAAGAGAAAAAGAAAACCTATTTGAAATCCATTCTGACCATTCAGACTGAAACACATTTCCAAATATCTGATTTTAATCGAGATTCAAACCACATTTTCCTGCCTGTCTCAAAAGAGCCTTCTTGTGTACCTTGCTGATACTGTATGGGAAGAGCGGGAATGGCTCTGTCTGTGATGCCACGAGGCTCATAGATGATGAATCTGTGGAGATGTTGATCACAGCTGCTTTATCACATGACATCCCTGGTTTGCCACTGGCTTTAGCTGCTGCACGCAGATACGGCAGGTACTCCTGATTAAAGATATTCACAACCAAGTGTTTTAGATATTGCAAGAAATCAAGACTTGTTTTAGATTAGTCTTGTTCCCCAAAACTCTTTCCATTACCCTAATGACAAATAAAGGTCCCATCACGTTGGTGTTGAAGGCTTGGATCATGTCCTCAACGGTGGTGCTCCACATGGATTTTTGTGGTAACACTGCAGCATTATTTATGATCAGGTTCAAACCATTCTTGCCCAGTAGAGAACCCACTTTCTTGGCAGATTCTTTGATACTGCATGGATCAGCAACATCTAATATCGGCAGAAAAATGATCAGTTGTAAAAAGGTTATTTCTAACCTAAAAAAAAAACTATTACTGTAATGTAAAATGTAGTCTAAAAGACAAATCCATATTTACCAAGCTTCACAATGGTGACAACACCTGGATGCTTTTTGGCCAGTTCTCTCAGTGCCTGAATCAGAAAGAAAATGTGAATGATAAAATGCACATTTCTATAGATGTCTTTTGTCCTAAGCTCTTGAATACTCACCTCAGAATTGGTCCCATCTGGGTCACGACATGCAGCAAAAATTTGGGAGCAACGGGCCTCCAGGAGTTGCTTGACCATTTCTAGACCCAAGCCTCGGTTGGCCCCGGTCACGAGAGCACTACACGCCTTTAACGTTGCCATGTTCAAAGATGATCAGTCTGGTTTTATCACCCAACCTGCCTCTCTATCAGGCTTTTTATATGGGCTGCAGAGTGAACGCCACACCCCATATTGCACTGGTCTGTCATATTGTTTATAAGAGAGAGAACCTTGCTGAGTCAAGATAGTATTTCAAAGTGACTGAGCATAAACCTATTGGCACTAATAGATTTGAGTAATATAACTCTATTACTTATTATTATTAAGTAATAAAACTGTATTACTCTATTAAACTATATTACTTTATTAAAATCATATACACTGTTTCAGAAGTGAGAGTAGAGGTTAAAGGTCTGAGCTAGAAAACACAGCAAGGTACGCATGAACCATAAACTGATGAGCTGATTTGTGGCTCCATTATCACCAGTGTGACCTTAAGCAAGGTATTTATCCATAGGTTGTTCAAGAGGAACATTTCCTTAAGTAATTTAAGGGGAGCAGAGTCCCCTGTGGAGTCCCTGTACTGCTCACGATTGTATCAGACACACATCCGATTTTGCAAATTGTAGGGGGTCCAATGATGGCTTTACTAAGGGGCAAATGTGCTTTCAGGACTAACCTAAGTCCTATAGGTTTGCGAGGTGGAGCCTTTGTGGATTGAACTTGTTGGTCCATCACATGTTAAAAAAATCACATATTAAAGGGATAGTTCACCCAAAAATGAAAATTCTGTCAGTAATTACTCACCCTCATGTTGTTCCAACCCCGTAAGACCTGTGTTGTACGTCACACGCATCACACACATGACCAGCGTCGGCCAATAGAGAGCCTACGTGTGACGTACAACACAGAAACGCTGTGCTGTTACACTACGTGAACACACTCGAGACCCAGAGAGAATTTTTGTTTTCTTTTTGCGCACAAAAAGTATTCTCTTCGCTTGATAAACTTAATATTGAGCCACTGTAGTCACTTGGACTATATTAACGATGTCTTTAATAACTTTTCTGGGCCAGCCAGTTTCAATCCCTTAGATGCCTATGGAGGAGTGATCCAGCTGTCAGATTTAATCAAAAATATCTTAATTTGTGTTCTGAAGATGAACGGAGGTCTTACGGGGTTGGAACAACATGAGGGTGAGTAATTACCGACAGAATTTTCACATGGGTGAACTATCCCTTTAAATAATTGACCAAATAATATTACAAAAAAGTTTATTTTCAAATGATAAACAGATAATAATAAAAATATTATTAAATAAATTTAAATAATGAACAAATAATACAGAAAATCTTACAAAAAAGGTTTGAGATCAAAATCCAAGTTAACGCCTTTAGGAGAAAGAGTGTTCGATGCATCAATGAAAACTGCTTCCCTCTGTAGGAGTTTATAGATGTCGCCACCCCTTCTTAGTACTTTCACTTGTTCAATTCATAAATATCGAAGTGTAGACCAATTGTGTTTAAAATAATTAAAATGAACAGCAATAGGATTCTTTTGACCGTTATATGTGTTTTCAAACTTTGTTGTGTTTCCTGTACGCCAGACCACAAGGGCATTCAATCATATAGATCAGGGGTTCCCAAACTTTTCCATGACAAGGCCCCCCAAATAACACTAGGTTCTGGCCAAGGCCCTCTTTTTGTGGGATGTTTTATTGAACCCATCGACAATACTACGGCAAATGTAGAAATAAATACATAAAACATGTAGGTGAACATCCATTGACTTTATTGGTGTTGTAATAATAACATTTGTATGTCTTCATATGGTCATAAGTAATTTCAACATCTTCAAATCTGGTACAGCAGTTTCAACATTCAACATTGTATCTGTGTGTGTGAGTGTGAGAGAGAGAGAGAGAGAGAGAGAGAGAGAGAGAGAGAGAGAGAGAGAGAGAGAGAGAGAGAGAGAGAGAGAGAGAGAGAGAGAGAGAGAGAGAGAGAGATTGCTTAAAGGGATAGTTGGGCCAAAAATGATATTTAACCCATGATTTACTCACCCTCAAGCCGTTCGAGATGCATGTGTCAATCATTTTTCAGACGAACACATTTTCAGTTATTTTAGAAAATGTCTTAGATCTTTCAGTGGTTATAATGTGAAGTTATGGGGTCCACCTCCTTCAAGTCCCAAAATGTGCATGCATCCTTCACAAAAGTAATCCATCCGGCTCCAGGGGGATAAACGAAGGCCTTCTGAGGGTAATCTGTGCGGTTTTGTCGTAAAAATATACATATTACAAACTTTATAAATGAAAATATCTTGTTTCCGGCAACGGTCGATGCGCGTTCACGGGAGATGGATGCCAGTGTATGACGTAGGACGTAGCGTAGGAAGCGTCGTGACGTAGAACGAAGTATAGCTAAATCAAACGCTACGTCCTACATCATACGCCGGCATCCATCTCCCGTGAACGCGCGTCGACCGTTGCCGGAAACAAGATATTTACATTTATAAAGTTTTAAATATGTAAATTTTTACGCCTTACATGCATCTTGCATGCTTTGGTTAAGCACATTCAGATGACAAAAAATGTCAGCCATATATGCAAGTTTGAGAATCCAGGCTGCATTTGTAAAACGGTCAGCCAGCTGATTTTTCTCAGACAAGAGAAACTCTGCAACCTCCCTCCATAACTCATACACACAGTTCAAAACTGCCCCCCGTGAAAGCCAGCATACGTTTGAGTGAAGCAGCAATCCATCAAAATGGGCTCCCATTTCTTTACACATGAGAGCAAACAGTCTGTGTTTCAAGGGGCGGGCTTTAATGAAGTTTACTACGTGTATTATGTCCTGTAGTACCTGATTAAGCTCATCATCCAACCGTTTAGCCACCAGTGCTTCTCGATGGAGCATACAGTGTGTGAACGCTGCATTCGGTGGCTTCTGTTTGATGAGACCCGTCACCCCACTGTTCTTCCCAGTCATAGCCGTGGCCCTGTCAGAACACACACTCACGCAACGAGTCCATTTGAATCAATATATTCGTCCAACACTTGAAAAATCTCTCTCCCGGTGGTTCTACTTTCAAGTGCTTTACAAAATAGTATTTCCTCAATAGGGCTGTGCAAAAATATCGATACAGCTAACTATCGTGATAATGTTATTCACGATAGTGTATCGATATTCCAACCTCTAATATCGATACTTAACATTTTTTTTAAAGTTTTAAACAGGTTTAAAATGATGTTAACATTTCATCAAATCCCTCTGTGTGTCAAACGACCTCCTCAGTTCCTGTAGATCGCTGACTCGCTATCTACAAAGCAGATGAACGTCAGATACATTCAAACGGCCAAGCGGGAGCGAGCATGGCGGAAAATATGATCGCCTCCAGCTTGCAGAGCCAACTTGGTGCACTTTGGTGTTTGATATCACGATTTTTGATCATGGATGATTAAAATGTATCCACGATCTGCTTTTGAAGAAATATCGTAGTATCGTGTAAGTGCATTCTATCAGTCGCAGTTCTGGCACCTCCGTCTCAACAACGCGACGTACATAGCCTACACATCACATTTCTTAATACAGAAATAGTTATACTCACGGGACACTGCAATTCACAAAAGTTCATTATTTGCATGTGCTTTAAAGCCTTGCCGGTTAAACATTTCATTCGCGTGCTGATGCGCTGTTCTAACGTGTGCTTTTCTGAGCGCGTCCTCGCGAAGCTCACAGGCACTGAAAGCCTGTCAGACAGCATCTGGTTACATTTGAGTATTACTGCGGTAATACTATCAAATATGAACTCACAAAGTTTACATAAACACAGCTGGTTATGTCTAAAGTGAAAGCAAACATTTGAAAGGGAATTGGGTGAGCGTCTTAAAGTCCAACTGAAATCAAAATTGACCCTATTTACTTTGTTAGCGCATATTACTAGTCTTGTGGTGAAAAATTCTTTTGTTTAATTTGAAAATATTTTTTTTAAAATTGTTTGCCGTGGTAATCTTTAATCAAAGTCTGAACAGTTGCTTCCGGTCTGGAATGGCGTTCCTTCTCTGATGACGTCGGCTTGACGGCTTGGTTTGGGAAACGCTGAATCACTCCCCTCAAACCATTAGTCTGTTATGAGCAGAGATGGAGAGGAGGCGCGCTAGAGTAAAATCCTGCCCTCTGTTCAATATTCCTTTTTACTGGGAAATACGTCACAGCACTGGAGAAAAGTAGTTTGCAACTTCCGGTTCACGCGGACTTTAAAAAGACAGTAGCCTAATAGTAAACATACTGCCGCTTATCCTTAAAGGGACAGTTCACCAAAAATAAAATTTTTGTTATTTACTCTCTAATGTTGTTCCAACCCTGTATTAATTTATTCTCTTGTGCTAAACACAAAAGAAATGTTCCCCCATTGACTTCCATTGTATGAAAATATATTCTATGGAAGTCACAGGGGACAGCAACTGTCTGGATAAACATTCATCAAAATAACTTTTATTTTCAACAGAAGAAATTTCAATTTGATCAATTTTGTGGGATCTTCATTTTTAGTTCAAAGTTTTCAGTGACAATATGCACTTCATACATTTCAGTGTGTCCACTGTTCAGTGCAATGCAAATAGCTTTGCTAATAAATTGGAATGGAAGTTTTTATTTACTGCTGAGTTATCAATATAATATAATACACATACCACACAGCAAGTTGCAAATTTTCAACTCTATAATTTTTTTATTATTTTATTTTTTTTAAGTATCGCTATATATTGCAATATGTATTGTATCGCAATATATCATGATATATCGTATTGTGACATGTATCGCGATATGTATCGAATCGTGAAGCCCTTGCCGATACCCAGCCCTATTCCTCAACAAACATTTTTTTGGAAATGAATCTGATGTACACAAGCAACTCTGCAGCGTTAGCCACATCCGCACTATCATCTAGCTGCAGTGCGAAATTTTCGCTAGCTCTCACCTGGTCCAACAGTTGAACAGACACATCCTCAGCCATGTCACCAATACGTCTGCTCACAGTGTTATCAGAGACCGCGTCAATTTTCTTCGCAGCATCCTCACCCAGTAGCTCTTTAACAATGTCTTTGGTAGCTGGCAGTATCAAATCCTCCCCAATTGTGTGCGCCTTCTTAGCTCACGCAATGTGAAAGGAAGCCAAAAACAATGCCCTCAAAGCTCTCTCAGGGACAGTAGCTTCTCGCACGAATGTTGCTGACTGCCTGGTCAACTGTTCTTCCTTTCTTTTAAAAAAGTCGATTGGTTCAGGTGACCTTTAAGTTTCGATGGTTTTAAACATTCGTTGAAGAGGATCTCGAAGCAGAGAATGCATTTGGGGCACTCATGTCCATTCTTATGCGTGACACAGGTAAATCCATACTTTGAAGTCTTGGATTCTCTGGGCCAAGAGTTCGTTTTCTGATTTTTTTAATCTGAGGATTCGATAGCTGGCTCGTCAGGATTTTTCCTTTTTAAAAATCTATCCATTTTGACAGAGCTAGCCAGCTAACTAAATAAATAGCTGAATAGCTGAGCACTGGCGGTTGTTACCAAGGCTACACTGACAGATTACGTGATGGTGTCACCCAATCAGAAAGATTAGCATTAAAAGTATAATGTTCAGATATGCGACAAATTATTATAAAGCTATTTCATAACAACACTCATAATAATAGAACTATTTTTATATATTTATAAAATTTATAATATATATATTTTTTTGATTTCAGAATTTCTTCTAACTCGCTGTGGCCCCTACTTTGAAAATCACTGATATAGATGTGATCACTGATTTTTAGTGTCATGAAATAACTCACCTTATTTTAAATTGTTTTCCTGAACAAACAGTGTGGCTAAAGATGTGACATTTTGTTGTAAAAACACATCCACATCTATAGTTCCCATCAGGAACTGAAAATACATGACCTGAGTCAGCTCTAACTACTATTTGATGTACATGTATGTTAGTAGCTCGTCTATGTACAATTCGTGGGGGTTCTTTACAAAAATGACTCATGACAGGATCCAAACTTTGCCAGTGGTTTTGTACTATTTGCTCAAACTCTTTGCTTGAGGCTGAATACTGGATTACACAAAACAACGGATTATTGACAGATTCTGGACGTATTCTATTGAGACATTCTTTCTGATCTATATTTACGAATCGTTCAGCAGCCTTTTAATACAATTTTCAGCGTAGCCTCTTTCATGAAACCTTTGATTTAAATCCTTACATTGTTTCTTACATTATATAATTGTTTCTTTCATTATATGTACATGTCCTACAGATTCTCTTAAAGGGTTAGTTCACCCAAAAATGAAAATTCTGTCAGTACTCACCCTCATGTTGTTCCAGCCCCGTAAGACTTTTGTTCATCTTCGGAACACAAATTAAGATATTTTTGATGAAATCTGAGAGCTGGCTCACTCCTTTATAGGCTTCTATGTAATTTCATCTGCCAGCCCAGAAAAGTTAGTAAAGACATCGTTAAAATAGTCAAAGTGACAACAGTGGCTCAACCGTAAGTTTATCAAGCGATGAGAATACTTTTTGTGCGCAAAAACAAACAAAAATAACGACTTTATTCAACGTTATAAAGGCTCAACATCATTCATTTTCTTCTGTGTGGGCCTCTGAGTGAGTTCAAGTAGTGTAACAGCGCAGCGCTTCTGGGCTGTACGTCAGAATGTAGGCTCACTATTGGCCAGCATCACACACATGACCAACGTCGGCTGGTTCATTTATACAATCAGTACCAGGACATTTGTTTACATAACAATAACGTAAGAAGAAATCAATAGCCTGTATACCACCATCATGTGGAATGTTAGTGTTTAATGATTCCACATCTAGAGTGACAAGTAAGACAATATAAGGAGGCAATTTAACACCAAACAAGACAGAAGGTTCAAAACCCAGATCGTATGCTCCTGACACAACAAACACTGGAAAGCACAAAGCCAAAGGAATAAGCCCAAAGTGGTGCGCTCACCCAGGCATGTAACGTCTAACTTGGGTGTCAGAATCCTGTCGCTAACCCTAAACATGACAGAACAAAGCAACAGGACCATAACATTTACACAGAATGCTTGCTGCACTACAGGTACTATTAATTATTAATTTCGCTCTTTGATTCAACTGTGTGTAATTGATAAGCACAGTCATTACAGCATATACAGTAAAGAGAGAGAGAGAGAGAGAGAGAGAGAGAGAGAGATAGAGTGTGTGTGTGTGTGTATTGTGTACTGCTTTATTGCTTTTTATTATTAGTGTTTTGTATGAAAAATAAAATTGTCATATTTGTCATGAACATTTGTGGTCTGAAATTAAGTGCTTTTGATTAGGTGTGGTCTTATAATGGTTAACAGGGCAGTTTGGACCTGAACCAGCTTTTTGGTGACCTCTCATATTGTTCCTTTGTTTGACCAGGCCACCGTTTCTCCAGTGTAGTCCAAGAATCCACCGTGCTGCTTCTCAGTAAGGCTGCCAATGACAAGCAGAATTCCCTCCACACTTTCTTGGTGGTGCCTGGAGAAAATAAAAATATGTGGCATTCATCCATCCATTTCCCAAATTGCTTATCTAATGAATATCTTCAGAACACCTGGAATATAGTGCATGAAAATGTTTATTTTTATAAAAAAATATATATATATTTTTTATTTTTATTTTTTTTTAGCTTACAGTAATAACCATTAGGAACAGTATCAGATCTGAATCGGTTCTGTCTGACCAATATGCAATCTGGCAAAAAATGACGGTATCGGACATGATACCAATACTGAGTATCCCTAATCAAGTGTCAAAAATGTCATAAAAAAGGGAAAAGTCAATGCAGCCCACAGCAAGCTCAAACAACAAACGACTGATAAAAAGTGGTAGCTCTCTTATATAATGGTGCAGCATTGTCTTTGGGTCTAGATGGTCTGATGATCAGGCTGAAAGTCCAGCTAAGGCTTGTTATTGCTGTTTATTTTGGTACAATGCCATGAACCTTAAAAACTTTGGCACATCCAGTGACTAGTTCTTCCCCAGAAGCACTCATTTGAATTGCCTAGTCACAAACATATGTCCAAGTGGCACAATAGTGAAAGCCCTAGCCTAGATGCTTACACAGCAGGCCACCGCATAGGCGGAATACCTTGCAATGTGCTTAAACTACTGACCACTACTGGTGGAAACCTTGCAATGTGCTTAAATGTGCTAAGCCCTTGATCACTTGGAATTTGAAATTACACAAAGGAAAATTATAACAATACGATAAACTATAACAGTCAGCTTACGTTACCTACAAGTATTATGCAGTTAAATGTCAAAATAGCTCCAATATTATTAAGTGTTCAATTAGGGCTAGAGCTAAACTCTGCTGGATAGCAGAGTAGGATTGATCACCCCTGCATTAAGCAGAGAAATGGTGTAAAAAAAGGACACATGCACATTTAACAAGACGTATGACAGTGATCACACACTTGGATGCTTTTTTTGCCAGTTCTCTCAATGCCTCAAGAAAGATAATACGCATAATTAAACAAGGTAAATTTGGATTTCTCCTGGTATTTTCTATATGTGTTAGCTATTTATAACTCACCTCAGACTTTGGCCCATCTGGGTCATGACAGGTAATTCAAATATGATGTTTTTGACAATAATCCTCAGAGAGTTGCTTAACAATTTTTAAGCTCAAGCCCCTGTTGGCTCCTGTGATCAGGATTTTGCATGCTTTCACTGCTGCCATGTTCTTATGGTTATCAATTCTGCTTCTGTCACCCAATCTGACCCTACCTGTGCTTTTTATGTGAATTCCACGCCCATTTTGCACAGGTGTATTATGCTGTGGTGTATTAGACTTGGTTCTCTCACTAGCATTTATTCAATGGCCAGAGCTCTTTACCATTCCTTGGAGAGATTGAGCAAAGATAAGTATGCCTACTCTTTATATAGTAGTCGTCAGCCCATGGTGTTTACGTTCATGACACAAACTGACAATACTTTATTTTACAGAACTGAAGTTCCCATTATCAGTGTCGACCCAACCGCTAGCCTTGAATTCCCCACCCCGCAACAGTTCTTTATCTTAACTCAGTGGATAATGTTTAGCCAAAACACATCACTTGTTTTTCTTCTTAAGTTTCTCGCCCAAATAGACCCACAGTTCCAAATAGTAGAGGTCCTGGGTAAGATTTGTATGCACTTCATTTAGCGGAGAATATCTCAACTGTTATAGACTAATATGACCCCATTGAACAACGTGGGATGTGTGCCAAAATCTCTACCCGGGACGAAAGTCCTGAAAATGACCACAACCTGTGACACTATTATCACACTACAGGTGAATGGGACTTTTTCTTCCCTTTATAGATATCCTCATACATTTCTACCAGTTTAGTCTTCATATTAAGACAAATACTTTTTGTATTACACTTTATCTTAAAAATAAAATAAAATATGCAAATTAGGCAATATCTCATTAAATGTGTACATACAGTGGGGAGAACAAGTATTTGATACACTGCCGATTTAGCAGGTTGTCCTACTTACAACGCATGTAGAAGTCTGTAATTTTTATCATAGGTACACTTCAAATGTGAGAGACAGAATCTAATCCAGAAAATCAAATTGTATGATTTTTAAATCATTAATTTGCATTTTATTGCATGGCATAAGTATTTGATCACCTACCAACCAGTAAGAATTCCGGCTCTCACAGACCTGTTAGTTTTTCTTTAAAGGGACATTGTGTAGGATTTTCTCCCATCTAGCGGTGAAATTGTATTTTGCATTCAAACGAATAGTGCTCTCCAGCACCTCGCTTATTCAAATGTGTGTTGCAACTACGGTAGCCGTTATGTAGGCTACCAAAAAGCTATGTTAGGATGTCTTCTAATTAGCACTTCGAGTTTTCCTTCGGGTGAACTGGTTTTCAAACAAACTGCAACTTGACACAACGAACAAACGAATGTTACAGTTTTGAACAAACAAAACTTACAACCTTGTTTTAGGGCCTTCTCTACTTTACTCAATAGCTGCTATTCGTCAAAGAGCTTGTTTAACTTTTAACTATAAATGTTCTACTGTCTATATAATCAAGTACACAACCAAGCAATGAAAAAAAGCTTGTAATTAAGATTAACATTGACTTACCTGTCGAGAAGAAAGCAGGCAACTTCAGCTTCTCTTTTGAAAGCTTTCTCCTACATTAGCTATCCCGACATTAACCCTTGTTTTTTGTAATCTCCGGTCACGTTTCCTTTTACGGCCTATTTTGGACTTTTTCGAGGACTCCTTATCCTGTGACTCAGCATTTGTATGGTCCTCCATTATAAATAACCATGCAGTGCAGCCTTTTAAACTTGCCGGGGCAGTGACGAGCGCCTCTTCTCTTCTCCTCCGTTTCTGCTGAGTTCAGTCACGTGATGCTGGCTCTGAATGAAAACGCGTTGTGGAAACGCGTTGGCCTAGTACTTTTTGTCCCTCTCTGCTATTATAGTTTTTCAAGATGGCGGAACTACATGGAAGCAGAGTCCTGCACGGGTCTGATTTTGTAAATCCGCACCCGCCCGTACCCGCAGTGTTTCAAACCGCATCCGACCCGTTATCCGTCAACAGCACTAATTAAAATCCGCACCCGACCTGACCCGCTTAAAATAGAACCGACATCCGACCCGAACCCGAAATAAAATCAGTTTAGCCAATCACATTATAGACACAATTACAAAAATGTTTATTGCCAGGTCATACAGAAGTTATAACGACAAGAATTAACACAAGGACAACTTCAGCCGAAGCTGTCAAAAGGCCGGTAACTTACAAGAAGAAAACTGAGCAGCCTACAACAGACGCGGCTACAACACTATCTGGCACGCAATATCGTTTAGCCTACATCTGACAATTTTGCGTTCAAACACGCCCTGCACACCACACATACTTAACAGTGTTAAATATGAAAAATACTGTTCGATAGAACTGCTTGCTTTGTTAACTTACCACAGTTATCGGCGTGCTTCCTCGGCGATGAAGTTCCACGGCTATCCAACACGAAACTGCATGCAGCAAAGCCTTTCACAATATTGTTTTCTTCAGATAACTCCTAATTTCTCCCACACACTGGACTTGACTTTTGATGACGTATTGTCGACAACTTTACAATCTCCACTAGCTATTCTTTTCTTCAACTCCTCAGCATCCATCTCGACGACTGCAAGCAGATCGCGCGCGCGGTTATGAGGATTTTTTTTTTTTAAACTGAAAGTAGCCTAGGTAACGTTATAGATCCTGGGAGGGCGTGGCGCGTGGGCAC
Source organism: Scardinius erythrophthalmus (assembly GCF_964197995.2). Lineage (NCBI taxonomy): Eukaryota > Metazoa > Chordata > Actinopteri > Cypriniformes > Leuciscidae > Scardinius > Scardinius erythrophthalmus. Next base: position 58,364,290 of record NC_138221.1, on the reverse strand, counting down.
AAATAAACTGATGTGTATTTCAAATTATTTTATCAACTTGAAATACAGGAATATTTTTGTAGATGTGTTCCTAAAAATATGCATATATTTTTTATACGTTTTACGTTTGCATGTGAGTGTTTTAAACCCTGTTTAGACCCGTGTTTCCCCCGTGTCCGACCCGACCCGCACCCGTATCCGACACAGTTGGATATTTTTCACCCGTTTGAGCAAAATTTGCGGGTACCCGAACCCGTGCAGGACTCTACATGGAAGCCTCCGTGGACCTACCCGTCCCATGTATATAAAGATAATAAATTCTTTGTTTACAAGGATAAGTCAGATCATTGGCAGAGGTATTTGTACACCATTGAGGACATATTTATGAGTAAAAATATTGATTTTAAATAATAAAATACCTAAAAAGCTACACATTGTCCCTTTAAGAAGCCCTCCTGTTCTCCACTCATTACCTGTATAAAAGACACCTGTCCACACACTCAATCAAACAGACTCCAACCTCTCCACAATGGCCAAGACCAGAGAGCTTTGTAAGGACATCAGGGATAAAATTGTAGACCTGCACAAGACTGGGATGGACTACAGGACAATAGGCAAGCAGCTTGGTGAGAAGGCAACAACTGTTAGCGCAATTATTAGAAAATGGAAGAAGTTCAAGATGACGGTCAATCTCCCTCGGTCTGGGGCACCATGCAAGATCTCACCTCGTGGGGCATTAATGATCATGAGGAAGGTGGGGGATCAGCCCAGAACTACACGGCAGGACCTGGTCAATGACCTGAAGAGAGCTGGGACCACAGTCTCAAAGAAAACCATTAGTAACACACTACGCCGTCATGGATTAAAATCCTGCAGTGCACGCAAGGTCCCCCTGCTCAAGCCAGCGCATGTCCATGCCCGTCTGAAGTTTGCCAATGACCATCTGGATGATCCAGAGGAGGAATGGGAGAAGATCATGTGGTCTGATGAGACAAAAATAGACCTTTTTGGTCTAAACTCCACTTGCCTTGTTTGGAGGAAGAAGAAGGATGAGTACAACCCCAAGAACACCATCCCAACCTATGAAGCATGGAGGTGGAAACATCATTCTTTGGGGATGCTCTTCTGCAAAGGGGACAGGACGACTGCACCGTATTGAGGGGAAGATGGATGGGGCCATATATCGCGAAATCTTGGCCAACAACCCCCTACCCTCAGTAAGAGCATTGAAGATGGGTTATGGCTGGGTCTATCTGGACTATCTATTTGTGGACACAACTTCAGCAGCTCAGTCCCAAATTGTGATTTGGCACACTTCCTCAAGTAACCGTCTTTGTCAACCAAGAAGAATGCAGAGTTGGTGATCTCAAGCTGGAGTAGCTCCTGTAAGGCCCGCTATTGGTCCAATCTGCCGGTTCGCCAATACACGGGGAAGGTATCACGTGTTCTGTCCTTACTCGTGCAAAATATTGGTTGGTTAAATTTACAATACATTTAGTTATGTATTCTCTTGTTAATTCATCTGACTCCATAAATGAAAGGTTTTAATAATATCTGTGCCTCACTAAAAGTGAGCGAATGTTTGACTATTCCTTTTAACCATTAAATGAACAATGTCAAAATCAGTTAGAATAATCACATAACAATTTAATATTTCAGATATCAGAGATCAATTCCTCAATCAATTCAAATATCTAAAACATGATTATACAATGGTTACACCAAAGAATCTTACCCAGCTTGTACCTGAGATAGAGAGAGAGAGAGAGAGAGAGAGAGAGAGAGAGAGAGAGACCACCTAACCAGTCTGCGTCCACCAGAGAAGAAGAACCCCGAGAGTCAGAGCACACCTTCCTTTATACTGTTTGCCCAGGTGACATGGGGGATGGGGAAAACCACCCTCAAATGGCTTAACCAGTTTTCTCTAAACTTCTATAAACCTTATTACCTTTTATTTTATCTATCTGGATATGAGATATCTGTACCACTCACTTTGAGACATTTCAAATGACACCAAAAACATATCAGTCATTGATAAACATTCACATTAAACCATGTTCTTGTGTGAGTTCTTTGTTTCTGAGGGGAAGAAAGGCTGTATGGGGGAGGTCGAATGTTAATTAGCCAGCAGGGCCATTTTGTCCCTTAGACCAGGCCCCAATCAGTATTTTCAGTCTTACAGATTCCCTCCTTGATCCCGTGGGTCACATTCTGATGAACACTTACGGGGTCACAGTAAGACGTTTGTTTTAATCCTTGAAGATGTAGCACAAAAATTGTCTTTGCAATGTTGGCATCTGTAGAAGCTCAGTGGGCTGTGTTCACCTGCAGAACACCTGTTCTCACCAGGTGTATAGCTTGAGTCCAGCAGGGGGATGAATGCGTTCAGGTTCTCTTCTTGTAATCCTGTGACATGAGCAAAGTTCATAGAGTCAATCTGGACCTTTTGTGACTTATTCAGTTGACGTGTCATTCCTTCATGGAGAAACTTCCGCTTCCCTAGCACTTTCTCCGCGATGATGATCTGACCCTTCTTGACCAACCCTTTCACCTCCAGCGGTACGGTGGTCTGGGCAGACCTCAGTGGATGAAGGGGTTCTCCTTCGATCCACACTGCTTTGTGTGAGACACCTGAAAAGCCTCTTAAGTGTCCGCTTTACGATTGAGCACATATGAACTTAGTCGTAAGGAAATGCATAGGAACACATAATGCAATAAAGCAAAGTCATGTCATGTTCAATGTAAAATACCATGTTCATGTCAGCAAATGTGAGTGGTACATTTGGTCTCATTAATTACCTGATTTTTAATTACCATGCCAATAATACTCCTATAGAGGGTCAAGGAAGGACAAAGGAAGATCTTACAAGCTCTTACCCTGTTCTTAGAAACATTTAAATAAATGACATTCTAACAAAACAACCAGTGCTAGGTTAAAACAACATTTCATGAAGAGTGTCAGCAAAATTTTGGTGTAACCAAACATCCAAAAACATTGTTGCGAGTAAAATGGACAATATACAAATAAGCAGAAATCAAAATAAGTTTCAGAAAATTAAAATCAAAATAAGTTTCAGAAATTAAAATCAAAATAAGTTTCAGAAATTAAAATCAAAATAAGTTTCAGAAATGTTTTTCTGAATTACTCAAAGGAAAAAAATGCAGAAATCAAAATAGGTTTCAGAAATGCAGAAAGAGGTCGGTGTAAACCAATCAATGGTTTTGTGTGTTAGTGTGAGAGTATTTTTTAGAATGTCAGAGTGTGTTTTTGTCTGTGAGCGTGTTTGTGTGTGTGTGTGTGTGTGTGTGTGTGTGTGTGTGTGTGTGTGTGTGTGTGTGTGTGTGTGTGTGTTGTTGTGTGTGTGTGTGTGTGTCTGTGAGAGAGTGTGTTTGAGAGTGTGTGTATTGATCTGGCTATAAGTCACAGTCAATGACAGAGTTGAATTGTAAATTTTTGTACTTGGTTGATTTATCCATTTTAATTATGTTTCTGTTATTAGTGGTAAGTTGAGAAATCAGGGGCCCTCTGATCTTCCAACTCCCACCAACAATCATAGAGTTTGAAATTTAATGGCAGGTCTGCCTTAGAATTTGTCTTGATTTGTGACTATAGCCATTCATGTTCATGTGTGTTACATTAGTTGTCAGTTTGTTGTGAATAGCGTATGCTATTCTCTGTGTCTCTGTTAGACCATGATCATGAGATCAGCTCCACCCTATGTGTGTGAAGCTATCTGGATCTGTTAGTGTGAAGATGACACATCTTCGTCTGATGTGCAGTGTTCAGCCTGGATAGACCATCTACCCCAGGTGATGATGCTGTGAGGGTATAATGATGGAGGGGTGTGTTCAGTGTTCATGTCTAGGAGATGGGTGGAATCTAATCTATAACAATTTTGTTGCAAATTTCGATCCAGTTCTAAACTGGGAGGCCATATTTATGCAGTGATGTGATAGTGTGACGTGTGAAAAGGCCTTTTATAATGTCTTTTCACCCATCTCCCGAGTCTCAGGTTATGTTCTAACAATTCCGCTGTCCTGGATTTGCTCCAGGTGGGCCACCATTTTGCAGAAGTAGCCTAAGCCTGAGAAAGAAAACAGAGGAAAGCGAACCACAGATAATTCCAATATTTCAAAAGCATTAAATTCAGACGTGTGGAATTCTTTTACTTGTTCCATTATCATGTCAGTCGGATATTTTTTGACCTGCAAAAAACTGTGGTACTTCTGTCTGCTGTTTAGCATTTCACACCCTCCTCGTAAATTTACTTATCTTATCAGATTCAATTCAGTTGGTGCACCCCAGTCAAGGATTATTTAGCGTGCTATTACCTGTGCCACACTCCTAGCCGTGTTTTCTAACGGTGAAAAATAAAGGCATACTCCGCCCCTTTTTGGCACTGGGTAGCACACAAATGAAATTCTGTTTCAGAAATTAAATTTTAATGACGAAAGTCACACTTGCCCAATTATTGTCCTGCTCAGCGAGTGTAATATAATGTTTATTATAATTCAAGTTATAATATAATTATAAGATCTACATTCGCTGTTTCTCTTTTTTCTAGGTTTCAAATACCTTTTCTTCTCATTTAGTCTTTTTAAATGGCCATTTTAACGTTTGATTATTCTATTTTACTCTTACTTATATTTTTCCGTTTATAGATCAGAAAACTATATCGCTTTGCAGTCCTTCTCCTAAGGATGCACGACACAATCTCGCTAGTCTGATTATCAAAACAGAGGTAATTGGCTAAATATTTGAGATTTGCCGTATTCACACGTACAAAATAACAGACACTTAAATAGCCCCCTTGAATGCCACCTCAGGAACTTAATCAAATTGTTTCACTTTAGTAGAGGTCATGACCACCATAAAAGACGTTAGTCGATCAACTTACTTTTCTTAAAATGGCTTTGGTTTAGTCAAGCCCGTGGTATAACCACGTACACGTATCTAAAGGAACATTTAAATGAGAACAGAGGTTATGGAGCGCTCCCGAATCCAGGTTGATCAAACAGCATTTGCTGATTCTGGACGGAAATAACTCGCCCCCCTCATTCATGTACACTTGAATCTGATATCAGTATTAGTCACCACTAATGTCTAGCGCAGGCTTGTGGAAATATACAAATCCGGTAATCTATTTTGGAAAAACAAATCTCAGAGTAATTCAGAATACATTCAAACATAACAATATTTAGTTCTCTGAAGCCTTAAATATAAAAAGGTTTTTGTTTCAGGATTAATGAGATGCGTTCGCTGTTTCTGATTTTCAAATTCATTGTGAATCACATTATAGCCACCAAATTTAGCATAGACACATGTGTTTAATTCAGTTAAATACACAGGACACATGGCCTAGAATACAACATCTACAACCTTTACCTAAGTGTTCCAAATACACCCACAGCAAAGCAATAGAATACAACATCTATATCACCTTTGCCTAAGTGTTTCAACTACACTTACAGTAAAGTAATCCTGTGTTTAAAGAATAAACTTTAAATTAGCCTATGTGCATGTTGTAGCATAAACAACCAAATTGTTCTATGTGCACGATGTGTAGTGCACGATGTGTTAAGCACAATTTGAATTTTGAAAATGCAGACAGGTTCAATGAATTTAGATGTTAACCCTCTGGAGTCTGAGGTGTTTTCTGGGCACTGGAGGTGTTCTGACATGCTCTGACATTTGTGCTTTTTTCAGTTATTTATAAACATGTTAATGGCAAAGGTGTAAATTCACTCTATATAGCACAAACAGGGCTACCAAAATATGTGATCACCATGCAGGTATATTTTTTTATTTTTAAGAGAATAATGCTTATGCGTGGTTATTGAAAAAAATAAAAATGAAAGTTGCTGAAAGAAGACCTCAAAACTCATAATAAATATGCATGAATAAGACTTTTGAGAAATGGATGTTCTTCCTTCGAGTTCTGGCTTCAAAATTATGTGAAAATAGTCTTGCTTTATCGTTCAGATAAAACAATACATTGATTTAAATTGATGTAAAACAGGTTTTGCTTGGAAAGCCATTATGCGAGTGGGCGTGAACGAGGAGTGGTTTACACCTTGGAATACAAAATGTCCCACCCATTATGCATAATGACTCTGCATAATTAGCCATTCATTCAGGTGTGACTCTGACTGACTGAGCCACAATGCAAGGACAAAAAATTAGAAGAAGACTTATATTGACCATTTAAGATTTTGCTTACATCTATCTTGTAAATATGTTTTGCTATTTTATTAAAAAGGTTACAATTACAACAATAATTAAAATTTCAACAATATTTCAAGTGTACTCTTTCTTTGTAAAAAAAAAAAAAAGATTATAGGCCTACATTTTAGGCCTATCTATGTATTCATTAGTTTGAATATAGCCAAAATTGGAACAGCTAACATCTTAGTTGATGACTTTATTTTTTTTATATATATATATATATAAAAATTGCTAAACAAAAGCTTATTTGATATATTCAGTATATTCTACAGTAAAAACTGTACTCAAATCTATTCAACAAAATGTTGTCTTTCATATTTCGCCTGACTGTAACATTGTTTTTATGAAATATTAGGGCATATAAATGTTAATTTGCAGTTTAATACGTATTGCTTATACAAATAGCCTACATTTTATTTCAACATATTTCAGTCAATTTTTACTCATCTCAGTAGGCTATAGTAATACAGTTTGCTAAAACATCATCATTCATTCACACACGCGATTTAAATTTAAACTGTCTTTTTGCGAGCTGTGGTAAACAGCGCGCATCTCTGCCGTTCATTCATCAAAAACAGAAACCCGATTCACGTGAGAGGAAAAAAAAACTTACAGTATTCCTCAGCTCGCTCCTCGATATACCCGCACTTCTGAGGTAGGCTACTTTTTTCATCAAAAGCTTATGTGGCAGTATATTCTACATTAAAAACTGTACTCAAATCTAGTCAACAAAATGTTGTCTTTCATATTTCGCCTGACTGTAACGTTGTTTTTATGAAATATTAGGGCATATAAAATTGCAGTTTAATACGTATTGCTACGTACAAATACGTAGCCTACAAATAGCCTACATTTTATTTCAACATATTTCAGTCGATTTTTACTCATAGTAATACAGTTTGCTAAAACATCCTCATTCATTCACACACGCGATTTAAACTGTCTTTTTGCGAGCTGTGGTAAACAGCGCGCATCTCTGCCGTTCATTCATCAAAAACAGAAACCCGATTCACGTGAGAAGAAAAAAAAACTTACAGTATTCCTCAGCTCGCTCCTCGATATACCCGCACTTCTGAGGTACTTTTTTCATTATTGTTATTGCTCACAGCGCTGCTGAGACGGTGTTAAAGTAATGATCTGAATAAACTGATATGTGGGCGTTCACAGGTTTGCTTGGATTGCCTCATTCATTTGCGTTTGAATAGTGCGCGCTCTCCGTAGGCGGAGTCACATTACATTTGAATTAGCTCTAATGAGGTCGACTGGAATCGCTCTCTTTTAATACAGATTTCACAACATGAGAATATTTGTTTTTTATATAAATTACTTCATTTAAGAGAAGAGAATTCAAGCTTCATGCCTGTATGTCTGTTTGCCTGTTTGACTGAGTATTCGCTGAGTTATTGTTCATTTTCGGACGCGTTTCAGAATGGACGACACTGGCAGATAGAAGGCAGAACTCGCATCACGTTTATTTTTCTTTATTTGGCAAAAAGCACAACACTTTGTTTTTATTGTGAGTATACACAAAAATAATACACATTTAACAGAATCGATTGATGTATGAAACTTGTTTTGTAAAATCAAAGTCAAAAGAGTATTTTGGGTCTCAATTCAACTCATAAGGAAAAAAGCGAGCAGATCACGCCGGCGTGATCTCCGACCTCTGAGGGTTAAACTATTAAACCATTTGCTATTGGGCTGCTACCCGACTAGCAAATGACACTAATAGCTGAAGGCCTTGAGCGTCTAAAGTTGTTAGGTCAGTAAGAGTTTTAGAAGCATTTGAGCTTTGCTTACTTGCAGAGTGCTGGTTTGTGTCATTAGATTGTGATTGTCTGCGTTTTATGAAATAGGGTGGAGGTCTGCCTCTGCCCAGTGACCAACACTTTTCCTCTGTATGGCCTGTTTTGTGACAGGAATTACAGAATCTGTTCAGTTTGCCACAGTGTGGCTTTCTGAATTCTCCTGCAGATGGAGGATCTTCATGACATTCTAACACAGCTACCTCACCATGCATTTGTTTCCGTGACTCAATTCTTGTTGCCCAGTTAACAATACCTTCGAATGTATTTTGTGCTGGAGAAGCACCACACATGAGTGATTGCTGTACACGCGGCCCTGCATTTGTAAGTAGGAATTCAAGGAGAATTACATTGTTGTGGTTAACACCTTCAATTCCAGAATACTCCTCAAAAAGTTCAAACATGTTTTCTGCATATGTCTCAAACGATTCTTCAGTACTCTGTTTCCGATTGAGAATCAATTCCCATCCAACAGCACTACAACCACGCAGCTCGCGAAGGCATTGTTTTAGTCTATTCAAGATTTCGCTCTCAGGCTCATTTTGATGCATTGACTGCACAATGGTGCCTGTCATCAAAACCTGTGGTATCTTATAGATCAGAACATCTGGAATTGAGCTGATAACAATTTGCCAAATATCTTTTGGTTCGAGCTGAAATGCATGTTTTAGACAAACAATTCGTCTCCACCATGGTTCGAATGCCCCTTTCAAAGGGAATGGTCCGATCTCTGCTTTAAACAAGCTACATTCAGTTACTGTTAAAGGACGCCGAATGGTTGACTCTGTGCCGTTTGGGTGCTGTATCACCTTAATGGCTGAAACAGGCACTCTTTTCATAACTTTGTCACGTGCTTCATCTGTCTGAAAATATACAAGATTATTAGAGCAGGCTGCCTCATCTAAGAAGTGTACATTTTTAGCCCAATCGCTGTTAAGCTTGTTGGGAGACTTGCTTTTAGCATTTAGCTTATCCTTAAGATCTGCAATGGTGTCTTTGTGATTTTTACACTTTTTAGTCAGGGCTAACAGCTCAGCCAGTAATTTCTCTAGCTGTGTTTGAAGATCTTGAATCTTTTCCTCAGACTTTTGTGCCTCTGCATTTTTAGAATGCACTTCTTCACATTTAGAATCCATAAGCGAAGATAGAAATTTTGTTGACTCATTTAGCCGTTTATAACTTATGAAGTTTAAAGCTTCAATTATTTCACCATGTTTTGATTTCTTCTGTTTACTGCCCACTGTTCTCCACCAAGTGAAAATTTCATTGTCAATAGCATCCATGTTAAGACCTTTTCTACTGAGTTTGTACAGAGTAGGCTCAACCTTTTCGGCCCATAATGTAAACAGGACATGATCAGTACACATGATTTCACAGCAAATTAAATTGAATTACTTAATTTAATTCCATCGGTGTTAAGGTTTAAGCTTTTAAATGCAATATAGAGTTTGTCAAGATTAGTTTAGGTTTAATAAAGGATACTCATGTTTTCAATGTGGCTTTTGGGCCTACCAGTCAGCCAGTGAGAAAAAACAAGGGTTAGCATGGCTTTAGCATTTAGCATTAACCTTTGACGCAGCATGGCTTTAGCATTTAGCGTAGCCTCGAGCGTTTTGAAAGCAACATGGACAATAGCATTTAGCATTATCCTTGATATTTGTGTTTTAGCCTGTAAATCATATCATCCTGTTTTCCCAAGATTTTTCTTTCATAAACAATGATTAATTATTTGGAAGATGTTATTCTTACTTTAGGTTTTGCTTCCTGTTGCTTAGGCAAAACAAGGAGATCTTTAAAATCTAATCACTCTTCATCTGGCTGCCGCATCAAACATTCCTTCAACACTTCTAAAAATGCAAAGAAAATTGACTTACCACAACCGCAGAAGAAAGAGAAGATGTTCTCAACCTCTTGTTGATTTTAAAATCCCAATACTTGCTGGAAAGGACATTTCTCGTGAAACTGTTTTGATCTGTTTTGAGATCACGTCGAGGTCACCATTTTGTAAGGCCCGCTATATTGGTCCAATCTGCCGGTTCGCCAATACACGGGGAAGGTATCACGTGTTCTGTCCTTACTCGTGCAAAATATTGGTTGGTTAAATTTACAATACATTTAGTTATGTATTCTCTTGTTAATTCATCTGACTCCATAAATGAAAGGTTTTAATAATATGTGTGCCTCACTAAAAGTGAGCGAATGTTTGACTATTCCTTTTAACCATTAAATGAACAATGTCAAAATCAGTTAGAATAATCACATAACAATTTAATATTTCAGATATCAGAGATCAATTCCTCAATCAATTCAAATATCTAAAACATGATTATAGAATGGTTACACCAAAGAATCTTACCCAGCTTGTACCTGAGATAGAGAGAGAGAGAGAGAGAGAGAGAGAGAGAGAGAGAGAGAGAGAGAGAGAGAGAGACCACCTAACCAGTCTGCGTCCACCAGAGAAGAAGAACCCCGAGAGTCAGAGCACACCTTCCTTTATACTGTTTGCCCAGGTGACATGGGGGATGGGGAAAACCACCCTCAAATGGCTTAACCAGTTTTCTCTAAACTTCTATAAACCTTATTACCTTTTATTTTATCTATCTGGATATGAGATATCTGTACCACTCACTTTGAGACATTTCAAATGACACCAAAAACATATCAGTCATTGATAAACATTCACATTAAACCATGTTCTTGTGTGAGTTCTTTGTTTCTGAGGGGAAGAAAGGCTGTATGGAGGAGGTCGAATGTTAATTAGCCAGCAGGGCCATTTTGTCCCTTAGACCAGGCCCCAATCAGTATTTTCAGTCTTACACTCCTCAATTGTGAACTATAACTGCCAATTCCTGTATGTTGCTTAATAGGTTGAATGTTTTTTAGCCATTTTCTTTATATCAAATCAGAATGCTTACACTCTTCTATGACCTTATAATCATGGTCATTGTGAACATTGTGATCACCTCAGAAAATCTGTAGCTTCAAGGGTTTATGTACGCATATTTAATGAGATATTGCCTAATTTGCATATTTTATTTTATTTTTAAGATAAAATGTAATTCAAAAAGTATTTGTCTTAATATGAAGACTAAACTGGTAGAAATGTGTGAGGATATCTATAAAGGGAAGAAAAAGTCCCATTCACCTGTAGTGTGATAATAGTGTCACAGGTTGTGGTCATTTTCAGGACTTTCGTCCCGGGTAGAGATTTTGGCACACATCCCACGTTGTTCAATGGGGTCATATTAGTCTATAACAGTTGAGATATTCTCCGCTAAATGAAGTGCATACAAATCTTACCCAGGACCTAGACTAAAAACAAATCTTCTAATAAAGGAAAAAAAAAGTAAAAAGTTAAAATACAACATTTCCTCACCTGCAAAACAAATTTCAAGCATTTAAATGGGTCATATAATGGTACATGCACTTTTACAAGTTGATTGTACTGAAATGTGTGTTGGCAGTGCCTGTACACAACCATCATAAAATGATAAAAATCCATCCAGTAGTTTTTTTTTTTTTTAAATCTCTTTATATGTTTTCCCCTGTCTCAAATCAAGCCGTCTGTGTTGAAACGCTGCTGTCAATCAACAATCGTGGGAGGGGCGTCGATTTTGTAACGTCACAAAATCGACACCCCTCCCACGATTGTTGATTGACAGCAGCGTTTCAACACAGACCCGTCCTCGCTCGTGAGCGAGCTGTCAATCATAGTCCGCACGGACCGGCGCGGTCATTGTTGATACGCTGGAGCACTGTCTATGAGCAGAATGGCGTCTAAGCGATTGTGGTGTTCTGTTCTTGGGTGTAATAAGGAACACAGCAGTCATTTTGATGTTCCTAAATCCGAACCGCTGAAGACGCAGTGGCTGAGTTTTGTTTTCGAAGGGAATATTTCCCACGATCAACGTCAATGCTTTCATGTTTGCACAAATCATTTCACACCAGACTGCTTTATAAACAAGGGTCAGTATAAAGCTGGTTTTGCTAAGAAGCTGCTCCTGAAAAAAGGATCGGTACCAATTATTCATGTTCCTGCTGCACCTCCAGAAGAACTGAAGTGAGTGTAACGTTTTATTAACTTTATATTAATATTTATATTAATCTTTGCAAATCGCTAGCACTCTTCACGATGAATGCGGCTAAGGTTTACACTCAGGGTACATTACGGGATGTTTTCTATGTACAACGTTCTCAATATAATTCATAATCCCACGTTTATAATGAACAATGCATTATGGTTAGTGTTATTGTGTTACGGTGTACGCACAGAACAGAGGGGCAGGGTGAACAAACGCTCATTATCATTTAAAGACACATGCACTTAAACGGTGTGCTGAAAACAGAGCTGTTTTTGACCAGGTAAAATGAGTTCTTACAATACTAATGAGAATTTTTAATTAAAGTATATTACAAACTTTTAATTTAGACCCTAAAGAATCATATTAGCTTGTACAAAAATGGCATTATATGACCCCTTTAAGCGTAAGACTTCAGATCAACAGGTTTTGAAGCTCATTAGAAACTGTGTGCATACCTGTCACAAAACTGCTCCAAGACACAGACGTGAGATCCAAATACAGCTTTATTTTTAAGGCGTAATCCAGAATCATAATCAAACAAGCAGGCACAGGAAGGCAGCCCAAACAAACAAAAACAAACAAACAAACAAACAAACAAACAAACAAGGCAGGGGTCAGAGGCAAAAGAGTAATCCAGGGAACAGGGCAATAAATCCAAAAACCAAGAGACATGAAACCAGGGAGAATGCTCGGAATTGCAGTGTGACACTAAAACAAAACTTTGCAGTGAGTGAATGAGTGAACATGGAATAAATAGGCTTATACTAACAAGGTAATGAGATACAGGTGAATGCAATCAGTGATGAGTCCGGGCAGTGAGTTCTGGGAAATGTAGTTTGTGAGTGAAACATGATAGTCTGGTGTGGAGTGCCCTCTGGTGGCTCTCAAGGGCACTCCAGCTGGTGACCATTACATAGCCCCCCCTCAAAGGAGCGGCTTCCAGACGCTCTAAAAAAAAATTTCCAGGAGGGAGGTGGAGCGGAGGCAGACCCGGGGGCGGGATGGAGGGCCAGGCCCATGGAGCGGAAGAGGACCTGGAGACTGCAGCAAGATGAGAGGCCAGGGCGGAGCAGGCAGTGGAGGCGACCAGGGCAGAGCAGGCAGTGGAGGCGACCAGGGCAGAGCAGGCAGTGCAGGTGACCAGGGCGGAGCAGGCAGTGCAGGCGACCAGGGCGGAGACGGCAGTGCAGGCGACCAGGGTGGAGACGGCCCTTCAGGTGGCCATGGCACAGGAACAGACACCGGCTCAGGCTCAGGAACAGACACCGGCTCAGGCTCAGGCTCAGGCACAGGAACTGGCTCAGGAACAGACACCGTGGCAGTGGCCATCTCTACTGAGGGCTCAGGTTCAGGCGTGGCGGCGGCCATCTCTGCTGAGGGCTCGGGTTCAGGCGTGGCGGTGGCCATCTCTGCTGAGGGCTCAGGCGACGTGGCGGCGACCATCTTGTCTGGAGACACTGGCTCGGGGGCGGCCATCTTGTCCGGAGGCACTGGCTCGGCGGACGTGACGTGAACAGTCTCTCGATCGGCGGACATGACATGAACAGTGGCGGCCATCTCTGCTGAGGGCTCAGGCGACGTGGTGGTGGCCATCTTGTCCGGAGACACTGGCTCGGTGGCGGCCATCTTGTCCAGAGACACTGGCTCGGCGGCGGCCATCTTGCCCGGAGACACTGGCTCGGCGGAGACGAGCACTGCCTGGTGTCTTCAGGGTTGACGTGAAGTAGCTCAGGCACGGCAGGGCTGATGTGAAGAGACTCAGGCTGAGGGGATACTGTGGGTTCACGTAGCTCCTCCTCTACCCCGCCCACAGTAAACGATGAGCCGCTCAACAAAAGGGCCAGATCAATATAGTGCTCTAAAGTCCCGTGAGGATCATGCAAGGGCATGAATGAACTGAGCGGTTCAGATAGTCCTCCCCGAAAAAAGATCATAAGGCATTCTGTGTTCATTGAGGTGAGATGTGCCAGTTCAATAAACTCTTCGACATACCTCTCAATCGGCCGATTCCCCTGACGGAGATGCAGGATTTGTACTGCTGTATCCATGGTTGACATTGCTGCTGGATCTTGGTGTGGCGAAGTTTTCTGTCACAAAACTGCTCCAAGACACAGACGTGAGATCCAAATGCTTTATTTTATATATGCTTTATTATATATGCTTTATTTTAAGGCGTAATCCAGAATCATAATCAAACACAAGCAGAGGGTCAAGCACAGGAAGGCAGTCCAAACAAACAAACAAACAAACAAACAAACAAACAAACAAACAAACAAACAAACAAACAAACAAACAAACAAACAAACAAACAAACAAACAGGCAGGGGTCAGAGGCAAAAGAGTAATCCAGGGAACAGGGCAATAAATCCAAAAACCAAGAGACATGAAACCAGGGAGAATGCTCGGAATTGCAGTGTGACACTAAAACAAAACTTCTCAGTGAGTGAATGAGTGAACATGGAATAAATAGGCTGAGACTAACAAGGTAATGAGATACAGGTGAATGCAATCAATGATGATGAGTCCAGGCAGTGAGTTCTGGGAAATGTAGTTTGTGAGTGAAACATGATAGTCTGGTGTGGAGTGCCCTCTGGTGGCTCCCAAGGGCACTCCAGCTGGTGACCGTTACAATAACTTTGTTTGATAGTGTATATTTTGAAGTTTTATGGACAGTTTGTATATCTTTGTATAATTTACTGATATTTATTTTTACCTCATATATAAATGTCACTATGTAACAAAATATCAAATAAAAAAATTCTGTTGTATTTATTGTGCTTTTCACAATGCTACGTTTAGTACAAGTCATATATCAGCTTGCTACCAGTAGATAGTTTATTAAACTATTAAGGATAAAAGGATATTTATCAAAATGTAAATTAACGATTTAAATTAACAAACCATCCCGTATTGTTTGCTGAGGTGCATGTAGTAGCATGTATGTCTAAATATGTGAAGTGTTGACAGGTTCTTTTTTTTCTTCTTATTGAAATGGTGAATGCACAAAAAGTTCGGAAAAATTACAATATTTCAGTATTGTTTGTTTAGTTAGTTTTATTGTATTGAACACAGAATCAAGTTACCATGTTGTCTGACATAAAAGTTAATGACGTTGCTTATCACTTTTTATATGATGGGTAATACAAGGCATATGGATTAACACTTCGTTGGCCTTCCTTATGGAAGACTGGTTTGTTCTTCTGTTTTACCAGGGCATAGTTTCTCCCGTGTAGTCCATGAATCCACCATGCTGTTTCTCAGTAAGGCTGCCAAAGACACGCATCATCCCATCCACACTTGTCCTGGTGTCGATAGATGCCTGGTGGACAAACAGAGAGTAACATGCAATTAAAATAGTGTAATGTTGACAAACAGAAATCACCTGTGTGCTTTTGTGCCTCATTTTTGGTTTCACCCCATTACAGGAAATCACCTTTATTACTTAATCTAGATTTACCTTATCTCCCCCCATGTCTGTTTTCACGTATCCTGGGTGAATGGAAATGCAGAGGATCTCATCTGCCTTTAAGTCCCTAGCAGTATACACAGTCAACATGTTTAGACCTGCCTGAAAGGAAAACAGATGCATGGCAAAGTTTGTTAACACTGCAACCACTTCTAATTTGTTTTTCAGTTTCTAAGTTGAGACAGTGTTTGATAGGCAGTATAGTAGTCAATGAATAGATAAATTTGCACATTTGTATAATCTTTACTCATTATTACACTATTATTATTAAATGTGTAGTGTCCCGAATGAACAAAGAGAAAAAAAAAACTAGGCTATTTGAAATCTATTCTGACCATTCAGACTGAAACACATTTCCAAATATCTGATTTTACTCGAGTTTCAAACCACATTTTCCTGCCTGTCTCAAAAGAGTCTTCTTGTGTACCTTGCTGATACTGTATGGGAAGAGCGGGAATGGCTCTGTCTGTGATGCCACGAGGCTCATAGATGATGAATCTGTGGAGATGTTGATCACAGCTGCTTTATCACATGACATCCCTGGTTTGCCACTGGCTTTAGCTGCTGCACGCAGATACGGCAGATACTCCTGATTAAAGACATTCACAACCAAGTGTTTTAGATATTGCAAGAAATCAAGTCTTGTTTAAGATTAGTCTTGTTCCCCAAAACTCTTTCCATTACCCTAATGACAAATAAAGGTCCCATCACGTTGGTGTTGAAGGCTTGGATCATGTCCTCAACGGTGGTGCTCCACATGGATTTTTGTGGTAACACTGCAGCATTATTTATGATCAGGTTCAAACCATTCTTGCCCAGTAGAGAACCCACTTTCTTGACAGATTCTTTGATACTGCATGGATCAGCAACATCTAATATCGACAGAAAAAGTATCAGTTGTAAAAAGGTTATTTCTAACCTCAAAAACAACTATTACTGTAATGTAAAATGTAGTCTAAAAGACAAATCCACATTTACCAAGCTTCACAATGGTGACAACACCTGGATGCTTTTTGGCCAGTTCTCTCAGTGCCTGAATCAGAAATAAAATGTGACTGATAAAATGCACATTTCTATAGATGTCTTTTGTCCTAAGCTCTTGAATACTCACCTCAGAATTGGTCCCATCTGGGTCACGACATGCAGCAAAAATTTGGGAGCAACGGGCCTCCAGGAGTTGCTTGACCATTTCTAGACCCAATCCTCGGTTGGCCCCGGTCACGAGAGCACTACACGCCTTTAACGTTGCCATGTTCAAAGATGATCAGTCTGATGATATCACCCAACCTGCCTCTCTATCAGGCTTTTTATATGGGATGCAGAGTGGATGCCACACCCCATATCGCACTGGTCTTTCATATTGTTTAAGTCAAGTCAAGTCAACTTTATTTATATAGCGCTTTTCACAATACAGATTGTATCAAAGCAGCTTCACAGTATTAAATAAAATAGTACATCAGTGTTTGTTTCTGGTGTAAAACATCCACGTTTGGTAATGCAGATCAATAGCACTGGTGAATCGATTAATCAATTTAAGCATCCCCAACTGAGCAAGCCAAAGGCAACAGTGGCAAGGAACCGAAAAACTCCATTAGGTGACCTAATGGAGAAAAAAAAACCTTGGGAGAACCCAGGCTCAGTCGGGGGCCAGTTCTCCTCTGGCGTTTATGAAGTAGAGACCGGATTTAACTGTAAGATTAAAATATTATATGAATGCCTGGCTGAAGAGATGCATCTTTAATCTAGTTTTAAACTGGGAGAGCGAATCTGAGCAACGAACAGTATCAGGAAGGCTATTCCAGAGTTTTGGTGCTAAATGTGAAAATGCTCTCCCTCCTTTGGTGGATCTGGATATCCTAGGTATGACCAGAAGCCTCGAATTTAGTGATCTTAAAGAGCGCGATGGATTATAGGGCGATAGAAGATCCGTTAAATAAACTGGAGCTAAGCCGTTTAGGGCTTTATAAGTCAGTAGCAATACCTTGTAATTAATACGGAACTTTATAGGTAACCAATGTAGTGATGATAAAATTGGTGTTATATGGTCAAACTTTCTTGATCTAGTAAGAACTCTAGCGGCGGCATTTTGGACTAACTGTAGCTTGTTTATTGAGGATGCAGGACAACCAGCTAATAAAGCATTACAGTAATCTAGTCTCGAGGTCATGAATGCATGAACTAGCTTTTCTGCATCAGAAACAGATAGCATGTTACGTAATTTAGCAATATTTCTAAGGTGAAAAAATGCTGTTTTTGTAACATATGAAATATGATTTTCAAAAGACAAGTTACAATCTAATATAACACCCAGGTCTTTTACTGTAGAGGATAAAGTAACAGGACACCCTACTATGTTAAAGTTGTATTGTAAGAGGTTTTGTGGGCGGTTTTTTGAACCGATAAGTATTACCTCTGTCTTATCTGGATTTAATAAAAGAAAATTGTGCGTCATCCAATCTTTTATATCTTTAACACACTCTGTCAATTTGGATAATTTAGCGTTTTCATCCGGCCGTGATGAAATATATAGTTGAGTGTCATCAGCATAACAATGGAAACTAATTCCATGTTTCCTTATAATATTTCCAAGTGGCAGCATATATATTGAGAATAATAGAGGGCCTAACACAGATCCTTGCGGCACTCCATAGTTTACTGGAGTTATGATCGATTTTTCTCCGTTTAAATAGACAAAATGGTAGCGGTCAGATAGGTATGATCTGAACCAGCTTAATGCTTGTCCTTGAACACCGGTATAGTTTTGTAGCCGATCTAAGAGTATTGTGTGATCTATAGTATCGAACGCAGCACTAAGATCAAGTAAAACTAGTATTGAGATACAGCCTTGGTCAGAAGCTAAGAGTAAATCATTTGTGATTTTAACGAGCGCAGTTTCAGTGCTATGATGCGGCCTGAACCCAGACTGAAACTTTTCATAGGTGTCATTTTCTTGCAAGAAAGAGCCCAGTTGGGCAGACACAACTTTTTCTAATATTTTGGACATAAAAGGAAGATTTGAAATGGGTCTATAATTTGCTAGGTTATTTGGGTCTAATTGTGGTTTCTTAATGAGAGGTTTTATAACTGCCAATTTAAATGTTCTTGGAACATGACCTAAAGATAAAGACGAGTTAATAATATTGAGGAGAGGCTCTTCCACTATAGGTAACACTTCTTTCAATAGTTTAGTTGGTATGGGATCTAATAAACATGTTGTTGTTTTAGAGGAAATGATAAATTTATTTAACTCTTTTTGTTCTATAGTTGTAAAGCACTGTAATTGTTCTTGCGGGGTGATAATCGAGGCTGAATTATAAGGCGCGATTGAAGATTGAACGTTTACAATTGTGGATCTGATGTTTTCTATTTTCTCAGTGAAAAAATTCATGAAATCATTACTACTAAACTGTAACGGAATATTTTTTCCAGGTGACGCTTGTTTATTTGTTAGTCTAGCCACGGTGTTAAATAAGAACCTAGGATTGTTTTGGTTATTTTCTATTAGTTTGCGGAGATGCTCAGCCCTGGCCGCTTTTAGGGCCTTTTTATAGCGTGACGTACTGTCTTTCCAAGCGATTCTAAAAACCTCTAAATTAGTTTGTTTCCATTTACGCTCTAAATTACGGGTTTCTCTCTTTAGAACACGAGTAGTATTGTTGTACCATGGTGCTTTAATTTTCTCTCTGACCTTTTTTAGTCTCATAGGTGCAACAATATCCCATTTTCCAGAGAGAACGGTGCTCATAGTGCTGGTTAGTTCGTCTAGTTCATCTGTTTGTTTAGGTTCAGGCAGCAGCTGAGACAGATCCGATAAGCAATTTGAAAAATTATCTATGGTGGATGGAAGGATTGTTCTGCCTAATCGATAACGCGGCGCAGCATGATATATTACCGGGGTACGTAATATGCAAGTTACCATGTAATGGTCAGTTACATCATCACTTTGCGGAATGATATCTATATCGGTTGGATCGGTTCCATGTGATATAATTAAATCGAGTGTATGATTAAAACGATGAGTTGGTCCGGTAACGTTTTGCTTAACCCCAAAGGAGTTTAATAAGTCTATAAACGCAGCCCCTAACGTATCATTTTGATTATCTACGTGTATGTTAAAATCTCCAACAATTAATATTTTATCGACATTGACCAATAGATCTGAGAGAAAATTTGCAAATTCTTTTAGGAAATCAGCGTAAGGCCCTGGTGGTCTATATACGGTAGCCAAGGCTAAAGATAATAGGGATGTTTTTCTATCATCTAAGAGCGTAACATTTAGTACAAGTACTTCAAATGAAATAAACTTATAACCCGTTTTCTGAGTAACATTGAGAATATCTCTATAGATAGTTGCAATACCGCCGCCACGACCAATAAGACGGGGCTCGTGCTTATAGGAGTATCCTGATGGAGTACCGCGTAGCTCAGACTGTACCGCGTGCAGCTCAAATGTGTCCTCACCTGCACCAAAAGGTAGACTACTTGCATCTGATATATTCGCCATTTTAACAGATGGACAGTAAATTAGCAACGACACTACCAGTGATGCTATCAATTAATACTAATTTCTGACAAGCGTCTTAGATATAATCCGTCTTTTAAGTGGTACGGGTGTAGAGTAGACGCACGATAGGTGAAAAATGTTTGTAAGTGAGTGTTGAGAAGACGCGTTCAGCCGTGATCCCCGGGAGTAACCTATAAGAGTATCCAGCGTAGAATCACTAACAGGCTTGAGACACGTCTGCTCAACAGTCCGCGTTGTAACTATGAGGTTTGAGCAGTAGTGCTTCTCAGTGAGGAAAAGTAGAAAATGTTTGTTGTAAGTAAGTTTAAAGAGTAAAATCAAGAATTATAAATCAAATCGATAGAGCTCCAAAGACAACAACGCGTTCAGACGCGACGCATGCGCATTCGACAACAGGAAGTCAGGAAGCGCATTCGACAACAGGAAGTTTATAAGAGAGAGAACCTTGCTGAGTCGACATGATATTTCAAAGTGACTGAGCATAAACCTATTGGCACTAATAGATTTGAGTAATAAAACTGAAGTGAGAGTAGAGATTAAAGGTCTGAGCTAGAAAACACAGCAAGGTACAGTGGGGAGAACAAGTATCTGATACACTGCCGATTTTGCAGGTTTTCCTACGTACAAAGCATGTAGATGTCTGTAATTTTTAGCATAGGTGCACTTCAACTGTGAGAGACGGATTCTAAAACAAAAATCCAGAAAATCACATATGATTTTTAAATAATTAATTTGCATTTTATTGAATTACATAAGTATTTGATCACCTACCAACCAGTAAGAATTCCGGCTCTCACAGACCTGTTAGTTTTTCTTTAAGAAGCCCTCCTGTTCTCCACTCATTACCTGTATTAACTGCACCCGTTTGAACTCATTACCTGTATAAAAGGCACCTGTCCACACACTCAATCAAACAGACTCCAACTTCTCCACAATGGCCAAGACCAGAGAGCTGTGTAAGGACATCAGGGATAAAATTATAGACCTGCACAAGGCTGGGATGGGCTACAGGACAAGAGGCAAGAAGCTTGGTGAGAAGGCAACAACTGTCGGCACAATTATTAGAAAATGGAAGATGTTCAAGATGACGGTCAGTCTCCCTCGGTCTGGGGCACCATGCAAAATCTCACCTCGTGGGGCATCAATGATCATGAGGAAGGTGAGGGGTCAGCACAGAACTACACGGCAGGACCAGGTCAATGACCTGAAGAGAGCTGGGACCACAGTTTCAAAGAAAACCATTAGTAACACATTACGCCATCATGGATTAAAATCCTGCAGCGCACGCAAGGTCCCCCTGCTCTAGCCAGCGCATGTCCAGGCCTGTCTGAAGTTTGCCAATGACCATCTGGATGATCCAGAGGAGGAATGGGAGAAGGTCATGTGGTCTCATGAGACAAAAATAGACCTTTTTGGTCTAAACTCCACTTGCCGTGTTTGGAGGAAGAAGAAGCCAAACGCTGCTACTCCTGCATGGACTCCACAACCGCAGCGGCGTCTTGATTTGAGTGATCATATATATTTCAATCACAATTTATGGTTAGGTTAAAGTTAATCCTCTGGGGTCGACAAACGTGCCGGCGCATTTTGCTTGATTTTTTCACATAACGGCAAAATATGAATATGCCTAAAGAGAGGCATATTGATATCAACTCAGTAAAACTCATCAGATGCATGTACTTTACGTTGTCTTGTGACCCTGTGAGTCACTCTCCATTTTAGAGTCTGACAGCAGCTGTCAATTAATCCGTCACTGCGGGACTCAGGTGCACGCCCCCCCGCTCAGCCCCACCCTCGGTTCGTCCCCTCTATCTCCGCTGGGGTCTGCCCACTTTTCCAGCAGTTTTCAAATATTGCCAGTGGGTGGAGTCAGGCTCTGACCAGGGGTTTAGTTACCCATTAACAATGTGTGCAGTGTGGCAGGGTGCATTACTCTTCTGAAAGAGGCCACTTCCACCAGGAAACACCATTGTCATGAAGGGATGTACCTGGTCTGCAACAATGTTTAGGTAGGTGGTACGTGTCAAATTTACGTCCACATGAATGACCGGACCAGGGTTTCCCAGAAGAACATTGACCAGAGAATCACACTCCCTTGTCGTCGTCTGATGCGCTTTCGACGGTGGACTGGGGTTATCATAGGCACTCTGATTGGTCTGCAGCCCCATACGCAGCAGAGTGCGATGCACAGTGTGTTGTGACACATTCCTCCCATCATTAAAATGTTGTGTGACTTATGCCACAGTAGACCTTCTGTTGGCTTGGACCAGACTGGACAGCCTTCGTTGCCCTCATGCATCGAGGGGTCTTGGGTGCCCACAGCCTGTCGCCAGTTTGTGGTTTCTCCCTTGTCTGACCACTGTTGGTAAATTCGGGTTCTTTACAAAAATGACTCATGACAGGATCCGAACTTTGCCAGTGGTCTCATACTATTTGCTCAAACTCTTTGCTTAAGGCTGAATACTGGATTACACAAAACAATGAATTATTAACAGATTCCGAACGTATTCTATTGAGACATTCTTTCTGATCTATATTTATGAATCGTTCAGCAGCCTTTTAATACAATTTTCAGTGTAGCCTCTTTCATGAAACCTTTGATTTAAATCCTTACATTGTTTCTTACATGTTTCATTATACTTACACTTCTGTTCATCTTCGGAACACAAATTAAGATATTTTTGATGAAATCTGAGAGCTGGCTCACTCCTTCATAGGCTTCTATGTAATTTCATCTGCCAGCCCAGAAAAGTTAGTAAAGACAATGTTAAAATAGTCAAAGTGACTATAGTGGCTCAACCGTAAGTTTATCAAGTGACGAGAATACTTTTTGTGCGCAAAAACAAACAAAAATAACGACTTTATTCAAACTTTATTCATTTTCAAATTAAAACTATCTCAAATCAATTTTCAAATCATATTTCAAATCACTGCAAAGTTTAGTTCCAACCCTAATCAAACACACCTGAATCAGCTTATCAATCTCTTCAGAATCACTTGAATATTCAAAGGCAGGTGTGCTGAAGCAGGTTGGAACTAAACTCTGCAGGACAGTGGCCCTCCAGGAGCAGGATTGAAGACCTCTGGTATAGGGTCTAACATACATGTTGTTGATTGAGATGATTTAACGAGTTTAGGAAATTGTTCCTCTCCTATAGCAATGAATGAATCTAATTTTTCCTAAGGGAGACTACAGTGCACTCCCTGATGCGATACTGTAGTAGTAGATGGTTGCATAGTTATAATTTTCTCCCTGATATTATCAATCTTATAAGTGAAGAAGTTCAAAAAGTCATTACTGCTGTGCTGCTTGGAAACTTCTGGGCTTGATGCTTTATTTTTCGTTAGTTTAGCCACTGTTTCAAAGAAATACCTGGGGTTTTGTTTATTTTCTTCTAATAGGGTTGAAAAATAAGAAGATCTAGCAGCTTTTAAGGCCTCTCTGTATGCAATCGAGCTCTCTTTCCATGAAATGCGAAAAACCTCTAGTTTTGTTTTCTTCCAGTTACGCTCCATTTTTCTGGCTGCTCTCTTAAGGGCCAGAGTGTGCTCGTTGTACCACGGCGTTGGACTATTTTCTTAAATCTTCTTTAAGCGCAACGGAGAAACTGTGTCTAAAGTGCTGGAAAAGAGAGAGTTAAAAGTTTCTGTCGCAATATGGAGTTCTTCAAAGCTATCTGGGATGCTGAGAAGATGAAACTGATCTGGAAGATTATTAATAAAGCAATCTTTAGTGGCAGCAGTGAAAGAGTCAAAGAGTCGGCGTTGCAGCCTTGGCTAAATGAAGTTTACACAAGACTAGATAATGATCTGAGATGTCATCGCTCTGCTGCAGGGTTTCAATGGCATCAACATTTATTCTGTGTGATAATATTAGATCTAGAGTATGATTATGACAATGAGTGGGTCCTGACACGTGTTGTCTAACTCCAATAGAGTTAAGAAAGTCTTTAAATACCAATCCCAATGCATCTTTTTCGTTATCTTCATGTATATTAAAATCACCAACAATTAGGAATTTATCTACAGCCAGTACAAACAAATTCTTTGATAAAGTCTGTATCGTGCCCTGGTGGCCTGTATACATTAGCCTGTACAAATCTGAAACGTAATTAATCATTGGTCTGATGATCAGGCTGAAAGTCCAGCTAAGGCTTGTTATTGCTGTTTATTTTGGTACAATGCCATGAACCTTAAAAACTTTGGCACATCCAGTGACTAGTTCTTCCCCAGAAGCACTCATTTGAATTGCCTAGTGACAAACGTACGTCCAAGTGGCACAATAGGGAAAGCCCTAGCCTAGATGCTTACACAGCAGGCCACCGCATAATTTCATGACTTTCAAATTGTTGTTCCAGTTGTTTCTTAACGATGTTTTGTTCATTATCCTAATGATTAGTAAGGGTCCTATCACATTGGTGTTGAAGGTGTCCTCAACACGGCTGGTCAGAATGGTGCCATGTGCCATGATTGGTTCAAACCATTCTTTCCCATGAGAGAACCCACTTTCTTGGCAGACTCTTTGAAACTGCATGGATCATCAGCATCTAAAATTAACAGAAGTCCAATTTGTATGCCCTTTCCTCTCTAACTTCCCTCCATCTGGACAAAGGTATGTACTTCATTGATTTTGCTGCACAAGTGCCCACTACTGACGGAAACCTTGCAATGTGCTTAAATGGTACAACCTAAGCCCTTGATCACTTGGAATTCTAAATTACACAAATGAAAATCATAACAACACAATACAATATAACAGTCAGCTTAAGTTAGCTACAAGTATTCTGCAGTTAAATGCCAAAATAACTCCAATACACTAGATTTGTGTGGGGTGGGGGTAAATTAAGCGCGATCTGCTGTGACGTCACAATCATGTTGCATTGTTGTCTATAGATCTACTTGAAGTGGACATATTGAGTAGACTCGCTCCCTCGGTCAAAATCGAGAGGTCGAGGGTTTGTTCATATAAACTTTCCTCACCCACTTGACGAAGCTGAACACACTTCGAAATGGTGGCAGGGATTCCCTGAAGGGGAAGTCCTTAGGAAAGTTCTTGAGCATATGTCTAAAAGTGGAGTCAAACACAGCCATAGTGTTCTTAAAGACCTTGATTAGCTGGCTCAGGTGTTCAATTAGGGCTAGAGCTAAACTCTGCTGGAGTAGGATTGGACACCCCTGCATTAAGTAGAGAAATGGTGTAAAAAAAAAACAACAAAAAAAACACGACACTCCTGTTTTTTTTTTGTTTGTTTTTTTTTTTGTTTTTTTTTTTATATCCGGTTGGGTGAACGCTGGCGCGATTTGGCTGCCGCTGCTCTCCGGTGTGTTTTTATCATTTTAAATATTTTATTCCATAACACTCTCTACCTCTGCAGACTGCAATCGACTGACACGATGTGGATTTACCATCCTTTCTCACGTTTCACCATTGTCTGGATTGTTTTATCGTCATTGCTTCATCCAACGACCTCGCTGTTTTTGTATACAGCGACTGAACTTCACCGGTTGCGGTGCTACTCTGCTGAGCCTCCGCCTTCACTCTACCCCGACCAGGATATTGTTCATCGTCCCCGTCCCAAATACATCCATCGCGGGTCTCGTCGGGGTTTTAGGTACGATGACTCGAAGGATATAAGATCATTCTGGACCTCGACTCCCCGAGCAGCAAGGAAAACTCGGCGGACTATTGACCAGAGCGCGCTAACTAGCGTATCCAGATCGACCAGCTCTTCGTTCGGTGGAAATGAGCTCAAAGTCGGACTTCTCAACATCCGTTCACTTTCCAACAAGGGTCTTCTTATCAGCGACATTATTGACAATAGTAAGTTTGATTTCTTCTGCTTGGTTGAGACCTGGCAGCAGGAGAATGACTTCCTTGAGTTGAATCATGCATCTCCTCCTGGGTTTGTTTACATTTCGCAACCTCGTATCTCCAGACGCGGGGGAGGTCTCGCGATACTTCACAACTCGATTTATAAAACGTCCCCGCTGTCTGTACAAAACTATGTTTCTTTTGAATCGACTGCTCTACTCATCAGCGGTCCAACACCCACAGTATTAGCTGTTATTTATCGACCTCCGAAATACTGCAATACTTTTATAAGTGACTTTTGTGCATTTTTAACCCATCTGTGTACCTTATCACCCAATCTTATTCTCCTGGGTGATTTTAACATTCATATGGATACTGCCAGTAACCCACTCACAAGGGATTTCAATTCTTGCTTAGACAGTTTTGGTCTCCAACAATATGTGAACTTTCCAACTCACTCTAAAGGCCACATTCTGGACCTCATCTGCTGTTCAGGTGTTACACCTCGGGACTGTACTGCAGATGTAATACCCATATCTGATCATAAATTGCTTTCCTTTAATGCTGATGTTACACTCTCTAAATCCAAACAACAACGTTTGATGTCATTTCGGAATATAAAAAAGATCGACCCTTCTGTTCTGACTGCGGCAATTACTAATTTTCCACTCAGTGACCATCTCACTTCTCCTGACAATTTGGTCTCCTTTTACAACTTTGAACTACAGCAGCTCCTTGATACTCTTGCACCACTTAAAACTCGGACTGTATCATTCACCCATTCTGCGCCCTGGTTCATTCCTGAACTTCGCCAGCTCAAAACCAGAGGCCGGCGTTTGGAAAGCCTTTACAAACGAACTGGTCTTATGATACATAGAGAGCTGTATAGCGAACATGTTCATCTTTACAAAGATGCTCTTTATGCTGCCAAAAATGTTTTCTATTCGCATTTAATTGAGTCTGGAGATGGTAATACTAAAGCATTGTATTCAACTGTTAATCGTATTCTGAAACCACCTGACACACTTCCCGCACACCTGTACTGCACTGCTCAATGTGATAAATTTATGTCTTTCTTCAATGACAAAATAACTACCATCCACCAACAACTGGCCTCTTTGGCTACCTCTTACTGTAGTTCGCCACACAGTGTCTCAATTAATTTGCCCCTCCTCTTCCTTTCTTCTTTCAACTTACCATCTGAAGAAGAAATTTCTCAGTTAATTTATAAATCTAATTCTTCCACATGTCTACTTGATCCTATACCAACTCATTTGGTAAAGGCTTGTTTTCCCTCTTTATCTTCTCTTATAACTCGTATTATTCACACTTCTCTTAGTTCTGGCATTGTTCCATCATCTTTTAAAATAGCTGCCATAACCCCTGTTCTTAAGAAACTTGGCGCAGACCCAAACAATTTAGATAAATACCGTCCTATCTCAAATCTTCCATTTATTTCAAAAATTCTTGAAAAAGCAGTGGCAGCACAGGTTCATGCTCATCTTAGTAACAATAACTTGTATGAGTGTTTTCAGTCAGGGTTTCGTCCTAAGCATAGCACTGAAACTGCACTAGTGAGAGTAACGAATGACTTGTTAATGGCTGCTGATGGCGGGTTGTTATCTATTCTTGTTCTACTTGACTTGAGTGCAGCTTTTGACACAATTTCACACAGTATTCTCTTGCATCGACTATCTGACATTGGTATCACTGGTATTCCTTATGCCTGGTTCACTTCATACCTTTCAAACCGCACACAGTTTGTACAACTAAAGAAATTTCATTCTCAACCTTCTCCTGTTAGCTGTGGTGTCCCCCAAGGCTCTGTCCTAGGCCCCCTATTGTTCCTAATCTACCTTCTCCCACTCGGTAATATCTTTTCAAATTCGGTATTAAATTTCACTGCTACGCCGATGATACACAGCTTTACATTTCTACAAACCCTGATTCCATTCTCCCTCCCGCCTGTCTTACCAACTGTCTTCATGAAATAAATGTTTGGTTTTCTGCCAATTTCCTCAAACTTAATGCCAGTAAGACTGAAGTACTCCTCATTGGTACTAATTCTACTCTCTCTAAGTCATGCAGTTTTTCATTATCCATTGACGGTTTTTCCATTTCTCCCTCCCGTCAGGCTAGGAACTTGGGGGTCATCTTTGACAGTACCCTATCATTTGATGCTCACATTAATAACATAACCAGGTCTTGTTATTTTCATCTCCGCAATATTGCTCGCCTCCATCCATTTCTCACTCCGCATAGTTCCTCTATTCTTGTTCATTCGCTTGTCACCTCCCGCATCGATTATTGTAACTCTCTATTATCTGGTTTACCACACAAATCTCTTCATAAACTCCAGCTGATTCAGAATTCTGCAGCTCGTATCATAACCCGGACTTCACCTATTCAACATATCACCCCATCACTTCAACAGCTACATTGGCTTCCTATCAATTTTCGGATTGAATTTAAAATTCTCCTCCTCACATACAAATCTCTTCATCACCTCGCTCCACCTTACCTTTCAGACCTCTTACATCCCTACACCCCTTCTCGAACTCTCCGTTCCTCTTCACTGGGTCTCCTCCATACACCTTCTGCTCGCCTAACCACCATGGGCCATAGGGCCTTTAGTCGTGTTTCTCCTCGTCTTTGGAATTCTCTCCCAGTCAACATCCGTAATTCTGACTCTTTAGCTCAATTTAAAGTCAAACTTAAAACTCATTTATTCAGAACTGCTTATCTTCTATGATTACTTCATGCACTCAAGTCCAGTATTTTTATTCTTTATTTATTTATTTTTATTGCTGTTTTTATTGACATTGTTATTTACTGTTATTTTCTGTTTTAATATTGTTACTGTTGCTACTTGTTGTACGGTGACCTTGAGTGGTTTGAAAGGCGCCTTAAATAAAATGCATTATTATTATTATTATTGTTTATAGTTAGAGCCTGGCCAAATCCAACCTTGGAAAAGCTGTGTGTCGGTGTGTGTGTTAGTCTTCTTGGTTACAGGTTAAAGAACCAGTGGCATTATTGGAGAATGACTGAGTTGTTGTTTGGGACATATTGGCGCAGCAACCCAAAGGCATTCTCTCAATGCCTTAAGAAAGATAATACACATAACTTAGGATATCTCCTGGTATTTCCTATATGTGTTAGCTATTTATAACTCATGTCAGACTTCAGCCCATTTTTTCTTTCTTTCTTTTTTTTCCTTCATGTAGTTCTGTGACACTCTATAATGCACTTTACAACTCTACAACTTTACACTCCCAATAATCATATTAGTACCTCAGGACTACTTATGAATACTATAACTCTTAACACTGTCTTTTATGACTTGTTATTGTTACTGTATACCGTATCTGAGCCTCGTCACAAGCATTTCAATGCACAGTTTTCCTCAGTGTTAACTATGCAAATGACAAATAAATGCCTCTTGACTCTTGATCTGGGTCACGACAGGTAGCGAGAATATTATGTTTTTGACAATAATCCTCAGAGAGTTGCTTGACAATTTTTAAGCTCAAGCCCCTGTTGGCTCCTGTGATCAGGATTTTTCATGCTTTCACTGCTGCCATGGTCTTATGGTTATCAAGCTGCTTCTGTCACCCAATCTGACCCTACCGGTGCTTTTTATGTGAACTTTGTGCAGGTGATTATGCTATGTTATACTGTATTAGGTTAAGAGGAAAAGATAAGTGATGTGAACAGTCAAAGAGAGAGTGAATTTAAAAAACAAGCTATTTGTTACATGCTATATTTGATATTTTTTTATCTATGCTATCAACTGAAATATTAACAGTGACTGCTTGTTAATGAATGACTGATGAATCAACATGGGTGTAACAGTGGCAGCTCATTCAAATAAAGGTGCAGTCCCTGTGAAAGAATGTACAGAAAACAAAACTTTGTTGCCTGGTGTACTTATAAAAGCTAAGATTTTCCACAAGCTCTTGATTTTTAGCGTACAATATGCATCAAGCAGTTCATAAGCTATCCAGTATGCATTTTTTCTTTCCAGGGAACACAAAGAGAGACGTTTAGCTCACATAACTTATCAGGTGCTTTCCAGAAAGTTGATATAAATCAAAAATATTTTACTTCAAATCAGACATGTTTATCATTATTTCTTAAATACAACAGACAAGAGCGAGTGGTTGGTAAATCTCAGCTGGACATTCTAAGCCAAATTCTGGCCAAGACCTTTCAGTCAGTGGTATGGCCACTGGATGGTGGGAGATCCATGATGAAATGCACTCCTATGACCAGGAATGGGCTCTGTGTGATGAGGAACAGGCAGTGGAAGAAATTTGATGGCTGGGAGGTGCCATGAGGATTTGGTTATAGAATAATTTGGACAGGCCTGGATAAAACATTATACCGCCTGGGGTATACAGGGCCACCAGTAGTGACTGGCGGATGCTGGAATGACCTGAGCCCGGAGAGGAGTGGAGAGAGTCTAGGGGCTGTTGATGAAGGGCTGCTGGGACATTTTTGTTCCCCGCGGGACATTCCAGCGGATCAGGATTGTTGTTGAGGTCTTCCGCAATTTCTTCATCCCGGGATCCAATGAATGGGGCTGACAATGGTCAATGGCAGATAGGTTCTGGAACTTTCTGGAAAGTTGGACATTTCAGGTGAGTTGAGTCAATGGAGAGCATCCACCTTGGTATTTTTTGGTAACTGTGGATGATTGAGGTGGGTAAAGAATTTCGCTCACTAGTCGTGGCGAGGATTCAACTGTTGAACATCCCTGATGTACAGTATTTGAGGTTGCGATGATCAGTGATAACTTGGATAACTTGCTGTAAACCCTTGAGTCACTCCTCCTGCACCAGCTTGATGGTACAAAGCTCCTTTGTTTCTATGTAGTAGTTCTGCTACGCTGAGCATAACCTTTTAGAGAAGACAAATGGATGGAGTTAAGCAGGGTCCCCCTGCCGATGAGAAAGTATGGCTCAGATACTGGTGGTAGACGCATCAACTACAACCACAAGGGTCAGATCCTCCTAGATCAGGATGTACGATGACCTGAGCAGTGGTAAAGTGTTTGAAAAAAGGTATGAAAGGCTATGGGTGCTCAGTAGTCCACTAGAACAGTGGTTCCCAACCTCTGTCCCTGAGTACCCCCAGCACTGCACTGTTTAGATGTCTCCCAAATCAAATACACCTCACAGCTCATCAGCTCAGTAGTAAAGAATCCAAGACCTCAGATGGGTCTGTCAAATAAGTGAGACATCAAAAATGTGCAGTGTTGTTGGTTCTCCAGGACCAGGTTTGGGAAACACTGTGCTAGAAGTTAGAAGCTGATAAATCTAAGAAAGAGTTGCAGCTCTTTCACAGAGGTGGGTTGTGGCTATGTTTGGATTAGTTTAGTTAGAATAGTTTCCAAGTTTTCAAACCATCTGGACAGAGAGCTGGTGGAACATGCATATGTCTGTGTGGCGAGCACGCCACCGGCCCCGCACCGTTCTCTCACGGTCCTCTGCCTCATCCTGCTCGACACAGTCTGCCTTGAGGAACAGCTAGTAATCACAGATTTTCCAGTACCAGCTTGTTTTTCAGCTAGTTTTACCTGTTACTTCCTGTATACCTCAGCCACTAGTAGAGATTGGTGATATGGCCAAAATGTATTATTTTTTGATTAATTTAATACAGTTTTTTTACAATCACTTTGTTACTATTTTCAGAACCTTGATGTCATTTTTCACAACTCTAGACACAAAACTCACAACCAATGATCAAAATGCACATTTTTCAAAACTCTGAACCCTTTTCTCAATTGCTTGGATACAATACACATAAAACTTAGATCATTTGTTCATTCAACAAAAATCACCTGTTCAATATGACACAACTTAACATCAAAGTACTACTATTTCAAAAGGCAATTCACACATTACATTTCAAATGAGTGTCTATTCATTTCCTTACATTGATCTAACTATCAATTGATACAACTGCTCAAAATGATAAGAAACTATTGCATTACTCTGAATGCATAGTTGTATGGAAACAGACAAACAATCTTCCATGTTTACTAAATCATGAAAGTTTCAAGATAACGATATTCATTGTCACCAATTAGCATGGAGCATGAACCAATTAGACTACAATATCCATGGATGTAGCCTAATATTTGATCATACTGCTTCATCAGACACTGTGTCTATGGTCCCAAACACTGTACTACCTCTTCAGACTATTTACAGTATTGACAGCACTGCACTGTATAGATCATCACTCCTGTTCTGTTTCTTACAGTACAAGCAAGCAAGTTGAGGAACACTGCATTTGATGTTTTACAGTACTGTCTTTTCTTTTCTATTTCATAGCTAATTATTTTTTGCTTTGATTCAAATAAACCTATGTTGTGATTGTACTGTAGTGTTTTGCATCAATATATTACAAACTTTGTTCAATGATTCCACTGTAGTATTCTCTCTACTACTGCAGTGCCTTTACAGAGATGTATTTACTGTACATGTAGTGCCATAATGAAACCTGTATCACCTATTTTGTTCTACAATATTTAATGATTGTACGAACAATGACACAATGAAACTATCAGTTGCTTGTGTGTGGGTGATCTATAGTTATGTCTCAACGGTATTTCACAGTAAATTAGTTTTTTGAACCAATGATTGTGCAAGTGCAAGATTTCTTTAAAGATGTGAATACACAATGCAATGTTTTGAACATTAGATAGCCTGTGTTACAAGTGATAACCGTTTTGAGTTTTGTGTCTAGAGTTTTGAAAAATGACATCAAGGTTCTGAAAATAGTAGCAAAGTGATTGTAAAAAACTGTAATAACGATACTGTATGTGTCATGATAGTATTTTTTTTATTCATCTCTGTTATTTAAAAAAACAACACACTTGACAAATAATAGGACAAGTAGGGTAGACGATAGGATTTATGTGATTGCGATATATCATTATTTTCCACAACTCTTCTCTTTATTTTAACCTCGGTTAAATACCGTAGGTACCATTTTCTCATGCTTTGCAGATTCTCCAACTGTCCGCTCTACTTCCATTATGGATAGACATAAGACAAAACATGTCTAAACTTGTCATTGCAACTCACACAGAGTTTGGAAGTTTTTAAAAGTTTTTAGTTGCTCTTTTGATGCACTGGAAGTGTTTTATATATCACCCAAGTACATAAATAGGCTATATTGTACAGTAATCATAGATCTACTCCTACAAACTGAGACATTTAGAATCTGTTGACGTGTTTAATAAGCCATTTTCATTTTAAATAGTTTCACAAGTTCACACTTACATACAATTTGAGAGGGTAAAGTTTAATGCGTATTTGGCGTGCTGTCCGGGGGGAGGGCTCCGAGCTCGAACCCAGAGTACTCCCCCCGTATGTAAGTGTTTAGGACTAGAAGCGTGGAGAAGGGGTGGTGGAGGGATGCTGCAAAACTGTCAATGGATTGAGGTGAGACTGCTGAGTGTATATATATATACCTCTTACCATTGATTGCTGAGTGCTCTCCACTTGTGTTAATTATCTGAATGTGCTCCTCCCGAACTTTGTTAATAAAACATCATAAGATGATTACTTTGTGGTCCCTCTGAGGAAGTGCAACTATATGCATAATCAAAAGACACAAATGTGTATTTCAAAAACTATGAATGGACACTTGCTTTGGTGTTGCCACCCCTCAGTGTCCTCATGCCACCCTATAAATAATTGTATAGAACAATCTCTGTGTGTAATTGATAAGCAAAGTATTTGCAAATTGCAAAATATATGATAAAAACAACAGGACTGCTTTATTATTAAGTGTTTTATTACATAAAATACGAAGTTGTTATGTGTGTGTCAAAGACATTTTGTCCTGAAATTAAGTGCTGATGAATAGGTGTGCCCTTTTATGACAAATAGATTTAAAAAAGGGCAGTTTGGACCTGGATCATGACCTGGATCATGTTCTTTTGTTTTACCAGGGCAGTGTTTCTCCAGTGTAATCCATGAATGCAGCGTGCTGCTTTTCAGTAAGGCTGCCAATGACACGCAGCATTCCCTCCACACTTTCTTTTGGTTCAAGTGGTGCCTGGTGAAAATAAAAACATAAATTTAGCTCACTAACATGCAAAATAAAAATAATATACCGTAATCAGCAATTACAGGCTAAACATACCAATGTGAAAATGTGTAATGTGAAAGGTGCAGTCCAAAAAAAAGTATGCTTGACAGAATTCAAAATGGTGGAAATCAAAAGCATCAGGTGCATTAAAATAGGCATGACTCAGATTAATCAGAGGAAAACATGAAAATCATCTGATTCAAAAGATAATAGCTACATCATACATTAAAAATGTGAACTGTTCGTAGCACTAAAACCCTAAATTAATCTGTGTACCCAATTTCACAACATTTACCATGCAGATCTAAAGTCTGCAATACACTCTTTGAAAAAGGGTTTAGTGGGATTATATATGGAACCCTAGGGAATAGCTCTCTATACGGACTCAATAGTAATGAATCCTTAATGCCTAAAGGTGAAGGAGAAAAGTATCTTGTATTTGCAAGGTCAATTTGAAAATCATTTTTACACGTTTCCTGCATTTATGCTCAAAATATAACAAACTTGACACTGTTGTTAATAAATCTACACTCACTCAAATTAAAATTTCTGTAATTGAAAGTAACATTAAATAGAACATGGACTTAAGGAATCTACACTCACCTTTTCTCCACCCAGTTCAGTCCTCACCCATCCTGGATGAAGGGCCATGCAGAGGATCTCATTCGTCTTCAACTCCTCAGCAGCCAACACAGTCAGCATGTTAAGTCCTGCCTGATAGGTAAACACAGCATTTGAGATATGCATCAACTCATGCCATCAATACTTAACGGGCAATGAATGTAATCCAGTGTATCTAGTGCCTAAGCAGGACTTTGGTGTACCTTGCTCACGCAATATGGCAACACTGGGAATTGATCATACATGGAAGGCATTCTGGTCATGGATCCTCCAAGAGTGGAGATATTGATGACAGCTGCTTTATTACAGGACATGCCTGGTGTCCCACTGGCTTTGGCTGCTGTTTGTAGAAACGGTAGGTACTCCTACATAAAGGAAAGAGAAATAATTACATATCTCTGTTTTAAAAGTTTATTTGGGACATCCTCAATAAGGGTAGTGGATTTACAGGTCAATGTTGTGATCTAGTCGACACACACCCTGGGCTACTAGTGTCAGAACAAACGATTAGTCAGTGCAACCTGCAGAAACCACAATAAAAATTGGTAGCTCATTTAAACAACGGTGCAGCAGTGACTATGTCTGATCAGGCTAAGAAATCAGTTAAGCTGGTTTTAGCTTTTATTTTGGTACAATGCCATGAACCTTACAAACTCTGGCGCATTGACTAGTTTTCCCCCAGAAGTACTTAAGTAGCCTCTTCCGGTGGCACAACAGTGAAAGACTTATGGAGTAGTTCACTTTCAAATGAAAATTAGTGCATGATTAACTCACCCTTAAACCATCCTAGGTGTATATGACTTTCTTCTATCAGACAAATTTAATCAGAGTTATATTAAAAAATATCCTGGCTCTTCCAAGTTTTATAATGGCAGTGGATCTGAACCAACAGATTGTTTGTGAGTTTATGATGGATGGATGCACATTTTTGAGCTTCAATCTGTTGGTTGCAATCCACTGCCATTATAAAACTTGGAAGAGCCAGGATATTTTTTTTTATATAACTCTAATTGTATTTGTCTAAAAGAAGAAAGTCATATACACCTAGGATGGCTTGAGGGTGAGTAAATCATGGGCTAATTTTAATTTTAAAGTGAACTACTCCTTTAAGCCTAAAGGTTTAGCCAGCAGGCGTCTGCACCAACACATAATTTGCAATCGACAATAATCACATCTAATAATGTTCTATACATTACCCTAATGATTAGTAAGGGTCCTATCACGTTGGTGTTGAAGGTGTTTTTCATGTCCTCAACACGGCTGGTCAGAATGGTGCCATTTGCCACGATCGCAGCATTATTCACAAGCAGGTTCAAGCCGTTCTTTCCCACGAGAGAACCCACTTTCTTGGCAGACTCTTTGATACTGCATGGATCATCAGCATCTAATAGTAACAGAACAAAATAGCAGTGCTATTCTACTATAAAAATATGACTCTCAAAAATAAATGATATTAGCATAATTTCCAGTGAAAATATTAAATGCCCCAAGAAGGACATGCACATTTACCAAGACGTATGATAGTGATCACACTCGGATGCTTTTTCACCAGTTCTCTCAGTGCCTTGAGAAAGATAATATGCATAATAAAAACAAGGTAAAATAGGGTTTCTCCTGTTGTTATTTAGGTGTTTATAACTCACCTCAGACTTTGGCCCATCTGGGTCACGGGACGTAGCAAAAATATGACGTTTTGGACAAGAATCCTCAGAGAGTTGCTTAACCATTTCTAAGCCCAAGCCCCTGTTGGCTCCTGTGATCAAGATATTGCATGCTTTCACTGCTGCCATGTTCTTAAGGTTATCAAGCTGCTTCTGTCTCAACACTTTTAAAAAGTGTTGTATGTGAAACCAAGAGAACTCAACGCCCTTATAACATTATGTAATCTTGTGCTGAGTCAAGGTTTGATTAAGGATAAAGATCGCCTCCCCCATTTTTTAGAGCCACCCCGTCCCTTTAATGACCGCCCCTCGCCAGGCTCTTGTGTGAGAGTGGAGGGAACTCTGGCAGCAGCATTAATCCCAGAATGTTCTTTTTTTTTTTTTTTTTTTTTTTTTTTGAGCAGTTTTTGAACAGTTGAGCTAATCAATATCAAAAGCTACATGTGACAAAAGAACGAACGATCTGGACGAGAGGACCCGGTCAAATGGTGGAGTATTCGTGATTAATCGTTTCGCATATTTTGTATTTGGCTACATATCATTGTTTCCTCATTACACCATGTCTTAACCAGACGCGATGCGATAAGGACAGCGACAAATAGCCGTTTCTCAATACCAAGTACGCAAAGTTCGGACTTGAATCCTTGGTAGTTCGGACTTGACAAGTTCGACTCAGGAGAACGAACTCCCGAGGACGGCAGGACGCAAGTCCGATAATTCTGAAATGGAACAGCGGCGTACTTGATCGCGTCACTCAGCTCGCTCTGGCTACTCCAGTTATCTCTTTATGCATATCTAGGCTACAAATAAAACAAAATATGTTAGAAACCACCTCTTTTCATTTTCATTTAAAAAAATCTTAAACATAATGGCCACACAAATGTGGTTCAGGCAACGCAATTGATTCACTGCATATTTATAACAACACGAAATATAAAGCACAACCCTGACTCTTTTTGTTTTCATTTTAAAAATATGATAAATAAAAAACATTATAATATTGATCATTAAAACTAACATTTCGCAAAAAGAGACAGGGTTGTGTCATTTTATTTTATTATATATACAGTGAAGAGAATGTAGGCAACATGTATAATAAAATATTTTATGTTTTAAATATATAAAATAAAATGACATAACCTGTTTTGTTAAATGTCAGTTTTAATGATCAATAATAGCCATTATAAAAGTATAAGTAGCCTAAAAGGTATAAGAAGCTATAATAAAGCAAACATTTCAGTCAAACATAGGTCAGCTCTCTAGGCTACAACGTTAAAGTTAAATAGACTAAATAAAGCTATGAAACTTCTTCTTTTTTTTTTTCCTCAGCTTAATGTTTTGCCGGGGAACAAATTATAGATTAATTAGACAAATAAAATAAATAAATAAATAAATAAATAAATAAATCGTCCATTAGATATACACAAGACGATTTATATCTCATGTTAAACCACTAGACTAGAGACATCCGAGCCAGCGGCAAACGTCAGCAACTCTAACCGAGGAAAGGCTGTTCTCGGCGGGGAACATGAGCGCCGAGCGTCCGATTGCCTGGATCTCGCAACTCTGAAAACGTCAGATCAAATTTTCAAATAGGCGCTATCTTTATAAATAAACCAAAGATTTGAGCTTTAAACAACTACATTCTCGCCTGTGTAAGGGTGGAATTCCTGCAGTGGTTCAAGCTGCAAGAACTGCCGAATGACTAAAGAAACGTTATTGGCAAGATGGTAGAAAACTGCACATTTCTTGTCTTTAACCACCCACTGCCACTTATACCAACGACGGAAATAAGTGCAGTTACAATAGCTTAATATTTGTGGGAGAGCGTTGCTATAGATAGTGATGATATTGTATTGCAATATGTACAACTTCAAAGTCAATACCAAATCGAAACTAGTTAGCACATTAGTTATAATTGAAACTGTTTAATGACAAAATATGGTTATGGTTACACTTAAAATAGTTACAAATATATGAGATGATGATAATTTATATTATTAATTGTACCCAGCATATATGAAAAATGTTACCTGAGAGAGAGAGAGAGAGAGAGAGAGAGAGACAGAGAGAGAGAAAGAAAAGAGGAGCCCCCAAGAAAGGGACCCAGAGAAGAAGATAGCCAGAGCATCAAAGAGACAGAGCAACAGTTACAATCTTCTTTTATCCTTTCCTTGACCATGTGACTAAAACCCAACTGTGAGACATTCAAACTGATTTTGACATTGTTCATTTAATGGTTAAAAGGAATAGTCAAACATTCGCTCACTTTTAGTGAGGCACAAACATTATTAGAACCTTTCATTTATGGAGTCAGATGAATTAACGAGTAAATATAGGATTAATATATTGCATTTAACCAACCAATACTTCGCATGAGTGAGGACAAGAACACGTGATAACCTTCCCTGTGTATTGGCGGACCGGCAGATTGGGCCAATATAGCGGGCCTTACACCTGAAATACTCTTAAAACTACATTTCGTGACACAATTACAGCAGTATTTTTAAATAACGCGGGGTTTCTCCTCTGCTATTGACGCTTAGCCTACTGGTTGGTGTGAGATGCATTCTGGGATACCTGGCTGTCTCAAGCATAGACAGTAAAAGAAATGGACACAGCGACCCCATTGGATTCAACGGAGACAAAGTGAAGTCAATTAGAAACTCTTACTTCCTGGGGGTCGAGCGTACTGCGCAGATTCAATACCCTGCCCCCCTGGTCTCAAGTCCACACAAGTCACCTCTCGATGCATCCTCGGTAAAAGGGGCGGATCAAGAACACATCCGGGGATTTGAACTGGACTTGGCTTGATGTGAACAGTAGGCTACTTGGGCAGCGACTGATGACGTTTCACAAGTCCACAAGAACACGAGTACAGACAAGAACGCATATTGAGAAACGGCTAATGTGTCTGTCCACATTAGACGCGACGTGACTGCGAGATGCGTCAAAATCAATCAAAACCCACAGCCAATCAGAACAGCGTGTGGCTGGAGTCTCACGGCAAGTGCACAGCACCAGAGTGTAATTTTGACGGCACTCGCAAGAAATGGGATAAGTATATCGGTAATCAAATTCATTAATATTACACCATTTAAACATTATTAAAAATACATAGGCTACTGAGTAACTAAAACAATCTTTGTCAAATAATACACTTGTCTGTTCACAGTTTGAACGTACTTGTTTCCATTTGTTTAATTTCAAGATCTGAGGTGAATTATCCATTGTTGCTTTTACAGCTACAAAAGCTGGGAGCACTAAATTATATTAATCGTGTAAGATTGCAGAAAAGATTTATGTTTGTATTGAACATTGATGGAGCAACAGAGTTTGTGTGAAAATAAATCATAAAGGTGGTTTATTTTGTTTAAAAATCTTAAATGTAATATGTATGAGGTGGTGAGGTTAAAGGAACACTCTACCGTTTTTTGAAATGGGGCTTATTCACCTTCTTTCCTACATTTAGATAGGTGGGCAAATGCATTTTTGTCTCAGTGCATGCATTGTTTTAGTTTGACAGGGTCGGCGCTAGCTTAGCTTAGCATAATGAATGGAATCCTTTGTTGCCAGCTAGCATGTCCTGAGTAAAAGTGATATATATAAAAAAAAAACTCACCTAATTACTTCTTGTGGCCTGCGTATTCACAACGAGTACAAATAGCGATGCAGATTAACTCTAGGCGATTTCCTAGGCAGATATTGACTTACAGTATTAAGGACTAGGGGGAAGCACAGGCGAAGCACTGCTACTTGGGCGTGATATCTCTGCGCCCAAGTAGTAGTGCTTCGCCTGTGCTTCCCCCTAATATAGTCCCAAGTCAATATCTGCATAGGAAATTGCCTAGTGTTAATCTGCATTGCTATTTGTACCTGTTGTGTATATGCAGGCCACAAGAAGTAATTAGGTGTTTTTTTTATATTTTTTTATATCCCTTT
Source organism: Scardinius erythrophthalmus (assembly GCF_964197995.2). Taxonomy (NCBI): domain Eukaryota; kingdom Metazoa; phylum Chordata; class Actinopteri; order Cypriniformes; family Leuciscidae; genus Scardinius; species Scardinius erythrophthalmus. The sequence goes on along the minus strand of NC_138221.1, from coordinate 58,324,062 downwards.
TACTCAGGACATGCTAGCTGGCAACAAAGGATTCCATTCATTATGCTAAGCTAAGCTAGCGCCGACCCTGTCAAACTAAAACAATGCATGCACTGAGACAAAAATGCATTTGCCCACCAATCTAAATGTAGGAAAGAAGGTGAATAAGCCCCATTTCAAAAAACGGTGGAGTGTTCCTTTAAAAGGCTCACCAGCATGGGGCAAAAGGCTCACAGTATTGATACAAATACTTTAAATAAATACTAAAATAATGTTTTTAATAATGTTAAGAACAAGTTAATACTTGTTCAAAACAATCACTTTAGCAAAGTTTGTACTATTTTCTGTTTATTTTGATAAAATAATAAATTTTTGTTCAAGAAATATAGTCATTCAAATATTTTAATGTAAAATGTATTTTAAAAAATACAGTTTAAAATTATTTTAAAAAGTTAAGATTATGAAAGCATTGAATGAGATCCCATACATTTCTTATAGATTTACTGTAGTAACACAATAAATTAGGCTATATTTGTTTATATGACATGATCAATATATAAATATGCTGATTATCTCTATGGTGGACACCAAACTTAATATTTAATATTAACCTGAATCTATCTGAAGAACCATGTCATGTCAACAAATGCAAAAATCAGCCAGCTGTTTATTGTCATGTTAATTATTTTGCCTTTCGCCCCAACAGCAGGGCCTTTAACCCCAAATACCTTTTACATATTCTACCGTTATTGAAAAACTGTTGCTTTAATTAGTTTGACCAAAACTGAAAATCATTAAGAAAACATTTGTCTCAAAATATATTCATATAAAATTTTGCTACTTAAATGTACACATTTTTTAAAAACACCAAATATTACATCAAATTGGCGCAGAATCAACTTTGCACTGCTGCCCGCCATTACACCAAGGATAAGCCATATTTCCACGTGAATCTTGAAATATGGATGTTTTGGAAAGTGCTGCAGCAATTTTTGTGCCATCTAGTGGTTTAGAGGAAAATCAAATCAAAGGTGTCTTTTCCCTCTGTGTGGTTTTAGCCCTGTTGTACCCTATATGTCCAAAGTTGCTATTAAAATTTTTACATTTTTAAATTAACTGCATGTGCACAAGTGGACGAAATAAATTGGATAAAGTTTTTCTTAGTTACCTGAACGAGATTCAACAATCCTAGTAAAATGATTCAATCTTCCCAGCACAAAGGGCTGCTTTTATGTCCCCACCACCCTCTTGCCCATCGCCAAGCCCTTCTTCACTCCCTTGCATTCACTCCATGAGACACATTTTACTGTGAGAACACAGTGTCCCACTTTTATTTTGGACATCCCTTCAGATATTTTATTGAATTTTTTGGACTTGATGTTTATATTATGGTAAATAAATGCCTTTCTGATGCCTAACGCCACCCCCGCAACAAGCCAAGGAGGAAAGATAACTGACATAAACAAACAGTGAGAGAGAGTGAAGCTATGATGCATTTCAGCTTGACCCAACTCAAATATCCACTGCCTGTGGAACAAAGTTTTAGATCAGGGAAATAAAGCTACAGCAGTTTCTGTGAAAGGTGCAGAAAACAAAAGAAATAAGTATACACTTGCAATGCATTCAAAACTTTGTTGTGTGGCAGACTTACACAACTCCTGTGTATTAGTTGAACTGCAATTCTAAGACAATAATTATAGAGCCTTGTTAAGATGGGGGACCCAGCTATTTTATTGGGTAACAGAGCTCAAAAGTTGCAGAAGTAAAAATAAGAGACATTTTTAGCTATTATGTAAACCTTTTAAGACATTTTGTAGTTGTGTCTGAAAACATCTAGTGCACTCATTCAATCCCAGAATGCATTGCAAGAAGAAGTGTACAACCCATGTACATCTACTATAGGGAATAGGGGATTTTGGACATAGCTCTGGAGACAAGAAACCAAAGACAGAAAACACAAGGAATTCTGTTTGCATCATTAAATCAGCGTTTTTCTGTTTATCGGTGTAAAGCTGCTATGAATCAACCTGTATTAAATAAAGCGCTAAATAAGTAAAGGTGAATACAATTTATTCAAGAATAAACAAGGCTGAGCTGGTGAACAGTCAGTGAGAGTTTGACCCGCAGAAGCAGAGGCCACGAGGAACAGCAGTGCCGATATAAGCCTCATGGTGGTGACCTCCACCAAGTGAAGGGTTGCATTGATTGCAGTTGTGGATAGGACTTTATGGTGCACTAGGGCCCACCGAATACTCAGGCCACGTGGCTCACAACAGCACAAGCTGACGTCTAAGACTCAAAAACTCTTAAACTTGACAGTTATGAGTAAATATGGGAGATTCTTCTTGATCTCTCATGTCTTTCCTTCTAAATGGACAGTGTATAGAGATTAATCATTTTACACGCAATATTTATTTGATTTCCTGAGATTATAGGGATTAAAAGTTTGCTCTTAAATTGACATTGAGCTGTTAGATCCCATGTTGATTTGAAGTATTTATCATTTAAAAAAAGAGTACAAAATTGTCGCGATCCATCACACAGGAAACAGAGAGAAGGTCCAAAAGCAGTATAATTTATTAAGGGAAATCCATTACTCAAATCCAGTCCAGGCAGGGGTCAAAACCAAAGGAGCAACCCAAAACATAAAACAATCCAAAAACAGGCAACAAGGCCGAACACGGAAGTGGTGTGATAAGAGACAAGGACTCCGTGACAAACACTGAAACAGACAGGGTATATATACACACACAAGTGCTGACAAGGTAACGAGAAACAGCTGAAAGACAATGAACAATCAGTGACAGACAGGATCATGGGAATTGTAGTGAAAATGCATAGACACCGTGAAAACTGAGGACCTCTAGTGTTTAACCCAGGGAACCACCAGACACTGTGACAAAAATATGGCATCTGAATGAGCCTTTTGATGATTGGAGAAATGTTGTTCCTCTGTTTTACCAGGGCAACGTTTCTCCCGTGTAGTCCATGAATCTGCCATTCTGATTCTCAGTAAGGCTGCCAATGACATGCAGCATCCCCTCCACACTTGTTCTGGTGTCGATATGTGCCTGGTGGACAAACAGGGAATGACATGCAATTAAAAAAAGTGTAATGTTGTCAAACAGAGACTATCATGTGTGCATTTGTGATATAAACCTTATTTTCTGTTTGTGTTCTGAAAGAATCCAGAGTAATTTTAATGAAAAACACTGAAGCTGATATAACTTTTCATCATGAGAACTGATTATAAACTAAAATTCAACCTAGCACATTTCAAATGTCTTGCATAAAAAGATGAAAGAATCAATAATGACTTGACTGCTGGGGATTGATTAAGTCAGAGGAACAGACTAAAAAAAGGGAAAAAGTATAGTTGTAAAGGGTTTATTACTGAATGTAGATTTACCTCATCTCCCCCCATGTTCGTCCTCACCCATCCTGGGTGAATGGAAATGCAGAGGATCTCATCTGCCTTTAACTCCATTGCAGTATACACAGTCAACATGTTTAGACCTGCCTGAAAGGAAAACAGATGCAGGAAGAGATTGTTTTCACACTGAACCTAATTCTAATTTGTTTTTCAGTTTCAGATAAGCCAAAATAATCAGATTTTTGCTGCCCCCCTGAAAAAAGTCTTCTTGCGAACCTTGCTGATACTGTATGGGAAGAAAGGGAACGACCCTTGCAGTGATGGAACGATGCTCATAGATGCTGCATTTGTGGAGATGTTGATCACAGCTGCTTTATCACATGACATCCCTGGTTTGCCACTGGCTTTAGCTGCTGCACGCAGATATGGCAGATACTCCTGATAAAAGACATGCACAACCAAATGTTTTAGATATTGCAAGAAATCGAGTCTTGTTTTAGATTAGTCTTATTCCCAAAAACTCTTTCCATTACCCTAATGACAAATAAAGGTCCTAGCATGTTGGTGTTATAGGCGTGGATCATGTCCTCAACAGTGGCGGTCAGCATGGACTCTGAAGGTAACACTGCAGCATTATTTATGATCAGGTTCAAACCATTCTTGCCCAGTAGAGAACCCACTTTTTTGGCAGATTCTTTGATACTGAATGGATCAGCAACATCTAGAAGCAATCATTGCAAAAAAAATTAAGTTGTGAAGTTAAATGTTATTTAAAATCTCAAAAACCATTTTAAAACATAAATACACATGTACCAATGTGCTCAAGGGTGACAACACCTGGATGCTTTTTGGCCAGTTCTTTGAGTGCCTGCATCTGAAAGAGAATATTGCTAAATGCACATTTCTTTAGCTGTCTTCCTTCCTAAGCTCTTGAATACTCACCTCAGAATTTGTCCCATCTGAGTCAAGACATCCAGCAACAACTTTTGAGCAACGGGCCTCCAGGAGTTGCTTGACCATTTCTAGACCCAAGCCCCGGTTGGCCCCGGTCACGAGAGCACTACACGCCTTTAATGCCGCCATGTTCAAAGATGATCAGTCTGGTTCTTCCCATCTCTCAACCTGCCTCTCTTTAGTGCCATTTATATGGAGCAGAGTTGACTCCACACCCCATAACACACACACTGTGGCGGGATTATATAAGTTATATAACTGCTTGGATGCCTCCCAAAAAGCTGTAATATTTTATATAAAATCAGATACACTGTGTCAGGAGTGAGATTAGAGGTTAAAGATCCACATCGCTTGTACTGCAGCTGGAATGAATCAAAGTCCTTTGTAAGACAAGTCAGCCCACTCTGCGCCTGTCTTAACGCCCCGAGGAGCTATACTTTTATAGGCAATTCGCATGCAAGTATGTCCTATCTACTTCATTTGGGGAAAACCAAAATCACCAAAATGGTAGGTTAAGATGAAAGGATCACAAATGACCCCAGCATCGTCAGAGAAAGAGATTGAAGAACTTTTATTATATGTGGTTTTGGAGTGTATTTAATTAACTAATATAACTTCTTTAAAATAATATTACTACATGTGATCTGTAATATACATATGTTGTTATGCATATGTAACGAAACAGACACTCCGAACAAGAGGGTTGAGAAGAGTAAATAGTTTATTGATGATATGTGAAAAGCAACGATGGGAATTGTAGAGGATGAATGATAATGGAGGATATGGAACCGGAGATACTGACTGTTCTTGATGATGATGGATGAGCCATGGAAGATGAAGCTCACACCATGTGTTAGGAGAGTGGTGAGTATACACAGGCAAGACGAAGAGGATGATGAAGCTAGTAGACACAGGAGGCTTGGGGACACGAACTGGAAGACGAAGATACTTTGACGAAATAGTATAAAAGGTAAGCGATGAAGCTTAGGTAGTCCTACTCATTTATGGGACCAGACAAAGTGCCAGAGTGAACTGTGTGTGGTGATGGCGTGCAGGTGCTGGTGATTAATATTCAGGGGCTGGTTTCACAAAGATAGACTTTGACTATGGCTTAGATATAGTAGATAGTCAGACTTCAGATAGACATCTATATCAGACTGTTGCACAAAGCACTTGAGACTCTGACTGTCTTAAGGAGGACTATACTGCAATGCATTCTGGGTAAAATAAGACACTTTTCAAAACAAAAAACATGGCGGATCGAGTAAGCGCACTCAACCACTCAGTGCAGTTTACCCCCAGCGGAAAATATGTGTTTGTTGGAGGAGTATAACAGTTACAATTACATTTTCCTTGGGAAAATTAGCGGAGAATGTAGTAACAAGAAGAAATGTTTAATTTGGAAAAAGATTGCTACGACAGTTAAAGCGTTAATCCGACCGTTGAGCGGAGCGTGAAAGATGTACACAAAAGATACAAAAACATGGTACAAGATGCCAAAAAATAAATATTTAAGAGGAAATATTCCCTTCTCATAGCTCTCTCCATAATGTCGCCAGCAAACCACAAATTATGAGCCATTTTCCCTTTCCTTTTGGCTGTTTGTAATGTAACTGATTGTTACTGCTGGTTGCCAAGGTAACAGAGTCTTAAGGCCCGTTCACACCAAGAACGATAACTATAAAGATAACAATAAATATATAATTCTAAAAATCGTTCTCCATATTAAAGAATAACAGAGTTCGCACCACAACTATAACAATAAAGATATGAGGAACGATATCATTGGAATCACTTTCAGAACGATTTTTTTCCAGCTGTTGAACGATAAAACACTGACAGCCAATCAGAATCCATTCTAATTTAAAGGTCTCGCGCATTTAAAATGGATCTGGATCATCCGGGCGGCGCGTGCTTAGAATAAAAAGACCGTTATCGGTCGCTGGTGTGGACACATATATAGTTATCTTTATAGTTATCGTGCTTGGTGTGAACGGGCCTTTAGATCTAAGTTAGCCTGGGGGTAAGGTGTCTAATTTTTTTGGTCAAAATTAAGTCAGTGTTTAGTTTTGTGATACAGTCTAACTTGCATTAGACTAGTCTATGAGCAAATTTTAGACTTGTCTAACACTATAGACCGGTCTAAAATAGCTTTGTGAAACCGGCCCCAGGTGATAGCGATCTCAGTGATTGGGTGGTGGTGGAGCCTGGCTGATCCCTGACAGCATAATTTATCATATATTTATTTATTTTTTTCAGAAGGGAATAACTAATCTTAAACAAACATCCAGCATTATTCCCCCAATCAACTCTCAAATCTTCCTCAAACTGCTCCATACAACCAAGCTCTTAGGAACATGCAATGCTAATGTTAACATAGAGAACTTAAACAAATTACATAAATTAAAGCAGTGAGTAAAATAAAATATGACAACCTCCCCTCACCCCCACAAAAAAAAAGAGATCAGCCAACACATTAGCCAAGAAGGGATGCCATAGTTTTTGTGATTAGTGATTATCTATTTTTTTTTTTTTTTCAAGTTTAATGGAAGGGAACACTTCTTTGATCCATATATCAAAGGAAAGGGGTGAGACATGATTCCGTTTCAAAAGGATGAGATGTCTTGCTAGTATGGTGGTGAAGGCTAGAGCCTTTTGCAGTGGCAATGAAAGGTCAGCACCAAGTGATATCCCAAAAATGGCTGAAAGCGGATTTGGGTTGAGACTTCTCCCAAAAGCATCCTGCTAAGTTTGAAATATTTTAGTCCAATTATCAAATAATTTCAGACATTCCCACAACATATGCATGAGATCCGCTGGTGAATGTTTGTACCGATTACATGCATCGCTGAACGAGGAGTATATTTTAGCAAGTTTGACATTAGTATAATAAATCCTATGAAGAATCTAGCATTGTATCACCCATGTCCTGTACATATTGATGACGATAAACAAGGTCTGTATCACTGTAAATCACTGTAAGGGCGTGGAGAACACAACCCAACTTGGGGGGAGAGGTTATTGACTCGCACCTAAAAATTTCTACCAAAAGCTCAGAGAAGGTATATGGATGAGGACCTTCACTCATCTCTGTTAGCCGAAGATATGTTATTCCTGCAGCTCTGTCCCTCTAGCCTCTAGACTAAAGTGGCATACTTGGACTCTAGAGCTTCATTACTTAGGCACTCGTATTCGAGTTTGCTTCGAGTCGCTGTTCGTGGTTGTTCACTGTTGTATCTAATGAGTCCAGCCTTGTCTCAATGTTCAAAAATAAGTCTGAAGACAGGGACGCTCTATGCTCTGTGGGTATATATGTTCTAGTGTATCTGCTAATGCATGTGCATTGTCCTTCTCAGCGTCAACCTTCTTGAAGTGTTTTGATTTTGAGGCCATTTTTTTTATAAAAAAAAAAAAAAAAGCTTAAAATTTGTAAACTGACGGACAGAATAGAATGCTAAAGCATTGATGGGCTAAAAAGAGTTTATGGCGAAGACTGTGGGAGCACGGGAGCTCCTCCATGAGCTGCCCCAGCCTGTCGTCACACTTGCAATGGTTCCTGAGCTACAGTAGCACACGCTGAGTCAGTGCACAAGTTTGCCATGGACCCTGAGCCAGCACACCCGCCCATCACAAACACTCAGCCAGAGGCCATGTTCATCCTGGAGCCAGCACCCACAACTTTGTCTGTCCTAAACCCAGTTCCCACTGCCTTATCTGTCCTGGAGCCAGTGTTTATTGACCTGTCCATCCTGGATTTAATTCCGAACCTTATTACTCTCCCTCCTCTCCTGGTCTCATCCAGCCCAATGAACTCTCTGGTTCTACCTAGGTCCCTAGCCCTTCCTCCTCCGCTGGTCTGTCCAGCCCTATTAGCTCGCTGGTTTCGCCCAGGCCATTAGCCCTTCCTCATCCACTGGTCCTGTTCAGCCCACTAAACTCCCTGCGTTTCAGCTTAGAAATTTTTGACCCTTCGGCTCCTCCTTGCCCCTCTGAACAAATTAGTCCACCTGAGCTCTTCAATCTTTCAGGTCCACCATGGATCTCTGATACCTCGACTGTACCTTGGCCCTTCACCCCTTATGTTTCCACCTGGTTCCTCCATTCCTCCAGCTTCTCTGTTGTCCTTGGTATCCACCTCAGTCCTCCAATCCCACCCTTGGTCCTCTGAGCCTGCAATGTCATTCTGGTCCTCCATGCAATTAGCTATGGCTCCACCTTGGTCTTCTGATTAATTTGGCTCCACCATGGTCAGTGGTCCCTCAGGCTCCGCTGTGGATTTCCATCCCTTTGATCCCACAGTCGTCCTCTGAACTTGACAGACAATAAAGTTTTTCTTATCTTATCTTGTTCAGTTGTTGGCTTCGCTATGATGGTCCTCTCTTCTGCCATGGTCTCCTACTCCACAATGGTCATCGACAGTCCTGTCTTACCATGCACTTGCCCCTTCTTCTCTTCCCCAAAAGTATACCATGACCTCCACCTACCTGCTCTTTTTTGTTTTCTTATTTAGTGGGGGTAATGTCACTCTTATTTTGAAGTTTATTTTATTCCGCTGAATCTGTATTCAGTTTGTTCACTGCCAAGTTTGATTGGTTTCCTTATTTAAGTATGTTCTTGTTTGTTTCCATCCTCTCTTATTATGCACCTGCTTCTTGTTAAGTTGCTTGTTTTTCTCTGTTTACCGTATATTGCTCTGTGTTTCTATAGTTCTCTGTCGGTTGCTGTCCTACATGCTTAAAGTTAAGCTTTTGCATTCATGTTATATTCCTCCACTTTTTGGATTTAATTGAGGATTAATTAAAGCATTAATTCAAGCTACAGTTAGATCCTCAACTTTCTTTATCGCATTACGCGTCTATATTATTTCCTTTCTATAGGGATCTAAATGGTTTCATCTTAAAGCTCTTTAAAAATCTGGGCTGGAGTTCCATTATGATAAACTGTATGTTTACATTGGATAGTTCAATCATTATACAAATCTATATCTATCAACAGCAGAATATTCTGTTAATTTTTTGAATTTCTGTTTCATATTTGTGCTTTATTACACAGCTGTTCTGAATATTTGATTTTGATTGGTCCATCATGGCATTCTGCAGACAAATATATTTGCATAAAGAGTGCTAAGTTCTATGATGGTTGACTCAGGTAATTGATTTCTTAGCTGATGCTAAGTTGTAAGTTATACCTGTTATACTTGTTATTCTGGGATACCTGCTGCACTACAGAGACTATGTTTTTTTATTAACTTCTCTCCCTGATTCAACGGTGCATGTAATTGATAAGCACAGTCGTTACAGCATATACAGCATATACATAAAAAGACACAGTACTGCTTTTGTTGATTAGAATGTTTTATTGTTTAAAATACTATATGATATAAAATGGTCATGTGTCTGTCAAACTTTTGTGTCCTGAAATTAAGTGCTGATAATTAGGTGTGCCCTTTTATGACAGATAGATAAAATAGGACAGTTTGGATCTGGATCAGCCTTTAATGACCTCTCATATGAGAGAGATTTAGCTCTTCTGGTCTACCAGGTCACCGTTTCTCCAGTGTAGTCCAAGAATCCGCCGTGCTGCTTCTCAGTAAGGCTGCCAATGACACGCAACATCCCTTCCACGCTTTCTTTTGGTTCAAGTGCTGCCTGTTGAAATAAACAAGCATGCCTGTAGCTCAACATGCAATATTAAAAATAAATATAGCTTCAAGCTGCAATTGCGTCATAACCACACCAGTCAGTGTGATGCAATGAATTTGTGTGATCACTCAGCTAGATTATAGGTAGATTTTTTTAATAAAAAATTCTGTAATTGAAAGTAACACGAAATAGAACATGGGCTTAAGAAATCTACACTTACCTCTTCTCCACCCAGTTCAGTCTTCACCCAACCTGGATGAAGGGCCATGCAGAGGATCTCGTTCGTCTTTAACTCCTCAGCAGCCAACACAGTCAGCATGTTAAATCCTGCCTGATAGGTAAACACAGCATTCGAGATATGCATCAACTCATGACATCAATACTTCACGGGCAATGAATGTAATCCAGTTTATCTAGTGCCTAAGCAGGACTTTGTTGTACCTTGCTCACGCCATATGGCAACGTTGGGAATTGGTTGTATATGGTAGGCATTCTGGTCATGGATCCCGCCACAGTGGAGATATTGATGACAGCTGCTTTATTACAGGACATGCCTGGTGTCCCACTGGCTTTGGCTGCTGTTTGTAGAATCGGTAGGTACTCCTACATAAAAGAATCAGAATAACATGTTAAATATTTATTTGACATGTCTATCAGCATAAAGTCTGTTGTTGTAGCTTATTCTGACCAATCGTTTTTTACTATATTAAAACTAGTCCAGAAAAGACTGATTGACAGAGCAATGTCGTGATCCATGACTACATACAGACCCTACGCATTAACTAGTTAGTGATCTGCAGCAAGTGTCCAGATGGTCAGATGATCAGGCTGAAAGACCAGCTAAACGCAGTGTGTTTTGGGCTCGGGGCTCTTAGCCCGGCACAGCCCATTTAAAGCCCTGGCTCGAACTGGCCCGACAGTAGAAACACGGCTATTTTAACAGCCTATATCCCAGTGGCACAAAAGTGACCCAGCCTAAAGGTGTAGCCAGCAGGCCATTGCACCAACCCATTTCATAATTTCACGACTTCCATTGGAGAGATTGATGTTTCAGAGCTTTGAATAATCCTTTCTACATTACCCTAATGATTAGTAAGGGTCCTATCACGTTGGTGTTGAAGGTGTTTTTCATGTCCTCAACACGGCTGGTCAGAATGGTGCCATTTGCCACGATCGCAGCATTATTCACAAGCAGGTTCAAGCCGTTCTTTCCCACGAGAGAACCCACTTTCTTGGCAGACTCTTTGATACTGCATGGATCATCAGCATCTAATAGTAACAGAACAAATAAAAGTGAAATGGTAAATCTCAAAACTCATTTACAGTGAAAATGTAAAATGCACCAAGAATGACGTGTACACATGCACATTTACCAAGACGTATGATAGTGATCACACTTGGATGCTTTTTCACCAGTTCTCTCAGTGCCTTGAGAAAGATAATATGCAAAAATAAATTAGGTAAATTAGGATTTCTCCTTGTATTTTTCTATTTGTGGTAGCTATTTATAACTCACCTCAGACTTCTGCCCACCTGGGTCACGACAGGTAGCGAAAATATGATGTTTTTGACAAGAATGCTCAGAGAGTTGCTTAACCATTTCTAAGCCCAAGCCCCTGTTGGCTCCTGTGATCAGGATTTTGCATGCTTTCACTGCTGCCATGTTCTTATGGTTATCAAGCTGCTTCTGTCACCCAATCTGACTCTACCTGTGCTTTTTATGTGAACTCCACACCCATTTTGCAGAGTTGTATTATGCTGCGTCATACTGTATGTGTTAGTGAGGTTAAGAGGAAACGATCAATGATATGAAGACACAGAGTGAGTGAATTAAAAACAAACCAAAACAAGCAAAACAAGCCAAGATGACTTTTCAGTTTGACTTATGCTATCAATTCAAATACTAACAATGACTGCTTGTTACTGCTTGTAACTGCAACAATAATACACCTGGGTGGAACATAGTGGTTGCTCACCGGTATTCAAATAAAGGTGCATTCTCTGCGAGAAAAAATAAAAACTTTGTTGACTGGTATCTTTATAAAAACGTCTGTACAACTTTTTTCACCAGTGCATTTTTCACGTTAATGAGCAGATTAACCTAATAGAGTGGCTGGTGAGTATTAGGTACATGTGTTCATCTGCTTGTTGACGCAAATATCTAATCAGCCAATCACGTGGTAGCAACTATAGTGCATATAGGCATGTAGACATGGTCAAGATGATTTGTTGAAGTTCAAACTAAGCATCAGAATGGTGAAAAAGAGGTGATTTAAGTGATTTTGAACGTGGCAGGGTTGATGGTGCTAGACGGGCTGAAACGGCTGATCTACTGGAATTTTCACACACAACCATCTCTAGGGTTTACAGAGATTGGCCAGAAAAAAAGAAAATATGAAGTGAGCGACAGTTCTGTGGGTGAAAATGCACTGTTGAGGTCAGAGGAGAATGGTCAGACTGATTCGAACTGATAGAAAGGCAAAAGTAACTCATATAACCACTTGATACAACCAAGGCCTGCAGAAGAGCATCTCTGAATGAACAACACGTCCAACCTTGAAGCAGATAGAGCAGCAGAAGACACATCAGGTGCCACTCCTGTCAGCTAAGAACTGGAAACTGAGGCTACAATTCACACCGACTCACCAAAATTGGACAATAGAAAATTGGAAAACCGTTCCCTGGATTTTTGCTGCCACATTCAGATGGTCGGGTCAGAATTTGCCACAAACGATATGAAAGCATGGATCCATCCTGCCTTGTATGAACAGTTCAGGCGGGTGGTGGTTGAGTAATTGAGTGGGGGATAATTTCTTGCCACTTTCAGCATGAAAACTGTGCAGCGGAAGCATCATGGAATGGGTTTTCATGGGTGAGGATCAGCATGCAAGCCTCGCATCATCAAGTACAATGCCAAGTGTCGAATGAAGAAGTGTAAAGCCACTGGACTCTGGGGCAGTGGAAAAGTTCTGTGGAGTGACGAATCACGCTTCTCTGTTTGGCAGTTTGATGGGTGAGTCTGAATTTGGTGGATGCCAGGAGAACGTTACCTACCTGACTGCATTGGGCCAACTGTAAATTTTGGTGGAGGAGGGATAATGGTATAGGGCAGTTTTTAAGGGGTTGGGCTTGGCCCTTACTTTCAGTGCAGGGATATCTAAATGCTTTAGCATACCAAGGTATTTTGTACAATGCTATTGCGAGGGCGAAATAATTCCCTACGCAGATTTCACAACGGGTTCAAGTTGGTTGTGCGGAATTGCCAAGTCGACCAAAAGAAAGCTTCTTGATTTAAAAATGACTTTTGTGTGAGTTGTGCTTCATACATCACTACACTTCTGACAATAGACAATGGACCTTATTTTCACAGAAAGTTTCCTAATTTGACACACTAGAAGTTACAAGTCTGGCTATTTAACGGGGCGTTATCTGGGGTACACGCCTATTTTAAATGATATTTTGGTCCTTAAGCAATCATTTCACATGTAGATCTGTAACTGTAACACATCAGACCATGACTTTTAGACAAAACAATGTCATGCACCTCCAACGCCAAAAAGGGAAATCTGTGAGAATAATTGAAAATGCATTGGAGTGCTGTTTGCAGTTTGCTTATCTTGAGTCATTCTCTGTTTACCAAAATATGAGTTCACATCAGTTCAAGAGAGCACCGTGTGAGCTTGTGTAATGGAAAATTTAGATTTTCATTGATTCACAGTGTTGATTTTCATTATTTTCATTATTAAAACATTGAAATGGTCATTGCTGGACTGTACGTAGTCTGCCAACATATGACTAATGTTTTTAAACACTGGGAAACAGGTGAGACATCAGGAGGAGGCAGGTTGAAAAGGGGCTCTGACCCCTAGGGTCAAAGGCCGGCCAATTTAGAACTTGTGAGTTTGTAAGAATAAACTCAGCAGAATTAGATGACTAGCAGAGAAACCTTCCCTTGTTTAGATAAGGGCCTGTAAGCAGAAGACCTTGAAAGCAGTATAAAGACTCCTCTGCCCTCCCTCTCCTGGTCGCACTTGTTTCACAGACTGTACTGGTGACTTCTGTGTGGCAACTGGGCCTTCTTGCAAGAATAAATACTTTTAAAAGACAATTTGACTCAGAAATGTCTCTTACGCAGGTGATGATTGTTTAATGAATATTTTTGCCACAACAATTGGTGTCAGAAGTTGGGATTCCATGGCAGTTTCTTCTGGCCCTGAGTAAAGCGGATTGACGATTGATCATCCTGAAGCACAGGCTTTAGTCTTACCTCGCAGAATTGAGAGAGAAGAGCCAACTGCTATCAGGGCCAGGAGGAATTCCACTGGAATCAGAAAGAACCCGGTGGCAACAGAAGCATCTCTGGTAAGAGACAGTAAATATTTTCTTTTGGGGATTTTAAGAAAATGTATGGGTGAACCATGATGGCTGTATTTGGGAACTGAAACTAGAGCTGTGGTACGGGGAAGAGCGGCTTTTAAAAAGGGCACGGAAATTGAGACCTCAGGGGTCAAGAAATTGTCCGGACCGAAGCTGAGTACTCGTTGATACGGGGAAGAGTGGCTTTTAAAAAGGGCACGGAAATTGAGATCTCAGGGGTCAAGAAATTGTCCGGACCGAAGCTGAGTACTCGTTGTGATACGGGGAAGGGTGGCTTCATAAGGGAACGGAAATTGAGACGAAAGATCAAAGATATTGTCCGAACCAGAAGCCAAGTACTCGTTAATAGGAAATTGATTCAAGAGCTGAAATAATTAATCACTGGAACAGTCCGGAGAGAGACATTGAGAGTAAGCAGAATTAATTTCAACCCTTCTGAGCTTGGGTGAATAGTCAGTCTAGTGCGCGCTAATAAAAGATTAAAAGCCACGAGCAATAGTGAAAGAGGAAAAGACAGCCATTATGGGAACATCCAATAGTAAATATTGCACGCCGGTGTACTGTGCAATGAAGAAAACTATGGGGAAAAGGGCATGTTAGACATAGAAAAGTTGTGCCAGTGCAAAACATGTGTGTATAAAACTGTTAAGCAACGGTTGAATGTTGGTTTGAATGAAAAGCAAGAAATGAGTGTGAATAACAGCAGAGATAAGTGGGACTGAGAAAATAATGATAACGTTAAGTTGAATCTGCAGCCTAACCATTTGATAGAGGAATACTGTTTCAACCCAGTTTTAATAAAATTGATGGCATATAGCACAAATGTTTATACTTTATGAAGAGTATGATTTGGCTATTGGGATTGAATCCACACTGGTGGACTGTAAAAGAATACAGAGAACTGTTTATCAGTGGCTCTGTTTACATTCCTGATCGGGACACACTGCTTCAAGGGTGTGCAGTAAGTTGGAGCTGTTTGCAAGCTCAATGATCAAACTATAGGTAAAGAGAGTGTTTTAATTGTGGTCAGCAGGGCCATTTAGCCCGTAATTGTAAATGGACACTCAGAAAAGAAAGTGATAACGTGAAAGTCATGTGATTAATGTGGGTTTTTGAAAGTAGAACAGTATTTAAATGACGATATTAAAGTTTTCGTCTGAGAAAGAACTAAGAATGTGAACGCAGTGCTAAAGAAAGTGAAAAGAATGTGCAAGGGAGAAAAGAAAGTTAAAGGAAAGTTAATAGATGAAAGTAAGAAGATTGAAGATTAAAAGAAGGTTGAAAGATTTAAGTCTTAAGGGAATCCTTTTAAAAGGAAAGAGCTAGTGAATTGATGAATACAGGTTGATGTAAAATTACAGATAATAATGACTCCAACAAATGAGTTGCAAAATATTTTAAAAGTACCGGTAACTAAAAGGATGATTGTGTTTTGAATGAAACGCTTTGATAAGGTTTTAGATGATATAGAGAGACAAATCTAATGAGTTCTATCACAACTTGTAATAAAATGTATCACAAGCTGAGAGGGCAGCCTCAAAAGTTAGTGTGAATCCTAAAAGAAGATTGATAAACTCCAAGAGAAAACACTGAAGTCAGGTATTAAATTATGGTAATTGAGAACCTGACAACTAAAATTTAGATGAAATGCGAAACGTTATTAAGAACTAGAATAATTATTATTCTTTCTTTAAGATAAAATAAGCAGAGGCAGTGTTACGGGATTAACAGTTGCTAAATGTAAAATGTGTAGAAAGGCATCTGATTAAACAAACAGCTTGTTAGTGTTTTGAATGTGGAGAAATGGTGTTGACCAAGAAAGAACTAGGAGCTGATGTTTTGTTTTCAGAAGATAAGCTTGTGATTGGCTGAAACAGTTTGCTTATGTGAATCTGGTGTGTGCTGTGGCTGAAACAGCCAGAGACACAATCTGAGTGAAATTTGTAATGTCTAAATTCCCTGATGTGGGCAAAAGACAAATATAAAAATTATGTTTATTTGAAAACGCATGTCATTTCTGGCAAAGATGCTTTAAGCTGGGCTAGAGTTAAAAGATGTTAGATAAAGTTTGATTTTAGAAGTTTATGAGAGTAGAGTGTACCAGTCCTGAATGCCTCAGAGTCTCTCTCATTCAATGTCAGCTAAAAGTTGTTATCTGAGCCTGTGTCATAAGTGATAATAAGCTAATAGTAAAGCACAGTGTTTCAGTTGGAAACCATAGACATAGAGATGTTAAAAGGAAATCATGCTACAGGCAGTTAATATTTTATACATTTAGAGGGTAAATGCTTTAAAAGTAAAATTAAATGACTTTAAAGAAGTCTTAAACGATAGAAGTGACATGTTTGACTAGTTTAGAACCAGTAACTTCTTTGTCTGATTTTAGCCTCCACCATGAAACAGGGCTGATGGCTCCGGCTACAGATGTAACAGTACACTGAATGGACGGTTGATTCAATTGCGATTTTGCTGATTTGAAGATGTTTAAAAGATTTAGGTGATTAAATACTGTTGTTATTAACTTGTCTCCCTGTGTTAACACTATTAGGCAGTCCAGAGTGCTCTGGTGACTCTTGAATGTGCGTTCCCTAAGCTCCAGAAAACAACCGAGTCTGTTGGGGAAAACTGATTTTGCGGTGGGAAAGAGCGGCTACCAGTGTGCACGAAGTGGCTACTCAAGGATGGGTAAGAACCTTTGGCCAGAGGTCAACCTAAGGCAGGGGGTCACGCCGACACTGGGCATCTCCTGAAGGGAGGTGTGTTTATGTGAGAAAGGTATTAGAGTTGAGCGGTGACTGTGAGGCCAGCAGCATCAGCAGAACATTGAGGGGGGAGATGGAGCTGTAAGGAGTTATGGCAGTCTGCCCCAGAAAATGTGAGTTCCTCTATCTACCACTTGCAAGAAACCGCATTCATTGAATGGCTTGTCTTCCATTGTGACAAGTATCTGCCAGGGGACAACACCCTGAAGAGAAGAGAATTATAGCTTAAGAGCTGACCAAAGTGGGCTTTCAAGAGCCAGCCGAGACCATGAGGTGGTTTTCTTTATTTGTTGTGGAGACAGTAACAAAAATTAATTTATGTCAGGAACATGATGGTGGTTGCCTTATGGGCAAGGAAAATATTATAGAAGTTGATATTGAAATAATATGTCTTTAAGATATGTAAGATATGTTTTGTAGGTTTTAAATCCTGAAGGTCATTAGACGTGGTGGTGGCAAAAGGTGAAGACAGCTTTTGTAGATTCAAGAAAAGTCTGGATAAAGGTTAATGGTCAAAGGTTATTGTAATGAATTTATTATTATGTTTTGTCTAAATTACAGTCTTAGGAGGCTGTTGAAAAGATTATTTGTTGTATATTGAGAGAGACTGCTGAGTGGAGGAAGGGCCGGTACTCTGTCTGTCTTTCTGTTATGGGCCTGCTAAAGCGAGCTGAAGCAAAATAATGATAACGAACCAAAACAACCCAGCTGACTTTTCTAAGAGAAAAAGAATAATGAACAGACAGGCTTTTGAAACTGGTTAAGAGACTATGTAAAATTAGATAAAAGCTACAGGAAAATGAGAAGTTTAAAATCTTGTTTA
The DNA here is from genome assembly GCF_964197995.2 of Scardinius erythrophthalmus. Taxonomy (NCBI): domain Eukaryota; kingdom Metazoa; phylum Chordata; class Actinopteri; order Cypriniformes; family Leuciscidae; genus Scardinius; species Scardinius erythrophthalmus. The sequence continues at coordinate 58,306,152 of NC_138221.1, read as the reverse complement.
ATTTTTAAATATGTTCAGAGTAAACACCAGAAGATATGAATATGAGTTCATAGTCAGGTGTCAGTGTGTGTGTGTGTTTGATGGTGACAGCATTGTATGTTTTGTGAGAGTTAATTCATGTTTGGTATGTGTTAGTTTAGGGGAGCTATTCTGTCCCTATAGTGTGTATATTGTGTCATTAACCTCTGGAACGAGAGTTTTATCATTACAGATGGGTTAAGGCAAATGACAAATTTGAAAGAAATTTGGTCATCAAGCTCTGTAGATTATTGTGAACAGAGAGAGAATGTTGTTTGACTGATACTGACCAAGTCTGTACACGACGACCTGACCTGATAGAAACAATTGATGACTTTGACATTGGAAAATGTTTGTAGATGACTGACTTAAGAGACCAAATAACAGGCCTGAAAAGCAGTGAGACTCAGGGCCGGTGCCCTTCAAATTATTAGATAAGAAGATGAGATTGTGGCTTATGTAATGTTTTGTTTCAGAGGCAGAGAAAGATGTCTGGGGGAAATTTGGCTGAAGGACAACATTTGGGTTAGTGTTGAAAACTTTGTTTACCCAAACACCATTGTTAAATTGCTGCATGAGTCATGTATCATGCATCAAAAGGGATGGTAACAATTGCCATACCAAGGGGTTCAAATTTGATGAATGGAATTGCAGCAGGACGATAAATGTTGGGAGGACACTGCGTTTAACTGGGTAAAAGCCATGTAAGAAGTAGTTTTTTCTCCCTAACAAAATTGCTGTCTGTAAGTGTGCAGATTCGGCAGCGAAGGACGCGGCAGCACAGAAGACAAAATAAACTATGTGTACTTTATTATCTGACAATAACCTCGATGATTGTTTTTCTTTACAGAGCATGCAGACTTTGATGCAGGTCAGAGTGTGCCAGTGAAATAATTGCTATGGATGAATTTGGCTAACTATCCTTGCTTGAGTTATTATTGTGGCAGAGCAGTGCCACACCTTGCGCAGCGCATAACTTAAAACTTTCCCTTTGCAGAATGTCAGGATGGATTGTGTCGAACAGAACTGATTCTGTTCCAAATGTATAAATATTGTTTTATTAACATGAGCAAAGCGGGTTGAGAGTTTTTTCCTTTCAGGTTTTTCAGTGCCATTCATGAGCAAAATTATCTGGTGACAATATGTTTCAGGCTGTTGATTCAACCGGTCACACCAAAAGGGACGACCGGCTAGACAAGCGGTCAATAACAAAATAGCTAGGGTCTGCATTTACAGGTGACAGCGGGCAGGAAATGGTTAATTCCAGTAGAGGTGCGGTCGGGATAAGGAAAAATCTTGTAATGATCAGAAAATGGTTGGAGAGGGTGACATCTGGGTCCACGCCTCTGACCTTAGACTACACCAACCAACCTCAGCAACCCCACGCGCCGACGCGAAGGACAGTGAGGGGTCAAGGACGTGCTAGTAACGTACCCTCCCTTGCCAGCGATGGAAAATCCTCTCTACGGCACGCAAAGTGTCATATTGGTGAAGACGGAATGTCCATGGGGTGAACGAGATGGCCAACACACCTGGAGGAGGATGTGGACCAACTAATGGTTTAAGTTTAGCTGAATAATTTGTTTTGTGATGATGTTGATGATTTTATTTGATTAAATCAAACTAGTGCTTAGTATTGATATAGATCTAATGATTTGATTGGTGCAAATGTTTTCAGGAAAAGTGGAAATTCTATTCAATGATGTGGAAGTAGTGGAAGCTACAGTAACGTGGTAAATTTGGAGGGTGTTTTTCATTTTCCTATTTTCTTACTTTCTAAATTCTTTCTTTCTAAGGACGATGATAATGTATAAAGAGGGTTAAAAACAGTAGCCATCCGTGTTACGAGGTGGCATACAAGGACAGGGTTTGAATTGAGGGATATTTTTGTATCTACTTTTTCCTTTTTCTTTGTTTTCCTACTAAATATAACTACACTATTTCTTGTTTATATCAAGGTGACCGAGGGTCCAGACTATAGTTTTTGGGGGTGCAATAACAGTGCTTGTTCACCTAGCCCGGCCTTATATAAACCTTTATTTGCTTGCTATAAAATTAAGGGCCTATCCTTACAAAAACAGCCTAAGCTTATTTCATTTTAATCCTTTCTTTTCCTACAAGTTTAAAGAAGAGTGATCAGTCATATGAAAATCAGAGATGAACAGTTTAAGTATTATTATGGTTTGGTTTGTCTTGATTGATCAGTTATCAATGAATGATAAAAAGGGGGAATTGTAATGGAAAATTTAGATTTTCATTGATTCACAGTGTTGATTTTCATTATTTTCATTATTAAAACATTGAAATGGTCATTGCTGGACTGTACGTAGTCTGCCAACATATGACTAATGTTTTTAAACACTGGGAAACAGGTGAGACATCAGGAGGAGGCAGGTTGAAAAGGGGCTCTGACCCCTAGGGTCAAAGGCCGGCCAATTTAGAACTTGTGAGTTTGTAAGAATAAACTCAGCAGAATTAGATGACTAGCAGAGAAACCTTCCCTTGTTTAGATAAGGGCCTGTAAGCAGAAGACCTTGAAAGCAGTATAAAGACTCCTCTGCCCTCCCTCTCCTGGTCGCACTTGTTTCACAGACTGTACTGGTGACTTCTGTGTGGCAACTGGGCCTTCTTGCAAGAATAAATACTTTTAAAAGACAATTTGACTCAGAAATGTCTCTTACGCAGGTGATGATTGTTTAATGAATATTTTTGCCACAACACTTGTCAACCCCCAAAATTAGGCTGCATATTCACATAAAAAAATGCAAAAAAGGTCTGCACTCTAAAAATATTTTATTGTAAACAGGAGATAAAGACTCCTGTACGGCACAGACACTGACAAAGGCAAAGAGCCAAATTGTTTGTTATATTTATCTCCTGTTAACAATAAAAAAATCTTTTAGAGTGCACACCTTTTTTTGCATTTTTGTATTGATATATAGGTCTCAGCACCTAATTAGCTGGGAGAGCACGGTTATTGTTTTGATTGGTGCATATTTACATCCAAAAAATGGGTCATGGTGTGGATGAGATGTTTTGAGTCCGAGACAGCAACATAGTGTCGCCCCAAATCTGGTATGCGTGGAATCAACATGTACCAGATGTGGCCCGGATCTGGGAAGTCACTATGTTGCTGTCGGGGGTACTTGACAACCCTTCTGTGAAGTTGCACACGGAATCATGAGAGACAAGTAATTGGTTTGGCTGATTTTATTATGCTCGTGTTTGAATGGCACCGAATCAAGGCAATAGTGCACTATCAACACAGAGCAGCGGGACGGTACATTCTCGCTCACTCCTGTACTGTATGGCAGGACGAACAAATCCCTGGTCTATCCATGCATGATCTTTAGCATGCATGCCAGCAACAGGATATTAAACTGACAAATGACAAAATCAGCCTTGGCAAAGGCATAAACATCTCAATAGAAGGGGTAAAAACAAATAAACCCACAAACCCAGCTGAACAGATGATCTTATCAATGCAAACATCAAACAGCCATTTCACAGAAAGAATAAAATTTTGTTCAAAGACGACTTCAAAATGCCATTGAAGACACAGAAGGCTTGTTCCCAAAGCCTCTTCTAAGAAAATCGAACAGTGGTCATGGAAAAAGAATGAGAAAGGATCGTTCATTTGGTCCAGTGGCTATTTAATAAGCTCCATTTTGGCTGCCTTGCTGCTTGTAAAGCAAAATGCAAGTCCAGAGAGAGTTTGATAAATTAGAACATTAGAAACTGTGTACAAAACGTATGAACGCCGCTATTGTGATACAGCCCGACTATTCGTCGCAGGGTCCGCAGAGCGGCTGACAGAGACTGAATGCACATGAGCAACAGAGAACAAAACCCTTCCATATACATTTGGCAACGTGTTCCTTTGGCAGTCCATGTCAAGATTGGCAGTGTTGGCTATTCAACACACATGCACAGAGATAACAATACAAGTTACATCATTAAATGCACTTACGTGGCCTCAGCTGTCTCGCATCAAAAATAAATCAAATGTAAATGAGTTTTTCAAAGGTCCACGCGTTGGAAAATCCTTTTGTAAGAAAATAAGAATTAGGTTACACTGCAAAAAGTGATTTGTTGCTTAAATATACAAAACATTTGTAATCCAGTTGCATTGATATGATTTAAAATGATGTCAAGTTAATCCAGTATTTTATTTGGAGAACTTTGTCAATTTCATAAAAGAAAAGAAACAATTTGAAAATGCATTTACTTTTTAAATGTTGTTTTTAAAAGAGATTCAACAGATATTGTTCGGTTTGAATATTCTACAAATTATAAAGTGGAGACAAATATTTGAGTCAAAACACTTAACTTTCGGTTGTTTTCAGTTGCATTGTCTTGAGACTCAATCATACACATGTACATGTACATTTTCATCTTTTATTTTGTTACTTTTTATCAGTATGTGTCTTCTGGGAATCAAACTCATGAATGCTTCTTGCCCTAAAGGAACGTGACTTTTGGTGTATGTTGAATTTTTTTATTTTTTTTTTAGAAATTATGGATGATTTTTTTTTCAAGTTCTTAAGAGCTACTGAGAAATTTAACTGTTGCAGTGAGTTTATAATATTTAGCAAACTGGGCAGTGTTGTTCATGGAGTAAACTTTAAATAAGTTTTTGGGTGAAGAGAGCTGTCAAGAAAGCTGTAAAAAAAAAAGAAATTATGTTTTGCATAAAGAACATGAAAGCTATTTTTTACGACCATTATGATTGTTTCGTAATTTTAAGACAATTACTGTATTTTCCAGAATATAAGTCACTTTTTTATCATCTGAAATGAGCTGTGACATATTCCAAAGTAATTAACATGTATTTTAGTGATAACATATATGTTTATAAAGTGGTTATAATGTTTGTAAAAAAAAGTATTTACCAGTCATCTATATTATTTCTGAATGTAATAATAAAATATGACATACACAGAAGCGACTTAGCCTTTCTACTTTTCTTTTAACAATGCAAATTTGACCTGGTGTGACTTATTGGTTACACTGTATTCTAATGGTCCACTTTAGACATTCTAGTAACTATAAGTAACTTTGCAACTACATGTCAACTAGCAGTCATTAGAGTATTAGTAGACTGTCTGCTTAATATCTGCTAAAACTTTATTTTGAAGCTCCCCCTGTCAGATTTTGGTAAAGGATGAACATTGAACATTTAAGTGTTTTAGACGATGCAGACATTCTAAAATTCTGTTTTTGGACATTCCAATGTTCAAGATGTTGCAGACATTCTAAAATTCTCATTTTTTTAATGTTCTTGATGTTTCTGGCATTCTAAAATTCAAAGGACTCAGTTATGCAGAGAACAATTGGCTTTTTATCATTAATGAAAAAAAAAAAACTACCCCGTGGGGGAAAGCAAAGCAGGACTGGACACGATAACAGGATCAGTGGGACAAGATACGAATGGTACATAAGACGATGAACTGGCACAGGACTGAAAGCACAAGGAGAATAAATAGGGAGAGCAAACAAAGCAGGAAACGAGGAAGGACAGGTGGGGCAAATGAACCAATAATCAGATAACAAGAAGGGCAGGGTTAGACAATAGACAGGAGAGCACATGGCACACAGAAACAAACATGACAAGCCATGTGCTCACAACAAACATGACAAAAAACACAAGCACATGGCCAGTGAAAACAATCACAAGCCATGTGCTAAAACAAAACATGACACGAACACGCAGCCAATGAGATCCCTCACCGACTGTTGTCATGTTTTGTGTGTTTTGCACACAAAACATGACAACATGAAAGCTGCTACACAGCACGACAAAACAGAACACAACAACACGCGTGGACAGATGAGCGGACGGCCCGAGCGAACTCGGTCACACAACTGAAACCAAGCTAGACCGAAGTGCCGGGATCTGAACAGGGAGCTCGGGTGGAACCGGCAGGGCAAGGTGAAACTTATTCTATTCAAACCCTAACACCGAGCCCTAACCTAACAGTCTACTACAGTCCAATAATACTCTAATGAGAGTTAGTCCACATGTAGTTGACAACTTACTTATAGTTAGTAGAATGTCATGGACAATTGAAATAAAGAATAATTTTACCGAATTATTTTCTGGTAAACACAGTAAGCACATTTCTACCAATTCTTACATTACAATTTAATTAATATAAAATGTTTTTGATGTAAAGTTTACAGTATAAAACAATATTATATGGTATATGTAACGGTTATGTTCTGTGTGTGGACCCTTATGTCATTTGCCTTTGGTTCCCATGTTTCCTTCCTGTTCTCTTTGTTCCCATGGCTAGTTGGTTTGTATGGGTATACTTATTGATTAAGTTCACCTGTGTCTTGTTTGGTTCCTGATTAAGGGTATGTTTACAGGAGTACGATGTACTAAAATTGGAAACGCTTTTGCTTTTCTTTATTCGTGTACAGATGACAACGTTGTCAAAACTATCCCTGTTCACAATGATCTGCAAAAATGACTAAAAACACTGTGTTATTCATGCCAAGCCAGTAGCAGCTGATGTCAATTTGTAAAGAAACACTATGTGTGAAGCTGTTACGCTGATTTTTGTTATTTTATGATGTAATGAAGCCTCGTTTACTGAAATCATGTGACTTTGGCAGTTTGATACGAGCTCCGAATCACTGGTTCAAAACAAATGATTCACAAATATTTCGAAGCACCCATCACTAGCTGCAATTTAAGATTCTCTGCTCCTTTCCTTGCCTGAACTGTGATGGTATAATGCTTCATGGTAGTATTTCTTGCACTGTAAGAAGTATTACACAGTTTTATTACAATACAGAAAAATGTCAGTGAGAAATATAATTAAAATAATCATTGAGAATGCTAATTCCTGACGTATTACAATAATGATAATTTGGGCGGGAAAGTGTTTACTTGTCATTCAAAACATCTAAAAACTTGTCCTAAAATGTTTTTTATGCAAAGTATATGTTTTTCTTTTAATTTTGGCATGAAATGTGACCTGGACGGGCTCTTGACAGGTTCTGTCAAAGGCATCCTTTAGTTAAATCAATGAAACCTTGTTTGAAATTGTGTTAGTTGATATGAAAGTTGAATGAAGGCCACTAAAAGCAAGATCACTTTTTACAGTGTATATTCAGCTCACAGTCCCATCTGCACCGGTACTCCTCTCTCTCTCTCTCTCTCTCTCTCTCTCTCTCTCTCTCTCTCTCTGTACACATGCACAAACATCAGTTTGCCCCATCTTCTCGGAAGGTGATTCTCGTGCTGGTGGCCTGTAGTGATTGTGTTCATAGATGAGTGCTGTCCTGTGTGTCAAATCTGTGTCCCTCCGCTGGCCCTGCGCTAGGCTTGCGAGCGCCGGCCTGGTTAGGCACTGGTGACAGAAGATCTGGTCTGATCAGATACCTGCAGGAATGACCACAGTTAATGATCCGGAGTTAAGCTTTGTTGCACAAACAGCCAAGTGGGCGTTTCATCAACAGAATTAAACAATCTAATAAGCATAAAAATACAAAGCACACACAAATATTGGGTAATATACTCATTTTTTATTAAAAAAATTATTTAGTATGTCGTTTCTGTAACGCTAGTGGCACCAAGCAAAATGACAAAAATAAAGCATATACTTGAGGAACCTTGCAAACGCCCCTTTTGTGCGTCGCGTGACTCGCGCCTCCCCCAACTCAAACATCACAATCACAGCTCTTAAGGGTAAAAGTAGGGAGCTTTCAATAAAAGGTCCAATATCTTAGGAAACTTTTAGCTGTGTTGCTTATATGTCATAAGTAAGCAATTGAGTAGACTTCCACTTGGTCTAGGGCAAACAGGAGAGTCTCGCTCATTATAAACCCATTTTTGACATGAGGCACCGCAAATATAAACAATATAAACTAGAACATTTGTCTTTCTGAATGGGTGCATGATGAAGCTGTATGGTATTGAAGCCTCCATTTTAGCGCGTAGCATCACAACGCCCTGTTCATAAACCCATGAATGACATATTAATAGTAGTCAATGAATAATTGACTGGGTTAAGAGGATGTATTTCAAAGTCCCCCTGTGGTGAAAATCAAGTTTTTAATGTTGTTTATATGTCTGTGTGGCGTTTTTAATATGCTTTATGACAAACCATGTGCAAATTCATAAGTCAACACCATTGCTGAGTATTTTGGCCTTAAAACGGCAGAGGAAAAAGGGTTTGGTTTGAAATCGCTGGTGTTTCTGACGTCACAAACTACCTTGTAACCAATCAGGTCAACGTGTGATCGTCAACCAGTGAATCTATGAGCTGGTGTGAGTGAGTGGAGGCGGGGCTAATTTGCATATTCATAGAACCACGTATACTAAATGAGGCAAGGGTGTAGAGTTACATTCAAACTATTTTAAGTTAAAGATGAGTTTTTAATGGATACAAAGATTGACTACATAAAAACTTTAACATAAACAAATCTTACATCACCTTTATAGGTAACTATTTTTTAAGATATTATTTTAGTACTAAAGTATATTTTATGATCAACATTTCTCTCAATGCACTATGGTATTTACATTCTTTACAAATAATACATGCAATATATTTGGCTAAAAGAAGGCAAGTTGGTAACACTTAAATTGATGGTCCGCTTTAGACATTATGTTGACTATAAGTAACTTTGTAACTCGTATTAGAGTATTAGTAGACTGTCTGCTTAATTTCTGCTAACACTTTATTTTGATGCTCCCCTAACAGACATTCTACTGACTATAAGTAACTTTGCAACTACATCAACTTATTCCACTCACCCGAACCCTAACAGTCTACTAATACTTAACTAATACTCTAATGAGTTAGTTGACATGTAGTTGCGACGATACTCATAGTCGACAGAAAGTCTAAAGTGGACCATCAAAATAAAGTGTAACAGAGCATTTATACATTTTTGAAATGCAACCTTGTGATGTCACCATACTCACACAACATCATGGAGCTCCAGGCGTGTGTCAGGGGAAGGGTTGATAAGAATATAGGACAGTCTGTTGCCCGGGTCCGTCATCCCATCTGACACAAGAAGAGCAGGACACAAGACTATAAATCAAATCTATAAGTCCAAACATAAAATTCCAAATATGAACATACAGAATTGACACAGAGGACAAAGTGTTTGAATGATTCACTTAAAACAATATTTATGCCTAAATTTATGTTTTATGTATTTGAATTGCATCTAAAATTCATCCATTTGGATTTACACAGTTTTAACATAAACTAATAAGCCTAATGTTGATATTAATTTGTCAGTCATAAATGCACGAAACAGGTAACATTTCTGTAATAGTACTAACAAACAGAATGTGTTTTAAATAAGTAACCAGCTTTATATATTTATCATCAATAAATCCATTTCAATAGCATACATGCTAGCTAACTGAATATTGCTTGTTTCACAGCTAGCCATATTTTAACCATTTTCATTTATTTTTCCCACAGTGAACAGACTGATGCGGATTCTAGGCCATTTGAATAAATGCATTTGAAAATATGATAATTTAAATCAAATATATGCAAATAGTTAATAATAAACCATGTCATGATTTTTCTTTTGTGTATGACTGACAAATATGCATCACATTAAGTTTATCAGTCTGTTTATGTTAAAACTGTGTAATCCAAATGGATTGAAATTTTCTATCCAATTCAAGTAAATCAATCTTAAATTTAGGCCTAATTATTTTTTTGAGCGTAAAATGATGTGAAAGAAGCATTGGTGCACCGATAGGACATTAATATAATATAATAAATATAATATAATAATTATTGTTGTATTTTTTTAGTACACTTTCCTATTTAAAAAAAAAAAGGTTTTGAAAGGTTGTTTTATGTTTTTGAAAGAAGTCTCATGCATTAATTTGATCAAAAATACAGAAATCATTCTAATATGCAGATTTGCTGCTCAAGAAACATTTCTTATTATTATCAATGTTGAAAACAGGTGTGCTGTATATGTGTATCTTATATCTTATGTCATATTATTTTTTATTTTACTATCTGTGTACTGCTGTTGTCTCGGTGTACTGGAAGCTTCTTCTGTTACCAAAACAAATTCCTTGTGTGTGCAAACATACTTGGCAATAAAGCTCTTTCTGATTCTGATTCTGAAAAAGATAGTAGATATGCAATATTATATTTTTTAGCTACATTACATCACCCAGTCTGAAGAAGCAGCGGTGTGCACACTCACTAAATCCAGATGGCGAGAGCCCCAGGTGCTTCATGCGTGTGCGGACCAGAGCGTTGAGCTCCTGCCTCTCGGAGCGGCGGAACAGGCTGAGTCTCTGCTGGCTGATGCGCTCCGCAGCGCTCCCGACTCCCTTGGCCCCGCTGGAGCCCCGTCCACCTTTACGACTCAATCGACGCGCCCACTGCATGCTCTTCCTCCTCAGGAGCGGGTGGTCCATGGCCTGCGATGATGAGGAGGACGAGGAGGGCGGCTCGGATGATGTTGAGTTACGGTGAGGACCGGAGCGGCAGAGCAGAGGCTCACGGGGCTCCCGCGTATCCTCGTAATCCTCCACAGTGATGGACACCTGAGACTGAGACAAGCCACACAGAGGAGTCATTCCTCCACAGAAACACTATAATGACAACAATCACACAAGTTTGGAATTTAGATTTATTTTTGTTGCAAGAAGTCTCTTTTGATCATCAAGGCTGCATTTATTTGATGAAGAATACAGTAAAAACAGTAACATTGTGAAATATTATTGCAATTTTAAATTAGTGTATTCTATTTGAGTATATGTTAAAATGTGTCACGATCCCTGTACTGTCTTGTGTTTTGTAGGACTTTTATGTTGAAGTATATTCTTAGTTCCCCATTGTTTCTGTGTTCACTTCCTGTGTTTGGTTCCTGTTTTGCCTTGTATATTGTTTGTCTCCATAGTTACCCTTATTAGTTCCCATGACATCAATCACCAACACCTGTCCCTTGTTAACCAGTCTATGTAAACCTCTGTGCTTCAGTTGTTGTTTGCTGTACCATGTTACTGTCCTGAGTTCTGTTGTTTGCCCTGGATTACCTATTTGTTTTATTAAAGTAGTGCTTGCATGTGGATTCTCTCTCCGCTTTATTCCTGCCTCATTGTTACAAAATGTAATTTATTCCAGTGATCAGCTGAATTTTCAGCATCATTACTCTAGTCTTCATTGCACAAGATCCTTCAGAAATCATTCAAATATGCTGATTTGATGCTCAGTTATTATCAATTATTATTGGTGCTCAATTACTTATAATGGTTCTTATTATTATCACTGCTCAGGGTATATACAGAAATTCTTAAGTTGAATTTAATACCTTTTAATACCTTTTTTAATACCTTCACAATATTTTTTAATACCAGCACGACTTCAAGATGCAACTGTAGCGGTATAAAGTAATGAAATATCTTTCCAAAAATAATAAAACATTTCGGTGATTATAACTTAACTTCAACCCTGGACTCAAAAACCAACACAGAAACAGATAGAGATTTGTGGCCGATCCTTTCTTGCCCTCTTTTTTTTTTTTTAAGCTGTGATTTTAACACTTGATTTCATAGCTTTGTAAGATAAAATCCTTCTTTGCTAGACCTAATAATTATTTTGGTCTATAATCAAATCAATATCAAAAAGTAGAATAAAAAAGTATAGCATTAAAAAGTTTATTTTAACTAATAGTGTAATTTTCTACCATAAACTGTACAATTGAATAAAATTAGCTGCCAGATAAAAAATTAGCTATTAGATAACTTGCTTTGCTTTTTTTTTTCTGGTTTCACCTCACTCCAGTCTAAACTAAATGATTTTTTTTTGTAATGTTTCTACACATTATGATATAAATAACCTGAAAATACTAGTAGTATACATACATGAATACATGAATTGTTTGTTCATGTTACTTAACAGTGCATTAACTAATGTTAACAAATACAACTTTTGATTTCAATAATGTAGGCTACTAGTAAATGGTGAAATTAGCATTAAGATAGATTAATTAATGCTGTAGAAGTGCAGTCTGCAGTCTAACTTATTAATAGTTAATGTTAATGTAGTTGACTAGAGTTTAATAAATGGAACCATATAAAATGTTACCGATCTGTTACACACCGATTCAGACGTCTCGTGAGTTCAGTGTCGGACAGATCAGTTATTTTAACCATTCATTAAAGTAAATCGGTTCAAAGGAGTCATTAGTTCGTGAATTATGCGATGTGTCATTAGCGGACGTCTACGTGTTGTGTGACTATCCCGGCAGTTAGGACATCGCACAAGTTTTGTGTCAAACAGAGAAAACATTTCATTACTGGATAGTTTTGTTTGTTTATTGAAAATGTGGTTTATGTCAGCTGAATGGGCGGAACGCTTTTCAGAGAACATAAGGCAGTGTATTTTAGCACAATTCACACCCAGCGGTAATGCAAGAAATAAATATCCGAATGCGCCACGTGAAACTTCGGTCTTCCGACCTTTTACCATCGTGTGTCAATAGATTTTGATTAATATGAGCGAGGGCGAGAGAGCAAGAGAGGAGAGAGTGCGCGCGCGCGCGACCGGGGCTCTTTCTCTCTGCTCATTCTTTCAGTTAACATGTCATGCACCCTGTCAGCGCAGCAGTCATCTACATTAGGCTACTCACCGATCAAATAAGGCTTTGGCGGGACAAAAATGCGCTTTGGCGGCCGCCAAAAAAATTCAATGCAGTAAAAACCCCGATGTCTATTAAATGACTGAAATAGAAGCGAACTCGCGAACAGGTTTGGCAGCAAGCCAGCCGGGTAACTTACCCAGTTCCCTTACGAGAACGTTCTCTCGTACTGCGTTGCAAACGCTATGGGAAAACTCCTTTTCTCGAGAATATTGAAGCCTTTATTTTAAAACGCATTTGCTACAGCACAGGCGAGAGCATCAGACCCACGTGAGTGAGCTGATAGGCTGTGCTGTGGGCAACTGCACGAACCAATGGCGGATAGACAGAAGCGCGCGAGCCAATCAGGGCGCTTGGCGCTCTGTCACTGTCAAGCGCGCGAAACTACACGTGACCATAACATATAAATACAGATAGAATCCGCCATTTGACAGATTTAATCTCCTTCAGCTCGACTCACCTCGTCGCTGATTTTCTCCGGTCGTAAGAAGCCCTCGTCGTGGAAAAGCCGTCCAGCGGAACAGCTTCGCATCCCGGCATCTCGCCAGCTGAGCGTTTCCCTGTGGCATCTGACGAAAAATTATATCCTTTTCATTGCATATTTATCTAAAAGAGCAAACCGCTGTTTTCACAGCGCGGCATAATGCCTCTCTCCATCTGTGAGAGCTGTGGGGTCTCCCTGCATGCATCCGACGGACACACCCAGTGTGCGGCCTGCCTCGGCCCTGAGCACGCCGAGGCAGCGCTCATGAAAGGCGGCTGCCAATTCTGCGACGGGATGCCTGTCTCCGTTCTCCGTTCAAGGCTGTCTTCGACGGTGACCGATTCCGCCCACCTTCCGTCTTCGGCGCCCCACGAGCCCCGTAGGAAGAAGCGGCGCGATCAGAGGCGTCCTGAGCGCGGTGAGTTTAGCGAGTGCACGCCGGGCCTTTCTCCTCGTGCCTCGCCCACGCCTTCTTCGCCTGTCCTGTTCTCTCGGAGCGAGCAGCGCCCCTCGTCTGAAGCGGCTGGACTCGTCTCTTTCGGCGCATCTCCGGATGACGTCGATGACGCACTTTCTATGGCGGCATCTGAGAGCGAGGATTGGTCGGGCTCCGCGGACCCCGCTCCCCCCTCTCAGCTAGAGTTTTCTGATACTCGAGCGAGCATTGACGCCGAACTTCTCCGTGTCATGTCTCGCGCTGTTGACGAGTTGGGACTCGATTGGCTTTCTCCAGCTGAGCCCGCCAGAAGCCGCCTCGATGAATGGTACCTGCCGGGGCGCCAGCAGGCCCCTCGTCAGCGCGCCGCTCCATTTATGCCTGAGGTTCACGAAGAGCTCACAAAATGCTGGCGCGCGCCCTTTTCAGCGCGAACGCGCTCATCTGCCTCTTCTACGCTCTCCACTGTTGACGGCGCTGAAGAGAAAGGATATGTGTCTCTCCCCCCACTGGAGGAAGCGGTCGCTGCACACTTATGCCCCCCCACTGCAGGTAGTTGGAGGTCTAAGACGGTGCACCCTTCTAAGCCGTGCAGAACTACTTCGGCCATTGCCAGCCGCGCATACGCTGCCGCCGGTCAAGCCGCCTCTGCACTTCACGCCATGGCGACGCTTCAAGCCTTCCAGGCCAAACTTCTCCGTTCCATGGATGAGTCAGGCCCGGACCCAGACACATTTAAAGACCTCAGGAGTGCCACGGATCTGGCACTGAGGGCCACGAAGACCACCGCTCAAGCCCTGGGCCGCAATATGGCCAGCCTAGTGGTAATGGAGCGCCACCTCTGGCTAAACTTAACCGAGATCAGGGACGCGGATAAATCTGCCTTCCTCGACTCGCCCGTCACAGCCTCAGGTCTCTTCGGCCCATCTGTCAGCGGCTTCGCCGATCGCTTCACTGAAGCTCAGAAGGCTTCCAGCGCCATGAGACACTTTCTACCAAAGCGCTCCAGCTCAGTCCAACGGCGCCCCAAGAGCACGCCGCGACCTGAGAAAGTGGTGTCCCAGGTCCTCCAGCCCCGCCCAGCGGCTGAGACCAGTAAGCACATGAAGCCAGCGAAACGGTTCCCGTTCCCTAAGCGCCAGGGCCCGCGGCCGAAGCTGACGCTCGATCACGAGCCCAAGAAGCCGTCCTAACCGGCACAAAGAGGGGTCACTGTCCCGCTGCGGCCGGACCAGCCCGTCTCGTGAGTTCAGTGTCGGACAGATCAGTTATTTTAACCATTCATTAAAGTAAATCGGTTCAAAGGAGTCATTAGTTCGTGAATTATGCGATGTGTCATTAGCGGACGTCTACGTGTTGTGTGACTATCCCGGCAGTTAGGACATCGCACAAGTTTTGTGTCAAACAGAGAAAACATTTCATTACTGGATAGTTTTGTTTGTTTATTGAAAATGTGGTTTATGTCAGCTGAATGGGCGGAACGCTTTTCAGAGAACATAAGGCAGTGTATTTTAGCACAATTCACACCCAGCGGTAATGCAAGAAATAAATATCCGAATGCGCCACGTGAAACTTCGGTCTTCCGACCTTTTACCATCGTGTGTCAATAGATTTTGATTAATATGAGCGAGGGCGAGAGAGCAAGAGAGGAGAGAGTGCGCGCGCGCGCGACCGGGGCTCTTTCTCTCTGCTCATTCTTTCAGTTAACATGTCATGCACCCTGTCAGCGCAGCAGTCATCTACATTAGGCTACTCACCGATCAAATAAGGCTTTGGCGGGACAAAAATGCGCTTTGGCGGCCGCCAAAAAAATTCAATGCAGTAAAAACCCCGATGTCTATTAAATGACTGAAATAGAAGCGAACTCGCGAACAGGTTTGGCAGCAAGCCAGCCGGGTAACTTACCCAGTTCCCTTACGAGAACGTTCTCTCGTACTGCGTTGCAAACGCTATGGGAAAACTCCTTTTCTCGAGAATATTGAAGCCTTTATTTTAAAACGCATTTGCTACAGCACAGGCGAGAGCATCAGACCCACGTGAGTGAGCTGATAGGCTGTGCTGTGGGCAACTGCACGAACCAATGGCGGATAGACAGAAGCGCGCGAGCCAATCAGGGCGCTTGGCGCTCTGTCACTGTCAAGCGCGCGAAACTACACGTGACCATAACATATAAATACAGATAGAATCCGCCATTTGACAGATTTAATCTCCTTCAGCTCGACTCACCTCGTCGCTGATTTTCTCCGGTCGTAAGAAGCCCTCGTCGTGGAAAAGCCGTCCAGCGGAACAGCTTCGCATCCCGGCATCTCGCCAGCTGAGCGTTTCCCTGTGGCATCTGACGAAAAATTATATCCTTTTCATTGCATATTTATCTAAAAGAGCAAACCGCTGTTTTCACAGCGCGGCATAATGCCTCTCTCCATCTGTGAGAGCTGTGGGGTCTCCCTGCATGCATCCGACGGACACACCCAGTGTGCGGCCTGCCTCGGCCCTGAGCACGCCGAGGCAGCGCTCATGAAAGGCGGCTGCCAATTCTGCGACGGGATGCCTGTCTCCGTTCTCCGTTCAAGGCTGTCTTCGACGGTGACCGATTCCGCCCACCTTCCGTCTTCGGCGCCCCACGAGCCCCGTAGGAAGAAGCGGCGCGATCAGAGGCGTCCTGAGCGCGGTGAGTTTAGCGAGTGCACGCCGGGCCTTTCTCCTCGTGCCTCGCCCACGCCTTCTTCGCCTGTCCTGTTCTCTCGGAGCGAGCAGCGCCCCTCGTCTGAAGCGGCTGGACTCGTCTCTTTCGGCGCATCTCCGGATGACGTCGATGACGCACTTTCTATGGCGGCATCTGAGAGCGAGGATTGGTCGGGCTCCGCGGACCCCGCCCCCCCCTCTCAGCTAGAGTTTTCTGATACTCGAGCGAGCATTGACGCCGAACTTCTCCGTGTCATGTCTCGCGCTGTTGACGAGTTGGGACTCGATTGGCTTTCTCCAGCTGAGCCCGCCAGAAGCCGCCTCGATGAATGGTACCTGCCGGGGCGCCAGCAGGCCCCTCGTCAGCGCGCCGCTCCATTTATGCCTGAGGTTCACGAAGAGCTCACAAAATGCTGGCGCGCGCCCTTTTCAGCGCGAACGCGCTCATCTGCCTCTTCTACGCTCTCCACTGTTGACGGCGCTGAAGAGAAAGGATATGTGTCTCTCCCCCCACTGGAGGAAGCGGTCGCTGCACACTTATGCCCCCCCACTGCAGGTAGTTGGAGGTCTAAGACGGTGCACCCTTCTAAGCCGTGCAGAACTACTTCGGCCATTGCCAGCCGCGCATACGCTGCCGCCGGTCAAGCCGCCTCTGCACTTCACGCCATGGCGACGCTTCAAGCCTTCCAGGCCAAACTTCTCCGTTCCATGGATGAGTCAGGCCCGGACCCAGACACATTTAAAGACCTCAGGAGTGCCACGGATCTGGCACTGAGGGCCACGAAGACCACCGCTCAAGCCCTGGGCCGCAATATGGCCAGCCTAGTGGTAATGGAGCGCCACCTCTGGCTAAACTTAACCGAGATCAGGGACGCGGATAAATCTGCCTTCCTCGACTCGCCCGTCACAGCCTCAGGTCTCTTCGGCCCATCTGTCAGCGGCTTCGCCGATCGCTTCACTGAAGCTCAGAAGGCTTCCAGCGCCATGAGACACTTTCTACCAAAGCGCTCCAGCTCAGTCCAACGGCGCCCCAAGAGCACGCCGCGACCTGAGAAAGTGGTGTCCCAGGTCCTCCAGCCCCGCCCAGCGGCTGAGACCAGTAAGCACATGAAGCCAGCGAAACGGTTCCCGTTCCCTAAGCGCCAGGGCCCGCGGCCGAAGCTGACGCTCGATCACGAGCCCAAGAAGCCGTCCTAACCGGCACAAAGAGGGGTCACTGTCCCGCTGCGGCCGGACCAGCCCGTCTCGTGAGTTCAGTGTCGGACAGATCAGTTATTTTAACCATTCATTAAAGTAAATCGGTTCAAAGGAGTCATTAGTTCGTGAATTATGCGATGTGTCATTAGCGGACGTCTACGTGTTGTGTGACTATCCCGGCAGTTAGGACATCGCACAAGTTTTGTGTCAAACAGAGAAAACATTTCATTACTGGATAGTTTTGTTTGTTTATTGAAAATGTGGTTTATGTCAGCTGAATGGGCGGAACGCTTTTCAGAGAACATAAGGCAGTGTATTTTAGCACAATTCACACCCAGCGGTAATGCAAGAAATAAATATCCGAATGCGCCACGTGAAACTTCGGTCTTCCGACCTTTTACCATCGTGTGTCAATAGATTTTGATTAATATGAGCGAGGGCGAGAGAGCAAGAGAGGAGAGAGTGCGCGCGCGCGCGACCGGGGCTCTTTCTCTCTGCTCATTCTTTCAGTTAACATGTCATGCACCCTGTCAGCGCAGCAGTCATCTACATTAGGCTACTCACCGATCAAATAAGGCTTTGGCGGGACAAAAATGCGCTTTGGCGGCCGCCAAAAAAATTCAATGCAGTAAAAACCCCGATGTCTATTAAATGACTGAAATAGAAGCGAACTCGCGAACAGGTTTGGCAGCAAGCCAGCCGGGTAACTTACCCAGTTCCCTTACGAGAACGTTCTCTCGTACTGCGTTGCAAACGCTATGGGAAAACTCCTTTTCTCGAGAATATTGAAGCCTTTATTTTAAAACGCATTTGCTACAGCACAGGCGAGAGCATCAGACCCACGTGAGTGAGCTGATAGGCTGTGCTGTGGGCAACTGCACGAACCAATGGCGGATAGACAGAAGCGCGCGAGCCAATCAGGGCGCTTGGCGCTCTGTCACTGTCAAGCGCGCGAAACTACACGTGACCATAACATATAAATACAGATAGAATCCGCCATTTGACAGATTTAATCTCCTTCAGCTCGACTCACCTCGTCGCTGATTTTCTCCGGTCGTAAGAAGCCCTCGTCGTGGAAAAGCCGTCCAGCGGAACAGCTTCGCATCCCGGCATCTCGCCAGCTGAGCGTTTCCCTGTGGCATCTGACGAAAAATTATATCCTTTTCATTGCATATTTATCTAAAAGAGCAAACCGCTGTTTTCACAGCGCGGCATAATGCCTCTCTCCATCTGTGAGAGCTGTGGGGTCTCCCTGCATGCATCCGACGGACACACCCAGTGTGCGGCCTGCCTCGGCCCTGAGCACGCCGAGGCAGCGCTCATGAAAGGCGGCTGCCAATTCTGCGACAGGATGCCTGTCTCCGTTCTCCGTTCAAGGCTGTCTTCGACGGTGACCGATTCCGCCCACCTTCCGTCTTCGGCGCCCCACGAGCCCCGTAGGAAGAAGCGGCGCGATCAGAGGCGTCCTGAGCGCGGTGAGTTTAGCGAGTGCACGCCGGGCCTTTCTCCTCGTGCCTCGCCCACGCCTTCTTCGCCTGTCCTGTTCTCTCGGAGCGAGCAGCGCCCCTCGTCTGAAGCGGCTGGACTCGTCTCTTTCGGCGCATCTCCGGATGACGTCGATGACGCACTTTCTATGGCGGCATCTGAGAGCGAGGATTGGTCGGGCTCCGCGGACCCCGCCCCCCCCTCTCAGCTAGAGTTTTCTGATACTCGAGCGAGCATTGACGCCGAACTTCTCCGTGTCATGTCTCGCGCTGTTGACGAGTTGGGACTCGATTGGCTTTCTCCAGCTGAGCCCGCCAGAAGCCGCCTCGATGAATGGTACCTGCCGGGGCGCCAGCAGGCCCCTCGTCAGCGCGCCGCTCCATTTATGCCTGAGGTTCACGAAGAGCTCACAAAATGCTGGCGCGCGCCCTTTTCAGCGCGAACGCGCTCATCTGCCTCTTCTACGCTCTCCACTGTTGACGGCGCTGAAGAGAAAGGATATGTGTCTCTCCCCCCACTGGAGGAAGCGGTCGCTGCACACTTATGCCCCCCCACTGCAGGTAGTTGGAGGTCTAAGACGGTGCACCCTTCTAAGCCGTGCAGAACTACTTCGGCCATTGCCAGCCGCGCATACGCTGCCGCCGGTCAAGCCGCCTCTGCACTTCACGCCATGGCGACGCTTCAAGCCTTCCAGGCCAAACTTCTCCGTTCCATGGATGAGTCAGGCCCGGACCCAGACACATTTAAAGACCTCAGGAGTGCCACGGATCTGGCACTGAGGGCCACGAAGACCACCGCTCAAGCCCTGGGCCGCAATATGGCCAGCCTAGTGGTAATGGAGCGCCACCTCTGGCTAAACTTAACCGAGATCAGGGACGCGGATAAATCTGCCTTCCTCGACTCGCCCGTCACAGCCTCAGGTCTCTTCGGCCCATCTGTCAGCGGCTTCGCCGATCGCTTCACTGAAGCTCAGAAGGCTTCCAGCGCCATGAGACACTTTCTACCAAAGCGCTCCAGCTCAGTCCAACGGCGCCCCAAGAGCACGCCGCGACCTGAGAAAGTGGTGTCCCAGGTCCTCCAGCCCCGCCCAGCGGCTGAGACCAGTAAGCACATGAAGCCAGCGAAACGGTTCCCGTTCCCTAAGCGCCAGGGCCCGCGGCCGAAGCTGACGCTCGATCACGAGCCCAAGAAGCCGTCCTAACCGGCACAAAGAGGGGTCACTGTCCCGCTGCGGCCGGACCAGCCCCAAAAATCGCTCGACTACTGCTCACGGCTCCCTCTTCAGTTCAGGCGGCTGCAGCAGTTCTAAATGCAGTTCATGGGCCCGTCACATGTCACGCACCCCTGCAAACAAACGCTGTTTTAACAGCGACCCACACAAAGCACAAATCGAGCATAATTTCTCACATGCATACATGTCAGTCCGAGCCCCCCACTCTGGGTGTTCCAGATATGATAATGCCTCTAGCTCTGCGGGCTCTAGCTTGGCAAGCTATCCCCGGAGTTTCAGTATGGGTGATGAACATCATAAAGCATGGTTACTCGCTTCAGTTCGCCCGCAGACCACCGCGTTTTCGCGCGGTTATACAAACCACGGTAAGGGGCACATTGAGTCATGTCCTCCGCACCGAAGTGTTAAGTCTGCTGGCGAAAGGGGCCATCGAGAAGATCCCCCCTTCTCTGAGCGAGTCAGGTTTTTACAGCCGATACTTTCTTGTTCCAAAGAAAGACGGTGGCCTGAGACCCATTTTAGATCTCAGACATCTGAACAAGGCACTCATGTCACGGCCGTTCAGAATGCTCACGACCAGACATATCCTGACGCAGATTCGCCCAGGCGACTGGTTTTTCTCAGTAGATCTGAAAGACGCTTACTTTCACATTCAAGTGAACCCCCACCACAGGCCATTCTTGAGATTCGCCTTCGAGGGGCAGACATACCAGTACACAGTTCTTCCATTTGGACTGGCACTAGCGCCTCGTACATTCACGAAGTGCATGGATGCAGCTCTCTCCCCCCTGAGACAGCGGGGAATGCGCATCCTAAACTACCTCGACAACTGGCTCATACTGACCCAGTCAGAGGCGGAGTCACATACTCACAAAGCCTGGCTCCTCAGCCATCTAGAATGTCTAGGGCTCAGGGTCAATGTTGCAAAGAGTGTTCTGTTGCCCAGCCAACGTATCACGTTCCTGGGAACAGTTCTCGACTCCGTACTTATGAGAGCATGGCCCACACCGGCCCGTGCTCTAACGATTCAGCAGCTCACGGCATCGTTCATAGAGGGCTCTCTTGTACCCCTCAGAACGTTTCAGAGGATCCTTGGCCTGATGGCCTCTGCATCATCAGTACTCCAACTAGGCCTACTGCGTATGCGTCCTCTTCAGCTGTGGCTGGCTCCTATGGTGCCACCCCACGCCTGGCATTCAGGCCACTTGATTATCAAGGTGGACCAGCGCTGTGTTCAAGCCCTGGCCCCTTGGAAAAACGCCAGCTGGTACCAGCAGGGCGTAAGCATGGGGGTAGTTTCAGAGAGGAGGATGATTTCAACAGACGCCTCCAACTCCGGTTGGGGAGCTCTGTACGAGGGCAGGCCTGCCTCCGGCCTCTGGTCGAGCTCGGAGAAACGCCTACAAATAAACTGCCTCGAAATGAGAGCAGTTTTTCTAGCCCTAAAAACATTCCTCCCATACCTGGCGGGACACCACGTGTTGGTACGGACGGACAACATGTCGGTGGTCTCTTACATAAATCGCCAGGGCGGCCTCAGGTCCCGCAACCTGTTTACCATAGCCTCACAGCTCTTGCTATGGGCTCACACCAATCTGCGCTCGCTCAGGGCAGCTCACGTGCCAGGCACGTTGAATACAGGAGCAGACATGCTCTCTCGGGGCAGAGTTCCCCCAGAGGAATGGTCTCTCCACCCTCAGACAGTTCTCCTACTCTGGGAGGTCTTCGGGAAGGCAGAAGTAGATCTTTTCGCCTCAGAAGACAACTGTCAATGCCCAATCTTTTTCTCAAAGAGCAGGGATGCGTTGGCCCACGACTGGCCCAACCTTCCTCTCTATGCGTTCCCCCCGGTCTCGATGCTCCCTCAGGTCATCGAACGGATCAGGAACACGAAAAGCGCAGTGCTATTAGTAGCTCCTCTCTGGCGGACCCAGGTTTGGTTCCCAGAGTTGATGCAGCTGTCTGTAGCAGACCCGTGGCCAATCCCAGTGAGGCGCGACCTCCTGACTCAGGCCAACAGGACAATCTGGCATCCCCGTCCCGACTTATGGGCCCTACATGTATGGCCACTCAACGGGTACCCCAGAACCTCCCAGAGGGCGTCCTGAATACTATAAAGGAAGCTAGAGCTCCGTCTACCAGACGCCTCTATCTCAGTAAATGGTCAGTGTTTTCCAGCTGGTGTTTAGCTCGAGACCTCGACCCATACACTTGTGAAGTACCAAGAGTACTGTCTTTTCTACAGGAGATGTTGGACGCGGGTCGCTCCCCCTCCACTCTCAAAGTGTACGTGGCAGCCATTGCTGCTTTTCACGTATTGGAAGCCGGGGCCTCCTTAGGAAAAAGCGACCTTATAGTTCGCTTCCTCAGGGGCGCCAGGAGGCTTAACCCGCCTCGGCCACCGTCTGTTCCGGCCTGGGACCTCTCCTTGGTCCTGCGGGCTCTTAAGGGACCTCCCTTTGAACCACTTCAGTCAGCTGATCCTAAGTCTCTCTCTCTGAAAACCGCCCTGCTTCTAGCACTGGCGTCAGTAAAGAGAATAGGGGATTTACAGGCGCTGTCTACCAGCGCTTCCTGTCTGGAGTTTGGTCCTAATGACTCCAAGGTCATTCTTAGGCCAAGACATGGATATGTTCCTAAGGTGCTCTCAACTCCGTTCAGAGCCCAGGTTATTTCTCTGTCAGCTCTCCCCTCCTCCGAGGAGGATAGCGATTCTCTCATGCTTTGCCCAGTCAGAGCTTTGAGAATTTATCTGGAGCATTCGGCCTCTTTCAGACAGTCTGAACAGCTCTTTGTGTGTTTCGGGGGCCGATCCAAGGGCCTCCCGGTCACTAAAACCACACTGTCCAGATGGATAGTTGACGCCATTGCCCTGGCTTACACCTCACTGGGCCTCTCTTGTCCCATAGGTGTTAGAGCTCATTCTACGAGAGGTGTTGCCTCTTCGTGGGCTTGGTCAAGTGGTATTCCCATTGAAGACATTTGTGCGGCGGCCGGCTGGTCCGCTCCGCCCACATTTGTGAGATTCTATAAGCTGGATGTCCCTGCTCTGCAGACATGCGTTCTTTCTGTCTAGACTCTGGCTCTGTGGATCCAGACTAGTTTTGAACCATGGTCACTTGGGTATTCCCATCTATAGCATATGTGCGGCGGCCGGATATCCGCTCCGTCCACATTGTTGAATTATAGCTTTAATGCCCTTGCTTGTAGCTACAGTTCTTCTGTCTAGACACTGGCTCTGTGACCCAGTCTAGTTGATATTGAACACACGGTTTTCACTTTGTGGGCTAAGTGACTGGCTCTGGCCAGATCCGATGAATTATAACTTTAATGTCCCTGCTTTGCAGTTACAGTCTTTTCAGTCTAGACTCTGGCTCTGCTGACCCAGACTAGTTTGATATTAAACACACGGCTATCACCTTGTGGGTTAAATGACTGGCTCTGGCCAGTCTTTATTACTGATAATTGAGGGGCCCGATGTTCAGTCTCTTTTTATCCTGGCTATTCTGTACTTCCCGGAACTCTGGTGAGTCAGAGCGGCCAAAAGATTAATAGCACGGCGTTTTAAATGGAAACGTTCCCATAGCGTTTGCAACGCAGTACGAGAGAACGTTCTCGTAAGGGAACGTACTGGTTACTTTCGTAACCTCGGTTCCCTTAGAGATAAGGGAACGAGTACTGCGTTGCCTTGCCGTGCTATTTTTCTTATGGCAGGTTTGTCGCTTCAGTCGATTATACCTGTCAAATGGCGGATTCTATCTGTATTTATATGTTATGGTCACGTGTAGTTTCGCGCGCTTGACAGTGACAGAGCGCCAAGTGCCCTGATTGGCTCGCGCGCTTCTGTCTATCCGCCATTGGTTCGTGCAGTTGCCCACAGCACAGCCTATCAGCTCACTCACGTGGGTCTGATGCTCTCGCCTGTGCTGTAGCAAATGCGTTTTAAAATAAAGGCTTCAATATTCTCGAGAAAAGGAGTTTTCCCATAGCGTTTGCAACGCAGTACTCGTTCCCTTATCTCTAAGGGAACCGAGGTTACGAAAGTAACCAGTACGTTTGTTTCAGCGCGCGCGCGAACAAAAACCATGTCACATGATATCGCTCAGGTTCTACTCGCAACCTGTAAATAAATCCACGCGAATTTTAGAAGAAACGCCTGCACTTAACACAAATTGAAACTCATAGGCCTAGCTGGATAGGGGTTCGAAAATTTAATACCTCGACAGATGACATTTATTACTTTTTAATACTTTTTAATGGCCTTAATTTTGGCTAATTTCATTTACTACCTTTTAATACTTTTTACAACCCCGCGGACACCCTGCTGCTGTTTTGCTGCTTAATATTTTTAAACAAATTATTTTTCTGGATTTATGGATAAATAGAATGTTCAATGAACAGCATTTAATTGAAATAAAAACATTTTGTAACATTATAAATGTTCTGTAGCTTTTGATAAGTTGAATACATCCTTGCTAAATGAAAATATTATTATTATTTTTTTTTATCTTGCTTAGCCACACATTTTGAATGGTAGTGTATCATAGTTTACACAAAAAACTGTTTTCAACACTGATAATAATCAGAAATGTTTCTTTAGCACCAAATCATCATATTAGAATGATTTCTGAAGGATCATGTGACACTGAAGACTGGAGTAATGATGCTGAATATTTGCATCACAGGAATAAATTACATTTTAAAATATATTCAAATAGAAAACAGTTATTTTAAAATTCAATACTATTTCCCAATATCTCGCTGTATTGTCAATCATATAAACGCAGCCTTGGTGAGCAAAAGAGACTTCATTCAAAACAATCTTAAAAAAATCGTAATAATTCCAAACGTTTGGCTGGTAACGTACCTCTGAGAAAGGAAGCTTATGAGCTTCAGTGCGGTAGATGCCGATGGGAATGTCTCCTGTCGACGAGCACAGCTTCTGGTAGAGGCGGCCGTAAGTGCGAATCCACAAATCCTCCTCTGTGATCTTCATCTACAAGGAATATCAGGGCAGTATTAGTATTATCATCAGTGTCCTAAAATGTATTATGACCACCATCATTATTGGCATATGAATTATCCAGATGCTAAGTGATAGTCTCATTATGGATTGAGGGATGGGCCGCTGGCACTCACAGCACACAGGAAGCCAGATCCAGGCATGGAGTCCAGACCTAGCAGCAGTCTGGTGATGGAGATCATGTAGTCCTTCACAAAGGACTAAAACACACACACAAATGATGAAATCAGACATAATGACTCTGCAAATATGACAGTGTTTCAGTAGACTATCGACCTTAGGTCAGGGTAAATGCCATATTTAATGCCATTTCGTTTATGTTAACGAAAGGCATGGGAGGAACCGCTTTTATAAATTTCAAGATTCAAGTTCCTTAATGATTCTTTTAGCATCTCTTCAGATCAATTCAAACCCAATGACTCATGAGTTTGAGACAGAATTGTAAGACTTTTTAACTGATTCATTAAAAAAATTGCTCATAGGAGTCATTCTTTTGTTTTGGTTCTCATTGGATACATGCAGCGTTGAAGGCAATGCAAACAAAAGACATACTGTGGTGTAATGGGCTTGTATTTTTCCAGTCTTTCTGTCTCATCACATTCAATTCAGACTGTTCACAAGTTCAGCTAAAACATTGAATTTGCTGTGAAACTGTACATTCAGAATTGGCTCAGAGCCACCGTTTTGGGAAGCGCAGCGCTTCTGGGTTGTATGTCAGAACGAATGTCAGGTCGTGTGTGATGCTGGCCAATAGTGAGCCTACGTTCTGACGTACAACCCGGAAGCTCTGCGCTGTTACACTACGTGAACTCACTCAGAGGCCCACACAGAAGAAAATGAATAGTTGAATAAAGTCGTTATTTTTGTTTGTTTTAGCGCACAAAAAGTATTGAGATACCTCTCAGGTTTAATCAAAAATATCTTAATTTGTGTTCCGAAAATGAACGAAAGTCTTACGGGGTTGGAACAACATGAGGGTGAGTAATTACTGACAGAATTTTCATTTTTGGGTGAACTAACCCTTTAAACTGTGGTAAATCTTGAATGCTTTAGAGCACAGACTTAAGTTTGATCTCTTCTCAAAGACGACACTTGGCAGATTATTGCTGAAGTGTTGTGTATCAAGCTCCACATTTGAGCTTCATATCTCAAAAAATGTACTTTCAGTAAGATTTTGTTTGGCCGCAGTACCAAAAGTTTCCATTAGATGAAATTCGTCTCCCATTCATTTCCAATAAAGTCATTTTTGACCGCGAGGAACCATATTTTTCATAGAGGTCTGCTACCCGACCCGAGCCCGACGGGTCCCGAAAAATGTGCGGGTTTCGGGTCGGGTTCGGGCTTCATTTTAATGAACAGCCTCGGGTTCGGGTCGGGTTCGGGTTTGTAACTAAGAAAAACTAAATAGGCTATATATAGTTTGCGTGCCTTGTGCTTTGCCTGCTTGCTGTGTTGTGGTGACCGGCACACGAGAGAGAGAAAGTTGCGTGCGCAGATGTGCAATGTGCAATGTGCATAGGCTACACAGACCACAGACACACAGGCTCTCTCTCTCAAATAGATATATATATATATATCTATTTGAGAGAGAGAGCCTGTGTGTCTGTGCTGGTCTGTGTAGCCTATGCACATTGCACATCGAGAAGAAAGCAAAAACATTGCAAAGCGAGAAGAAACCGCTCTGGATGAAATGTGAATTTTAAAACAAATTAAATGAACAACAGCAAAAACTTAAATAAAAGTGCTTAAAAAAACATTTCGTTTGTATATAGGCCTATATATTTCAATAAAAGTGCTTAAAAAACATTTCGTTTGTATATATATATATTTCAATAAAAGTGCTTAGAAAAAAACATTTCGTTTGTATATATATATATATATATACAAACGAAATGTTTTTTTTAAGCACTTTTATTTAAGTTATTGCTGTTGTTCATTTAATTTGTTTTAAAATTCACATTTCATCCAGAGCGGTTTCTTCTCGCTAATATTTTGGGATTTACCTGCACGCCAAAGAAAAGGGAATTCTGTCAGCTGCCTACCGAGTTTGAATTTGATAAATAAATAAATAAATAAATAATTTGTTTTATTTTATAATTATATCATTTATATCACAAAACTGTTTTGCGCATGCGCTACCGCTTTCGCGCGCTATTTCATTCATTCACAACACAGACAGCAGACGACAGCAAACAAACCATGAGTCTGATAAAGCAAAAAATTACTGAGGGAAAACTTATGACAGTTCCAAATGATGCAGGAAAAGCTGCAATCTGGAAGCATTATGATCTTGTTGTTTCAACCAGTAAAGAGCCCAGTGGTTACGTGCAGTGTAGAGCTTGCAAAGCTGTCTTGGCGTATGACAGCAAAAAGACAGGTACATCTTCACTACAGCGACACACTGACCGTGGATGCACTCGTCCAACAGCAGGTCTATCCGCTAGTAGTAACAACAGACAGTCATCCCTTTCGGACTATCTATCTCCAACAGCCAAGACAGTACCAGCTTCTGTAAAATCTAATGTAACAGAAAAATGTGTGGAGTTTTGCCGTCGGGATATTAGATCGTTTCATACGGTTGCTGGAAAAGGTTTTATTAACCTAGCGCAAGACCTAATAAATGTAGGGGCTACATATGGCCGTGTCTCAGTGGACAGTGTGTTACCTGATCCCACAACCATCTCTCGGAGATGCAAGGAAACCGCGGCCTCCAAAAGACAGACGCTGGTCAAAGAAATATCGGAGATCATGTCTGATATTAGTGTTGGGATGACCACCGACATGTGGACTGACGATTATCGCAAGATCAGTTTCTTAACTATCACTTGCCACTACATCACACCTGATTTTTTGCTTCGAAGCCGAGTCCTAACAACAGCGATGTTCCCTCCTGAAGAAGCGAAAACCGGTGACAACATACGGAGAGAATTACAGAGACTGCTCGTATCTGTACTAGGATTTGATGCTTGTGTTATGAACAAAGTCGTCTGGGTCACTGACCAGGGATCAAACATGATTGCTGCACTCGCGCCGTATCATCGACTGGATTGTCAGGACCATGTTTATAACACAGTTCTCAAACACGCGCTTGATTCTGCCGAACTACAAGACAGCGCACCAGAGGTCACACAGACTTTGCTGGCAGCAAAGGCACTTGTGCGATATGTCAAGCAAACGGGTATAATAAGTCAGTTATCAACAACTGTCAGGCAAATGTCAGACACCAGGTTTAGCACGGTGTTCCTTACCTTGGATTCAATTAAGCAGGTGTACGCTGAGCTTCGAGAAAAACTTGAAAGCCGAGGGGAAAGCCGAAAAATCGACGAAATATCTCCAGATGTCTTGGAGTTCCTGCTGGAATTTCTTCGCCCATTTTACCAGGCTCAGAGGGAACTAGAGGGTGACCAGTACCCCACACTTAACCTGGTTGTTTTGTGGCACGAGAGGCTTAAGCGCCACTGCAGACCTGTGACGTCAGACAGTCCTCATCAGGCCATCATTCGTGAGCGGCATCTTGAATGGCTGAACCGCAAAATCAAAATCCAGACACTACATAAGATTGCCATATTCCTTTGGCCAAAGTTCTGTCAGAGAGGATATCCAGCTAGAAGCCAGGCGTCGGATAGCCAGCTTTACCACAGACAACGAGCCAGCTGAACGGGTGGCTGAACCGGCCACTAAAAGAAGCAAGATAGTGGCAGAGTTTGAGGAGTGGGTAAACGTGCCCCTCGGTGAAACCGCAGATGAAGTTACGCAATACTCCAGCCGCAACCACGACATGGAAGAAGAGCGGGATCTCTTGGGTTGGTGGAAAAACAACAGCGGTGTTTTCCCCTTACTGTCAAAACTGGCCCGTAGTATCCTCAGCATCCCTGCAAGTAGCAGCAGCAGCGAGAGGAACTTCAGTGCAGCTGGACTAACTTTCAATCAGAGGAGGACGGCGCTGAAACCATCAACTGTCAATGCCGTTCTCTTCCTTCATAACTCATACTGAGAAGGATATATTTGTGTAAATAGTTTTGCAACACTGCGTGAACTTTTCAAAGTTTAAAGTTTGAGTTCCAGAGAAATTTGAAACTGTTACACCTGTTCGACCACAGCAAAGTTACGTAATTGGTAAGTTTTTCTCTTACTGCTGTGCTGATAGGGCCGCTGCGCCTACATGTATTTGTTTGTTTACCGTTTCAAGCAATCATTAAATACAACATATTGCAAAAATCGTATTTATTTGCTGTGAGAAACAGTGGACCTCGGGTTCGGGTCGGGTTCGGGCTTAACATGTAAATGTAATTGTCGGGTCGGGTCGGGTCGGGTTAAATGATCGCGGGTGCGGGCCGGGTTCGGGCTTCAGTTTAAAGCCCGTGCAGACCTCTAATTTTTCATGCAGGACCATTTAACCTTTTCGAATCATGCCCATGATTTTTTTTTTTTTTTCACATAGCAAGTACCAAAACCTTTACCAAGTTTCGTACCATTCCGATAAGGTAAAAAATAAAAACAAAACACTTACAATTTTTCGGGCAAAAATGACCGAAGAACACCAGAGGGTTAAGTTATTCTATGCCATTGTAATTTGACAAGGAATCGAGAGAAATGGGTTTGTATATGAATTGTAGCAGTGTACAATAGGGTGCATCAAAAAACACAATTCTTGAATTTTGATATGGCTGGGTGCTAAAAATGTTCCAATATATGTAGAAACAACACATGCAAAATATTTTTCCAGTACATGATGATTTAGGGGTGCCACCGCACATCTGTTTTTATTGGATAAAGTGGTCAACAGTGCTCAATGGTCACAATGGAGATCTGAGGTAAACAATACTACAGCTCAAGAAAACTGAGATGATCTTTCTGTTTGAGGTGATCTTTCTGTGTTGGGTATGTATTATTACATAATTACTATCATATCTGTAATTTTGTCTTTGTATACTTATTTATCATAAGTCATTTAAATCATATTTATAGGTATTTGGTGCTCATTACATCTAGCTAATATTAGCTAGCAACAGTTTGCTAACCACAGTTAGCTATCTATGTTAGCTAAGCTATTAAGCTTAACATCAACAGTATTCAAGAGTGGACAATGTCATATTCAGAGTATACAGTGGGGAGAACAAGTATTTGATACACTGGCGATTTTGCAGGTTTTCCCACTTACAAAGCATGTAGAGGTCTGTAATTTTTATCATAGGTACACTTCAACTGTAAGAGACGGAATCTAAAACAAAAATTCAGAAACTGTATAAAAGACACCCATCCACACACTCAATCAAACAGACTCCAGCCTCTCCACAATGGCCAAGACCAGAGAGCTGTGTAAGGACATCAGGGACAAAATTGTAGACCTGCACAAGGCTGGGATGCTAGGCTGGGCACAATTATTAGAAAATGGAATAAGTTCTAGGTGACGGTCAATCTCCCTTGGTCTGGGGAACCATGCAAGATCTCACCTCGTGGGGCATCAATGATCATGAGGAAGGTGAGGGATCAGCCCAGAACTACACGGCAGGACCTGGTCAATGACCTGAAGAGAGCTGGGATCACAGCCTAGAAAACCATTAGTAACACACTACGCCGTCATGGATTAAAATCCTGCAGCGCACACAAGGTCCCCCTGCTCAAGCCGAAGCATGTCCAGGCCCATCTGAAGTTTGCCAATGACCATCTGGATGATCCAGAGGAGGAATGGGAGAAGGTCATGTGGTCTGATGAGACAAAAATAGAGCTTTTTGGTCTAAACTCCACTCGCCGTGTTTGGAGGAAGAAGAAGGATGAGTACAACCCCAAAAACACCATCCCAGCCGTGAAGCATGGAGGTGGAAACATCATTCTTTGGGGATGCTTTTCTGCAAAGGGGACAGGACAACTGCACCGTATTGAGGGGAGGATGGATGGGGCCATGTATCGCCAGATCTTGGCCAACAACCTCCTTCCCTCAGTAAGAGCATTGAAGATGGGCCGAAACACACAGCCAGGGCAACTAAGGAGTGGCTCCATAAGAAGCATCTCAAGGTCCTGGAGTGGCCTAGCCAGCCTCCAAACCTGAACCCAATACAAAATGTTTGGAGGGAGCTGAAAGTCTGTATTGCCCAGCGACAGCCCCGAAACCTGAAGGATCTGGAGAAGGTCTGTATGGAGGAGTGGGACAAAATTCCTGCAGTGTTTGCAAACAAAGGTTTCTGTACCAAAGTTCTGCTTTTCTGATGTATCAAATACTTATGTCATGCAATAAAATGCAAATTAATTACTTAAAAATCATACAATGTGATTTTCTGGATTTCTGTTTTAGATTCCGTCACTCACAGTTGAAAAGCCCCTATGATACAAATTACAGACTTCTACATGCTTTGTAAGTGGGAAAACCTGATAAATCTGAAGTGTATCAAATACTTGTTCTCCCCACTGTAGATGTCTCATGTGTATTGAGAGTAGCATTGTAATTGTTACAGTAAATTAACAGGGTAAGGCCACGTGAACATGTTCCATTGACCTCCATTCATTTTGTCTATAGGACAAATGAATGGAGAATCTTGAAAGTTGAATTCTGAGAAATGCCCAAGTTGCCCAAAGGGTTCAAACAAACAACTTTTACTTTGATAACCCTATAGAACATGTTACTGTATAAAAGTTCACTGTACTCAACATTTCCAGGTCAACCTTTTGGCAATTAGACTAAAAATTGCACATTTTTCGAAATTTCGCCAAAGTTCATGTGTTTGGTGGCACCCCTAAATCTCAATGGAATTCCTCAAAACTTTGCAAAAGTAATTTTTATGTTAATTGGAACAAAATGCAATGCCAGCCAAATTGATATTTTGAAATTAAAATTTCCCATTCAAATTTGATGCACCCTAGTGTACAATGTATCATATCATGAACAAAGATGAATAATCATTACCACATGAATCAAATGATGACATGGTTTTCCACACATAATGAACACCCCTTTATGGTCTAAACTATTTACTATTATAATTATTATAGTGAAAGACATAAAAATACAGCAATTCAGTCATGGGAGGATCACTTTATGGTTACCTGATACAGCAGAGTGTCTAACATACTGACACTAAACACCTTCCCAGCAGCAAACGGTAATCTGAACATGAACACCAGGTTAGAGCCCCTCTCTCTCTCTTTCTACAGCACAAATGGAGCAAAAGAGAGAATATCAGGTTATTTTGGGATTCTTTAGAAAATATAAACGCAGTTAATTTTGTACTACATTTGTGCCTTACCTTTTCCAGCTTAGAAAGAGCTAGAGAATAGTGGTCTTTCACTTTGAACTGCATGAAGCGCATGTTGGCTGGGTGGGTGAGTTCAGTTATGATACTGAGAGCTGGAAAAAGCCTTTAAGAAACAGTGAGGAGAGAGTGTCAGGTTCCCCAATGACTCAAGCAGAAAGACACACACGTGGAAGGACCTACCTGAAGAGCGTCTGAACATTAACTATGGTTTTGGCATCAGCCATGTAATCCTCCTCAGCGATCATGGAGCTCTCTTTGTCCACCACAACCATGGTGTCGGCCAACGTCACGCCACAACGCAGAAGACTATCCAAACTGCACACAGTAGTGTTCAGGGACAAGCTCAGTAAAATGAGCTGAACAGACAGACTTAAACTGTACAGAATCGAAAGAAACTAAAGAACCCAAACTGATGAAAAGGTATTTTGGTTAAATTTAAGTACTATATACTTAATCTTTTGATACAATTTACTTATTATGAACATACATGTTGGTGCATTGTAATTGCATTTTAAGGACTTGCATTTAGTTAACATTTGTTGTTACACTGTTATCTTTACCCCTAACTGTAACCCAACCATTAACCCAAAACACTGACCCCTATAATCCTAACCCTAAACATACCTCAAACTCATTAGCAATAAATGTGGGAATTTTCCAGAATAACATGCAGTTATGCAGTAAATATATAGTCTTGTAGGCATTTAATGTTAGTGCAAAGTAGTTAAGGCCATGTAATATAAAGTGTGACTGTTATTTTGATAAAACTTTATTTGATGTGTGTACATATAATGCATTATGAATTTGTAGAGATGAAATTTCAAAAACTACAAACATCCCTTTTACTTCAAAAAGTATGGAGACGCCTTAGGAAAATTTTGTAAGTAAATTAGTTTTGACAATTCAAAATTCATATTAATGAATACATGTTGTGGTCAAGGACGTGTGATATTGCTCTTATACAATTCAACAATAAATAAGTTAATATTTTGTAACTCACATTTTAGAGACAGTATAACTAGTTACTTTGTGTATTTTGCTCAGCCAATAAAAATTATTCAAAACAAAGTCACAAGTAGAATTCACTGTTGCATCTCCAAGCATCCTACTGTAAATTGTTCCTAAAGAATCAGTGTTTTTGAATTAATCGGTTGAGAGAATGATTCAATGACTCACTCATAAAGACTGAAGGTGTGTTCGGCATGAAGCGGCGCTGTGCAGACCGGTTGGTGTATGACATCAAATACTGCGAGAGCGATTCGAAAGCTTATGGAGCCGTCTGCTCTCTAATCGCTCTCGCGGTACTTTGATGTCATACAGCGTCATACAGTACGACTTCAAGTCGTACACACCTAGTCACTTGTTTCTTCCTGAATTGGTTAAAGGTAGGGTAGAATTTTTTTTTTAAATGACTCACTCATGAAGACAGTCACTAGTTTCTGAGTGAATCTGTGTGTTTGAATTAATCGACTAAATGAATGATTCAATGGCTCACTCATGAAGACAGTCACTAGTTTCTGAGTGAATCTGTGTGTTTGAATGAATCGGCTAAATGAACGATTCAATGGCTCACTCATGAAGACAGTCACTAGCTTCTGAGTGAATCTGTGTGTTTGAATTAATCGACTAAATGAATGATTCAGTGGCTCACTCATGAAGACAGTCACTAGTTTCTGAGTGAATCTGTGTGTTTGAATTAATCGACTAAATGAATGATTCAATGGCTCACTCATGAAGACAGTCACTACTTTCTGAATAAATAACTGCAATTGAATTAATCGACTAAATGAATGATTCAATGGCTCACTCATGAAGACAGTCACTAGTTTCTGAGTGAATCTGTGTGTTTGAATGAATCGGCTAAATGAACGATTCAATGGCTCACTCATGAAGACAGTCACTAGTTTTGTTTCTGAATGAAACTGTGTTTGAACGAAACGGGGAAATTAATGTTTTAATGACTTATTTATGAAGGCTGCCACTGGTTTCTTTCCTGAATTAATCAGTTTATTTGAGTGAATCGGCTGAATGAATGATTTAATGATTCAAGAAGAGACTGGTCAGCACCTACTGATGGTAAAAAAGTGGCGCTAAAAAAAAATCCCCCTCACTAATGCACAGACTGAAATTCTGCCTGGAACAAACACTGACAGCGGAGAGATATAAAGAGTGAAAACTGTCCCAGTGCTGTAGGACTGTTTATCAGCACTCAAATTCGACAACCAGAACTAAATGTTCTACCATACACATGTCAATAGCAATATATATTATACATATGCTTCAAGTAAAGCTTCTCTTACTTGTCGATGGAGCCCACTGTGTAGTAGACCATTGGAAACCAGCAGATGGCCTCCAAGAAGTCTGCTTCGGGTCTAGCAAACACCACAGAAAGAAATGTTGAGAATCTGAGGTGATGCTTTCACAACAACACGCAAACTGAATTACAAATGTCTCTGATGTCTCTTTCCAAGTATTTTACAAAAATGACCCAATGCCTATAAAAATCACACCGCTTCTTCCTGCCCCAGGGCATCTAAATAATGAAATCCAGCCTGCAGCTGCTCCCAAATGTTCATCCAATCAGGAAAAAAACAAGATGACTCAGAGTTTTATTACATTTGATTGAATTATATGACGATGAATCTCCCCATATTAGTTTTCTGTTACAGGAGAACCAATGATTATGTCATAATAAATACAGAAAGGCAACCAGTGCTGTGAAAAACAAAGGATGGATGATATCTAAAGGCTTGAGTATTTCCTCAATGTTTCTGTTTTTAGGACACTCACACGTTCTCCAGTAGCAAAACAATGGGGTTGAGCTCCTTCCTGGGCCGGTAATACGCCCGCAGCGGAACTATGAAGTTATAGAGGCCGTTTCCAGCACTTTCTGCGGACACGATGATCAGTTTGTTTTTAAAGCCGTACGAGCGAGCATCCTCATAGGGCATATGATGACAAGCCTGAGAAAGCAATCTGCTGTTAGGATCTTGTGCTGAGAGGGGTGTAGTTATGAGCGTCTGTGAACTGTGTGAAATAAAAGATTTGGAGAGAGGCAGACACTCACCTTATCCAGGCGCAGACAGCAAAATGGCATTTTCTCCTGCAGGAGGTGGCAGAGGGCAGGAGAGCTGCCGATGTATGGAGAGTTCAGTGGGTAGCCTTTAACCCATCTGTGTGAGAAATACAAGTGCACAAACATCAACTCTACCATTCAAAAGTTTTTCAAATTGGGCAAAAACAGTAATTGTCAAAGACTATTATAATTTGAAATAACTTTTTTTCTATTTAAATATATATTAAAATATAATTTATTCTTGTAATGGCAAAGCTGAATTTTCAGCATCATTATTCAGTGTTTTCAGTCATGCTTGTCACAAAACAATTGTTTTGCTTAATATTGTTGCAGAAACCATGATGCATTTTCTTTTATGGAGTTTGCAATGAATAGAAAATTCAAAAGAAGAAAAAAAGGATTAATTTCAAATCTAAATAAATTTTTGTTGTGTCTTTTAATAGCCAGTAAAATGTATTCTACTCAGTGGAGTGACTTCTTTCAGAAAATTCTTACCGACCACAAAATTTTGAATGGTAGTGTAAATCTGTAAAATAATCAATATTTATTACTTTTGGAAATATTACTTTTTAAATTCAGATATTTCCCACCTTGTCAGCCACAAAAATCTGTAAAGTAGGCCATAATTTATGCCAATAGTCAAAAGTTTGGCTTCATGACGAGACTAATGAGACCAATGCCACATTTATGTGGTCTAGAGCCAAAAAGACCTGGTCCCACGTGGCCTAATACTCACTCGCAGTGTGCTCCCCACCACTGGCCTTTCTGCTCTCCCTCCTCTTCCTCCTTCCCCTCCTCTCCTCCCTCATCCTCTGATTGGTCCCCCAGTAGGTCAAACGTGGGGTTGTGCACCCTGTCAACCACCTCCAGGACGGGGGCGATGCTGTGCCTCCTCTCCTCGGCTGAGCCACTCATTGCTGGCAGCGCTAGAGTGTTACATCCCCCCACTTCTGTCCTAGACCCGCTCCTGCTCACAGTCCCACTGCCCAGAGCTGCCGGGCCCGTGCCCTCGGGACTGCTGTCACTCGAGTCCTGCAGGTCTATGGCTACCGTGCCTGTTACAGGACAAAAGAGTTAGAGGTTGAAGACTACATGAAATCAAAACTGACTGAATTTGCTTTATTAAAGGGATAGTTCACCCAAAAATGAAAATTCAGTCATCATTTACTCAACCTCAAGATGTTCCAAACATGTATGAATTTCTTTCTCTGCTGAACACAAAGAATATGGGTAACCCAACATTTGATGGGCCCCATAGTATGGAAATAATTCATACCATAAACTGTTTGGTAACCGACATTCTTCAAAATATCTTCTTTTGCGTTCAGCAGAAGAAAAAAAGAAATTCAGACAGGTTTGGAACAATTGAGTGTGACAAAATGATGACAAAATGTTCATTTTTGGGTGAACTATCCCTTTAATGAACATTTCTTGTCTTACAGTTCGTGATTCATCAGTGCAATTATTCAGAGTAAAAATTGTAAGTCGTCGTAATCTTTCATGAAAATGCAATAACTTGCTCAAGTGAAAAATGTTGGATATTAGCAGATTGGCTCCATCAGTGCTGTTGAAAAATGGTGGAAATTAGCAGATCGGTTCCAATCTCTTAAAGCACCTTTAATCAAACCACTGAGGGCCAAGAGGCGACAGATGATTCATGAGTTCCACTGCTTTTCACTAGATGGAGATATTGCACTAAAATTTAATATTTTGTTTGCAATAAACCCCTAGTGAAATTTTTGTCAATTTGAGAAGCATGTTTCTCTTTTTCTGTCTACATCCATCTCACATCCACAGTAAAGAACAAGAGTAACTGTATTTACTTAACTGTGAGCAGTACACAATACATGACACTATACTAATAAATAATGGTTTAATTCATACAGACATATTGTGATTCAGATCTTCACAAAGTTTTCATAGTGCGATAACCATGATCACACTCAATTAAAATACAATACTATTGCACAATAATTGTAACATAACATAATAAAATATTATTATTATAATTATTACTACTACTACTAATAATAATAAAAAGGTTCAAGTACTAAGACTTAAGAGGATAAAAGAAAATATTGTAATTATTTATATTTAAAAAAAATAAAATATATAATATTTAAAATATTATTCTTGTCATTCTAATCCTGTGCAATATTTGTTCAGAAAACATTAAAGGAAACCATACACTTTACTGTATGATTAGTGTGAATTCAGTGTGAATAAATGAATTATTAAAGTCATGATGAAACTGAAGTGAAAGATCTTTTTATCATTGTTAATCTCAATAATCTGTGTGATCATTAATCGTCGAGTTGACAAACTAACCCATGCTGGCTATAATGCTGTGCACTGGTAGGCGAGTAAGCCCATGATAGATTGTCTGTGGGACCCCTCTGGAGTCGCCCCCGGGGCCCCTCACAGGCTCTCTGTGGCCCCTGACAAAGGCTGAGTTCTCTTCTTTGGAGATGTTGATGTAGAAACAGGTGTCGGAGACTCCCATGATGTGGCAGGGTCCAGGGTTCAAGAGGATGTTGGCTGTGTCCATCCTGCGCACCCCGATCAGACACACCCCATATCTGCCATAGCAGTTAACAGTGTTATTGTGTGCGTATACTGGAATTAAAACAAACTGATTCACTGGAGCTTAATCCTGAGGCTTACTTTTTATGTGCGTGAAAGGAGGCAAAGGTGAAACTCTTTCCCTGATATTCTCCAAAAAACTTGCTCTCTTCCAGCCTGATGTGGTGCACTTCATTGGCCGCACAGCGCCTGTATGTGCGCTGCCATTGGTCGACTGAGCCAGCAGCGCCTTCCCTGTGACAGATAGACATGGATGATCTTTTGAAAATGTTTTCACATCTTATTTACAAAGAGAGTAAAGGATAGCTCACTCAAATTTTTTAATTTTGTCATCGTTTACACCCTCATGTTGACTTTCATAAAACTTTCTTTCATCATTGAAACACAAAGGACATTTTAATGAAACCTGAGAGATTTTAGTTCCTCTATTTAAAAGTCCATTACACCAACATTTTGACACTTCAAAATGGTCATAAAGAGATTGCGAAAGTAATCCATATGAATTGAGCGGTTTAATCCAAGTCTTGTGAATAGATACAATTACTTTATATGATGAACAGATTTAGGCTTTTGCTCACAAATAAACATAATCAACGCACATTGTGGAGCACATCAAATATAGTCAACAGAGGATTTATGGATTACTTTCACAATGTCTGTATGAACTTTTTGAAGCATCAAAGTTTTGGGCAAATGGACTGTCAATGGAGGGACAGAAATAATCTCAGGTTACGCATGTAACCATGGTTCCCTGAGAAGGGGAATGAGACACTGGCCCAAAGGGTTGGAATCATACTTAAAAAGAGATTCCTTAAAGGGAATATGACCAAAGCCAAATCACATTAACCTTGGCCTACTCTGCACTTAACATTATGTGCTAAACCAAGCTCAAAGAGCAGACTCTCAAGGCAAAGAGGAGGCCTAACCATACTCTATGCCAGAGACAGTCTTACCAAATAGCCATACACCTTGACAATACTGTCTTTGCGGAGCCCTGAGAAGTGGAGGCCTCAGTTGGATGACTATCTAGAAAGAGAGGAGGCCTAACAACACTCAGGCTTCACAAAGAGCCTACACCGTTATTGCTACTGTCTGTAAGAAGCTCTGGGAGCGGAGGCCTCTTCAAAATGACTCTCTAAAATGAGAGAAGGCCTAACAACACTTTACGCCAGAGACATCCCATCCGAAAGGCTCCTAAAGAGCTATCATACTGATAACACAAAAAGTGAGTGAGTCTCAGCAAAACGACTCTTTAAAACAAGAAGAGGCCTAACGACTCTCAACCCTAAAGACAGTTAACCAAGGAGGCTCCCCAAGAGCCTACAACTCCAGTACTACTGTCTGTATGGGGCTCTGAGAGCAGAGGCCTCAGCAAAATGGCTCTCCAAAAACAAGAGGAGGCCTAACTACACCCTACGCCAAAGACAGTTCTATCAAAGACGCTCCAAAGAACCACTTGATAATACTGTCTGTATGTAGCTCTGGCGAGTGGAGGCCTCAGCAGAATGACTCTCTAGAATGAGAGAAGGCCTAACGACACTCAACCCTAAAGCGAGTTAAACTGAGGAGGCTCCCATGGGGCCTACAACTCCAGTACATCTGTCTGAACTGAGCTCTATGAGCAGAGGACTCAGCAACATGACCCTCTAAAACAAGAGGAAGCCCAACTAAACTCTACGCCAGAAACTGTCTCATGAAAGAGGCTTTGGCTCTAGCACTACCAATATCATGCTCTAAGGCTAAAGACAGTCTCACCAAGGAGGCTCACAAAGAGCCCTACATCTTGATAGTCCTGTCTATTCGAAGCTCTGGGGAGTGGGGGCCTAACAAGACGACTCTCAAAACAAGAGGAGGCCAAGCAACACAACCCTCCCTGAAACTAATATCTACTGTATGTGGAGCTCTAGTGGCGGAAGTCTCAACAGTACAACTCTCTATAGCGAGAGGAGACCTAACACACTAAACCTAAAAAACAAATATGTCCAGGGGGCTGTAGAATGCCAACACCTGATTCTGAAACTCAGAAATTCGGGGAGCGGAGGCCTAGAAA
The DNA here is from genome assembly GCF_964197995.2 of Scardinius erythrophthalmus. Taxonomy (NCBI): domain Eukaryota; kingdom Metazoa; phylum Chordata; class Actinopteri; order Cypriniformes; family Leuciscidae; genus Scardinius; species Scardinius erythrophthalmus. The sequence continues at coordinate 58,265,989 of NC_138221.1, read as the reverse complement.
GATAGGAGTAAGGAGTAAAATATTTCGCAGTTCAGAGGGAGAGCATATAACCACTACCTATGCTCAGAACAGTTTACCAAGGAGGCTTACAGAGCCTACCAACTAGGAGCCTACCAAGGAGGCTCACAGACAGCCTGACAACTTGACAGAACTGCCTGCCAACCCAACCAGCCCTCCCCAGAAGGGGGAGGGACATATATCCTGCCATTCAGGAGTGATGTAGTATCATAAAGATCTAAATGGCAGGATCAGAGCCTTCAATGAGGATGTGTCAACCAATGAAATATGGTATGGAGTCATCAACACATTTCGGTGTTCACACAATCCCTTCACATTTACTTATTGTGATAAAAAGATAAATGTAGGCCGAATATGGTTTCTCTTATGATCTCTCTGCCTCAGTGTAGAGATCAAAGGGGAAACAGAAGGCGCATATGAGTGGGACAGTTATGTCAACAGAAATTGCCGGCAAAGTCTGCCACAAGCGATCTCACATTTCTCGCGCCACCAAACCAGATCTCAATCTGTTCGTGGCACAGGCAATAACTAACCACAACTCCTAAATTTATATAATAATTACTACTACACTCTTTCTGTCCCTAATTCTTCAGAATTAGAAACAACACATTGAGCAATAGCAATATTTGAGCCAAAAAGAGCAGCCCAAAAAGGACAAGTTCCCGTTTGACTCCTCCCTTGCTCCACCCACAACCCCAACACTCGATCCCATCTACCGCAGTGGTGCCCATGAGACACGAACCTCGGAGTGCAGGAGCTCAACTCTTATCTTTTTTTCGAGAGAGTCAAGCCTGGATGGAACCAATAACATCAACCGCATTGCAAAATGACACATTTAACCTCCTCGAGAGTCAAGCAAGCTTAGTTCAAACGTCAGATTTGAATGCATTGCTATGAGTGACTTCAACTTCCTTGAGAGTCGAACGCTCTTGTGCAAAAGCTAACTACTATCCCCTCAGGAGAAAACAGAAAGAAAAAGCTTCTTACCTGTCTCATGTAGTCAGTCTCAAATGCATCATAACTAGAACATCCAGCTTCTTCAAAGAGTCAAAGGCATTCTACCCAAATGCACATCCCTTTAATTGAGAAATCCTCACAACGCAGTCATTTAGCTCCCTTGAGAACGAAAAGTGTATGCTCCTTCACACGTACTTCAAACAAATGGATCCCAAAGACAAAGAAGAGGATGACGTGTTCCTCAGCACCCTTGTATGCTCACAGTCACACAAGTAATGGCGTCATAGGCTGTCGCCAGCCAATGCAACTGTTGAGTTAAGACTTCCTGACACCTGTCATGCTGGAGGCATTCCCCATAGTGTCCTCTAGACGACACAGTGTGAGTTCTCACTCGAAAGGGAACTCTCAGGTTTCATTAAAAATATCTTCATTTGTGTTTTGAAAATGAACAAATGTCTTTTGGAATGACATGAGGGTGAGATAATGATGACAAAATTTTCATTTTTCATGTTAAATGTACTTTCCATAGTAATAACAGTAAATTATACATATATACAAGTAGCTAATCCTAAGCCAAACTAAACCAAAACCCAACCCTATGTTTAACACTAAGTACATGCAGTTAATTAATAACGCAGTACTTATTTGTGTAATAACATTGTAGCAACTTAAAATAATGGTTAACCCAATTGTGGGGTGAACTATCCATTTAATGGAACAAATCAGCTAAAAATTCAAATTAATGTTCTCTCATGTACTTTCTTGTCCAATTTGGAGCTTGATGGCATAAATCCCCATCCAGTTTTATTTTATGGGAAAAAGCAGTGTGGACGTTCTTCTAAATTTCTTCCATTGTGGTCCACAACATAAAGAAAATCATGCATGAGGGTGAGTACATGATGACAGAATTTAATATTTTTGAGTGAACTCTTCCTTTGACATGTCCTCCAAATGTTTTCACAGCTTGCAGTTCAGCTTGGGAAAAAACTATCTTACAGATGGGCAGAGAACATAAAAACTGCTTGATGTGTCTTTGACATCCCTGCGAATGGCGGGGAAGATGTAGGGAAGGTGAGAACCAGAGGGAGTGGGGGAGTGTTAAGATGGAGGAGGTGAAGAAACAAGGATGCATGACGCAGAGATAAATTCACAGTTTATGGGATCTTTGCCGCTGTGTGTATCGATGTGTATGCGTCAATATTTTACAATCGGTGGGTCTGACCTGTTGAGCGGCTGGAAGACACCCGCTCGCTGCTTGAAGGCCTCTGAAGATGCTGTTCTGATAATAAAAAATGAAACAGTTAATCGGAACATCTCACTGATGCAGAGAGATCTGTGAAGCAGCACAAGCACATAATCTACAGGGCATTGTGTTCTATTTCAGACATCATGTTTGTGTAAATATATTCAAAAGAGCAAATTCACATCTATACTGCATCAAAAATGCCACTAATGTCTTTTTACAGAGAACCAGACGGAGAAAGTTTTACTGATGTATTACCCTCAAAAATACATATTACAGATAAAAATGCACACAAATGTTGTTGGTCACTTTCAATGTTAGTCAAAATATCTCTTCCTGTCTAAAGGTGCTACCACATTAGCGAACTGTCAGCTAAATTTTGCAGGCGTAAATAGTGCAGCGATGTGCAGACCATTTTGGTAAACAGCGATGCTGTGTTTTGTGGGCGGAGCCTACCTGGTGGCAGTTAAGTGACAGTTCTGCAGTCTTTAGCAGCCACAGAATTAAAACAATTAAAAAGATAATTGCGAGATAGTTGCGACTGTGAGTTGTGAGTTATAAAATCTGAATTGTGAGATATAAACTCACAGTTGCAAGAAAAAAGTCAGACTTTTGAGATATAAATGTTATAGATTTAAATATTATTTCATGCTATAACTGTAGGGCCAATATATTATGCCCTCTATGAACTGCATATGAGTATATTATGCAGATCTATTATTTATATCAAATTCATGCTTTAAAGGGGCCATGAACTACATTATTTTTTTGCGTTAATGAACGCTCTGTTTGAAGGGCCGTGTCTGCTGTGACTTCAGTATAAACGCCCACTGCTGTGATTGGCTGACATCTTTGCATATGAAACAGCTAAGTATTACATTTGGAACAGTGGAACTCTCTCGAAAACTTTTATCACATTTTTACTATTACAGCTCTCAAAGTTAACTAATCGTGAAAAGTGTTGATTTTAGCATTATATTAGATCCATAGCATTATATTTGGATCGTGGCATGAAAGGTTGCAGTGACCTTTTGCATTGTGCATTGTGCACAGTGCATTGTGTTAGGGTCACTTTTGTTATTTATCTACTACTTGTCATTTGCGAATCAGTGGGCGGGGCTTCAGTGGTAATGATGTAGAAGTAGGTGGTGATACTGTAGAGGCCGTCTTTCACCCATCTATGACGTCATAAATAGGTAATTCCAAAATGAGTCGTTCTCTGAGCTTGGTTTTAATAAAAGCTGTTTAATAAAAGCTGAAAGTTTTCAGTTCTGAAACTTACAGGATATTCTTATAGTATGATGACCTTTTATATGTCAAAAGTTCAAGGGAAATTTGATTTCTCAATTCATGACCCCTTTAATAGTAGGGTTAGGGTAATTTAGCAGCATAAGCAGCATAATGGCTTGCAAATATAAACGTCTGCGTTTACTGGAACCTCAAAGGGCATATTCGACAACGGTATCCTATAAAAATGAAGACCTTTTTTGTATTCCAATTCTGACATCCAAAAGGCACAATCCTTTTTTACATTATTCCATGGATTTTGACCATCACCCCCCATTTCTTACCACTTTTTTTCTTTCACCATAGTGTGCGCACTACTGCAGTGATGTAAGTGTGACATCTACTACCTAATGATCTATGATCTATAATATCATAGCGATGTATAAAGCACAGCTCTAAAGAAGACACTTTCAAACCAAGCAGCTTTCTGTTGTTCAGCACAGCAAATTCTCACGACCAACTTGAAAATGAGCGAAATCTGTGTGGGGAAATCTTTCACCCTCACGTGAAACTCCAATCGCACAGATTCCTGTTCAAATGACTGGATTTCGCCAGTGAAATTGGCAGCTTAAAAGGGCCTATTAACTTCCATAGAATGGAAAAAAGTCAATGGGGCCCTTCAACTGTTTGGTTACCAACAGTCTTCAACATATAACTTCTTTTGTATTCAGTAGAAGACAGAAATTCAAACAGGTTTGGAACAACTTGAGGGTGAGTAAATGATGACAGAATTTTCCTTTTGGGTGAACTATCCCTTTAAGTTCATAAGATACAATCTGATTAGATTTAATGCTGTAGTCAAAATCCTGGCTACTAGAAGTGAGTGAGTAAGAGAGGGACGATTTATACTCACTGTCCTCTAGAGGAGTGAATCAATAAGGTGATCAGGGTGGAGGTGGCAGGACACACACAGTTGAGGGCCAACATGGCGTACTTAAACTCTTCTTCACAAACCACATGGTCTGCAAAATAAGAACACAGGAGAAATATTAATTCTTAAAATGTTGTGTTAATAAATGTATTTTCATTATGAAGTAATGTTCAACATAATCTAACCTAAATTGACATTGTATTGATTATCAAAGGAAAAGAATACAAAGTTCTGTCATGAAACTCTAGATGGTGCAGGCTGATAGGTCCTTAACTCCCCATGTGACAAAAACTATACCAAAATGTATTTAAAATACATTTATTTCATACTAAGTACTCATACTAAGATATGTAAATAACATATTTACTGACATATCGCTTGAGACATCCTGATATAAATATTAAATATAGGCATTTCAGATTGACCAAACCAACATTTGAGATAATGTGATGTGATTCGTCTGCTGGTTAGTCCAATTATCCAATCACAGTCACTGTTGAAGTAAAGTCACGTGAGTTTTTTGGAGCGCATCAAAGGATTTATTTGGTAATTGTGTTTCCATCGTTGTTTATTTTAGTGTCTTCTTATCGGATAAAAAATATCAGCCTAAACTGAGCGCATACGTGTTTATGTGCATTTTTAGAATTCATGTGCATCTAGGCTTTTCCATCCAGTGTTTTTTATGCGATATCCCAAAATGCAGATACTTTTGTGAAAACCGTGATGCAATTTTTTTAGGATTCTTTGACGAATAGAAAGTTCAAAAGAACAGCATTTATTTGAAACTGAAAACTTTTGAAACATTATGTCTTTACTGTCACTTTTGATCAATTTAATGTGTCCTATGGAAATTGCCATGACTTTACCAAGCCTGTAAATCAAATCAAACTGTTCTAATATCTGACCATGGGAACCCTACTAATTTAGCATGCAGAAAAGCAATCCCGCCAGAACATTAATTGAAACCATCATCCCTCCTGATTAGTATTGCTAACCCATTTGCACATATTCAGTTCCCTGCATTTGATTTTCAAAGACACACATCACAGGGGTCAAAGGCTCTCGATGCCATTAACAGAGCGTGAAATAAGGCAACTCCTCAGATCTCAAGCTCCTTTAACTCCCATGCTCAAAACAGTGGCCCTCTTAAACGCCATCAACACAGATGAGTGAGCACACATCAGGTTAAGACCTCCACTGCCATTTAAATGCCAGCAAAAGTACCAGAAAAACACACAGAAAGAGCTTAGAAAAAACTGGGGGCAAAAGAGGATGTTTTTGAATACTTAAGTGTACCCATAGTAATAATGCGTTCATCCGGAGGAAAAATAGCAGGCACTGCACTAATGACTGTCTCGTGGATGGAGTGCAATTTTCATGTGGCTTGTTAGCGGTGAGTGAAAACACATTTACTAATTTTGCTAATTAGGGAGATGAGTCAATACAATCGCATTAGCATTGAGGAAAACATTGACTCCGGTTTACCTCGGATTCGGTAAATAAAAAAAGTCCTTTATGTCATTTGTTTTGAGGGTGTTTTTTTTGTTCCTTATATTTTATCTTCTGTCCAAGCCTGCACTGAATTTAATTAAATAGTGAATGGTATCAAATTAGACAAAATGCACGACTGGGTGGATTTATTAGGGTGGATGAGTTAACACAGTATGGTCAGAATTTATTATTTTGCTCTAGTACAATGTTATGTTTTCTCTCAGAGTGGATTTGAGGAATTACAAACTGTTTTTAGAGTTGCAAAAACAATGTGAAATGTGTGCTGCCAGAAAAACCTGCACACAGTCATAGCTTTTACTTAGCTTAGCTTTTACTCAGCATAGATTTTACTGACATCTATTCAAACACGCTACTCGCCTCAGGATAGAAGAATGCTCCAATTGTTTGAATAACCAGAGTCAATTCAGAGAAATGCGTAGGCAAAGGCACAAAGAAAGATTGAAGGTGAAATTATGAAATGAGGAGAATCAGGAGGAGAGTTAGGACTGACTGTTCTCTGTGAAACAATTTAGCAAAATTTCAACTTTGAAGATAAAATAAAGTGTTATTTGACTATAGGATTTTTCTTCTTTTCAAGTGCAGAGCAATGGGCTTTTATTAAGCATAAAAAAATAAAACAAAACAATCAAAAACTACCCCATGGGGAGAAACAAGACAGGTAGAACGATGGCACAAGGAAACATGCATGACAAGCCATGTGCTCACACCAAACATGACAAAAACACAAGCACATGGCCAGTAAAACAAATCATAAGCCATGTGCTCACAAAAACGAGACATGAACATGCAGCTAATAGCCGCTTTCCGACCAAGTAGTTCTAGGAACTTAGTTCTAGGAACTGTCCACTTCTAAACAGTTCTAAGAACTACTCTCCCCCAAACTCGGTTTTGCTGTTTGCGTTCGCACTGGCCAAGTGGCCATAGGAACTGGTAGGAGGGGTAAGGGAGTGACGCAAGCACGGTGACTTTTATTTTGACGGCGCGACAGACCTTTATTTTTGCGGCACTGAGAACGCCAGAGCAAACAATGCTCGCATTCTCTGTGCTTATTAGTTAGCGATGTGTCTAACAGTACTGTTTAATATGTTATTAGATAGAACTGTTATAGAAAGTAGACAGTATATGAAAAAAGGTTATTAGCCTAACGTTATGCCGTGTGGTTGATGTCCAGTGTTGCTAGCTGGGCAGATAAACATAATCATGTTTGGCTTGGTCCCCTCAAAGTTGCGTTGGATTTTCTCTTCAGCATAAAGGTTTAGAGACCCATCTATCACTGTTTTCCATATTTGTATAGTTAGTTTATGGAGTAAATATATAGGCTATAATCTGTGTGTTTACATTATAGCTGTTTTAAAAATGGCGGGTGCTGGTGTTCCGCGTGCGTTCGGTAAATCAGCGTACACTAACGTCACGGATAGTTCCTATAGTGCTGGTTTAGACCCTAGAACTAGTTCCAAGAACTAAAATCGTTCCTAGTTCCTGCGGTGCGAACACGCCGACATCCGGGTACTATAGCCAATAGTTCTAGGAACTGTGAAAAGGTTCCTCCGGTCGAAAGCGGCTAATGAGAACACTCGAAAGCCATGTGTTCACACAAAACATGACAACACGAAAGCACACAGCCAGTGTAAACACAAGCTGCATGCTACACAGCACAAGACAAAACACGACATGAAAGCACGCGGCCGATGTAAACACAAACTGCGTGCTACACAGAATACAACAACACACGCAGGCAGAAGAGTGTACGATCCGAGCGAACTCGAAACCGCACGCTCACACAATAAGACAGAGCACACGAGAGCGAGCAAAAGCTCATCCTGTGAGCTCACAACAGAGGACAAACACGCAGCGCATGAATGTACGAATCCCGACACAGAACCAAAGCCAAACTAGTGTCCAAAGTGCCGGGACCACAGCCCCGCACATGAAACAAGGCACACAGACAAGACAAAACAGGAGTGTCAGGGCTCTGTCACAAAACCAAGAAATAGACTAGACAGAAGTGACAGAACCCTGACAACAATAAAACTGATTCTGATTATAGTTGTTAAAAGGTTAATTTAGTTTAAGCCAAACAGAGGGGAAAAAATGTCTCGGTTACAGGTTTAACCCTCGTTCTCTTGGGAGCCCCAAACACCTCGGACGTCTTCAGAAAAGGCCAATGAAATTGGAGTGTGGAATTTGCATGCCTGGCCACGCAGGTATTTTAGTGGCTGGCTTGCATCACACACTTCAGGTTTGTGCATCTCGCCCATTTCAGCGGACAGCACAGAGTTGTGGCAGGAGTGACACAACGTCTCTGTTCCCTCAGTCAGAGGACGAGGGTTACACTAGTAACCGAGACATTCCCTGTCTATCAGTCACTTTCAACGTTGTGTTGAAATGCAGACACTAGGGGTCCCTATACTAAATGCCACAACTACTGCCCTGTGTCGCGAGATAAGGTGCAGATGCTCCACGTGCCAATGACAAGTGCAGCAACGCTAACTCGTAACCTTCCAACGCCCAGGATAAATGATCTCAGGTCTCCCTATCTCAAGGGGACCAACTTACCCTGGAACCGTTCACCTTCTCTAATGAGAAAGGAACATTACGGAGACCACATCCTACCAGAAAGAAGAGGTTAGTATGTGGAAAATACATCAAAGGACTCACCAAAGGGGGGTACTACATAGGGAAAAGGTCTCTGTGGTGGGCTCCATCTGACGAGGTGAAGACTATTGGCCACAGCGGTTGGTGACGGAGCAAGCTATACCCAGGGGAAGACACTGGGTTTGTCAACAGGGAAACTGAACAGTGGTCGAATACATTGTATGTAAATTCACTATGAGGGAACCACTACATACAGAGCACTCAGATTACAAGGGCTCACCTGAAAAGGGGCATACCACAAGTAATGGGCCTGGAAGTGAGTTCCTCCACCGATCTCATCTACCATAAGAGTGCTTGCTAAATGATAGTGAAAGGTGGCCCAGGGTTCACCATTCAGGGAAACTCTAAATGGTCATTTGTCCAAGTTTTACCTGTTATTACCCAAGACTCCAGACAAAACTGTTTCCATGCGGAGATTATAAAATCTGGTAAAAGTGTAGCCTAGTCCACAACTCTATATCTGCCAATGAAGCACCGTTCCCCAGAGCTGATGTGGCAGCAATACCCCAAGTGGAGTGAGTTTCACTCTTAATGGGCACAGTACACCTTGGGCCTGATAGGCCCAGATAATGGCATCCACAATCTAGTAAGACCTTGGAGACAGCTTTCCCCTTCTGCTGACCTCCGAAGCAGACAAAGAGCTGCTCAGATTGTCTGAAGCACAGCTTGCGGTCCATATACAGTATATGTGCACAGGACACAGTCGTGGGCACCAGTGGCGGCTACTGGTCTGTCAGAGAGGGGAAGCTCATTTTCGGCCTACATCATAAAATTGTCTATTTATTTAAAAGTAAATTCTGCCCTACGTTCCTTTTCAAGAAAATGGTCTGTGACCCTGTCGTACCAACTAGGCGTCTTTTCAAGTGACTTGACCAGTGTCCTCTCAATGGCCAGCAGAGCTAGGCTGCTTAAACGGCCTTGGCCCATTGTGTTTCGGGTGTAGGACTTGAGCCGCTTTAAACAGGAGAAGCTCCTTTCTACACCTGCAGATGTAGCTCCAATTGTTGCCACTAATGAGAACAGTTTGTAAAGCTGAGGCATTGCACTGTCCAACTCCATGTCTTTGAGGAACACCAAGTAATCACACAGCTTTCCCCTGTTACCCTGCAAGTCCTGATCTGAATACAGGACTTGAAGTTCTGACCTCAGTCTTCCTGAATCAAAGTGATGGCCATAACTTTTCAGGACACTTTGGAAGGCCTCCTCTGGAAATACTTGTCTCATGTCATCAAATTTCCCTGGATTGACTAATTCTAAGAAGAGCATGCTTTCCAAATTTGAAAAACGTCGAGGAATCTGCTCCAAGATGTTATCAAGGATGGCCATGTACAGATTTCTGTATCGCACTTGGGGATCCTGCAATTGGGTCAGACGGCGCTTTCTCATGGGCTCATCTCGTGGGTCTGATGTGAGATCTGCTGTTTTGGCATAAATGGCTTGGAAAGCCCCCTCTGACCTCTTCTCTTTGACAAATGCAAGAAGAGATTCAATTCTGTTCTTGCAGTAAAGAACATCCATCGCCCTTTGCTGGACAATATCAAAGACCACATCAGTCTCAGAGAAGATTTGTTCATATGTGTACAACATGAACACAAACTCAAAATCCTCCAGTTTCCTCACAAAGCCTTTGGCACAATCCAGTGTATCATCATCCATTGTTGTATCTGCAATGATGTTCTCAAATGTCTGCAGGAGGCCATCATAATTGTTTGCCACAGTGCTCACAATCCGTGATGTGAAATTCCATCGAGTAGGAGCGTTTCTGGGCAACCTTGAACAGCCTGCAGACTCCAGAAAAGATGTCCTCTTTGTGGATTTTGAAAAAAATGTGGCAAATCCAGAGAGTGATGCAAAAAAAATTCTGCACTCAGGCAAGCATTTAGCCCCCTGTGACAGCACCAGATTCAGTCTGTGTGCATAGCAATGCACAAACATTGCACTGGGGGCTATTGCTTTCACTTTGGCCTGCAGACCATTGAGATTTGAAGCCATGATAGCAGCTCCATCATAGGTCTGTGCCACAAGCTTATCCTTAAAATTGTAGCCCTGCATGTTCTCATTTAATATTTCAAAAACGGACTGGGCATCTCGCCCCCCAGAAACATCAAAAAATCTGATAAAGCGCTCCTGAATTTTACCTGCACTATCCACATAGCGAACAATGACAGAGAGTTGGGCACGGCAGGATATATCAGTTGTTTCATCCACCTGCCATCCAAAAAAGGGAGCATCCTGAATTTCATCTCTGATCTGATCAGAAACGGTGGCTGCAAGAGCAGAGATCAAGTCATTTTGAATAGTATGGGACATACCAGAAAACACAGTTGAGGACTCGAATTGTGTGGACAGGACAGAGTCATATTTAGCTAATGTTTCTGTGAATTCCCTGTAATTTCCCTTGTTGGATGATTCACTACTCTCATCATGTCCCCTAAATGACAGCTCCTGCCGGCCAAGCAAGGATGTCACATCAATAAGGCGGTTTAGGAAGGCCCTGTTTTGTTTGACTGTTTCATTATGTTTAGCCACTTGAATGCGAGCACCTTCATTTATTGCATGCTCAACCCTGATCCTGCCCATGCAACTTAATCTTGCACATGCACTCACATGTTCATTGCTCTTTTCATGTCTTTTATATGCCCTGTCAAAGTTAGACAGATCTCCAAACCCCACCTTTGACCAAACAACACATCCGTGAGATGGTTTCATCAAGAGGCATGGCCAGCAGTACATTTTATTTGTCACAGCACTTCCAGTCAGCCAGCTAACTTTGTCATACCAGGAGAGCTGAAAAGACCTGTTATTTTTCCCTATCTTTTGCACTAAATCAATCTTAGGTGTTGATCTGCCCTGCTGTTTAATTCTAAGTTTTTCCTCGAAAGGAACACTTTCAAATGGCTTCGCCAAAATCAGGTCGACAATATTAGCACTGTCTGCCATCGTGCGCAGTTTCACCCACGACGCTAGCAGCCTACTATATGAATGAATGAATGAACGATCTAAAAAAAAATATTAAACTCTGTAAAACTGAAACAAGGAATGTGGTGTATAATTGTGTGAAATGTATGATGAAAATCAAGCAATTTCGCCAAGCAAATATCAAGAAATAGGTTGCAGCAGTTTTTATTTCGACTGAACTTGAGAAATCCGCGATGGGACTGAGCGCGAATAGCTTCAGCGATTCCTTATAGTACAGAATCGCTGTCAGTCAAAAGGAGATGCAGTCTTTCAACAGACCCTCCAATCATCACGCAGAAGCTCGGAGTCCGGGCCAGCCCACTCCCCATTCACCCCCAGAGACGCTGAGCGTCCGTGGGCGGGACATAATCGCAGCGTTTATCCAATGACCGTCTAGTTTCGAAGCACTGAAAAAAAAACGTTCAAAGCAGCCCCATTGAAGTCAATGGACGCTGGGCTTCAATAGGGAAATGCACTGTGACGCTACAGGAATGTATGAGAAGGAGATCGAGTCAGCCGACCTGCTAAATGTAACTGATTCTGAACGAACTCGTCTTTGAGATGAACGTTTTCTAACGCATTTTTAGTCAATAAAATGTTAATACAATAGTACATATTTGACCATTAATTTTGTGAAATTATAAGGGAAGCCGAGCTTCCCTTGCAGTCTTAAAGAAATCGCCACTGGTGGGCACATATCCAAGCCGGGGTCTCAGGACCACTTGAGAGTCTCCAGGCCCAAAATTCCAGGCAGCAAAGACCTGCCATCCACAGTGTTGTGATATGCTGCTATTGCAGCCATGTACACTTTCAGGGTGGAGGCATACAGGTGCCTCTCAAGGCCCTGTTGGAGAAAGGAAAGCACAGACCCGACTCGATATCTCTGTGGGTCTTCCGCATGGGAAGAAAACCGTGTTGTGTAAAGGCGCCAGTTCAGACCATACAGCAGCCGTCCAGGGACCAGACGTGCCAGATTTTGCCCTGCCCCTGAGAAAGGTCCTACCTCAGGGGAATTCACCAGGGAGGAGCTGACGCCATGAGCGTGAGTTCTGAGAACCAAGTCTGGTTGGGCCAGTACAGCGCAACTATTATGACTTGTTCTTCGCCCCTCCCTGATCTTGCATAGTGTCTGTCCAATGAGGCTCATTTGGGGAAATTAGGCCCCGGGGCCAGCTGTGCACTAGCGTATCTTTGCAGAGGGGAGCCTCGGTCAGTGAATCGCACTTATCCGCACCCTCAAAGGGAGAAAGATGACTTTAAATCCAGCAGCTGCAGCGGTGAATGGAAATTCTCTTCTCATATACAAGAGACGTGCTGCTTCGGCTCCGAAGAACAAAGCTGAAATGTGCCTTAAATACTTGTATGTCCGGGGGCGTGGCCAGGCATGCAAATTCCACACGCCAATTCCATTGGCCTTTTCGTCAGTGCATCAGTTGTGTTTGGGGATACTAAGAATAACCCCTAGTGTCAGCATTTCGACATGACATCGGAAGTGACCGACACAAAGGGAACTGAAAGAAACTGTCATTCTGTCAGTTCCTCCCGAAGCAAAACACTGTCATGTACAGGTAAGATGGCTGTTGCAATATTGTTCTGTTTTTACCATTATGCTGTTTAGAGAGTAGACATAGAAATAATATTTTCAGTGATAAACCTACTCTTACAATAACTGTTCTGTTAATAACCCTCTGTCGATCCGACTGTTAGTGGGCGGGGATACAAAAATGTAATCTGTAGTTTTTAATGAAATCCCAAGAGCTGCATTTTGCATCATCCGGCAGACATTTGCTGACAAATAAATGTGATTTTTCTAGTCCAGGTAACATGAAAAAAAGAGTCAACACTGTTCATTTACATAATAATACAGACATTGTAACAATATAAAAATAAAAATCATATCAAATCAAATAAAAATTTGCAAACTTACACTTTAATCTGTAGTTAATAAGGACTGTACTTTGTCTGATATTATTTAATCAATATCTTTTATTTCTGTCACTGTAACTTCATGAATAAATAACTAAATAGGCTTTGTTCTTTGAATTATTCTCCATGTCAGGCTGGAGTACTGAAGGCAGCACTTGAAGATGCACATTCACTCATAAAGATCAAATGGTGAATTAAAGACCTTGGCTCCTCTTCATGCAGGCCCTTTCAGTTCGACCACTTCATCTCCTCTTTCACGAACTCCCTCATTTACAGCAACCTCAGAAAGCACACACTGACCTCGGCTGAAGCGGGGACGCAGCACAGCAGGCTAGAGCACTGTCATAATTGTGTTTCTAGATTCCTTTTTTCTCTAAAGCTGCTGTTTTTGCAGTGTAGCAGTGAGAGACTGTGCTCATTCTGTGAACCCCAGCAAGACGGTAACAACAGTGCCACTTCTCTGCCATTAGCAATAATTAAAGCAGCATGCTGGTTATGTTTATGACCTGGCTATTGATAGCGTAGATAACACTGTGCAGAACTGGAAGAGGTAAAGCAGCCAGTTGCTATTTCCAAACATGCCCACGGAAAGGAAAATAAAAACAATTAACGCAGCAAAAGTCGAACAAAACAAACAGAGTTCCAGAATAACCATTCGAGATCAGGCTGCATGTGAACGAAACACTCATCTCCTCAGACAAACCACTCTGTGAGCTTCTGTTACATTGATGTGAACATTATTCACATTAATAGCAATTAAGCTATTTGTAGAGCTGAAGTCAAGTCTACAGCCATACTCATTTATGCCACCCACTCAGCCACTTAGTGCCTATATTCCAAGCAGTGTCACAACATGTCTGCCACGCATAGAAAAACTGCATATTGATGTGTTCTGCCGAACTGTCAAGAAGTAAGCGCTCAGTAAACCACCAAGACGCCAAGCCGCCCACAGGGGATAACCACCTCTGACTGATATGAAACATAAGTAAATATAAAGCAAGTGTCATTTTAACGATAACTCTCAATAAAAGATGCACATTCTTATTCATAATCCAACATGTTGCACATATAGTAAAAGCAGATAAAACAAACATTTGGCAAATTCGTCATCACTTTTACACCATACTTCTGGGTAAGTGTGCCCAATGTTTTTATGGCATCCTGTCACATCTGCTAAGACGCCTTCATATTTTAATTTTCATAATAATATTAAATAACTTGACACTCCAATTTTTTATTTGAAAGTATGAAAAAAAAATCTATATTTGTATTAATATATTACTATATTTCCCTTGAATCCTTTTTTTGAGACCTTTTTTATACATACCCTTGAGAAAAAGAAGTATACTTTAATGCACTGAATGTGCACTTGTAGCGTACAAGTTTTATACTGGATTTGCAGACGATATAATATTATTGAAATTAAACACCACTTAAGTGCACTTGAGAGAGTAAACTTTCATGACTGTTTCTTAACATACTCAAGAACACTTTTAAAAAGGGCACTAATTATGGACATGAAAAGTACATGAATAATGTCATAATGTCAATGTGCATTTAAAAATAAAGATATCTTTTGTCATGCTTTAAAGAAGTACACTTATTAATTTTGATGTGTTGACTAACATACTACAGCACTTGTAAAATACTTGATTATAATTTTAACTGTAGTCTGTTATTGTCACGGTTGGCTGTGATATATAAAGCGCATGACGATAGAGTCCAGAGAAACACTTAATTATAAAGCAAAACAAACACATAGAAGAAATCACAGGAAACCATCCACTTTACATGAAGTAACACGGAAGAGACAGGACAAGGAACTGAACAAAACAGGGAGAACTTATACTAGAACTAAACGAGGAAACTAATGAGTTAATTAGCAAACAACAGGTGAACTGAATGAAACTAACACAAACTAGAAACTAGGTCAAGACAGGAACAAACAAAGCATGCTCCTGACAGTACGCCCTCTGGAAAGGCGTGTCCTCGCGCCATAGTCCAACTGTGTAGGTTGGAGCTGGAGGGACGAGGGAGTCTGATGGAGCCATATGGCGATAGTTTCCGATTGAGCTGAGGGAGGGAGGAGCCAAGGTGGAGCCGATGTGTTGACAGGCTGCGGTGGAGTGATGGGCCCAGATCCTGCTTGGAGGAGCTGGTGGCCTGATGACACTTGGTAGATCCTTGTAGTAAGTGGGAGATGCAGAAGGGCTGAAGGACACTAACGGAGGCGGGGGTGAGGAACATGCTGTTTGAGGAGCAGGGAGAGGGAGGCTGGGTGGTCATTCTGGAGATACAGAGGGCGCTAGAGATACAGAGAGCGCTAGAGATACAAGGGGCGCTGGAGATACAGAGGGCGCCAGAGATACAGGGGGTGCTGAAGATACAGGGGGCGCTGAAGATACAGGGGGCGCTGAAGATGCAGGGGGCGCTAGAGATACAAGGGGTGCTGAAGATACAGAGGGCGCTAGAGATAACGGGGGAGCGCTGAAGATACAAGGGGCGCTAGAGATACAGAGGGCGCTGGATATGCAGAGGGCGCTAGAGATACAGGGGGCGCTGAAGATACAGGGGGCGAAGATACAGAGGGCGCTAGAGATACAGAGGGCGCTAGAGATACAGGGGGCGCTAGAGATACAGGGGGCGCTGGAGATACAGAGAGCGCTAGAGATACAGGGGGTGCTGAAGATACAGAGAGCGCTAGAGATACAGAGAGCGCTAGAGATACAAGGGGCGCTGAAGATACAGAGGGCACCAGAGATACAGGGGGTGCTGAAGATACAGGGGGCGCTGGAGATACAGAGGGCGCTAGAGATACAGGGGGCGCTGAAGATACAGGGGGCGCTGAAGATGCAGGGGGCTCTAGAGATACAGGGGGCGCTGAAGATACAGGGTCTCTGAAGATACAGGGGGCGCTAGAGATACAAGGGGTGCTGAAGATACAGGGGGTGCTAGAGATACAGGGGGCGCTGGAGATACAGAGGGTGCTAGAGATACAGGGGGCGCTAGAGATACAATGGGGTGCTAGAGATACAGGGGGCGCTTGAGATACAGGGGGCGCTGAAGATACAGGGTCTTTGAAGATACAGGGGTGCTAGAGATACAAGGGTTGCTGAAGATACAGGGGGCGCTTGAGATACAGGGGGTGCTGAGATACAGGGGGCGCTGAAGATACAGGGTCTTTTAAGATACAGGGGCGCTAGAGATACAAGGGGTGCTGAAGATACAGGGGCGCTAGAGATACAAGGGGTGCTGAAGATACAGGGGGTGCTAGAGATACAGGGGGCACTGGAGATACAGAGGGTGCTAGAGATACAGGGGGCGCTAGAGATACAGGGGGCGCTGAAGATACAATGGGGTGCTAGAGATACAGGGGGCGCTTGAGATACAGGGGGCGCTGGAGATACAGAGGGTGCTAGAGATACAGGGGGCGCTGGAGATACAGAGAGCACTAGAGATACAGGGGGTGCTGAAGATACAGAGAGCGCTAGAGATACAGAGAGCGCTAGAGATACAAGGGGCGCTGAAGATACAGAGGGCACCAGAGATACAGGGGGTGCTGAAGATACAGGGGGCGCTGGAGATACAGAGGGCGCTAGAGATACAGGGGGCGCTGAAGATACAGGGGGCGCTGAAGATGCAGGGGGCTCTAGAGATACAGGGGGCGCTGAAGATACAGGGTCTCTGAAGATACAGGGGGCGCTAGAGATACAAGGGGTGCTGAAGATACAGGGGGTGCTAGAGATACAGGGGGCGCTGGAGATACAGAGGGTGCTAGAGATACAGGGGGCGCTAGAGATACAATGGGGTGCTAGAGATACAGGGGGCGCTTGAGATACAGGGGGCGCTGAAGATACAGGGTCTTTGAAGATACAGGGGTGCTAGAGATACAAGGGGTGCTGAAGATACAGGGGGCGCTTGAGATACAGGGGGTGCTGAGATACAGGGGGCGCTGAAGATACAGGGTCTTTGAAGATACAGGGGCACTAGAGATACAAGGGGTGCTGAAGATACAGGGGCGCTAGAGATACAAGGGGTGCTGAAGATACAGGGGGTGCTAGAGATACAGGGGGCGCTGGAGATACAGAGGGTGCTAGAGATACAGGGGACGCTAGAGATACAGGGGGCGCTGAAGATACAATGGGGTGCTAGAGATACAGGGGGCGCTTGAGATACAGGGGGCGCTGAAGATACAGGGTCTTTGAAGATACAGGGGTGCTAGAGATACAAGGGGTGCTGAAGATACAGGGGGCGCTTGAGATACAGGGGGTGCTGAGATACAGGGGGCGCTGAAGATACAGGGTCTTTGAAGATACAGGGGCGCTAGAGATACAAGGGGTGCTGAAGATACAGGGTCTTTGAAGATACAGGGGCGCTAGAGATACAAGGGGTGGTGAAGATACAGGGGCGCTAGAGATACAAGGGGTGCTGAAGATACAGGGGGCGCTTGAGATACAGGGGGCGCTGAAGATACAGGGTATCTGAAGATATAGAGGGCGCTAGAGATACAGGGGGCGCTGAAGATACAGGGTCTCTGAAGATATAGGGGCACTAGAGATACAAGGGGCGCTGAAGATACAGGGTCTCTGAAGATACAGGGGGTGCTAGAGATACAGGGGGCGCTGAGATACAGGGGGCGCTGAAGATACAGGGGGCGCTAGAGATACAGGGGGCGCTGAGATACAGGGGGCGCTTGAGATACAGGGGGCGCTGAAGATACAGGGGGCGCTGAGATACAGGGAGCGCTAGAGATACAGGGGGCGCTGAAGATACAGGGGGCGCTAGAGATACAGGGGGTGCTGAGATACAGGGGGCGCTTGAGATACAGGGGGCGCTTGAGATACAGGGGGCACTGAAGATACAGGGGGCTCTGAAGATGCAGAGGGCTCTAGAGATACAGGGGGCGCTGAACATGCAGGGGGCGCTGTAGATGTCATAACACTTAAAATAAACATGCATTTTTTTGAGGAAGAAAAACACTGAATCATTTGCAGGTCGTCTTGACCTACTTTAGGCACCAGTGTAGGTTTTCTAGGTCATTAATCTTAGTGTTATGTCAATGACTGACATGGCAGGAGGGAAGTGAGACACCATTCTTCAGTTTCAGATACAGGAATTAGTGTACACCAGACTCATTTCTCGTTCTCCTTTGATGGCAGCACTCTATAGAGACTTTGTTCGACTGACAGATTGTGTGATACTGTGTAATCTGTGGTTGATCTCTGGGTAAAGCTCACTGACTTCGCAGCTGCCTCAACCACTGATTCATCGTGTCTGTTCCTCCTCTGCCTTCTCAATGACCTTAAAACAAGCGCTGTCACCACATGTAGGGCAAACCATCATGTTCTCAGCATCACAACCACAGGACTGTACAGGTCAGTGAGAAAGTGAGTCTTCATGTGTCTTCTAATTTTTTATTTGCTGCTCACTGGACCCGCAGAGCCAGCTGGAAATCTGGATCTCTAATCACTGCCTCACCTCACATCCTGCAGCACCATGAAATTCTCCATCATTTCCCGGTAATAACTCTAAAATAACCCTCACGCACACACAAACACACACCAAAGCAAAAGACATCTTCCTAAACAGGAAACTACTCCAAAACAAGGGTTGTATCGACTAGTCGACTAGCTACTAAGTTATTAGTGCTATTTATAGTTAGTAACTCCACAAAACCATTCAAGGGAGGAAGGTCAATTGAATAAACACGGATCCAGTTGGTTTCCAAATGGAGAGGAGATGTGAAGGGTGAGGTTGGAGTGCAACAGAAGCAGGTGGAGGGTGAAGAGAATGAATTTTCTTCACTTTTCCAACACAATCAATTCTCAGCGGCTGATTGAAACAGCTGAAGTGAAGGTGGACGGGATGGGTACAGTTGCTTGTGACAATCATTTTGCAGCAATGCCTGGAGGTTTGAGTGCTCCACACTCTCCTCACCCCAATAGGTATGCTTGATTAACCAGCTTTTGAACATGAGAGGGACTGGGTCTGACAAAAAAAGCCTGGTTGACTATAAGCCAGCTGCCAGTTATTAAAGTTCTGAATATTTTATTGCATTTTGTATTCTGGGTTTGAATTTATTCATAAGTTCATGAATTGTATTTATTTTATTTTTATTTAAAGGAACCGTATGTAAGAAATATATTTCAATTAATCATAAAATGGCCCTGATATGTCACTAGACATTAAGAAATCATGTTCATTTCAAATACTTATATCACTGACAACAGTAGTCTGGCCAGGATATTGTCATTTAAAAGTGAAGTTGCAGCCCTCAACTGATGTTGATGTTGTCATGTTGTGTTTTGGCCTGATGCCCCACCCCCCACCTAACTACTAATCACGAAGTCAGTAGTGTTTCGGCATCCGGGTTGCCAGCTCTGCTCTAGTTACCACAGCTGCAGCTACAAACGCGTCGGATAAAAAATGTCTAACGTTAAGAAACCTAAAAGACCTCGTTATGAATCCAAAATACGTCGTGACAAAGTCCGAAATAAAACAAGGATTTGTATAGGAGATTCTAACAATGTACTGTCACATACGAGAGTACATCTTTACGATTATATTTGGCTAATCGCAAATTTTTGCGATACATAATTACTTCGCAAAACATCTCTCATGAAGCATAAACATAATTAACAGAAAAAAACGTACTGTGTAGGACTCGTCACTTGCCATTGGAAGCTCCTTGTAGCAGCCTACGTTCCTGCTGGATCCTGCAGCCTAACTGGCAACCTCGAGTCAGGGGGGAGGGGGAGGGGATACACCGCTCTACAGTAATTTGAAAGTGATTGCAGTACCAGTTTTGGCCACAATCTTACATACGGTTCCTTTAATTAGTTCATAGTGTATTTTTAGTTCATTTTAGTTTTTATTTAGTTTAATAATGCATAAATATTTATTTTGTTTATATTTTTAATTACTTTTTATTTTATTTTTGTTCATTTTAATGGTGCACAAATATTCATTTTGTTTGTATTTAAAAAAAAAATGTCAATGAATTTTTTTCAATTTAGCGCGTTAAAGATATTAACGCAATCAACACAGCATTCGTTTTTTCCCGTAATCCTTTGGCTAGCGTTATAATATATGATCACGCAGTTATTCAGGCAAATGCTTTCAAACCATTCAAGTGCAATAAGACACAAAAGAGAATGCAGTGCAGTACTGGCGCATGCTATCTGTGAATCTCCTGTCTGTGTTTTTCTCTTATTGATCATATTTCATACCAGTTGAGTTTACATTTTAAATTAATTTGACTGATAAAAAGGATTGCTTGTGTGTGCTGCACTAAAAATACAGGTATAAAAAATGATATGATCGATAAGTTATGGCAAAATACTATATGTTTTTACATTGCTTTACATTGTTTGTATGAAGATACAGAGGCCACTAGAGATACAGGGGGTGCTAGAGATACAGGGGGTGCTAGAGATACAGGGGGTGCTAGAGATACAGGGGGCGCTGAAGATACAGGGTGCGCTAGAGATACAGGGGCCACTGAAGATACAGGGGGTGCTAGAGATACAGGGGACACTGAAGATACCAGGGGGCCAATGTTTCGGAAAAAATTTAAGCTTCCCCGGGCGCCGCCATTGATTAGCAGACCCCCACCTGCTGTTACCATTAATGTATGCAATTTTCTACTTTTTTTGTAAGTTATACAAGATTCAACTTATTTTTTAAGTCATTTAATGTAATTTAAGTTGAAATGACATAAACATCCAAGTTGATTGTACTTAAAATGTATTATTATTATTATTATTATTTATTTTTTTGTGGTGCTATTATTCCAGTTTTTTCAATATTTGAATGAAAGAATGCGAGGTACATGCCTTAAAAAAATCGAACGGTGTTAAATATTTAATGAATCTTAAACAGTAACACACACAGCGTAGAGAATGACAGTCAAGTACTTTGAATATCAATTAAGAATTTAGGGCATATCCAGTAAAATGATTGACACTGAAAAATGACACAACATTAAAATTATTAAAATATTTCATTTAAATAAATAAATGTTTGTACTGATCTTTTTCATCAGGTCTCACACATTTTAGCATCTCGGTCACTGGTTTAGAGCTCTGAAACCCTGTGGTGAAACAATCACGTATGCTTACAAGCCGCTGCTTTCTCAGATCGGCTTGGGTTGGATTAAAACTTCTATGTTTTGTTGAGTTTGGAAAAATCTTTACACAGAAATCATGAGAATATCTCTTCTCCTGTCTCTAAAAAATGTCCAGATTTTTAAATCTTCTTGTGGACACTCATTTTAGGTGGTATTTAGTCAACTAGCTGATCACAGCACATTGAAAATATTCATAACCGAAAATAAATGAGTTTAAAATGGAAGTGCGTCATGAAGCTCAGTGCAAGTAGTCCATAATAACAACATATTGAGTGTAAATTATTATATGTATTAAAATCATAAATGGATGCTGCTTTATTGGGACATTACTTGTCCCTGTTCCTAAAATCCTTCCATACACTCACTCCAAACCCTTTCCATTAAATACCTTTTTCCCACTTTTAAATACCCATTAGGCGCTCTATTTCCACTTTTTGAATATTTTCTTCATTTTATTTAAAATAAATGCCTCTCTGAGCTGATATGCGATGGGAAAAGGGAGAAGAATGAGTTCGGAAAAGGCGGATTCGAACTTGAGTCTGTCTTGCTAATGCCACACCACTGATTCTGTTGTCTGTGGGATTTCTTTTGTAATTTTGTCTGGCTCAACCAGACATTAGTAGGCGGAGTTAGTGTAAAAAGCCTCTGCCAACAAGGCGGGCTATTTGCTCTTGGTGTAAAAAGACACTCTGTAATAATACTGGCCTTCACACACATAATTCATCCATCACAGCATAGCATGTTGTGAAGAATGGGTGGACTGGGGAAGTAAAAAGCATTATTCACATTTACACAGCTGAAGAGGGATATGAAGTGGGTTCAGTGTTGAAGGACACAGCTTCAGAGGGAAGGAGATTGGCTGATCACCTGCTTCTCAGCACACTCACACATGTACGAAGTGCATCAAATATCACACTATCTTCCACTCTCCACACCTGTATCCTGAGAGAAACACATTTTGTACGCTGACCTGCGAACTTGATGTGGAACTTATTCTCGGGTTTGAGGATCTGCACATAGAGAGGGCAGTTTGGGGCAAAGTCCTTCACGGCCCAGGCTCTGAGAATGGTCTGATGGTCCTGTGTCAAAGAAAAACAGAGAGAAAGTGAGGCATTTGAACAGAAGTATACCATTAGTCATAGTGTTTCTCTAATTCCCATTACCCTCTTTACAGAGAAATTAACATCTAAAGTGCCTGATAACTAGTGAAGGTGAATCTCATTAAAACCTGTACAGGTCTCATTTCAACAATAAAAATAAATAAATCAGGAAATCATATTTTGCATAAAGAAAATAAAGCCTATTTTTGGGACTGTTACTTTTTTTTTTTTTTTTGCAATGTAATATTATTTTAACATTATTAAGCACATTTGTCACCATGTTCCAGACATTCCACGTTTTTTAAAATCTTATTCGTAAAAAAATATTATTGTAATATAATGTTTTTATTTAAATGATAATAAATTAAATGTACAACACACAGTACAGGATGAAAAACTGTGCAATTATATCTTTTATAAAAAATGTTTTGCATTTTGCAATATAAAGCCTATAGTTTTTGTCATATTCAGTTATTGTTTTTGTTTCATTTTAGTTTAATTTTCTTGTGCTGCGTCCACAGTAGGAACTAGATTTTAATTTGAATTTACTTCATGACTGTTGTTCTCTGAAAATATGTTCTATTTAGTATGAATGAAATGCGGACATACTACATCCACAGTGTTGTTACTGTCACGTGACCTTCCAGCGTCAGTTGTGTCGCTTCACTGCTATTAAGAAATCCTCTCCTGTGGCCTCATTGGATAGTAAAGTGTCCATCAAATGCATATTTCAGAATCACAGCGGAGGATTAGGTCATTCGGACATACAGTACTACTCTGTTGACATAATGTTTTGGTTGGCGTACTGTTACTGTTGGCGCCAACTACATAGTAGGGAATTATTCGATTTTGGTCTTTTAGTTTGTTTCTCCTTGTTTTTCTTTTCTGTTTCCTTGATTGTCAGGGCATTAGTTGTCATAGTTACTCATTGTTTGATTGATTAGCCCCACCTGTCTCTTATTTCCTTCTTCAGTTATCCTGTGTATATATTGTCCTCAGTTTCAGGGGCTGTTTACATGACACCATTTCAACTAAAAACGTAAATCTTTTTATGCGTTTTGGCCATTTTTTTACACGACAACAGCGTTTTGGGTGCCTGAAAACGCAAACTTTAGGGTTTAAAAGTGCAAGTTTTTGAAAACTCCATGCAAACAACAAAAATGCGCATCTCTGAAGATGATGTCTTGCACATGCGTATTACATGTTCAGTCTATAGTGTTCCATCGCCATCTAATGGCCTGGCCTGAACTTTGTGAATGGGGATCGTTTTGACAATGGTGTCGTCTGTACGCAGAAAACTCAAAGGAAAACGACTCTGTTTTAAGCATATTGTTGTCGTGTAAACGTACCCTGAAATGTTGTTTTTATCTGTTCTCGTTAGTTGTTTAGTGGTTTGTTTTTTCTTTAGTGTTCACTGTATTTGTATTTTGGTTTATTGTTGATAAAAATCACTGCTGTGCTTAGATCCTGCTTCAACTCTTCTTTCCTGCAACCCTTTCTGACAGTTTCTTTTAAATATTATCGCAATAAAATAATTTTTTATTGATGGTATGTATTACAGTAACCGGACAAGAGAATTAATGTCACAATGCAAAATTAGGTCTCCTTTTCTTGATGCTTTATATAAAATTATCATTTATTTCTTTTGATTTTGGGTTGAAATATCCAACTACTTTCTCAAACATCGCTTACTGCCTTGAGGATAAATCATTCTATGTTGAACTGTCAAAATGTAAAATCAGTAAGTAGAATGTGAAAGAGAATCAGGCTAATACATGGGATGTTCGAATCTGCTGCTTCCTATTTTCTGGACAGAAACAAGAGGGTAGAAAAGCAGAATGGGAAAAAAGGTGAGAAAATTGAGCTGGAGGGGAACGTACAGCGGCAAAGCGGTCCACTTCAAACCGGTTGCTTAGGATAAAACAGGCCTTGGCATCGTCCATCCTGCAGCCGATCACGATGAAGAGGATACAAGAGACCAGAGAAACAGGGTCAGGTTCCATAACAGGGGGGAAAGGAGGGAGACAAAGAGAGAAAGAGAGTGGACAGAAGAGAAAAACAGAGAATGTAAAAGATAAAAGTCAATACTTCCAGAAGTTTTCATATGACATCTGCGGCCTGCTACTGATCACCGCAAAAATATCTTCAACTCGTCCCTCAAAAATGAATGAGAAGTGTGAGTTCTAGTTAATCAAAAAAGCTTTTCTTAAGCAGTTAGAGCTGATATGGTAAGCTATCAGTTTAAGCAAGACTAACAGAAAACAAGAAAAGGGAAACATTTGACCATTTTAGCTTTGATAATATAATGTGATTATATAAGAGATCATATTTTCATTAGTACTTAATACGGCGTTTTCATAATTTCAATTCAGACACCAAATAGAGTGTGATTTGTCAGAAACATTTAGTAAAACATGTTTTTTTACTCAAAGTCATTAACATTAATATGAGCTGCACACTGCTTTTAAAGCCTCCAGTCAAAATGCAGTGACTCAGCTGAAGGAAGTGCTCAAAATGAGTGAAATTTATTGATTATGAGTTAATGAAATGGAATATTTATAAAGACTTATAAAGGCACTTGAGGCATAGTAGGTCATGTTGTCCCTTATGAAAAAGAAGTACACTTAAAAAAAGTACTAATTATGGAAATAATAAACTTCAAAATAATAATTACACTTATATTAAAAGCAATTAGCTGAACTTTTTTGACCCACTCGAGTAGGACTTATGAACATCTTTTTGTGCCATTTCATAATTACTTCAATTGTCTTGAAATATTGTTAATGTGTACTGGCAAATGTATACTGTCAATCATTTATGATAAACTAAAATATACTGGGTTGCACTTTATTTGGTAACACTTTATTTTACAGTGTCCTTGTTACACATGTTACATGTAGTTACTGTAGTAATAACTATAAATTATGCATAACTACATGCATCTAACCCTAAACCAAACCTTATTCCTAACCCTATAGCATGTACATGTAGGTAATTATTATTACTCAGCACTTAAATGTATAGTTACACTGTAACAAGGACACCTTAACCCTTTATTTTAAGGTGTCCTTGTTACAATGTAATTATTAATTTAAGTACTGAGTAATAATAACTAACTACTAGCTATAGGGTTAGGATTAAGTGGCCTTTCATTCCATTGATATTATAACCTGCAAGTATAAACTTAAAGGGATACTTCACCGATTAGCATTAAGCTTTGTATCAGTAGAAACCCGATAGTATTTTCGAATGACCGTGCTTCCCTCCCTCATGTCCCTCTGAGACGAGATATTTCTGTATTGTGTGTCTGGAAAAAAACTCAGAGGCATTTTGTCCAGAGGCTCGAGACTAAAGCCAGTAGTAGGAGCTCGTTCTGCATGTTTTCAACCCGCCCATAGGGGGTGGGTTCTCACGATAAACAGCGTCTTTTCAGTTTCGAGTCAACTAGTAGCCTAGTTGTATCATTTCTTCCAATACTGCCCTCTGTAACCGGTAGGCGTGGCTTGGGAGTGGCCTCGTAGGGCAGCGAAGCAAGTGCATTCTGGGAGTTGTTTGTCTTTTATCCACATGAGCCAAAAATACATTTTCTGGCTTTTCTCAGTCTAGAAGGCACCAACTTCTAAACTAATTTCACATTTCTACTACATAAATGACCCAATTTAAATAAACGTTCATCTTTCCAGCGGTGAAATATCCCTTTAAGATTTGAAGTATACTACAAGTGCACATTCAAGACAATTAAGCGTTTTCAGGTGATTAGTACTGTTTACTCAGCAGGCTTACTTTGCCCTCATTAGGTCCTGGTCTTTGAGAGCAGATCCCTGCAGGTAGATGACCCTCTGAGCCCACAGTGGGATATGGAGTACTCTCCGCACCTGGACGTCCATTTCAGCAGGACACAAGATGACCACATAGTAATCCTGGACATGATGAGTGCAAGTTAGTGGAAAACTGCAAGCCAATGCAACTCGTATCAAACACATAAATAGCTTGGTTAAATTAAATTGATGTTCAGTTAATCCTAGTAGAAGCTTCCAGCTATCCTTAAGAGGATTAACAGCGCACAGCAGGCTGTCTGAGCTCAAATTAACATGAACGTACACACATTTACATGTTTACATACGCACACGCATTCTTACCTGCAGTCTGGGGTGCGCAAAGAACTCGTTAAGAAAGTCCATGAGCAGGTCTATCTTAAGACAGCTGACACACAACACCACGTGTTTCTCAGTCTGGGCGCGATAGCGGCTGTAGTTCCCTCCAGACTTCTGTCGCTCCATCCACAAGAAAGCCAACTGCTCAAACTACGGGAAATTACAGGGAACGAAGCTTCATTAAGACATCAGGCTACACGTGGATTATTAGAACCTGAAATAACTATCTGTGAAATTAAGTTCTGCGGGAAAACTAATTCTGAATACATTCTGATTCATATAATTGTATATTTTAAATGTATAGTTTTGACTAGTCTTGAATATTTGCATATTGCTGTGGATTGTTTGTGTAGATACTAGGATTGTAACAATATATCGTGTCATAATATATCGTAATACAAAAAATGCAACAAAATGTATCGTGGATAGTGACAATATGTATCGTGGATAGTTCACCCAAAATAAAAATTAATGTGTGAGAAAAAATTTGTTCAGAGTTCAGTGTCAGTACTGCATTAAACTACCACATATAATGTTGAATATAATGTATAATAATACAATAGGGGAATATTTGTGTAAAAAGTGGCCTTCATTATTTTAAATATATCTTGTCAGTGACAGAGTGCAAGCATATTCGTCTAAAATAATTCTGTATTTTCAGCTTCAGAATCATGAATATATTATTATTCTGGTGTCACCATTGTCCTGTGCATTGGGTTACTAGCAACAAAGTCCAATCCTATTCATTTACACCCACAATGTAATAAAATTTAGCATTTTAATCAACAGTACATTTTTTGTTAACCTTTTACCATATGTCTTGGAGTATCTCAATAATTTCATATTGTGAGTTCAGTATCATGATATGTATTGAATCGTGACATGAGGGTATCGTTACACTGCTAGTAGATACTGTTTTTGATCATGTTTGTGGATCATGTTTCTGCAAAAAATAAGGCTGCTGTTGTGGATTGTGTGGGTGATATTGGCAGTGAGGATATTTTATATGTTCCTGTGTAAAGCGCTCAGACGCATGTTTAACAGCAGGCGTAAATGTCTGACAGAAGAGCTTTGCTCCCGTTATTGAGAACATAAAGGGATTCTCAGCAAAGATTTGAGCTGTTTTATTAGCAGTGGTGGGTAATGTTTTCTATTCATTGGCTTTCAGGCAAATGGTATTTGGGAATTGAGATCTGGCACAGTTTAATTGCAATACAAAAGCTACGAAGAAAAAAAAAAACTCATTGCGATGTGTGCACAGGGAGCGATGGGATATGGCGGCTGCTGTCAGTCTGTACGGTAGGATGGCTCTCTGCGGGCCGTGAGCCATACCGGAGATTTCCCCTGTCAGGCCAGAAACAAACACAGGTTCGGCCGTAACGCTCGAGCACCAGCTGCGTGTGGGGGGCAGCAGTAAATGTCAGCTGGTATTTGTAGATGAAAAGAGTGGGAGGGCCTCGCCGGAGCCACTGCCATTTCCTGTGTGATGGAAACATAGCAGCTTCCCGAAGAGGAAACTGGCAGGGAAGCCCTCACATCACACATGAAAGACAAGCCCCCTCTCATCTCATTCTCTCCTCAGCCCCACGGGAGGCTTGTGCTCGTGAGTGAGTGTGTGCGAGACCTGTTTGGGTGAGTGTGTGTCAGCAATACAAGGTATATGTTGAAATGGGATGTGAAATGCGTTTAATTAAAAGCACTGTGTACATGGAAGCGTTTGTGTGTGTGTGTGTGTGTGTGTGTGTGTGTGTGTGTGTGTGTGTGTGTGTCAGACTGTGAAAATCACCAGCTGTGTCGCGTCTCACGGGGCCTTTAACACAAAAGTGATTCGGCTCAGTGCTTTTGTCATCATAACCACATAATATTTGCATAAAATGTCTGAAAGTTGAAAGTAAAAGCAGAAAACCTTTTTGAAATCATCTTATGTGAAAGAACAATGCAGAACTACTGTTGAGCAAAGTTAAGATAAAATACTCCCTTTCATTCACTAGATTCTCTGTAAATGTTCCACAGTAATTCGTAAAATTTGCTTAAACGACACAATTTCAAAGTTCTTTCAAAAAACTTGCCGAAAGCTTGATATGAATATTAAGTGGAACGGATATATTATATTAAGATGACATAAGGTAAGTGTGACCCTTTGAAATCTTCTATTCATCTTTCTGATTATCTGCAATTTAGAAAATGTCAAAACTGTAACAAATGTCTGTCTAATTTAACTTAAAAACTGTTTTAAGTATAATCATATTTTTTATATTAATATATTTTCTAGTTGAAGCCTCAAAACTGAAGTTGAAATTGGTTAAATTATTTTGATGAGTTGAAGTATTGGGGAAAAAAAACATATGTTGCCATGAATTATGAATCATATCAGCTTCAGCTTTTGGACCAATCAGTAAACATTTGGCAGTTTCAAGAGTCTGAAACTAAAGGCAAAAAAGATTCAAAAGAAAATTAATTCATGCCCCCACAATTTGAGATATGGGTGCAAAAATGCCCCTTTTTCAATTTTTACCATATCACAAACGCAATAGTGTTGATTTTCCAGACTATCAGCAGAATTGCAAATCCGTTACATCCGATACAACAGTTCAATAAAAAAAGTTTATTAGTAACTTACATTTTAGACAAAATATGGTCACTGTTTTTGCTCTATATGACTAATGAAAATATTTCTAAACAAAGCCAGAGCAGAACCGTAGTGTGTTTCTGAGCAACACAGTGGTGTTTTGTTACTTAATGAATGCACATTTTTTAACAAATTGGGTCAACGATTCAATGATCCATTCATGAAGACAGTCACTTGCTTTGTTCCTGAATGAATCAGCCATTTGAGTGAATTGGTTGAATAAATGACTCAATGACTGAACCGCTGCACATCACCAAGCAAAACACAGTAGTGGCGTGTTGTTGTTCTGGAATGAATTAGTGTTTTTCAACTAATCGGTTGAGTAAATGATTCAATGACTAACTCTTGAGAACAGCAGTTTCGTTCCTGAATTAGTTCAATGAAAGATTCACTGAAAAATTCACAACACTAATGCACAGACTGGCGATTTGTACACACACACACACACACATATGGAAATAGTTTTAGCATGGTAATGGATACGGCAATGTTAATGTATTTGGTCTTGGTAGACTAGATCTGCCACACTGCTGCTGCAGAGCAAGTATGGACTTGCTACTGCCAATAGATACACAGACACGCTGCTGTGAGCACGTAAGATATGCTGTTGCTGCATGAACAGACATACATAAATCCTGTAGCAGATCTATAGGCAGGTGGAGCTGGGGGAGGTGGAGGGGTTTAGAGGAACTGATAGCACACTGCAGGACTAGCTTACAGCAAACACTGAACCAGACTATTTAAATGTTGGGCAAACAATCTCATTGGCTGCAGGACCAGCATCTAATCAGCATGTGTCATGCGGTAATGATGTGATTGCTAACAGATTGGATGTGAAGGATCTATCACCCTGCGCCATCTAGAGTTTCATGACAGAACTATATACAGTCTATATATATATATATATGATTAAAAGGGTGAGTTGGAATGGTCCGACCATGTACTTTATTTACCTGTATTGGTAGAACTATAAGAGCTACACAGATCATGATGACCACGAGCAGCTGAGAGGGCCAGATCTGTGGTGTGACATCACCAAAGCCCACCGTAGAGAAGGTGACAACACAGAAATACAGAGAGTCAAAGAGCGTCAGGTTGTTTCCTGCACGTTCCAAGTGCTGAATCCCGCAAATACTGGAAAAGAGAGATAAAAGGGTGTAAGAACAGCTGAAATATGGATTTAAAGGAATAGTTCATCCAAAAATGAAA
The DNA here is from genome assembly GCF_964197995.2 of Scardinius erythrophthalmus. NCBI lineage: Eukaryota > Metazoa > Chordata > Actinopteri > Cypriniformes > Leuciscidae > Scardinius > Scardinius erythrophthalmus. Next base: position 58,235,342 of record NC_138221.1, on the reverse strand, counting down.
AGTCTGCCATTATTTTCTTACCCGCATGTTCTTCAAAACATCTATGATGTTATTTTAAAGCACTATGGGTATGAACGGTTGTGTGGAAAAGAGCTTTACTAAAATTTGTTTGTGAAAAAAAAATTATGGGTTATAGACATGGTGATGAGTAATAAAAACTCTGAATAAACCATTCCTTGAAAGGCTTTTCAGGCGGAAAGGTTTGCAGGTATTTGCATGTGTATGAAAAGCCAGAGGGTTTCTATCATCACCGGATGATTTGGAGCAAACTGTGATAAACACGAGCCAAAACTGTGTGGTGAGCCACAAGCAAGACGACATGATGTGAACCCTGTTTGCGTGCCCGTGTGTGGGTTATCTTTCAGTACCGCTGGTGTGTGCGGCGCGTGTGTGTGTTTGCTCCGTGTTGAAAGGCCGGTTGAGTCAACACGCAGCTGTCAGCGGTGAAAAGGTCATTCGATTCTCTCCCTTCTGTTTTACAAACGCACCGTTACCCTGTACATTCGGCACCTCCCTGCTACTTACCTCACAGAACAAGAGAACACACACACAACATGGTGTTTAATTAATCAAAAGTTTGGAAACATCATCCTGTCAAATCCTGACCAGTCACACAGACAGCTGCAACATCTCCACAGATCCTATTCTGCTATTCTACACATTTCATGTACCAAAAGCACAATAAAGTGTTCTGCTCTCCCACTGACTTATTGTAAAGTTAAACAATCTTCGCAGTAAATTAATAATTTCAAGTCCTGTTTGTGTTTTTCTCTCACCAGGTGAAGATGAGGCAAAGTAGGGTGCTGATGAGGATGAGCACCTGGTTGAACATGGCCGAGTGTGTACGCTGAATCGCTCTGTGCAGGTCATTCTGAAAACAACATGAAGGAGAAGAGAGAGATAAAAGAAGGCAAAGATGAGAGACAGAAAGACATTTAATCACGTATAGTGCTATTGTACTTGTACTTATGATAAAAAACCAAAACAATCATCAAGAGGTTTGGCAAATTTGATAACCAGCAAGCTTTCAACAGCAGAGCACAGATACAATCAGGAAAATAAGGCATGCGGAGGAAGTGAGATAGAGATGGAGAAGAAAATAAGAGCTGTGTGATAAAAGTGGATACACACAGACACAATTTCACTGGAAGAAAGGACAGGAGATAGGCTTCATTTCTTACAATCATGTTCTCAAGAGCGTGTTTGGCCAGCCAGCAGTTCAGGAAAACTGGAATGAACAAGTTTCTGAGGGAAGGCAAAATCACCTGATTGGAAAGAAAAAAGACTTAATTTCCTTCAATTCAACGAGTTTTGTGATATAGCTCTAACACACAATACAGTTTCTAGCACCGCTATTCAGGAGCACTGCTGCTCCACTGATGATTCTTTAGCTCCATGGCAAATATACTATATTTACTATATATATATATATATTAATAATAATGTCAGAAGCCAAAAAAAATATTGTTAGTATAATAATAATAATAATAATGATAATAATAACGCCAGAAGCTAAATATTGTTTAATTGTTAGTAAAATAATAATAATAATAAAGTCAGAAGCAAAATATTGTTTATTTGTTGGTAGAATAATAATAATATCGTCAGAAGCAACATTTTGTTTATTTGTTAGTAAAATAATAATAATAATAATAATAACAATAATGTCAGAAGCAAAATGTTGTTTAATTGTTAGTAAAATAATAATAATAATAATAATAATTTAATAATAATGACAGAAACAAAATAAAATAATATTTTAAAATTGTTAAATAAAATTACATATAATAATATTAATAATAACAAATGATGTCCATAAAATCCCACTGACACATTTGTACTCACAGTGATCACAAAAGGAACGGCGCTGATCATCTCCAGAATGAACGGAATACGCAACACTTGCTCCCAAACGTTGCCCTGGAAACAAGGATACTTGTGTCAAGGTCAGGAAACTAGTGTTTGTGTGACCTCTTGGATTAGAGGATAAAACACTGCTTTGATAAGGTTTGAACCATTGAGAAACAGCAGGGTTAAAGGTCACTCTCCTCGCCCCCTCGGAAATAAGTTTCATTTATCGGATGCAGTTGAGCCCGTGGCTCTATTAAGGTGTTAAACGTCTGCCATATTTTACAAGCAAGATATATGTTTAGGTCTCACCCATGTGGAACCTGCGTGGGTGAAAAAGCCTAGCTGGTTTCGAAAGAAATCAAAGCAGAACATAAAGTGAGAGATGTGTTGATGCAGGATGTACTCATCGCACTGGGATCAAATGAGGTGTAGGATACTCTAAGACATCCTTTCACTATCAGTGCTAAACATGCCTCGTGCTTTCTCTCACCACTTAGTCCCTTCAAAACAGCTCAACGCAACTCTTCCTCTACACTTAAGGTGGTTAAGCTTGTTTCTGAAATGCTGTAGCTCGCCTGTTGCTTGTCTAAGACGGCCTACAGGCCCTAACCAGATATACCAACATGATGAGCCTGCTGGTGAACCAAATTGGACCAACTAATGACCATAAATACCGATTATGATCATCTAGGAACCACACCGTACCAGCTGCCATCGGAAGGCAATTTTCTATCCGTTTCTCCATCTCATTTTGTCTGACCTTCTCAAATACACTCTGGGGACTGCAAATCTAATATATTCAGGGTGAAGGAACGATCTAAAAAGTCAATGGGACACAATGTTAAACATTCCAGATCTGCTCATGAACATTAATTACATGAGATAATGCAGTAGTCCATAATAGCATTAATGCTCACACATGTTCGTTTAGTCAACTGCCGAGCAACCAGATTTGTGTGGTGAGCTACTTTTTCTTAGGACTAAGCAAAACAAACATTCTGATTATCAGTCACAACATGCAAGATAAATATCCCAGTACAGAAGGTTATTTAGAGTTATTTGGTAAAAGCTCAAATGCAGCTAGCATTGCAATGAATAGGAATCTGACAGATACTGTAGTTCTCTCTAGGTATTACAGGCCACTTTGAAGCCAGTACAAGTACTATGATAAGACCATGAGCACATGGGTTGTTTGACTCACCTTGTAGCTGAGGTACACCAACAACATTGTCTCTGAAAAACTGATGAATGCAACAAGCACCTGGTGAGAGGAGAAAAAAGGCAAACAGAGAGATAAAAAGAGACAGAGATTAGAGAAAAAAGCAGAGGCTGTGTAGGAAGAAACAGCAGGAGCAGTGAGTTTCACACTGTCTGAGAACAAATGGCGAAACTGTGGGCAACACAACAATGGAAAAATGTGTCTGTGTGTGTCTTTCAACCACAGGCTCTTGTATGTTCCATGGATTGACTTAATATTTATTTTTGCTACTATTATTTGGTAACACTTTACAATAAGGTTTAATTTGTTATCATTGGTTAAATACAAATTTCTGTCATGAAACTATTGGCTGATTGGTTCCTGCTGTATCAGTAGCCAATGAGCTCTGATCAAGTTTGATCAAAGCAATAAGGGATTAAAACTTTGTGAATAGAAAGTTGTCAGAAATTATAAAGACGACAAAAGAAAAGAATAATTAGAGCCACAACCAGGCTGGAGAGCGGTGAATGTGTGCAGGGAAGACTGAAACTGAATGGGGCAATTTGCACCACAAAACAATAGAGAGAATACACTTTGAATGGATGCTTTGAAGATGACAATAAACATCAGTTAGCATTTTAGAGTCTTCTCAAAATAAAATCACATGACATGTTCTTGAAATTCAGAGTTTTAGATTTGTCTTCAGAATATAACTGTCACAATTGTGTTCTGTTTGTGTTAGTGACATGTCTTTTGTTCTGTTTTCCCGCCACTCATCCGTTTCCATGTCAACCTTTATTAGTTCTTCTGTATCATGTTCAGTTAATCGTCATCATCTGTGTCACCTGTTTTCAGTTAATGATGTTCATCAGTGTTTGTATTTAGTTCCTTCAGTTCAGTCAATCCTTGTCTGTAGTTAGTCCTATTTTGGTGTGTGTAACCTTCTGCCTGTCTGTACTCGTTGGATATTATTATTATTACAAGTAAAAGTTTGTATTGGAACTTTTGTCTCCTCATCTTCTTCAGCCTGCACTACACCGTGACAGAACTACGGACCTCCAAAATGGATGATAGGGCTCAGCTTATTTTGGTGGCTCAGGAGAGCACTGATTTTCACAACAAACTTCTGTTGTCTTGCATTTACCAGCCTGCTCGACGACGAGACCCTGAGGACCTTGTTCCTGATAGGGGCCACTTTCAACCATCCCATTGATCTCCCCGACACCACAGGACTGAACTGGAGGGAAACTGTCCTCTGGTGTCTGAAAAGTGTCGGGCCTCGATCAGGAACACAGCCAGGGCCATGGAATCCTCACGCCATGCCTGAGCCCTTGTCTTCAGCCAAGATGACTGCCGCCTCACTGCTTGAGCCCTCAGCCAAGATGGCCACCGCCTCGCCGCCTGAGCCCTCAGTCAAGAAGGCCACCTTCTGAGCCCTCAGCCAAGATCCAGAGTCTCGCCCCGCCGAGACCGCCCGTACAGGGTCTCATCTTACCGAGACCGCCCTTCCAGAGGATCGTCCTGCTGAACCTGAGACTGTTCACGTCATGCCCGCCGAGCCAGAGACGGTTCACGTCAGTCCTGACTAGCCTGAGCTTCACGTCAGTCCGGTTGAGTCTGAATCTTCTGTCCCCGAGCCTGAATCTCAATTCCCACCCAGCCTCCCTCTCTCACCTCCTCCCATCTGCCTCCTCTCAACCCTTCTTCCACCACTGCCAGTCAGCCCCTCTGCTCCTCTAACAACCTTCGGGGAGGTGGAGTCGCCGTGGGTCTGCCTGTCACTCACTCCATCAGGGTCGGTGGATCCCCGGTCTCCGCCTCCGACCTCCTCGACCCGGACTCCGGTGCGGCCTGTCAGCCCACTGGCTTCGCCGTGGCTCCTGCCTCCCTCATCTCCGCCGTGGCCCATCAGTCCACCAGCTCCGCCGGGCACCCTTGTCCCCCTGGTTCCGCCTTGGTCGTTCCTCGCCCTGCCCTCGCCTTGGGACTACCCTCCTCTGGCTCCGTTGAGCTCCTCTCTCCCTCTAGCTCCACCTTGGTCCTCGGTCACTCCGGCTCCACCGTGGCCTTCTGGATCCCCGCCTGCGCTTCAGTCGTCAGAGCCATCTGCGTCGCCAAGTCCCTCCAGATCCTTTGCATCGTCCTGTGCATCGTCTCCTCTCTCCACCTGCTCCGTTAGTCCTATTTTGGTGTGTGTAACCTTCTGCCTGTCTGTACTCGTTGGATATTATTATTATTATAAGTAAAAGTCTGTATTGGAACTTGTCACCTCATCTTCTTCTGCCTGCACTACACCGTGACAATAACATGTGGCTGTAGCTGCAGAGCATTTCTAGATTAATACAATGCCAACTTCAATTTTATTTTCTTAAAGATCTTTCATAAATATACATTTCTAATAACTTTACAAAACTTCTAAGCTATTTATACAAAAAAATAAATCATTATGACATAATTAATTCTGACTTTACAATAAACTGCCAAGTGTCTGCTTAGTTTCAAATGAGACCAGACTTATGCTTTTAGTGCAAAGGGTTCATGTACTGTATCTGTTTTAGTTTGGTTATGCCATTTATTGGGATTATTTCAAAAGCAGGGGTGAAGGCTAACAGGTTAGAACTTAGAAAACGCCTTAAACTTTTAATCATTTATTTATGCTACTATATTTTACATATGTTATGGTTTTTGCCTTTTTAAGTTGGAAAATAATACATTTAAAAAAATAGATATAAAACAAATTATCGAAAGGAAGAGTTAGATAATCAGATTTATTATGATTTTAATAAATCTTGAAATACTTACATCATTAATAAAATCATCAATGTAAAATATGTGTAAATATTATTTAATTGTATTTGGGAAACATAAAATTCTATGAAATTAGCATTAGGAATCATCCCACATTTTATTCCTTTTTTTTTTTAATTTCCACCATTGTGATTTCCATGACAACATTAATTGTGATTTGTAAAAGAAGATTTTTGTTCATTAAGGGTAAGATGACAGAATTCTTAAGTGATGCGTGTGCATCCATTGTTTTAATATTAAATACAATCATAAGAGCCCAATTTTTTACTTTTAAAATCACACAAAGGACAAAAGTGCCTGTAGAAGAAACACAAGTGTATGTGTGTGTTTGTGTTAATGAATTTGTTCTGACCTGAAGAGCCCAGAGTGGCAGAGGCCTGTTCACCCAAATTATGAGGGACCTGATGAAAGGAAGCCATTATTATGACGAAATGAGGTAAAGAATGAAAGGGAAATTACAAATTAGAGACGCTCGGATCAAGAAGCAGGCCCATAATTGAACACTTTTTCCCCCCACACATGTCAAACAAACACACCAATTCCAGAATCCAATCCATTTACAATGCCTGAGCAATAAACAGATTCAAATTAACATTTTTGTTACAAATTAAGAAATCAAAGTGTGTATTCTGCAGTAAAGTAATGAGCAGAGTGGCATCCTGTCAGACACACTATTAAATGCTTACAGACTGCCGCCAGCATTTTTGGTTCTTAATAAATAGCAAAAACAGGTCTTGTTAAACAGGTCACGGACACTTCTTGTGCACTGTCCTAAAGTCAATAAATCAATTCTACTGCTGGCATGAGACAAAACAGACTAACTGTACACAACACAATACATTTCTAGCAAAAAAGTCATTTGAATCACAGCCAGTCAGAACATGTTGGATATTTAACATACAGTTCAATTTTAGACCAATCAGATTTGATTGTGGGCGGGGCTACCCAGCACAACATCACAGAAATGGGAAACAACCAACCAATTTGTTGCAGTTGGTTAAAAACATTCTGCTCGTGTTTCATGAATGAAGTGGTTTTGAGTCACACAGCAGCTTTACCCTTGTTAAAAAGAAGCACTTTAAAAGTGTACTTATTATGGAAATATTATACTTTAAATTAATATACTTAAGTGTGAACTGAATGTAATGTTTTCAGACACTTAAAGGAGTAGTTCACTTAAAAATTTAAATTCTGTCATCATTTACTCAACCAAACAGACCCATTGACTTCCATAGTAGGGAAAAAAATACTATGTTAAAAACTAACTTTGGTTTCCGACATTCTTCAAAATATCTTGTGTTCAGCAGAAGAAAGAAATTCATACATGTTTGAAACAACTTGAGGGTGAGTAAATGATGACAGAACTTTAACTTTTAGCTGAAGTATTCCTTTAACTCCATGTTATACAATTAAAGGACAATGATTTATAGTTTAAATTTACAGTAAATGCTATTAGCTGAACTTTAGAGTGCTAGTAGGACTTAATTACATCTTTAGAATTTTGTCTTTGAAATGGTTGAAGTGTACTGCCGAATGTAACAAGCATTTATGCTAAACTAAAATATGATTTAATGTTTTGATGCTTTAATATTGAAACTTGTATTTCATGTATTTAAATATTTGTAATAACACATTTGCAATGATGAAGTTGCAAATTTACATTTAAACGATAGCTTATTAACTTTAAATCTAATATTGAATAACACGCTGCAGTTTTATAATCAAGTACTTTTTGTCAACATCCAAATAAGTGTACTTCTTTAAATTATGACAAGATTATTAAAGTCACCCTGTAGTCAATAATTGTATCCCTTAAAACTCATCTTTGATCATCAAAATGACATATTTAAGCGTTTAAAAGTTTTTTTCTTAAAAAAAAAAAAATCGTCATGCCTAAAAATAGCTTGAATGTAACTTTGCAAATTATCCCCGCCTCCACTCACTCACGCCAGCTCAGAGATCCACTCATTGTCGATCACACGTAGACCTGATTGGTTACAAGGTAGTTTGTGACGTCAGAAACACCAGCGATTTCAAACCATATTTTTGAGACTGTCTTTGGTTCACTGCAGTTTTATGGAGAAAATACTCAGCAATGATGTTGACTTATGAATTGACATATTAAAAACACCACATAGACATATAAACAACATTAAAAGCTTTATATATATATATATATATATATATATATATATATATATATATATATATATAGGATTTGCAGTACACTATAAGTGGACATTCAAAGCACACTTCTTTTTCACAAGGGTATATTAGCCTTAAGATGAAATATCAGAAGAGATAATGAGTTGCAAAGTTCCTGATAAACATATTATTCAAAAGAGGAGATTCACATTCCTTAAATTTATATTGGTTTTCTTCAGATTTTCTCTATTAAAATGGCCGTATGTCTGTGTGCATCTGGCCCTCGGCCACCATGTTCATTTCTCATCTCTCAGAGTCAAGAGCCTGGATCCTTACCAGTCGAAATGGCTTCTGTTGTGGGCAGAGGCATTCTGTCTGAGACAGCCAGGACTGCAGGGAAAGCAAACACACACAGATAAGAGTTGCAACTGCTTGCTTTTTATGCATGGACTATCCAAAGGCACTTCAGTCTTCTCCGGATCTCACTTTCCCTTCGTCTACCCACACACTCTCTCTCCAACACCACATGAACTCTTCTCTGAACTGAAAATAGATTTTCACTTTTGACCGTCCTTCACTGTTCCTGTCGTTCACTTGCATCTCTTTGGCGTGAGCTTCTCGCTATGCTGCTCTTCTGCACTTTGGCATTGTTTTTTCATTTACACTCAGGAATGAAACAGACTCTGACCTGTTTCTCTGTATATGCCTGTCTTTCTTTCTTCTCTCGTACAGTTATTTCCAGTGCCCTGAGTGACAACCTCTTCTGGCAATGCGTCAAAGTTCAATTTTATGCAAATGAGAAGTGATGTAATGCAGTAGCTACCAATGGAAATGCAGACAGCCATTCGACTGATACAGCAGCAGCAAAGCAGGAACACCTACTAGCAAAAGCAACAGTACTAGCCGTCAGTGACCTCAAGCGATTAAACGCTACCTTAAAGATATACAGTACATTCAGGCAATTTAGTCAGTAAAGATTGGTGTTCCTACTCAACCGCTGTTTCCAAATGTATCAGGAGAATGGCATCAGTGTTCATAAAGTTCAATTCTAATCTAACTGTGGTTGGAACGCAACCAAACAATTGCTGTTCCTCGAGAAACCTTAGATTGCAAACTTTAGCTGAGTGTGACGTTAGCATTTTGCTAAGCTAAGCTACTTCATACTATAACACAAAAACTTCCAACACACAAATGTTGGATGGAGGTATTTAAAATTGATTTAAGTGGTGTTTATAATGACATTTCCCTTGACTGCAACCACCATCTTGAATAAAAATTGGCCTTGCTATGAGGGATACATGCAATGTTGGTTTTAACAAATGAACATTTGACCTTGACAACATTTTGGTAACACTTTATTTTACAGTGTCCTTCTTACATGTTACATAAGGTTACTGTATTAATAACTAAATTATGCATAATTACATGTGACTAACCCTAAACCAAACTATAATCCTAACCGTAACCCTGTTGTAAGTGCATGTCGTTAATTATTATTACTTAGAACTTAAATTTGAACATGGTAACATAAAGTAAAGTCTAACCAACATTTTCACAACACTTCTTGCAGTGCATTCTGGGATTGCTTTCTCTACAGAGGACACATGCACCATCTAGACACTGCTGACATGTTTAGTAAAACTGTTTTGACCAAAACCAAAAATTCTCTTTCGGTGGAATATTTCTGGCTGCTGAAATTTTTGTGCATCACTAGTACTATGTTTTTGTACATCAAATTTAGGCAAAATTTTGTTAATATGAGGCACCTTTAGAATATTGCCAAACCAATATATCTTAACAGGCTGAATAACTTTTCTGTCTACTAAAACAGCTTTCACATCGAGTAAAAATATCCTCGGTCCCATTTGGCTGTGTCTCACCAGTCTCTCTCCTCCCGCGGGTCGTCCAGCAGGACTCGTACGATGTAGAGCAGGCAGCTCACAACCTTCAGGAAGAAGTTGAAGAGTCGCACTCTCAAACCTGCACACAAGAGCGTGAGTCTGTCACCAATCAGCATTACAAAGAGCTTCACAAACAACAGACACACCAAGCCCAATACTCACGGATGGGACACGACAGCAAGAGGACAGCACATCAAACGGCCAGAAACAAATACAAGACCAACCAATTACCCAGCACCAGCTCCACAGAGCCACTCACAGGGGTCAACAACACTCCACGTGAAAGCAAAAACAAACTACCACCTCACAGGACAAGAAAAGCCACAATTAGAGCCGCCGCTCGGTCCGGCCGAGAACTCACTGGATCTTTGGTTTTTGATGAAGAACAGCTTCAGACGTTCCTTGAATGTGTTTTCATTCACATAGAACTCTACCTGCACTCTAAAAGGAATGATGATGTTTGGTTGGAGATGGAGAGGAAGGGGGAAGGACAGATAATGATGACATATATGAGAGAGGAGGCAAGAAAGTTAGACGTATTGCCATTGCCGTAATAATAAAAAGCAATCAGTTGAGAGCTAGAAAGTGCTGTTGCAATATTAAACTCTAACAGCTTTAGAAGGAAATGATGTTGCCTTTTGTGTGCAAGGTGGCTGTGGTTGACCTCGCCATCCGCGCTGACTAAATCCAGAATTATAAATGACTCCCACAGCGAGGGAGAACGCAACAGGAGGAGCCATAACTCTGGTGCTTTTCATTCCAGTCCACACTCTACAAACAGAGATCTGGAACTGACCGTAGAGGAATACTCCAGCTCGCGTTCGACCCGACGCCTGTCCGGCATCTGCAGCGGCAAGACGCCAATAACCACAGGCAATAATTTCCAAACAGGAATTCAAATGTGTTTACTTGCACTTACTTGCACAAATGATCACTTTGGTTTAAAAGCAGAAACGGGAAGCTCTTGTGTTTGGTAAAGCACTTAAATGGATTCCACGGTAAAAATGTTTGTTGTTTGAGCTGTAAAGCTGTTCGTTCAGAGCATTTACATTTATTCATTTAGCAGACGCTTTTATCTAAAGCATCTTTCAATTGAGGAATGTAACAACTGATTCATCTTAAAGATGGAATAAACACGAGAAGTGCTAGTAATACAAAGTTTCAGCCATCGTTCTGGATAGTGCATGCTAGGGAGGGATTAATAAATACTGAGAGCATAGAAAAAAAGAATAGACCATAAAATAGAGTAGATATTATTTTTTTTATTTTTCAGCAGGATGGAGTTAAGTGCTGATGGAAGAGATGAGTCTTCAGCTGTCTCTGTTCCAGCTGTCTATTTGACCAAAACAAATAGTGTTCCAACCAATCACCGACAGGGGGAGGGTGTTGTGAGGTTTTGTGCTCGTGCTCGTGCACGGCTGCACGCGAAGTCAGAGCTGAAGAAAAAGCTGGCTCAAAACCTCACAACACCCTCCCCCTGTCGGTGATTGGTTGGAACACTATTTGTTTTGGTTTTGAGTGTTTGGCTAAACCATTTAATTTGTGTGCAGATCTCAGAGCCTAGGCTGCCTACAGAGACGCGTTTTTTTGACGGCATGCTTATGGGGCGGGCAGATAGCGGATCGTTAGGAAAGATTAGATGAATGTGATAAAAATATTTTTGGGCCTGAAATCACTGATACCACCTTTAAAATTCAAGATGTGTATGCCAAGATCAGTCATCAACATTTACAATCAAACATGATTATAGATGGCAAATTTGATATATGGTAAATTAAATTACTTCCATATCCAACCCTGGAATTCATGCATAGGCACAAAGGTAAAGTAAGAGTGTTTTAGCTTGGCCATTATGTCCCAAAGAAAAAATATAAAATTCAGTTCAAATCTGTCTGCTGGTTGTTGTTAAAGGCAGATCTAAACGTGCAGTGAGCTTGCAGTCGATTGTAAGAACGGGGAGGGGTTTATGCAGACTAAGGGTACATTTACACGACAACGATATGCTTAAAACTGAGAAGTTTTTCTTTTGAGTTTTTCCGCGTACAGACGACACCATTGTCAAAACGATCCCCATTCACACGGATACAAGAAAACAACTAAAAACACTGTATTCTGCTGCCAGGCCATTAGATGGCGATGAATCATAATAGACTGAACACGCAATATGCATGTGCATGACATAATCATCTTCAGAGATGTGCATTTTTGTTGTTTACATGGAGACAAAATGTTTTTAAAAATGTGCAATTTGAAACCCATTTTCAAAAGTTTGCATTTTCAGGCACTTAAAACACCGTTGTCGTGTAAACGAACGGCCAAAACACACTTAGGGCCCTATCTTTCACTCAGCGAAATTGACTTTCTACACCGACGCATGTATCATTCCTATTTTGCACCCGCGCACAGCGGACTTTTCCCTCCACAGACGCACGTCGGTAAATTAGGAAATACACTTGCGCTTCACACCTAATAATGAAGCTACTTCAGACCAACCCATTTTAGATTTGCGTCGGGCACAAGAGTCATTTATCCCGTCGGTATAATAGCAACAGTGCCCAAGACCCGCCCACAAAGTTACTTGCGTTTCACGCTTGATACTTGTGTTTCAGATCGTTAAAATAGGGCCCATTAAGTCTAACATTTTTAGCTGAAAGCAGTGTCTTGTAAACAGCCCCTAAATGTTTGAAGTCTGGCATATGTCACCATGCTCAACAGTCAACATGCACAATCGTCCAAAAAGCCCCCAATAAGGTCCGACTAGTGGCTGTGGTGTGGAACACACCTCAAAAACTGGGCCGGCTGACGCTCAGCGATGGCCGAGCGTCGGTTTGGTGTGTCAGAACCTTTATGCCACTATTCAAAAGTAACATGCAATGTTTCAGTCTTATGGTTTTATAGATATTCTATTTGTTTATTTAAGGGTTCTAAACTTTCTTTCGGTGTGTGTACTGTGAACGTGTTTCCAGTTCATTTATAGACAGTGAATGCCGAGTCAATATAATCGTCTGTGGTTATTGACATCACGCCACAGTAGCTGTCCACACACATTAAGTTGTAACAATTATGTTCCTTAAAAGGTCACTCATGGGAGAATGTCACACGCATCGAGTTCATTGTACTCTGGCACGTTTCCAGTCCCGTTTTAATCAGTTTCCTTGGCTCCAACTATCCAGGGACTCATAAAGAGGCATTAGCCACAGACCAGATCAGTGTGAGCCAGATCACTCCAGTCTTTTTAAAGACTTCCTCTCAGATCTCTGGAGCCAGCCTCATTTCCACAGAGCTCTGCGTAATTGGACAGAAACATGGAGGGAGACATAATATCCGGTGAGTCATGTCATAACAACTGGAATAAAAGAAAGAGAATGTGTGATCTGTCCATTTCTCGCACTCGTATGTCGGGGAAAAAGAGATAATGTGAATTCACAGTCTGGAAAAGGGGATCCGGACCCCACGTGGTGGTCGACCCTTACGTATCCTCTCCTCACAGCAAGAACCCCGTCAGACCATGCTGTGTGTTGCTATGGCGACAGAGGTTTCTCCGGGTTTCCCAACACACACACACACACACACACACACACATGTAGTTGTAATAATCAAGTTTCATGGGTGTGGAGGACTTGATTAATTCTGAGCACCTTTGAAATAATGGCCTTTGCACACAATCTTACCTACTATAAGTGTCGTGATTGCGGTGAGAAAATCAGTATTACATTAATACGCGTGTCCAAAAAACACTCTCTTGATGCACAATGTATCATCATTATGGCCATTGTGAGGACCACCTTAACAATATTTCATCGTCAATTATAGGAAAGATTACAGGATTTATGGTCACAAAAACACATCCACGTCACAGCAAAATCAAAAGAAATTATATTGTGCATTAGATTACTCTATAATATTATTTTTTGCATTTACAAATTATATTTTAGGATAATTGATTATTTATTTATTTTTGCATTGTGACATTATTTTAATGACTATCATGTTTTCGTCAATTTCATTCATCAAATACCAGTAATCTGACAAGCGCAAACCATAGTAAATTCATTTAAATACTCTCATTTAAATTTTGCGTCTGAAAGGGAAACTCCTACAAATGCATATGCAATAAAGTCAACCGCAAAAATAACCCTTTCCATCCATGCCTTTTCAGAGCCAATTTTTCACTGGGTGCCTTTAGTAAATCCTGATATTAAAGGGGACCTATTATGCAAAATTCACTTTTGCATGGGGTTTGGACATAAATGTGTGTTGGCACTGGAAGTGTGTTTACACAACCACACAATAGTGATAAAAATCCACCCACTCCTTTTTTTAAATCCCCATAAATCATAAGCAGTGTCTCCCAACGACCTGTTTTCAGCCATGGGGCTCCGGGTCGAAATGAACACCACTACGGAGAGTTTCTGTTTTTGTTATTATAATACTGTGAGATGAGATAGTCCTGGCAGAGCTCGTGAGGCTCCGCCCTCTGTGCTGGCAGCAGCAGCTCATTTGCATTTAAAGGGACACACACTAAAACGGCAAGTTTTTCTGAGCCCCAAAAAGTGACAATTTAAACATGCTGTAAAAAATTATCTGTTGGGTATTTTGAGCTAAAACTTCACATACACACTTTGGGGACATAAGAGACTTATTTTACATCTTGTGAAAAGGGGCATAATAGGTGCCCTTTAATGCCAAAAGAGGGTTTGCGCTGGCACAAGTTAGTAAATCTGGCCCTTAGTGTTTAATCCTAATATGTAAACCAGGGGCTGCGTTCAATTAAACTTTTAGACATTTGTCACTTTTCCACAGTCGGGCCCGAACAGAAGAACGGCAAGGAATAGTCCCAGTCAGGGCTTGACATTAAGTGTTTTGTTCACCAGCCACTGTGGCTGTAGTGGTTTTCCAAAGTTACTAGCAATTCATTTTCACTGGCCACAATTTTGACATCGATACCATGGGAAAAAACTGCCATATAGATATTTTTTATATTATCTCATAATTTGGCAGCAGGTTTATTAGGCTGCTGTCACTTTAAAGGGGTGGTTGATTATGATTTCACTTTTCTAACTTTAGTTAGTGTGTAATGTTGCTGTTTGAGCATAAACAATGTTACAATGCTCAAAGTTCAAAGCAAAAGAAGATATTTGCTTTAATAGAAATCGTTTTTTAAGGACTACAACAAACGGCTGGTGGGGATTACACGACATTCCTCCCGGGTTAGTGACATCACCAACCCTAGAATTTACATAAACCCCGCCCCCGGAACACGATCATATGCTAATCAATGACTAGAAGATAACTACACATAAGCTACATAAATTCATCAACTAACCATTCAGAAATCATTCACTTCTTCTTGAGTCTCTCCATCATTGTCTGACATAAAAGGCTAAATGTTTTTGAAATTTTAAGTGTGTGCCTGTGTTAGGTAAAAGGACACAAGCTCTTGAAGCTCCGCCCACTGTGCCGGGAGCAGCAGCTCATTTGCATTTAAAGGGACAGACACAAAACGGTACGTTTTTGCTCACCCTCAAAAAGTGACAATTTTAACATGCTATAAAAAATATCCGTCGGTTATTTTGAGCTAAAACTTCACATACACACTCTGGGGACATCAAATACTTATTTTACATCTTGTGAAAAGGGCATTATAAGGGAATATATACACCCCTTTAAGACCTGACACTCGGATCCATTATACTGTTACACATGTTTTCTTTCTCAACGTTCACTTAAAACATAACTGACTGTGTTTACGTGAAGACTCACAAACACTGGCATTTTGTCATTATTTTGTGTGTATTTGACTGTTTAAGCGCAATAAGCAGCTAAAAAGAACTCAATTTAGAGCTGAGAGGTGGCTTTATTTGCGCACACTTTGGTGTGAGGACAAAAAACTAAAATTATGCACAATACGCACAATCCCATGTCGAAATTTTGAGCCCTGTAACAGCAACAATACTCATAGGAACAAAAGAAATGAGTGAGTGAAGGGAGGCAGGTTTATGTGTCAACTTGCTGTCGGAGAGATGAGAGAGTGAGAAAGCGCTACTGGTATTGTGTTTCTATTCCGCGGAAAACCTTATTGAAATTTATTACCGTGTTAAATATAAAATCTAGATTTTTGACAACACTACATTGCACACTTTTTTAAAAGACTACAATTTAAAAATGTATATATTATACATTCTAGTTATATTTAACTTTAGCTTGGTTCGACATGCTATTTGAGCTAAGTTAATCCAAGTCAATAATAATGCAGCCATATGCAGCCAAAGAGTTAATTTACAGGAATGACAACTGCATTCTACAACCGAATTAACTCCTGAAATATCAGGAAGTCACAACCACATTTACAAAAAGTCTACGCAGTATGTACGGAACCGAACCGAACAACTAGTAAATGATGTATTTAAATGTGCATCAGAGATGTGTCTCTCTTCTGTATGTACTGTACAAGAAAACTGCTTTCAATACACTTCTTTCTCATACATACCCCTTTGTTGTACATATTCTGACCATTATAATCCTAATGTATTCATTGCTAATTAGCTCTTAAGAGTAATTGGACCAAAGACCAGGGAAAGCACAGTCACCATTGAACAACAGTTTTAATGAACCAGTTATCAAGTGTCTAATAAGGTGACAGACGCTTCATTAAATATACATCAAATCATGTAGTATTTATGGCCATTTCTCTAACAGACCATCCTTCGGGAAAAGCACATATGATAGAAATTAATGCTGTATGCTTGTCAATCTCTTTTATTTCAGTTCATTCTTGTCATTCGTTCATTTCATCAACATCTGGATACCCTGGAACGAATTGCTCACCTACTAAACAAGTGGTTGAACAATATATGATTTACAATGGCAGATGCTGATGCCATATATTATAAGTATATATTTTAGTAAAAATAAATGACACAAACTGTATCTTTTAATCCTGTATAAAAAAAAATAGAATAAAACGAATTTACTGTATGTACGTCAAACTGTTGATAAAAGCCATTTTCCTTCTTTCAGTTCAATAATACCATTATAGTAATTTGTTTATAGATTTCTTTAAAAAAAAAAGTAATATATCAATTAAAAAACACTGTCTACAACTCTGCATAGCCTCAAAACACACGCTGATGACGTGTGATGTCTGCGTGAGCAGGTGCGCGCAGAGCCGGATTAACGCAAAGGCAAACTAGGCACGTGCCTAGGGCCCGATTGGCGGGATGGGGCCCAGACAGAGGGACAAAAAAATAAAAAATAAAAAATAAATAAATAAATGTACAAATGTCCTATCTACAATTTATTTCAAAATTTATTAATTAACTAAAAATAGTGACGATGTTTATCTTAACCATAGACTGTTACATTACGTCACATTAACGCCAGCCCATGACTGTACAAAAGTCTACATAGGCACGCAAAGAAGCACAGCTCGTAATGCAGGTCATCGATTTTGGAGTGATTGCAATGTATTTTAAATATAAACGTGTGGGCTACTGTAGATCAGCGTCATTTCTGGAAAAATCATTCACCGCTTTGTTAGTCTACGAGTTTAAAAGAGTGCGAGCGTCATTAACGTGCCCAGACGCGACGCTTTGAATTTGCGCGTACAATGAATAACATCGCGTTGGGAGCTGACTAGTAAAAAAGCTACAAAAGTAAAAGATAAGACGTTTGTATTCAAAGTTAAAAAACCAACACACTGCAACATTTTTAAATGTTTCAAATAAAGGATCTCATATCTATGGGTCTATCTTCTATATTCTGCTGATGATTAGATAATACCCTGACATCATAGCCTATACGAATATTAGTTTAGATTTTTTTCCCTGCTCAGTAGCGATCGTATCTTTCTCTTCCACTTGATTTGTGTATAGCATATTTAAGGTAGCAATGCAATATCTGCCCATAACGCAGCTATGAAAACAATTATAAAAGCACGTTTATGTTCATCTACTGAAGTGGTATTCTGGAACTGTGAATAAACTGAATACACCAGCAAAATAACAACAAGAACAATAACATCTTCATTAAACAAAAAAGAGATTACTTTAGATAAAGTTTGATGTAGTAGGCTACCAGTAAAAAGTCTGGACCCATTACTATTTTTATTGTTTTTGAAAGAAGTTTCTTATTATGCTCTACAAGCCTGCATTTATTTGATCAAAAATACAGAAAAAAAAAAAACAGGAATATTCAGCGAGGATGTGTTAAATATATAAAAGTGATAGTGAAGACTTTTTTAAAACAACTTTTTAATAATCAAAAAATCCTGAAAAAAAGTATCACATGTTATAAAATAAATATTAAGCACCATTTCTAACATTTGATAATAAATCAGAATATTATAAAGTTTTCTGAAGGATCACGTGACACTAAATTCAGCTTTGCATCACAGAAATATATTTTAAAGTATAGTAAAATAGAAAACCATTATTTTAAATTGTAATAATATTTCACTATATTATTTTTCTGTATTTTTGATCAAATAAAATCCAGGCTTGATGAGCATAAGAGACTTCTTTCAAAAACATTAAAAATAGTAATTTGTCCAAACCTATGTACTGTGTAAGTAAAAATATACTAAATTTAAAATGAAATGTTGTATAAATAAAAAAGTTAGGAATCATATTTGTTTCAAGTGTTTTTTATTGGGGGTGGGGGGCCTCCAACATGAATTTTGCCTAGGGCCTCCAAATGTCTAGAACCGGCCCTGGGTGCGCGGTATAAAAATACATATGTTGACAGGCAGGAAGGACATCCTATCATTGGACAAACATTTTTTAGTCCAGCACCTTCCACAGAAGATATATGTTTATATAATGTATTTACTTAATCATTACTATCAGGATGAGAATATACTTTTAACCAGAATAACAAAAAAAATAATATATTTGAATAATAATAATTTATTTACATGTTGTGATCTGTATAGTCACAGTGTGTACAAATAACAAGGCTATATGAGACAGAGACCATTTTTAATCGTATAAATACTGGGAACTATATTCTCACTAGGCGTAGGAGCACAGCTACTTGGGCGGAGTGGCTACTTGGGCGGAGTGATTAGCGCAGCACACGAGACGCCCTGTGGTTGATTTAGCTGTGCTCCTACGCCTAGTGAGAATATAGTTCCCAGTATTTATACGATTAAAAATGGTCTCTGTCTCATATAGCCTTGTTATTTGTACACGCTGTGACTATACAGATCACAACATGAAAATAGGAAAATGTTTGCATTATTTTGTCACTTATTGGGATTAGTATGCTACCATTATCCATTTACATCCAGTCTTTGTGCTAAGCTAGGCTAGCAATGGGTGCGTCAAATAACACTTACAGAACGCACAGAGATGAAAAGGGTATGTATGGACTTATCTAACTCTGGGGGATACTGTGAATAAGCTAAAGTTCCAAAAAGTCGGAGTGTTCCTTTAAGGTTTTAAGGGATGAAATTATTGACTACTTTAACTGACAATTGATCGACTTCAACTGACATCAGAGGACCGTGAACATGCACGGTTGTTTAATGTTGTTAAATTTAAACTGAAAATCTCAGTTGATACATCAAGTAAGCATTTTAAGTCAAAAGCGTGAGAATGGGAATCCATGTGTTATTGTATAAATATTATATATACTGTATAATATTTCCTTATATTGGTATAGCAGAGTCCTTTAATAAGAGAAAAGCTAACAAAGTCAACAAAGATTTATGAAGTGACCTCAGCACTACCCAGCAGTCGATCAATTATATGCGCCTGAGAGTCCATTCAAGTAATTTGTTATATTGTGATAGTAGCACGCAGTCCACTTAATATGATGGATGCATTGAGGTGCGTAAACAGACATATTTAAAAATAATCTGGCCTCCAAACATTGCTTAGGTGCTATTTTATTCATGAAAAAATTTAATTCTATTGACAGCATGCATTTGAGGCAGCTAATACTTCTATCTGGCTTTTCTTAATCATAAAGAACATTTTTATTTGTAATTGAGCGTCAGTTACTAAGCCTAGATGTCACGATCAGCAAGATGGCGCCGTTGTGTGTGGCTGGCCGTCTGCTACCTGTACCTGTCCTGTTTGTGTTTGTTTTGTTCGTCTCGCTCCTGGTCCAGGATGTTACTGCTATTTTGGTTTATGATCGGCAAATGCTTATTAACATCAAAATTACTGTGGATATACTGGCGGGTAAAGAACGAGGAGGATCGTGTTCATATTTTCATCCAGATCTGTCTGCTGTGCCATTGGCGCTGTATCGGCTCTCAGCCCCCTGCGCTCTTCCGCTGAAGAAGCGTAGAAGAAGACGTGGGAAACGCGGCGGGCTTTCTGTTAAACTCAAAGCAAAACTGTTGATGGAGTCTAGGTCCAATTTCGACCGTCATGGCTATGGCGCGTGGGACGATCATCGATTCATTCATTGGCGCTCACTGGAGCCAGCATATGTAGCGCTTCGGCAAATTGTTCCGACAATCATCACCAAACAACAACTTACACATACGATGCCATATCTCCGTAAAGGTAGGGGTGTAAATCTCCGAAACTTTCGATCACTGTGTTATGCATCACAGTCAGTAGCAGGTGATTCTTTATTGATCAAAATGGCTCTGGTTAATGCGAGATCACTCTGCAATAAGACGTTTATCTTGAGAGATTTCCTTACATCGAAATTACTGGATGTACTATTTGTGACTGAGACGTGGCTATCTACTGGTGATTTAAGTCCTTTTGCCGACCTTGTTCCCTCAGATTGTAAATTTATAAATTCTCCGCGGTCTACAGGCAAGGGTGGAGGTCTAGCAACTTTGTTCAAAAACAGCTATCATTGTCGTCTTGTGGAAACTGAACTTTTTCCAAGTTTTGAACTGCAGACTTTTCAGCTTGAATTGGATGAGCCAGTGTTTTGTGGGCTGATTTATCGGCCACCTAAATTTAATAAAGACTTTATTCAGGATTTCTCTGAATTTTTAGGGGAAATTTTATTGAAATTTGATAAGTTTCTAATTGTGGGGGACTTTAACATTCATGTGTGCTGTCCAGCGGACCCCCTGGTGAAGGACTTCTTAAATCTCATTGACTCTTTCAATCTTGTGCAATCTGTGAATGCTCCTACACATGAGCATGGACACACACTGGACTTAGTTTTGTCTTATGGCATTTCTGTATGTTATGTAGATGTTTGTGATGCTGTTTTTTCTGACCACAAACCAGTTACTTTTGGGGTTACTTTTCCATGCCAGACTGACAAACCTCTCCCAGGAGCACGCCTATGTCGTAGGATAAATACTAGCGTCATCAGTGAGTTCGCTACGATGTTTGAAAATAACTATAATGTGGTTGATTCAACTTCATCCTTTTTAGACCCTGAGTCTCTGCTGTTTTCTTTTAATTCTGTATGCAAAACCATTTTAGATGATATTGCACCCTTGAAGGCGAGGCGTGTAAAAACTAAGGCAGAACCTTGGATAAATGATAATACACGCGCACTCAGACAAATCTGCAGGAGGGCAGAGCGTAAATGGCAGAAAGACAGACTCCAAGTGTCTTATGATATATTAAGAGACTCTTTGCAGACATATCAAGGTGCTGTTAGAGCAGCAAAGGCACAGTATTTCTCTGATATTATTGAGAGAAACTGTCATAGACCTAGAGTACTATTTAGTACTATAAACTCTATTATAAATCCACCCAATGTAATTGTGCCTGATATGTCAATGGATATGTGTGAAAATTTTAAAACATTTTTTGTTGCAAAAATTGAAAAAATTAGGTCTCAAATTCCTCTGGCTGTTTGTGATATTACAGCTACACCATCTGCTCCTGTGGTGTTTGATCACTTTGATGTTCTTGATCTTCCTAGTTTGGTGAAAATAGTAGATCAGTTAAGGCCATCAGACTCTCCACTAGATATAGTCTCATCAA
Organism: Scardinius erythrophthalmus; assembly: GCF_964197995.2. Taxonomy (NCBI): domain Eukaryota; kingdom Metazoa; phylum Chordata; class Actinopteri; order Cypriniformes; family Leuciscidae; genus Scardinius; species Scardinius erythrophthalmus. The sequence goes on along the minus strand of NC_138221.1, from coordinate 58,213,521 downwards.
AACTAATCAAACAGGCTTTTGATACAGTCGGTCCTAGTGTTTTAAATATAATAAATAGCTGCCTTGTATCAGGGTCTGTGCCAGCCATTTTTAAACATGCTATGGTGCAGCCTTTAATTAAAAATACCAATTTGAACTCAAATGAGTTAAATAATTTTAGACCTATTTCAAAATTGTCATTTCTCTCAAAGATACTAGAGAAAGCAGTTCTCATTCAGCTGGAGTCTTTTTTAAATGAAAATTTGCTTTTTGAAGAATTTCAGTCTGGTTTTCGGAAACATCACAGTACAGAATCTGCACTTTTAAAGGTTCTTAATGATGTTTTATTGACTGTAGATTCTGGAAACGCAGCAGTTTTGGTGCTACTTGATTTGAGCGCGGCATTTGATACCATAGACCACGAAATTCTTATCGCACGGCTGGAGAGGTTGGTAGGGATGCGAGGTGTTGTCTTAAATTGGTTTAAGTCTTATTTAACAAACAGAAGTTTTTCAGTTACCATGGGGGAATTTACATCTTCGTCTGCCCCTCTTAAATGTGGGATACCTCAAGGGTCCATCTTGGGACCCATTTTGTTTTCATTATACATGCTTCCTATTGGTGCTATCTTTCAAAAACACAGAGTATCATTTCACTGCTATGCAGATGATACACAGATATATATGCCTGTAAAAAAGGAAGACAATCATTCATTAGGGCCCCTTTTAGCATGTCTGAATGATTTGAAAACTTGGCTGGCTGCAAATTTTCTGCATCTAAATGAATGTAAAACTGAGATTGTTGTGTTTGCACCTTCTAATGTATCTGAGTCACCCTGGGTTGATGTAGGTTCTTTATCTATTTATTGTAAATCTATGGTGAAAAACTTGGGGGTCATTTTTGATAACTCCCTCAAATTTGACAAACAAGTAAACGCTGTTGTGCGATCCGGCTTCTTTCAATTAAGAACATTGACAAAAGTCAAGTCATTTTTGTCATTTTCGGATTTAGAGAGAGTAATGCACGCTTTTGTGACCTCACGTTTAGATTACTGTAATGCCTTGTATGCAGGAATTAATCAGTCGACTCTGAGACGTTTGCAAATTGTTCAAAATGCCGCAGCTAGATTGCTGACAGGATCTCGGAAGCGGAGCCATATCACTCCGATTTTGTTTTCTTTACATTGGTTGCCTATCCGTTATAGGATTGATTTTAAGATTTTGTTGTTTGTTTTTAAATCTCTAAATGGTCTGGCACCACCTTACCTCTCAGATCTATTACAGATATACTCTCCCTCAAGATCACTTAGGTCTTCTGACCAGAAATTGCTAATTGTCCCAAGGTCAAGACGCAAACTTTGGGGTGATCGTTCCTTTTCAGTGTTGGCTCCGAAACTCTGGAATAGTTTGCCTTTGCATATTAGAACTGCCTCCACAGTGGTATCTTTTAAATCTTTTTTAAAAACTCATCTTTTTTCTCTGGCTTTCCTGTCTAAACCAAATAGCTGAGTTAGTTGATTGTTTGTTTTATGAGAGTAGTTAGTTATTTGCATAATATTGTATAATTGTTTTGTACATTTGCTTTTTGCATGTTTTTACAAATTGTACAGCACATTGGTCAACTACCCGTTGTTTTTAATTGTGCTTTATAAATAAATTACCTTACCTTACCTTACCTACTAAAGAGACAACTAATTCTAGCATGCCACACAATGACTGCACGATGAACTCCAGCACAATACATGCTGATGAAAATCTGAAAGAAATGTTTCCCTTGAGCGATAAGATACGGGGAACACACACACACATACACTTCTGAGGGACATGCAGACAAAAGCAGCACTCTAATAATACAGGAAAAATGACATTCATAGAGACACAGAGGGATGCTCTCTCAATCACGACGGAAAGCAAGAAATTGCACACCTCCCAGGTGCTACATCTAAAGAAAGGTTTGTGTGTAGTCTACTTTATCTAGCCGAAAGGAGGCTGAGGCAGCCTGGCCCTGACCTACTGCATACACACTGATTTTTCAGGTGTTGTGGAGAGGGACGTTTAGGAGATAAATCTATTTGAGCCTTTACTGCTAAATACAATGTCGCAAGGAAACACATTTCCCATATTCTGTTAAATAATTATTTTCGGGTCCCTACCTGAGAATGAGCTGATGTGATGAATATTCCTCTGAGAGGTTGGGAGAATAAAAAACAACAAAATTAAAAAAGCATCTGTTTGACACTGGATGTATATCAGTAATGGTGTCGTAATATCACTGGAGCAAAGAGCGTACAGAAGAGAAATGGAGCGTGCATCAGCAACAGCTGTGCGCAGGGCAAACATCAGCATGTCCGCCACTGACTAAAGGGAAGGATAATACTTAATGTAGCGAACATTAAAGCTTTTTTAATGAAAGTTTAGGGAGAATTCAGAGTGCAAAAAAACTTTAGATTGCTACTGCAGTTGCTGTTTTCAGCAAACAGGGCTGAGATCATTTAAATGATTTTGCATTACTGATATAGCACTTCTTATGTGGTCTTCTTGTAACCTACGCATGTCCATCCACAAGAACACGGAGCAGGGGTTCTAAACTCTTGCCCTTGAGGTCCACTTTCCTGCAGAGTTTAGCGCCAACCATGATCAAACTCAACTGCCTGTAACTCTCCAGTATTTCGGAAGACCTTGATTAGCTGGTTCAGGTTTATTTTCTGCAGGAATCAAATCTCGGAGGCCAGAGATCAGAACCCCTGCTCCTCAAATCCTGCCCTGCAGAGTTTAGCTCCAACTCTAATCAAAAATTAGACCTGGTCCTTTTAGCGTTCAGATCACGAACCTCAAGGTATAGGGATACGTTCACAACCTGACTGGCCGGCTTTTATGAAACATCACCTATTTTGAGACTGAACTTAGCGAACATCCCAAACAATGCTGCATGCTGAGATAAATGCACTCGTTGTATGAGCGTAGAATTCATATCATGGTTTTTTGACCTGCTGAGAACTCGCAAAGAGTTCTTATAAACTGTACAAAGGAGTCAAAACAGCAGCAGGAATCCCTCCGTCACACACACACACACACGAAGATCTGCCGCGAGGAGACGCGGTTCTGACGCCTATACCGAACTATGATGGGCAATACTTCGACTACGATGAGAAAAAACAGGTATGCTTGAGCATTTTTCGGGTCTCATCTTCCTGTTTTTGGTTTGTTTACATGTCTTTGGTTCGTGTTGCGTTCATAAATCATTTGAACCGCACAAGTGTTTGTTTGGAAGCGGACCAAGACCCATCTTTTCGGTGGTCTCGGTCCACTTGTTTGGTGCGCACCAGGGTTCGGGAGGCAGCGTTCACACTTATTCAACTGCACTAACAGAGCAATCGCACCAGGGTTCGTTTTAACACCCTAAGGAACCCTGCCATGGAGTGTCTCATTTTAATCTTGTTGTAGTCAAGACCAGCTCATTTCAAATGATTTCATCGGGCCGTGACCTAAGTAGGTTGAGTCTGAGTCATGACTGAGACCAGAATAGGGTCGAGTCCAAGTCAAGACCGAGACCAGAACAGAGTCGAGTTCGAGTCAAGACAGAGACCCGAATATGGTCTGAATGATTCAGAAAGTGTAAATATGCTTTCCAATGGGGTAAATGAAGTCTAGTTTCATGTCAGTATCACAATATGCACAAGTTGCACAATATGCACAGACCACAAAACGCATCCGCAATATTGTAGTCCTCGAGACAGAACTTGGTCCAAATGCTCCCAAGTCCATGGTGAGATCAAGACCATGCAAATATGGTCTTTGACTCAGACTTGAGAGAGAATTGAGTCTAGTCTTGAGTACTACAACACTACCCTTTCATAATGATCTCCTGTCCAATAATCCATGCAACAAAAACTAGCATCAAATTTGTGGTCCTACCATTGGTAATGTCAAGAGTTAGTTCGCACTAAAGTCCATAAATTAACTTGTGAACACCCTTTTGAATATTTAAATGACAAATGGGACACCATCCAGCAAGGTTCCTCAGATCTGGCCCAGGAGGGCCACTGCACTGGTTTAGCTCCAACCCTAATCAAAGACACCTGAGCTAGTCAAGGTCTTCAGAGTTACTAGAAACTTACAGGTAAGCAAGTTTGATCAAGATTTGAGCTAAACTTTGCAGGGCCCTCAGCAATGACCCCCTAGAGGGCAGAATTTTAAGGAATACTGCAGTACAGTCTTGTGGACTTCAAGGACAAGCGAAGGATACGAGATGAGGCATCATGAAAGTGAGCAGGACCACGAGGGATGAGGGTTCCATTTGCTGCTTTCACTTCATCTTTTGTGTCCCTGCTTCTCCAGCGGTTTATAAAGTTGCATGAGTGGCCACTCTGTGGAACGACTGATGGGGGCGTTTGTCTTAAGTCTCCCACTGTCGCTGCATGCGTTCCAGCCAACAAATAAAATGAAGGCCATCATTTACCCACCATATGCAAGAGCCTTTGACAGTAAGTAAACGCACTCAATAGCCTTTTACTCCAGTTTCCCCCCTATGAGTAGACTTGATTATAACACTCATCACCTTCTATCTCCCATTATCCTTTACTCATGTTTCTACTCATGTGCCGGTGCTGCTTTTAAATCCCTCATCAGATGTCTTCATTAAAAAAGCACGCATCTTTGGGCTTACTGTACTAAAATTAAGTGTGAATGACCCCAAGTGGCAGGTTGATATGGATGTAGAGGTGTAAAATGCCAGGGTTATTTGAAGAGACGTGCCCCTGGTCTAGCCCCTACTTTTAATGTCCATTAGCCCATTTAGATTGCTGTCTTCCATTATGTTACCCCAGAGCCGCAGTACAGCCCAGAGCTCTGTCAGTATTAGCAAGAGTCACTACTTGGCGTCGCAATCCGCTCTGCCTGCTCTGTAGCCCTGTAAATTTCATACGGACATATATTTGGCATTTCATCTAATGAAAATAAATGTCAGTCTATTACATGACCTGTCATGAACTGCCACTAAAAGCAATTTACAAATGAAAACATTTATGAAATATGGTAAGTGCATTGTTCTTCAAAGCCAATGCAGTGTCTCTGAGGTTGCAGAGGGCCAAATGAAATTCTGCTGGCATATTACACTAACGTGATTTGGGAGCAGGGGAGATCCAATCATGAGTGGAGTGTGTCCTGGCAGCAGAGGTACACAAAGCTACACTTGCACAGACAGGCATCATGGGAGAATCTGTTTAGCTTACACCAAAGCTAGTGAGGGCATTCCCTGACAGATATTACCATGCATTGTCAGCACACAGACCATTTAGCCTCATTTTCAGGATTTTTGTTTATTCCCAGAAGACCCACAAGAGTCTGCTCTGCCATGTATTATTAATAAAATTTTGCCTTTTTAAAAATAAAGTCAGGGTGGGAAGCTTGGTTTAATTTGGCAGGTCCACATTCATGATACTATCACTCTCCAACAAGCTCGAGGCTCCAAGTTTATTACTATCCAGGTTAATTAAACCCACACTCTAATTAACGCCAAATTAAAGGTGAAGTTTGACCAAAGTATATAAAGGTCGACAGGGTAAGATGGGATGACGGTATATACTGCGTGATACAGACAATTGAGTATTTCCATGTGCTTGTAAGTGGCCATTACATTATTAAAAGTGAGATGGATAAATAAGCAGGATGAAAACGGAGAGCAGGATGTGACCGCATCAAGTCAGGATGAGGATGAAGATTTCATTAATGAAAGTTACTGTAGGTACAATCCTATCAGAAGATGTATCTCACTACTTAACTATAATAGTATGATGCATTGTTGGAGAAATTAACAAGCTGGTCATGACTGTTTCACAAACCCGTATAACACGATGGTTCAATATAGAACCGTTCTTAACACCACGTCAGGTGGTGGAGTAATAACTTCTACTAATTATTTGATTTGAGACTGAGATGTCATTTTATTTCTGTAAATAGCAAACATGGCATCTAAGGACTTCTAAGGATTTTTGTTCTCTGTTGTTTTCTTATATTTCCAGATGTTGGTTAACAAACTCTTTAGAACTGTGGTTTTGGGAAAAACCAAATTGTTGAATTGTGTTGGTAACAATAGAACTGGTTTTATTGTTTAGTGCCTTTTTTAATTAAAGGGCCATGAAACCCCCCTCTTTCAGCTCAAGTCTAGCTCACAATCTTTTTGAAAAATGCAACTTAAAGGTCCCGTTCTATGCCCCTTTTCACAAGATGTAAAATAAGTCTCTGATGTCCCCAGAGTGTGTATGTGAAGTTTGAGCTCAAAATACCCAACAGATCATTTTTTACAGCATGTTTAAATTGACATTTTTTGGGGCTCAGAAAAACGAGCCGTTTCAGTGTGTCCCCTTTAAATGCAAATGAGGTGCTGCTGGACGACACAGGGGGCGGAGCTTCATGAGCTCGCGCTCAGTCTGTCAGGAAAAATTCATCTCACGGAATGATGATAATATCAGAAACTCTCAGTAACGGCGTTCATTTCGAGTCGGACAATAATGCCTACAGAGTCAGATTGCTGTATAGAGATGAAACAGGTATGGTTTAGTAGTTTAATTACGGTTATTATAACGTATTTGTCATCTGCTTGTAGGCTATGTATCCATTATTTATTAATAGCCTACAAGTCTGCTGTCTGAATGATGATCAAACATGTACTGATGAGTTTAATAAAGTTTATTGTACATCACACAAAAGATGAAGCGTCAGTTTTACTTCAGAAAATCACCGTAAGAGCTGAGTAAACACAGTAGGCTAAGTTATAAGAAGTGCGCAAATAGCCAGTAGAGTTGAGGGAGCATTCCTGTGGGCGGAGGTTAGTCAAGAAACGGTTCTGGTGATGTCACCAATGCAGGATGTAGAGGGGTGTAGTCCAATCGAGCCGTTTTTTGTAGTCAACTTCTGTTAAATAAAATATCTCGCTTGGCATTGAACTTTGAGCTTTATAATTTTACAGATATTATTTATGCTCTAACAGCAACATTACACACTAACTAAAGTTTGAAACATGGAATCGCATGCAACGGGACCTTTAAATGGGCGTGGTGGCTGTGAGAAGAAGGGAGGAGAGTGGGTGTGGTATGGCACGGCAGGGGAGGGGGAGGGGGGAAACTATCATCGCCAGTGGCCCATGCATATCGACTGTCACTAAAAATCAGTGGTAAAACGTGAGGAAATGCTAGATTTTTTTTATAGCTGGCAAAATTAAAGTCTAATGAAATACACTGATCCCTTATTTTTGTCCTTTCAAAAGTAACTGAATGCCCTGCTACATATACTAGCCTACAGTAATCATAATTGTATTTAAAACATGATATAAATGTACATGTATATGTATAATTATGTCATTATAAAATATATATTTGTTTCTATACACACTATAAATGTATATTTAAAAATAATAATACATTTTCTGCTTAAAAAAAAAAAACAACGTTCTGTACATAGCCTAGATCTTCGCGCCCCCTGAACCCCATAATAAAGATGGAAAGTGACATAGAAATTTGCACAAATTAAGCATACGTTCCATACAATTGAGGTATTATCGAAATATCTACATTTTAATAACGAGTGATTATTTAACAAAAGGCAAGAAAAACGGTCAGGGTTACGTTTTAGACACACAAACACACACACACACACACACACACACACACCTCTGAAGCGATAGAAAAGTCCTCGGGACCGCCACTCGCAAGACGCAACCTGCATTACTGTACAAGGCCGAAGTCCACCATTCTCCAGTTGAATGGTTGCTACACACACACAGTTTAGATGTGTCCGTGGTTGATGGCCAGAGTCTAGCCCTGGCAGCATCGCGGGGAAAGATGCACTGGAACTTTTGCACCATGAAAACAAACGCCTCCCATCATTGCCTCTCTCATCTACTACACGATATCACAGTTTGACATGTCTGTTATTGGAAAGTTCCAGGTGGTGTCATGAATAATTAAGAGAAAGTCTGTTATCATTGGATAAGAAAACTCAGTCATGAATAATTATGAGACACCGATGAGTCATCAAAGTACTATAGTGCTCTGACACGATGAAGATTTTAAACCCGGAAGATGAAAATAGCGCAAAAAAACTCAAATTTAATCATTTTCCCCCTACTATTAAATCTAACAGATGCTAACATTGTCTTCAATGGTGTTCAACACACATACCTCTGTTAAAATCTCAGAAAATTTGGTTTAGGGTTTCATGACCCTTTAATATATTTTAATCTCAGGTAGGGGTGATGCTATTTTTTTACAGTGGAATGGCTCTAGTTTTTTCTTTGGAATCTCAGATTTGCTCAGACTGTAAGTTAGTTAGCTGCTAAGATTAAGCTAATGAGGGAATGAGTAATTGTTTGAATTCATATTTTAGTGGAATGGGTTGCTCTTGGATATCCCATTGTGCCTTTTTCTTCTGTTTGATATCTGATTTTCCATCATGTAAGGTAAGCATGCTTGTAAAATTTTCAAGATACAAGTCAAATGCAATGTTTGTATAGATATTTTATAGGCCAAAGATTGCAAATACACAATTGAGAGGGAATCCCGCTAATGTTCCGTTTAGCTGTCAAAGTTTCTGTCCAGTTGCTGGGTTAATGATAACAGTAGCTTGTAAAATTATGTTTATTTTACATTTAACAAGTGACATCCTTTGAAGCCCATACTTAAACACCACAGTACTCAAGAAAATGTAAAATACTCCTCCCAAAGTTATCAGAAGTGAACCTTTTGGTAAATTTTTTTCCTAGACCACCCTACAAAATTAGGGAACTTGATGGTATCCTGTGCCCCAACAGATCTTAGTCAGAGCAGCGCATATATAATTTTTGACAGGAATAAAAAAAAGGCGGTGAGGGATAGTGCATTCAATTGTACTAAATGTACAATTGTAAATTCAGATTGTACTGTTTAACAACATACCGTCTACCGTCTCGGAAAAAAAGAATTCAGAAAACTCCATGAAACAGTTTTAAAAGTTGCGAGTTAAGACAGTTACACGATCTAGGATCTTTATACAGTGCATGCCATTGTAAAGACTAAGTCTATCCCTCTTAGCATTGTTTTCATCCACGCTAAATTCAATATGGCGTCTAACCTGACTAAGGTCTACACTGAAAAATGACTAAAAGCACCTCTGAACTCCTGGTTTTATATAAGGTGAGAATTATATAGACATTCATTCTGTATAATCTATAAGAAATATGAGACATTCATTTTCATCAAAAATTTTAATTAGATTTAGATTTTTTTGTTAAAAGTCCCCCTGTGGTGAAAATATTTAATTGGTATTATATGGTCATAATTATTTTTTTTTTCTCTAAGATTCCCTGCAGAAATAACTGTGATGTACTAAATGCCACTACTGTGACACACCATAAAATTACTCATTCCGTGATGTATGATTTTGGTCATTCCACTGAACCCTTCAATTTCGGTTTCAAGTCAATTTTGGTTTCATTTAAAGTGTACACAACAAGTGACTTGTTGATCTAATCCAGAGCTTTCCGTCTCTGAGCTGAGGAATAATGGGGCTGCAGGGGGAAGTCTGTCAAGTGGGAGACACAACGGCGAAGTCGATAAAAGACCTGGCCTGTAAGACAGAAGGCTGTTATTTGTATGGTAATACCGAGCCGAGTGCCATCGCTGAGCTGCGGGCCACTACAGTCCCAGTCTATCGGTTTAGAAGAACGGCACTGCTAATGAAGCACGTTGTGCAAAAAAAGGCATGTGACTGAGCATGATGGATGGAGTGTGTGTGTGTGTGTGTGTGTGTGTGTGTGTGTGTGTGTGTGTGTGTGTGTGTGTGTGTGTGTGTGTGTGTGTGTGTGTGTGTGTATCTGTGTGCGAGGCCAGAGATGTTGATTTTATCATTTTGAATGTGATTGGATGGTGTTTCTGCAAGTGCATGACTTCAGAGTAAATCAATGATAAAGAGTGGCATTCATGTTCTCTCTCAATCTTATTGCCTGAAGCTTTATTTTAAGTCCAGTTCAAAGCAAAAGGCTAGACTGCTCCTTTCACAGAGAACCGTTGCATCAACCCACACCAGTTCTGAAATGCTACAGCTAGTCATGTAATATTTCTGAGTCATGGGTTATTGTCAGAAACAGAAATGCTCTTGGTTTAATAGACTGGTGAGACTGTTTAATTTGGGCCACCCATTATGTACTCAACACTGTCTGATCAAGGAAAGGTGAAAAAAAAAAAAAAAAAAGACAGCTCACTAAAGAATATTTTTGTTTAGATCCCTAGAGTGAGGAAATGCTGCTATTTTTTTAGTAGCATGACTGTAATTCCACTTTCAGTTTTCGTAATTCAGCTTGTAACAAGCTACTTTTTCAACAGTAGAGCTGTAGCACGACCAAATTCAGTCTACACGAAATCAGCCCGATTTTGGCACAATCCATTTGATGTATGGTGTTGTGGTGATTCGTAAAAAGGACAATGGGCGTCGACAAAAGCAACAATCGATCATTTTATCTCGTATAGTGTGTCATAATGGATGACAACCGTCGCTTCACAATGTCCAGACAGAAAGAAGACAGAATCTGTGAAGTTGACCAATAGGAGCACAGTAGCTCTTCTGTACACAGCTTTCAAACACGCCAAAACAAAAGAGAGACGATTGTATTGGTGCTGCTAGGTGGAATTATGCAATGGGGGAATGGTTTGTGGAGCTACAGTATGGCAACAATAATTCTGCCTTTATGATGTTACCTTGAGGGACTACCATGACTGAGTGAAAATGCTGGCGAACAATAGTGGGGGCACTTTAGCAACCTGGTGAGAACTGGAATTAGCATTAAGCAAACATGTAATTTCGGTAGCCATTGTTTGTTTACGCACTCTTGTTTCTGGAAGTCAGTCGCTAGTTCCGCCTTCTCAATGGCATCATGCATGTAATTAAAAATGGCAAGTGATGATTGGTCGAGAAGCAATGTGTGACAGATTTCTGAAGGATCAGGTGACACTGAAGACTGGAGTAATGATGCTGAAATTTCAGCTCTGATCACAGGAATAAATTACATTTTTAAATATATTAACGAAAACAGTGATATTAAATTGTAATAATATTTCACAACATTAATGCTTTTACTGTATTTTTGATCAAATAAATTAAATGTTATCCTACCTTTTTGAATGAATCTTCCTGTCAGAAATGTGTATCATGACTTAAAATGCTGTCTATGAAATAATAAAGTCCCCCTGCGGTGAAAATCCAACTTTTAATGTTGTTTATTTGTCTATGTGGTGTTTTAATATGCTTTAAGACAAATCATGTGCAAATTCATGAGTATTTTCTCTTTAAAACTGCAGTGAACCAAAGACAGTCTCAAAAACGTGATTTGAAATCGCTGGTGTTTCTGACGTCACAAACTACCTTGTAACCAATCAGGTCAACGTGTGATCGTCAACGAGTGGATCTCTGAGCTGGTGCGAGTGAGTGGAGGCGGGGCTAATTTGCATATTCATAGAACCGCATATACTAAATGAGGCAAGGGTGTAGAGTTACATTCAAGCTTCTTTTTTTTTTACTTTTTACTTTTTTTTTTCAAGGACAAAACTTTTAAATATGTCATTTTGGTGATCAAAGATACGCTTTAAGGGATACAATTATTGACTACGGGGGACTTTAAAAGAAATACTTCATATAATGTCTCCTTGCTGGTGTAAGGTTTCAAAATTAATTTTAAAGACTTTACAGTGTATTTTATTCCAATATATCATCAAACAATAGTCCCATACATGTCCACAAATGTCTTGGCTAAGCTCCGGATATTCACTGACCCTAGAAATGCCCCCAGTGTGGAGGTGTGAAATATTACATTTGCTATCAGTGAGTTTTTTAAATGACATTTATTCAAGTTTCTAATTTTTACGCTTTTCATATTTCAAGTAATTTCCCATTTTGAGAGACGTTTTCACGTTAATATCCTGTGGGTGGGTTAAATTTGACGTCAAATGTTCCTCAACAAATGAGTAGTCCCGGCCCCAAGTTTTCCTGTGTATTTTTTAAATTAAATGGGCTGTGAATGGTGTTTTGATTGACGAAAAATTAAATGATTAAAAAACAATCCCTTGAAGAAAATACAGATTTAAATAGATCTCTAGATACTGCCAATAATGCTGGTTTTCCATAATGTTTCAGCTGGATCAGACGAGGCTGTCTCTGCATCTGCTGCCCAGAACCACATTCTGAGCTCCAGAAAATCATGGCAACTCGCATGCTGCCATTAACAGACCAAATGTGCTTTTAGTCGAGTATTATGTTAATTACAGCTGGGAATCCATACAAGTCATTAGAGCCACAGTCCTGGTTATCTTTTGAGATTAAATAATTGTCTTTTTTTTTTCAAACCAACACGCGTTCAATTTAACTGACATGCTTTAAAGTAACCTGCCACATCTTACATCTTCTGCCTCCGTTGCTGGGGGTGTGAGTTTTTTGGAAGGTAAAGGGGTTGGTTATATGGGTTATCCAAAGAGGTGCTCAAGTAATCTGAACAAACATGCACAGAGAGCAGGGAAAGAGTACGCAGCAGGGGAAATGGTTCAAAACAAAAGTTCAAAACACAAGTGTGTTCAGCAAGAATCAAGAGGACATAAGTGGCTAACAGAGTGTTGTCGCATTTATATGCGTAGGCATACGTGTGTTTACATGTGTGTGTGTGTGTGTGTGCACTAGAGACCTGCGTAGGAGATTAATAGAAGTGAGAGGTGTGAGACATGTGGGACAAGCTTTAGCTGAGTTGGCTGCTGAATTAACCTGTCTGTCACTTTTAATCGGCGCTGGGCTTTCATTCCCCAGAACTACTGTCTTTGCTCAAACCTAACCAAGTCCCTCTGACACGATGTTTGTCAGGTATTTTCCTCAAATAGTTACTTGCTTCTCCCTAAAATCCCTGAGCCTTCTGTCACTTTCAGAAGAGTAAATGCAGCCTGACATAGTAAAAACGTTCCACTTCCTGTCAGACAGCCAATGGGATGCTGCGTTGTCACTGGCATTTGAGGTAAATCTATTAGATCAGTTCTATTATACTTTCAGAATGATTTTGCCACGCTTCGTTCAAGCTGATTGTTTAGACAGACGGCACAATCACGGTAAACAATGTGTCAATGTATACTGAATTTAGTCCTGAGCTGCAAATGAATGTTTTTAGAATGGAGCTTCATTCAATATTCTCAGAATCACTTCACTGTAATTTATGTTAAGATCAAACGTCAACTGAGCTATTTAAAAATGAAATGTCAAGCGCTAAGCCAGCTAACAAAATACATTCACATAGTGTTTTGCTAACGCTAACATAAAGTTATAAAATTGTTATTTCTGAATGTTCTCTGAACTGAATTAATTTATAATGGTTTATAATGTTTTTCTGTTGGTTATGTGAAGGGTATGGGAACATTTCATTTTACAAAAAATATCAGTAGCACCTCACTACAGTACACGAGATCCAGGGGGCGGAGTTGGATCCAGATATAAGGGGTGGAGATGGGTAGGTTTAGGGATCAGGGGGTGGAGATGTGTAGGTTTAGGTATATGTAAGGTGAAAGTAATCCATATGTAATCCAGATCCAACTCCTCCCCCTGGATTTCATGTTCTGCAGTGAGGACCATCTCAAAAATATGGGAACATTACTTTTGAATGTTCTGAAACAAGTAATGCTGTTCTGAGAACATAATTAAAGATCGGATAACTTTGAATGAACATTCTATTTACGCTATTGGAAGAATGTTCATAACTTCGAGAGAACCTTGTCAGAATGTTAGTCAAAGTTCTTAGAACATTCTCTGTTAGAACCCACTGTAAGCCAGATTAGCAGTAAGCTACTGTGTGTAGTCTATCTAGCTATCCAGAGAGTATTTGTTATGCATGTAAGAAGGTGATAGGGACAACACACAGTGAGGAACACCATGCCATGGGATCTCCAGGGAGGAGGAATTACTGCCTCTGACACACACACACACACACACACACACACACACACACACACACACACACACACACACACACACACACACACACGTCTGGTTCACTATCTTTGTGGGGACTCTCCATAGACTTAATGGTTTTTATACTGTGCAAACTGTATATTCTATCTCCTTACACTCACCCTACCCCTAAACCTACCCATCACAGAAAACGTTCTGCATTTTTACAAAAAAAGAAGCTTGTTTTATAAGCTTGTTTCCTCATGGGGACCTCAATTTAGGTCACCACGGTGACACCAGTACCCACCAGACACATGTTGGTTTTTATATGGGGATAACCAAAAATGTCCCCAAAAGATCAAAGATTTCTGGTATTGCCATTCCATCTACAGGTGAAACTCGAAAAATTTGTATATCGTGCAAAAGTTCATGCAAATTAAAAGGTGAAACTAATATATTTAGTATATATAACTACATACACTCACCTAAAGGATTATTAGGAACACCATACTAATAGTGTGTTTGACCCCCTTTCGCCTTCAGAACTGCCTTAATTCTACGTGGCATTGATTCAACAAGGTGCTGAAAGCATTCTTTAGAAATGTTGGCCCATATTGATAGGATAGCATCTTGCAGTTGATGGAGATTTGTGGGATGCACATCCAGGGCACGAAGCTCCCGTTCCACCACATCCCAAAGATGCTCTATTGGGTTGAGATCTGGTGACTGTGGGGGCCATTTTAGTACAGTGAACTCATTGTCATGTTCAAGAAACCAATTTGAAATGATTCGAGCTTTGTGACATGGTGCTTCCTGCTGGAAGTAGCCATCAGAGGATGGGTACATGGTGGTCATAAAGGGATGGACATGGTCAGAAACAATGCTCAGGTAGGCCGTGGCATTTAAACGATGCCCAATTGGCACTAAGGGGCCTAAAGTGTGCCAAGAAAACATCCCCCACACCATTACACCACCACCACCAGCCTGCACAGTGGTAACAAGGCATGATGGATCCATGTTCTCATTCTGTTTACGCCTAATTCTGACTCTACCATCTGAATGTCTCAACAGAAATCGAGACTCATCAGACCAGGCAACATTTTTCCAGTCTTCAACTGTCCAATTTTGGTGATCTTGTGCAAATTGTAGCCTCTTTTTCCTATTTGTAGTGGAGATGAGTGGTACCCGGTGGGGTCTTCTGCTGTTGTAGCCCATCCGCCTCAAGGTTGTGCGTGTTGTGGCTTCACAAATGCTTTGCTGCATACCTCGGTTGTAACGAGTGGTTATTTCAGTCAAAGTTGCTCTTCTATCAGCTTGAATCAGTCGGCCCATTCTCCTCTGACCTCTAGCATCAACAAGGCATTTTCGCCCACAGGACTGCCGCATGCTGGATGTTTTTCCCTTTTCACACCATTCTTTGTAAAGCCTAGAAATGGTTGTGCGTGAAAATCCCAGTAACTGAGCAGATTGTGAAATACTCAGACCGGCCCGTCTGGCACCAACAACCATGCCACGCTCAAAATAGCTTAAATCACCTTTCTTTCCCATTCTGACATTCAGTTTGGAGTTCAGGAGATTGTCTTGACCAGGACCACACCCCTAAATGCATTGAAGCAACTGCCATGAGATTGGTTGATTAGATAATTGCATTAATGAGAAATTGAACAGGTGTTCCTAATAATCCTTTAGGTGAGTGTACATATGCATATGCATGATTATACTTTTCAGAGGGCCGACATTTCTGTATAACATTTTTTTTTTTTTTTTTTTTGCTGATTTCATGTAATATTCAAATTTTCTGAGATTTTGAATTTGGGGTTTTCATAAGCTGTAAGCCATAATCATCAAAATTATAACTTTTGCATGATATTCTAATTTTTTGAGTTTCACCTGTATAAAATAGGGGTTACCATGACCACACACACACAACTAAACATAGACAGTTTTGCACCAATATAAAAATTTAAGGGTTTAACACTGGAAAGTGACTAAAGTTTCTGTAATGTTTAAAGAGTTAGTATATAATTATAGTAATAGTATTATGCTGCTGCTGATGTTATATTCAAACTGATTGGATTGATGGGACTATCACTATGACTAAAAAGAGGTTTTGAGGTTCCAGACACAAAGTCAACGTAAACTATGTTCAGTTTGATCACTGAAAGAGTTTGGAGTTGTTTTCTGTAAAGAGAATCATTCATGAAAACCCTTAAAAAGTAACCAACAAATCAAATAATGATAGTTTTTCAGGCCATTTCAAGTTTGATTTTGATGTGATAAAGCAGTGATATCTAAGCGAGTTGTTTACTTACGTTTTAATTTTACGGTACTTTTTCAACTCCAAAATGTTGTTCATTCAGACCGATTCTTGAATGCGCACGAAAACAAGAGGCAGGATTTATCACACAAACAAATCAAATCCAATCCAATCAAAGCGCGATGGAGACATTTCCTCCTCTCACGTGACCTTCCCCCATTCATTCTCAATTACTCCCCATCAAACCCACCGCACACTTTAGGGGATCTGTTAAAGTCCCCCTGTAGTCAATAATTATATCCCTTAAAATTCATCTTTGATCACCAAAATGACATATTTAAACGCTTTTTTCCCCCTTGAAAACAAATTTCTTCATGCCTTAAAATAGCTTGAACGGAACTCCACACCCTTGCCTCATTTAGTATACGCGGTTCTATGAATATGCAAATTAGCCCCGCCTCCACTCACTCACACCAGCTCAGAGATCCACTTGTTGACGATCACACATTGACCTGATTGGTTATAAGGTAGTTTTTAACGTCAGAAACACCAGCGAACTTCGAACCGT
Source organism: Scardinius erythrophthalmus (assembly GCF_964197995.2). Classification (NCBI taxonomy): domain Eukaryota; kingdom Metazoa; phylum Chordata; class Actinopteri; order Cypriniformes; family Leuciscidae; genus Scardinius; species Scardinius erythrophthalmus. Next base: position 58,196,774 of record NC_138221.1, on the reverse strand, counting down.
GTTTTTGAGACTGTCTTTAGTTCACTGCAGTTTTAAGGAGAAAATACTCAGCAATGATGTTGACTTATGAATTTGCACATGGTTTGTCTTAAAGCATATTAAAAACACCACATAGACATATAAACAACATTAAAAGCTTGATTTTTAACACAGGGGGACTTTAAAATTCAATGGGTTCAGGGGAGGCAAGAGAGACGCAGCGTCCCGCGGTAACTTTACCTGCTGGTGTCGCTGTTGCACTGTGTTACTTTAGAAAAGCGAGTGATTATACACTTTTTAATGTCACATTTTGTGATATTTGTTTTATTTTTGTAATATCGATTATTTTCTCATATTTTTTGAGGAGGCACTGCCTCCCTTGCCTCCTCGAAGGAAACGCCCCTGAAACATATGGATGGAAAAGAGCAGATGACGATTCTTCACATTCTTTCATGCTGCAATAATAATGTGGACATAATGTGAAATCCTTTAATGCTAACATTCTGTTTACACTGGCATAAAGTGATTTGCCTACTTGCACTTTGCCTTTTGACTTTACGAGGTCTTTAATTCAGAGCCGAAGGAGCCAGACATCCTTATTTTCGAGTCCTCAAGGAGCCAGGTTGAGCAGGTTAATGTTTCTCACACTCACACACACACACACACACACACACACACACACACACACACACTTTATGCAGTGAGAGTGTTCAGTGGGTTGTCTGAACAGGAAACAAGCTTCTCTATCTTTGTCAGCTGTACTACAAAACGCATCCACAGGGAGAGCGACAGACCACGGTGTTTGCCACCCCTGCACACTCTCTGATAGGCAAATAACATAATCAATCCCCAGTTGGTGAGAGTGATTAGATATGATTTCAGTAATGAGATCCCTTTGAAACTGTCAAATGGAGGCTGTTTCAAATGTGGAATTATCACCTGAAGTAGTTGCTCCATTTACGAAGACATGTCCCCTACTTTTAACCCCCTTTACGAATGAGCGCTCGCCAATTAGTGCATTTTGAACACCCACTCAGGAAGACCAGAAGCGAGGGAGAAAACTCATTCTTATCTTTCTAAAGGACTAAAGTGTTTCGGTCCTCCGTCCTCACCTAGCAACGGAGTGTCAAGCATAAAATGCAGATTTTTATGTTCCACCATCTGGCTAAATGGCATATTTAGCTCATGTGTACGTTTAAGTGCTTTGGCTCTCACAATAAACCACTGAATCACAGGTAAATTGACATCATTGAAGAAAGCGTTAAATGCTCTTTAGATTTGCTACAGTTGGCAAATTATAAATGACAAATCTTAAGTGATTGATATAGTCAATATATTAGGACGGTCATAAATAACATTAATTTCTGATTGATATTTTCTATTTAACATAAAAAATAAGAATTGTATTAATAGCTTTTTTATTGCCAATGTGTGAACAGCTAGTTACGAAAAAGAAACAAAAAAAAAAACAAGACCTTCCCCGACTTCCTAGGTTGTTTATGAAAGCCTGTAGACTGATTTGAAGGACTCACAGGACTTCTGCACGCTCCGAGAGCCTATATTCTGTCCACATGAAACAAATGCTTATACAATGTTCAGGATAATGCCAAAAGAGTCATTCTGTACTGCTTTCTTAATTGTTTACTCACCGCTGTCTTTTTTTGTTGTGTGTTTATTTACATATTCATCTAAGCGTCGCTCTAAGCAGCGTGGACGGCGTCTGGATGTTCGCTAACAGTATATCACTGCAAATGTATTTCCAACTTCTTTTTACTTCTAAGCGAAGTAGGAAAAATAACTTTGTTGTGAGTATATCGGGGAATTGAATCACGTTCGGTGAAGCACAGTATTAAAAAAGTTAAGATTTGTTAAATGAACGTAAAGAGTAAAGAATCGGATGCTTATCAGATCCGCGTCATGTGCGTCGGGTCTTAAAGTGACAGCAGTCTAATAAACATGCTCCAGTCCACTGATCAAAAAACAAAAGACAAGAGAAAATGCTCACTCATTGCTCTTGATTGAATAACTTTTGTAGGATTCATCTAGCCTATATTTTACTTAAACAGTGAAGACCATACAGTGTTACTTTACATTTTATTACTTTATTCAGTTTCTGTGTATTTCTTACTGGAATATTACTGTTAGACCTACATGTAAAACTTAAAGGTCCACTGAAGTGCCTTGGAACGTGCAGCTTTGTATGATACGTTGAGGTAATTTCCACTGAAGCAGGAAGCTAAGGCGGGACATATTGAATGGCTCCTCCCCCTTTTCAAATAGCCAATAGCGTTTAGTTTACCTCACAGACTTTAAGTCATACTTGACAACACCATGAAAGTGAATCCGAGCACTGATGATACGTTAGATTCAAGAGGTGTGAATAAATTCTAGCCATTTCATTCTTAACCAACGTACAGTTGGAAAACGGAATAAAACTCGAGCGTTTGAGCAACCGAACACACATCTCCAACCCACACTGCTCTGTATTTATAGCATTGGGGGCGGAGCTTTAGATTCTAGAGAGCATTTGATTGGACAGAAGATGTGATTAGAAGCTGAAGTCCGCGGTGATGTCATAAAAATCTGTAATCCATTTTAACAGAAGTGAAAGACTGTAAGTTTTGAATGCTTATATCTCCTAAATGTGTGTGTCATTGTTTTGGAACACACCAGCTTATTCAAAACCTTAAGGCCAACATATTCATACTAAAAGCTAAAAAACTTGCATTTTGATTTCAGGGGGCCTTTAAAGCACTGTTTGTATCTTTATTTAGTTATATTTGTGCTTCTTAATTGTTTGTTTTTTCTCCTCTATAAAAATGTTTGAACTTAATATTAGTTAGGCTAGTGGGTTTTTTTTTTGTGTGCTAAAAATTGGAATCGAGAATTGGGAAATTTTACCCGTATGTAAAATGTTGGTGTTGAATGGCTTTACTCATTTCCTCCCCGGATATTGAGAAGAAGAAAAAAATGTATTTAATACATTCATCCGTGGCAGTGTTGGTATTGGAGATACCCCAGCAAACACAGAAAGGGGTGAGGGGGTGAGGGAGAGGACGAAATAAGAACGTTCTAGTAACATTCTCTATAGGTTTTTTTTTTTTTTTTTTGCAACCTAAAGAGAACCTTCCCATGGTCCCTGCAGGTTATTTTCAGCGTTAAAACGTAGGAAGGTTTGGGAAACGTTCTGCAAACCCAAAAATACATTCTATTTCCATAACAAAAAACTTTCTTGGCTAACCAAAAACAAATGTTACAAATACATGTTCTGGGAACCCAAAAATAACGTTGGTTATTTAAGGTCTGGTAACCTAAAACTAATGTTACCAGAACATTCTGGGAACTAAAATGTGTTAGCTGGGACTGGCCTTCTTTGCAGAGTAAAAAGATGCCATTAAACAAATATTTTAAATATACCATCTTCATGTTTCCCCATTATTTTGGAGTGCTGTAACCTGCCACATTGAATTAAAATAAACAGGTGATATCATCTGAGGTGTGCAAAACATCATCACATTAGACGTTAGATATGACACAAGCATGCACAAACCCAAATATTTGTCAGTTCATATTTTTCTCTGCTTTTGCTGTCTGTAAAATGGCTGTTGAAGTCAAAGAGATAAAAATGTGACCAGGCTGCATCAAAGCCTGCATAAAACAACTACGCATAGCCTATGCCAGGATAAACACACAGACTACAGCCTAGCTAGCTAGACAGCATTTGTGGACATCACAAGGTGCTTAATAAGTTTTAAGACACAGCCAGACTGTATAATACATAGTACATACTGACACTAATATTAGTTGGCTACGGTAACAGTCTACTAATAATCTTAATAATTATAATAGCAACTAATACTTATTTTAATACTAAAACTAGTTCCAGTATTGCATTCAAATGACCTTATTAATACCAATAACCAATACCAGTAGGTTACTGTACTAATACTCCACAGCCAATTGGAATTCTTACTGCATCTCATACTACTCTCAATCTAATGCTAATACTATGGCTATTACTAATACTCATACTCATGTTATTAGGCTATAATGCTCATATTTCTATAGTAATTCCCTGTGCAGTGCTCACATGCAGTTATTTCAAATGGAAGCGTGAGTCATTGGAAAAGCACGTATGTAAACATAAGCTGAGGAGTTGAAGTTGCTTGTACCTGTCGTCCGTCTGCCAGTCCCCGAGCAACAGGTCTCGGAACCGGTACCGCGGCGGCAGCGGCAGAACCTCCTTCTCCAGCTCCACCATAGTCGACACAAATCAACCCGGGTGGAAATTAAAACGCCTTCGCCCTCGTTTGTCCCTCCGCTGTGTCTGTTGCAGTTCGCTCACATATATAAAGTGTTGTCATCACTCAGTAACGGAGACACGGATCCACTATGACAGCAGCGACTGAGCAACTGGTGCCTCCCCGAGCTGAGCTCACAAAACACTGAGCGCCTGCCTGGACATCCTGCTCCACTGCTGACACAAGCTGTTTCACATCAGCTGTAACTGTTGCCAGTTATTGCTGCAGTGCGTTATTTCACCATTGTCCTGTATTGATTGAAGCATGCTATTTAAGGGGAGGGAAAGTGTTTTTTTTTTTAATAATTCATATCTACCTCCTGAGGTAATTTCGTCTGAGCGTAGTTGTGAAATGCGTGCCACTCATATACTGGAACTCAATCAAAGCTAACTGTCAATCAAAAATTAGTAGCCTAATGTAGGTAATGAAAACCCCATTTCCATCACTGCCATAAATGATTCATTTTTACAGCAGCTTTACCAAAAATAGTGCAGCGAATCTGCAAATAAGCAGTGAAGTGCATTAAGTGAGGGGGAACACCTGTTGCAGTGTTTGACATGCTTTATCCGCATGCATATTCACTTAGCATAATAATGCAATCAAAATCAAAGTCGTCCATTTTCCACGCTGGAGTCAAATGAATTGTGCTGTCACATTCGATTTCTCCACTGAAACAGAACCGAGTCTCCTCTCTCTCTCCTGTCAATAACCCGCAGTGAGATCTTGAGCGCTCTGCCCCTCAGTGGCTGCCTGTGGGAGAAGCCCAATAAATCTGCCCTGCTTAGCGACTGAAAGGCTTCATATATAACCTCAACCTTTAAAGGTTTTGATGGTCTTTTTACAGGCACATCTGGTTCGGGCGATTCTCATCATGCCATTAAAACACAATAAAAGAACATTCATGTAAAGGCTAAGGTGATGTTACTAAATAATACCATGCATGATAGTAGCCTACATATATGCACAATACTGACGGTAGGATTTATTTAAAAATAAATGAACACATTTATTTGAGCAAGAATGCATTAAATTGACAGCAAAACAGTTCTGAACATTGATAATAATAAGAAATGTTTATTGAGCATCAAATCATCAAATTAGAGTGATTTCTGAAGGATCATGTGACACTGAAGACTGGAGTAATGATGCTGAAAAAATCAGCTTTGATCACAGGAATAAATTACATTTTACAATATATTCACATAGAAAACAGTTATTTTAAATTGTAATAATATTTCACAATATTACTGGTTTTACTGTTTTGATCAAATAAATACAGCATAAGAGACTTCTTTCAAAAGCATTAAACTTACCAATCCCAAATGTTTGAACGTTATATATGTGTGTGTGTGCAAAGTGTATTCTTTATCATTCATTATATCAATATAGTCTTGTTTATATAGATGTGTGTACATATACATATATATATATGTATATGTATATATATATGTATACGTGTACGTGTACGTGTACGTCTACGTCCACGTCCACGTCCACACACACACACACACACACACACACACACACACACACATATAAACAAGACTATATTGATATAATGAATGATAAAGAATACACTTAAGGTACAAAGGTACAGGGTAACCTTAAAAGGTACAATAAAAAACAATAAATTTCCAAAACAAGAAAAAGATTTAATCGAAAGATATGCTGTTCATAAAAATGAAGTAAAAAATCTTCAATAAAAAAAGTCAACATTTCCATTTCACATACGATCATTTTGGTGAAAGAGTGTAGATGTAACGGAAAACTAAAACAAGTTTTTATTTACAAAACAGGTATTATTCACATAATATATATAAAAAATGTAAGCATTTAAAAAAGAACCACCAAAAAACAGACCCATTAAAAAAACAGCAAGTCTTTTTCTTGTCTTCATGTTCCTGGTGTGGGCGTCTCAGCTGACGGTGATGTTGACTGACTGGAGTGCCTCTACAGCCCAGCTGGGGTACTGGTCGCTGGACGGGAACATCCTCTTCATGAACGCCTTCACAAACTCGGGAAACCTCTGATCTATGATGCTCTGACGCACTGAACGCATGAGCGTGAGCTGATGTGGACAGGAGGAAATGAAGTGACTGCAGTAATAACACATACTGTATCTAAACAACATGTAGTGCATTTGTCAGCCTGGTTGATAATTACCTGGTAAGAGATGTTATGGATGGTGATGTGATGCATGGCTGCAGTGTCGCTCTTGAACAGGGCGTGAAGGTAAGCCCGACTGTGTCTGACAAAGACAAAAGGATTCACAATCATCTTTAGGTTTTGAAGTAGAGATTTTGTATGGGATAAGTACATTTCTGAATCATTAAAACAAAACAAAACATTTTTTTAGGGGTGAACTATTCCTCTTAGCACAGAAGACAGCTGAACATCAGCATATTAAACTAACAATTTAGTCAGTTAAATTCCAGACAGATGTCCGTACCTCTTGCAAGTGGGACACTGGCAGTCAGGGTCAATCGGCTGAAAGTCTTTAGCATATTGTTTCTGTTTGAGCTGCAGAGATCCCCAGGGAACTAAAGCGGATCCAAATCTCTGAAACAACCAGACATTGCCTCATTAAAATAAGAGAAACACTGACAAGATTAAAGTAAACATTTATCCTGGATTTATCCAAGTATTTCTACAGTTCTAAAGCCTTTAAGAGGACCTATTAAGCCCTTGATTTTGAGTGATGATTTTGTTTTCGGGGACTCCTTGAACATGTTTTCATGCTTAAATGTTCACAAAACACATTATTTTTCACATATTTGACATTGTTGCAGCACTTCTCTTCCCAGTCTGTCGGTAACACTCTGTTTAGTTCCTGTCTCTATGAAGCCCCTCCTTATGAAAAGCACAAAGTGCTCTGATTGGTCAGCTGGATCAGAGTGTTATGATTGGTCAAGTGCTTTGAGCGTGTCTGGGAAATGTCACGCCCCTAACCATAATTGTGAGTTTCAACAATACTAATACGCCCAATCGCCCATTTATTTGGCGTATACCTTGGGCGGGATTTATTTAAATGAGAAATATTGTGACGTGTTCGTTCCTGGAAGTAAACACAAGACTACAAACAGGGCGTTTCAGGGAATTCAGGCTTACTGATATTTTAACTCTTTTTGGAGTGAATTTGTGCTTTGCAACTTTGCAGACCTTTTTCATGCTGCATTACACACTAAAGAAAGATGAAAATGTAAAAAAAAAAGCATAATAGGAACCCTTTAAAACTCTTGTAGGTTTATCCTGATATACCAAAGCAGGGCAGAATCTCTAATAAAGTGTTTCTTCGGACTGCATTTTTATAAACACATGGGAACATTATGTAATGAAAGAACGGCTCTGTGATATAACTAATAGCTAATAGTCAGAAATATATATTTTGAAGAATTTAATACTTAAAAAAAAAAAAAAAAATACAGCAAAGATATTTACAGTGTTACAAAATATTTATATTTCAAATAAATGCTGCTCTTTTGAACATATTAGAATGATTTCTGAAGGATCATATGACACTGAAGACTGGAGTAATGATGCTGAAAATTCAGCTTTGATCACAGGAACACATTACATTTTATATTATATTACAATAGAAAACTGTTCACAATATTACTGTTTTACTGTATTTTTGATCAAATAAAATACAGCCTCGGTGAGACTTATTTCAAAGACATTAAAAGCTGTACTGACTCCAAACTTACGCCCTAACAGAAAGGGAAGTCGACAGAAATCCATCACTTACTGCTGTTCGAGTTGGGAAGACACAGTCAAACATATCACAGCCCAAGGCAACACACACCACCAGGTCTAGTGCATAGCTAAAACACACAGTAAAGAGTCAATCAACAAACAACACTCACAAATAATGAAAAATCTACCAGTAGTAAACGAAAGCACAAGCATGTCTCACCCGACTCCCATGAGGTAGCGGGGCTTTTCTCTGGGGAGGTGTTGAGTGCTGAGAGTCACCATCTTCCAGAAGTCATCCTTTTCCTCTCCCCCGCTCAGCCCACCAATGGCGAAGCCCGGCACATCGCGCTTTGTCATTTCTGAGAGGATAAACGTTCATAGTGTGATGAACTACATCTGTGGTTACTCTGCTGGAACAGCTGTGTGAAACTGAGGAGAAGTGACCCTGAAAGCAGCTGGGGAAAAAGTCATTCAAAAAATTCTTCTTTTTTTTTTCTTTTACAGAGGCCACTTGATTTGTTATTTTATCTCTCATGTAATGATATTCAGACATTTAGAAGTGACCAAATCCTTTTCAGGTTCGGTAAGATTTATTAATGCTTTTGAAAGAAGTCTCTTGTGCTCATCAAGGCTGCATTTATTTAATCAAAATTCCAATTTAAAATAACAGTTTTCTATTGTAATATATTTTAAAATGTAATTTATTCCTTTGATCAAAGCTGAATTTTCAGCATCATTACTCCAGTCTTCAGTGTCACATGATCCTTCAGAAATCATTCTAATATGCTGATCTGATGCTCAAGAAACATTTCTTCTTATTATTATCCTATTTTAATGCAAATTTTGGGACATTGCATCAAAAAACATTGGATGGAAATGGCATGATAAAAAATGTATGCGCTCAATTGAGGCGGATCATTGTTTATTCCGATAAGACGACATTAAAAAAAATTGATGCGCAGCCAATAAATCATATGACTTTGCCTCAAATGATCAACCAGTAAAACAAATTTCATAGCAGAGCATCTCAAATGTTGATTTGGTCGTTCAGAAATGCCTGAGCCAAAGAAATATGACAGCATTTATGATGCACTTGGAAAAAAGTCACAGTGGCTTCCCTGATTGCAGCAACTTCCATTTTTATTGCTGATATTTTTAATCAGTTTCCCAGTAAATTACCATTTTGTTCTCTTGAACACATGGGATGGGAACCCTGCTTTGTTCGCAAACGTTTTATGCGATATTCCGATTTTGCAAATAAATTAAATTCATTGAATACAAACATAGATAATATTTTTTATGGATAATTTATATTTTTCATGATTCTTTGATGATTAGAAAGTTCAAAAGAACAGCAATTGTTTGAAATATTTTGTAATATTATAAACGTCTTTACTGTCACTCTTGATCAAATTAACCTGGCTGTGTCCTTGCTAAATAAAAGGGTTTATTTCTTTAAAACAATTCTTACCGACCCCAAACTTTTGTCTGTTAATGGCATTTTAATCAGATTTTTTACGATGTGCTGTCGCACTAATGCCACTCAATCATAACAGACACACTTTTGCAGTCCTGCAGCGCTCACCATCTAAACAGGCCTTGCGCAGTTTGGCATCGAGTCCTCCTTGAATAATGGCGAACAGGTTCTGTCGGTCCGGATTCTTATTTGCCGTGATGCAGCGGTCCAGCCAGCGAACGGAGCGGTGCATGGCCTCCTCCACCCGTGGGCCTCTCACCGTACTACTGACCACGTCATCCAGCTGCATCATGATGTCTGAACCTGCACACGAACAGTTCAACAAGCACGTGTTCAATGTTCTTAAACGACTGGGAGACGATGATCTGCAACACGACTCATCAGTGTCATTTTAAGGTTTATTGAGATACACTATATACTATGCATTTAGCTTTTATACTGGTTAATGCAAGTTTTATACTATTTTACATTAATTATATTTTGAATTAGTTTTTATATTAATATTACCCATCTTTATTTAAATTTGAAAGTTTTAGTAATTATGCTTAAAAATATATATTATTACTGTATAGCGTTATATTTTAAACAATGTAGTTTTATTCACTTTATTACATTAAGTTAAACTAAATTAAAATGGGAATTTAATTTTTTTTTTTTTTTCACAATGAAAATTGTTCATCATTTACTCACTCTCGTGTTGTTCCAAACCCATTTGACTGTCGTTCATATTTTGAACACAAATGAAAATATTTTTAATGAAATCTGAGAGCTTTCTGTTCCTCCACTGAAAGTTTATTCACCCAAAACTCTGACACTTCAAAACGCTCATAAAGAGATCGTAAAACTATAATCCATATGAACTGAGCGGTTTAATCTAAGTTTTCTGAAGAGACACGATCGCTTTATATGATGGACAGATTGAATTTAGTCTTTTATTCACATAGAAACATTGATCAGCGAACGAATATAGAGCACATCAAATTTTGTAAATGGAAGTTCAACCATAACAATATGAAGGTGAGTAAATGATGACACATTTTTTTTTTTCATTTTTGGAGTGATCTAACCCTATACTGTTAACTTTATTATTATATCGTCACCTTCCTAAAATAATTGCCTAAGTCATTTTTTGACAAAAATGATTTTTTTTTGCATAAGTCATCTCCTCATGATGCTGGCCACATCTGGTAAAATCGCCCCACATCCTCAGTTGAACAGATCATGCAGTTCTACCCCTGTAATATAACGGCCTATGTCAAGAGTGTGACGTTTTATTTTGCCCAAGTCAAAAGACTTAGGCAATTTTACAAGCTTTTCAAGATGGCAGCTGCATCAAGAAGAACGAAAATCTACTCAACCTCTAAAATTAGGTTCAGTTTTTTGTGTTTTCTGAGAAACCTGCAAAAATGACTTAGGCAATTATTTTAGGAAGGAGACGATATAAGTAATGAATTGTTTTGTATGGTTTTAGTGTTGGTGAAGTATAATAACCCTGTGACTCGCACCGAGGCTGTTCTGTATGCCGATGGATTGCTCCGGGGTGAGCAGGATTTCCTTTCCATCGTAAGGAGAACGGAACGTGACGCCCTGCTCCGTCACCTCAGACAGCTCCACTAGAGACACCATCTGGAAGCCGCCACTGTCCTGTTAAAAGGAATTTGGGGGTGAAACTCTGGGATTCTCCTACAATAGGTTTACATGCATCTAAGGTAAAAAAAAAAAAAAAAAAAAAAACACAAAAAAAAACCACCGTAATCTTCTCAGAATACACATTGCTGCATCACCTCAAGAGTCTGAAATCGCTTTGTTTAATGATTCTGTCTCTCCAAACCCTGCCTTTCTACAAGCCTACTCTGCTCTGATTGGTCAGATGACCCAGTCTGTTGTGATTGGTCTACTCTGCTCTGATTGGTCAGATAACTCAGTCTGTTGTGATTGGTCTACTCTGCTCTGATTGGTCACATGGCCCAGTCTGTTGTGATTGGTCTACTTTGCTCTGATTGGTCAGATGACTCAGTCTGTTATGATTGGTCTACTCTGCTCTGATTGGTCAGATGGCTCAGTCTGTTGTGATTGGTCTACTCTGTTCTGATTGGTCAGATGACTCAGTCTGTTGTGATTGGTCTACTTTGCTCTGATTGGTCAGATAACCCAAGGTGTGTTCGACATCGGCTGCGGCTGGATGTATCCGATCGGCGAGAGTAGCCGCGTGCAGGCGGGGAGGAGCTGCAAACGGAGACGTGAAGTCGGACACTTTCTGGGTCCCGTAGTGACCGCTCACGTGGTGTTTGCATACTTTACCACAGCTGAAGTGAAATAAATGCAATATTTGCCAAATAATGTTTCAGAGACATTTTCATTCAATACTTTATGTACTGCTTCTTACAGCGTCTGTTTGAACAAGAATAAAGTTCAACATAAGCTACTATCAATGAAGTGGAGTCTACGTTTTTTAATCAGTTTTACTTTGATAAACATGACACAATATAACATCACAAATACATGAAAAGAGTGTTTACTGTTTTAAAAAACTGATTTGTGCGCTTTAGAGGAACTAAAGGTGTTTGAATAAACACGCAACACATGTGATCGTTGTCATGCAATGGATTTGGCCAATCGTGGAACAGCTGTGTCGTCATCAGCCCTCGTGAAGCCCAGTGCAAACGCTCTTGAGAAGCTGCGCTGGCTGAGTTCTCCGGCTACTCTCGAATCGCTCTCGCGGTACTTTGATGGCATACGTCACAGTCACGTGGCGTCGGCGCTGGATCAAGTCGGACAAAATTTCTAACCGGCATGCACTGCTTCAAGTCAGCCGCCGATCGGTCTGCGCAGAGCTGCATGAAGTCGAACAAGCCTCCAGTCTGTTGTAATTGGTATACTCTGCTCTGATTGGTCACATGGCCCAGTCTGTTGTGATTGGTCTACTTTGCTCTGATTGGTCAGATGACTCAGTCTGTTGTGATTGGTCTACTTTGCTCTGATTGGTCAGATAACCCAGTCTGTTGTAATTGGTATACTCTGCTCTGATTGGTCACATGGCCCAGTCTGTTGTGATTGGTCTACTTTGCTCTGATTGGTCAGATGACTCAGTCTGTTGTGATTGGTCTACTTTGCTCTGATTGGTCAGATGGCTCAATCGGTTGTGATTGGTCTACTCTGTTCTGATTGGTCAGATGACTCAGTCTGTTATGATTGGTCTACTCTGCTCTGATTGGTCAGATGACCAAGTCTGTTGTGATTGGTCTACTCTGCTCTGATTGGTCAGATGACCCAGTCTGTTGTGATTGGTCTACTCTGCTCTGATTGGTCAGATAACTCAGTCTGTTGTGATTGGTCTACTCTGCTCTGATTGGTCACATGGCCCAGTCTGTTGTGATTGGTCTACTTTGCTCTGATTGGTCAGATGACTCAGTCTGTTATGATTGGTCTACTCTGTTCTGATTGGTCAGATGACTCAGTCTGTTGTGATTGGTCTACTTTGCTCTGATTGGTCAGATAACCCAGTCTGTTGTAATTGGTATACTCTGTTCTGATTGGTCAGATGACTCAGTCTGTTATGATTGGTCTACTCTGCTCTGATTGGTCAGATGGCTCAGTCTGTTGTGATTGGTCTACTCTGTTCTGATTGGTCAGATGGCTCAATCGGTTGTGATTGGTCTACTCTGTTCTGATTGGTCAGATGACTCAGTCTGTTATGATTGGTCTACTCTGCTCTGATTGGTCAGATGGCTCAGTCGGTTGTGATTGGTCTACTCTGTTCTGATTGGTCAGATGACTCAGTCTATTGTGATTGGTCTGCTTTGCTTTGATTGGTCAGGTGGCCCAGTCCGTTGTGATTGGTCTACTCTGCTCTGATTGGTCAGATGACCCAGTCTGTTGTGATTGGTCTACTTTGCTCTGATTGGTCAGATGACTCAGTCTGTTATGATTGGTCTACTCTGCTCTGATTGGTCAGATGGCTCAGTCTGTTGTGATTGGTCTACTCTGTTCTGATTGGTCAGATGACTCAGTCTGTTGTGATTGGTCTACTTTGCTCTGATTGGTCAGATAACCCAGTCTGTTGTAATTGGTATACTCTGCTCTGATTGGTCACATGGCCCAGTCTGTTGTGATTGGTCTACTTTGCTCTGATTGGTCAGATGACTCAGTCTGTTGTGATTGGTCTACTTTGCTCTGATTGGTCAGATGGCTCAATCGGTTGTGATTGGTCTACTCTGTTCTGATTGGTCAGATGACTCAGTCTGTTATGATTGGTCTACTCTGCTCTGATTGGTCAGATGGCTCAGTCTGTTGTGATTGGTCTACTCTGTTCTGATTGGTCAGATGGCTCAATCGGTTGTGATTGGTCTACTCTGTTCTGATTGGTCAGATGACTCAGTCTGTTATGATTGGTCTACTCTGCTCTGATTGGTCAGATGGCTCAGTCGGTTGTGATTGGTCTACTCTGTTCTGATTGGTCAGATGACTCAGTCTATTGTGATTGGTCTGCTTTGCTTTGATTGGTCAGGTGGCCCAGTCCGTTGTGATTGGTCTACTCTGCTCTGATTGGTCAGATGACCCAGTCTGTTGTGATTGGTCTACTTTGCTCTGATTGGTCAGATGACTCAGTCTGTTATGATTGGTCTACTCTGCTCTGATTGGTCAGATGGCTCAGTCTGTTGTGATTGGTCTACTCTGTTCTGATTGGTCAGATGACTCAGTCTGTTGTGATTGGTCTACTTTGCTCTGATTGGTCAGATAACCCAGTCTGTTGTAATTGGTATACTCTGCTCTGATTGGTCACATGGCCCAGTCTGTTGTGATTGGTCTACTTTGCTCTGATTGGTCAGATGACTCAGTCTGTTGTGATTGGTCTACTTTGCTCTGATTGGTCAGATGGCTCAATCGGTTGTGATTGGTCTACTCTGTTCTGATTGGTCAGATGACTCAGTCTGTTATGATTGGTCTACTCTGCTCTGATTGGTCAGATGACCAAGTCTGTTGTGATTGGTCTACTCTGCTCTGATTGGTCAGATGACCCAGTCTGTTGTGATTGGTCTACTCTGCTCTGATTGGTCAGATGACCCAGTCTGTTGTGATTGGTCTACTCTGCTCTGATTGGTCAGATAACTCAGTCTGTTGTGATTGGTCTACTCTGCTCTGATTGGTCACATGGCCCAGTCTGTTGTGATTGGTCTACTTTGCTCTGATTGGTCAGATGACTCAGTCTGTTATGATTGGTCTACTCTGCTCTGATTGGTCAGATGGCTCAGTCTGTTGTGATTGGTCTACTCTGTTCTGATTGGTCAGATGACTCAGTCTGTTGTGATTGGTCTACTTTGCTCTGATTGGTCAGATGGCTCAATCGGTTGTGATTGGTCTACTCTGTTCTGATTGGTCAGATGACTCAGTCTGTTATGATTGGTCTACTCTGCTCTGATTGGTCAGATGGCTCAGTCTGTTGTGATTGGTCTACTCTGTTCTGATTGGTCAGATGGCTCAATCGGTTGTGATTGGTCTACTCTGTTCTGATTGGTCAGATGACTCAGTCTGTTATGATTGGTCTACTCTGCTCTGATTGGTCAGATGGCTCAGTCGGTTGTGATTGGTCTACTCTGTTCTGATTGGTCAGATGACTCAGTCTATTGTGATTGGTCTGCTTTGCTTTGATTGGTCAGGTGGCCCAGTCCGTTGTGATTGGTCTACTCTGCTCTGATTGGTCAGATGACCCAGTCTGTTGTGATTGGTCTACTTTGCTCTGATTGGTCAGATGACTCAGTCTGTTATGATTGGTCTACTCTGCTCTGATTGGTCAGATGGCTCAGTCTGTTGTGATTGGTCTACTCTGTTCTGATTGGTCAGATGACTCAGTCTGTTGTGATTGGTCTACTTTGCTCTGATTGGTCAGATAACCCAGTCTGTTGTAATTGGTATACTCTGCTCTGATTGGTCACATGGCCCAGTCTGTTGTGATTGGTCTACTTTGCTCTGATTGGTCAGATGACTCAGTCTGTTGTGATTGGTCTACTTTGCTCTGATTGGTCAGATGGCTCAATCGGTTGTGATTGGTCTACTCTGTTCTGATTGGTCAGATGACTCAGTCTGTTATGATTGGTCTACTCTGCTCTGATTGGTCAGATGGCTCAGTCTGTTGTGATTGGTCTACTCTGTTCTGATTGGTCAGATGGCTCAATCGGTTGTGATTGGTCTACTCTGTTCTGATTGGTCAGATGACTCAGTCTGTTATGATTGGTCTACTCTGCTCTGATTGGTCAGATGGCTCAGTCGGTTGTGATTGGTCTACTCTGTTCTGATTGGTCAGATGACTCAGTCTATTGTGATTGGTCTGCTTTGCTTTGATTGGTCAGGTGGCCCAGTCCGTTGTGATTGGTCTACTCTGCTCTGATTGGTCAGATGACCCAGTCTCTTGTGATTGGTCTACTCTGCTCTGATTGGTCAGATAACCCAGTCTGTTGTGATTGGTATACTCTGCTCTGATTGGTCACATGGCCCAGTCTGTTGTGATTGGTCTACTTTGCTCTGACTGGTCAGATGGCTCAGTATGTTGTGATTGGTCTACTCTGCTCTGATTGGTCAGATGACCCAGTCTGTTGTGATTGGTATACTCTGCTCTGATTGGTCACATGGCCCAGTCTGTTGTGATTGGTCTACTTTGCTCTGATTGGTCAGATGGCTCAGTATGTTGTGATTGGTATACTCTGCTCTGATTGGTCACATGGCTCAGTATGTTGTGATTGGTCTGCTTTGCTCTGATTGGTCAGATGGCTCAGTCGGTTGTAGGGTTGGGTACCGAAACTCGGTTCCAATAGGGAACCGGTTCCGACGTAAACGGTAGTAACCATACCGAATAAGAACAAAACTTTCGGTGCCTGATTTCGGTGCCTGACGTTTTTTACCGCCCTCTATAAAACATCTCGCGGCACGAATGATCCAATAATAAAACATCTCCAGTTAACCAGCAGAGCATTCATTTAGTTCGTTTGTTAAATAAGAGATCTAGCGCTGAAATGTGTTTTTTAAATCAAGTGATCGAAGTGCTCGTTGCCGCTGCGATCAGTGGCGCGGATAGGCTACAGTGTTTTCTCTTGGCTCGCGCACACACTTGTCTTCACTCGGACGCGCGCTTCAATACGTTGCGGAAAACGATCTATTTACGAGGCGCCGACGCGCCGTCTATATGATTATGTGCGTGGAGAGTTTGTGTGTGTGTGTGTGTGCGCGCGCGCTCGCATCTCAGATGAGTATGTGCGCGGAGAGTTCCGCGCGTCTCGTGTGTGTAGAGTTTGCGTGTGTGTGCGTGAGCGACTTTAGAAGTTGTGCATTTCATATGTATTAGTTTGAGCATTCAGCAGTATACATGTAGCCTATGTGTGACTACCTAGTACATGTGTATGCAAGGGTTTCATATGTGCGTGAATGAAGTTTGATTTAAGCCCTAGACGGCGCCTCATATCTATTCGTTCTGGTGAAATCTCAAAATATAATGGACACAAAGTGTCCCTGCTTGATATACAACCACTGATGAGCATAATCGGTTTAAAAAAAAAAAAAAAAAAAAAAAAAAACTACGAATGCGGATTAGAACCCAAAACCTCTGACACGCTTGACTAAAGTTCAAGTTCAGCTGCCAGTGTTCCTCTTCGGGTTAGTCTAGTATTTTAATGCCAACTGCAAATCTTGAATATCAAGTATGAAGTATATCAATATCAAGTATATTTATATGGCTATACTGTGTGTTAAATATTTCTGCTCAGTGTCAGATATTTCTCTGATTTGTAAAAGTCATAATATGAGAAGACAAAATTTGATCTTAACTCAAGTGTTTTGTGCTACATCAGCTTTTAAAGGGCACAATTTTTCATTTAATCAGAAATCAGAAAATCTTTTTCAGAAAATCACACACACACACACACGCACGCACACACACACACACACACACACACACACACACACACACACACACACGTATTATTTTTTTGATGAAGTGTGTGCAGTTTAGTTTTCTTAAGTACCGTTTCAAGAACCGTTTAAGCACCGGAACCATTTGAAAAATACCGAGTAGGTACTGGTATCGGAAAAAAACTAACCAATACCCAACCCTAGTCGGTTGTGATTGGTTTACTCTGTTCTGATTGGTCAGATGACTCAGTCTGTTGTGATTGGTCTACTTTGCTCTGATTGGTCAGATGACCCAGTCTCTTGTGATTGGTCTACTCTGCTCTGATTGGTCAGATAACCCAGTCTGTTGTGATTGGTCTACTCTGATTGGTCACATGGCCCAGTCTGTTGTGATTGGTCTACTTTGCTCTGATTGGTCACGTGGCCCAGTCTGTTGTGATTGGTCTGCTTTGCTCTGATTGGTCAGGTGGCCCAGTCTGTTGTGATTGGTCTACTCTGCTCTGATTGGTCAGATGGCTCAGTCTGTTGTGATTGATCTACTACTTACAGCGCATGTCGGAAACGAAACACTCTTCACCATATCTAAATTTCAGCTCTGGATCGTCCTCAGCACTTGATACACTTTTACTGTATCAATTTGAACCGGAGTCCTCATCTTTTTGAAGTGCATGCACAATCTACATCTACATCAGAAAACAGCATCTACTCTACATGTCAACAACACGAACCAATCTCTTCCAGGCCTCAGCCACAACTACAGTATTTGAGGGTCAAAGTACACATTGTTCGTGGGCAGTCAATGAAGACCACAGGCTGGCATTATGACAATGTGTTACAAACCTATGCAGGTTCATGCAGGAAGTGAGACTGGAATCACTAACGACTCGTTTCAGGCAGTTCAGAATCGGTTCTTTCTTTTAGGACACAATAACTTTATTTGTTGTGCACTGTGAAAAATCACGGACCTTTACATTCACTAAAAGCTTTGACACATTGCATGAAAGGTAATATCCGAAAAAGCATAAACGGGACACTTTAATATATTAAAATAAGATGTAATTTGCAATGGCATTTATTTTTTCCGGACTCAATAAATATTGTGCTTATTGAAGAACAAGCAGTTATTGCAATCACAAAATGAATCATGGTTAATTGATTTAATATATAAATTCTCCTAGTTTCTGTTAAATCTAAAAACAAGCAGCTTTGTCATAATTACATTAGAAATATGGGAACCGTCAGAGCCTATATGGAGGGAGGGAGGCCTTCAAATCTTGTGTTGGACAACAGGGGGCAAACATTTGAGAGCCACATCTTTGCAGTCATTATTACTGGGTGAGAATTGCTGCAGCATATTTCCAATTGTATATGCAGTGCCATTATTTGGAAGCGATATTTAGTATGCAAATGTTTCCAATAAGACCTTGAAATGGACAGACTTATGTTTCATGCTGGCTTGAAAGTATGTTTTGTTTTGCGTTAGTAACATTTTTTATGAAAAGTAATTTGTTACACTACTTTTGCGTTACTTTTTCTCACCTGGGCTGGGCTTGCTTGTTTGTTTTTTAATAACAACAACAAAAAAAGTTATATTTTTGGCAAATGTAATGGCTCTTTCATAACAAGAGTAAAGTAAATAAGCCTCAGGCTGAAGGAAATTCAAATTCATGCCTGTACAGTAGAGAGAGCAGTTCAAAAAAACCTTTCTGTTCTGAAAGGTGTTCTGCCATTTTGGAGTGAAGAAGAATAGAACGCAAGACAATAAAGTTCAACACGCTTACTTCAGCAATAAACATTTGACTAAAAATTAAACAAATGTAATGTTTATCTAAAGTCATATTTGCTTATTAGTATAGTTGAAATGGATCATCGAAGGTCAGCAGCAAAGACATTGGTTAATAAAGTGAGAATAAATTCATAAAAGTATGTTTGTGTAATTAAATATATTTAATTACTGCAGTTTTGCGTAATATTCTGAGATTGTATTTCACTGATTTTATTAATTTTGAGTAATTCTAAATCTGTTTTTTTTTTTTTGCAACATAGGGACAGAAGAGCTGGCAGTCAATAAATGGAAAAACAAAGTAACTTGCATTACTTATTAAAACAAACAACTCATTAAAAGAAATGCATTACTTTCCTTGTTACTTGAAAAAAGTAATCTGATTATGTAGCTCAAGTTACTTCTAATGCATTACACCCAACATCGATTGGCTCTCTCTGACAAATTGCTTTTGTTCCTTTTTTGTAAGTCGCTTTGGATAGAAGCACCTGCTAAATGCATACATGTAAAAACTGACAAAGACTCTTTTAAGTCTTTAAAATTCCCATGACATTTCCAGCCGGCTGTATCCTTCAAACAGACACTTTGCTAAATCTGCATTAGAAAGAGAATAAAACAAACCATCCCAGACAGCAACATAGTGTCGGCCCAGATCCGGGCCACATCTGGTACATGTGGATTCAACGAGTACCATGTGGCCCGGATCTGGGATGTTTCCTACATTTTACTCTTACTAGATATTTTGGTGTTTGGGAACAATTTGAGAATAATAATAGTTACCGTTAAGAGATTTCTATTCCACTTCATAAACCCGTGCAATCCATTGGCTTTCTCTATTAACTCAGGACCCTGTTAGGACACATAAAATAACAGTTAAGTAAGTTTTAAACATAGTTCTTTGGTTCTGACAAAACACTCAAACAATTTGAAGTATTTCCTCTCACATACCGGTCTCATGCCGAGATGATATGTGTTCCCCAGGCATATCTGGCAATCCAGATCCTCCAGCTGGTCTACAGTGATGCCTTTCAGGGTACCCTGAGTGCCCACGGGCATGAACACCGGGGTGTTCACTGCGCAGTGCGGGAGAGTAAGAGTGCAGGCCCTTGCCTTGCTCACAGGACACTCCGCCACGATACGAAGAGCGAGAGGAGCAGCAGAGGATACAGCCTTTACTGATGCCATACTGTCTTTACACTCGTGTGTGCTGGGCGCAGCCATTTTGAATAGCGATTCATCAAAAAGATCCGACTCAAAACAATAGCGATTCATCAAGAAGAGCCTACACAAATGAACGATTCGTACTCGAATCAGCAAACCGTCTTTTTTCATAAATGTCTACATTCAAATGATACCTTTTTAAATTATTAGTTTGTTGCGTGAGCTGAATCGTGGCTGCAACAAACTAAACTGGGACACACTAAATAAACACACCCTAACGAAAATTAACCATGGCTTTACTACTAGCTGCTACTACTACTACTAAACATGGTTATGTAGTTAAACCATCGTAACCACAAATTAACCATGGTTTTGATAAACTAATCATAGTTTAACCATATATATTCGTAGAAAAAAAAACTGTGGTTATACAAATAGCACTAATCAACCCTCCAAAAAAACATGGTTATTACACTTTACACGTAATACAACTATGGTTAATTTTTATAAGGGACGTGATTTTAAAAGCTAAATAAAACAGTAAATGCGTTAAACGGCAAATATGCTGGGCCACAAAATGACGTAAAATATCAATGAATAGTTGTTTTGAACAAACTGTTTAAAAGAACCGATTCGCGGAAATGAGTCGGACTTCTCGTCACAAGAAACGACTCATGAGCCAGATCAGAATCCTAAAATAAGTAGAATGTTGCATGATTGTGATAATTCCGCTTAAATATGATCAAATTTCTTTCTACTAGTGGAAATATAACAAGCTGGAGACCCCAAACAATGTATTGATTGTGTTCTCATAGGAAGAAAATATAATAAAATTCTTAAAATGTTAACATGGTTAATTTATTCATGCCAATCTTACAATAATTGTATATTTATCATTTAATACAATAATAATGATTGTTTTTTGTATAATATTGCAACGTTGACAATTTTCGAAATCTTTTCGTTGAAACCAAACTAATTGACATTAGAGCCGTCCAATAGCACTCCTCCGCCGTTTGAGCCAGAAACGAAGGTTGAGCCAATCAAAAGACAGAACACACCAGGAAGCGCTCTGTCGGACCAATCAGACAGCACGACATCGGTTGACAGGAGGCGGGACTCGCGTCACCGGTGGAGGTCGGATGTCGCCTGACCGGATGATAGCGAGAAGTTTTGTTTTGTGAGTTTACGAATGATTGATCCTCAGATCACAACACGGATCTTAACGAATGCGCCGTAATACGTGTCATCTGCCTGTCAGCGAGTGACTTGTGAGTTATTAGTCTTTGACAGACTGATCTGGAAGTGTTTGAAGGGTGGAAATTGCACACTTGAGAGTAACCCGAGCGCCGTGCTGCCGCGAGCCCGTTCCTGCGCGCTGAGAGACGGTCGGAAACCATGGGCAACCGGGGGATGGAGGATTTGATCCCCCTGATCAATAAACTCCAAGATGCTTTCAGTTCCATTGGCCAAAGTTGTAACTTGGATCTGCCGCAGATAGCCGTGGTCGGAGGACAGAGCGCCGGAAAAAGCTCCGTGCTGGAAAATTTCGTCGGCAGGTTGGTTATTATGTTACCCCTTTCTCTTTTGGTTTGACTTCGATCGCGTGCTAAAGCTTAGCTCGCTATATTTATCAGTATCTAACTTAATAAGAAGACACACGTTTTATTTATTACTTCACAGCTCCGTTTTTATACTCGACTCTCTTGGATAGGGTGTCATTCACAGATGCGAGTTACGCAGTTGACGTAAGCAGACGCTCGCCTTCATTCATTGAAATGAAATGGGCGTAAGTGGGAGAGCGGAGCGCTAAATGGGGAAGTTGTCGACGGCACACACACACACACACACACACACACACACACACACACACACACACACACAAACACAGATGAAGTTATAGCCGTAGTGTCAACCTTGAGAGTTGAATTGCCTAAACGGGAAATCAAAACCGCTAAGATATACATTGCTGTGTCTTAAGTCGTTAAAGTCATTTCCTCATTTACAGTGTTAACTTGTTTACATGACAGTGTCGACACACTGACACTTCTCTAGACATTGACGTCATGCTTTTGTGAGCTTATAAAAACTCTAACATGGTTGAGTAATTCATTCAGGTGGTAATTGCATTGCATTTTAATATATAATATGGCACTAAATGTTTATGTGTCGTGATATTTGCGTAATACTCCAAGGTGCATCAGAGAACAGAGTGGTAACGTTACCATGGTATTTTTTTTTTAATACAGCGATTAACCACGGTAATTCTTTTTTTTTTTTGTTAGTGCAACGATTCTTTTTACATTGTGAGATTATTGTGAGCACATTTCAATCAAGTTATTATTACTATAAAACATCAGAATGATTACTGTTGAAAACCTTGTGATTATATTTATTATAGTAATAATGAATTAAATTTAAGCAATTTAAATAAAATGTCATTTCCTCATTGCAGTGATGAGAATTATGACCATTTAAAGAAAAATAACATAATTAATTAAAAATGGCCCTAAAATAGGATATCATCACCGTAATGCATCACTGTAATGTTTACTTTTGAAGGTCATTTAAATTAGATTCGCTTTATTGTAGCACACTATTTTATTTTATTTGTTTGACTCCAACCAGCATAATTGTCATGCATAAACACTTTGCAATTACTTTTTATAAATACTTTGAATTAAATACCAATATTATTTCCACATTATAGCCATTACGATGAAAATGAGTTTTTTGCATTACAATAATGAGAATTATGACCATTACTATTTGAAGAAAATCGTAATTCATTGAAAATCGCATTGTTTTTAAAAGTAGCCTTTAAATATCATTACCGTAATGCATCATTGTAATGCTTACTTTTAAAAGTCTTATAAATGAGATTCTCATTATTGTAATACACTATTATTATTTTTTTCCTATTTAAATCAGAATCATTTAGAAGCGGTACAATTATGCATGAATACTTTGCAATTTAAATAAAATATCAGCATTATTTTCTCTTGAAAGTAATGAGGCGGTTTTGAAGCGCTACAGTAATGGCCATTATCAATTAAAATAAAAAAATCATTAAAAATCTAAATGGTTCTGAAAATAGCTCATATTTTAACGGTTCACATAAACTAGCTACATACTAGTTCTGCATACTATGACAATTTAGTTAAAGGGAATTTCGATTATTTATGATATGAATATATACTGTAATATCTATGCATTTCAAATCACTTCTCAGTACTGTGTACATGCAATTATCTTGTGAAAAATAAGTTGAATTAAGTATGTATTGTATACAGGAGAGAGTGATTTCCCCTTCCTGTTCCACCTGACCTTGAGTTTTGTGTAGGCAACCGCCTGTTTTGCAGTATTCATAGGTCACTGCCAGCCACACCTGTATCAGCAGTCACTGATAGGCTTCTCATTCAAACCCTACCCATACCGAATCAGTCCTGCTCACTCTCATCTGGGAGAGGAAGGCATATAGAAGACGCTTGTTACAGTCAATATTCCTTTTGCATTATGAGCTGATCCTTCCTGCATTCATTTCCTCACACAATCTTCCTGATGCGACTGCTCTGTCTCCGGTCCAATTTGAATACATTAAGTCTTGATGATGTTTAGCAGAGTATGAATCAGACTAATTGTCTGAAATTTAGTTTCCATTTCTCATAGACATTCATCTCTTGAGAGGTTGTGCATGCATGTATCCATTTCCTTTGTCAATGAAGCTGATAGACTGATATATTTATCAGTTTTGAGATTATTAGGAAAATAATGCATGATAAAAGCAGGTTTTATATGATATCCATGCAAAATAAGCTAGAGTATGTTTCTAAATGATATTGTCCTGCAATAATGCCTAGAGGTGTCTCAAGTTTTCCTGGTGGCAAAGGATGCATAGCAACATTATCTTGGATTTCATAATGAGGTTGGGCAGGTTTGTCCTTTACAGGATCAACAATCAGTGTTGGAACTGAGAGTAGAAATTAGACATAAACCATTAGGTAAAGCTATATTTGGCATCTTATGCCGGGTTCAGATTACACAATATCAGTCCGATCCGTTTGAAGTAGGGTGTTGTGGTGAGTCATAAATGACAATGGGCGTCAGGACTGATGTATTGTTTATGATACTTACACATTTTTGTCCATCAAGATAATTTTCACAGATAAACACAACTTTTATGAATTCTGAAGCCTAAAGACAGTCGCCAGAAGTAAAAAGCTAAAGGCTAAAAACAAACTACACCACGGTCCCACGACTTCAACGTCTACATTACTAATCTTCCGACAACTCTCAGTTTTAATCTAAAAACATTTTCCCAGAGAGTTTGCGGTATAATAGTTTATAAGAGCACAATTATAAGTGGGGGTTTAAAAGTGCACTGAGTTTAATGTCTAATGTCCTCGACAGCCTCCGTAGTGCCATTTAGCCACTTGTTAGCAACTGCCTTTTTCAAGAAATGAGATCACGAGTGGGGTAATACTGATGTGTTTTATTGCGGAAAATAAAAGGTGAAAGTCTTGAGCTTGTGTTCACCACCGACCTTATTTCAGCCATTTTACCATAACCCCATTCAACAAACCCACTGACTTTGGGAGGATGTGCTAAAATGCTAACTCGTTTCCGCGTTTTGGCCTACAAAGTGATGTCATACCTGCACCACTCTGTAGCCTACTCCTGCCTTTATGATGTTTCCACGGGACTACCATGACAGAGTAAATAAATAAAAGCTTCAGCAACCCATTGAGTACTGGAATTAGCATTAAGCTAGGACATCACGCACGTCATTAAGGACGGCTAGCGATGATGTACGTGTGGTCTGACGTGTTTCTTGTCCACGACACAACAATAATTTGGGAGTCAATATCACATAATCTGACACAGTGACTATCATTACAGACAAAAATATTGTGTAGTCACAAAAATATTTTGTAGTCTGAACCTATGTAGTATACAGCGATACATTATTATATTTTTTTTCCATGTTATATATAGTTTCATATCATCACTGTCAGGCTATATATATATATTAGGGCTTCACAATTAATTGGATTTGTAATTCTATATCAATTATCATTTTATTGCGCATTTGTAGCTAATATTTTTTGTGGTAATTTGTTCACTTTCATGTGGCATTGCAATTTTGGATTTGTTAGTGAAGTATGAAAATAAATTGAACACAACAGACTTTTTTCACACACTCACAGATAATTTCCACAGTTATTAACTTTGCAGGTCTAAGTCAAGATTTTAATGTGTTCTTTAAAGGGGTGGTTGATTATGATTTCACTTTTCTAACTTTAGTTAGTGTGTAATGTTGCTGTTCGAGCATAAACAACATCTGCAAAGTTACAACCCTCAAAGTTCAAAGCAAAGGGAGATATTTGCTTTTAAAGAAATCACTTTTTAAGGACTACAGCAAACGGCTGGTAGGGACTACACGACATTCCTCCTGGGTTAGTGACATCACCAACCCTAGAATTTACATAAACCCCGCCCCCGGGAACAAGATTTATAGATTATCAAGACAGAATATGCTAATCAATGACTAGAAGATAACTACACATCAGCTACATAAATTCATCAACTAACAATTCAGAAATGTCCTGTTGCATTCTACATGTTGTCAGGCCATCCTTAAAAATATTCTTGTTTGCCGTAACCCGACCGACCCTGTCAATTTAGTACCGACCCAATTATTTATTTATTTCCCCTTTTAGTCCGACCGACTTGCCGGTTGTAAACTTGCGTTAAGACCGACCAATTTTTTTTTAACTCTTCAAACAACTAATACAAATGCAATAAAATAATATTAGTTATTAAGTATTGTGAATATAAATTGCTTAGACGTATACAAACATAAGCTACGTTCTTTCTTTTAAATAAAAACTCGTGGCGCGTCATTATGTTTACACCAGGTTTACGCATGTCACACTACGGCCTGCAGGCTAAGATCGCTCCGTTTCATTCACTGTCAATGGTTCGCGCTTGGTAATGATGGCTGCGGCTTTACTCTAAAGATTATTTCATTTTTATATGTTGTTGAATATGGTTTATTAAAAAATAAACATGTGAAAGCGTGTTATAGGCTACATGTCATGTTTTAGTCAGTAATGACGACGCTACTGCAACACGCATCGCCGCAGATGAGAAGCTATAAGCATCAACGTGCTATCGCAAATCAAAGTGAAAGTAAGTCGCAGACGCTTAACACACGATCATCTTTATTAAATGTAAAGAAACGAAATGATCTTACCAGGGCTGTTTCCGCTTTCTCTTATTGCGGGTTTTGATTCAGAAATTTTAGCTGTTGACCAATAAAATAATAACTGTTGCTTTCGGTGCACTGCATTAAATCTGCATATAGCGGGAATTGAAGATCGGTTATATCCGCAAAAAAACAACAACACACATCTATGTAACCAGGTGTAAATAATTGAATCGTTTTGATCAATCAGATTGCAATCCGATCTGAGAAAACGCAAAGTGGCCTGGTGTAAACAGCCCCTAGACATCGGTGAAAAATGTTCTCTCAAGACCCCCCCGACCCCGATTTTTTTTTTATTATTAAAAAAATATACTTTTTTATATTATTTTTTATATATATAAAAAAATAAAGACCTACCTACCGACCCTTTTTTTCTTTTTTTTTGC
Source organism: Scardinius erythrophthalmus (assembly GCF_964197995.2). NCBI lineage: Eukaryota > Metazoa > Chordata > Actinopteri > Cypriniformes > Leuciscidae > Scardinius > Scardinius erythrophthalmus. The sequence goes on along the minus strand of NC_138221.1, from coordinate 58,169,827 downwards.
TGTTACTGCAAACCAAAATATTTTTAAGGATGGCCTCACTTCTTCTTGAGTATCTTCATCATTGTCTGACTCTGGTTTGAACATAAAAGGCTAAAAGTTTTAGAAATTTTCAGTGCATGTCTGTGTGAGTACAAGCTGTTGTAGCTCCACCCTCTGTGCCGGGAGCAGCAGCTCATTTGCATTTAAAGGAACAGACACAAAACGGTGCGTTTTTGCTCACCCTGAAAAATGTACAATTTTAACATGCTATATAAAAATATCTGTGGGGTATTTTGAGCTAAAACTTCACATACACACTCTGGGGACATCAGAGACTTATTTTACATCTTTTGAAAAGGGCATTATACCATCCCTTTAAAGTAAAGTACATTTATAACACTGTACTTTGTGTTTTACCTTGGAATTAAATGACATGAAACTAGTTAATGCTGCTGTGTGAGTGTGATCTTTCTCTCTCTGTCTTTTTTTTCCTCTTTTGTAAAGTCATAGAAATGCTGTCTGTCTGAGTCATCTACTTCATCACCTTCACAAATCTCTGATGTCATGTTTCTTCTCTGTTTTATCACAGCTAGGGGTCTGATTGCATAGATGAATCATTGTTTGATGCATGTCACACCCACAAGCTTGTGTAGGATAGGCTACATGTCCTGAAAGAGACTTTCCATTCACATTCACTGTCCTCCTTAATATAAAGGATTCATATTGCCATGGAAAACCTGGAAATATCATGGAATTTTAAGGTTTTCCAAGCCTGAAAAAGTTATAAAACTTACTTAATGTTAATATTTCATTAGATAAATTTGGTGAGAACTTAACTTGTTATAGTGTTGTCAAAAGTACCAACTTCGGTACCAAGTCACATAAAAAATGTGACTTTACCAGCATTTCCTTTTAGCATTTTGAGCGCTGTTGAATGGATTCTTAAACACCTCTGATTGGACATGAGAATGAGATTATTAGGAAAATAATGCATGATAAAAGCAGGTTTTATATGATATCCATGCAAAATAAGCTAGAGTATGTTTCTCAATGATATTGTCCTGCAATAATGCCTAGAGGTGTCTCAAGTTTTCCTGGTGGCAAAGGATGCATAGCAACATTATCTTGGATTTCATAATGAGGTTGGGCAGGTTTGTCCTTTACAGGATCAACAATCAGTGTTGGAACTGAGAGTAGAAATTAGACATAAACCATTAGGTAAAGCTATATTTGGCATCTTATGCCGGGTTCAGATTACACAATATCAGTCCGATCCGTTTGAAGTAGGGTGTTGTGGTGAGTCATAAATGACAATGGGCGTCAGGACTGATGTATTTTTTATGATACTTGCACATTTTTGTCCATCAAGATAATTTTCACAGATAAACACAACTTTTATGAATTCTGAAGCCTAAAGACAGTCGCCAGAAGTAAAAAGCTAAAGGCTAAAAACAAACTACACCACGGTCCCACGACTTCAACGTCTACATTACTAATCTTCCGACAACTCTCAGTTTTAATCTAAAAACATTTTCCCAGAGAGTTTGCGGTATAATAGTTTATAAGAGCACAATTATAAGTGGGGGTTTAAAAGCGGACTGAGTTTAATGTCTAATGTCCTCGACAGCCTCCGTAGTGCCATTTAGCCACTTGTTAGCAACTGCCTTTTTCAAGAAATGAGATCACGAGTGGGGTAATACTGATGTGTTTTATTTCGGAAAACAAAAGGTGAAAGTCTTGAGCTTGTGTTCACCACCGACCTTATTTCAGCCATTTAACCATAACCCCATTCAACAAACCCACTGACTTTGGGAGGATGTGCTAAAATGCCCATGGAATTCATATTGCCATGGAAAACCTGGAAATGTCATGGAATTTTAAGGTTTTCCAAGCCTGAAAAAATTATAAAACTTACTTAATGTTAATATTTCATTAGATAAATTTGGTGTAGAACTTAACTTGTTATAGTGTTGTCAAAAGTACCAACTTCGGTACCAAGTCACATAAAAAAATGTGACGTTACCAGCATTTCCCTTTAGCATTTTGAGCGCTGTTGAATGGATTCTTAAACACCTCTGATTGGCCATTCAATCACACGCTCAACATGTCTCTGATTGGTCATTGCGTTCACACGCTCAACATATGTGATTGGCTACAATGATCAACGCTTCCAAAACATGTTATCTTCACAGAGCGCTTACACAGATACACACGGAAGCATTTAAAAGCAGGTGTCTATCAGCGGATCCCTAATGTATCCTCTGATTGACCAACCTGTGTAAGTGCTCAGTGAAGATAACATGTTTTCAAAGCATTGATCATTGTAGCCAATCACAGACATAGCCTATATGTTGAGTGTGTGAGCAACAAAATGGCCAATCAGAGGTGTTTAAGAATCCGTTCAACAGCTCTCAAAATGCTAGAGGGAAATGCTGGTATCGTCACGTTTTTTAAATTTGGTACCGAAGTCTGTACTTTTGACAGCACTAAAGACATAGTGATCTGTCTTTTGAGCAAAATGACCAATTTTGAATGAAAATGACTCACAAATGAAATCGATCTTAATGGTATATTAGCGAATCTGTCTAAAAATTAAAGAATTTTTAAATATCCTCATCCACAATTTATAAACAACTGATGAAAAATGCATTGGTAAAAATGATCAATTTAGAGTGTGTTGTTCACACTTTGTTCTTTTGGTCTGGACCAAAAAAGAAAATGGAACATTTAGCCTAGTCCTGGTTCACTTAGAGTTCACATTGTCATTTTTAACACCGAACCTGATACAAAACAAAAATTGGCTTTTATGATGTGTGTTATGATGTGTAGCCTAAGTGAGACAGAACTTGCATCCAAAACAATGCTGTGAGCTGGGCTAAATTCACTCGATGTATGTGTGTAATAGTGTTTTTGCTAGTGCTGGGCGGTTTTACCAAAAATCAACATCACGGTTTTTTTCTAAATTATACCGGTTTCACGGTTTTTACCGGTTTTTTTATTTTTTTTAAGCATGATGGGTGTTAACCACATTTTCTACTGAGTGAGAGAGGAAATACTGCAGTAGATTTACTTATAATGCCCTATTTTATTGTCATGAGTGAATATTATAGAAACAATCCACACTAATATTAATAATACAGCAGGTTTGCAAGGCTGTTTACAAAGAGGTGCCAGCAGGACGCGCTTTAGGAGCGGCAGAAACAGTGGTTTCCCCGGTAACGGCTGTACACAAAGCAGCAACGCTCATAAACACTGCTTTATCAGGAAAGATAAAGAAAGATTCAATCGTAATAACAAAGAAACTTTTCTAAAGACCGTCAGTTCACTTCAGATACGTTAATACAGTATAAAAACACGCGCGCCGCGAGAAAAAAAGACACTCTCACCCCCACACGTCTCGTGCCCATTCTAGTCAATGCTTGTGTTTCAGATCGAAGCTTCCCAGAAGCGGCTCTCCGCGCCGCTTCGCTAAATATAGGCGCCTAGTCTATTTTGACGCACGCGTGTGGAGGACGGAATAAAACCTTGTCGCAGCTGTAATGTGCCGCAGACGTGTGTTGTAAATGAGGGGTGAGACTGTCGCGCAGCGCCGCGTTCCGATTAAAGCGACATACACCGGTATTGCGGTATATTAAAAATTCATATCGTAACAAAAATAAACACAGGTATTCGGTATGAACCGGTAAACCGCCCAGCACTAGTTTTTGCCTGCTGAGAACTCAGGAGTAGCTTAGAAAATGTGACAAGGGGTCAATTTTTTTTTGTTGTTTTCTCGCAAATGAAGATCTCATGCAAGGAGCGTTTCTGACACTTGTACCAAACTCCAATAGGCAGCGTAGCTTGTGACATCACATCCTATTTTTTGGTTTGTTTAGATGTCTTTGGTCCGTCTTGTGTATTAGCTAGCCTATATTTTAGTCGAACCGCACCGCAAGTCGAACCGCAGGTTTGTTTGGAAGCTGAAAGTGTAGGTCTCGGTCTGCTTGTTTGGTTCACTCCAGGGTTCGAATGGCAGCGTTTCAATTCACACTTATTCAAATGAACCGCTCTAATAAAGAAATCTCACAGTAGTGCGTTTTTATCGAACCAAAATTGTCAGTTGTGGACACACACACCCTAATGCTGAAGTATCCAACTTCCCACTTCTGAAGTTGTGTTTACGAGCTAGTCGCGTTCAGGTGCTTTGTTGTCAGAAAGAATGGGAATTGTTGCCATAAACTTAGTTAAACACATACATGCTTAAAGAAATAACATGTTTGTGTGTGTGTTTGTGCAGTGTTTATGATAGAGGCAGGGCAGGGCCGTCCTCCAGGGAGGCAAAATGGAGACACCTGTTCACCTGACACCTGTCTGCTCATCAGGAATTTCTGGAAGCTCTCGTTTCTAATCACCGACTTAGACAAACATACATTTTATCTGAAAGAGTTTTTTGATTTAAATTAGGCCTATGTTTGCATGGCGCTCATAGGCATGTTCTAGTGCTGCTGTGAGAGTTCAGTAAACTTAATTGGGTATTGTTTATGAGTCTTTAGTTGTAAGACTATAAGGCTCAGAGGAATAGTTTCCTGGAATGGGTTGTGTCTCACAGGTGGTGTTATTTGAATTCACTCGCTCCAGTTTATTGAGTTTGTTCAGAGCGTGGGCCCTTTCATGGATTTAACTTGGTTTACTTGCAGTAAAAGCACTGAACCCTCAAAAAGAGTTTTTTTTGTTTTGTTTTTCAACCATGTTTCTGATGTTATCGAACTGTAACTCATCACTTATGACTCAACAATAAGGATTTATTTGACTATTTCTAGTCAACATTTTTAGTGTTGTTATTTATTATAGTTTAGTATATGCCCCGAAGTGGCTTGGCAAGTTAAAAATAGTCAACGTTTTTTTAAAACCTATCTTGAGACAATACTTGCTCTTCCTGTTTTTGAATGCATCTTATCTGTACTCCTTCTAAGAAGCAATTCAAGTGAAGCCAAGGCCAGCCTTATTATACAGTGCTTCTTTAAGACCCATTAGTCAACTAGTTGTTCTGGACTGACAAGTTACAACAAATAGAATTTATTATGTTGTTAATCTGTTGCAAATAGGGCTGTCGATTCAACTATATATTTTTTGGTGCAATTAATTATGGAAAAAAATAATGCCTTAAAAATGATAAACACTTTTCAAGCTCCCTGCCCTGGCCTAGACCTGCAGTTTAGTTACGAACATGATGCAGGGCAACAAATTACTGAATTATGCAGTTAAAATGCCACTAAAATTAGATATGAGGGCAAAAAATTCCCCTGTATGGGGCTTTGTCTTGTATTTATATCATATTATATAGTTTAGCAATTTCAAATGAGCAAGTGTGCTGATTTCTCCTAAATATCCGCATGATGCTAATGTGATATTGGTTTTATACAACAGGCCAGTAAACAATAAATTAATATTGTAATACATTTTATACACAATATTGTCTGTTTTTGCATAATTTCGCCAATGAAAATAGTTTCAAACAAAGCCATGTCTTCGAGCAACACACAGTGTTGTTTCATTACTGAATGAATCTACAGTTTAACAAATAGAGTGAGCCAATCATTCATTCAGCCGTTTGAATGAATCAGTCTGAATAAATGATTTAATGACTCACTCATTAAGATAGTGACTTGCCGCCACCTACTGGCGGTTTTAGTTTAACATTTAGAGTATTATTTCATTTTTCATTCATATTCATGGCTCCTCTGAGCTTCATTAAACAGTCTGGGTTAATATACCGTAAGGCCACTTCTGAAAAAAAAAGAAGAACTGGAGTGCGTCACAAATGAACCGAAACTCAGCGTATAGGCTACTGGCCTAACAGACATGAGAAATAGGCCTATAGAAAGCTTGAAATGTCTACTTTTAAACAAATTTGAATCGGAAAAAAATATTATTTCTGATCATGTATTCCAAATGAAAGGTTCATTTATTTCTATAGGCGCGCGCGTTCACTATAGTGTTGTCTGAAATTTAAAAAATGTGACGATACCAGCATTTCCTCTAGCATTTTCAGTGCTGTTGGCCATTGCGTTTACAATCTTTATGTGTGCCCTTGAGCGCGAGGCATATATTCCACCCCCCCAGTGGCCTATATGAGTCATTGAGTCTGTAAAAAAGTCAACAAACTGAACTTTTGAACTCATGAATATGTAATGTAAACTTGTTAAAATGGATTTCATAAAATTGGTATAGAAAAAAGTATCGTTCAGGAACCGGTATTTGAAGTCAAGGTATCGGTATCGATATCGATTTTTTTTATTATTTTTTTTTTTATCATTACCCAGCCCTAGTCAACAGATGAGGCAATTAAAATGACAGAGTTAGGATAGTTTGATTATAAAGTATATTTGATTCTATAGGCTAAGACTATGGTTTGGGGACATTACAGTAGCTATTTCGGCATTATCCTGAACATTGTACGCATTTGTTTCATGTGAATGTAAGAGAGTTTCTTGAGCATGCGTAAACGCCGCATCCTTTAGATTTTCCCGGTGACACCCCAGCCCGAGTCCCTCACATAGGAAGTCGAGGAATGTCTGGTTTTTTTAAGTTAACACAAGCTGTTCACACAGTGGCAATGCAAAAAGCGATTAATACATGCAAATTCTTACACATAACCCCTTTAAGAATGATTAACTGTAAGACAGCGGCAGGTCAAATAGAGCGCATTCACACAAATTCACAGATCTATTTTAGCATATCAGATGTTTTGTCCTGTCCGTAAGATATAACTGACATTCATTTCTTATCATAAAAGAGATGCAAGTGCACTTTATGACTTGAGTTCATTGGCCCAATACGGGCAAAACTGTTCTGTCAGCTGACTCGAAACTCTTTCACACTGGCCCCCATCCTTATTGTAGGGCCATCTGAAGAGAGAGCTCAATTGGGCACATAAGCGACACCGTATTTGAATAAATAACCACTGGAGCACATTTGAGACTGATAAACAATGTCTGTTCAAATATAATAATAAAAACTGCATGGCACGTTATGAGCAACAGTGTTACCTTAGTGCTTTAGCACGCTCTCTGACCTTCTGTCGGGCCTTTATCCGCCATACTAACATTTAGACAGCTGGGAATTAACAAACAAAAGCACTATTCATCTCACGGACACAATCAGAGCTCAGTAAACATTAGTAAGTTACACATATTAATTAGCCCAATCCGTGTCGCATCTGCCGTTAAAACATGCCAAGTAGAATGAGTTGAGATTGTTGGTCAAATTTCATCCTGCCGAACTGGATTTTCAAGATCTTTCTCCTGCTGGTTTCAACTGACTTGATCCAATTGCAGGCCAGCGCCTCCATCATGGCTGTTTATTGCAGGGCTGATGTCATTGTTCTGCGTGACTTCTGCTATCTGGCTCCGCCGGCTGCTTTAGGTGGGGCTGTTGTTCATTTTGCTGTGTTCACTATGGGAGGAGTATAAAACTGGAGCGAGAACACAGCGTGAACCTTGTGTAAGGCAGGCAGATCAGGCAGATAATGCCACGGGCTGTTTTGTGACAAATGTGAAACTGTTTCTGAACCCATCAGTTATTAATTATGAATCGTATGAGACAAAGGAAGTTTTTTTTTTTCTTCTTTTTTTTTTGTTGTTGTTCCAAATGTTGTTTATTGTGCTGCATATATATATTTTTACCATTGAGAAGACTATAGTGATGGTACTGTGATCATGTCCAAAGATATGCACTTTACATGACCATTTTCCACCCTCTCATCTCATTGTTGATTAGGATTAAACAGCATGTTTTTGGTACTGTACATTTAAGTCTTGCATTTGTCTTTTGCATCAATGTCTTTGTTTTGATTGGCTGATCTCTGTGTACAGAAACTTGTGTTTTCATAATGAAAACACTGAATAGACTATGTGTTGATCATTCAGATTGGGTTGGATTGGTTTTCCTGGTTCCTTGGATGCAGGATTCATGTCATTCCATTTAAACCTGTATAATTTACTTTCTTCTTTGGAACATAAAAAAAAAACTCATCAACATTCTTCAAAGTATCTTCTTTTTTCAGAATTATATTCTGATGAGTGAATAGTGTGTTTTTGCACGTAATGTATAGCATTGCTTGCGTAGATATTCACTATATTTCTTTTCATAGCCTTCATTTTGAGGACAACATTGGTTAGGATGTGGAATTTTTATCCGATTAATGAAAGAATCACTTTTCAAAATAATCATTAACCTCACGACAAACGACAGCCGTTGGACCGGAAATCATTCATTCCAATGGAGATTAGTATGGAAGCTGCGTGGAGATCTCATTGTATGTGTTTATGGAAATTTCGGATCCGATTTGAGCTTCGGATGCATTGAAATTTTTGTACTTCTGCGGCTCGACTGTATGCGACCGGCCGACCGGATGTGATGTATTATAATCATAACTTATGAGCGCTAAGTTCGAATTACCAATATTTTTTTTAACACTTTAACGTTATTCCGTAAACACTATTTCTGTAAAATGGCGGTTATAAATAATTATGTCAGAGATAATTATTTTAGAATTATGAAATCAATATTTATGTTGATTAGCTCTATAAAATCTACTGTTTTTATTTCTGATGTATTGAGGTTGATTTGTTTTGTGTGAATACATTCATTAGGCTACAAAAGTTTTGACAAAATATTAATTGCTGCAGTCTATTTAAATCTTTTTTATTTGAATTAATTATTTTTAAAAAAATCAGTTTGAATGATTGATTCAATGACTCACTCATAAAGACTTCACTTGTTCATTACTGAATGAATCAGTATTTTTTTTGAACGAATCTCTTGAGTGAATGATTCGGTGATTAATAAAAAATTTTACCAGTCACTTGTCACTTGATCAATACAACCGTTATTTGAAGACAAGTTACTTTCGAAAGGGAGTTTGCTCTATTTTGATCGCTACTGTAGACATCAGAGTTTATATCCGAACTATAAACTTTTATCCCAGGACTTCTGTGATAATTTGAATTATTGTAAGACAGAAAGGTATGATTTTGTCAAAGACATAGCCGAATCATTGTCATTTAGGAATAAGATTGCATGGGTGTGTTTGAATCGAAATCACGATTACCATACTTTGTAATGTGGGAAGTCAAACTATAACTTGGCTTATGTGTAAAGGTCGTTAACATAGTCTGACTGAAGCTTACTGTACATTGTGTTTCCTATTCTCTCACTGATATATCTTCTTAGCTTCCCTTTCATCAGGCTTTTAATGATTTAAGTCATCTCTTGGAATACATAAAGGCAAACAAGGCCAGATTTGTTCCGAACAATTAGAGAGCATATACAGGGGGAAAATGATAGTTTGGTCCATTATTTATGGAGGTCCAGCTCTAAAGCCCTTGATTCCACGGTGTGCTCACTCTTATGAATATTTTAACATGGTTTCTAGTTTAACTGTAGCATTTGTAGTAATAAGATCATAACCATGAATGGCTATGAATGGCTCCTCATTACCATGGTTAGGTCAAGGTAACTATGGTTTCTAACAAAAAAATGTTCTAATAAAAATATTCAGTATACTCAGAGCCTTATCCTCGTGGGCAGCGCTCCAGCAAATACAGCGCATCAGCTGACCCGAGTTCGACTTCCTCGTATCCTCTCAAATAAAGGCAAGAAATTGACCAAAAAATATAACTAAAAAACTTTGTCACTTCAGATTGTTTAACATGAGTCTATAACATATTGGCCAAACTACCACAGTTAGTTGTGATAAACAATATGTAATTTACAATATTATGCAGTAATATTATGCAATAATAACTTGATGTTTTCTTTTCTTTTCCTCATCTGTTCTTTTTATAATGCTGTTGGAGATGTTTGACTTTCTCTGTAGCCCTTTAAAATAGAAAGTCAATATGGGGAAAAATGTACTGCATCAAATAATATTACATTTACTGTAATTCACCAGCCTGTAATTTGGCAAACATTTCGTGATGTCTGCCTGATTTCCCAATGAGCAGTTTTACCCATACATAGTATACACACACTTAAAAGCTGTTATGTTTTATTCATCAAAGATTCCTGAAAAATGTATCTCTCTTTCCAAAAAAAAAAAAAGTTTACAACTTTGATAATAATAAGAAATGTTTCTTGAGCATCAAATCATCATATTAGAATGATTTCTGAAGGATCATGTGACACTGAAAACTGGAGCAATGATGCTGAAAATGCAGCTTTGAATGAATTCACAGGAATGAATTACATTTTACGGTATTTTAACATAGAAATAGCTATTTTAAATTGTAAAAACTATTTCACAATATTACTGTTTTTACTGTATATTTTTCAAATAAATGATTGGAGTACATAAGAGACTTAATCCTTTAAGAAAAAAATCTTACAGACCCCAAATAAAACATTTAAGAATGTACACAGAATAAAACATTTTAAAAGATAATTTCGACTTTTTATCTCGCAATTGCGTGTTATAAATCTAGAATTGCAAGATATAACCTCACAATTGCGTGTTATAAAGTCAGAAGTTTTTTGGAGAAAAAAAGTCAGAATTGCGAGTAAACTCGCAATTGTGAGAAAAAGTCAAACGTGTGAGATAAAAAGTCGCAATTAACTTTATTTTTTTATTCTATGGTGGAAACAAGCTTCCATAGCATGCTGTGCTTTACCGTTCTATAGACTAACGCTGTTAAAACGCTCGCAAAAAAGGTACATCTTTAAATCCATCCCCTGTAAAGCACCACCGCCACACACTTACCAATGTCTAGAGTTTTCTGATTGGCTAAAAAAGTGAGGGCTAACTTTTCTGTTTTTTTGTTTTGTTTTGTTTTTTGAGACAGATGTCTCAAATTAAGTTCCCAAGTGTTTACTCAGCACATCTGTTTTCAGTGATATCTGTCAGGTGTCAGGGACATTTCATACCTGCTATTCCAAAGAAAATCATTACAGCACATTTAAATGTTAGGCTACAGTCTAAAAAACTTGAATGGCCCAAAAAATAGGCTTCATTATTTCTTACTTCTTTCTCTTTGATTTTGGGCTGAACGAGATCCATTTTTGACGGCTCTATGCGCTCATATACCAAACAAACAAGAAAAATGCAGTTTTCCATGACCCATCCTCTCTATAATGAGTGAACTCTTTTGAGCTGTTCTGTTCTGTGCACGTTCATATTTTGTATAATGAGAGCAGGCGTTTAGCTGGTGTACGGAGACTCACGCTGGGTGTATCTGAAGTGAGACGAGTCCTGTCTGCCTGTCTGTCCCTCCCGGTCTCTTTCCACTCTCTCTGCGCCGCTCTGCGTTTGTGCATGCATAATGGATGAAATGATACACAATCTGCTCAGCCTCCTCTATCTTTTAAAGCCCATGAATAATGGACGGCAGCCCACCTGCCTGTTAGCTCTGGAAATAAGTGAGAAACGAAGCAATGAGTCTTCCGGAGCGCTCATATTCCTACCATATGGGTATTTGTTCTTATTTGCGAAGCTGCTCGGTCCGTTGCGCATGTGTGTATTTACTGGGCATCTTTTTTAATGTGTGTGTGTGGGTGGGTGTAGGTGTTTGACTTTGCTGGCTGAGTGGGTGTAAGTCAAGAGCCATGGATGCGGGGTTATGCCAGCACACAGCTCTCTATGGCCTGTTTTCGTTCGCCCTTCTCCCCCTCCAGGCATTGGTCGTTGTCGTACAGCCACGTGCCTCATGCAGCCAAACGGGCTGTCTTCATCATAGGCCACACTTGAAAGCTCTTGCTTACTTTTGCAGGGCTTAACTCTATGGACATTTTCACTGGCCCCACCGCAAATCAACAATTTTTTTTTTGCTGTTTTTCATCCATGTAACCTTGTAATGTAATACATTAGCTTATTATAATTCAGATTTTGATTCTACGGTAAAAATTACTAGTCAAGTCAAGTCATCTTCATTTATATAGCGCTTTTAACAACGTAGATTGTTTCAAAGCAACGATAATTTGTTATTAAATTAGGGGCCGCTAAGACGACACCATTCCCTCTACACAGACTTTAAACGGGAACCTGTGAGAAACGCTGATGGCGTTCACATGCGCATTTAGAATGGGTTTTATAGTTATGTGCATTTGAAAATACGCAGGTTAGGAATTCCCTACAAGCCAAGCCTAAACAAGTACTTGTCTTTCCTTATAAATTTTGATAAAGAATTTTATTTTATTTTGTTGCTTTGGGGTAGGAACGCGAAACGAAATTTTGCCGACAACGCCTTATCTGTATAGTGGTAGAGGGATCCTCCATAGGGAGAGACTAGTTGGCACTTCAGCACTGCGTTGTCATCGGTCCAGGCGAAGGTCCTTCGTCAGATCTGGAAACGGCCTGGATCCGGCAGGCTGCAGGAAAACCTCGGGATAAACACAGACACTAAAATTAGCGTAGATGCCATTCTTCTCATGATGTAACGAGTACATCAGGATTTATGGGAAGTGTTCCCGGTTCCGGCTGACCTAATCTATGCAGCCTAACATTAAATTATAGAAGTCTATAATGTATTATGTGAAAGCTAGGTCAAAGAGATGTGTTTTTAATCTGGCTTTGAACTGACAGAGTGTGTCTGCTTCCCGGACAATGGTAGGAAGACTGTTCCAGAGTTTTGGTGCTAAATAGGAAAAGGATCTACCGCCAGCAGTTGATTTTGATATTCTAGGTATTAGTAACTGGCCGGAATTTTGAGATCGCAATAGACGTGACGGACTATAATGCGTTAAGAGCTCGCTCAAGTACTGCGGAGCTAAACCATTTAGTGCTTTGTAAGTAATCAGCAATATTTTAAAATGTATGCGATGTTTAATAGGGAGCCAATGCAGTTTTGACAGAACTGGGCTAATATGGTCATACTTCCTGGTTCTGGTAAGAACTCGAGCTGCTGCGTTTTGGACCAGCTGTAGTTTGTTTATTAAGCGTGCAGGGCAACCACCCAGTAGAGCATTACAATAATCTAGCCTTGAGGTCATGAACGCATGAACTAATTGTTCCGCATTTGTCAATGAGAGCATATGGCGTAATTTAGATATATTTTTAAGATGGAAAAATGCGGTTTTACAGATACTAGACATGTGACTTTCAAATGAAAGATTGGCCTAACTAATATATACTAGCCTAACTAATATAAGGTTCAAACGATTAAGTTCCCAAGTGTTTACGTTCACTTAAAGTCCCCCTGTAGTCAATAATTTTATCCCTTAAAACTCATCTTTGATCACCAAAATTTTATTTATGTAAAAGTTTTTTCCTTGAAAAAAAATCTTCATGCCTTAAAATAGCTTTAATGTTACTCTAGTATACGCGGTTCTGTGAATATTCAAATTAGCCCCGCCTCCACTCACTCACACCAGCTCAGAGATTCACTCGTTGACGATCACACGTTGACCTGATTGGTTACAAGGTAGTTTGTGACGTCAGAACCACCAGCGATTTCAAACCGCGTTTTTGAGACTGTCTTTGATTCTCTGCAGTTTTAAAGAGAAAATACTCTGAAGCAATGATGTTGACTTATGAATTTGCACATGGTTTGTCTTTAAGCACATTAAAAACACCACATAGACATAAACAACATTAAAAGCTGGATTTTCACCACAGGGGGACTCTATAACATATCCGAAGTGTACTTATCTCTTTCCAGCTCAACCTATAGCAAGAGTTTGGGGCGTGACCAAAGTAGGCGAAGCCAGAGCGTGTTTAGCCGGAGTTTGACCATGAAGTTTTACATGGAAAAAGACATTCAGCTTCTGTTGCATAAGTGTAAGCCACAATTTGCTGAATTTAGACCTTCAGAGATTAAACGGGACTAAGCGAACAGGGTGTTATATATAGCATCATCATGCACCCGTTCAGAAAGACAAATGTAGCTTAGAATTTTTGCTTTGAGTTGTCCAGTGTAGACCACCTCAAACAGTTGTGGCACGTCATGTCAAAAAATGTGCCCCGGTGCTGATTTGTTGGATAGGTTTTCTATAAGAGAGGCACCCGCGTTCGCTCTAGACCAAGTATAAGTATAGGCTACTCAATTACTTACTCATGACACATAACAACACAGCTAAAAGTATTCCTAATATGTTGGACATTTTATTGAAAACACATGAGCCCCTTTAACACAGCGCGATGATTCCGGCAAATTGCCAGAACGCCTTCTGTGTGTACGCAAACACGACCCGGGATTAATGCCGGCATCGATGCCGGGTTGGGGACCTAGTAACATTGCCGTGTTCAGTCCCGGAACATGCATTGTGTGAACGAAAGCCGTAATAATGCCGTGTCGTAATGAAGACGCTGAAGCCGGGATTGTTCGCCAGCTACTGAAACGGTACATAATGCGCAAGTTTATGATCGAGTCAGAGAAGAAAATGCACAAGCGTGGTTTCTCGAGTGAGAAATCGCAGCTCATAAGCAAACTTAAGACGCTGCTGAGACATTAGAAGTCACATCGATGTCACGTGTCTTAATGGGATTTTTACGGGTTGTGTGTGAACGCACTCTCTGATTCCGGAAATCACTGGCAGTGTGAATGAACCAAAATCAAACGAACCCGGGTCAAATCCCGGGTCACTTTATCCGTGTATTTTCCGGAATCTCTGTGAGAAAGGGGCTATGTTGAGACATGCCTTGACAAGCACCAGTAAGAGCTGTTTGAGTTAAGGGAGGCGTGAAAGGGGCATTTGCAAGATTGTTTGAAAATATGCCTTATTTTTGTAATTCTCCTAGGTGCCACTAGTGTTGCAGAAATTATATACTTCACCTTTAAAGGTGCAGGAAGTGATTTCTGAGAAAAGTGAATCAGTCGAGCACCAAAACACACTTGTAGCCGATCAGCAGTAAGGAGCGTGTCCACTCATGAGGGGGGAGGTGCCTGTGTGCTGTATAGCATGTCTGTGAATTTGGGGGCGGAGCTATCAAGATAGGGGTGTGTTTGCTTTGGTGATTTCAAATATCAACAGCGTTTGTCAGAAATCCCTTACTGCACATTTAAGCTGGCAAGACTTAAACATTTGGAAATGATAAACTTTCATGGCAACCCAGAAGTCTGGCCACTGACAATTCCAGTGACAGCTGGGACCTCAGCGTCTTTCTCGCTGGCCCCGAGCCATTGGGCAGTCCTTAAAAGCCCAGTTTTGTTTCATCATCTCTTTGTGTATGACCCTTCTTTTATTGTTACTGTCTGTGTGTGTTTTTCAAGCATGGTTTGTCTTTCTCCTCGGGCTCTGCTGCATTGTGCGTTAGGTGGGTTGGTGATTTCGGGGAAATGGCTGCTGGATTCACAGCTGACTGCACTGGCTTTGATCAGGACCAGATGTAGAGCAGGAACTCATGGAGAGACAGGCTTACTCATTAACACAGGCTGTGATTGGACGAATCTCGAACCCGCAGACACGCTTTCAACACACCCACAGCATGTGGGATGCCATCAAAGCTTCCCATGTGGAAAAAAGACACATCATTGGAATTTCATCATGGGTTTTTATAGTGTCCCAAAGGCCTGAAACATATCGGACGCAAGTAAATGAATGCAAATGTTCATAGTATAAACTAATTATTTTCCGTTCAAATTTATGTCAGGTCAGCTGCTATCATGGTAGATCGACAGTTTTTTTTTATTAGATTTTTTTTTAACAGTAACAGACCTGTTTATAGCGCAGGAGTTGTTAAAGAGTTGGTTCATCCAAAAATAAAATTCAGTCATCATGCACCCCACAACAAATCATGTTCCAAACTTTCTTTTGTTTCTGACTTTCTTTCTTCTAAGAAGATATTTTGAAGAATTTTGTTCCTCTTCTAAGAAAGTCATACTGGTTTGGAACAACATTAATGTGAATAAATGATATCTTTATTTGAACTATCACTTTAAGTAGTTGTATATGCGTTAGTTAAAGGGTTAGTTCACCCGAAAATTTAAAATTTGTCAGTGATTACTCACCCTCATGTTGTTCCAACCCCGTAAGACTTTCGTTCATCTTCAGAACACAAATTAAGATATTTTTGATGAAATCTGAGAGCTGGCTCACTCCTTCATAGGCTTCTATGTAATTTCATCTGCCGGTCCAGAAAAGTTAGTAAAGACATTGTTAAAATAGTGCAAGTGACTACAGTGGCTCAACCTTAAAGGTGATGAGACACTGGGCAACTTTTTGAGCAATGTTGCTGGGCAATCTTGCCGAGCGATTTTTGCTTGGGCACTTTCCCATTGAAAATGGGCGTTACATTTCTATCTGGATAATTTAGATCGGTTGTGGGCCCTGTGTCTCATCTGGTTCCCCGTTGACGGCAACATTGCCCAAAAAGTTGCCCTGTGTATCATCACCTTTAGTTTATCAAGCAACGAGAATACTTTTTGTGCGCAAAAACGAACAAAAATAACTAGGCTACTTTATTCAACTCTTCATTTTCTTCCGCATGGGCCTCTGAGTGAGTTCATGAGAGCACCACGACGCATGCGCGAGAACTGAGAAGATGTTCTTTATTGTCTGCTGCTTTAAATACTGTATTAGGCTAATTGGCTGTCAAACTATTTTTTATTGCACATCAGAGGGACTTTAAATTATTGCATTTTAATTGTAAATAATCTTGTAAATCTTCTAGCGTACATTGCTATTCTTGTTATGGTGGCGCTTATGTTATAGCCTATACTTTTGTGCTGAAAATGTATCTGGTCACTTTAATGCTTCAATAATATTTATTTTTTTATAGCTAGGAGCATCTGAAGGTAACTCTGTCGCCCCCTTGAGTACTGGAGGCTGTAACCATGTGCGTGTGCAACGGGGCTATGTGTTCACAATTTGGTTGTGTGTGTCATACTTGCATTTCTGATTGTGGACTGATTAAATGCCTGGCTCATTTTTCCTGTTCTGTTCCCGTACCTGTTCGGTTCTCTGTGCTTTGTTAAATCTGTGGGTGTAAATGGCTGACACTGCTCCGGCTCACAGTTTGATCTCAGAAGGTGTTTATAATACGCCACAGTGTTATTAAATGTACCCTGATTTGGCTGCAAGATACGGCTGTGGCCATTCATTTGTAAAAGCATTGCAGCCTCTTAGGAATTGTGGGCCTTCAAAAGGTGCCACCATGTTTTAATATTCATTGCTACAAGGGATTGTGATAGCGTCTTGGTTTGTGTTCTGATATGAATGCAAAGAGGTTGCCCCTAAACATTCGCTCCTCTCTCATGAATAATTTGATCAAACTCGGGACTCGGGAGTGTTTGCTTCTCATTCATCCATACTCACTTTCTCCTTCTCTCGTTGTTTTATTACAGGGATTTCCTTCCCCGAGGCTCAGGCATCGTCACCCGCAGGCCTCTCATTCTGCAGCTAGTTAACAACAAAGCTGGTGAGTGTGTTAATGAGCACAACTGAACAAAGCCTTCTCAGGTACGTAATATGTATGTGGTTGATTGAAACCATATGCTTTCATGCTCATTCATACACGGCGCCCATAATATTTAGTGTGACAAATGTGTCACATCAAATGACACATCAAGGGCGCTATGAAATCCACTTTAATTGTTTCCCCCCAAATTTCTGCTTTAAATTTTCTGGATTGGATTTTAAATTACATTTTTATAATACATTTATATATTTATATTTATAAATATACAGTAGTTTATATAGTTTTAATTTTCAGTAATCTGTGTTTTATGATACAATACAAATTTATTATTGAAAACGCTGTTAATCAAATGAATGCATAAAACATTAGCACTTTCATTTATCTTATAAAATGTAATCAATCAAAATTAAAACAATTCCTTTTATTTTTTGGCAAGCAAAGGGCTGTACATCATAGGTTTAAATTAAACAAGGGCTAAAAATCTTTTAAAAAATTTTTTTTAATAAACTGTATAATTACAGTGCATTCGACTTTACAATAGTAATACATTTCTGTCATCGTTTCTTCAAGTTAAACCGAACTTTTATTTTGGCAGGCTGTTATGAAGACCTATGAGTTGCTGTGTGAATTTTACTATGGTTTTATCACATGAAATAGTGAAATGCGGTTTGAAAAGCCGTTTTCTGGCCCCTAAAACGTTGCTGTCATGTAAATGAACGGCCAAAACATAAAAAGTTTTCATCCAAATTTTGAAAAGCTCCATGACATTTTCATGTTATGCATAAACATGCTTTATCACATTCTAGTTTGAAAACAATAATAAAAAAAACTGTTGTTTATTACTGTTCCTGTTGCTAGTGACACAATAATGACGCGGTTAATCTTTAACTAATAATGTCATCTTATTCTGATTTCATACACAAGGCAGTTCTCCTCTGAAACTTCCCCTTGTAACATTTACATCTCTCAGCCACTTTACAAGCAATTATCATTTATATTGCTTTCAGTATGAGGTAATGTAATGTAGCGAGAACATGGAAGTGCAGATGGAGAATTAATTCAGACAGAAAGACATTACAGAACAAATTATCTTCCAAATCAGTGTAATCGACCGTAAAGGGGAACATAAAGCTGAACTGCTGTTGTCTGCTTCTAAATGCATAATATCTGTGCATCATTCACATGATGGGGAATTAAGAAGCAGAGAACCAGTTCCATTTTGAATTAATAGCCTACTATTTTGTTTGGTTCACGACTCAAACGTGCTCTCTGCAACCTGTTACAAAGCATTTGACGCTGTTGTTGGTTACTTGATATATCTAATGGATGAGCTCACGGCTCGATTGGATTTATTTTATTGATACTGCTGCTGTGGTTACCTCTATGGATAGATAATCGGAAAAAAATAATCAACAGATTAATCGATTAAAAATAATAATCGTTAGTAATCCAGCCCTAGTCATAATTTGCAATTTTTATAAATGTGGATATTTTTAATATTCTCTTGTAGGACTGTCACAATTCCTCGATTAAATGCGAGTACTCGATCTAAAATAATTCCTTGATTGCAATAAACCCGTATTGTATAACCGGCAAAATACCGGAAGTGGCGCATCCCTCGCTCTAAGTTTGCATAATAAACAATGTTTTTATGCCTACACATTCTTGTTCGAAATTACAGTGGCTGGAGCATTTCTATCGGAAATAAGTTGCCAAATATTAAAGATTAAGTAAACATTTTAATTAAATATCATTTGGCCAATGTTAAACAAAGATTTGATTTGCTGTAAAGTGTAACAACACCAGACCTTAGGCGTCGTCTGCAGGCATTTGTTATAAAACTGTACATAAAATGATCGGTTTTATTATGTATATTATGTATTTTAACATTGTTCTGTAAAACCATATGATTAGTTGCTTTTGATGCTTTATTTGAACCAAATATTATTACCTCGTCCTTGTTGTTATTAGGTTTTTTTTAGTCATTTTAAAGGCTTAAGTCTTTTATTCGATTAATCGTCAAAATAATCGACCATTTACTCGTTTACAAAAATAATGGTTAGTGACATCCCTATTCTCATGTCATTTTTGTCCCTACATTAAAAGTCCATGCAAATAAAATTCTTCTGATGAGACACAATCACTTTATATCATAAACAGATTTACTTTTATTCATATATTGATCAACACATAGAGCACATCAAATATAGTAAACGGAAGCTCAGGCATGCTTGCCTAATGTTTTATTCGGTTTTTTTTTGTGTGCACTTTAGCATAAAAATATCTGTATATTTTTTATTTATTTGTATTTTAGTAAGTATTTTTGGTGACCTATGCCTTTGAATCAGTATAATTACTGCAAAATTAATTGCAGTTGAAATATCTGATAAATAATTGCAATAGTTTTTTTTTTTGTTGTGTGAACTAAATCATACAGCCCTTTTGGAAATTAGTATGTTTTGTAAAATCTCTTCTGTATATAGTGTGGAATAGTGCTATTGCAGTATCATTGAGATTATCTTTTATTACTATTAACGTTTTTTTTAAATTTCAACATACTTTTTTTTAGTTTTAGCTATTTTAGTACATCTAGTTAAACTAAATGGCAACTAGCTGAAATAAAATTTGTGGTTTTTTTATACATAATAACATAATAATAATTTGGTTGTTTTTATGGTTTTAGTTTTAGCTGGCTATATTAATAACCCTGGTGTGAAATGCTTACATTTTATGGCAGTGACAGTGTTTAGGCTTTGGGTGAAAATACCACTATATGGTTTTCATGTCTTGTTTGCCTTGATGCTGAAATGTCGTCCGCCCATCTCCCTATCACCTTTAACCACACTCTCCATCTCTCTGTCTTGTAGAATATGCCGAGTTCTTGCACTGCAAAGGGAGGAAGTTTGTGGACTTTGAAGAAGTTCGTCAGGAAATTGAAGCAGAAACCGACAGGATTACAGGATCCAATAAGGGCATCTCTCCTATTCCCATCAACCTCAGAGTGTACTCTCCACACGGTAATACAACAAAAGACTCTTAATACCACTGCTTTCCTCAGTCCACACTCGTAATCTCGGCAGCCAATGTTAAAATGTCACTCCTCTCTCTCTCCCTTCAACAGTATTGAATCTGACTCTCATTGATTTGCCCGGTATGACCAAGGTTGCGGTGGGCGACCAGCCGGTAGACATTGAGCACCAGATTCGAGACATGATCTTGCAGTTCATCACTAGGGAAAGCTGCCTGATCCTCGCCGTCACCCCGGCCAACACTGACTTGGCAAACTCGGATGCCCTCAAGGTGGCTAAAGAGGTGGACCCTCAAGGTGAGGATTGCTGGAGAGATAAAAGAACGAGATGAGGTGGATAGATAGAGTTCACATAGTCACTGAAAACCTGTAGCTTAGAAACCATAGTGATTTCCACTTTATGAGCCAATCATTCTTTTTAGTTGGTTCTTTTTAGTGAATCCCAAATGCTCTAGTGAATCAACTTGAATTTAGATGATTTTTTTTAAGTAATCCTGATCAAGTAGGAAATGTCATGGAAATTCATTGGTCAATAGAGTGGGAGCCCTTTGGAGAGAACACAAGTTGTTGTTAATGTATTTTTGTTTGTATTTCAACAGGAGTGCGCACCATTGGTGTGATTACTAAACTGGATCTAATGGATGAGGGTACAGACGCCCGGGATATCCTGGAAAATAAACTTTTACCACTGCGTAGAGGTGGGCAGTTTGTACTTTAAACAATCACATTACAGGAGTGTCATTTATGGCCAGTTATCTTATCATTTATGAGTAATTTTATGTCACCATACCATAACCATATACACTACTATTGAGAACTTTGGGTTTGGTAAGGTTTTTTTAAATATTTTTTGAAAGAAGCTTCTTAGGCTTACCAAGGCTGCATTTATTTGGCAAAAAATACAGTAAAAACACTAATAGCGTTAAATGTTTCCTATCTTAATATATATTAAAATGTAATTTATTCCTATGATCAAAGCTGAATTTCCAGCATCATTACTCCAGTCTTCAGTGTCACATGATCCTTCAGAAGTCATTCTAAAATGATTATTTGATGCTCAAGAAACATTTCTAATTATTATTAATGTTGAAAACTGTGCTTTTGATCAATTTAACATGACCTTGCTGAATAAAAGTATATTTTCTTTAAAAAAAGAAAGATAATTCGTACTGAACCCAAACTTTTCAATACAATACAATACAGTATAAAGTGTTCTTTGGAGGGACAAAAGGAGGTAGCAAGATTCCAGTTGACATATTTCTACCATTGCATGGGGTATATATAGTCCATCCAGCTCTGGCACAGGCTATTTAATGTCACTTTCTCTGTCCCAGGTTATATTGGTGTAGTAAACAGAAGTCAGAAAGATATAGATGGCAAGAAGGATATTCGTGTTGCTATGGCGGCAGAAAGGAAGTTCTTCCTGTCCCATCCCAGCTACAGACACATGGCTGAAAAAATGGGAACACCACACCTGCAGAAGACCCTCAACCAGGTAGGAACATGACACTAGCCATGGCATTGCACAGATAATTCCATTTGGGAGAAGTAGGGCTGTTTTCGACTAAGGATTTTCATAGTCGAATCTGATTCGTTAGATTTTGCCGTAGTCGACTGATAGTCGAACCTTTTTTTTTTCTTTTTTTTTTTAGATGGCAGCTAGATTTTTTCCATTTCAAACAAAAGAGCTAAAAAAACTAAAAGAAAAACATGGTCTGTAACAAATACCTTTTATTCATTTAAAGCCAGATGAACAAAACATATCACACATATATCATAACATTTCATAAACATGAGGAGCAATATGAGAGAGAAATTTAGTGATCGTTGTTTAGGTACATTAAACCACGTAAAGCTTTTTCACGCCCATGAGAACCGTGTGGAGTCAACTCACAGCCGCTCCGCTGCCCTGCTGAAAATGTGAAGCAGAAACGCTTAATATTAGATAACGTCCATAACAATTGGACTCTGGGTTCGATTTTTTGACCATTTTCAGTGGTTATGAGGAGCAATATGAGAGGGAAATTTGGTAATCATTGTTTAGTACATTAAACCACGTAAAGCTTTTTTCACGTTAGGACTTATAAAGCCCATGAGAACCGTGTGGAGTCAACCCACAGCCGCTCCGCTGCCCTGCTGAAAATGTGAAGCAGATTTTTGAATACATTTTTATTTATTTACATTAGTAAGCTACAGGACATTGTCTTTCAAAACATGACCTGCGCGAAAGCGAAAAAAAAGAAATTGTACCCAGCCCTTCTGAAAATGCGAATGCGTCTCTGTCCCCAGTACATTTCAAACCAAACTGACGCCCATGTATTCGACTATGAGGTTCATAGTCGAATCAGACCTCTCCGAATCGAATCGTCGAATCCTCGACTATTAGAAGTCAGCCCTAGGGAGAAGATTAGCGTATGCTTATATAATTATTTCTAATTCCTGAAAATGTCTTTGTTTGGTGAATGTCACCCTCTGTTTGGTGCCATTTTAGCCGCTTTCCGTCCGGAGGAACCTTTTCACAGTTCCTAGAACTATTGGCTAAAGTACCCGGATGTCGGCGTGTTCGCACCGCAGGAACTAGGAACGATTTTAGTTCTAGGAACTCCATTTGGAGGAACTAATTTAAGTCCTACTTCAAAGTAGGGTCTAAACCAGCACTATAGGAACTACTACGTTAGTGTACGCTGATTGATTGACCAAACGCACGCGGATCACCAGCAACCGCCATTTTTAAAACAGCTAAATGTAAACACACAGATTATAGCCTATATGTTTACTCCATAAACTAACTATACAAACATGGAAAACAGTGATAGATGGGTCTCTAAACCTTTATGCTGAAGAGAAAATCCAACGCAACTCTGAGGGGACCAAGCCAAACATGATTATGTTTATCTGCCCAGCTAGCAACACTGGACATCAACCACACGGCATAGGCTAATAACCTTTTTTTCATATACTGTCTACTTTCTACAACAGTTCTATCTAATAAGATATTAAACAGTACTGTTAGACAGATCGCTAACTAATAAACACAGAGAATGCGAGCATTGTTTGCTCTGGCGTTCTCAGCGCCGCCAAAATAAAGGTCCGTCGCGCAGTCAAAATAAAAGTCAGCGAGCTTGCGTCACTCCCTTACCCCTCTTACCAGTTCCTATGGCCACTTGGCCAGTGCGAACGCAAACAGCAAAACCGAGTTTGGAGGAGAGTAGTTCTTAGAACTGTTTAGAAGTGGACAGTTCCTAGAACTAAGTTCCTGTAACTACTTGGTCGGAAAGCGGCTTATGTTTAAATACAGAATCACATTCTCACTTCCTTTTTTTGTTTTGTTTTTAGCAATTGACTAACCACATCCGGGACACGCTACCCGGCTTACGCAGCAAACTCCAGTCTCAGCTTCTCTCACTGGAAAAGGAGGTGGAAGAGTATAAGAATTTCCGCCCGGATGACCCTACGCGAAAGACCAAGGCTCTGCTGCAGTGAGTCCAGTGACGTGACTAGCGTCTCGAACTAAAGCAATTTCTAGGCTGGGGCAGATGTGTGTAACTCGGAGTACCTCTTTCAGGATGGTCCAGCAGTTTGGAGTGGACTTTGAGAAGTGCATCGAAGGGTCCGGAGACCAGGTGGACACAGCAGAGTTGTCTGGAGGTGCCCGGATAAACCGAATTTTCCATGAGCGCTTCCCCTTCGAGCTAGTCAAGGTAAATGCCTCTATTTTCAACAGAACTCTTGGTTTTGTCTGCTTTTGAGCTGTCAAAGTTCGTCTGAATGATTGTACTTGTTTAGAATTCAGCAAATACTATGATCTTTAGATAACAAGTCACAGCAAGTTCCCAGAGGACCTGTATGCCACACAGGTGCAGTGGCAAGTCCCTGTTGTGAAGTCTCTCTTTCTCTTTCAGATTGTTTTTGATGAGAAGGAGCTCCGGCGAGAAATCAGTCACGCCATTAAGAACGTCCATGGTGTCAGGCAAGTAGTGTCCCATTGACGGCAGGCGCTTGTCAACCCTGCAGGCCTTACGCTGGCATGAAAGCCACGACACTTCTTATATCCTCTGTTCACTGACTAATCCCTCACTCTTTCACTCTAATCACACACTTTCTTTCTCTGAAATGTCTTATAGTAAGGCCATGCTCTCCCAACACAATTACCAGAATCGTTTTACTGCTCACGCCACGTTTTTTCTTATCATTTGTCTCATTATAAAAATAATTAGATATTACAAATTGCATTTGTCAGTCGGTACAAGTATTTTCTGCATGTCACCACTCTTTTCACTTTACCGTATTTTTTGGAATATAAGTCACACCGGGTCAAAAGTGCATTGTTTGAGAGAAAAAAAAAACACAGGCAATTCGCAACCGTGTGTAAGTCACACTTTATTATTACATTCAGAAATAATGTAAATACTGGTAAATAAAGGTGGAACATTCACAAACATTATACTTACTATAAATGTGTATTTTAGTTCCCTAAGAAAATGTGGCAAAGGAAAATATTGTTCATTCTCTTCACCATTTGTTCTATTATGGTTTATGGCACATCATTGTTGCACATTATGGGGCGTAAATGACATGATTAAAAACATTACAGTGTCAATGTTGGCTCAGATCCGACTCAGATCACATTGTTTAACCACTCCACTGTTGTAGTTGAGACCAGCTCATTCAAGTCAAAGTCAAGACCAAGACCAAGACCTGAGTCCAGGACAAGACTGAGTAAACATGCTTGACCTTTACAAGACCATGAAAATATAATCTTAGACTCAAACTCAAGGACCAAGGCCATGAAAATATAATCTTAGACTCAAACTCAAGGACCAAGGCCATGAAAATATAATCTTACACTCAGACTCAAGGACCCAAGACCATGAAAATATAATCTTACACTCAGACTCAAGGACCCAAGACCATGAAAATATAATCTTAGACTCAAACTCAAGGACCAAGGCCATGAAAATATAATCTTAGACTCAAACTCAAGGACCAAGGCCATGAAAATATAATCTTACACTCAGACTCCAGGACCAAGGCCATGAAAATATAATCTTACACTCAGACTCCAGGACCAAGACCATGAAAATATAATCTTAGGCCGTGTGTCCACCAAAGCGTTTTTACTCGCGGCTGGCGTGTTTTTTCTATTGTTTTCAATGGGAGCGCCGCGTTTTTAAAACGCCATGAGCGCAGCGAGGCGCTGAGCGTCTTTTTCACGCTGAAGCGGCGAGCGCTCGGCGTTTTTTACAGGTCGCCGAGAGTTGAAGAATGTTCAACTTTGGGTAAAACGCTGCGCTCATCACTGTCACTTTTTACCCAACCGACCAATCACAGTGGAGGAGGGGCGGGACTAATACCACACCGACCAACCGCGTCCACCACATGATTCTGCTTGTACAACGTCAACAGAGGACAACAACAACAAGCATAATAACGGAACAAAATCAAGAGCCAGAGAAAATACATTACATTTTAATATAGAATCAACACAGAAACAAAATATGTGTGAAATGAGATAGTAAGACTTTCGCGGATATTCCGTATCATAACAACAGTGTCTCGGTCTCAACCGTCTCAACTGAAAAAACGCTGCGCTGCCAAAACGCTCTCAAGCGCCCACAGCTGAGCGTTTGTAGCAGAGCGCCTAGCGTTTTCAGCTGGCTAAAAACGCTTTGGTGGACACACGGCCTTAGACTCAAACTCAAGGACCAAGGCCATGAAAATATAATTTTAGACTCAAACTCAAGGATCAAGACCATGAAAATATAATCTTAGACTCAAACTCAAGGACCAAGGCCATGAAAATATAATTTTAGACTCAAACTCAAGGATCAAGACCATGAAAATATAATCTTAGACTCAAACTCAAGGACCAAGGCCATGAAAATATAATTTTAGACTCAAACTCAAGGATCAAGACCATGAAAATATAATCTTAGACTCAAACTCAAGGACCAAGGCCATGAAAATATAATTTTAGACTCAAACTCAAGGATCAAGACCATGAAAATATAATCTTAGACTCAAACTCAAGGACCAAGGCCATGAAAATATAATTTTAGACTCAAACTCAAGGATCAAGACCATGAAAATATAATCTTAGACTCAAACTCAAGGACCAAGGCCATGAAAATATAATTTTAGACTCAAACTCAAGGATCAAGACCATGAAAATATAATCTTAGACTCAAACTCAAGGACCAAGGCCATGAAAATATAATCTTACACTCAGACTCAAGGACCCAAGACCATGAAAATATAATCTTACACTCAGACTCAGGACCAAGACCATGAGAATGTGATCTTGAACTCAACAACCAAGACCGTGAAAATATAGTCATGGGCTCATAATCTGTGACCAAGACCAAAACCATGAGCACCAAGACCATGAAAATGTGATCTTGGTCTCGAGGACCAAGACCATGAAAATAAAATAGCACTGGTCCTCAATTCTGAGCCCAAGACTAAGATCATGAAAATATGTTCTTGAACTCAAGGACCAAGACAATGAGAATATAGTCATGGGCTCATAATCAATGACCAAGACCACATCCATGAAAATGTGGTCTTGTGCTTGCACTCAATGGACTTGGGAGCATATGGACTGTCTTGACGCATAAAACCCTCTTCTGCTCTCAGTCTTGACTCTGACTCAAATGAGCTGGTCTTGACTATGTAATTTCTACTCATTCTTACCACGTGTCTGCAATTGGAGTGAGCATCAATTGACTGCGATCTGGGTACAGTATCTCCTGTTGAGACCCTCAAATATTCGTCCACCACCGCAAAAACTGTGTCATGGGAGCATGGCCTAAAGCGATTCTTAAAATCACTGAGGAACCTTGTCGTCTCTGAAGTGTTTAATTGACTTATTTTTCCCCACAGCAAGTCACACTCATCTGTCCGTGTATTATTTAGGATTCTGTTTCTAGTCTTTGTGAGCTAAACCAATGTCTTGATCCTCTTCTTTCCCTCCACTTCAACCTCAAGTACCCTATTTTCACTTGTTTTCACTTCTATTAAGTTGAATTTTCATGTCATTGTCACAAATATTTGTCTTTGAGTTATTTTTTAGCACTTTTGTTGTTTGTTTTCTTTCACCTCACTGTTCGTCTCCGTCCTCTCACGTCCTGCTGTCTGTCTGTCCTGTGCGTTCTCAGAACTGGGCTGTTCACTCCAGATCTGGCGTTTGAAGCCATCGTGAAAAAGCAGATCATTAAGCTGAAAGAGCCCTGTCTGAAATGTATCGATCTGGTTATTCAGGAGCTCATCAACACATTCAGGCAGTGCACCAACAAGGTACTGCAGTACCCCAGCCTGGCCACAGGGGGGCTTCCAGTGAGGGGGTCACACTACATCTGAGACAAACAGACGGTGCTTTCAGCTAAAAGCACAGAGGGAGAGTTAGAGGTTGAACGATAGACTTCGGGGAGCGTGTTTGCGTGTCGGTGTGGCCCCCTCTGCCCCTCGACTGCCTTGTGCGCTGGATCTGCTGTCGTGTGTTGGGGTGTTGTGACGTACTTGTGATAAGGAGATGATTAGAGAATGACACTCTCTGATCATCTGCGGTCTAAAAGGGACGAGCCGTGGGTCCGCAACGTCCTGCTGAATGCTGAGCATCTCTCTAGCCAAGGGTCAAAATGAAATGTAAGGGCTATTGAGGCCCATTCACACCAAGTCCGAAATGCATATCAAGTAAAGGTGGGATCGTTCCAATGTCTTAAAGTCCCCCCGTAGTCATTCATTTTAATCCCTTAAAACTCATCTTTGATCACCAAAATGAGATATTTAAATAAATAAAAAAATCTTGAAAAAACATTCTTCATGCCTTAAAATAATTTGAGCATAACTCTACACCCTTGCCTCATTTAGTATACGCGGTTCTATGAATATGCTAATTATCCCCGCCTCCACTCACTCGCACCAGCTCAGAGATTCACTCGTTATAATCCCAAAACAAGACAATGACTGAAGTCAACTTGATTGAGAACATAACATAGACAGGAATATAAACGTGAACTTGACTTGACAACACTGGACTCACTAACAGCAGCATCAATACACGACAAGCCAAAAATATGAGAAACACAATGAAAACATGACGCATGGAACAAGGAACCAGTCACAACAGGACACATTAGACAAGGGAATCATATGACAAACAGGAACATGAAACATGACTATGAAAACTACAAAATAAAAGACATGAAAACAAACTTGGAACAAAACCACAAAGCAGAAGTGACAGTAACATTACAACACAACTCAAAATGCGCTGCTTTAACTGCACATTGTCATATGAACCTCGAGTCTCGTCCTTGTGATACAGAAATACACTTTAGCATACAAATTAGTACACTTTTGCTAGGGCAAGCACACATCACAGTAACAGTTTTTGGTTTGTTTCGAGTTGTCACAAAATGAATGCCTCATTCAGCAAATAAGTCAAAGACCTCTACAGTCATTTTAGCCTTTAGACTGATTTAAACTGTTAACTCATGAATTGGAGACTTCATTTTTTTTCAATATTTTTCACTAATTTAAATCAATAACTTGTTGGTTTGGGGGTCTTTATAAGATTTGAGTCATTTTGCCTGATAAATTACAAAGAACCGAAAGTCATTTATTCACAAATTGGACTATACTGGTTGTGTATGTTGTGTTTTTTGCATGCACACGTTTTATTGCATTTTGTGTGTGTGTGTGGGTTTGTGTGCGCTAAGTCTTGTTTTCACTTTTTTTTTTTTCTCATTCCCAGCGTAGACTGCTGATTGGCAGCTCTGGGGGAATATAATTTCTTTGCCGTAGTGCTGCAGATTCAGTCGAATGGCTCTTAGTAATTTAATGTGCCATTCTCTCCGCATAGGCTGAAGAACACAGATGTTGAAGAGCTATTATAGTCAACATGAAATTAAAATAAAGCTCTGTTTTCTAAATGCATATTATAGGTCTTATCGTGAACAATTCATCCGTGCAATTTTTTTGAGCTCGTAATATTTAATCAAAACGTCAAAACTGGACTTTCCGTTGAAAACGACAGACTTTCTCTGCTGACGTCTTCTCCAATCATTTAGTCCATTTTAAACCCACCCCTGCCTCCACTTTTGAGTGCAACGTCCACATCTCAAAATCCAATCAACTGTCCCGTCCTACATTTTTCCTTTTTCGATAATCCGTTTCCCTCTGAAATAGCAACCGATCTTTTCCTCCGTATTGTGACAAACATCCGTTTCATCGCAACTTTAACAGAAGTGTCATATAAACCATTGGATTCCAGTATTGCAAAATGTTTAAACCAAAACAATGAATCTTTCAAGGCTAGGTTACTAGTTTTAATATATTTAATACTGTTTTTTTTTTTCTATACTGTGTTGTAGCATTGGACTTGGTGTGAATATTATCTTTTAGACTTATTTAGTTGTAGACTTATTTAGACTTGAACAGACTTTTCTGTAGGGTATGTATAGTGTGCTGTAAAAATACATAACTCATAATTCATGGATGTGAAAACCTGCGACTCCCCCTTTTGGACCCTAACTCTGTATCTGTTAATAGATAAACAATGATTAATCAACTAAAAATTTCCTCTCTTTTTATTCTTCCCCTTCTCCATGCTCTCTTCTGCCTTCTTTCTCCTTTTTTCTGTCCTCTTTTAACACCTCCACACTTTTTCTTCTACACCCCCCCCACCCCACCCCACCCCACCCCACCCCCTTGCCCAACGGCATCACTCTGACCCCCTCAGAACGGGGTTGTTCACCCCTGACCTGGCCTTTGAGACTATAGTGAAAAAGCAGATCCGCAAACTGAAAGAGCCCAGCCTGAAATGTGTGGACATGGTGGTGTCCGAAGTCACCACCCTCGTCAGGAAAAGTGCCAACAAGGTAACCAGGAGCGCGGATCGAGAAGAGGCAGAGTCCAAAAAAACAAAAACTCCTCCTTCCTCCATTTCCACACTGCCGCCCGCCCGCCCGCCCTATCAGCTTTCCATCTATTTCAAATCAGCCCATCGTCTGTCTGGAATGTGTTCATGTCACTCATGTCCGAAGTTGGTGTTCTGTTCCATAATGAGCCTCACATTTCCATAGTCCCTGTGACTCCAACATATAGCATCCCGATTGCTTGGGAAAACGGGGTGTTTCTAAGTTGAATCAGCTTTTGAGCCCCAGTGATCAGTGTTTGTCAGTGGCTCATCACCTTATCTCGCTCTTTGTTGCTTTAGTAGAGCATCAGTTAATCTGAACCACTGGCTGTAAAAGTAAAAAAAAAACATAGTGACAGATGATTTGCCAACCACTCCAGACACAAAAGGCTGCTGCTGTTGTCATAGCAACAAAGAACCGGTCACATGCCATCTTGTGGTCGTAGGAGGAACCACAGTGCAATACTTGTATTGATTCTGTCTTCCCTCCCCAATGTCACACCTTTTTTTTATTTATTATTATTATTCTTTTTTATTTGGACTTTTTTCATTTTCTTAAATCTTTCACTTTTTCACTCTCAGATTTGGAAGAGATTTTTCTCCTCAAAAAGTAAATATTTCCTGCACTTCACAACATATTTGTTAACATCAAATAATTGTATCACTTAAGATTGATCAGTTTTAAGAACTAGGGATGGGAATCGTGAGGAATTTAGCGATTCTAGTTCCAATTCCATTTTGAATGATTATTTTAATACATTTTAGGAAGCACTAAATTATTGATGCTGTACTATATTGTTACGTAAATTATTTAAAAAAAAATTTTTTAAAAACTACTGAATTCAGAATGCTCTGAATGTGCATCTTTCATACACACTGTCATATGAACAACCAATCAGTAATTAAACTGATTTTATGTCTTTATGTACAACAGGTCCCGCGTTATATTAACACAAAATAGGTCTATACAACACAAAACCCAGTTCTTGGTTTATTTCAAGTCTAATTTGACCAAAAATGAGGACTTGAAGTTAGTCCGTTGTTATCTCAGTAACAACTATGGCTGATTCGGTGAGTGAGTGAGTCATTTAAGACCATTGAGTTTGAGATTCATTTGGCCGATTCATAAAGAGTTTTAACAGATCACTAAAACATAATGCATTTTGCCTTGGTTTAGTAGAAACCTGTCTGCGTCAATGAAAGACACTATATCATAACTGTTAACAAAACTTAATCATATGGCTGTAGTATTGTAAGTCAAGTTACCTTTATTTATATAGCGCTTTATACAGTACAGCAGCTTTACAGGGATAAACAGAAAAATAGTGAGAATAGTTCAGCGTTGATTCAGTTCAGTTTTATTGACTGTGTAGAGTTCATCAATTATGAAATAGGTTCAATTCAGCTAGGAGCAGAAGACGATAGTGCCGTTATACACTTCGAGTCAGTGTTCATTGTTGATTCGATTCAGTTCAATAACAGTGTCGATGTTGCAAAATGTGTCAATTATGAAACAAATCATACAGTCAATCATTTAAAATCATATCCACAACCAGTTTTCGATTCCCAACCCTAGTAACACCATCCCTTAAATTTGGTTTACTGCACTTTAGATCTTCATTTATTCATTCGCTGTCTATTCCTAGCTGGGAGTGAATGTTGTCTTACCTGCACAACTTGTTGAAATCCCCAAATCTGTATGCTTGTAGGTGTGAGTGTGCGCATGTCTGCCCTCTCTCTTGCACTGATTCTTCTTGTGCACGGTGGCTTAGCTAAAACTAGTCCTCACATCGACCTGTGTTAAACAGTCTAACTGCGGTTAGCTCCCACCACTTTCATGTCGCAGAACGCGTGTGTGTTTCTGTAAGTGTGTGTTTCTGTAAGTGTGCGTGTGGCCATTTTTACAAGCTGTAGCCTGCATCTATCTGGTGGTTTTCCCCACAGCTAGGCTCTTACCCCAGACTGCGAGAAGAAACCGAGAGGATCGTCACCACTTACGTCAGAGAGAGAGAAGGAAAGACCAAGGACCAGGTGCGAGAGTAACGAGAGAAGATCCCCTTTTCATCACTTTGAGTTTTTTCATTAGTTTCTCATTGTGCAAAATGATTGTCTTTACCAGGTCCTTCTGCTGATTGACATTGAGCTGTCATACATCAACACCAACCATGAGGACTTCATTGGATTTGCAAAGTATGTGTAGCATCCAGTGTGGCGAATTCTAGGTTTTATTTCTCACCCCTAACCTTAGCAGCGCTTTAGTCTTGCGTATCCAGACTTTTGGCTGTCTGTAAGTCTGGTCGGCGGAGCAGTTTATTTAGACTGACGTAGACAGGAAGGGGCCATGTGGCCGACATGTAAAGCAACCTGAAACCACATCTATTCCTAAGAGCAAAGTAGAATATAATAAGTGTCTCAAACAAAACTCTTGAATCTTTAGAAGGTTCAAAGCTACGAACATAGTCAAGTCAAGTCACCTTCATTTATATAGCGCTTTTAACAACATGGACTGTTTCAAAGCAGCTTTACAGTGATAATAGGAAATGAAAGTAACAGAAATCGTTTTGGCTTTACAGCAGCTCTAAGATAAAGTTATTGTCCAGCTAAATTTAGTTGTGATCGAGTCACTTCCGTTGCAAAGATCATAAGTTATTAACTTTGGGGCTGCTTACACTACACCGTTCTAACAGAAAACCCTATATACACATATATATAGAGAGAGCATAGCATTTGCAAATATAAAATTCTGGCAAATTTCTTGTCTTTTTGCCTGTAAGTTTGCTCATCATTTTGTTGTTTCATGATTAAATAAATGTTAACATTGAACCAAGCTACATTACCCAAGCTACATTACCTTCTCTGTGGTGTTCTTGGGGCATTTAAAACATATCGACAATATTAAGATGTAATTAATATATTTAGAAAATGTATATCTGTATTTGCAGGATGTTTTTAACCTCTTAAAAACATCTTTTGTGCTGTGTACTGTCAGTGCAGTGGACTAAAATGATCAGTTTCAGTCCCTCTGCCTGTGCATTATGGGTAATGCATTGGACATAACTTAAGTGCACTAAAATCATTAGTGCATGTCGTTGACCTCTCGGACAGCTAGTGTACAACTTAAGACTTGCATGTGAAATGTCTGCATGCTCAGTTGGTCACTGTAGAGCTTTCAAGAGTTGAGGCAAAGCTACTCTACAGCATCAAGCCTGTCTGACCCTGCTCGTCCTGCGTGTGCCTCCATGCGCATGTCGTGAGTTTATCAGGGCATCTTTGTTAACGGTTCTCATGCCGTCACTTTCAGTCTTGACTTCAGACGGATGGATGACGGTACCATACCAGGGTACGCCAACAACAGGTGCGCTAGCGCCCCCCTCAGTCACCAAGCTACATTTAGATAGATGTTAATCAGACCACCCATCTCCTCTTTTTCCTCCCACTCCTCCCATCTTCCTGCCTCAGTGGCAGGTTCGCTCCCACCCGGAGCGCCAGGGAGGTTTACACAGATATTGTTTTATTGTTGTGCTATTCATACAATACATACTGCAGCATCCAATCAGTGTGTAATTGTTGTTTTCTGTTTCCCTCAACTGCAGCGCCCAGCAAAGAAATATCGTCAACAAGAAGAGGGCCATTCCCAACCAGGTACATTTTTCTCTACTTCCACATGCTCTTGAATCCATTCTGATATCCCTCTGTCTTTCCCCACATCCCTCGTTCCAACACCATCACTCCCGACACCATTCCAGTTAAAACACAAAAGGTCCAAACACTGAACCCTGATGAATCCCTTACAAAGCAACCCTTTTACTTAACCTCATTTGATCAAAAACTGAACAATATGTTTCCTCAAGGCCTCTATCATTTATACATGTCATCAACCACACCCTTTTGTACTGTGTCCTTACCAGGTGCAACAAAAGGCAACCATCGATAAAACCTATGGCTTCCATGTAAACCTGAGTTTTTGCCTTTACCGACCACAACAAGCAAAAAAAAAAAAAAAATCTTTGTTTTTGTTAATAATAATAATGCTGTTTAGTTTAAAGTCCTATAACCTGGAAGTGAGTTAGCATTTTCAAGTTTCAGGTAATTAAAAGGATGTTTCGTGCAACATAAATGACGTGCAGTCTAAACAAGTACCTTATTTTACTCAGAAACCAAAAACACATAGGAAGTTTCTGAAGGAAGCCAAAGTCTATTAGCCTTCCGGGCTTGTCTACAAGCTGACGTCATGACTAAACTGCTAGATTATAAATCAAATTTGGCTGTTATTGTGAAACATTATGTCACAATAATGCCATTGTCATTTTGTGTTGACAACTTGAATCTTGTCACGTCACACCTGGTTGGGACACAGTCTTAGTATTTGTGTACTGAACATTTCTCTTCATTGAAGAGTAGCACAGTTAGAAACATGAAAGAGCCTGAAATGGGTTTTCATGTATTAAGGTTTCAGTGGAAATGACACAAGCAACTTGAAAGTACACTGTGTTATTAGACAGGGACATTCCCTTTCATTTCCTCCCCTGCTTTTGAGAAACTGTGCTTTCACTAGCATCACAGCAATACTAGCTGCTAGTAACACTGACGCATGACAAATGAATAATCAGTGCATTGTTTTATTTGTTTCACTCTTGCCCTAATGTAAAGCAAACTTCCCCTCTCTGTTTTGAAGTGTAATTCAGAATGTGCATGGATCCAGCCGTGACAATGACACGACCTATTCGATAATTCTGATTTGTGGTACTGTCAGTTAATCTAATTGCATGTAACTTTGTTCTGTTGCTCTCTCTCTCTCTCTTTCTCTCTTTCACCATGTGTCTGCTTCCCTGTCTTCCCAATTTCTCTTTCTCTCTTCTTTGACTCACTCCATCACACTGTCCCTTTCAAACCTTTTCATTTCCATTTGAAAAAACATGTCTTTCTAATACTTCCTCCTGCATTGTCCTCCTTTTCTTGCTTTGTTTATTGTGTCTCTGCCTCATTTATTCTACCCAAAACTCACCCCCACCCCCTCCCTCCCTATCACTGCAGGGTGAAGTACTGGTAAGTACCACAAACCTTCAAGCCACACCCAGTTAGAGGTCATCAGCGCTCATCCAGTCAGGAGAACTGAGGCCGTAACAGGGCAACCAACTCATAGTTATCAGTGTGGGCGGGATGTCTGTGTGCTGACTTGACGGCCGAGAGTTATAAAGCTGATGGTTTTTCTTTCACTCTGCAGCTAGGTGGCCTGAGAGAGGGTGAAGTCGAGAAGGTATAGTCTGGTTGAAAACCAAAATGGTGGAACCTGGAATAAAATTAATAATTCGTAGTTTGTTGTTCAATTACAGTTACGAGTGATCAGTAACTGACCTCAAATACACCATAAAATGCCCACTGTAATTAGTGGCACCACCTAACATTCGGTAATTCTTGTAATTAAACCAAGAGAACGTTACTAACCATTTATTTAGAGAAAATTTCACAGTGCACAGTGTTTTTGTTTTTGCATGAAAGAATATTACGTTTTTTTAACAAGAAAAGCATATATGAGTGAAATGGAGGCCTCGGTTGTCCTGTTGCTGGATGTGAGTCCTGGCGGCCAAGGCTGGGTGAGCAGAGTTTGCCTTGTGGAGAATCAGCCTTTACGTCGCCATGGGCATATGGTGGGTGGGCCGGGCCAAGAAAACATCCAATCAAAGGAGCCAAACCCGAACCCAAGATAACATTTAGTGTGTGTTTGAGTTTTTTTTATGTGGTGTGCATTTTTAATGAATGATTGATTATTTTTGTATTTTTTTAAGTGTGTTTGCCATGAAGAGCTAATCAAAATTATTTTCCATTGAAACATGATTGTTTTCTTCGTACTAGCAACACTTCTGATGTAGGACTGGGCTACATTTTAACAATATTCAAAATCATTGCATCTAGACAGCCATTCTAGTCAAGATCCAAAGGTAAACAATAAACTTCTAATTAAAGCATAAGCATTTTTAATTTGATGAATAATTGAATTAACTATTTAATGAAATTGGCAGTTTGAACTGATTACCGGAGATGAATTGAAATTAAAAGCTCATTCATTAAAAAAACAACAACAAGTAAAACCCTTAGGAAACTTAAAGGGATAGTTCACCCAAAACCGAAATTCTGTCATCATTTACTCACTCTCATGTTGTTCCAAACCTGTATGAGTTTCTTTCTTCTATCGAACACAAAAGAAGATTATTTTTGGTAACCAAAGAGTCGATGCGCCCCATTTTCTTCCCATAATCTTCAAAATATCTTCTTTTGTGTTCAACAGAAGAAAGAAATTCATACAGGTTTGAAACATCTTGACGGTGAGTAAATGATGACAGAATTTTCATTTTTGGGTGAACTTTCCCTTTAATGGCCAAATAAA
The DNA here is from genome assembly GCF_964197995.2 of Scardinius erythrophthalmus. Taxonomy (NCBI): domain Eukaryota; kingdom Metazoa; phylum Chordata; class Actinopteri; order Cypriniformes; family Leuciscidae; genus Scardinius; species Scardinius erythrophthalmus. The sequence continues at coordinate 58,133,187 of NC_138221.1, read as the reverse complement.
AGTGTTTTAAATCAGCACAATATTAATTGTATACCTCAATAAATAGTCCAGCCCTACTGTAAAATCTGGTTGGTATTTAATGTTTTGTTTTTTTTCTCCCCTTGGTGTGCCAGTAATGGCCAGAATGGGGCAGTACCGGGTTTCTTTTACTAATCAGTCTACTCTCGTTTACAAAATTAACTGCTCAACCTTAGAGAAATCCTTTTTGGGGCAAAGTTAATTGGGGGATTTCTGTTGGGGTAATTAACATTCGCCTCTCACAGGTAATCATCTAATCATCTCATCTTTAATTCAAAAATCACCCCTTCTATCAACAGATTTCTGTTTAAAAAGACAGCTGATCATATTTTTCCAACTCTTTTATTAATTGTTGATAATTATACACTTTACATAACATTAGGATTAATTAGTGTAAGCTAGAGAGACGGTAGTCAGAATGTACGACGTTGAGGAGCAGAGAAATCCAAACACTAACGGAAAATAGGGTCATGCTCTCGTTTCTTCCAGTTGTGGGCGGCAAAGGGAAATAGGATCCATGTTAGAGAATACAGAGTCAGGCTCTGACCGCAGATATTTGCTGGATTTCTGTCTAATGAAAAGATATTGGAGAGCGTTTTTGTGGTCATTTGTTCGGGTCGCTACAGTACGTTCCTAACACGAGATGCCTGAGCCGTACTGTCCTGGTGTCTTTCTCACCTTATCAGTCTCTTCTGTCTTTTTCCCCTCTTAGAGATGGTTATCAGGTTTGAGAAAGTTGATGGCATTTCCCCACCAAGGCAAACAATCTATATAGGCTGTGCCATTAGTTTTATGTCTGTGTTGTTTCTGTTGGCGCTCTTTGACTAACTCAAACCCTCTCTTCTTAGTTTCACTCCAACTTTACAGAGAACAAAGCAAAATGGAAAGGGAGAAAAGGGATGGTATCTTAGAAATGCTTGTGGCAGATATGTATTTCCGTTATGAGATAAGTTTAATGTCATTGATGCCGTGTGGTATTACGAAATAAAGATGTAGTACCAGGACGGAACTAGAACGTGCATTAAGATCTTAAATAAGATTAATTTTGATCCCACAATCCTTGACTTCCGGATATCTTTTAACCCTCAAAATTAACATTGAAATCCTGCTGAAAGCCCTTCCCCCTCCCTTTTTAAACTTTGTTTCCTTAACTAACATTTTTATATTCCCTTCCTAGTCCTGTACCTTCTCTTAGCAAACAGCCTCTGGTTACCAGTGTGACTAGCCTACAGATGTCTTCTCACTATCCCTCCCTGTTCAGATTTTCACACTTGAGTGTACGTCTTTCTCCATTTAACACCACTAACGCTGCTTGTTTACCAGTATCTAGGTTAGCTTTTACTCACCAATTTGACCCTAACATACCGCTGTCGACCTCTGACCTCCGTTCCTCTGGCAGGCCAGTTGGTCTGGATGGCATCTGCCATCACATTTCCACATTGCTTTTGTAAGCAGAAAAAAAAAAATTGACAAGCACAACAAAGTTTTTCCTTTGTACTTTTATTGTTGCTCTATTTCAAGACTTCAAGACACTCCCCAGTGGTTTTGTTAGTGTTTATTCAGGGTTTCTAGAGCGTTTCTTTTGTGACTAAGCTTTAATTGCTGCCTTATGTTCTGACTCCATGTAGTTTAACGCTAGATCCTGTGGTTCCCAACTGGTGAGTCGCAACCTAAACATCGCAGGTTTGAGAAAAATGCAAGTTGAATTGTGAATAATAAAGTGCAAATAAGCATATGATTGTGCATATCGACAGGCCCAGTCACAACAGGGTTATTATAGTTAAGTTATACGCAGTTATACGCAGATTTCTCTCATGGTCAAGTTGGCCAATGCGGCAAATTCAGAAAGCTGCTTGTTTGAAAGGCCTTTGTACGAGTTCTGCTTCATACATCGCAACACAATTGATAATGAACAATTGACCGTTTAGCCAGATAAATCTTAATGCAATTTCGCCAATTTGGCCACACCTTAATGTTGCTAAACCAGTTGAGAACCACGACTGTAATGTACAAAGCAGCTTTATTTAGTTATTCAGGTTAGTCGTTAGAAGTGATGACAACAACAGAAGTTTTGGCAGGGTACTAGAAAATATTTCCTCAGCAGGTAAGTGTCGAAGGTTTGCACAATAGGGTTTTTTAGGTTTGTTCAGCATAGGACACAAGCTTCCAGAACAAAGACTGTTGGATATACAAGTGTGTGGAATGGATCTCATGAATGTTTCCCCACCCTTGTGGCATGCCCTACACCCTCCCCCCTTCCCGCCCTCCTGTCCCACAGGTGATCCGTAAAGGCTGGCTAACCCTCAACATCAGCATCATGAAGGGCGGCTCCAAGGAGTACTGGTTCGTCCTGTCGGCCGAATCGGTGTCCTGGTACAAGGACGAGGAGGTGAGATTCATCTGTTCTTCATTTCTCTTTCACAGTCCCTCCCCCTCTCGAACAAGCGCCACTCAAGTTGGACTCAGAACTCCATGTGTGTTTGAAATGAGTGCGAACGTTAGCAGAGTTCTCATGGCTCGACTGGTAGAGCATGGTGCTGGTAACGTCAACGCCATGGTTTTCATTCCTAGGGAGCGCATAAATTTCTCAATGTACACTGTAAGTTGCTTTTGGGATACAAGCATCTGCTAAATGCATTAATGTACACGTCTTACTTTAGTCCCCAAGAGAGTGTGTATTCGTAAAATCCCTCCCCCCGTCCAGCGGCGAATGGTAGAGTCCTTGTTGCTCGAGGCGCGGGTGTGTGTGTCCCTGCCCAGCCTAACCAATGTGCGGACTACTGTTCAGCTGCAGCATGATGAACAGGTAGTCTGAACACTGGGCAGGCGGGGGGGAGGCAAGAGGGCGGCTGGACCGCAGGTCACTGCCCCGAGGACCGCACACGACTGCAGAGGAGAGTAAACAGTTCAGACAGGCACACTGATAAACCCGTCGAGAACATGTTCAGGTCAATGCTTATTTCAAATAAAGCAATAAAAAGGTTGTTATATAATAACTTTTTCTTAATCATTTCAACCGCAATTTTTATCATCAAAATCCCTAAAATCTCATTCCCATTATTGTAATGTGAACAAAAATATTGATATTTCAGTTGTAAAGTATAATACAGTGAAATGATAGTGAGTAACAAGTCGAATTTGAATCCTTGCAAATGAAAAATCCAAATTAAAATACCCGTACATATTACGTTAATGATGTTTTATTTCTCATGAAAGTAATGGCGCATTGAAAAAGGTTTCATTTTTAATGCAAAAATATAATATCCTTTGATTTTGGGGAGAAATGTGACCTTATATTCGTACATTAGTTAATGAAGGCACACAAAGAATCAAGTAATTCAAACTGGCCCACATATTCACAAGAAATGATAGTAAATATATTATGAATCTAAAATATGATGAAACCGGTCAGAATAACATATCCCAGCATTACTTGTTGATAATCTTTACATTACGAGTTAATTTAAAACGTATATTCGGTATACTCACTAGTCCACTTGCTGCGTGGCAAATGTATATTCCAGGCCTCTGCAGTTTCTTCAAGAGAAATCCGGACCGTTCTGCCATCATGGCTCTTTTCTCACAATCTGAACCGCATACAGTTGGCGGTTTTCGCTCTTTGCCATCGTTTTACGAGAAACCCAGAGAAATGTTCCTTTAGCGGTGGTTTCCGAAGCGAAGAGAAAGCGGTAAATGGAGAAAGGAGAGACGAAGAGCGGGACGAAAGTAAAAAAGGGACGAAAGGGGAGGCAAAGTGACGTGGCAAGCGCACTGAAATGTTCCAGCCGGGATCCGACTTTGGAATTTGCAGGAAATCGTACTGGGTTACTGGGGGGGGGTTGTGTGTGTGTGTGTGTGTGTGTGTGTGTGTGTGTGTGTGTGTGTGTGTGTGTGTGTGTGTGTGTGTGTGTGTGTGTGTGTGTGTGTGTGTGTGTGTGTGTGTGTGTGTGTGTGTGTGTGTGTGTGTGTGTGTGTGTGTAGTGTGCTTGTGTGTTGGGGGCAGGGAAGTGTTCCTCTGAGTGATGTAACTGTTGGGGCCGTAGCTTTGCAGACATAAACGTTTCCAGATGCTGCTTCTCAACGCAACAGAACGAGTTGGCAGCATTAGTCCTCATCCAGACTCCTCCTCTTCTCTTTCTTTTCTCTCTCTCTGTCTCACATCCCCCTCTCTTGCTTGGCAACCTGGTGGTCCTTTAAAGGGACAGTTCACTCTAGAAATGAAAATCCGGTCATTACTCCCCGTCATTTTGTTCCTGTTGATCACGAAAGAAGAATCTTCACGCAGAACTGTTCTATGCAACCATGCACTGTGAAGTGCTTTATAAGATTGTTCTTCCTCTCTCGTTTTCACTCTAATAGGAGAAAGAGAAGAAATACATGCTCCCTCTGGACAACCTGAAGCTCAGAGACGTGGAGAAAGGCTTCATGTCCAATAAGCACATTTTTGCTATCTTCAACACTGAGCAAAGGTCAGGGCCGACTGCTCTCTCTATGTTTGTGTTTGCGTTTGGTGTGCGGTGACTTCATGTGTTCGATCCCCCTTGCAGGAACGTGTATAAGGACTTGCGTCAGATCGAGCTGGCCTGTGACTCGCAGGAGGACATGGATAGTTGGAAAGCCTCTTTTCTCAGAGCGGGCGTTTACCCTGAGAAAGATCAGGTACAAATGGTTCATTTGAACATCAGAAACGCTCTGAACAACTCAGAAGGCATATAGTTCATCATAACAGCGTAATATACATCATACACCCGCCATATTGCTAAATCTACCTGATTTTTCATATCAACAGAAAAATATACTGGGATAACCTGGCATCTCTCGAGACTCCCCTGCTAGTTCGCTGTTAATGATTAACTAAAGCCTGTCAGCACGTTGATCTGATTGGTTACAAGGTAGTTTGTGACGTCAGAAACACCAGCGATTTCAAACCGCGTTTTTGAGACGGTCTTTGGTTCACTGCAGTTTTAAGGAGAGAATACTCAGCAATGGTGTTGACTTATGAATTTGCACATGGTTTGTCTTAAAGCATATTAAAAACACCACATAGACATATAAACAACATTAAAGGGATACTTCACCTCTGGGAAGATGAATGTGTATTTAAAATAGGTCATTTAAGTAGAAGAAATGTGAAGAAATTTTTGAATTTGGAGCTTTCTAGACTGAGAAAAGCCAGAAAATGTATTTTTGGCTTATGTGGATGAAAGACAACAACTCCCAGAATGCACTTGCTTCGCTGCCTTAGGAGGCCACGCCTACCGGTAAGAGTGCGCAGTTGAAAACAACAAAGCTAGCCTACGTGATGAGTTTGCGAGGGATTTAGAGATCGTTCAAAATGTCCGGGATTCGGCTTTTGCGTTCTACAGTCGCCATTCATCATGTTTACTGTGGCGAGCAGGACGAGGCTGACGGCCGCGGGAGAATGGCGCGAGGCCGGTGGCGTGATTACTGAGACGCGCCGGGTCTCGCATCTCTCACGGAGGAGCGGGAATTTTCTTAGCAATGGTAAAACGCACATCAACCGATCACTTGTTTAGCGTTCATGTAAACACTACATTCAAATTCACCAATCGGAATGAATTCAGTTAGATTGAAACAAAAGGTGCATGTGCATGTAAACAATGAATGGCGACCGCAGAACGCAAAAACCGAATCCCGGACATTTTGAACGATCTCGACGGCCGGACAAGTCCAGGAAAAGGAGGATGGTACTTACTCAACTTTCTCCTACTATTCAGCTTTCTCCACAGAACAAGAGCCTGCTAGCTTAGCTTCCAAAGAAAGACGGCTGATACTGTGTACATTCTGTGAGTGAGATCCCACCCTCTATGGGCGGGCTGAACACATGCGGAACAACGCCATCTACTGGCTGTAGTTTTTAGCCTCTGGCCAGAAAATCCTCCGATGACGCAAAATGACGATTTTTGCATCATCGGAGGATTTTTTCCAGACAAAAAATACATAAATCTCTCGTCTCAGGGGGATATGAGGGTGGAAAGCATGGTAATTCGAAAATACTACAGGTTTTCTACTAATACAAAGCTTAATGCTAAATCCTGAAGTATCCCTTTAAAAGCTGGACTTTCACCACAGGGGGACTTTAAGTGTGGATTGAGCAACTTTTGGAAAGCTTTTGAAAACACTAGTGTGGACATTTCAAATGTATTCGGATTAATGTAGACGTAGCCCTAGTAGTGGTAGTAGAAGTAGTTGTAGTAGTAGTGATGGTGATGCTTCTAAGGCAAACATTACTATTATTATTACATATTCTTGGGTTTAGGGATTTGAACAAAATTAGGCAGATAATCCATTTGTGCTATTGGCATGATATCTTAAATTCTGCTGCTTGTTAAAGAAAGGTGTGTTATTACCGTATTATTATGAAGCAATCTGAGTAAGCAACCAGCCAGAAACACTCTAGCAACCACACTTCAACGTTAAAAAACATTTAAGGCTCATTCAACAATAACAAATCGTTCTAAATTTAAAAGAATAGCAGAGTCCACACCACAACTATAACGACGACGGCAATTTTTTTCCAGCTGATGAACGAAAAAAACATTGACAGCCAATCAGAATCCATCCTGCTTTAAAGACCTCAAGCATTTAAAGTGGCTGATGACAACTATAGCACGCACTTAGAATAAACAGAATGTTTTGGTGCGTTGGTGTGGACACTAATATAGTAATCATTATCTTTATAGTTATTGTTCTTGGTGAAAATGGCCCTTTTAGGGTACATCAGCAACTTCTTGTGTATTCTAAAATCTTTTAGAACATTTTAGCAATCACATCTTTCACCTCAATCACTACAATCACCTTTTTATGCAGCTTTAACATGGGCACACATCAGTCATGTTTTCTAGTATCATATTTTCTACTATCATGGTCTTGGTTAGGTTAGTAGAGGCTATTTTAGAGGTGGAGAAAGTTATTACAATTTGACGAAAGATAAAAGAAAACTTTATTCTTAAGAATAGTGCGCACTAAAGTATTGACCACAATAAGAAACAGGTATATTTATTAAGGATATAGGTCAATTTGAATTTTGTGTTGTCTTTAAAATGCATTCATTCAGTGTGTGTGTGTGTGTGTGTGTGTGTGTGTAGGTGGAGGCAGAAGATGCCGCCCCAGCCGACACCTTCTCCATGGACCCTCAGCTGGAGAGGCAGGTGGAGACCATCCGTAACCTGGTGGACTCCTACATTGGTATCGTCAACAAGACCATCCGAGACCTCATGCCCAAGACTATCATGCATCTCATGATCAACAGCGTAAGTACTCAACCGTTTGTGTTGTAAGCACATTAAAACGCATTGACTTTAATGTATTGCAAACCTCCTTCTCTTGTCTTTCTTTCCCCAGGCTAAAGACTTCATCCATTCAGAGCTGCTGGCGTACCTGTACTCCTCAGGAGATCAGAACAGTCTGATGGAGGAGTCTGCTGACCAGGCCCAGCGCAGAGACGAGATGCTGCGAATGTACCATGCCATCAAAGAGGCGCTCAGCATCATCGGAGACATTAGCACCAGCACCGTGTCCACCCCCGTGCCTCCGCCCGTGAACGACAGCTGGGTGCCGGAGTCCAGGTTAGAACATGCATTTAGCTGGGAAGGAATTAGATTCCCATTATTGTGGTTTTCTTTGTTCAGACTGGAATTCTAGTATACTGTATACTGTTTTTAAAATTAGTATGTGAAACAGTACTCATTAATCCACAAGTTTCATTTAGTTGAAGTGAATTAAAAGGGCGTTTGCAGTGGGCTGTTAACATTAATCTCGCGTCATAAAAGCATTCTGAGGTGCAGAATGCCGAAACGTTCAAGCGCTCTTCTCCATGAGCGTTTGAGCATGCGGTTAAAAACTAGCCTAGAGCGCCATCTGCTGTTCAAAACTAAGCTCAGAATAGATTCGAGAGAGAATCGCGATGCGTTCGGAAAAAATATGAATCGATCCACGAATCGCGATGCATCGATTTATTGTGTCAGCCCTAACATTCATACTAAATAGAACGGTCATGAAGTATGCGATTTCGGACGCAGCCTAAGACGTTTTCAAAAGTACGTTTTGTATAGAGATTTGGAACGATGTAGATGAGTAAATAAAAGTTTAATTTTGGGGTGAACTATCCCCTTTAGAGTATGGTCCTTCGTAAACTTTTGTTTTAATTCTAAATGTCGTCTTTTCCTGTCCTGTTTAGCCCCACCCCCCAGCGCAGACCGCCTTCATCGGCCCCGCCCCCCAGCAGGCCTCCAGCAGTGAGAGGTCCAACACCAGGCCCGCCCACTCTTAACCCCATCCCTGCCTATGTAGTCCCGCCCATTCCCTCTCGGCCAGGACAGCCCATGAATGCCTTCGGTAACAGCAGCCTGGATCCTTTCAGTGCCCCTCCTCAGATCCCGTCCCGCCCCGCCCGTATCCCTCCGGGAATCCCCAGGTAAGACTGTTAACCAGTGTGTCACCTCCATGGAGAGATGTATTCTCACGTGTGTGTGTGAGAACGAGCATCTGGTGTCTGAAGCTCAGAGGAGTGAACGTTTGTTGAAAAGCTCAAGAAGCCTTGGTTTGTCAAGGTTTGAGTGATGTACTCTTTCTTCAGCTCTCATTCTTCTCTCACTATCAGTTGCATTCTAATTTCTAATTCCTAATTTCTTTCTCAGCATATTCTAACTTAACCTTCCAGTGTTTTTATTTTCCTCTTTTGATCTCGTTTCATCTTTTTTCTTTTGATGTTCTTCTCGTCTCTACTCGTCTAGATTCATCTTCTTTTCATCTCTTCTTATCTAGTCTCATCTCTCCTGATCCCTTCTATTCTTATTTTTTCTCCTTTAATCTTTTCTGCTCTTCTTTTCTCTTCTCACCTAATTTTTTCTTGTGCTTTCTCACTTTGTCTTATCTGTCATTTTCTAATCTCATCTATCCTGAACTTGTCTCTTCCCATCTGTTTTTGTCTGTTTTAATGTCATCTTGTTTCTTTTCATCTCGTCCCTTCTTGTGTTTTCTCATTTAGTCTCATCTAGCCTCTTTCGGCTCGTCTCTTCCTGTCGTTTCTTTTCTTGTCTCTTTTCTAAGTTTCTTTTGTTTTTGTCTGTTCTGATTTAGTTTCATCTAGCCTCTTCTCATCTCATTTCATCTCTTGTTCATTCTCTTCTGGTCTAGTCTTCATCTAGTCTTGTCTTTCCTCATCTTTTATTTTCCTCATTTTGTCTCAACTTATCAAGTCTTATCTCCTCTCAAGTAGTCTCATTTAGTCTCATCCCATCTTCTCTTCTTATCACTTTTCAACTCTTCGTCACCTTTTCTTTCCTCATCTCTTCTTTTTTTCTCCTCTCATGTAATCTCATCTAGTCTTTTCTCATCTCTTCTAGTCTCATCTAGTCACCTCTTCTTGCCTCAGCTCTTCTCCTTTTGTCTTTTCTCATCTAGTCTCCTCTCATCTAGTCTCATCTAGTCTCCTCTCATCTAGTCTCCTCTCATCTAGTCTCCTCTCATCTAGTCTCCTCTCATCTAGTCTCATCTAGTCTCATCTCCTCTCTCCTCTCATCTAGTCTCCTCTCATCTAGTCTCCTCATCTAGTCTCATCTCCTCTCATGTAGCCTCATCTAGTCATCTGTCCTCATATTTTGTCTTTTCTCGTCTCATCTAGTCTCATCTCCTCTCATGTCATCTCATCGTCTTTTCTCATCTCTTCTAGTCTTATCTAGTCACCTCTTCTTGCCTCAGCTCTTCTCCTTTTCTCTTTTCTCCTCTCATCTAGTCGACTCTCATCTAGTCTCATCTCATCTAGTCTCCTCTCATCTAGTCTCATCTCCTCTCATGTAGCCTCATCTAGTCATCTGTCCTCATATTTTGTCTTTTCTCGTCTCATCTAGTCTCATCTCCTCTCATGTGGCCTCGTCTAGTCTTGCCTGTCTGTCCTCATCTATTGTCTTTTCTCATCCCTTCTCGTCTCACCTCGTCCAATTCCTAATCCCTTCTCCTCAATCATTTCCCTGTGGTTGTGGGTATGTCTCACCTCTGTTTCTCACTCTTTTCTCCTCCTGCAGCAGAAGACCCCCTGGCGCTCCCAACCGGCCCACCATTATCCGCCCCGCTGAGCCCTCCCTGCTAGACTAGACCCGTGCGCTGGGCACCATAGTGTGTTTGGGCTGAGGGAAGGGCTGGAGAGCTGCACTGAAACGTGCATGCGTGTCTACACAAACAGCCTGACCAATAGACCTTAATAATCCACTCAAACTGTCCTCTGATCAGCGCTGCTACTCACATCCCTACCTTTAAATCCCAGAGGTCTAAATTAAGCACATAACTATTCAAAAAAATGATTATTATTGTTGTTATTTTGTTGAAATATATAGAGTGACTTAAAGGGTGTAGTGGCCTCCAGCTTTCAGTCATTTTATCACTCACACAGGTCAGGTGACCACCAGGGGGTATCCTACTCAACTTTTGTAGACGAACCAACATTAGATCACTCATGCCTCCTCACTGACTAGTGGCTTAATGTGGGATGAGATGTATACAAGCACTGTGCAAGCTAGTTGCTGTTACTAGCCTGTCGTCTTCCTGTTCTTGGGTAACTGAAGGGTGGTTGAAGACCTCTTTCTTGTTATAGACACTTCTTGACTCTTAACTTGAAATCCTGAAATAAGACACAATGACCGTTACCATTATACTATGTGGGACTTATTTTGACCCCGATTTCATTCGTCTTTCATGTTCAATTGGCCGTTATTATGTTTCTGGTGTTGTGCCGAATTCTTTGACCCACCAAATTATGTGACCCGAGTAGGCGCTGTATTGCGCTAATCCGACCTACTCCTAATCCCAATCCTAACCCTACCGTCAGTACAGCGCCTACTGGGGTCACAGAATTCGGTGGGTCACAGAATTCAGCAGTACACCGGCACCTATTACCAACAGACTGTTAATTTTGAATCCATAGCAGCTAACCGACAAGTACACATTGCATATTTGGTGTCTCAACATCCTCTTTCTGTTGTGTCGGGAAATTTGGTTCTTAAAAAGCACTTCTAGTTTCATGGACGGGAATTTTTTAAATAGCTGAGGGAGGCGTGATTTGTATGCAAATTTCTGTAATGATCTGTTTATACAAATAATAATTTGTTTATATGAATATAATCCTGGAAAGCACGGTAACCACTTGGCGACGGGCCGACCCGTCAGCGCTCTGTAAGATAGTGTCTCAGGTAACATCCGACTCCAAATCTGGTAGCTTAGCGTTTTGATCACTGTAACTTAAATTAATCTGAAAGGCTTTATGGGACGCTTTTATTTCGCTAGGAATAATGAGGGTTTGGGGGAGTGGGATTTATGAGCGGGAAAAACATCAGGGCGCTGCAGGAAAGTGGGAGTGCACTCAAACAAGGGGTCTCTGAACATGGTACATGCAGGTGTATCTGGGGTTGTGGGGCGTTTGCTATATGGAACCAGTCCGTTCAAACTTGACACACACACACAGGGAACTTTCTGACAGCAAGACGGTAAAACAAAGGCTTTCATGTAGACATCATAGTAGATGTACTAACACGCGTATTTTTGAGTGTATTATTTATAACCTGGGCGTTTGTCTTCGTGTTAATTGCCATTTTTAGAACGACAGATATTCTTTGCTATCGACAGATTTGTGCCCTGTTGGTTGCAGTAATAACAGTTGAACATAATTCAGAGTGAAAGCGGTCCAGCTGGTTTCCTATTGATCTGGATTTGATTGCAGAATCTTTGATGTTTGCTTTTATTGATGTGCGCGCAGGGAAATGGGCCACGACAAATTCTGTTTTCTTGATTAACTTGAGGATAAGAATGGGGATTCGGTGCAAGCGACTTTGATTTCAGCACAATATGTCTGTAAATAACCGAAGGCTTTGAGTCGGACATGAGGTGAAACTTACAAATTAGCTGTGGATTTCAATACCAAATGCTCTTGAGTCACTCCTGTATGTTATGGCTACAGTGATGGCAACCAACGCTCTTTCTTCACAATCCAGTCAATTCAAGGCTTTTTAAATTGTATGCAGCTTTATCTTTTCCAAATTCAAATGACTTCAGCATCTGTTGAGAACTGGATGAAGCCCAAATCACTGCAGTCATAACTTTCCTGTGGTCTTTAAGGTTATGGTGACCCAATCCCTGTCTCTCCCTCTAATAATTCTGTCCTTTTGTATGGAGTGAGGGACTGAGGACATATTTAACGACTTTTTTTTTATGCTTTTGGAATAACAAATTGTCAAGTGCCTGTGTAGCAATTTAAAATGGACTTGGAGCAAAATGCACAATGAGAATTGGAAGTGAGATAATAAAAGGTGTTGTGTATAATAAAGATCAGGTGCTCTGGTGGTCGGTGTTTCCTTGTGTCACGTCTCCTCACTGTCTCCTTGATTTACCGTGACATGTCTGTCCCAGCATGCATCTCTTCCTCTTTGTGTTCTCATTGAAATAAATCAAATGTAACAGGTGTAGTGAGATGATACTCTCTGTTGGTGTAAATCCAGTGTTTTTCAATCCTGCTTCAGGAGACTCCCAGCAGCACTGCACATTTTAGGTGTCTCAGTCTATGACCGCGTCCCAAATTAAGTATATGTTGTGTATAGCAACTAATGTTGAGAGTGTTAACGCAGTGGCCAATCAGAAGTGTTTTAAGTTAGTCAGTGGAGCATCTACTTGATACCTCCCCAAAACATTTTGTTTGTCACAAACTCATTGGTTTTAAATCAAATTGTGAGGTTCCAACTGACACCCACACCTAGTGAGAAAGTCCATTCTTTTACTTGTCTGAGCATATTGTTTATTCTTACAGTTGCATCATGATAGCCCAGATTATCTTATGTGCATGTAAGTGCTAGCAAGAAGCTAAACATATAAATGCATTGCTAATGCATTAGTTATTATTTCAAGGCTGATTCATTAAAAACTGCTGCAACCTCTTGGATTCAAACGTCCACAAACTCCTCATTCATAGGTCAAGGGGTAGCCAAAAATCATACTTCATAAATCTACAAGAAAGTAATTATTTTTAGCATGCTCTGATCTACAGTAATCATGCATATGACACTGTTTAGAACAGAAACATCTAATGAGCTTGTGATGAATCACATCTGCAGTGTTGAAGGTCTCCGGAACAGGATTGAGAAACACATGGCTTCGTCATAGCTACTTCCTCTGTGAAGCTGATTCATCTTTTTTTCAGTATAACTTGTCAGCATGTCAGTAGAAAAAAAAAAAGAAAGAAAAAAAAAATCTAAGACGACTACGTCTGAATGACCAGAGTCGTTAGTCAGAGGTTTAGTTGTGTCAAATATCAGCATGTGGTCATGAGTAACACACGGCTCATATTTAACAGCCTTTGATTCAGAATCCTTTGTTTCTATGTAACAATAAAGTGGTTTCACAGCTTTTGAGATATTCATCTTCTAACCCAACAGCTTCTTCACACAGCGAACACTCATAATGAAAACTTAAGCACTTCATTCCTCATTAAAGCCTGTTGAGTTACTGTAAAAAGAAAATACTGTGTACATCCCATAAATGAAATTCTCCCAGCTGATGTGTGGTTTTGGTTGCGGTTGTTAAACAGACGTCCACCTCCCCGTCGGCCGGAGAACCAGTGGTGAAGCTGATCCCAGTGCTCAGGAGGAGGACCACCATACCGTACTGTATGGCTGCTCTACTAGATCATAACGACATGATGCCCATTTCCTAAGGATATCAATCAATTGTATAGAAAGAAGCCATCTTAATTTTACTACGCTATTTCTTTTACCAAAGATGAGATTCTTCCGTGGATCACACAGTCTTGTTTGAATTTCTCATGTTGACCTACTTTTCCAGAAGTATTTTTCCCCATTTATTTTCTTAAAACAAAAAATAAATAAATATAATAAACCGTTCTGAGCCTTGAACCAAACAAATCAGCTCATTAATTGCAAACTTTGATTTAAAGCAAAAACCATGGGTGAAGCACTGAATGATGAAATGGTGGTACAATCAATGAAAACTGTTCAATTTGAGTCATTGATTTTAAGTAATAAATACAATATAATTAAAAAAAAATCTAAATTTGGAAATATTTACAGAGGTGTAGAATGAATAGAGAGCTGCAGTGATGACGTACTTAAGTTATCGTCACACTGGTTCCCTCGACAAAAACCCAATAGGATTTTTTCATTTGCTTTAGGATTATTGTGGAAAATAAGGTCTGTGACCAACAACAGTTTGTTATTCTTACACATCATGATAATCTTGACAAATGAACACAACTTTTATGAATTTTGAAGCCTAAATATAATCGTTAGAAAAAAAGAGCTAAAAGTAGGCTATAAACGAACTACACCCCGGTCGAATGACACCATTACTAAGCTTCCACAACTCTTTCAGTCTTTATTTAAATAAATAACATTTTCCCTGAAAGTTTGCAAGAGTGTGATTATAAACTCAATGAGGCTGTGAAAGCGAGTAGCAAGTAGATGAGTTTATCTGTTCAACGTCTTTAATGTCCCTGACAATCACTGTAGTCCCATTTAGCCAATTGTTAGTAATCACCGTTTATGCGATTGAATAAAACGTGAGAATATCTTGAGCTTTTGTTCACCACAGACAATATTTCAGGCATTTAACCAAAACCCATTGACTTGAGGAACGATGAATCCAAAAGAGTTAAAATGCTAACTCGTTTAAAGGTTTTAGACTACAAAAATGCGTCATCCCTGCCACCCTCTAGAGACTACAGGGATATAATTCACAATACTTTATGGGCGTAGCTTGATCCTGGATTGGTTGACAAGGCACATGTGACCCAAGTTGTTGACATATTTTAATAATGAAGAGACTGCTTGTTTTTCACCGCTGAAGTTTTTTTCCGGTGATTTCTGATTGGAGCAACCAATTGATGGGTTGCCCTTTTAAGATTAGGGGTAGTGTAGTTCTTCACTGGGGATTTAGCAAGGTGATTTGAAGCCTATAAAGAAGCATATACCATGACCATTAAACCAGCTGTTGTGCTCCATTTGTGAACACAGACAGATATACACAAAAAAATTGTTCCAGCATGCCGTTTGTTCAATCAAATTTGTAGACCAGAACTGTTGTATCAAGCCCTGATAAAGTGAATTTGTGCACCACATGTTTTGGTCATACCGAAACATTAAGAAAGGGACTCACTATTTGAAGTTTTAGGTTTATAGTTAGAGTTTACCTTTAGTCTTCAAGCTTAATTCAGCAGCCTAATGAAGTATTTGACGATTAGTCTGCAACATTTATTCGTTACTGATAGCAAATATTAAATGTGTTGCAAGTAAACATTAAACTTCAAAGCATGAAAACACATGAAAAGATGCTAGTAAATCAGATCTATTTGCAGGACTCTAAAATCTGAGCTTTAAATATAGAAGGCGGCAAACATTTTTTAAATTAGTATGTTTTTGGATTTGTGAAAGTTTGGAGTCAAACATGCAGCAACAACAGATGAATCATAATATTCTTTTAATCTTTAAATATCCCTGTTCTGGTTGTTTAATGGCTCTTCTGAGATTTAATTTCTTGATTTACAAGAGATGACTTAGGGACAAATTTCTACTGAATAAATTAGTTTTTTATGGCGTATGCAAGATGAATATTTGAATCATTAACTGAGCATCGTGTCTGTGAAACTCCAGGACTCTTTATTTATAGGCAGTTTGTAATGAATATGGTTGTACATAGTTTTTACTGGGCTTGTTGTTTAGTGAGAATATTTGTATATTGTTCTAGGGTGATGGATGAATATTAGAAATACTGAAAATGAATCAAACCTCAGATTAACCTGTAGAAACAATGAGATTCAACAGTCTTAAAAGTATCGTTATGTGATTCTGATTCCCACAGTACAGTAATAACTCAGTGCAGACAGCCATTAACGTGAAATGTAACGTCAATAACCCAGATGAGTTTTAAATTCATTTTCTATTTGCACTTACAATGCCACATATGACTGAGCTGCAGTTGTTCAAAATGAGATGCTAATGTGATGTATAATAAAACCATTCAAAGTGAAACGTTCCCTTGGATCTTTATTTTACCGCCGTATAAATCCATAAGAAATAACAATTTACTGCAGTGTTATTCATTTCAAAAGTCTCATAAATTAAGTGCAAAATTACATTCACATTCAAAAGTTGCTACAGTACTTCAAGTAAATGTAGTGTTTACCAGTGTTGGTTAGCGCTCTAAAGAAAACTCTTACAATTAAAACTAAGTCAAGCTCCAAGATTTCAGATTCATTGATATCTCTAAAAACTCAAACTTTTCATTCTGACGTAAACTAGAGTTGTTGTTTTTGTTTTGTTTTTCGACCTGAGAGCTTCCTCGTGTCTTCATTTCAAGAATCCTTTAGATTGTATTTTACGTTAACAGTGTTACAGCATCTTCCCCCAGTTCATCTCTGCTATGTGCAGACTCTGCGCGAGTCGCTGAATAATCTGCGTACCGTGTAGACCTGTGTGAGGGCCACGCTGACCATGACCAGCAAACTGACACTGGACCAAAAGGAAACCCGCCACAGGTTGTCCTCCAGCAGGTAGCGGTCGCGAGCCTCGAACGCCCGCAGCGTCGCCTGCATCTGACGGCTTCGCTCCAGGTTCTTGTGCACAGCATCCATTGTGTCCTGTGTGGCGAGAGAAAACTAAATTGCAGCTACAATTTCCCACAAAACCATTTTGGTTGCAGTCTGGTTGTCACAGTACAACATTTGAAACACTAGTAACCAAAGCATGAATTTTCAATGAGCAAAACTGATCAGCGCCAAACTAGACCTTTGAGGAAAAATGTAACTGCAAATCATTTTCTTAATTGTATTCAAGCATAAAAGGCATTTTGGATAATACTTTCTTTAACCCTATAAAGCCTACTGTATCATGTTTGATACACAAACATTTAAAGGGGGGGTACAATGGTGTTTCGTGTATTCAGAGTTGTTTACACTGTTAAAGAGATGGATTCTCATGCTAAACATGGGCAAAGTTTAAAAAAATATATTTTGGACGAATAACGGAGAATTTCTGTGCCGAAAATCTTACTTCCGGGTTGGTACAAGTTTCGGCTGTTTTTTTTAGATCGTGGATCTAATGACGTAGATCAGAGTGGAACTCCTTATATGAGCATTTCTCTCGGAAAAGCGCGCCCGCGCACACGTCGCCCAGAGGAGAGCGAGACCGCGCACATCAACGCGCTTCAACAGGAAATCATCGGCAGCCATGAATTCATCTGCCACTGCATAGGATTTGTTCAAGAATGTCTCCAAAAAAGTGTGTTTTTGGATGTGAGGGAAAGCTTACCGTGTTCAGCTTTCCAAAGAACTCAGTGTTACAGGAACAGTGGATGCAGTTTGTTTTTCCGGGGCAGCAACGGAGTGTACCAAGTGCGGTTGTGTTTTCTGGTCATTTCAGTGACGAATGTTTTATTAACAAGGCCCAGGTCGACGCTGGATTTGCAAATCGTTTGCTATTAAAACGTGGAGCGGTCCCAGTGATAAAAGACCCCAGTCATGTAAGTACAACTGGATCAGATTTCTGTCTTTTGCTGGAAATCAAGCACTACCGCTTGACTCTATAGCTCCGCCTCCAGGACCTCGGCTTTTTCCGGAGAGAATCGGAAAGCTGTATTTTTCTTTTATAATTATAATAAAACTAAACACTTTTTGGAGATATTAAAGATGCACTACTACTCTATAGGTACTCAAGATTAACATGAGATTAGGTGAAACTGTGCATGTTATGTACCCTTTAATATCCAATAATATTACTGATTTAGCTGCACTGACAATATTGGATAAAAACAAAACTTAAACTGAATTGAGCTGAATAATGATTGTTTTCTGTAGAGCTGCTTTATAGCTCAATCGGCCCTTAAATTATCAACATGATCAAAACTTTGCTGAAAAACATGTATTGATATTTTATACCTTTTTAGCAAGTAAAAGGCCTTTTAATATAATTTTTAAAATGTCGCCCTTCAGATTGTGCTTCACGTGTATTTTTTGTTGTGAAATATTTTCAGACTTTTAGAAAGTAAATGTGAGAATAACCTTTATATTGTTAGTAATATTTCAAGATGAACATTTACTGTACTGAAGCAACTTTTTTTTCTTTTTTTTTTTAGAAAAATCATGCTAAAATGTGAATATCAAATATCATCATAATTTTGAGGAATGTTTATTTGTACATCTCTCAATCATCATAGTATTGCATTGCATTATATATTTTGCCAACACAAAAGGGTAGGGCTTAATATTCGGACAGGAATGTTGTTCCAGGATCAACAAAATATGTTGATTTAGGAACATGTCTTACTTGGGGGAAAATCACGGTGACCCTCTTCATTCATCAGCCTGTTTGTTCACTGAGATTTAGCCAAGTCAGATATGTTCCTAGATCAACATATTTTGTTGATCCTGGAACAACATTCCTGTCTGAAAATCCAGTCCTAACCCTATCCATACCCCTTAACCCAACCCTACCCATAACCTCTCCCTAAACTCAGAGGGAATGATGGTGAATAACACTGATGTAGAAGCACCTAACCCTGGTTGTAAGCCTAAACTTGGCATGAACTGTAAACTTGTCCCTCAAATCTGATTGGTTGATTGAAATGTTGTTCCAGGATCAACAAAGATGTTGATCCAGGAACATGTTGCACTTAGTGAAATCAGGTTCACCGAAAGAAGAGATATTTGTTTGGTGTACCCTGATATCCTCCAGTTTGTACTCCAGCGAGTCCTCCGGTTCAGCCAGAGCAGCCCAGTCTTCCTCATCCTCATCCTCGTCCTCTGGTCCATCCACGATCACCTCCACGTACACCATCTTCTCTGAAACACGGCTGAAGCTGTTATCAAAGCAAATCCTGTAGTCGCCCTCCTCAGCGGGGTCCACCCTGACAGACACAGCAAGATTACTCTAATGCACATCATAACTGTAAGACACAGAGAAGTATTAGATCATAAGATCTTTTTAGAAACGTCTCCTTTTTTTTGTCCGTGCAATAGAAATAAATGGAGCCAAAACTTTTTGGTAACCAAAATTCTTCACAATATTTTCTTTTATGTTCTACAACAGGTTTGAAACAGCATGAGGCGAATGATGACACAATTTTCATGCAACTGTTTTCAGTAAATTCAGTTTCGATGTGGTCACGGTCAGCCTTGCAGACAGCATGCAAATTTGCAGAAGAGGGCATGCAAATTTGGTGGGTTATGACGGTCCGAAACTAACTGTATATGAGTGAATGTGTGAAGGTTCAGCTCGTCGCACGACGGGATGTGAAACCTACGTGTGGATGCCGTCCGATTTTCTGAAGTCTGAGACCAGTCTGTATCCACTGGGGGAGATCAGAGTGAATCCCACGTCCAGCCCTGAGCCTGCAATCACCTGCACACACACAGAGGGGTTAAGAGAGGGTCAAATCTCAATGACATCAAAATTATGATTTTTTTCATTTTATGGAATATTGCAGTATTTACTACAAATGATTTATCCGTGCACATCTTTAATCAGAATAACTTCCCCTCGCTCTTGCAGCGACATCTCTTCTCTTCTCTTGATAATGTGTCTATCAGTTCCCCATGGACAAAGTCAATAGGCCCCGCCCTAAAAACTTTTTTATTTCTATTATTGTTCAAGAAGCAATTTCACTCAGATATACGCCACAAAGGGAAGAAAAGACTACCACAACTTCCATTTCATGCTGAATGGAGATTTGAAACCATATGAATTAATATTTCAAAACCATATGAAACCAACATTTTTTCTTTACTGTGCATGGGCACCTTTTTTTTTTCCTAAAAAAGTGATTTTGATTAAAGGTTACGAGGACATGAATTGTGTCCAGATGAAAAATGTTCACAGATGAATTATTTATGTTAAATACTGCAATATTCCATTAATAAAAACAAGAATTCTCCATTTTGATTTCATGAAGACTTTAATCACTCTAAAAGATATATATGTATAACATTGTAATGCACTAAAAGTATTTTTTAACAAATATCATAAATTATTTTACTCAAATGAATCATGTTTTTGGGGAGTCACACCCCATGATAACGCTTGACAACCTAAACTATCCTTGCCGTATCATAACAAGAAATTATTTTCTGATCTTTTAAATAATTTAATATTTCTATATTCAGAATTTTTGATTAAAAGAGAAAATACATCTAAATGCTGCTTCAGATGCAGATTATGCATCTCTTCTACAGTGCAAGAGAGACTAAGTGACCTCGACACACAGACACACAGTCACACAGTTTGATTAATTTTCAGTTTGAAAATTACCTATTAATTGTCATTTAAGTGAAATTACTGAACATAAATATATAAGCTTGATAAAAATGACCATTCTAGAAGAAATTTTCAGATGGCACTTAAAGGCTTTTGCATCTGAACTCTTCATGTGTGTGTGTGTGTGTGTGTGTGTGTGTGTGTGTGTGTGTGTGTGTGTGTGTGTGTGTGTGTGTGTGTGTGTGTGTGTGTGTGTGTGTGTGTGTGTGTGTGTGTGTGTGTGTGTGTGTGTGTGTGTGTAAAATCACCAAAAATTACATTTACATTTTTAAAAAGTCCACTCTCGAAGTCCATTGATACACCAGTAATGCATAAGAAAATATGCACTATCCAATGACAAATCAGTCAGGAGATTTAAGAGCAGACAAAGGAAGACATTTGGACCAGCCAAGTAGTTGGCTAATGATGAGTCAAGTCATCTCAAAATGATCAAATATTGCCTAAATAATCCACCAATGTATCAGTCAATCACTACAGGTTATGAGTGAGAGTCTTGGATTAGGCTATTTGTCACACCAACATTTCTCATACTTACATGGGCACACTCTCAAAGACCTTATGACTCTTTCACGTGTCCCTTTCCCCTCAAATTTAAATAACAGGTCTCCTATCTTCCACCAACTGATAAAGCAGCTCAAATGAGGAGCCAGTGTGCTGGCGTCACTATAGAGATAAAGTGTGGCCAGAGCAACCATACAGCACTGGAGACACTCTGATCCTTCCGGCACATGGAATGAGCTTTGGGTCGGGTCAGCTGTCCCGCAGCTGTGCCTGCTTTTAACGTAAACACACCCCAGACAAGCTCCTGGGGAGGAGGGTTACAACACACACAGGGCTGTACAGGAATAACCAAAAGACAGTATAGCTAATGTGTGTGATTTCTAAAGATGACTGAATGAGGATTGCTCAAGTATGCAATTGACTATGATGTCAATAATATTGAACTTCCCACCAGAGCTGTGGAAAAGATCCACAAGCTGTTTAGTAGCAATGAGCAATACATTTGTTACAGTATTTATTAATAATAATAATAATATCATTATTATTATTATTATTATTATTATTTTATATATATATATATATATATATATATATATATATATATATATATATATATATAACATATGTTAGTGTTAGTTAATAAAAATACAACCGTTCATTGTTAGTAGCTCATGTCCATTAAATAATATTATCAGACACAACATTTGATTTTAATAATGTATTAGTAAATGTTAAAATTAACATTAAGTAGGATAAAGAAACATTCTTGTAAAGTGTTGTATCTGTCCTGTAGTGCTTCATACAGTGTGCACTTTGACCAAAACATCTACACCTATGAAAGGAAAAGTCCTGCAACTTCCTGGTCATTACTGTCAAGCAAAAATGCAATGTAATGCAGTTGAGTTACTAATAGTGTTAATAAAATTATAACCAAAAGCTATTCTTAACTTAGCAAACAGCAAACAGCAAACACAACCATTTTGACAAGTTACTTTCTCAATTGTTCCGACTCCTTATTTAGTCCGGATTCTCTCGAGTTCGTTTAAAGATCATTTTAAATAAGATATTTTTAATAGTTTAATTTAAAAGATGTTATTGACCTGGTACTCCACTTCTAAGCTGCCGGTCTTAGTGGCAGTTTGGAAGAAACACTCGGTTGCTCCGGCTGGAAGAAGGAAAGTGAACTCGGTGTCCTTATTCTGTCCGAATTCGTATCCCAAATCCACGCAGAGCGTCAGAAAGAGCAGCAAACACCCCACGAGACGCGTCGCTTTAAACCGCTCCATTACTTTGCTCTTCATAAACACACTACAGCAGCTGTTTCAAACACTGCGAGCGACGCGACCGAACTAGACGCGATCATTGCCTTCCACACAGTAAGCGCGTTGCTTTGGACTCTCGTGAAGTTGCAGTGACAAAACAGCCGGGTTTGAAGTTTGACTGCTTCATTGATAATGGGCGCGTTATAGTTTTCCCGCGTCGCGTAAAACGCTCAAACAGCCTCGTTGATTGGGTTTCGACGTCAAGATTTGAGCGTCAACGCGCGCTTGCCTCGTTGCGTCGCAGTACATGAAACATTTCATGTTCTAGTGTTGTAGTAGGGCTCAATGTTTCTATTGCAAGACACGTTTACTTATACGTTCTCAGAACGGTTCAGGACCATTTGAAGGGGATCGAATGAAACAGGTCTGGTTTCAGGCTACATTTGGCTATAAATTGCACTGGGACTAAATACGTTGTGATCTTCATGTCTTCATTTAATTAAATACTGTAGGCCTAACGTTACACTAATGCCAGTCACAAAAACCTTTCTGCAACGCTCTGGGAATGTTTCTTATGGAAGCTTGTTTCCGCCACAAAATAAAAAAAAATAAAAGATAATTGCGACTTTTTATCTCACAATTGCGAGTTTTTGCATCTCGCAATTCTGACTTTATTTCTCAGAATTGCGAGATATAAAGTCAGAATTGCGTGAAATAAAGTCAGAATTCTGAGATATAAAGTCAGAATTGCGTGATATAAAGTCAGAATTCTGAGATATAAAGTCAGAATTGCGAGATATAAAGTCGCAATTGCGTGAAATAAAGTCAGAATTCTGAGATATAAAGTCAGAATTGCGTGATATAAAGTCAGAATTCTGAGATATAAAGTCAGAATTGCGAGATATAAAGTCGCAATTGCGTCTTATAAAGTCAGAATTCTGACTTTTTTTCTCGCAATTGCGACTTTATATCACGCAATTCTGACTTTATATCTCAGAATTCTGACTTTATATCACGCAATTCTGACTTTATAACACATAATTGCGAGTTTACATCTCGCAATTCTGACATCTTTTCTCAGAATTGTGAGATATAAAGTCCAATTCTAAGGGGAAAAAAAGACGGACTTTTTTTTTTTTTTTACCTCAGAATAGTTTATATCTCAGAATTCTGACTTTATAACACGCAATTGCGTGATATAAAGTCAGAATTCTGAGATATAAAGTCAGAATTGCGTGATATAAAGTCGCAATTGTGAGAAAAAAAGTCGGAATTCTGACTTTATAACACGCAATTGTGACTATTTCACGCAATTCTGACTTTATATCTCGCAATTCTGACTTTATATATCAGAATTCTGACTTTATAACACGCAATTGCGACTTAAAAACACGCAATTCTGACTTTATATCTCGCAATTCTGAGAAATAAAGTCAGAATTGCGAGATGTAAACTCGCAATTGTGAGATAAAAAGTCGCAATTATCTTTTATTTTTTTTATTTTGTGGCGGAAACAAGCTTCCATAGTTTCTTGTTTAGGCCTATAATAAGGAAACATAAAACCACTGTCACACAGAACATCCCTGCAACGTTATGACAACATATAGCTACATAAACAATTAGCCTACATAAAATGAACCTTTCAAGAGGCTTTATTTTATTTAGGTCTACTGATTCAGAAGATTATACAAATCATGATGGGTTTGCTTTGGTGTGAATTGTCAAGTTTGTAAAAAATACAATGCAGACTTTCAATTAAAGGGATAGTTCACTTAATTAAAATTATATAATTTACTTTAGTTTCAGGATAAATGTCACCAGGCATTTACTCGCACAAAAACAGATAAAGTGAGAAAAAGTAACGTAATGCATTACTGTTCACAGAGACATTGTAAAAGTAATCCATATGAATTGACGTGTAATTCAAGTCTTCTGAACATACAAAATCGCTTTATATGTTGAACAGATTTAATATAAAGTGATCTTGCCGATCAAGTGCGAGAACCAATAAGATTTTGTTCTCACTCGCCAAGCAAGCACGGTTGGGCTGACATTCAAACTGTAATTAGCCTATTTAATGTTTAAAGGATCCCGCTGGCATGTTGAATCGGTGATGGGCAGTAGGTGAGAAAGAGACTCTGAATGGCTGTTCTGCTTAGAAGAATCGAGAAAGTGACGAAAGCAAGCAAACAATCAAAATCACGATGGAACACAGAACGCTCCTCCAATTTAACATCATCTTATCGGAGCATTCTAATACGCAAATATTTTCATAATGACATTGCCATATGGAAAGAGGAAAGTGAAGACCAACTGATCAACATGAATTACATTCAAAACGGTAAGGAAGTGCTTTTCTTTACTGTATATCTGCAGGCTGAATCTGAAATCGCCCCCTAAACCCTCATTTATTGTTCCCTATGTTAGTCCACTAATAATGTTCACTTGAAGGAGTGATGAAAACAAGTGAGCACATTCGGACAGCGGTTGAACATACACTGGTTGTACATTCGTAATAGGCTCTATGCACGATCGCTTCCGCGTTTTGTCTCAGCCCGCCCAGTTACATCCGGTGCTGCGTCAGAAGCTGTTTTTGCATTAGGTGGAGATAATGGCAAATTACACTCGCTGTTTACAAAAACTTCCAGCGGTTAACGTGAATGATGTTAACAATATTGTGAGGCAGTTAACTGTCACACATATGAGTAAGAAAGAGAAGTTCTTTAAATTATAAATTTCGAGCTACATCAACAACTTTGAGGGTGAGTATTATCTCATATCGCGCGAAATCCGACTAGCGAATCAGTTTCTAAAATCGTTGTCTCCGTTTCTGAGAAAATGAATTTTATTAAAGTGAATTGTCCTATAAAATGCGCTATGCGGAAGTAAAGACGCCGGCTGAGATCCTACCGGAAATACGTCAGCAGTGTTCGTGCATAGAGCCTATTGCGGTGCAATGTGGGATTAAATAAGTGCACTCAATAACGTCCAATATGGTTTCGGATACCACTACAAATGGCTGTCCCCTCAAATAATGCCCTGTTTCAGGTTATGGGGGCGATTTTGGATTCAGCCTTCGTTTCGCTTCTTTTTTTGACCGATGAATCCAGACTACTGCCACCTGCTGGTGTGGAGAGTTTCTCTCTGCACGCAGGCACAGATGCACTGGTATAAGCTGTTGGATGTTGACTTCGCTGTGAGTTCAAGGACAACCTTTTGGCCCAGATGCTGGCAACAACAAAGTCACTACTATTTCTTTGATGTTGGTTTGGTTTGTCACAAGATATGACATACCATGAAATATTAAATGTGGACTGAACGAGTATTCTATTCTCAGCGGGTGGCTCTCTCTCAGTCTGCTTGCATTTATTTTTAGATCAGCTCAACTATACTTGTGTTTACTGGTCCAATGGAACTGTTGTTACCCTTTTGCTCTCATGTGATTTAATAAAACAAAAATAGTACATCGGCCTGCATTGACCGTCACTACTCTGTTGTGTTCTACTGCTCCAAAACGACTTATTTGTGGTTTGTGTGAAGTGTTTTTAAATGTCTTTCTTCTACAGCCAAGTTAACACTTATGTTGTGTTCGAGTCATTTTACCTGGAGAGGATTTTCTTTTTCCCGAAAATGCTAGTTAATCTTATCACATTGGACTAAGACTTACTGACTTTGCTCACACAGAGTATAACTACCCCAACATTTTGTGATAAATCTTGTAATTTGGGGGGATTCCCCCAAAAAGGTCAGAAATGAACTTTATCCTCAGGCCTATGATCAACCAGATATAAATATTTTGTAGGCCGGTAAATAAAGGCAAGGAACACCACAAGTGTGACTTTGTTCAATTTTGTACAAGATAAAAGCATTTAAAAAAAAACGTCCTAGTTAACTATTAAATAACATTAGTGTGATAAACAGTACAGTTATTTCCATATGTTGTTGAATATTGACAAAATAATCCAAAAATCATGCTTTTTTCACTCAAAAACTGAGGTGTAATCTCAGATCAATGAGACCTATGATCTATCAGTTCCAAAAATAAATACAAAACCGGTCCTAATTGAAAGAAAACAAGTTGACAAAAAGATTGAATCCAATATTTGTTGATAATATAGCATAACGAGAGATTTACAAGCAATTTTTAAAAGGCCGGTCATTTTTGGACCACCTTTGTTACAGGGTTTTGAACACAGTGTAAGGGTTAAACAGTAAAGAAGCGTGTGTATATGTAGGACGGGAAGCTGTGGCTGAGAGCTGATGCACAGGAGAGAGGAAGGTGTGAATTGGTGGGCCAGTTGCATGGTCATGAACATGCACGTGTAGGCTTTTGCACCACGTCTTGTACTAAATCCCATTATAGATTCCACCTCCAACCTACTCAGACCCAAACGGAATATGTCAATCTGAAAGACAAAAAAAAAATCCGCTTTTTACCGTTGATGTATTTTTTTTTTTTACTCGTTTTGAAACCAAATTAGATTTAAACGTGAGACATTTTTCTTCGCCTGTTGCAGATTTTGCTTTAACCATCGCTTGAGACAGCTTTACAGGTTTGCATGCAGATTCTGAGAGTGGTCTGACAGTTTTTTGGCTCACATGTATCGTCCGCCCACCTGTGGGCTTTTATGAGTGATGATTATCTCTTGCTCTGACATTGGGTCTTGCTCTCATTGTGTTGCAGTGGGTCTTTTTGCACTTCTCTGGATGTGCACTTGTCATCTGTAACGTGGCCAGAGACGGTATGCACATGGCTCCAGGTAAAATTTCGTATCCTTCGGTGTTTGTGGTGGACAGCCCCACGAGACCCCCTCCGCTGCCGCCCAAACCCGGCTATAGACAGCGGCAGAATAAGATCCAGATGCTGCTGGTCATCCTGGTCATTGTGGCTCTGTGTGGAATGACCCTTGAAGCTTGTTTCATCTACCGTCTGTACTCAACCGGAAAACAGCCTGTAAGTACCATTCAGTCCAACTTTCATTCAGCATCAACACTATCACTTCATCTCAGGCACATCTGGGGTTTTATCTCAGCCTCCTGATTTTCTTTCTCATAATGTTATTCAGGTTATCATTGTGGTTGATCAGTAGCATTTAGTTATCTCAGACATCAAAATTAAAATGATATTGAACTCAAATTAAAATAAAAAATTAACACAAATTAAAACACGGTACATGTCTACTAACTCTCATTAGAGTATTAGTCGACTGTTAGGTTAGGGTTCGGGTTAGTGGAATAAGTTGACGTAGTTGCAAAGTTACTAATAGTCTGTAGAATGTCTGTTAAGGGAGCATCAAAATAAAGTGTTAGCAGATTGAAATAATGTTTAGTAGCAATTGATTGTTAGCTATTGAAATAATACAACAATGAAACAGGATGCAGAATTTCTGTCAGGCTCCTCCCTTTACATGAAGTTTGCAGAAATGTAGCTGGACAGACATGTTGGTGCTCAAACCACATAGCGTGCTGTGGTTACCTGACCTAACCCGTGACCTAATAAACACGGTTATGAGAAATGGGTTTTAACCAACCTGCAGCGGGGTTATCTGATCATATGTAGCAGTGTGACACAAATTAAGTCAACTGGAGGATGTTTGAAATTCAAGTCTTTTAATTCATTGATAACTAAGTTCAAGTAACCACTACAACCCAAAGGGACAGAAATATCAGTTTTGGGGGGGTCAGATAATTTTTCTGATATTGTGAAAAAATATAATTACAGTTACAATACAAGTCAACTCCTATTTTCAGTGTAGGAACATTTTAATGTAAAGCGATTTCAGACACCCCTATTGTGGACCGTACCATTTTTAACCACCGTGGCTAGAAGCAACGGAGATAGAGAACGACTTCAACTTCTCAAGCGAGTGTCAACATTGAATGGCAAAACGCTAGTTTCATAAAGTATCATTATTTTCAACATTCCTTATTTGTATATTCAAAAATATTTAAAATAATCTAATTTAATACAGCTATAATTTTTCAATGTAAATTTTTTTATTTTATTGGTAACAGCCTAGTGTCTAATTATTTTAATTGAATATGTTTATAAAATTTAAGAATTTGAAATGAAAGATGGAGCATACATTTAATATAATTAGGGGAAAATGCCCTTTATAAAGGTACAAAAAATTACTCTGAGTGTTTTCAAACAGTGATGTAATGAAACATTGCCAATTTAAGCTTGAAGGGAGTAAAGCCTCTGTAATTTTGCCGAAAGAAGAACTTTTATTTTAAATAAATGTTCATTTTAAATCAGCCTACTTCAGTGTGATATGTTACCATATTATCATGCTTAACACTAAGAATTTGAATAATTGTAATGTGATGATCAGATGCAGATATCTAAATCAAAGAATATAGGCGGTTTGCGGGTGGATTATTTATTTTTAATAGTGGATTCGGGTGACTCAGAGTGCACCAGATGAATTTATCTTTAAAATGTACAAAATTTTCTTCTGGGGGGGCATGTCCCCGGACCCCCCTAGAGATACCAAGGTCCACCAACAAAAAAATGTGGGAAACACATTAGGCTATATGATGATGTAGCCTTGATGGTCATAGAAGAAGTGAAGGAGCAGTACCCCCCCAATTATGGTGGGGTAATTCGCACTCTGCTTACAACCGAGCGAACATTATATTAGTTGCTTTTTTTTAATAGTGTCATAAAGCTCTCAAGAAATGTTGGAAAGTCAGTTCAGGCGGTTTGTTTCAATTGTTCAAGAAAATGATTAGTTGACTCATTTGAGTCTCAGACGTGTTCCCAAACGTACAGCATTTTATTTTGTTAAACAATAATGTTTTCATATGCTATATGAGATAATTTAAATAAAGTTGTAAAAACTAAAAAGTTATATAGCTATAGTGTAAAATGTGTTCCAGTAAGTCACGATTAAGCGGAAGCGGCGACCGATCTTTTCTTCCGTATCGTCACATACAAACCTGTAGGGCGGCGACTTGCTTCGTTCAATCGGTTGTTGATTGGATTTTTAAAAGTGGACGTTGCTCTCAAAAGTGGAGGCTGATGAACGTGAGCTTACAGGGATGGGGTTTAAGCACTAAATGATTTCACTATTTAAGTAAAACTATTTAAAAAAAAACCACTATTTAATAAAAACTTTAAAAGTAGTTAAATATGAAGCATTATACCCTCATAGTACACGTACTGTAGGCTACTTCTATTTGATGTGTGTTTTCATCTGAGAGATGTATTTTTTAGATCTGCAATGCGTCTCTAAGCCGTTTCCTGTCAGATGTTATATAGACATTTAGAAGATGTCTTGAAGATGTTTATGATTTAGAATGTATGTAAATTGCTTTTTAAAAGATGTTTATCAGATGTTCCCTTACGAAAAAGTTTATTCAAGTGTGCTATCAGTATACTTCTTTTAAACTAAAAAAAAGAAAGTATACTTTCAGTCTACTTTTTATATACTTCTCAGAAATATACTTAGAATTGCACTTAAGTATACTTTACTTACATAGACAGAAAAGTCTAAGTGTATTTGGACTATACTTGTACTCAATCTTTTGACTGAGATATTTAAAAGTATAATTAAGTATTCTAAGTATACTTGGCGTGTAGTTGTGTTTACTCTTTTGATTGAGTAGCCTATTAAATACTTTTTTCACATAGTTTTACATACTGTCTTAAAAACTTACATTGTTTAAAAATACTGAGTTATAAAGAATACTTTCAGGTATACTTGCAGTATAAAACTACTAAACTTGTAGTTTACTGAGAGTATATATCAAAGTGTACTTTTATAACCTAAAAAAAAAACTACAAGTATTTAAATAGTAAACTACTAGTATACTTGTAGTACAGATGCAGTACAATTGAGAAACGTAGTTGTAAACTAGTCAATGTTTACTGTTACAATTATAGTACACATAAAAGTATACTTTTATATACCAAAAAGTGGGCCAATTTAATCCTATAATCAGTATTGAAATAGTACACTTACAAGTTTACTACTAGTACATTGATATTAGTTTACTTATACTTAATAAACCTGAACATTACTTAAGTATACTTAATAAAATAAACTTGAAGTATACGTTTTTTTGTAAGAGTTTGTACACAACAGATATTTTTCAGATGACAACAAGACATACGTGTGCTATCTAGGTCAGAAAATGTAGAGGTGATGCTTATGAACTGATGTTATTTTACAACAAATGAAGTGCAGGAGTTTGCTGCTATGAAGACACAATATCCGCCGCAGAAGTAGCAGTCCATGATACATCATTGTAATGTTTTTCTGAGGTGTTTTCACCCAAGGCATTTAAAAATCATAAACTGAAAGTGAATTTTATAAATGTATGATTCTCCTTTCAGACCCCTACAAATGAACCTCAGTTTGCCATGATAAAAAAAGGTAAAGATCACTTAACTTGTATTGTCACAAGTTTACTTTGATGCGTTACATTGTTTTGCATTTTTTAAATTCTAGTTAAACATGGCATATGAAGAATATCAGATTGCACTTAAATCTATGGTAAATTTGTGCTTTTTTTATAGAGAAAGAAGGAAATCACAAACAACTTGGAGAAATGAAGCCATCAAAACCAATGGCACAACTGACAAGTAATTTCACATCTGTTATTATTATTATTTTAGCTGTTAGGTTTAGTTTATTTGGCATTATTGACAATCAACACTACCAATCCAATGTCTACTCAGTATGAATATTTCCAAGTAATCAGAACTGAAGTAACACAAATAGAAGCAAATTGCACATGCATGTTGGACACTTGTTAGCTGGATTTACTTTTCCTTAAAATCATGAGAAATATAAATTCAGTCAAGTGCTGAAACATTTGAGTGCTAATGTACATGACGCTAATGCTGTCCTCTCCCATGTAGCTGGGAATTCAACTGTTAATGGAGTCGTGCTGTGGAATGAGAATCATGAATCCATCCTTCACCAAGTCAAACTCAAGCCAGCTCAGGGAAAACTCGTCATAGAGAAAGAGGGATATTATTCCGTCTACTCAAAGATCCACTTCCAAGATGATAAAATCACATGCACCCACTCTGTACTGCGGACTACAGATCGATATGGGTCTGAGATTCTGCTTCTCCAGTCCTCTAGGTTTCATCTTAAACTCCAGAGGCCGAGAATCACAGACAACAGCTTCCTCAGCGGCATGTTTCATCTCTACAAAGGAGATGCTGTCTTTGTCAGGGTGAAAAATTGTACACTTGTGTTGTCCAATGCTGCTGAGAACTACTTTGGTGTGTTCATGGTTTAGATTAAATCTGGAGTCTGACTTTTACCAAACAATCTCAGGGGGAAAAAAAAGGTACAAAAGCTGTCACTTGAAATGTATGAAAAATGAACATGAAAATGTACCGTCCCAGTGACAGCTTTTGATCTGGTGTTTCTAAGAGTGTATGATAAATCTGTAGACGTTGAATAAGTGCACGACTAGATTTGGATGGAAACTAGATATTTTTATATTTATTTTTCCTTTAAAAGTGTACAAACTAATTGTTCCACCTGAAAACAAGCTAGACACGCCAAATTAACAAATTATGAAATGAGTAGTACATGTGAGGGGTCATATCAAAAGGAATCAAACTTAATCTTTTGAGATTGTATGATAAATATACAGAATATATTTTTAAATAGATAAAAATGACTAACAATAAGAGTAAAATGTAGTTAAAAAAAAGTTCTAAAGCCTGTAATGTTTCTGTGTGCACATCTGTTAGAAAAGATCGGCAGAAATATATATTAAAATAGATCTGATCATTTCAGTTTGATCTTTATAGTTGTGGCACATTTAGCATAAATTGTTTTATTATGTAATATAGGCTTTGGTTAATAATGTCTGTAACTAATAATATAATCAGATCATGACTCCTCAGTAGGTGTCTGAATAAATTCAGAACAGCTGTAATAATAATTGTTTAGGAAGATGAACATGATTTTTAATTGCACCTTTATTTTGCTCAATATGTAAAATCATACTATTGCAATATATCACAGCTCTTTTTGCTTTGCACATCTTAAATATTATATATATATATATATATATATATATATTTACTCTTTAAAATCGTTCTTATAAATATTTAATTAAATTATGCAACTATTTGAAGATATTCCTTGCCTACAGTGAGGTCTGAAAATTGTATATACATACTTATATACAAAGTATATATATATATATATATATATATATATATATATATATATATATATATATATATATATATATATATATACTTTCAAGTCAATGAAACGGAAGATCTTTTCTTTCATATTGTGACATACATCCAAGTGAAATACATTATCGGAAAAGATACAAATATGGCGGGGGTTCCACACACACACACACACACACACACACACACACACACACTGGTGTAAAAACAATTTCTACTCAAAGATTGTTAGTGAATATTTCAAAAAACAACTTAAAGGGATAGTACACCCAAATATTTTTGTGATCATTTAGCCTACTCACTGTTGGTTATCAAACTGTTGATATAGCCATTGACTTCCACAGTTTTTTTGTTGTTTTTTTCTACTGAGTAGCTTAACTTATGTCCAATTTTTCATTTTTGGGTGAACTATCCCTTTATGTCCTGCATACGGTACGTTACCAGAGAATTCTGTCGTTAAATAATCTCACAGGAAAATGTGACTAGATGCCGATTTTGTATGAATTCATATGCGAATTGTACGATTTTTAGAAAAAAGTAAGCATAAAATTCACAAAGTACAAAAATGTACAAATGTGATTGTGCAAATTTATACGAATCTGCTACCATTTCGCCAAAACGTAAAATAGTTAAGAATTGCCATGAGGATGTGTTTGATCGAAAAGATCGAGTTGATATTTTGATTGAACATTATAAAGTAAAAAAAAAAAAAACATTCACAATAATATCTATGACATACATATAGGGGTAATTTCCATTTCATGCCGACGATAAAGCATGTCATTTTGTAATAACCATAAACACTTGCTCTGTATGTTTGAGAATCCTGATACAGCAACATTGACTCTCACAGAAATATTTAATTGCAAAATTAAATCATTTTCTCTAATCGTTTCAAACTTTTGGACCCCTTTATAGCCAATCTCATATTATGCATACTAAGTGGCACATGTTCATGTTTTTGGATCTGCACAGTGGATATAATTTATTTGAATGATCAATATCTCTCTGCATCAGCTGCACAAAACTTTATTTACATTAAATGAATGTTTGTTCATTTTGAATGGATTTTCTGCTCAAAATAAAGTTCTGCCAAACCTCAGTCTGCTCTAAGTCATCCTTACATGCAGTTACATAAGACGCGGTGCATGATTCGTCATTTAAGCAATGATCCGTAATGCTGCGGTTTGACCTTTCCAGCTACAGTGACACTTTCATTTGTGATTCTTGCTTTACCTGCACATTTATTTTTAAATTCATGATGTACAGTTTTTCTGACTCATCTTATCCTCCATTGGGTGCGGAGAGATGTGAGTCATTTGTCTATTGAGATGCTACCTGTTGTTCACATGTGTCAGATGACATCAGCGATGCCACTGCAACAAACATTTCGAGGTTTGGAGAAACGCTTGGGTCGTTGTCCATTGCGCACGCATATGCGCTTATCGTTTGAATCAGGTCCCTTTATTTGATATTATTCTAAGAAGCTTTTCTTTGTGAACGCCCACGCTTCTGTGTATTCTTAGCAGAGCTTGTAAACTGCAGAGGAAGTGGGGGTGGGGGACGGACGCTACCCGCCGCAAACACAGGTATGAGAACGGCTGTTTCGCTGACTCAGATCTGTCTGTCTTAAGACTGAAGCTTTTCTAACGAGCTCGGTGGAAGATTCCAGATGCACATTTAGACAAAGTGAATCGGTAGGCCCAACCTTTCATGACATTATCACTTTCAGAAAAGAGTATGGTGGTTTCATGCAGCCAATGCATGAGTTTGATGATGCCTTGATGTCAGGCACAGCCTTAAGTGTACTGATTTTGAATGGGAAGGTGCGTGTGTGTGTTTGTCCTTTGACTTCTCTTGTGTTGATGTGTGTGTATGTGTTGTGTATAGTTCCTTTGTGGGTGTATATGATCCAGTGTATGTTCACATTAGCATATTTAGTCTTTCTCCTGTTTTGGTTGGGTGAAACTGAAAGTTATTTGGCTGGATTTCCCTGCCCTTTCAATTTCCACTTTATAGTATCAGTAAAGCGTCTGAAGAGTGTGTCTCCAGATAGACTGAAGATTCAGATCAGAAGGGTTGCTGATTTCCAGGGCTAGTGTGAAAATGCTTTTTGCTCATGAAAAGCACATTGATTAATCATGTGGAAATAGGCATAGTTAACCTAAAAATGAAAATTCTGTCATCATTTATTCACCCTAATGTTGTTCCGAACCTGTATGAAATTCTTTCCTGTCTGGAACACAAAAGAAGATATTTTGAAAAATGTCGGTAACCAAACAGTTGATGAGCCCCATTGACTTCCATATTTTTTTTTCCTACTGTGGAAGTCAATGGGGTCCATCAACTGTTTGGTTTTCCATATTCTTCAAAATATCTTCGTTTGTGGTCAGCAGAGGAAAGAGACTCATTTAGGTTTGGAACAACTTGAGGGTGAGTAAATGATGACAGAATTTATCACTTTAAATTCCATTTCACGTTACAAATCTTTTTCCGCCATTGTTTTACCAAACAACAACTGAATCTCTTAAGGGAATAGATCATCTCTGAATCTTCCAACATCCCCATCTTAAATGCATTTCATATGACTCGTGTATTTCAAGTACAAAGTAAAAATAAAGTCTTTACGCACTGGTAATTCACCGCAGCGCTCAAATCTCATCGATTGCATTCAGATTCAAATACAGGACCAATAAACATGACATGTCAGGTTCGCAGAAACCATTGAGACCAAAATGCCATTCTTGTGTGAATGTCACATGCCAGTTTCAATTACGTGCAAGCAATAGAGAATGAGACTTGAGAGCTGCAGCAGATGGGAAGATCTCAATCATAATCTAAATTTAAATCTATTGATCACACAAAGCTAAGTTTTTAGAAGATCGCCAACACCAATGCCACCAATGCCACCATAGCCTATTGGTGGATCTCATGTGAGTGACAGGTTGCCCCGCCCTCACGCCAGTAAACGCGTCATCAGAGAAGAGGTGTTGCTCCAAGAAGGAGGGGAGGTTATTTTGATTAAAGAGTAGGAGGGCACATGAATTTAAAAAATTGTGCAAGGATAAATTATTTATGATAAATATTCCATAAAAAAATCTCAATTTTATTTATTTAATGGTGACATAAACACAATAAGTTGAAAGAACTAAATTTGGGTAAGAAAAAATAAATAGGTGGTTTGGGCCTTTCTAACAAAACAGAAATGTTCGACTTGTCGATTTATGAAGGACTTTAAAAAAAAAAAAAGCACAGCACAACACTCAGAAGTCCAACATCTCACAGTGTTAAAATCAGTAAGTAAAACAGCGCCACCTGCTGCTGTAATATGGGAGCTCAAGTGACAGAGCCTCTTACCCCCATTGTCTTGATCTGACAGACATGCATTGTGTTATTGTCTGAGAGAGAGAGCAGCGGCGGATGAGACAGTTCAAATAAAGGCAAATGAAATGTGTGAAATGAGAGATATTTTCCTCTTACACCACCGATCAAAACAAGAGACACAAGAACATCAAATTAGCATTTTTCAATATCATTTTCAGCAACACAGCATGAGAAGGGAAAGAGATCTCAAGAAAACAAAGATCGTGAGAAGTGAGAAGAAGCCGATGAATGAATTCACTGAAAAAGAGATTCCCCTCAGCAACAGAAGCGAGTGCAGTGGAAATGCTTCTGCATTATCTCGCTCTTCCTGTGGAGGAGGTGGAGAACGGATGGTTTTGACGAGAGTGGGCTGTAAAATTAGCATTATGGACCTTTTGGTGGCTAATATGAGAGCGATTGCCCTTTTCGGATTCATTGGAAACGGCCACATGAAAAGACGAGAAAAGAGGAACACCCACTCAGAAAAGACGGGATGTGCACCAGTATATCGCCTTGTGTGCAGAATTATTATTTATGCGTAGGACTTCACCATGTCATGAAGCCAAAATTATTTGACCTCAGGCAAATTCAATCAGTTATTTTAAAATTGTGTCTACTATTAAAGGTGAACTAAGTAACTTTTTTTACCTTAACTGAACAGCTTCGGAGTCATTGGAATGGTTATATTACTTATTTCGGGTTGAATGGTTGTCGTTTCGCACCCCCCTGGTGGCCGTGAGCGGAAAATACGCACTTGCAACTTTGAGCCGGCGGGCCGGCGGCCGCCGCGTCAGGAAGTATCGCGTGAGATCAGGTCTCACGATGTAAACAATTGCTTTATGGCCAAAAGAAATCTGCTAAAATGCTGTCATTATTGCGCTCCCTCACGCTGTTCGAACCCGAATGAAGAAGACGTTTTAAAGAATGTCCCATCTGCTTTGATGTCGTTGATCTATAGCCTCTGGTGTCTGAGAATCACCAACGAGTTTTACAACAGTGTTGTCAAATATCTATTCCGAAGCTGTGGGGAGAGCTCTAGAGAGAAACCTGCGAGCAAAAAGCGAGAATACAGCGAAGAAATCCCGAAGCTACTGAGTGCTGCTTTAAATCCACAATTTTCAATTTATTTTTTTAAGCAATTCACTCAGTGTCCATCCATCTTGGCAATATATTCCTATAGGCTAACTCATAACCAAACGGAATGGCCAAAATCTCAAAAACGTTTTTTTGCCCAGATCCGGGCCACATCTGCTACATGTGGATTCAACGTGTACCAGATGTGGGCCGGATCTGGGCCGACACTATATTGCTGTCTGGGGTGTGTTCATGGTGAAGCATGTTGGAAAACAAATCACACATTTCGGGGAAGATGAAGAGAAATTTCCAATAGACAAATGAAGTATCCTAGTCAGAGGCCAGATGACTAAAGTTGCGGACACATTGCTGTTTTAGGAATTTTTGCGGGCTGTTCGATAATTTCAATAGGAATCCATGTGATCAGGAGTTTTGCATGAGGACGAAAAAGTTCCCCACGCAGATTTCGGTCGTCTTCAAAAAATGCCCATCTCGTAGATTATCCTTGTAAACAGTCGGTTATGGCTTAAGTGAACATAAACAGTCCAGAAAGACAATGCATGTGTACAGTATCAGTACATTGGATCCATGCATAATGTCTTAAAGTGACAGCTGCCTAATATTCCTGCTGATGTCTGTGTTTTTTATGTTAACAGCAAAGGACAAAGAAAAAATCACTCACTGCTCTTGACTGGGAAACTTTATTAAGGATTAATCTACAGTATATTTAATTTATACAGTGATGGCCATGCAGTGGCTATCAGGCTATTCATTTGTTCAGTTTCTGTACCTGAAAACAACTATTAGACCTACCTGAAAAACCTGAAAAGCACTGTTTATTTCATTTGTATCTTTATTCTTCTGTATTTATTAGTGTTATTGCTTGTAATTTGATTATTTGTTCTTTTTTCTCTCTTTTTTTTTACAGACAGTTTACTTGTCTTTAATGATGTTTTAAATTTATATTAGTTAGGCTAGTAGTTTTAGCTGAGGTATCGAAATCTAACACCTTTGATATCTAAACCTTTGGTGTCATTGCTTCCTGTTTTTGCAGCCTACTTATTTTTTAGATACTAGTATCTATTCCATTAAGTACTAGTACTTATTCATTAGCTAGTGCTTATTCTTTAGGATCTAGTGCCTATTCTTTAGATACTAGTACCTTTTTAAAATATACTAGTAGTTATTCATTAGATACTAGTTCTTATTTTTTTAGAGACTGGTACTCATTCATTGGATACTAGTACCTATTAGCCTGGCAAGCCAGACCTACATCAAGATGTTAGGTCTGGAAACTCACCATAGACACGGCTCAATCCGAGGGGCGGGATAAACGGCTGTCTTTCAAATTCCCTCTGCACGCAATAGGACAGCGCTTAAACCAACCAGAGCGTTTTCCCAACAGCGGAGCTTAGTTGATAGATTCAACTTTTGCCATATCTGGCCAGCAAAACTACAAACACATCTTCCTTTTTTTAAGAATGACTTAAGTGCCGTTCTTTGCTCTTTTCTCAAAGAAAAACTTAACTCCAAGTCCTCCAGAGTCGCGGCCAAAGCCGATTCGAAAGGCCGTTGTTCTCCAGCAGCAGCCGCCATTCTTTGTTTGCAAGTAGCAGCTGTCGCAACTCTGTCGTCATATGTTAAGCCTGCCCCCGCCTACTCTATACACGACGTGATTGGCCTGACCCAATTTGGGTTTTTGCAGCTAGAAGGTCTATTGAGAGTTGCTAGACCTCCCTGGCTGCGAAATACATTTTGCTGCCGCTAGGATGCGTCTAGATTTCTAGGCTAAGTACCTAAATAGACACTAGTACTTATTCATTAGATTCTAGTGACTATTAAATTGGAACTAGTACTTATTTATTAGATACTAGTACTTATTCATTAGTTACTAGTCCTTATTATTAGATACTAGAACTTATTCATTAGATACTAGTACTTATTTCGATAATATTCTTTTGTTACTCGTAACACATTTTAAATGTTTGCCATTGACTTCTATGGGGATCTGTCATTCAGATATTAACTATTCAGTTCTGACTAGTATGTATTCCAATTGTGACTAGTATGTATTTATTAGATACTTGTAGTTATTCATTAGGTACTAGTACTTATTTTTTAGATACCAGTACCTATTACTAGATGCTAGTACTTGTTCAATAGATACTAGTACTTAGATACTAGTTCCTATACTCTGATTATGATATTTAATCCATGTGAACCATACTTCTAGGATACTTTGGGCTTATAACACTTTGAAAACCCCAGTTTTAGAGCAAAAGGCCAATAATACCTGGAGAGCGCTATAGTATTCTCATTTATTCTCAACCAACCAACATGTAGAAACAGGCTTTGTTCCCACAGCTGCCATGATGTTTTTTTAAAGCAGCACTCTGTAGCTTCGGGATTTCTTCGCTGTATTCTCGCATTTTGCTCGCAGGTTTCTCTCTAGAGCTCCCCCCACAGCTTCGGAATAGATATTTGATAACACTGTTGTAAAAACTCGTTGGTGATTCTCAGACACCAGAGGCTATAGATCAACGACATCAAAGCAGATGGGACATTCTTTAAAACATCTTCTTCATTCGGGTTCGGACAGCGTGAGGGAGCGCAATAATGACAGCATTTTAGCAGATTTCTTTTGGCCGTAAAGCAATTGTTTACATCGCGAGACCTGATATCACGCGAGACTTCCTGACGCCGGCTCAAAGTTGCAAGTGCATATTTTCCGCTCACGGGCACCAGGGGTGTGTGAAACGACCACCATTTAACCCGAAATAAGTAATATAACCATTCCAATGACCCCGAAGCTGTTCAGTTAAGGTAAAAAAAAGTTACTTTAACTAGCGGGTTTTCTCCTTCCAGCATGCCTCTGTTAGAACAAGAGTAAATATGTATAAATTTAATAAAATAAAAAAAACATCCGTACCCATCACTGAAAAGGTTTTGATAAGACAAAAGCAGTGCATGTAATATTCAGGGCTACTGAGCAGGAATTTGAGATGAGTGTGTGAAAGATGTTGATGAACTCATAATGGGCTCCTCGAAAGCAGATGTGCTGAGTGATGTTTTGGTTTACGCACTCTTTCGCTTTCTTTTCAGAAAGAGGGTCCCGCTATTGAGTCATCAAAACATGATGTCACATTAGCACAAAATGATGACTCTATAGATTCAAGATCTCTGTGATCAATCTCACATGCAGAACCATAACAGAAGGCTCAGAGGTAGCCTAACTGAAGACGGTTCAGTTTAGTGCCATGGTAAGATTAAATTAGAAATGGGGGGTTGGGTTAGATTAGATTAAAGTTGAAATGATTATTGAAAACATGTCAGTGTTGAAAAACCCACGGTTAACTAAACATGTTTGCTGATGGATTCATGGAAATTAGTCACTGCTGTGTTTCTGCCCCCTCACTCCCACCTCGATGGAAAGTCTTATCACTGTCTGTCTCATTCTTGTAAGTATATCAGCCAGTCTACCATCAGTATGAATGAGTCATCATCACAAAAAAAAAATGCATATTACAATGGCAGAAAGTATGTAGTTGTTTATTAAAACCATTGTCTTACACATAAGCTTTTTGACAGAGATATCTGTGATAAAATATGGACACAAACCTCCACAAAATGAGTAACTTTATTTGAAAGGAGATCTTAAGACATTAAGTAATATTACAAAACAAAACATTAATTCAGCCATTTACAGTGACCCCAATAAGTGACCAAATAAGTTCACCAGAAAAATGAAAATTCTGTCATTATTTATCCACCCTCAAGTTGTTCCAACCTGTATGAGTTTCTTTTTTCTGCTGAGCATCAAATAAGATATATTTCGAAGAATATGGGTAACCAAACAGTTGATGGACCACAATGACGCAATGGAATTTTTGGGTGAACTATCTTTTTTTTTTTTTTTAAACCATACATTTTAAGTTGCCAAAAAAAGCAGATGGTTGATAAATACAGATAAATATGACAAATATATATAATAAAAATAAAAAACAACAACAAGAAAACACATATGCATAAATTTACAGTATATACATACTTCTACTGGCTTGGCTCTCTTGATACACCACCTGACCAATGACATTGGCGAAAACTTCAGGCTGAATTAGAAATAGCATATTAGCCATATTGCCTTATTATATGAGTGTAGTTAAAGAATACCTCCCGTTTATTAAAGGGAGGTATTCTGATATTCTTTGTCTGCACTTGACCCTATAACCCCACTCTATTCAATGTATGTATATTCAGTGTGTATGGCATTTTCCAGAAATATGTTTTTTGAGGAGCTTATAATAGTGACAAAATATAACCAGAGAGAAAACAAGCGGTATTTATTCCCCTTTCTCCTTTAAATCTTGAAAACACAAAATCTTGATGTTCAAGCTGTACATTAAGTGATGTGTTGACCATAATTCTCAAACAAATCAAATGTACAACATCAGTAAGAATAAATCTCATTAGAAATTTCTATTGATTCAGGTTTTGTAGTGTGGATAGTAAATAAAGGGTTCACAATACCAAAGTGAGTATGTTGTAGAAACATTTGGAGCAGTTCAGGGCCTTAGCGAAGGGTCAGTTGCACACAAATATATATTTTTAACAAAGTGCATCAATAGTACCCAATTTTACATTGGCACACTCTAAAAAAATGCTAGCTTGTTTCAAACCATGTTTGGGTCAAATTTGCCAAAAACCAACCATTGGTTTAATTTTTTTTATTCATTTTTTAAACCCAACGGATGGGTTTGTCCATATCTGACCCAAACATGGGTCAACCAAACATTTTTTAGAGTGTTTAACAATCAGAATTCGGCTATGCAGTAACACATCGTTCTTCGAGTGGAGAAAAGCTTAAATATAGTGCAATAAAGGCAGAGAGCTTTCACTTTTTTTGGAGATGTGACTTTAAGAAATAAATAAAATATAATACATTTCTTACCAAATCAAACATGCCACACACTCCCTCCAGTGCACTTCAAAATCCAACAGGTCAGTGCAAATCAGAGTCCACATTCATACTGTCACAGATCCATTTCAGTCTTTTGATCTAGATCTAATGAAGCTTGATCACTCCCAGGTAGGTTTCAGTGGGATAGTTCTGGATTTTGGCTTTAGGGTAGCAGGTCACATTTAAGACATCTCCCTTACCCAGTTTAACCCCTTTACCCATGAAGCCAGTTGGGAGTATTGATCCATTGATAAGACCTTTTGAAAGCACACCTATTTTTTTTGATTGAATAGTGATTGTATAGTTGTCGTTCATGCGAGGATCAAGGGTAACCTGCAGGTACAGGAAATATAGGCCATCGCACTTCACCTTCAACTGATCATCTCCCTCGATGAAGGTAGTATTTACTGGTTTCCAAAGGAGTAGCTCCACCATTTCTCTTTGAGGCCCTGTGAACAAGTCTAGAGATAAGTCCTTTTCAGGTTTTTATTATGCTTACCATAGAAAAGATAACATTTTATTTGTGAATTTAGTATCCAAATTGCTGTTAAGGCTACTTTAGGACATTAAGGGATACAATTTTGTTCTAGTAAGGGAATAACAATCACAAACTGAAGACACGTTAAGATAAAGATTTAAATGTCTAAAAGATTCAAAGCGCTGACTTACAGTTCGGTGAAAATTGCATTAGGTTGTCCATGCCCGTGACTTTACATGGTTGGATGTGGTTTCTGTGATCCTGTTGATCCTGTTGATCCTGTTGTTCCTGTAATTCAGATAGGGCCAACATGAAGGCCCATACTGGGGTTAATTCAGATAGAGTTGACATGGGACCAATACTGGGGGCTAATTCAGATTGGGCTGAAATGAAACCCATTAGCCCTGGGTTCTGGTTTCTTGACAGTTGCTAAAGTGCTCAGGTTGGTCACTAGGTCATTTCCAACAGGTTGATGGAATGTTGTCCAATTCATCTATCCCCTTTAGCACATTTTCCCTCAAATATGTATTTTCAAATGTATGTAAAAGGTATGTGCACAAGCAGCGCTTCTGATGTCAGACAAGCCAGGGAAGAGCAGCGGTGGCATTTCCCCTCAGTGGAATGATGTCATAATGCCATGTTCTACTGTACTGCGGTTGCATGTTTGTTTTCACCAGTCCAATATGCTGCATCTACATTTGTGTGTGTGTGTGTGTGTGTGGAAAAAAACAATTTCAAGAGAAAGTATAGTTTCAGAACTTAACCAATTTCATTTTCAAACAGCAGAATCAGGTTCTCATATCTTATAGGTGTTACTTTTGAGTTAAACCACCAGTTAAATCCTATAGACAATCCTATAACCTTCTAAAAGTTACCCGAAAAGGATAGTTTCTTACGTTTTATTTTTTTGTAGCACAATCACTCTCTTAAAAATAAAGGTTCTTTATTGGCATTTATGATTCCATGAAGAAACATCCACGGAAGCTTTCCATTCCGCTAAAGGTTCTTTAGATTTTTTTAAATGTTCTTTCCAAAAAAGTACTGTTTACTGAAAGGTTCTTTGGGGAACCCAAAATGGTTATTGTATGGCATTGTTGCGCAAAGCCTCTTTTTGAACCTTTTAAGAGTGTAAAAAAAAAATAGTTCCTTTATATGAAAAAACTGTGACTCAAAAATGATGGGAAATTGTAATTGCATCAGATGCTGATCTCTATCAACTACAGTATGTCACAGAATGTTTCGTTTCTTATTTTCTCTTGCACTAAATTGTTCGTTGGGCAGCCAGAACATGTTTTGACATGTTCATGTGGTAACCATATTTGACCTTCCAACTGGCATGAAACCACAGGTCTCATGTCTTATCAGACAAACAGAAGCATTTTCGGCAAATTCAGATCTCTCCACTTCGCTGGAAAGAACAGTGATGATTGATACTGAGCAGCAGAATCAAAACTGACATATACTGAGTTTCCACATTGGCACTAAATGAGCTGTTCGGTTAACTGCATAACAAAGACTCAGCTTTTTTTATGGTCATCGCATGCTTACTTACTGTAACTTACTGTAATATTGATAGTGAATGTGATGAAGTCTACACCTGTAAATCCACTAGTATTTCATACATCCACTAAAAATCACCAAAAACACCTATAAAGTTCAGTTTACATTTCTGACATCTAGAAGCATTTTTTTATGTGCCCAAACACTTTATATAAAAGTTATATATGTATTTCAGCTTATCTGTTTGAATCTGTCCTGTCTCTAAATATGAGTTTGTTGTGATTACACACATCTGCGTTCCCCTCATCTGTGGTTTTGAGTAAGCAAGCCGCTGTGGTCTGACTATATCCCACCAGATACACAATACACAACAGCTCTAGAAACAATTGCCTGAATTTACGTTTATCATTTTCTTAACAGTTTTTGATTCAATATTCATTTAATATTGTGTTTGTTAAAAAACATTCTACATTTGTTCTACCATTTGTTCTAATATGTACCATATGTACACCTTAGGGTACCTTTAAG
Source organism: Scardinius erythrophthalmus (assembly GCF_964197995.2). Taxonomy (NCBI): domain Eukaryota; kingdom Metazoa; phylum Chordata; class Actinopteri; order Cypriniformes; family Leuciscidae; genus Scardinius; species Scardinius erythrophthalmus. The sequence goes on along the minus strand of NC_138221.1, from coordinate 58,089,005 downwards.
GTACTAATATGAACCCTTTCGGGCTAAATAAGATTGGAAAGAGTACCCCACCAGTGACAGCTTTTGTACCTTTTTTATCTGAGAGTGAGCAGGATGCATTTCAGTTGTTCATAGACATAGACACAACCACTTCATAGACATGGTTGAAGCAGCTTGTATATAAAATGAACATGAACTTAGATTATAGATCTCATCCATACCTGTGGTTTATCGATGAAGTGCAGAGTTATTGACGCGGCCAGGCCTAGAGAGAGCAGGATGGCCCAAACCAGCAATCCCCGGATCAGCCTCCTCTGATGGGCCAGAGCCCCACCACCGCCGCCCCTGTCACCCGTTTTATCACTGCAGTACTCGGCAGATAGAGACATGATGCCTGACAGCGTCAGTGCAGGAGAAGAGTGAGCGAACTGAGGTGAAAACACTGGTGAGGCTGGGATTGATGATGTCGAATGAGCGTGGCCTCCACCTCTCTCGTCTTCTGGTTGGCCCGTAGACAAACCTCAGAATGTGTCAAGCTTCCTGTACGATGGCTTTGTGTTCTGTGAGTGTCTGTGTTCCTGTTTAGAGTTTCTCAGCAGATGTCCAAGAGGAGTGCTGTATAGTGTACTTTCCCCTAAAGCATGGGTGATGTGCAATGCGAAACATCTCTCGCCTGGGCAGGGACAGGCCCTCCTACTCGCTGTCAACCGGAGGGAAGCAGGTGTCACAGTCCCTTTAATAGACTGCTGGGAGTTTTTACACTATACAAAACCATCACATTCTGTACACCACATGTGACGCACTACGTTAGACCTGTACTTAACCATATACTGTGCTGTTGTTTACAGGTGTAGGTTTCGTATATTCGTTTTTCTTGCCGTAACTTGTTCAGTGGTCAAAGTGAGCTTGTTCTGACATGTTAAGAATATATATAGGAATACACAACAACCACACCGTATCAGACCAGAGCTAAACTTTATGTGTTGCATTTATCTTCTGCATATGTTATTATTCTGATTAAACATGTTCTGACATGCACTGCAAAAACGGTCTTGTTTCCAGTCCAAATATCCAACATTTCAAGATGCATCAAGATGCATTTACTAAAGTAGTAAAATGACATGCAATATTAAGTATTAAGAAAATAAATAAATATTAAGTGAGTTTTTGCTTAAAACAAGCAAAATTATCTGCCAGTGGGGTAAGAAAAATAATCTCGTTTCTGTTTGAATTAAGATTTTTTTTCTTACCCTATTGGCAGATAATTGAGCTTTTTTTAAGCATCAACTCACTTAATTTTGATTAATTCCGCCGGAAAACAGGACATAATATCATGTCATTTTACTCATCTAGTAAATGCATCTTGATTTAAGAAATGTTTGATATTTGGACTGGAAACAAGACAAAAATACTAAGTAAGAACAGCATTTTTTTTTTTTTTTTCAGTGTGTGGTAACAATAACAGAATGTCGATCGTATAATGTCGATCGTATAAATCTCTGATATCCATACTAATACGACATTGGAGAATAAGTGAAAGGATGAAACATGAAAACACTGCCGTTCAAATTTAGTGGTAAAATCTGTATTGTTTTGAATAGAAGTACTGTATGCTGCATTTATTTGATCAAAAATACAGTAAAAACAATAAATTTGTGAAATGTTATTAAAATTAAAATTAGTTGAATATACTGTAAAGTGTAATTTATTCCTTTGATGGCAAAGCTGAATTTTCAGCATCATTACTCCAGTCTTCAGTGTCACATGATCCTTCAGAAATCATTCTAATATGCTGATTTGATGCTCTACATTTCTGATTATTATCAATATTGAAAACAGTTGTGCTGCACAATATTTTCCTGCAAATACTTTTATTCCAGGATTCTTTGATCTAATTCTTTAAAATAATTTAATTGAATAATAATGCAAATCTCTTTTTACCTGCATTACAGTAAGAAATCATATTTAAAAATCTGATAAATTAATTACAGTACAATAATTAATAAATAGCAGCATGATATGTATGCTGTAAATATTTCAATTTAAATGTATCCTTTTTTGACATTAACATGCTGAGAATTAGATATTTTGAGGTAAATAATTTTGATTAAAACATCATAACATTTTAATGGTTCTGAAAATACACTTAATTTTTCTGATTAGCTTTCTAATAAAGCACAAAAAAAAATTCTCCTTGTTATTTTGAGGTATAAAATGCGCTAGATTTATCCTTGATAAGTTTCATGAGATCCACTCAGTCAAGTGCAAAGTGATCTGGACTCGCACGGTTGGCTACATATACCATTTTATGAAGATGAGTAAACTCATAAAATGAGTAAAAAGCATTAAAAACGCGCATGTAAGCTTTATGTTCTTACACATCTATGGATATGACCCAGTTGTGGTTTTCCCCTGTGACCCAGATCATGCAGAAAGCCTGAATATGAAAATTGACAAATGATTATAGTAATAAACAACCATCAAATTAGTAATATTCTCTAGCTGATCCACCTTCAGCGGTGGCATAATTCATTTTATTTGGAAGAATTTCTGCTAATCATGTCACGTGAAGTTTTATAACTGCAAACATGTAATAACTATGTAATAACTATGTCACAGAAAAAATAAGTTGGTGTGTTGTCTGGGCATGTATATGTTGACTATATATATTGTGAGCTCCAGGCTGTGGTCTACCTGTGAAAGTTGCTCTATATGAAGGACTCTTGCTATTTGTCATAAGCCAGATAAAGGAAACACCTGCAGGAAAATAGTAAACCAATAAACCAGAAAAAGAGAAATGATGAAATATCAACACTTTCCAAAGCCACAAGAGATTTTCCCAGCTTTAGCTTTTTAAAGCCTTGGGTGAGATAATAAATCAGTGACAAAGAAAATCAAAAGAGGAACCATTGCTCTTATGTGTTTGATTGAGAGGAACCGAAAGAGACACAAAGGCATATTTCAAAGATAAGGTCATCCAGTGACTCCATGCTTGGTCGGGTCGGCGTTAGTGACTGGTCAGTCTTGTGGGTGAGAACCTCTGCCCAGCTAGAGGAAGTTCAGACCTGAGATGTGCGGAGGGGATAGGAAATTGTTGCGTGAACATGATCAAATACAACTGACCTTTCGCTCTCCTACTCAATTTCCATCCTTTACCAACTGACCGTGCTGACATTACACCTAATGATCTTATGAACTAGGCAACAGTGTAAAACTACTTTGAAAAGGCTTTCAATGGAACAACTAAAGATGGCATGTTTTAAAAGATGAAATAAGCCCTTGGGGGATTTTGAAGGTGAGATATGGTGTCAAAGTGTGACATTAATCCTGCTCAGGATGGATTTACTGCTGTAATTTTAATACTACTGACTACTTAATACACACAACCATCCCTTCACTTCTCCAGGCTCTGGGATTTAATCTTTTAATAAGTATCAGATATTCCCATGCCAAATCATCACTTTACATATGAAATGTACATTCAGTTTTCATTTTCACACACAAAAAAAAAAAAACATCAGTGGTTGCAGCACAAGTAGTCCTGACGTTTTTATGACTGAAAACATCACTCTTAGGAAAAAAAGGTTAATTGTGGTTCTAAATAGAACCCTATAGTTCTTGGCTCAATTTTAAAGAACACTTTAGCCCCTTTCACACAGCGCTTTGAACCCGGGAAATTGCCGGCAAATTGCCAGAGTGCCTTCTGTGTGTACGCAAACACGACCCGGGATTGATGCCGAGATTGATGCCGGGTTGGGGACCTAGTAACATTGCCGTGTTCAGTCCCGGAACGTGCGCTGTGTGAACGAAAGCTGTAATAATGCCGTGTCGTAGTGATGACGCTGAAGCCGGGATCGTTCGCCAGCTGTGAAACGGTACATAATGCGCAAGTTTATGATTGAATCAGAGAAGAAAATGCACAAGCGTGGTTTCTCGAGAGAGAAATCGCAGCTCATAAGCAAACTTAAGACGCTGCTGAGACATTACAAGTCACATCGATGTCACGTGTCTTTACAGGATTTTTACGGGTTGTGTGTGATTGCACTCTCTGATTCTGGAAAATCAGTGGCAGTGTGAATGAACCAAAAATCAAACGAACCCGGGTCAAATTCGGGTCACTTTATCCGTGTATTCCAGAATCTCTGCGTGAAAGGGGCTACAATGTCAGAAATGCAAGAGCCCACCGCAGACTGTGAAGATTGGCCTGCCACAATGGACTAGCCTGAGCCTGCAAGGAGGATGGGAAGACACCTCGCCCCGGAGCCTGAGCCACATGGAGAGTCTGACCAGGTGTGTGTGTCTGCAACACTGTGCATCACTGAGGGAGTTCTTGTGGAGTTTGAGGGTATGGAGGGAAACCACGCCCACAACCCCACCGTCATGGAGATGTATGCAGCCAGCAGCCATATCACCATGTGGCCCAAGGCTGGTTGCCTACTGAAGCTAAGCAGGGCTGAGCCTGGTCGGTACCTGGATGGGAGACCTCCTGTAGCTGCTGGAAGAGGTGTAAGTGAGGCCAGCAGGGGGCGCTCACCATGTGGTCTGTGTGGGTCCTAACCATAGATATCATATAAAGGCTAGATGTCTCTTCCGCGCTGCTGGCCAATGGAGGTCGACGTCCGCACACGGCGGCCATCTTACGACAGGGTGCTCGCTCACTCGTAACATGGTGCATGTACTTTTAAATAACCATAACTTGCTCAATTTTCTACCGATTTTCAAACGATTTGGTTTGTTATAAACGTCAGAGATGTAGCTATGACACTGCATACATATGAAAAATTATACAAATGGACTTCCATATGAAAGAATTATAGCCACGGTAATGACGTTTGTAAGAAACCAAACCGTTTGTAAATCCGTCCAGATTTCACCGAGATAAGAGGATTTGTGTGCATGCTGATCACTCACCTTAATTCACAGAGCCCTGTGGTAAGATGGCCGCCGGTGATGCCGGAAGTGACTCCGCCTTAAGACATCTAGCCTTTATATGATATCTATGGTCCTAACGCCCCAGTATAGTGATGGGGACACTATACTGTCAAAAAGCACCCTCCTTCGGATGAGACGTTAAACCGAGGTTCTGACTCTCTGTGGTCTGTAAATCACAAGATGTCTTTCGAAAAAGAGTAGGGGTGTAACCCTGGCATCCTGGCCAAATTTGCCCATTGGCCTCTGTCCATCATCATGGCTTCCTAATCATCCCCATATACTGATTGGCTCAATCACTCTGTCTCCTCTCCACCAATAAGATGGTGTGTGGTGGGCATTCTGCCGCAGTATGGCTGCCGTCGCATCATCCAGGTGGATGCTGCACATTGGTGGTGGTTGAGGAGATTCCCCCTTCCGTATGTACATCGCTTTGAGTACCCAGAAAAGCACTGTAATAAATTATTATTGTTATAAGTAATTTGGAGGTGTTTGAGGAAGATATTTCCCTGTTTCTCCCACCCCCGCTGGTCTCGCCCAGCCCTGAGTCTCCTGTTTCTCAGCTGGTTTTGCCCAGCCTATGTTGCCTGTGCTCCCTGTGCTCCCTCCCAGCCTCTCTCTCCCACCTCCTCTTCCCTAACCTACGAATAACCGTGGCTTGTCGACATATCGGCTGTACCTTGGGTCCTCCCTACTTCGGCTCCACCAGAAATTGTTGTCCTCATAGCTCCACAGTGCTCCCTCGTCCCACCAGCTCTGCCTTGATCAGACGTCGTCCTGCCTGCACCTTTGGCTCCGTCTTCCCCCTGGCTCCGGCTTCGTCCTCAGTCCCACCGGCTCCGCCTCAGTTTTCAGGCTCCCTGATTCCACCTCGGATGCTCCGGTGGCTTCATTTCCATCAGTCGTCCCCAGGGTGTCTTCAGCCAAGTCAACACCATGGCTCCTCCCTCCCTCGACTTCACCCTGGGGCTTCATCCTGACTGGACTATGGGTGACCATCTGGCTCCTCCTGCTCCTGGCTCCTCCCTCCACTCCCCCATGGACTGTTTGGTTCGCCCCAAACTTTTTTCTCTCTCTCCTGTTTCACATCCCGCTCCAGAGCCCCTGCCCTCACTCCTCAGTTGGAATTTATACAATGCGAGGACGCACCTTTCCAGGAGGGGGGTTTAATGTAACATGTATTACATTAAACCCCTTATTCTGTTTCTATACGTTCTTTTTGTATTTCTGCGTGCCTCAGTTCTTCAGTTAATTTGTCTCCATAATCATTGATTAAGTTAAGCAGGTGTCTTGTGTTTGGATAACGACTGAAAATAGATAGTGTTTTTCTGGTAACAAGGTTGCGCTGTTGAGGCTCGCCCTGCCTGTCTCTTTGTGAGAGACTTTCATGGAGAAAGTCATGGATCAAAATAAATGAGCATAACAGTACACACAGGAAACCCTACAGAAGAAACATACTGGGGTAAAATGTTGAGTTTTTTTTTTATATGCAAACATATGAACATATGAAATAGTAACATAACATGGCTAAGGGAGCTGTTTTCCTGAATATTGTCACAATAGCAAATGTTACATTGATTTTATTGTTCAGTAGTTAATATTAAGTTACTTACATTTTAGACACAAAATTGACTTTGGGGTTTTTATTTCACCAACAAAAATAGTTCCAAAGGAAAGCAACACTCTGTGTTTTGTTACTGAATGATTCAGCGTTTTGAACGAATGATTCAATGACTCACTCATTAAGACGGTCACTTGCTGCCACCTATTGGCGGTTTAGTTTCATGTTTAAAAGTATCATTGGATTTTTTTTTGTTTTTGTTTTTGTTTATTCAAACATTTATTTAAACCATTAATCTCATAACATTATTTATTGCAGTTGTAATTTTGCAGTGTAAATTATTTAATTTGATTGGTATCAGCCCTATATCTTATTATTATAACTAAATTTATTGATCAAATTTAAGAATTTGACATGAAAAATAATGCATACATTTTATAAGGCTGAAAAAATGGCCTTCTTGGTAAATAGCACCCTGATGTAAATATCACAAATATGCCGATTATGTAAATATTTTATTATCTATGAGTAGTTATATTTTTTTGTGTCATGAAGACAAATTTCTTGAGCGTGTAAGCACACTTTCTGAAAAAAATGTTTGTTTGTCTCCATCTACAGGTCTTAAAACATTTCCACACATTATGTGATGCTTTGCATGTACGAGGGTTCAGTGGAAGAGACATCGTTGGAATGGAAGTGACTGTATAAATAACATCATTTGATCCACATCACAAATGTTGCATCCTAGAAGAAAGGGGCTTTTCTGCATATTAATCACAGACACTTTGTCTGCATTTAAAGCACGGTTGGTTTTTGTAATCCATGAGAAAATAATTGTAAGAAGGGTGTGGACAACAGTGTGACACTCACCGATCAGCTATTTAATAATCGTCGATGTGAACCGGAGTTAAGATGGCACAGCCAGACTCTGCTGGATCGGATGGAAAATGTCATTGTTAAAACTCACCAGATGGCAGTATTTCCCAATTCTCCAAAGTTCACCAGACCTGCAAATAATTGAGAACTTCGTTGATATGTCTTCAAGAAACCCTTACAGACAGGCTTTATACGATGTTGTATTTTTTAATTAGCCTACATTAAATATCAGCCTATATATTATTGTAATTTATGCTGTACACTTCTGAAACTAAAAGTTCTTTATTGGCAACTGGTTTCATGAAGAACATTTATAATCCATGGAATTTTATCACTGCACAAAAGGTTCTTTATCGTGCAGAAAGGTTCTTTAGATTATTAAAATGTTCATATCACACTAAGAAAAACATGGTTCTTTTAAGAACTGTTGACTGAAAGGTTCTTCAGGAAACCCAAAATGGTTCTTTTATGGCATCAAGACAAATGTCTGACAGGTTTTTTCTATGGTCGCCATTTAATGAAAAAGAAAAAGATCAGCTGATCAGTGCTTTAGAGCTGGAGTTGAAAGACAAGGAAAGGCAACATTTGCTGGTGTCATTAAAAAGAAGGAAAGTAGAAAGAGAAGGAGAAAGGTTGAGCCTCATTTCCCCGTGGGCTGCCTACATGGACAGCATTTAATGGCAAAATGCTATAAGGGGTGTTTACAAGGATGTATGTGCTAGAGAACAGTATGCAAATCAATGGCTCTTCGAACTCCTCTAAAAAAAAAAAAAAAAAAAAAAAATATATATATATATATATATATATATATATATATATATATATATATATATATATATATATGTATGTTATTTTTATTTAGCCTATATTTATATTTATTTTTTACAGATATGGAGTTTCAAATGTTTAGTAACAACAGCGGTCAAATAACAATTAATGGTGCATTAATGGTCATATTTGTCATCCTTCAGTGATCCTTCAATTCTCGTGTGCAAAATCCAGTAATTTCAAAAGAAATTCTTTCATGGGTTCATGATGATAATGTATGACTGTGCCTTTAGTCATAGCTAATGTTCACTTGACCTAAACATGTCTCCATGTCTCATTTCGAAAGGTTGCACCCTCTTTAGGTCACATGTCTGCCGTATATGGCATTGAGGCTGTCTCATTTAAGAAAAGTAGCCTACATTACACTGCAAAGTAAGATAATACAGCCTCAGGAGGAATAGCAGTCAATTTTATAATGGTTACTTTTCTTAAAGTAGGCATGAAACAAAAGTTAATATTTTCTTCCCTATTGTGAGGTATGTCAGCTTTTTGAGTGAAATGGCTTCTCAAACAAGAAAAAACTTTAGGGCAGGACTTGATTTTGTCAATGGGGAATTGTTTGGATGGTTGTGGTTTGCTATTGGTTAATCTAATGTGAGTGACAGGTTGTCCCGCCCTCGCGCCAGTAAGCACGCAGTCGGAGCAAGAGGCAGGGGAATTATTTTGATAATTATTATTTTTATTTTTTTATTTATTTTTTAAATGTGCACAGAATACAAAAAACAAAACAAATGCAATATATTCCATAAAAAAAAAAAAAAGGATTTTGATTTCATTGTGACTTTAAATGAGACATCCTCGACGACTAATGTGACTTCCGGAGGGCGCAGCCTTCAAAATGAGACACCAACGGAATTGGCTGTCACCTGGAGGCAAATAACACAACTGGACTGCTCGAGCGCTTTTCGTTAAGAAAAATAGGCCTACTAATGATATTATTTATCACTTTATCATAATTACACCTATTACGCAAACAGTGCTTTTTATAGAACTATAGTTACTATAGTTAACACTTGGCTAATTGTTCTATATTGCGCCAAAATACAACACGCCCGAATTATTATTATTATTATTATTATTATTATTATTATTATTATTATTATTATTATTTTCCGGTTTGCAAGTTTTCCCGCGTCCGGAGCACGTATAACCCCAAAATGCTGCCTGGATAGTCAGCTCACTAGGTTTTGAGCCAGCCCTAAAGAGGGCGGAGGAATGACACTAATACCCACAAATCAAAACACGATCCGCTTCAAGTTTGCTCTCGGCTGGGGAAAGAAAGAAGAGTTTGACATGGGGAGTCCCAGAGGATGACAAACTTTTGACTGACATATGTTTTCAGGAATGTGTTTTTCTCCATCATGTCCAGATGATGATGGCCAAACTGCAGCCGAAACTTTTCAAAAGTGCTGGAGAAAGGATTTCTCGTGTAAAAGAGAGCAGACCAGGATATCTGTACAAGTCTGATCGATTCATTAGTTAAGACGTGTGTACATTTCTATATTCGTAATCCACACGTGCGCTTGTTGTTGGATTTTAAACTAAACCATTCAGAAGATTCAAAAAAAGTTCAAGTTAACCGTGTTCCTAACCTGTCAGATTGGCTTTACTGAGGTTGTGAAGGACAGTAAATCCGGCACAAGTGTTGAATTAAGCGGACAACATGCAGAAGTTGAATTCGGTGAACAGTAACGCGGAGCTCCAGCAGCGGCTGGCGGATCACGGTGGATCCGGAGACACAGCGAGGGAAAACGGCACCAAACACATCCCGAGTCCCGCGGAACCCGTGGATACGGTTCAGTGCTCCAGCAGAAAGATGCTGGTCGGGCTGGACGTCCTCTGTCTGCTCGTGGGTAAGAGAAACAATGCTGTATGACACTTTGTAATAACTTTCACTCTGATGTTAAGGACATAATGACATGCTATTATATATTTACATAAAGTGCAAGTAACTGGGTTACACTATAATTAGGCTACTTTCATTAGCCGGTCAAATCAAAGACATTTCTATTAGAAAGTACATGAACTGATCATCTGTTAAGCTTTATAGTGTAGTAACCTAATGTTATTGTTGCCAAGCTTATGTATTTTATTTCCACCCTTCCCCTCATATGCAAAGAAAGCAACACAACAGATTTATTGCAGGGCTTTGCAGGTTGTGGAACATCCACTTCATCTGTTTTCCTCATAATATAAAAAAAAAAGAAGAAAAGTTTTTGACATCTTCACAAAATATGTTGATGTCAAAAGTTGACATGGGAACAACATTTCAAAAGTGGAGGAATCCAAAGTCGCTCCATCCAAATAATCCACTCAAAGGCCAAATCAGAGCTCAGAAAGGGAAAATAATAAGTTCATAACCTCTACGCACGTGGTGTGTGTGTGTGTGTGTGTTTTCAGTTTAGAGTTGGCAGGAAAGTTTTTCCTGGGAAATTCAGCCGTATCCATGGAAACAAGCAGTTCTCCAGAGAAAAGTGAAACTGCCTTTTCATTTCAGATGGCCTGAAATGGTTGTGTTGTTTACTTTGTTTCACCTAATATACTTTATTGTAACTTTTATTAAAACAGAATTAGGCTAGTTGCACTGTAAAAAAAAAGGTGTAAAGGGCTGTTCACACCAAAGGATAACTATAACAATAAAAAATATATAGTTTTACAAATCGTTCTAAATGTAAAAGAATAGCAGAGATCACACCTCAAGTATAACAATAACAGCATAGAGAATATCACTGGAATCACATTTTTTTCCCCAGCTGATCAATAACAAAAACATTTACAGCCAATCAGAATCCATCCTGCTTTAGACGGCTTTTAAAGTGATAGATGGCAAAACTGCAGCACACACTTAGAATAAAGAGAATGTTGTTTTCCATTGGTATAATTGTTATAGTGTGCCTTTATAGTTATTGTTCTTGGTGTGAACGAGCCTTAACTGTACAATTTTTACTGAAAGGCACTGCTTCTGATCAGACCCTTCATTTTTTATTTCAAACAAATGCAGTCAGATTGATTGCCATTAAAAAATAAAATCAAAGCCAGTTAATTTAGATGTAACACACTTAAAACAAGTTTTGCTGTAGGAAGCTTAGTGGACATTCAAAATAGTGTCAGTTTCTAAAGAAATTTCATTTAAAAAATTTCATATTTGAATCTAGACTACTCTAACTGATTGCACATCACACATTTTGTTCATGACGTAACAAACGTTATTATAAAGTGTAAAGTCTCCATATACCACATTCAAAAAGACCTTTTCATCTGCACAAATCCTGGAAAAATGTTGTCCTGTTAGTTTGTTGACACGTTTACTTAATTATGCAAAGCTGCTAGTGCACACCCCGTCAGTTTCAGATGATTTTATGTGTCATAACAACATTCACAACCGGGATAAGTGGAAAAACACCTTAATTATGTTTTTCATGTCGTTGTTTTTGGTGTGCCATATAGAACCTGTCCAGGCAGACAGACAGGTTACAGTAAGTTCTTCACCGGCCTGACTGCGCTACTCACACAAGACTTACTGTAGGAACTGCTCTTGGCCTCCAGGTGAAAGTCCTTGTCCCACAGAATCTGTTTTTAGAAACGTGACGTGTCTAGTAGCACCGCTTGAGGTTTATGGAGGAAATGTCACACAGAGAGAGCCACCTTTGACTACAGTAACTGTCACTTTCTGCATTATGACGTTACAGTCATGCATTCAGCAGTGCATTACTGGATTAATCCATAGAGAAGTTCATATAACCATGTGATGACAGACTGGAGAAAGGAGAGGAGAGCGGAGAGGAACTATGCTGTGGGATGAGGCATGATTGCGTGTTAAGGGACGAGGACATTTGCGACTGCTCTCTGTGGTTACCAGCATAAACACATTTCCCAATTTTGACGGACATGGAGGTTGTGTGACTTCCTCCTGACATTTGTTACAACTGTCAAACATTCAGAGCGTATTAACATTTTTTACCTTATTCATCTTAAGTATAGATACACTGCATTTTTGTAGACTTTAGCATACATTTAAAAAGTGTACTTATTATGGAAACAATATTATATACTTAAGTATGAACTGAATGTAATGTTTTCGAACATTTAATTGCATGTTAATCGCAATTAAATAAAAAAAGTTAAAATTTATATTGAAAGCAATAAGTTGAACTTTAGAGAACTTTTTTGACCCAATTAATTAGGCCTTGAGTACATCCTGTCCTGATATGAATTTTATAATTACTTCTATTATTTAAGTGTACTGAAAAATTTACTGAAAAGGAATTATCTAAACTATACTTTAAATGGCATTTATATTGAGACTTATTTGTCGTGTTTAAATACATTATTCATTACACATTTGCAATGGTGAAGTTGCAATTTAGTACATTCAAACTTCTATAAAGCATGCAAATAGATGATTTATTTAACAATTTATAGAACAATTATTTAAAATATACTTTAAAGTAAATCTTTTAATTTTTACATTATTACATGGTGCACTTAAAATAGTGTACTTAAATAGTAGCCTACCACTACAAAAGTGTACTTAAATAGTACCAATACCAGACCCGTAAAACTTTTGTTCATCTTTCGAAACACAAATGAAGATGTTTTCAATGAAATCTGAGAGCTTCAAAAAGTTCATAAAGAGATCATAAAACTATAATACATATGAGCCGAGTGGTTTAGTCCAAATTTTCTGAAGAGACACAATCGCTTTATATGATGAACAGATAGAACACATTATACATTAGTACACAATATTTTATTCACATATAAACATTGATCAGTGAAGATAAACTAAAGCTCAACCATACATGCTTGACGTGCGAGAATGATCCTCATTGGTTCTTGCAGAAGCTCAAACGTGATGCGTAACACGAGAATGAACCTCATTGGTTCTTGCAGAAGCTCAAACGTGATGCGTAACGTGAGAATGATCCTCATTGGTTCTTGCAGAAGCTCAAACGTGCTGCGTAACACGAGAATGAACCTCATTGGTTCTTGCAGAAGCTCAAACGTGCTGCTTAACATGAGAATGAACCTCATTGGTTCTTGATGAAGCTCAAACGTTCTGCGTAACACGAGAATGAACCTCATTGGTTCTTGCAGAAGCTCAAACGTGATGCGTAACGTGAGAATGATCCTCATTGGTTCTTGCAGAAGCTCAAACGTGCTGCGTAACACGAGAATGAACCTCATTGGTTCTTGCAGAAGCTCAAACGTGATGCGTAACACGAGAATGAACCTCATTGGTTCTTGCAGAAGCTCAAACGCGCTGCGTAACACGAGAATGAACCTCATTGGTTCTTGCTGAAGCTCAAACGCGCTGCGTAACACGAGAATGAACCTCATTGGTTCTTGCAGAAGCTCAAACGCGCTGCGTAACACGAGAATGAACCTCATTGGTTCTTGCAGAAGCTCAAACGTGATGCGTAACATGAGAATGAACCTCATTGGTTCTTGCAGAAGCTCAAACGTGCTGCGTAACACGAGAATGAACCTCATTGGTTCTTGCAGAAGCTCAAACGTGATGCGTAACACGAGAATGAACCTCATTGGTTCTTGCAGAAGCTCAAACGTGATGCGTAACATGAGAATGAACCTCATTGGTTCTTCCTGAAGCTCAAACGTGATGCGTAACATGAGAATGATCCTCATTGGTTCTTGCACGTCAAGCAAACATGCTTTAGCTTCAGTTTACCACAACTGATGTGTGAGTTGAGTGTTTATATGTGAATAAAAGCCTAAATTCAATCTGTTCATCATATAAAGCGATCAAGACTCTTCAGGAAATTCGGACTAGACCGCTCAATTCATATGGATTTGTTTTACGATCTCTTTATGAACTTTTTAAAGCATTAAAGTGGTAGTTGCATCTATGGAGGGACAGAAAGCTCTCAGATTTCATTTAAAATATCTACATTTGTGTTTTATATCTTACGAGTTTGGAACGACAAGAGGGTGAGTAAATGATGAAAGAATTTGAATTTTTGGGTAATCTATCCCTTTAATATAAAATTATCCGCAGGTATTGTTTTTTAAAATTTAGCCTATACTTTTAAGATTACACTACAAGCGCACATTCAATACACTTGAACACACTTCTTGTTTGATGATAAAATTGTTGGATTCTCCATTTGGATGAAAGACTTGGCTCTAAAATCTGACTGCGACTACGACCTGGGACAGAACATCAGCTGAATTCTGTATAATTCCCCAAGTTTGTTGGTGCTTGGCAGCCACCAACATCTAGGCTATTCAGTTTGGCTATAGATTATTATTTGTTTAGCAACTGGCTAATTAATATAGAACGTGCAGTCATAGGTGTAAGTTTATCAACCATTATAATCTAAAATTATAAAGCCTCTAAAATCTAGTTGGATTAACTTTTTTCAAAGGCGCTGCAAAAAATAGCTGATATGACGGCACAACAGTCAACTCAAACTGTATGCAACAAGTTTCTAGTTCTTGTTTCTATTCAACAAATTCTTGGCAGAAGTTGATTCTGAATTGTATTACTAATACATTTGAATGTTTACTAAACATTGGTATCTTTCATCATACTGTTGCTGGCTTATTGCTTTTTGAAGCGTGAGACTATCGCAGGCTGAAGGGTTGTAATAGTTTTTTTCAGCAGTGAATAGGGTATTCATGCCACGGCATTCTGATCCACTTTTAATAAGTCCAACAAAGCTGGAATAAGAGCAGCTTTGATGGATCTGTGTAAGAAACTCTCGCTGCGCATGTGAATGTGAGCGCTGACTACATCAGCAGTGGGAAACAACACTGTAGATTGTTTACTGAGGCGCTCAGACACGCTGAGACGATCGATCACTTACTTGGCTCTGCTTCTCTGCAACTCTTTTGTCAGTACATTCCACTCGGCCGGGCTGCGATGCATAAGGATGTTTTAGAAAAATGCTTGCCCTGGAGATATGCTTGAGTACCTTTGGCTTGAGCTGGGTCAAAGGTGAAAGTGTGAAAGAAAGGTCACAGGCATACCTGTGTGTGTGTGTGTGTGTGTGTGTGTGTGTGTGTTGTGAGAATGCATGCTGAAACGAGCAATACTGATTTCTTATCTCTCTCTTCGACAATTTCACAATCTGTGAACAGTAAGGATCAGGTTTACACCTGGTATTAAGATGGGTATTCAGTGATCCAGTTGTAAGCGGCTGGTGAATACTATTAAATGAATGAACCCATGTTGCACGCCGAGAAAAGAAGCAAATGAAGCAGTGAAGTTTGAAATGCTTGTTGTGTAGTTTCTCTCAACACGTCCCAGAACGATCATGTGTTAGGGGTCATTTACATTGAACACGTTTTTGTGTGACGTTTTAAATGACGTTTTATTAACAATGTTCGAGAGGAGCACGTTCAGATAGTCTACCTAATCAGCATGAGAGGAGGCATATATATATATATATAGCTGATTTACTTCTGTTCCAGTTTTCCAGCATCCCTCCTGCACCCCAACTCTTCACTCTTAATTATTCTTTTCCCAGCCAGGGATGGGGGTGGGGGGAGTACTCTGGGTTCAGGCTAAATTCAGAGCTCGACTCGGACAGCATGCCAAATATGCAAATTCTATACTATGTCTAATCATATGTAAGTGTGAACTCTTGAAGGTGCCATGTTTTTCGAACAGCACATTTTTAGGCATCCGTCTAGTGTATGTTTACATAGAAAAAACAATGGAAACGTAGTGCAGTGGAATGCAAAAATGCATTCTGTATGAACAGTACCGAGCTTCACTCGATTTACAGAGCGTTTACTCTACACAATGATTTTAGTGATCCAATCAGAAAATGTTTTAGATCCTGTTTACACCTGCATTTAGCGCTGACCACAATTTTTTTTTTATTGTTGTTTGGGTAACAAATTTATATGGTTGTAATTTGCTGCAGGACAGAACTGTGCCAGATCTCACTTTGGAACTAGAAAGGAAAGTTTGTCAGGGTAAACTATCTTTTCTTTCTCTGAAATTTTAAAAGGTTTAATATAGGCTTTACAGAGATCATGATACTAGTTGGATGGATGGATAAGTGGATGGATAGATGGATAATTAAGTGTGTAGATGGATGGGTGGATGGATAGATAAGTGGGTGAATGGATGGATGGATGGATGGATAAGTGAGTGAGTGAATGGATGGATGGATGGATGGATGGATGGATGGATGGATAAGTGGGTGAATGGATGGATGGATGGATGGATGGATGGATGGATGGATGGATGGATGGATGGATGGATGGATAAGTGGGTGAATGGATGGATGGATGGATGGATGGATAAGTGGGTGAATGGATGGATGGATGGATGGATAAGTGGGTGGGTGGATGGATGGATGGATGGATGGATGGATGGATGGATGGATAAGTGGGTAGATGGATGGATAGATGGATGGATGGATAAGGTTTGGTATCGAGAACCAGTTCCATTTTAGAACCGGTTTCAAATTTCCAAGAACCGTGGATTTGATAAGTGCGTTTGGATCCCGTTTAACGATTCCTGTGTTCACATTTTGATGTCATTTTAAACCATTCAAGTGCAAGAAGACCCATGCGTGGTTTTCTGCGCTGCACACACATCCAAAGCTTGTTCACAGAAAAAGTGACTGTGAATTTTAAACAATTCAAGCCCAAAAAGACTGTTTTCTGTGCTGCACACATCCAAATCGTGTGCACACAAAGCTGCCTCTCAGACTGTGTATAGTGTGCGATACTGAGTTATTTTCCGCATCTTTTTGCACTTGAACGGACTAGGGGTGTAACGATACACTCATGTCACGATTCGATACTAATCACAATTCGATACTATCGCTATCTCCCTATTGCATTATTATACATTATGTTCAACATTATATATAGGCTAGTAGTTTAAATAATATCACTGAAATTTCGTTTTGGGTCTTTTAAGTTTTAGAGGAATGGGCTTTAAATAGAGGGATAGAAATCTCTCAGGTTTCATTAAAAATATCTTCATTTGTGTTTGGAAGTTGAACAAAAATCTTCTAGGTTTGAAACGACATGAGGGTGAGTACATATTGATAGAATTTACATTTTCTGGTGAATTATACTTTATAAATAGAGCCTTGGTTAAAACTAACTCTATATAGCAAATCATATTGTTTACATCAACTATACATATCGTCAAATTTTTATATTGCGATATTTCACTTCTAGAACAGACAAGTACACTCAAAAATATGTCAAAATATCCTCGTAAAATGGTTATGTCTGTCTTAAGTGAACGTAAACAGTTGATAAAGAAAACGCATGTGAAACAGTATATTGGATCCATGCAGCCTTAGATTCCTGCTGCCGTTGTTCTTGACTGAATAACTTTTGTAACTATATTTGTAATGCATATTTTATTTATAAAGTGCAGTGTTATTTTACATTTGACTACAGTTTCTGTACCTGAGTACTTTAAAATCTTAAAACTGTTTATTTAATTCATATCTTTGTTCAGTTGTATTTATTTGTTCTTTTTTAATGATTGAATGTTTACTTGTCTTTAATAATGCTTGAAATGTATAGGCTGTTAGTTAGGCTAGTTGTTTTTGCTATGGTATTTTTAAACCATAGGCAATAGTTGCTTGTTCTAGTGCTCTTTAGCCTGTTGATTTTTGTTTCGATGGTATTCAGCTACAATGAAATGTTTTGCAATAAGACTTAGGATAAATGTGAATGATATTAAAAAAAATGTTTGTTTTTTTTACCTTATTGGAATCGAAAGGAATCGATAAGAAACCGAACCGATAAGCAGAATCGGAATCGTTAAAATTCAAACGATACCCAACACTATAAGTGGGTTAATGTGTGGATGGATAGGTCAATCTGTGGTTTCTGCACAGCTGTTAGGGGATTTCTAAGGTGTTTTCCAAATCAATTGAAATGTTTAAGCAAAGTACAATATATCAAGAGGGCAATTCCGCGCAAAACTGTCACATCCATAACGCCAACTAAATACCATAGCATTGTGTTGGCGTTATGGATGTGACAGTTTTGCGCGGAATTGCCCAATACTGCCTTGATGGCAATACCATGGGCTTTTTTGAAACAACTTACAACACTTATAGTCATATATACATATCACATATCAAGTGTACCATTTTCAGTATAATGAACATATCAAAAAAGTGTGCCACTGATAACATCACTGAGCAATGGTACTGTCAGTAGTGGTTTTGTGAATGATTTGGTTTTAGCTCTGCTTCAGTGATTCAGTGTTCCCTGAGTGAGAACCCCGAGTGCCTCACCAGATTTGTACAGGTTAGACGCCCGCAGGTCTGATCTAAAGGAAATGACTGAGACATCAAAGCAAAAGACAGTGTTTGTGTGTGTGTGTGTGTGTGTGTGTGTGTGTGTGTGTGTGTGTGTGTAAACATCTCATTGAGTGAGTAAAGCATCTCTTCAAGGAGGACGGCCTATCAGATGGAGTGAGGCTGTACCTGAATGAAGGCCGTCTTCCTGTTTATCACTTCTCTGTCCTTCACCTTTCTTCTCTGCCACAAAATGCAGCATTTAATCAAAGGTGCTCTTACAAAGGACCCAGTGGAGTGTATGTCAGTGTGAGGCAGGTGTGTGTGTATAAAGTGTACGTTTGTATAAATGTCTTGTGTTTCCATTCAGTTGGCAGAGAAAGTTGTCAAGTGAGACAGTGAGATTGCAGCACGCTGCAGCATGTCAGTTATGTGGGCGGCAGCACATTCAGACGCGCTCATGAACACATGGTGCACGTCTGCTGTTTCCACATGCTCATTCATGTTGATAAATGCATCTCTCTTCTCTGGACATTAATAGCTCAATCAATGTGGCTGCATAAGAATCATCAATTATGTTTCTTTATAATATAGTAGAAAATGTATATGCATAAATGTAAATTTGAATCTATCTATCTATCTATACATTTTAAATGTACATAACTATAAATTATCTAATTTTATAAATATGTATGAAAATATACACCCTGAATATACAGATCAGAATTTATAAATGTAAATCTAAAATTTAAATGTAAATACATTTTTTTAAATGCATCTAATAAACCATTTTTTGCACCTTTTTATAATAAATTATACTTTTATAAATATGTATAAAAATCATCCTGAATATATAGATCTGAATTTATATTTATATTTATATTTATATTTATTTATGTAAATCTCAAATGTTAAAGTAAATAACTTTTAATTATCTAATAAATAATTGAAAACCTCTATTTTTTTTATAGGGATAAATCCTGAATATGTAGTTGTATACAAGTCTAAATATAAGTAAAAATAAGTACGTAAAATCAATCAATAAATATTTTAGATATGATAAAATGTTATGAATAAGAATGTAAATAAAAATATAAATGTATATAAAAGCAATCCTGAATATATATGTATTAATTTATAAATGTAAATCTTATATTAATAATATAAAATTTGAATTGTAATAACTATAGATTATCTAATAAATAATCTAATATATCCTGAGTGTATAGTTATAAAGTGAAATGTTAAAGGTCTAAACATAAATACAATGTTGATGCCTAAATTCTAAATATAAAATAAATATTTTTTTTTTACAGATTTTTTTTCTATAATAATAAATATTTTATAAGTCTGTATTAATTAGCTTTAATTCAATATATATCTATCTGTACGTTAAATATTTTGATTCAGAGTTATTTAGTTTGTTTTACATAGCCTATATTATGTTTTATTTAAGTTTTATGTTTTATTTATTTAGAGGATATTTGGGCATTTATAATAAATTAATCTGAAATATTTAAACTTACAATAAATCATATCTTTAGATTTTATTAAATTAATTCCTGTTCAGTTTAGCAAACATTTGTGCCATAATTTATACAGCACAAACACCTGTTTTATTAGCAACTAATCATCCTGTCAGAGGGAGTGTAGTTGTACAATCCTCTCTCATTTGTTCAGTAAATGACCGTAGAGACCACCCTGCCATTATCTCTGTCTGTGTTCTCCCCTCTGGCTAAAGTGCATTAGTCTAGCATCAGACTCGCTCTAAGCTACTCAACACTGATCCAGTGCAGCCTGCCGGAGCCTGCCAACTCTCTGCCGTACAGGGTTACAGCTCTAAATGAGGAAACCGCCCAGGGCCGTCGGAGAGAGAGAGAATTTGTGTGTGCTTGCTGGTGGATTAATACTGTTGTTATGGATTTGGTTGAAAGGTCAGAGGTTAAAGGACAGTGCTGGCTGAGATGTATGATAGCAGCTCGTCTCCCTCATGAGTGAAGGGAAACCAGAGTGAATCCTGCTGAGAGACACAACAAATTAGAGGATTGCACTGTTTCTTTGCAAGAGAGGAGCAAATGAGTGGCACTTAGCAGTACAATTACCACAACTCTACTGAAAATGATGCACCGAAAATATGCGGCCCTGTCTGTTCCTGTCTGGAACGTATTACATGAACGTGTGAACTAATGTAACCCTTCTGTACCTCTTTGCATCAGACAGACAGATCCCCTAAGATGTGTTAAAATATAGCATCAGCTTTTGTCAAGCCATCTCACTCACTGACCTGCCTCAACAAAGCCTCCTTAAAACACACATGTTCTTTAAGAGTCTGGAGGCACCGCTGACCCCCTCAGCTGTTGGGTGTCTCCTGTGAACAGTGACTACGTTTACAAACTGTTAATATTCGGGTTATGGTCGGGTTAAGGTCACTATTTGGGTTTCTGAAACATTCGGAATAACCCGTTTACAAGCGTGAGCAGAGAGAGTTACTCCTGTATACATGGAATTGGCAATATCCCGATGTAAACGGCGACGCACAGTTAGCGTCTGGACGTACGGACAACCTTAAGACGCAATATGCGTCATTTCCGATTCTTCTTCCTGTATCCAAAGACATCAACAACAGCAGCAGCACGCGGATAATGAATAGTTCGGGACAGATAGCAATCGCCTTTGTTTGCGCTCTCCTCCTCGCTCCAAAAGTGTGTTGCTGTGCTGCGTCTCGCCATGTTTACCTCTACTTCTGGTTCACTTCCGGTATACTGCACGCCGGTTTTTGTATGCGCCGTCTCTACTCAAAAGACCAAGATTCCTTGCGAATAGAACATGCGCAGAACACAAATCAATGTTCCTTTTGACAGGGATATGCCGATACGCGTTTACATGACCAAATATTTGGGTTAGAAAAGAGGTACCCCAGGCGTCATATCCGGGTTTTTAAAAACCGGGATATGAGCATATCCGGGTGTTTACATGGCCGTGCGCGACCGTGTTATTGCTAATATCCCGGTTTTGAACGGGTTATTGGCTGCATGTAAACGTAGTCAGTGTGTTGTAAGACGGGGTGAAGTACTGTATAAACCACCCCCCCCCCAGCCCGAGGACACATGTCTGGACTGGGCTACAGTAACACCAGAGACGCAGCTTTGCTAGCGGAGGGGGTCAGAGAGGGATGAGAGGGAATCTCAAAAGCAAGCTCCAACTCATCTTTCCCTGTGGTTCTGCCCTCCATCACCTCATTGCCTGACAGATTCGTTTTATTTTTGGGTGTGAAGGAAGCATTTTTAGAAATGCTTGAAGGGGATATAAGTTGGCTGTGCTACATAAGAAAGCAGAACTGTTAAACTCAGTAGGCGTGCGTTATTTCTTACGGCAGCTTCTTAGGTTGAGCAAAGAAGCAGAGTTCTTGAGTTGGCCATGTGGTTCTTTGTTCACAGTGTTACAGTACAGAATCATCAGATCAACATGTTAGTTTTTGGTATCAGGAAATCAGTTGGTATCAGTTGTTGTCCTGGCTTTTGTTATGGAATTTGATGATGCATTTCATTCAGA
Source organism: Scardinius erythrophthalmus (assembly GCF_964197995.2). Classification (NCBI taxonomy): domain Eukaryota; kingdom Metazoa; phylum Chordata; class Actinopteri; order Cypriniformes; family Leuciscidae; genus Scardinius; species Scardinius erythrophthalmus. Next base: position 58,067,030 of record NC_138221.1, on the reverse strand, counting down.
CGGGAAATTACAAGGTACAAATTTGCCTAACCTACTCTGGGGAAACTAGTTCTGTCAGAACAAGGCAACAATTCTCCTGTGGCATCATGAGTACTTGGTTGTATTTTACCATCATTGGGAAATTCAAAAAGTTCTGTGGTGTTGGCGCCTGTGGCTATGTCAGTGCGCCGACATGTAGTGCCGTCGTGCTCGGGCAGCCCGAGATCGAGTCCCGGCTCGTGGACCTTTCCCGATCCCGTCCCCCGTCTCTCTCCCACCTCACTTCCTGTCAACTCTCTACTGTCCTGTCCCAATAAAAATAGGCAAAAATCACAAAAAAAGAGACCATGTTCTGTGCCATAGTATTTTTAAAAGTTCTTCTAACATCATAGGAACTTAATAATAATTTGTGATACCCATAGGATCTTAAAAATGACTTGTGACATCATAGGAACTTCAAAAAGATCAAAAAGATTTATTGACATCAAAGATGAAAACATCAAAAAAATCCATTGACATCATGCATTGACATTTCACAACATCACAAGAAATTAAAAAGGTGAAAGACATCATAGGCATTTAAAAATGTTCAAAGGCATCATGTGAACTTAAAAAGGTTTTAGTGACATCATGAGAACTTAAAATGGTTCAGTGACATCAGAACTTAAAAGGGTTCAGTGACATCATAGGAACTTAAAAAGATTATGTGACATCATAGGAACTTAAAAAGGTTTAAAGGCATGTGGACTTAAAAAGGTTTAGAGACATCATATGAACCTAAAAAGGTTCAGTAACATTATAAAGGGCTTTCGAACCGGAGGAAAGTTTCCATAGTTCCTTGAACTAATGGCGGAAGTACCTGCATTTGGGGATGTTTGCACCTGTAAGACTTGAGAAATTAGAAAATGCCGGACAGGCTGGTTAAGGAGTGACCAGACCCTGAGAAGACAGGATCTTGCTGGAAATTACCATTTAAACTAACCATCTGAGACAAAAGTCTCACCTCTGAGTCATCCTAATCTACATTTCATTCCCTCATCCCTCACCCCCTCTCTCTCATACTCAGATCACCTGAATTCACCCAAGAAAATACATAGTTTTAATGTGAATGATTATCATTGAGTATTGTACATATTGGTATAATTTGAAATGTCTCAGTGCGACTGGTACACATGTCTCATTTCCAAATAAGTAAAACTAAAGGTAATACGGTTTTTAAGAGTTTAGGGATAACTGGCACACAAAGGAAGGTGGTCTCCTGGCAAATGGTCTCATACCCCCAAAAGGTGTAACCTCTGAATGCAAATTTCCATTGTTAGCACATGTTTCCATGTGAAAGAGGTCCTGTGTATATAATGGAATGCAGCAAAGGGTTCGGGGCCTTTCTGTATTTCAGATTAGCCCGTGAGGCTGAGAGTAAGACTCTCAGCTTCATGTATAATGTTGGGTTGCATCTCTTCTCTTTATTCCAGAGCATTTGATGTTTTGTATCGATTATCTTTGAATTGATTATGAAATTGGCATGATACATTTACCTGACATAATAAATTGTTACATTTGATTATTCTAACTGACTTTGACATTATTAAAGAGTTAAAAAGAATAGTCAAACATTCGTTCACATTTAATGATGCACAGATGTCATTAAAACCTTTTCATTTATGGAGTCAGATGAAATAATGAGAAAATACATATGGGAAAATGTATTGCATTTAATCAAAAAATACTTTGCCTCGAGAAAAGACAGTAACACGTAGAGACCTTCCGCGCTGGTCGGATGCTGATCGACTGCGAGCCTACACACCCCAAGAACTGGGAAAGATTTTAGTTCAAGGAACACCTTTTGTGAGAATTAAATTAGCTCCTACTTCAGAGTAGGGTTTTTACCCAGCACAATAGGAACTACCTGTGACGTTAGTGTACGCTGATTGGCCGAACACATGCGAAACACCAGCACCCGCCATTTTTACACACAGTTTATAGCCTATATATTTACTCCACAAACTAACTTTACGAACATGGAAAACAATGATAGATGGACTTCTCAACCTTTACGTTTAGTAGAAAATCCAACGTGACTTTGAGGGGACCAAGCGAAACTTGATTATGTATTTCTGCTTAGCTAGCGACATTTGATATCAACCACATTGCAAACGCTAATAACGTTTTAGACAGGACTGTTAGACAGATCGTAAACTAATGGAGACGGAGATTGGGAGCGCTTTGTGCTCAGGCTCTGGCGTTCTCAGTGCCTTGTTTTATTAACAAAGTTCGGGAGGAGCACGTTCAGATAATTAATACTAACATGAGTGGAGAGCCTTCAGTTAATCAAAAATAAGAGGTATATATATACAGTAGACTTGCCTCTGTTCGTTGAGAGTTTATCAGCATCCCTTCACCACCCCTTCTCCACACTTCTAGTGCTAACTATTCCTACCACGGGGTGAGTACTCTGGGTCCGGGCCAAATTCCGAGCTCGGAGCCCTCCCTACGGAAAGCACACCAAATACACATAAAGCTTTACTCTATCTAATTACATGTAAGTGTGAACTCATGAAATAATAGTCTGCTGTGGCATCAAAATAAAAGTCACTAGAACAAGAGCAGCTTACGTGACTTCAGAATTCCTACTGGTGATGCGATTGCAACCAGAAAAATGGCCTTAGGGTAAAATTTTGTTCTCGGGGAACCGCCCTGGTGACTAGTTCCTGGAACTACCCGGTGTGAAAGGGATTTGGAACTTAACAGGGTTCAGTGACATCATAGGAACTTAACAGGGTTTAGTGACATCATAGGAAATTAAAAGCATTTAATGACATCATAGGAACTTGAAAAGGTTTAGTGACTTTATAGGAACTTAAAGGAGAACTCCGGTCAATTTTAATATTGAGCTCATTTTTTTTGTACATTTGGAGTGCTGTCAATACAGAGAACAACGACAAAAATCGGTGTTGCCTACACCGAGTTATTCTATTTTTAAAATTTGCACCCTGTTGACTTCAATGGGGCAAGTTTTAAACCTGCTTTTAGCCTCTTAACATCCTTGATGTGTCATTACAAGTGCACAGGTCATGTGAGTGATTCCTTCTGAGTGAACACGAGTGAATCTGACTGCAGTAGATGTGAAAGATATGAATAAAAATGATGTTTATTCAGCCAGCGCAAATACCTGTTTACATCCTGTTTTCGGTCCAAAGTCCAAAGTAGTCGATTGCCGAGTTCACGCGCATAGGTTTAGTTACCTATGATCACGCGCGTGAACTCGGCAATCGATTACAAAATTACAACGATTTTTGTCGTTGTTCTCTGTATTGACAGCACTCCAAATGTACAAAAAAATGAGCTCAATGTTAAAATTGACCGGAGTTCTCCTTTAACAGGGTTCCGTGACATCATAACATTTTGAACATTTTGAAAACATTTTAAAATCATAACATAAAATGTGGAAAAATTACATAAATGACAAACATAAAGGGCCCTATTTTAACGATCTGAAACGCAAGTATCAAACGCGAAACTGCAAATCTAAAATGGGTTGGCCTGAAGTAGCTTCATTATTCATAGGTGTGGTTTGGGCGTAATGTAAAATAAACCAATCAGAGCGTCATCTCACATTCCCTTTAAGAGCAGATGCGCTTGTTCCATGGCGAATTGCTATTATAACGGCAGATTTGCCAGGCGCACGCCGGGAGCGGTTCACAGCCGAGGAGACCGACGTTCTCGTCAGGGCCGTAAAAGACAGAGAAGTGACATTGTATGGGGATGGAGTAACCCACCTAAATTAGCTTCGGTTAAAAAGGGCGTATAAAAACTTTGGTAAATGTGTAAGCTAGATTTATGCCTATTTTTCACATCTTCATGGACACCACAATGATTTCCCTCGTGTGGAATATTTTTCCTTGTTATGTATGGTTTGCAAAAATGGGAACTGCTGCGTCTGTGTGTAGATGAGAGAAGCAATGTGTAGGCCTATGCGCGTTGTGCACACACTACATTATGGCCAAACATGCGCCCTTAAAATAGCATCTGAACGCGCCTGTGACTTTAGACTAGGTTTTTCCTTGTCTGTGGCGGAATTGTTTTCTGGAACTGCAAAATAGCACCAGGGAACGTTTGCGCCGGAACCCGCCTCCTCTTTTCGCTGAACCGCCCAGGGAGCGCAAGTTCATTCCCTAATTTACCGACGTGCGTCTGTCGAGGGAAAAGTCTGCCGTGCGTCGGGTGCAAAATAGGAATTATACATGCGTCGTTGTACAAAGTCAATTGCGCTGGGTGCAAGATATGGCCCAGAAAAGGTTTAGTGCCATCATAAGAACCTTAAACGGATTATGTGACATCATGGTAACTTAAAAAGGTTCAATGACTTCATAGGAACATAAAAAGGTTCAGTGACATCATAGGAACTTACATTTTTTTATGTGACATCATAGGAACTAAAAAATGGTATGTGGCATCATGATAACTTAAAAAAAGTGATGTGACATAGGAACTTAAGGTTATGTGGCATCATAAGAACTTATAAAGGTTTTTCAGACCCTGTTGGTAAGCTTTATTTTGAAGAGTGCTGTAGCTTTGGTATTTGTTTGTGCTCGTGTCTGTGTGTTGTTCCTGTCTTCTCCAGGGGTGCGTCTTTGTTCTTGGTGTGATTTGTCTTTAGTGTGAGCTGATCGGGGTAGACACAACAGAACACCAACCAACAAGAAGAAGAGTAATGTCACCCCTTGAGCTATCTCTGTCTTCACAGAGATCAGCTCTGCCTCTACACAAACAGGCGCTCTCCCAGACAATAGCTTCAATTAGAAGTTTAGTGGATGATGGTCCTGTGATCCAAAACACAGCCGCAGTGCCAGAGGGTATACAATCTCTGTCTCATCTATGTGTGTGTGTTTGTCAGACTCTAACTCATGCACACCTGACCATATTTTTTCCACAAAGGCTCTTTTTTGTCTGACGGGAAGACAAAGGGTAGACAAAGACAGAGATTAAACAAGATTAGACGGGTAATTACATCCCACCTCTCACTCACTTCCTGTGATAAAGCGAACATGTTTTTGCTTCTTGTTCCCACAAAAAATTTCCAGGCTTTTTTCAATGCCGCCTCCCTCAGCGTAGACTTCAGCCATATTTGTGCTTGTAGATTTGTTGTTTCACGCAGAGAAGAGACTGTCAAGCTGCTTGGGTTTCCACTGCTCATTATTTGTGTAGATCAAGGTTGACTGGGGTTGTGTGCGTGTATGTGTACGTGTGCGCCGCAGTCGGTGTAGTCTGTGGAGTTCACGTCCGTGTGGTTGTATATTGACACTGTGGTTGCTGAGGTTTTAAGAGATGTTTGTGTATCTGTGCGTCCGTGCGGAACCAGTGGTTTCTGCTGTGTTTCGTAAGCCGACCCCCAATGTTGAAGCAAATTTGATGGTGAAGTTCGCCAGTTGGGTATTTTATTCTTATTTTTAATATCGTTTGATGCGTTCTATGGATGTTAGGGTAGGGGCTGGAGGTGATGAGATGTTTGTGTGGAGTTTTGTATTTATTATATTAATGAGGTGTTTGTGTATATGTGTGTGAATTGTTATAGAGAGGAGGGGTCCTGTTTACAAAGTAGGTCTCAGCTGAGCCTTGTTCACTGACCTTACATTCCAGAACTGCCGCTAATCGCCTCCGTCTGGCAAACTCTCGCTCTCTCTCTCTCATCTCACACACTCACTATTCTCCTCATTCTCTTCTCCTTTTCCTCAATCGCTGAGGGCTTTTTAGACTGTTTAGTTGATTGGTAGTGTTGTTTGCTTGGGCAGTGTTGTTTCTTCGACTATGGACACTCTCAGCCTTGTAGGCTTTCATAGTAAATTCAAGTAAATTATAAAAGTAAACTTTCTCATAACTTTTCACTTAGGCTATTTCATTTACTAACAAAGTTCAACAGAGTATAAACTCCACAAAAGTTTAGGGTTGGCAATTTTTCTTTTTTTTTTAAAGTGTCTCTTGTTCACCAAGCCTGCATTTATTTGATCGAATATACAGTAAAACAGTGATGTTGTGAAACATCATTAAAATTTAAATGAACTATTTTCTATTTTAATATATATTTTTTAATATATAATTCAAAGCTGAATTTTCAGCATCAATACTCCAGTCCTAAGTGTCACATGATCCTTCAGAAATCATAGGGATCATGAGGAGGGATCTGAGTCATATCTAGTGACCAGACTTGGGTTGAATTGGACCCTTTTGACGGCCAGGAAGCAAACATTTTAGTAAAAGAAACGTAGCACCCAGAGCATACCAGTGGCCATATAGATCCTTGTAGCAACCACATAGCATTGTGTTGCTTAGCATTTTCTTGTTTACTATCAATTACCAACACAAATGATCCACACAGGAAAAACGAAATATGCACCCTCTGCTTTTGCACACTTCTGTCCAAGTCCTCTCTGCTTTGTGCTGTTCCTTCGTCTCTTGTTCCCTCTTATTTCATTGTTATTCATTCGCGGTGAGCTCATTCTGGGCTGTGGTTCTCAGAAGTGTAAATTAGAAGCAGACCTTTTCTTTCCGAGCAAGGCGCGGATTGCTTCTCATCTAATGTTCCCTCGCTCTTGCACTGGCCGAGAGCACATTGTGTAACTCCTAGCACTCGTGCGCGCTGTTTATCTCCTATCTTCTCTGGCCTGCTTTCTCACACTCTTCATCCATCTTCTCCGTATTGTCTCCTCCAGCCAGGTGACATACTTCTCGCAGCTGCTTGACAGATTGCGTGCGGCCAGCTGGTGGTTTGGAGGTTTGTTGTGAAGCTCTGTGAGAGAGTGTAGCTGTGGTTGAACTGACCTCACAGTACTCATTTGGACTCATGTACGCCGCTTGTCTAGTGTGTGGCGTGTTTGCTCTGGGCTTGGGTGAAGCCGGGTTGCGGCATGTTTCTCGGTAAGGACTGAATCACGGCTTTGTTTGTCCGGGATGCCAGGGATCCTGGGCCATGGCTTTTTAGATGTGATCTGCTAATGGACTTGTGTTGATCTGCGAACTCCATTGGCACGATGGAGCGTTAATGGAACAGCATGTAGTATGTCCCTCAATCAATAGCATCGACTGGCTCTAGGTAATAAACGCAGAGTGAACAGACTGGTGGATACGGGATATTGCATTACCGTGTGGATCCATTAGCGATGTCCTCTAGATAAGCGAGCCTGCTAGGGTGGGTCACTGATCCTGACATCGTCCCTCAGCGTTAATGGAAGTGTTTTGCTGCGTTTTGTACAATATCCCAGGAAGGCATAGATTTTTTACACACACCAGCCCCTCTGGCCTTGTTCCATAAATGAATTCGATGAATGTGTCACTGATACAGTAAGCTTTAAAGGGATGGTTGAATATGATTTCACTTTTTTAACTTTAGTTGGTGTGTAATGTTGCTGTTTGAATATAAACAACATCTGCAAAGTTACGAAGCTCAAAGTTGCTTTTAAAGAAATTGTTTTTTAAGGAATACAACAAACGGCTGGTAGGGACTACATAACATTCCTCCCGGGTTAGTGACATCACCAACGCTAAAATTTACATAAACCCCGCCCCTGGAACACGATTTATAGATTATCAAGACAGAATATGATAATCACTGACTCGAAGATAACTACACATAAGCTTCCTAAATTCATCAACTAACCATTCAGAAATGTCCTGTTGCATTCTACATGTTGTCACTTCTTCTTGAGTCTCTCCATTATTGTCTGACTCCGGTTTGAACATAAACATTGACATTTTCAGTGCATGGCTGTGTGAGGTAAAAGGATACGCTTTTGAAGCTCCGCCCCCTGTGCTGAGAGCAGCATCTCATTTGCATTTAAAGGGACACACAAAAACAGAGTGTTTTTGCTCACCTTCAAAAAGTGACAGTTTTAACATGCTATATAAAAATATCTGTGAGTTTTTTTGCACACTCTGGAGACATCAAAGACTTATTTTACATCTTGTGAAAAGGGCATTATACCACCCCTTCAATGACAGCAGACACCTGATACGTGTGTTACAAAATCAAAGTCTCTTTAACTACTCAAATTAAATTTTTTGATTCAATGCACGTATATGTGTGCATATTTGTATTTAAAAACACCTGCATGTAATTACAGCTGTAATTAATTTCTGTGATCACATCCATACACTGTTGACCCTTCCTTTACACCTTAACCCAGCCTTAAACCTTCCCATACCACCAAACCTGTCTCTAACCTTACCCGTATCCCACCTCAATGCACAAGTGTTTGCAATACAACATCAACATTTTGCATAAGTACATAGAAGTTAAAGACACCTAACATAAAGTGGCACCAAACAAATCATTCTGAAAAACTACAAATTGTGAGATTATATCTTGGTCGATGAAGTGACGCTTTATTAAAAAATGCACACATTTTGTCACAAATTGTCAGGTTGATTGATAAAACTGTCCTGATATCATAATGAAGAAAAAATGACTCATTAAAATAATTAAATTCTTGAAAAGAAATCCTTGTTATTACAGGGTTCACCATTTCATGATAATCCAAGGACTTTTTATACTTATATATTAACTCCTATTTTACATATTTAATAAATACAGCTTATAGGTGGACACGTGAGATTAACCCTACGCCCCTTATATAATAGCCTTCTATGTACGCTGAATTGCCTCCTTTTCAAAAAGTAGCCTACTGTGTGGTGAATTCTTCTTCCTTTAGAGACCTTTATTAATTTCCCACTGGTTGCATTACGTATAGCACATTGCTATTGCTTCTTAGTTGCTGAATAATTAAAAACAGACTCAGTTATTAATTTTGCATTTTGTCTTGTTTCATAAACTAACTGCTCATGAATGTGGTTACATAACTATACAGTAAATTAGCCTAAAATGCAATAATGCAATTGCAAATGCAATTACATGTAGGGCTGTGCCGGTAAACTTGACAACCGCACCACCGCGGTTGTAAAGCGCCACCGCGGTGGCTGAGTAGTACCGGCGGTGTTTTGTCTAAAAAAAATGTTTGTATATGAATGCTGTTTTACATTAATATTATGACACACAAAGCTTTGTTTACAAAAGAAATAATAGGTTTAGCAATTAAATGTTATATCGCAGCCATGGAAAAGTTTGAATTCATGACGAATGAGAGAGTTGTAGCCTACGTGAGCCCATAAACTTAAGCTTTGTCGGCTTTGAATTCTGGTTTGCGATCTGGTCACCCGATTATTAGCGAATTTAAAAATATTCCATTAGTTATTCCTTATAGAAAGCTTGAATTATCTACTTTTAAACAAAACAATTCAAAACGAAAATAAACCGACTAGCATTATGTTTTCCGTATGAAGTGTGCATTTCTCATCGTCAACTTCATCTTTGCAGCTCGACACTGACACACACACACGCACACAAAACACTTTATTAATAAACAATTCAAATGTCTCCTTGCTATATTTGACACGTTCATAATCATTACATTTGCCGGTTCTTTGTGACAGCTGTTATGTGCGTTATTTGCAGCACTGCGTCACCCTCCGGTTACATGAACGCGTCACCACTGCATCAGCACCAGAACATGGAGATTTTATTTTAGAGAATGATCGCACAACAGACATTAGAACATTAGATATTCTATAATTAAATCAACTAATCGAATATTCAAAAATCGTGACTCATCCCTGCATGGAATCTCTTTTTTCTTTTCCCATATCTTCACTCGCGTCTCACCCAAAGACGCGTTAAACGTTTCTTCCTTTGTTCGCTTTTAGGTCGATTATTTTCGTATTCTTTACTGTGTTAAAGTAGAAAAACGCTGTAGGACAGATAGCCAACATTTTTACTTGTAAGTCAAATTATTTTTAACACAGTTTGTGCTTGTTAGACATATGATAATTGGTAAGGCGCGTCAAGTTCATTTTGTAAAGCGCGTTTCACACGCGCGGGTGATTTTAGTTTTGCTTTCTCTGGCAGCGCGCAAACAGCTTAAATGCCTTGCCCTTGTGGAAGATAAAATTCGCTCTTCATACCTTTTACAAGTAGAAAACATGTGGATATCAGAAACGAGATCGATGGTCTCTTTCCTGCTCGTGTCCACATCCCTCTCAAAGCGCAGAGCGGTAGGCTTTATCACGCGCCTTTGTGTGGAAAGTTTTTTTTTTTTTTTAATAGATTCAACTTTATTATATTATGTAAGTTACCAGTATTTACTGATATTTATTTCAATGCTTTTCAGGCTTTAGAGTGTTGTTTCTTTTTTTTTTCTCTCAAAACACCCCCCCCCCCCCCCCCAACCACCGCAACACCGCCGGTATTTGGGTCCATTACTACCGCGGTGATAAAAAACTGCCACCGTCACAGCCCTAATTACATGTTACTGTAATTTTGAAGGTGCAGTCACATTGATCATTGTTTTGCGAAATCTAGTTAGTTTCAACAGAAATCTTCGCCATGAGTTCTGCTTTATATATAACTAAACTATTGACAATAGACAATGAACAATTTTTTGGTTGATGTGAACGCACCTTGATACTCCAACACAAAAGTGCAAGCTGTGGCTGGTCGCTTTTCATATCAGACAGCCCCTTCCATTTCAGTGGGGTTTGTGCACTGCATGCAGGGAATATCACATTTTTTTCCGAAATATATAACTGCTTCTCCTGCATGCAAACTGCATACACCTTCCTTTTCTAATTTCAAGCACTTTTAAACACTGTTTAACAAAATCAGCTGTTTGTCCAAGTATCCTGGACCTTGAATTGCTTAAAGCTAAATTCAACTCTAAGGATCTTTTGCAAACCCTGTATTTAGTACAATCTTTTATTATTATTTCTTGCTTCACTTTTTTTAATTTGAAAAACTTTTAATCTTTCAAATCAAGGTCATGTGGTGCAACCAAAATAAGGATGTTAGAGCAGACTCTGTGACTGTGTCAAGGTTATTCTGTCTCGTCAAATGTCAGATAATTTGACCTTTTCATGACAAGGCAAGGTTAGTTCAGCTTGTAAAATGGCATGTGGTGCAACACCCCAAAACATAATGATATTAATGAATTAATAGTTCATGACATTTGGAAAAAAACACTCTTCACCTTGAAAAGTATATCTGTAAAATAATTATTTATAACAAATAATTATAAATTAATAAAAATAATTATTAAAATGTGTATACTCGCATGTATTCAAGGTATGATGGAAATCTGATGGTTACACCACATGACATGATCAGTAAGTGTTTTATAAAGTACATTTATTTAAGTGCCTTTTTCAGATATTACGTATGTTGTGTGTAATATAGCTGTTTGTGAATGCAAAGGGTCTGCAAAGTTTCAAAGATCAAAGTGCTCAATAAATAAATCTAGTGCTCTGAAAAGAAAGAATATATTCTGAACTGTCTGAAACAAGTCATTGTTTTCTGCACTGCAAAAGCATGCACTCCCAAATAATGAGGACTCGGGCTCGAATTGATGTGGTAAAACCAACAACAAGTGCTGAGGAAGCCTCCAAAGTTGAAATTCAGATATGGTAATGGGCATTTCGCTTCCGACATGCACTGTAAGCGGTAGACCAATCGCAACAGACTGGGTCATCTGACCATTCAGAGCAGAGAAAACCAAGAGTGGACCATCTGACCAATCAGAGCAGAATAGGCTCTCGGAAAGGAGGGGTTTAGAGAGACTGAATCCTTTATTGAACCGTTTCAGATACTGTGAGAAAAGAGGTGATGCTGCAATGTGTTTTATGAAAAAAATTGTTTTTTATTTAACTTGGATGCAAAAACCTATTGTAGGTGACCTCCAAAACTAAATTAGGAACCTTTAAAATAGCATAGAGGGGGCACTTTAAGATTATACCTCAACTACAGCTTCACTTCCATCTTTCTGACTGGTTATAAATAAAACTAAAGAACTGGAAAGCATTAACTGAAACCAAAAGTGTGTCAATGTTTTGTAAAGGTTCTTTCAAGGACAGGCGTTGTTGGACTGATTCTCAATCCTTGACCTTTGTGCATGAGGTGCGTACGTGTTACCCAGTCTAGCATGAGTGATCTAGCTAATCATTAGCTCAGCTGACAGCAGCTAGCCGCTGGCCAATATGCTGTCTTGGTGATAAGGAGCTTCCTTTCAGTGTGTGAGCTAATGGACCACCGTAAGCGCGGCCTGTGAGGTCACTGTGTGTTAAGTGTGCTCAACGGAAGTGTTGGAGGCTGAGTTCAAGGTGCCATTTCTCCACCGATTTCCCAAACCGCCCCAAGTGTGAGCGCACACCGATAAGAGGATTAGCACAACTGGAAGATTATCGCTAACCTCTCCTCGTTCCTCGGCACAGGCAAGCCAGGAAAGCGAGAAGAGGTCCAGAATTACAGTTGGCGTCCCTCAGCCCTCAAAGAGTCTTGAGAGATTTTTTCCAAGCGCACACAGTTGTTGGCCAAGTTTCCCTAAGGATGAACTGACCATAGGGAGCACCCGGGACCTGTGGAGTGTATCGCAAAATCAAATTTGGATTCAAGAAAAATGTATTTTAATGAGATACAAAAATGTTTCCATATTGTCAGCCCAGTCCATGGCAGATTCTGGCGTAAGCGATATAATGCTTACTAGCGTGGCTCAGTTGCCCCCAGACGCGCAGTCCATTGCTCTATCGCGCATTCACAGCAGTTTCACAGGATTGCACCAGCTTGAAGCTCAGCTCGACCCTCTCATCGCCTCCTCGCCTGCTAGAAGATTATGTGGTGGGGGATGGATGTTCAGTTCAGTGCCGTACAGTATATGTCAAGTTAAACAAGTAAAATCACAAAATAAATGCAAATAAACCCAATTTCTGGATTATTGAAATGATGTACCTCAAGAGTGGCATGTAACCAATAACCATTTAATGAATAAATCTGAGAGGGAAAATGCTCTGAAGGAGTCAAGTCTTGTAAAACATTTTGCCTTATAGATTATGTAAGGACTGTAGTAGACCCCTATTTAATAGCCAGTTGGATCCGAGCTTGATCGCCAGCCCTTCATATCTGTATCCTGCATGGTGACCAGGGCTAATGATAGGGATCTCAGTTACACACAAACACATGCGGCCAGCCTAAAGTGGGCCCTGCAGGGTAACAGTGTACAGGCCTGTCCAAAGCATGGATGAAATGTCAAGCATGCGCTACGGTGAGATCGAACGAAAGCGAGATCAGGGTCAGATCGGGGTGTGCTGACGTGGAACTCGGTGCTATCTCTTCAGCAGTATGTCTTCTTCACCTCTATATATTCAGCAGTGCAGGTTGTTGCGTCTTCCCTTATCTTTGTTTGGCTTCTACTTATTGTGAGAAAAGCAGCTGTCAGCGAGACTCAGTCCAAATTTAGTCCTAAATTCTGATTGTGCTTATCAGTGTCTTCAAGGGGAGTGTTCATAAGCATTCATCCTGATATACGGGTCTGTAAAAGGCTTGCATCAACAAATTAATTTTTTTAGGCATTAATAGCAAGATGCTAAGAGTTTGTGAACATTCATTTAAAAACATTTACTGACAATTTAATAAATTTTTTAACATATTTTCCAAAATCAGTCCTTAAAAAAAAACAGCCTGAAATCATTAATACCATTACATTTTCATGGTAACACTTTATTTTACAGTGTCCTTGTTACACTTGTTACATGTAGTTACTATATTAATAACTATAAATTATGCATAATTACATCCAACTTACCCTAAACCAAACCATAACCCTAAACCTATAGTAAGTTAAATAATCTTACTCTGAAATGTATAAATACACTGTAACAAGGACACCTTAAAATAAAGTGTAACCATTTTCAAATTAGCAGTCATGCACAGTTACTTGAAGCTATGAAATAATACACATTTTTTAATTCACATTTTTATTTTATTTCTCTCATTACTGCAATTTACAACCTAAATCTATTATTGGAAACCTTACATATTTTCAGAATGATGTGGCAAACCTGAAAGAACATAAAATATAGATTATTTACACACATTTAAAATTTTTTTTCCCATTTATTAAATTAACATTAAATTAATACTTGTTGCTGTAATGATACAGTACATAAGTTACGGAAATGAGATTGGTGGTGTTGGTCGTACAAATCTTTTAAAAATCATCTGCCATTCATGTTGGTTTCGAAATATGCAATTAATTCATGGATTTGAAAAACTTTTATATTATTTAAGAAACGTTTGAAATGAATGGCTCATTATGTCATATGGTAACTTTAGGCTAACTATCATGTGGTCCAAAATTGTGGAAATTAATATCATATTTTGCTTACACCTCAAATTAATGTGAATGTACACATCTAAAATGTTATATCTACAGCTTACATATAGCTAAAAAGTATTGCTGTAACTAATTCATAAATGTCATTAGTTTTTGGGGAGTCACATCACATTTCACAACCTGAACTAACCTCACCTTGTCATGAAAAGTTTAAATTATTAGTCTTGTTGAAATTGACACATAGTCACAAGGGTCTGCAAGGTCATGAAGGTCTCTCTCTTTTGGCAGACAAAAGTAAAAATATTAAATGAATAAGCAGTTGAAGCAGTTTTGATACTAATGTTAAAAGAGCATTTTGAAATTAAGCAGGAATGCAGCAAATTTGATTCATGAAAGTGACTAGATCTGTCCGGAATTCTCACTAGTCAACAGCAAAATGACTTGTTGGTCATATGAAGGAGCGTCAATTTTGCTAAAGCCTTGCATTTGTTAAAATCAATGGGCTCTTAGTTAACATTGTTAACACAATATTCTTGAAGAACAATCGTGATCAGTGAACTTGCTGGTACGTTTCAGCCATCGGTGACCTACTTTGCACTTTCTTTCCATCTCTGGATCTGTTTTGGTCCCCCTGCAGTGTGCGAGCATGTGCATGTGCCCTGGAAGCCGAGCGGTCACGTATGCTTAAATATACCCTGGCAGGGTCTGTGATACTGGCTGGGTTCGTTCCAGTTGGGGGAGAGAGTGGAGGGTTAATGATTAGTCTCATGCTCTGTGTGGATCAAGGGCATGGGACCATGCGGGCCTGGGGGAAATGAGAGAGAGAGAGAAAGAGAAAGAGCATAAACCAAGAACACAACAGCTGAATCACTCATCACTTCTATATTCATACTCAGATCCTGGAACAGACCTATATATATATACACATGTCAGTACTGTGTACTCCTTATTGATTTCCAGGATACCTTTCATTAAGAGTTTTCACACCTGGCTTGTTTGGAGTGGAAACTGGCATGTTTTCTCCTTTAGTTTGGTTTGTTTAGGCATGTATGAACACAGATCTGCACAAAATAGTTTGAGATTGACTGAACGAGGTTGCAAACTTTGAAGTGGTTCCCTTGTGGTGAGAAAGCAATCTGACCCAGTGGACCCACAAACCAAGCTGTATCATAATACATAATGGGGAATGCATTTGGTAAAAAGCAACAGTCTCTGATTCTGTGAGTGAGCACATTACTTATCGCACTTGACAACCAAAGAACACCTTTTCGTCTTAAATTGCCCTTCTCCGAAACAGGTGCATTGCCGATGAAGACTTGATTCCCGCTCTAACTTCTAAAATGTATCAGTTTGAGTGAGATATTAAAACACATTGTGTAGTTTAAATATTAAACTACACAATGTGTTGGAGCCCATGCACTTCCTGCCAAGCCACAACTGATTGTTACTTTGAATTTGCTTACTGATTCATTCCTTGAGAGGTCACACGTCCATTTAAAGCAACATCCTGGTTCACTTATCTGGAAAACTTTTCTGTTACCACCTACTGTTTAATCTTTAAATTTGTAATTGTTTAACAAGGGGATAGAGCAAGTCCACACAATCCCATAAGGAATTCTTAAAGGATTCTGTAAGGAATTCTACAAGCTACAGTAGTATGCAGAACTTATTCAGTTATTTCGTTATTTCTTACAGTAAGTTGTCTGTCAAACACACCTGCCTGCAACCATCCAGGTGTGCGATGAATTTGTTTGTTTTCCTGAAAGAGAAAATCCCCTACGCCCTCCCAAGTGAACCATATTCCCGCATTCCCAGCAGGCTCACAAGAAACTTTCCATCTTCCCTCTCATAGTCTCTGACCTCAATCCCGTATTCTTCAGGGTCTTTTCTTCTCCACATGCCTCATCTATCCGTGCTGTCATTCCCTTTCAGCTCCCACCCCCCTCCCGCACTCTTTCTGCCAGAGCTATGCATGGAATGTCAGCTCCTTGGGCTGGATCTCCATTCCCATCAGGAAGACAGCGACAGTCTCAATGTCTCAGCCTCACTCCTGATTCTAATTGCACATAATAGAGCATTAAAGATGTATCTGTGTCTGATCTCGTGGTGCCAGAGAAACGCTCGCGAGAACGTTCCTCCAGGTAGTTTCGACAGAAACATTAACCCGTCTGTCTCTCTCCTGACAGCCTCCATTCCGTTCTTCGCCTGTGAGCTCAAAGCGGTGACTCCGTACATGAGGGGCTTCTTCTGCGGGGACCCCAGCATCACCTACCCCTACATTAAAGATGAGGCCATTCCTGATAGCATGCTTATAGCCGGGGGCATCATAATCACGGGACTTACGGTGAGAACACACACATACTGAAATATCACTTGCTAAAAAGGCCTTAAAGGAATAGTTGTCCCAACGGTGTAAATTCTGTCTTTTTTACTCACCCTGAATCAACACTGAACTGACTCGAGCCGAATAATGACGATTGTCTAGAGTTGCTTTACAACCGAATTTGAATTTGGGTCACATTTGATAAAGTTTGCATCTTTGATTCTAGTTTCCCGTTTATTACTGTGAAGCTGCTTTGAAAAAACCTGTATTGTATAAAGCTCTAAATAAATAAAGGTGACTTGACTTGAACCTCCTGTCGGATGTATTTTCTTCACAGAAGCACAAAAGATTTTCAATAGTTGTACCAGTCTGTCTTTTCCATGGAATGACAGACAGAGGCTTTTAAGCATCAAAATGGATGCAAAATCAACATGAAAGTATGCTAAAAGTGGTCAATACGACTCGTTCCTTCAGAAGACTTCAGAAAACTCTGGGCCAGAAAGCTACGCTTCAACAAGACTACTGCCAATGGCCAACTAGCACATTACGTTTTGTGTCTGCGTAAAAGGAAATAACTCTCCATACCATCAGATGACAGTTGTTTGTCCATCATTCAAAAAGGTATACCAGAAGAGCTAAAACTGTGAATATCATCATAAATGAGATTAAGATGAAAAGTGAGAAGAGCCTTCTGTGTGTTCCTTCTTTACTTTGTCGCCTGCTTACTTTTGTAACTTTTTAACAGCTCACGGCCTTAAGTTGGTGAGCTGAACTCAACAACCTGACCAGTCCAATTTGTGAACCAAGACATATATATAATTGATCAGCTGATTCATTTAATCTGGTGCTCTTCGGTCATTTTTGACCAAAAAATGTTACATTTGTTTTTGTTTTTCTTCATCGGAATGGTACGGATGTTGGTAAAGGTTTTGGCGCTTGCTATGTGAACACAAAAAAAATAAAAATAAAATCATGGACATGATTCGAACAGGTTAAATGGTCCTGAAAAAAATTGACACACTTGTGCCCCTCGTGGTCAAAAATTACCGCATTGGAAATGAATGGGTCACGAATTTCATTTAGTGGAAACTTATCAGGCTCAAATTTTTAACTCAACTTGTTTAGATTTATGGCTTTGGTTTTCTCACAGTTTTAAGATTAAAAGATTTAAGATTTAAGTTTTTCATGACAATAAAACGTACAATTCTGTAACTTTTTTTGTTTACTTTTTATTACTTTTTAATTATTTGCCAAGTGTCATCTTTGAAAAGACATCAAACCTAAGTCTGTGCTCTAAAGCATTCAAGATTTACGACAGTTTAAGTTGGAAATTTAATTTTCAGGTCTGCTCAAAAAGTGAATAAATGGATTATAAATACAGCGTAAATATAATTCAGTACCATAAAATCCCTAAAAATGCAACATATTAAATAAAAAACATTATCGAACTAAAATATAGAACATTAATTTTATTGAAATAAAAAAATAAATATCTGTCATTTTTGACCGACACGCGAAGAGCACCAGAGATCTGACTCAAAAGAATGATGTATACTCTTCCTACTTCTCTCATGAGCTCTTATGACCATGCTTAGGGGTGCTAGGGTGGATGTCAAGATTGTTCAGTGAATAACGACTTACAGACTTGGAAATATAATATGTGATAAGTACGTCTATGGTGGTTTTGTGTCCTTTAAAGCGTGAAATCTTTGTTGTAATTGCATGTACATTAAAATTGTCCTTTTGTGTTTCCTTGAAGAAAGTAAGTCGTATGGATTTAAAACCACATGAGGGTGAGTAACTGATGACAGAATTTTCATTTTAGGGTGAACTATCCCTTTAAGGGACTTGTCCACAGTAGTATTAGCCCACGGTTCTCCTGTTACTCAAGGCTATTGATTTACTCTTTTCATCTACTTTGCTATTGAACACAAGGTCCTCTTTGTGAATATGTGTGAGGTACTGTGAATTATTTAGGGCTTACGGTGAACTTATGCTTCATTGGCCTTATAGTATTTAACTCGGTGGTGCATGGCTGTAACCTCAACGGTGTCCCCTGTCTGTCTCAGATTGCTGTCGGAGAGTGTTATCGGGTACGGTTCAGAAGTGTGCACTCACGAGCATTTGTGCGCAACCTCTACGTGTCCTGTCTGTACAAGGAGCTGGGCAGCTTCCTGTTTGGCTGCTGTGTAGGCCAATCCTTGACCAACATGGCAAAGCTGAGTGTGGGCCGACTCCGTCCCCACTTTCTGTCGGCTTGCAATGTGACCTATGCTTCACTCAACTGCTTACCTGGAGCCTACATTTCAGATGTCGTCTGCAGGAACAAGCCCAAGATAGTGGAGGAGGCCAGGTATGTGGACTACAAGGGTTTTTTTTTTTTTGGGAGGCACAGAGATGAGATGAGCTCTGTTCCAAAACCTAGGCTACTAAAATATCGCATACTCTCTGAGTATGTACACATTCTTTTGAATGAGTACGTACTTTAAGTACATACTTTAAAAAAAGTGTTACAGTATGTTTGTGTGTAGTATGAATGAAATCCAGATGTTCTACATCTGTCATGTAGACATTTTCAACAATTGTTTGTCATACCTTTAGTATTACAAAGTGCACCTAATGTGTTTAGAAACGTACAGTAGTCATGAAAGTGTATACACTTACTGTAAGTGGCCTTTTATTGCATAAATATTATATTACCTGGAAGTACTGTTTAAAAGTAATTACTTTTTAAGTACACTGTAAGTGCACATTCAATACAATTAAGTGCACTTCTTTGTAAGCTTGTCACAGTGCATTCTGAGGTCGTTTCCTGTGGGATCTTCCTCACACACATAGCTATTGATTTTCAATATTTTCACAGAACTGTCGATTTGATCGACAAGTCTCTTACTTTGTCCACCATCTTGGTTAGAGCTTGTTGCAATGTGTTGTGGGATTGTCTACTCTGTGAAGGATAAATGCGATAGTTCTTTAGAATTTGGCCAAAAGAAGATATCGTAGATGTTTGGAACAGCACTAGCTATATGCTGCTTAGGTAGGAGGTGCACTAGATTTCGAAACAGAACTATAGGCCGGGCCGGTTGCATAAACATTGCCATTATGTTAAAGGGGACATATCATGCTAAATCCACTTTTTTAGCCCTTAAATGCATTTTGTTGTATATTTGGAGTGTTTAGAAGTACAGAAAAGTTGAAATTATTCTCTTCAGGTGCTTCGTTGATATCTTTATATTCTGTTTTGGTCATATTTTTCAACCTGTTCAGATTTTTCTGTTATCTATGAGTTATCTTGTGAACTATTACGTCACAGTATTTGCAGCGGAACTGCCAAATAAGGACATTGACCTCCAGCCCAACACTTCGAGCAATCCGCCATTTTTATTTCTCGCTGCAATTTTGTAGTCCAAGCTAAAGGATGCAGAAGTTACGAGAGGGTAAGTTAAAATGTTCGGTTGTTGGATGTAGTAACCCACACGCTTCATTACACCGTCTAATGTAGATGAACTGCTGCGCTTGTGACAGGGCGCATGTTTAACTGAAAGAACGAGCAGAGAGAGAGACCCGGTCGCGCGCGCGCTCACTCTCTCTCTTCGGAACCAGGCGAAAGTGTAAACAAGACTTCACTGTCTCCAAACTAGACGCTGTCTTGCTCTCTCTCCCTCGCACATATTAATCAAAATAAATCGACACGGTGGTAAAAGGTCGGAAGACCAAAGTTTCATGTGTAAATACTGTAATACACCATTGCAATACATCCATATGAAGACGTTGTTCTGCAGGTTCGTCGTCTTCATTTTCATCTCGCTCCGGCTCCGACTCTGGCTCGAACATGTAAGGCTGGCTGGACAAGTCTTCCGTTGTTGACATTTTGTTAATAACGTGTGAATAAAAAGTTTCTGTGCCGCTATAATCGCATCTCTGCTATTAAACTACAAAAATGGCCGAACGGGGTGGAGTTGAACCTCTTCAAACTGGCGGGGTATGACGTGTCTCAATTGTATTTAAAGAGACCGCACCAAAACGAGTTGCTCTCAGACGCACATCAGAAAAGGTGTAGAAAAGGGGCCTGTGGAGCTATAATAATGAGGAATTCAGACCCAAGCATTGCAGTTCCGCTTTATATAGACTACAAATGTATGATTTATATGTTAAAAGGAACAATTTAAAAGCATGATATGTCTCCTTTAAGACAGTTAGTCAGGGGCAGTCAGTCTTACTTTTCAGTGTCAAGTTAGACTAATCTACGTTTTTATGTGACTGATTTAAAAATAATGACCGCAGTAGGTGGTGGCATAAAAAAAAAATGTGTCTAACTTGTAAGACTAGTCTAAGAGGTTTATGCAACCACCCGCTGGTTTCACAGACAGGGCTTAGATTAAGCCAGGATTACACCTTAGTTCAATTAGGAGATTTAAGTAGCTTTTATATATATATATATATATATATATATATATATATATATATATATATATATATATATATATATATATATATATATATATATATATATATATATATATATAAATAAACATTACTGGTGTGCATCTTGAGACAAAACTATGGCAGTGACATATTTTAAGATATGATTAAAACAGCTCAAACATGCATTTTCGTCTAGGACTAGACTTAGGCTAAGCCTTGTCAGTGAAACCCGGGGGAATGTGTATGATTATTTAAGGTTGAATTACAGTATTTCAAGTGCAAATGTTAGATGCTTTTTAATCACATGGTATGTTTTATGGAACTATGGAGGTATTTACTTAGAATAACATGTATGCTTGTGATTAATATAACATCATGCAGACAATGTTACGGCCCATAAAACAGTGCTGTGGTTTAATGATTTGCAAGATTGTGACATTTAGTTGGTAATATTTCCCTCTGCTCTTCTTAAACAGAAAGTCCTTCTTCTCGGGCCATGCATCTTTCGCCATGTACACCATGCTTTACCTGGCAGTGAGTATCGCCATGTGTGGCCATATTTTCCACATGCACACTCAAACACGCAAACTCAAACACACGTCAGGGTAGCAGCAAACCCCCGCGCTTGCTGTGGGATGCCGGCAGGCGAGGAGCTTTACTGTTGTCAGCTTTCACTTCCCATCCCTGCCATGTGGGAAAAATGCCCAAAAATTCTTACTGACAAGAAACTCTCTCAAAACTTCAACTCACACAAATACACTCATACTGAAAGAAGAAGGCTTTGAGAATGCAAAAAAACTCCCAAAAGGCATTTTGCTTCGAGCGGAAAAGAAAGGCTTGAGTGAAAGGGGGAATGTTCTCCAGAGGCCTGATGAATAGATGAGTGGAGAGAGGGAGAGCGAGTGAAAGCTAGCCGAAGACAGAGAGGGCCTTGTTTAGTTGTGGGTTGGGTCCGGGAGGGGGGGAGCTTTGGCCTGCTGAGAGATAGACAGGCTTCTTTCAGCTAAACCCCTCTCTCTCACTCGCTGTTATGGCCTGGGGAAGGGGCACAATAAGGGGAAAAATGACAAAACACTTACAAGCAATCATAAAGCTTGACATTCAATAGCATTCACATTTCGCTTTCACTCAACTGCCCCACAAACCTTATCAGAATTTATTCTGCTTTGTGTACCAATCACGTTTAGAACGGAGGAAAGAAAATTTGTCCCGCTGTGTAAAAACAAGCTATTTTCTACCATTCATCTGATTCAATTCACGGGCCTCTGGCTGCTCTAAAAGTGGGAGAGCTCTTCAACTCTCATTAGAGAGAAAACACGAACAGAAGAGCACAGAGCGAGGGAAAAGCTATAGAGAATCCGTGCCAGGCTCTTTGTCCTCTCTGCCTGTTTTTTTCTCTCGGGCCCATCCAATGGCCGCTCTGTTCAGGCTTAGCCCTGCCTTGAATGCCTGACCTGCGGCCACATGCTCTGGCTCTGAGCGCCAGCTGCTCCAGGCTTTACTGCAGGAAGCCAAACACCTGTGATGGGGGGCGCACAAGGACCCTTAAAGTCTGGAATGTTTTGCGGCCCCTTGTGTGACATCAATATCCATAAAGTTCATCTACAGCCAATACTTCTGCTGTGCCCGCTGACCCCAATATTTCTCCCCGGCGTTCGTTATAGCTTGCTTATCAGGGTGGTGCGATGAGCACATGTTTACGTGGGTTTTTTTTTCCCACCAAAAGCTAGTGTTAACTTCTAACTGAAATGTAGCCTCGTAAATGATCAATTTGGGACACTGTCTAATATAGCACAGACGTGAAGACTAACCCTTCCTAACTTCCATAGTAGTTGAAAAATAGTATGTATCCTAAGTAGTATGTCCAAATTTGTGGTATTCATAAAACAATAGGCGAAAAGTACCCAAATGACCTACTACTTTTGGCGAGATTCTGAAGTGCATATCCGATGAACACTTAACAATCCCATGAGGCCACGGGAGAGGATTTGTGAATTAAAGGGAAGCAATGGAACCTTTTGGATATTGTCATCCACTACTAGGGTGGAGATACAAAAACTAGGTACTGTAACTAATAAGTAGAAGGCCTATAAATTAGTGTTTCTCATTGACATAGTGTTTCTTTTGAAAGCTAGAAACAGATTTAAAGAATTTAAAGAAACAGACAGTTTCTTCTGTATTGTGACGTACATCCAAGTGAAGTGGATAATCAAAAAATAAAAAAATGTAGGGAGAGTCTTGGTTCAATGATCCATCTGTTGTTGATTGGATGGAGGCAGATCTTTATGCAGAGTTTATGCAGACAAAATGATTAAAGAAGTCCAGCACACATCAACGGAGAGAAGTCTGTCGCTTCAACAATAGATGACATTTTGATAAAAAATTCAAAAAAAGTTTGTAAATGTTTCACAATATAAGATCAATAACAGATGGGGTGAATTCTGATTTCATGCTGACGTTAAGCTCTTGGTCTTAACCCAGACAACAACATAGTGTCGGCCCAGATCCGGCCCACATCTGGTGTGCGTTGAATCCACTGTGCCAGATGTGGCCCGGATCCGGGCCGACACTATGTTGTCTGGGAAGCTATATAATAACTACAGACTAAAACTTCACCTAAAATATATCAATTTGCATTTTCAACCTAAATTAGCGCATTATTTTGGCTTTTGCGGGTAGTTTATCAGATTTGGCTAACTTCCGTGAGATTTTTCAGGAAATGTGTCATCAAAAGTTTAGCAAAGTCAAACACACAGACACACACACACTCTGTAAGCTTTATTTATCAGTCCGTACACTCTTTTATCAGCCCTTTATGTTAATCATTCTTGAAACTTCCTGTCTTTGCGCAGTTCTACCTGCAGGCGCGGCTGTCATGGCGAGGGGCGCGACTCCTGCGACCATTGCTGCAGTTCATGTTGGTGATGTTAGCAGTGTACACAGGACTCAGTCGCATTTCCGACTACCGTCATCACCCCACTGACGTCCTGACTGGCTTCCTGCAGGGAGGACTGACCGCTTACTGGGTGGTAAGAATCCAATAATATGGGAGTCGCAACACATACTAGACAAGCGTTAGAATGAACCTGAAAGTGTGAGGTACTTTTTGTTTGACGTTTTCTTTGTGTGGTTTCAGGCCTTTTATATCTCATCCATGTTTAAGACATCTCGTCCAGACATGTCTCCCACAAGCTTGTCTCTGGAAAGTCCCCTGTCCAGCCAGCAAACCGTTTGCTAACAGACCTGCACATAGAGACACCTGAGAGAGATTGATAGTGAAAGCGGGAGTGATCGAGCGAATAATGGGAATGGGACAAAGAACTTTGGAACATGTTCAAATCCTCACAGAGAACCATTTCCTGCCCACACTGAGACAAGAACAGTTATGTATACATGTCTAACCCTTCAACAAACCCGTCCGCATGGTATCAACCCTCCATAGATAAATGATATTTTTATATAAAAAAAGTTTATCCTTTATATTTTTGAAATATGTTCTAGTTGAAGCTGCTAATAATTGTTGTATTATAATTTGTCACGTGTAGTCCAGGGTCAGAGATTCACACAGTGATTAAAGATAATAACCCATATGTAACTCTCAACATGTTAAGCTTTTTGGGCACATGTTGAATGTTGGACAAAAATGGACCAATCACAGCAACCCTTGGGCCTCAAACCACACCCCTTATGTTTGCTATTGGATCTGGCTAGACCACTGTTCTGGTGCGCTGTTGCACAATCATAGCGGTGCCGATTCTCAGACAACAACATGGTGTCGACCTAGATCCGGCCCACATCTGGGCCGTGTGGAATCAACGTATGTGAACCAGATGTGCGCCGGATCTGGGCCGACACTATGTTGTTGCCCGGGTTGTAGACACCCTCTCTTTATAAAAGCACAGATTTGATGCTAATGCTATTAAGCTTATGTTGTATTAAGGTGGGCTAAACTCCATGTTTGTACTAACCACTGCATGAGTGAGACTGAAAGGAGGTTTGAGCTGACAACCTCCTCACCCCCCGCCGCATAATGAGGGCTTGAATTGTGCCCAAACGCTCAGCGGACCGGGGGTCTATACCTGTGTACCCTTTACTACTCATAGCACTTGAATTACACTATGGAATCGTCTAATTACTATAGATAATATTTTATATTTTGTCTTCTTAAATCAGTGTTCTTTCTTTCCTGCGGTCAGTGCCATTTGTTTGCGTCTTTGTGTGTCCCGCAAATTATAATTATTCAGAATGAATGTATATAAATCATTTTATAAACGATCCAGATTTTCTGAAGTATTAGCATCACTTTTGTAAGTTCTTGTTTTACGTGTTTATATATGTTTTTATCGTTTGTGTTGATCAGGTACGCAGAGTTATTGTTGCTAATTGTTAAAGAGACTAGTGACTGAGCCACAGATTGTCAGAAAGCTATATTCTACTTATCTAGTTTTATTTCATTTGTTGGTTTCCTCTGTGAACAGCCTGTTAGGCTGAAATAACCACTGTATTAATAAACCAAACCAATAAAATGAATGTTCAATCTTTTTTTATCTCATTTTGCCCTCCTATATAGTGGCAGAACCAACTGCACATCCTCCCTCACACACTTATACACAACCACTGTGAGTAAAGCTGCTGTAAAATAGCTGATAAACACACCTGAGACTTGACATCATCACTATTTCTATGTTGCATGGCAAGCACAAAGAGCCAGTAAATGTTCATTTATTGAATTTTATGCTGAGTCCCCAATTCGCCTACTTATACAATGTCCTAAAAGTATGTACTGTCTTTGTGAAGAAAAAGTACATACTTTTGAGTGTGTTGCAGCATAGCAGGCAAGCTTTGGGACAAACTACTTTGTCATTGACCTTATTCACAGCAGCGCAGTCTTTAATTTTTAACGAGAATGAAATCAAGGCTTTGAGGGATACACATACATCTCTTCAGTGGGTTGTACTGTTATTTAATGTGTTTTTTGGGAAAAATGGTAAGTCTATAAGTCTATATAATTTACTCATCCTCAAGCCATCCTAGATGTACAGTATATGACATATTCTTTCAGCCAAACACAATCAGAGTTGTTAAAAAATATCCTGGCTCTTCCCAGCTTTATAATGGGAGTGAATAGAGCCTCAGTTTTTGAAGCCCAAAAAAAAGCATCCATCTTGATAAAGGCTACTTCTAAAGTGAAGTGATACATTTTTGTAAGAAAAATATGTATATTTTTATAAACTATAATCCGTGGCTTCCGGTAACTGCCATACGCAACTCTAGTTCCGGCGGAAGAATGGCCTCTGAGTGATCTCTAAACTAGTGTAAACTCAAAGTTTACTACTGTTACACTGTTAAACAAGTGGGCCAATTTAGTCCCAAGTAGTATTGAAACAGTACATTTACAAGTATACTTCTAGTACATTGATATTAGTATACTTACTACATAAAGTATACTAAAAATATACTTATTACTTATGTATACTTAATAAAAGGAATTTGAAGTATACTTATTTTTTGTAAGGGGAGTTTAGCCCCAACTCTAATCAAACACACCTGAACAAGCTAATCAAGGTCTTCAGGATTACTAGAAGATTACAGGTTGAGAAGTTGAGAATCCTTGCTCTTCAACCAGCAGTGGCTAAATGCTAATGCTAACAAATCAAACTTTGACCACTTGAGTACTGCAAAATAATACAAAGACAATAAATACATAAGCAATGCAAGGGTGATACAAAAGCAGAATTAGAAACACTGGCCTTTGAACATCCCCCCCATCCTGACCTCTCATGCCTTATTGCTTCATCAGGCAAAAGTTTAAGCCTTGAACTCAAGAGGTTAGAGTGCTAAAGTACTGAAACATTTCTGTCATGACACACACAAGAGCAGTTCTTCAAGGAAACTAGTTTAACATTAGTCATCCAGTCTCTCCAGCTCTCTCTCTCTCTCTCTCCCTGCCCCTCATTTCCCTCCCTCTCTCTCTCTTTTCGAGTGCAGTGGAGCGCATTGACTCTTTCTGGGGGTCATGGTGGTTCCTGGCCAGATAGAAGCTGGCAAAGTGCTAGAGGCAGAGCTTTTCCTTCTCTTTTTACTTCTCCAGTGTACCTACTTCCAGAATAAAAGGCAGCCAAGATCAGAGCGAGCGAGGGAGAGATAAAGCAAATGAGAGAGAGAGAGTAGCAGTAAAGGCATGAGTGGAGGTGCGGTATGAGGGGCGAGTAAGGGGGCGGGGCTCTGTGGTTGGCTGCTGGTGTGGCGCAGGGAGGTGTTGGGGGCTCTGGGTGTGGGGCGCTCGAGTTGGAAGGAATGTAACTGTGGTTTTGGGGCTGTTTTGTTTCACAATGTTCTTACCAGGGAACATATTTTATACCTGACGTGTAGACATGTTCCATAATGTATGGCCCTGCTCTTTTACATAATGCACTTCGCTCAACTTGTCTTACCACTTTCACTGTCCAACGACCTTCACTCTGCCCTATAATCCTGCAGCCCGGAATCAACAGCGATAAGCAGAGTCGGATTCTCCCTGTAAATAAAACTCCCTGATATTTGAAAGACAACATGACTTGGCATTCACAAAGTATTTAAAGTATGCATTAAGTCTAGAATATCCAGATTATTAAAAAAAATATTTAAATATGTTATTTCATTTAATATTTATTCACTTTTATTTTTATAGTGTCTTCATAAACATTAATCAAAACGCCCCTCCCTCTTTCTCTCCAACTACCTGTTATATAGAGGCCATCTTTCACGGTCCAATCAATTTCCAATGGATAAAATCAACTCCCGTCCTACGTTTTTCACTGAATATGCCGATCTGAATGACTGATTTCAACAGTGATAAGAAATGTTTGTTGAGCATCAAATCAGCATATTAGAATTATTTCTGAAGGATCATGTGACACTGAAGACTTAAAATATATTCAAAAGGAAAATGGTTGTTTTAAATTCTAATAATATTTAACCATATTTAAAGGTATAGCGGAGGATTTTCTTTTTCCGGGTGGGTAGTGTAAACTATTGGTCCACCTAAGTGTCAATCATTCTGGTGATATGTTTACGTAAGGCCGTCGTACGTGCTCGTCCCTTAGTTTTCGCTTTCTGCGCATGCGCACTTTCAGGTGTTTATGTGTAGTGAGCTAGAGCTACGGTTTAAGCCATTCATTGAAGCTCGCCGTTTCACCGGGTCCTTTGAAAATGTCTGAGGGTCGCAAGAGAAAAAGTTTGTACGAACTGTATGAGAAGAAGAGAAAGGCCTCAGAAGAGAGAAACAAGATCAGAGTGTTTTTGGGAGATTGTTTCACACGATGGTGTGCGCTGAAAACACAGGTTGGGCTTCCCACTGATGCCTCAGACGCGAAGTTTCTACTCGACAGGTAAAGTTTGGCGTGCTATTTGGAGAAAAAGTGCAAATCTTCTTTTGGAAAGTAATCTTGTATGAGCGATGCCGACAGCAACTTGTAAACAGAGCGTGCATGAGGAGAACCTCGCACACGTTTAATAGGCGTTCCCTCTCGGGAACAGGTAGAGTGTTGCGCATGTGCATTTTTTCAAAAAGTGGAGAGGGCGGTTCTTATCTAAAATTCGGAAAGATCCTCCGCTATACCTTTAATTTGCAGGCTTGGTGAGCAGAAGAGTAAAAAAATATTACCAGGAATTTATGGACAATATTCCCATTGGATAAAATCAAGTTTCGTCCTACATGTTTCTCACTAAATATACTATTTTCCTTGCACATGTAGGTCTGGTTCTGTCAACCCAGACAGCAACATAGTGTCATCCCAGTTCTGGTCCACATCTGGTACGTGTTGAATCCACATGTACCAGATGTTGCCCGGATCTGGGCCAACACTATGTTGCTGTCTGAACAGAAAACAAGTCATTCGAGGTGAAGAAAGGTGAATAATTTGATGATTTGTGCAGAATGAGACCAGAGACATTTATTTGGAATGGAAGTAAATATCATACATTGATGTCATGTTGTCTTTAAAGCAGCAATTTTTCTGACTTTCGGAGTCCAAATCAGTCCAGAGGCCAAAGTGATGTTATGGATCGGCATGTGTGCGATCCATCAGTCCAAACAGAATGATTTTGAATGGAAAACTGAAATGTCCAAGCAAGCAGCGCCTATGGAGTGATGAAACGAACATGACGGCCACAGCCACCACAGAACAGAATCCCTCCATCCAGGAAACAGCTGCACCGTCCTCAGCAGACTGGTGGAATGCAGCACACAGCCTCCCTGCACCAGTAACACACAAAGCCTTGTTTTTTATTAAGTCCGGGAATGTCCATTTTTGAACTGCATGATTCATATAAATTAATCAATAAAAAGGAATCAGTGCTCTGATGTGGCATTGATTAAAAAACAAAAACTCCCATGCCAGCAGCAAACTCAAGACCATTGGGACAAATGAAGGTCAGTGTAAGCCGATTTTCAACACCGCTTTGTATTGTTCCAATGTCAGTATGTAAATGAACAATGTTGACTCTATCTCAGTGTTTCCTGGACTGAGAAATTCCCATCTATTTTGACAGCTCCAGGGCTTTTGTGATAAATGCAGACACTTCCGCATTTTTGTATCCCAACCTGGAGAGTTGAATCGACAGAGGGTTGTTAACAGAACAGTTAAGGGTAGGTTTATCACTGAAAATTGTATCGTACTTATACTCTTTAAACAGCATTATGGTAAAAATGAACACTTTGGTTGAAACTGATAGAACAGCAGTTTCTTTTAGTTTTTCCCCCTCTGTTTGGCCTAAAACACTGTTCGTTGTCATCCAGCTTGAAAAGTTGACTACAAACAGATGTTTTTCAGATTTTCCCTTGCTGTGTTTGTTCCCTTCATATTTACATGTGGATTCAACGCGTACCAGATGTGGGCTGGAACAATGTTTCTGTCTGGGT
This sequence comes from Scardinius erythrophthalmus, assembly GCF_964197995.2. Lineage (NCBI taxonomy): Eukaryota > Metazoa > Chordata > Actinopteri > Cypriniformes > Leuciscidae > Scardinius > Scardinius erythrophthalmus. The sequence goes on along the minus strand of NC_138221.1, from coordinate 58,037,197 downwards.
TAGCCACTACCTTCGCTGGTAACCGAAAGTAACTCACCACCACTAAACGTTTACTCTTTGAATTCTTGCACCCAGGACACCCAACACCACTATGACTAAAAGTTTTCTAAGAAGTATTTCCTACTAAAGCATGGCGATATTTGATTCTGATCAAGAGTATCCATAACAGACTGCTGGGAGTGGCCTTGGACGGCAACATGCCAAGTGCATTATGGGTGTTGAAGTTTTCCTACATACAGTATTTGGCACAGATCAGATTTATTAGATTATTTTGGGCAGCCAAATTTTATTGAAAGCCCATTTTTCCAGCAGTGAATTACCCCTTTAATGCATTTTACAGGTCTTATTGTGAACTCCTTATTGGTGCATATATTTTCCATTTTCTTGTTTGAAAAACAGCGTCACTCAGAAATACCACATCACAAAATGGTAGTAAAGTTGGTGGCAACCGACTTTACGTTTCGTGCCAATTTTAAGGCAAAGTCTTATGTTGTGCATTTAGTAATTTGTGTTTTAAATCAGCAATAAATCATCAATAACTCTGATGGATTTGTGAAACTGGATATTCTACAAGAAAAAAAGTCTTACACTTTATATATCAGTATATCTGTTCATAAAGGTTATGTGAAGTAAATGTATTACTTTATAATAAATTCAGATTTCTGACATTACATGCATTCTTTCTCTCCACTTTCATGTCTTTTTCTGCACTTTCTCTTTTCCCCAATGGTTGCAACTGGCTTGCCCATGGACATTTCGATCTGCCTGAGTGAGCCCTAATAGCAGCCTGTGAAATACTTTAGACCCTTCACCCCTCATTATCAAAGAAAATAAAGATTACCCCTTTTTTTTCTTTGACCAACACATGGTTCATACCTCAGGGGAATTAGACTGATAAGAAATTAAGGGAACTACATTCAAAAATAGCTGCCCTTATAAATAAAAGTGACATCTAGAGATAAGAATCGAGTGTGGCGAAGGATATCTCTCGCATGTATTCTCCCACGTAGGTTCCCTTCATACCTGAGACAGCAATCGGAAGTAGGGCATACCTTCCAAGATCTGATTACGACCCTATTGCCTCATTATCAAGAACACTCGCAAACAAAAGGCCGGCAACACTGCACCGACATTCCCCCCGCAGTGGCACTAAAACTACCTCATAAATCCAAAGCCGCAAACTCTTTGCTATATAATGATCGTCATTTTTTATTTACGCTCTCACCGCAGCTCATGACGGTGGCGTTAATCTGCTCTGGGAAAAGGCTAAACCTCAGCAAAATGAGCTGGATGAAAGCGCCGTTCGGTATCTGCGCTGTTCTCGCCACGCTCCGCGGCTCACGGCTTCAACTATGCGTGATGCCAGCTCAATTCCTAATAGAATTAGCTTGGATTAATTGGCTGTTTATATTCAGGAGTTCCAGTCTTGTTCCTTTCCCTGATATGGAGTGCATTGCTCCATTTATCCCAGTAATGAAAGTGGAGAATGCAGTGGCAGTGGTCATTACCGCTCCCCGACCAGAACAATGTGTTCTGACTCCAGCCTGTGAAAGACATTAACTAGGCCTTCTGAGAGCACTGATGACTAAATATCTCAGTCTCTTTTCTTCAGAGCTGACCGTAGGGACTGCACCAGGGTCAACTGCACCGCAACAAGCCCAAAGAGTTCTGAAATAACTCCATGCCCCTGAGGGACGGAAGTGAGGGCTGAAGATGGGAATCAGATGTGCTGTGGAGATCTCTGGTGTCTGTGTTTCCCTAAGACACGTACATCACCCCGTCTGGATCCTGCCAAGTCATACCTGAGAGGACAGGCCCTCACATCAGATTTCAACACACTTCTACGTCACTCGCACATGTTTGTGCAACAAAAAGGTAGATCACTACTGATGCTGTTTTATCATTCAGAACATCCATTTAGAGTGTTAAGTGAAGCGCCTCCAAACATCCTCGGTTTCTTTGATCAAATTCTGTACATCATAAAAAGCAACACTTTCTTTAAGAAGATTTAATGGAAAGGTGTTAAAGTGCAGACTTTTTTGTGCTTTTACTCAATTTCTTTAGGCTATAAATAAGCGAGTGTTGGGGAGATTCAGGATGGTCCATGCATTTATTTTGTGAGTCAAACTTGTTCAAAATTATTTTACTCTCATAAAAACCCTTCCCAGACAGCAACATTGCGTCGGCCCAGATCCGGGCCGCATCTGGTAAGATATTCATCATGTGGGCCAGATCTGGGCTGTCGCTATATTGCTGTCTGGGTTTCCTTAACCTACCCCATTCAGTTGTAAGCATTTTGATTCAAGCTTTACAAAAGAACAGAATAGAATTGAAATAGTTGATATGTAGGTGCATCTTTACTTACAGTCAACAGAATGTCTAAAGGGGACCATAAAAATAAAGTGTAACCAGTTTTTCTAACATTTAGGTCAAAGTTTTGGGCAAACGTTACATACCAAACTAAATGAAATCCTGTCATTAAACTTCCATTATCATGATCACTAAACAAATTCAAACCCAGATGGTGTTACAATATACCCAGGTCTCCCCTACTTTTACTTATTAAAAAAGTCTTCCTCTTTGGGGAAAATGTGCCGGAAATCGCGCACTCACAGGTTTATGCAAAGGTTTTGAATAAAACAACATTGGATGACAGGTGCTTCTTTCATGACTAGTGAGCTCATGCTTTTAATATAGTAATGACCACAACAGTCATGAGGAGTGTAATCTGATCTGTGATGGCGCCACACAGGGTATTAGTTTATTCTAGTGTGTCCATGTTAAACATTATGCTCTAGGGCGACTTTCCACTTCAGAAACAGTGTCAAGGTTACCTGGGTTAACTGTGTTTCATCAACCTTTGAAGCCACACACAGAGAGAGAGAGAGAGAGAGCGAGAGAGAGAGAGAGAGAGAGAGAGAGAGAGAGAGAGAGAGAGGGAGAGAGAGAGGGAGAGAGAGAGGGAGAGAGAGAGAGACATACCACACCTGTGAGATAAGACAGACAGAAAGGAATTTCGTGGGAAACAACATGCTTGTCGGTCTATAACTTAGTCACTTAAAGCTAAATGAATACAACACTTTATCTGTGAGACAGACAAGGACATGAACTGAAAAAGATAGCAAGTAATGTGTTTGTTATTGCGTCTGAGAGCTAAGTCGCAATCCGCTTGAAAATAAGTGCGTGTTGTGTGCGTTTGAGCAGGTGTGCATTAATTGTTCATGACTCTTCGCCATTAAAACAAAATGGAGAACAAATGGTGTGCAGTAAAGTCTCTGTGGGGTTGCTTATAAGACAGTGAGAGAAGAGAGAAAACAGAAAATAGCAGCACTGTTTCTGTCCACACTGAAAGTGAAAACCTACATGAAGCAACAGACTCAAGGCCAAAATGAGTGATGCACTGAAATGGAACTGAAAATGTATCTATATATATATAACAAACCTAATATTTTAATATTATACAGATGAAAAAACAGCACAGTTAAGCATGTTGTTTACAGTTATGCAATTTTTTTTTTTTTTTTTTTGCATGCGCCATTCAGAAAGAAGAATACTAACAATTATAAAAAATACATTTTTAAACTAACTTTTTGCTAACTGCTGCACAACTATATAAAGTGATTACAGTTTTTCTCAATTGTTTACACACAAATCCTGGTACTTGAGACACAATGACCACAACATGTAACTCATTCTACAACCCCCTGAACCAATCCTGCTAAACTACAAGCACAATTCCTGCTTTACACTCAGATTGCAGATCTAAAACACACTTTTTTCAAAACACTACACACAATTCTCTGCTTATGGCACAATTTTCATGCAGAAAATCTCTTGTTTTCACAAGGAACACACTGCCATTCAGATATGCACACTGACTCTTCACATGGGCAAACACCCGTCACACAGTTTTACAATTAGCAATCAGAGCTTTAGCATAAAAGGGCAACAGGTCAGCTCTTTAATGGAGCAATGGATGCCAACACTGGATTTTTTTTTTTTACTGTAACTGTATACAGTAAATTATTCTGTTGTTTTGTATGTAGACCACTGTATGTACAAAAATGGAGAAAAATGGAGCGCAACTGGAAGAAAACAAAACTAGAGGTATTTCGCATTTCATGGAAAGAGAGCTCAATTACTTACAGAGAGGCTTTAAAAGCTGCTAGATCTGCTTATTTTTCAACCCTATTAGAAGAAAATAAACATAATCCTAGGTATTTATTTGAAACGGTGGCTAAACTAACGAAAAATAAAGCTTCAAGCACCGAAGTTTCCAAGCAACACAGCAGTAATGACTTTATGAACTTCTTCACTTATAAGATTGATAATATCAGGGACAAAATTATAACTATGCAACCGTCTACTACAGTATCGCATCAGGCAGTGCATTGTAGTCTCCCTGAGGAAAAATTTGATTCATTCGTTGCTATAGGAGAGGAAGAATTTACTAAACTCATTAAATCATCTAAATCTACAACATGTATGTTAGACCCTATACCGACTAAGCTACTGAAAGAAATACTTCCAGAGGTCATAGATCCTCTTCTTAAAATCATTAATTCGTCTTTGTCTCTAGGATACGTACCAAAAAACTTTAAGCTGGCTTTGATTACAGTTTTTTTCAGTTGCTTAAGCACAATTTTGAAAACAGGGCCCGTTTTGTCAAAACACTACACACAATTAACACAACCCTACACCAAAGTAGCACAACACTTTAGATCATTTGCAAAATGGAACATTTTTGTCAAAACTATACACAAATTTATAAAAACAATATTTTGTTACCAGACGAAACACACACATTTCATATGACTTCAATCTTTTTGAACCAGTTACACACTGCTGTTGCTAACCTAAAACACGTTTAGCAAGTCTAATTCTCAGTGATTAGAGTACTGTAAATGAAGTACACAGAAAGTGCAACTATACAATAGTTCACCAAACACTACACAAGACCAATGCTGCAGACTGAGGAAAATATCATTTATTTCTCTCCATATACCCAAATCAGTCAACATGTCAACATGGAGAATCACAACAAAACATGTCCCAGTTTTCATGTTACAACAGTAGTGTGCATAACACTGTTAGCTCAGCAAACAACAGACAAATGTAAAATACTGTATCCAGTACAGGTTAAAATTACAGTAAACAACAACAAACAAAAAATAATCTGGAAAAAAAGACAATATTGTACAGAAAATACTACAGTAAACATAATATACATGATCTCTTCGCCTAGCTGGATCTGGCCAGAGAATTTCATCAACATCACAAGCAATATCCTCATTAGCAAGACAACGCGGGAAGAACCGTCTTGAATGTCGATTCTATCCTTGCACAGCTGCGGAGTCGACTTTATGTATTTTATATACTTACAGTAAAGTGAAGAATAAGACGACACAGACACGAGAGACACGAAAGTGTCGAGAGACACGTGTCTGTGTCGTCTTATTCTTCACTTTAAGTATATAAAATACATAACAAAGTTATTGATAACAGTGTATTGCATCTGGTGCATTTCATTACGGAGGTGAACCCCATGCTGTGAAATGGCAGCGCAAAGGGTGATGTTACCCCCATGTTGCCCAGGGACATTGATTATATTTTATATATTTTATCACATTTTATAGTGCTTAAACCTGATTGGTGTGTCTACAATTTTGCAATCATGTGTTTGTGTACCTGATGGCTGTGTTTAACAGATTGGCTCAAAGGTGTGGTAATTTGACAGTCAGTGCTTTGGAATTGCAAGGAAGTGACATTATGATATACTTCTGTGTCTGATGTATACAAGTGTGTTTAGTGTTTTGCAAATCACTGTGTGTAATGTTTTGCAAATAGTGTGAAGCTGACAATGTGCTTCCAGTTGTGCAAATCTAGCCTTGTGTTTTGCTCCTTGAGTGTAAGGTTTTGCTAATTGTGGGAAAAGTTTAATTTTAGTGTGTAAGCAATTGAAAAAAACTGTAAACCGCTTGTTAAAAAAACGCAACTTGATCCTTCAGAATTAGTCAATTACAGGCCGATCTCGAATCTACCTTTTCTGTCAAAGATATTAGAAAAGGCAGTATCCTCACAACTGTGTTCCTTTCTTGAAAGAAATGATATCTGCGAGGATTTCCAGTCAGGATTTAGACCGTACCATAGTACCGAAACAGCTCTCGTTAGAGTCACAAATGATTTGCTCTTATCATCCGATCGTGGTTGTATCTCTCTATTAGTGTTACTCGATCTTAGCGCTGCATTTGACACCATCGACCACAACGTTCTTTTAAATAGATTAGAACATTATGTTGGCATTACAGGAAATGCACTAGCATGGTTTAAATCATACTTATCTGACCGTTATCAGTTTGTAGCAGTAAATGATGAGATGTCTCATCGATCACAGGTTAAGTATGGCGTACCACAAGGCTCAGTATTAGGACCGCTGCTGTTCACTCTGTACATGCTACCATTAGGAGATATCATTAGGAAACATGGAATTAGCTTTCACTGTTATGCTGACGATACTCAGCTCTATATTTCTTCAAAACCTAACGAAACTTATCAATTCACAAAATTAACGGAATGCATAGCGGATATAAAAAATTGGATGACTTGTAATTTCCTACTTCTAAATTCTGAAAAAACAGAGTTTCTAATTATTGGACAAAAAACTTCCTCACGTAATAATCTAGAATACTGTCTAACACTTGATGGCTGCTCTGTTAAGTTTTCGTCGTTGGTTAGGAACCTGGGTGTGCTCTTTGATACCAATCTTTCATTTGAAAGTCACGTGTCTAGTATCTGTAAAACTGCATTTTTCCATCTTAAAAATATATCTAAATTACGTCATATGCTCTCATTGACAAATGCGGAACAATTAGTTCATGCGTTCATGACCTCAAGGCTAGATTATTGTAATGCTCTACTGGGTGGTTGCCCTGCACGCTTAATAAACAAACTACAGCTGGTCCAAAACGCAGCAGCTCGAGTTCTTACCAGAACCAGGAAGTATGACCATATTAGCCCAGTTCTGTCAAAACTGCACTGGCTCCCTATTAAACATCGCATAAATTTTAAAATATTGCTGATTACTTACAAAGCACTAACTGGTTTAGCTCCGCAGTATTTGAGCGAGCTCTTAACGCATTATAGTCCGTCACGTCTATTACGATCTCAAAATTCCGGCCAGTTGATTATACCTAGAATATCAAAATCCACTGCTGGCGGTAGATCCTTTTCCTATTTAGCACCAAAACTCTGGAACAGTCTTCCTACCATTGTCCGGGAAGCAGACACACTCTGTCAGTTCAAAGCCAGATTAAAAACACATCTCTTTGACCTAGCTTTCACATAATACATTATAGACTTCTATAATTTAATGTTATGCTGCATAGATTAGGTCAGCCGGAACCGGGAACACTTCCCAAAAATCCTGATGTACTCGTTACATCATGAGAAGAATGGCATCTACGCTAATTTTAGTGTCTGTGTTTATCCCAAGGTTTTTCCTGCAGCCTGCCGGATCCAGGCCGTATCCAGATCTGACGAAGGACCTTCACCTGGACCGATGACAACGCAGTGCTGAAGTGCGAACTAGTCTCTCCCTATGGAGGATCCCACTACCACTCTACAGATAAGGCGTTGTCGGGAAAATTCGTCTTGCGGTCCTACCCCAAAGCAACAAATAAAATAAAATTCCTTATCAAAATTTATAAGGAAAGACAAGTATTTTGTTTAGGCTTGGCTTGTAGGGAATTCCAAACCTGCGTATATTCTAACGCACATAACTATAGAACCCATTCTAAATGCGCATGTGACCGCCATCAGCGTTTCTCACAGGTTCGCGTTTAAAGTCTGTGTAGAGAGAATGGTGTCGTCTTAGCGGCCCCTAATTTAATAACAAATGATCATTGCGACGGAACCAAATCAATTAAAACTAACTTTAGATGGAAATAACTTAACTCTGCTGTAAAGCCGAAACAATCTCTGTTACCTTAAATTATACGCTTATCTCTGTAAAGCTGCTTTGAGACAATCTACATTGTTAAAAGCGCTATATAAATGAAGATGACTTGACTTGACTTGACTACAACTTTGTGTTGGTTGGGATGTACACTGTGTACATTGTTTTTGTGGGGAAAATACAGTAAAATATATTTGTTACCGTGTTTTTGTGTGTTTTGAGTATAAAAACAATATTCTCAAATATTTTACAACACACTTATGTATGTACTGTCTGTAGAAAGTGTAACACTGAACAAAAAAAAGGCCTAAATCATTATGATGAATGGAGAAGAAGTGTTTTGCATTCATCATAGTGTTTTACATTGAGCACATCAGTGTTCAACTGGTTCTTATAATTGTCTATTCATATGATGGTTTGTGTGTGTCATTTGAAAACAAAATACCATTTTGAGAAGAAATAACATTGTTTTGAATGTAAAGTTTCATTTTGCAGGAGAATTGAGGGGTTTTGCCCATTGTGTGTGTGTTTTTTGATTTGTGTGTAGAGTTCTGAGAATATGAGGCATGCTTCAGAAAATGTGTGTGAACAATCGAGAACAACTGTAAGAATAAACAACAAAAGACAAATGCATTTCATTAAAGGCTTATTGTCCATTACTGAATGAAAGATGGCTGTTTTTAGTTACAGAAAGGGGCACATTACAGTTTTTCTGAATTACTAAAACACATTTCTTGAAACTATCACTCACTTTCTCAAAACTTTAAACACAAAACCAAATTTTCAAACCACATTCACAGAACCTCTAACTCTTCTGGCAAAATCAAACAATTGCCTCAAAACCATTTTATCTGTGCTCAGAATCAAACAATGCAATGTAAATATTATAAACACTACATATCATTCGTTAGACACTACATCAAAAAATGGAGAACACAGCATCCAAAGTATGCAGTTACAGAAAAATCCAGCCTTGGCAACATTCTCCACACCTTGCTCTTCCTCGTCCTCATCCTCTTCCTCCTTGTTCACCTCCTCTCCCTCTTATATTGTTTCCATCCATTGCTGGTCTCAACATTCAGTGCAACATTTTGAGTATTGGGACTCTGAACTGACTTGTATTATGTACAGTTGGTTTGATCACATCATTAGAAATAAGTGTGAACATTACAATTTCGAGTTGTTGTGTGTAAACGATGACAACTGTGTTGCAGTTGTGTTAATTTTCGCCTACCTGTGTTTAGCATTTTGAAACATAAGTGCATCACAGTGCAAAATGTGTTTTAGTGAGAATGTGTTTAGAGTTTTGAAAAAAGAGTGCATGAGATTTGCAAACAGTGGTTTAACTACATGAACTTGTTTAATGTTTTACAGAAAGAGTGATTTATTCGACTATAGACTATTGAGAATTTGGCTCAGAGAATGGAATTTAGTGTTTTAGCAATTCAGAAAAACTGTCAGACGTTTGGGTCCCTGACCACTATCTACTCTGGACCTTTTTTTTACATTTTATTTTATTTTATTGGAGCTAAAACTAATAAATGTCCCAGCTGTTTTATCCAATGTTTTATTTATAGGATAGATAATACATACATAACCATAAACACTTTTAAACCCAACAGAACATTAAACACTAACAGATCTCTTAAGAACTCAGCATCTTCACTTATTACAATCCAGACTTTATTTATTTCATACTGACGTTATTATTGAGAATTAACAGAGGTTTAGAAGTTGATGTTTTATTGAAAATAACAAAGTTTGATGTCACCATTTTGGTGATCAGTGTTTGCTTTTGTTGGGCTCTTGACCCTTCGGTTTTTAACATTAGTTTTTTTTTCTGGCTGCGTGTGTAGCTGTGTGTCTCTGATGCATATTTGTTATGGTAGGAAGCCAAGAGAACCTCAGATCAGATGACGTTGGTCACTTTTAGTGATGATAGTCATCATGTAGTGGCCTGAGTTACTGATACCTGAAGTCAAATATCTGATTAAATCATTAAATATAAGTTGTTAATTCTTCATGCCAATCCTGCTGCAGAAAATCCTGCTGTGCTGTGATACTCTGAAAGCTTTTATGAAGTCATTATACAGAAAATGTTTTGACATGATCATATAGACTCACACAGACATCAAGAATCAGCGTATAAATCACAACAATGGTGACAATGAAAAAAATTCAATCAACTCTGAACTCGTCACAAAACAAGCTAAGTCACAAAAAAAGCTTTGTTGATTGTCACTATTGTTGAGATTCATATGTTGATTCTTGGTGTCTCTATACTCCCAAAAAACAGCTCAAAACAATTTCTGTATAATATATTTTTTTTGAAATTTTAGAATATCAGATTGTCATAATACTGATGCCACAATATCATCATGTGAAAAAATTGTAACATTAAGTATACTCTTTATATAACATTAAATTCTCTCTATATACATTATTAATATAAAGTAATATATTCAGAGATTTGTCTCGAAGTAATATCAGTGATTCAGGCCACCATATGATGACTACAACATATGAGGTCGCCAGTCATTCAACCTTTTTATCATTTAACTGTTTTGTTAATGTTTAATGACAGATTATATTTATAATTTTACATATTTTTTTTACATACAGATATTATTTGTTATTTTACAGAGTTTTGAGTACAATTTAAAATGAAAGAAAATGAACGTCAAACAATCACAGTTACTATCTGTAAAATTAGGATATTCTGCTTTGTTTTCAGATGTGTGTGTCTGAAATATTCATTACTTCTGGATGGAGGGAAACTCTGACCAAAGTCAACACACTGTTTTCCCTTCAGTGTTGTCTACAGAAGAGAATGGAGAGAATTTAAATGAGCTTCCACTTTGTTGCAGAATAAGCTACAATTCCTGCCAGGCTTTATGCCAGCGGTCAAAAGTCTGGCTTGTGAGATTATGCCTGCAAGTGTAGAGCAGATTTGCATGATTTTCTTATTTGGACGGAGGGAGAGAGGAAGGAAGGAAGGAAGGAAGGGATGAATGGATAGATGGATGGAGGGAGGGATGTTCTGGTGAAAAAAAAAAAAGAAGCTAAGTATACTTGCAGCCAGACTAATTATCAGTTCAAGAGTGTTAATGATTAGTTAACTTGAAGTGTGCTATTTTGAAACAACTAATTTTGTACTAAGTATATTTTAGTTGTAATTAAATTGTAGTAAAGCTTAACTTTAAGTGTATTTAGTGTACTTTTGTGTACTAAATTGGACCCACTTCAAGTATACTTAGTATATTTTAAGTATATGCCTGTGTAGGGACTAATTACATGCTTGATTAGTGAAAATAAAGTGTACTTTAAATGTGTTACAAGTACATTACACATTCATTACGAGTGTCTTCGAAACATACAAGCAATATACCAATATACCAATACTAAGTGCATTTATATATTATTTTTATTTTTAAAGAAATAATTTTTGGCATTTTATTAGGATAGGACAGTAACTAGACAGGAAGGGAGAGAGAAAGAAGGATCAGGAAAGGTCCACGTTCCGGGACTCGAACTCGGGTCTCCCGAAGCACGTCTGCGAGGCTATCATGGTGTGATATGTTTGAGTAAAAAGTATAGACTCATTAATACCTTTGGCTCATTCCAAATACTACAAATTGCATACTTTGTCTTCAATAACAAATGTACATTATTAGACAAATAAAACTTAGCTATACGTTGTACAAAATACTATAATGTATTTTAAAAGTATACTATCAATGCATTGTTACAATGATCATTTCCAGCACACAGTTAAAATATACCTAAAATATATTTTTAATAAAGTGCAAATAAATACACTTTTACTTTTTCACTCCAAGTATATTTTTCTAAAATATATATTTTAGAAAATATACTCAAGTACAATTATTTGTTATAAGTGTGTTAAAATTTGTATTGCGAAAATAGGTAAAAGCATGACGCTAATTTATTATATTTAAAGATAGTACAATTTTTGGGAGGGAGGGGTGGATAGATAGATGGAGGGAGGGCGGGAGGGATGTGTGGATGGAGGGTGGGAGGGATATATGTATAGATGGAGGGATGTATGGATAGATGGAGGGAGGGAGGGATGTATGGATAGATGGAGGGAGGGCGGGAGGGATGTGTGGATAGATGGAGGGAGGGAGGGATGTATGGATAGATGGAGGGAGGAATATATGTATAGATGGAGGGATGTATGGATAGATGGAGGGAGGGATATGTGTATAGATGGAGGGATGTATGGATAGATGGAGGGATGGAGGGAGGGAGGGAGGGAGGGAGGGAGGGTGGGATGGATGGATGGATGGATGGATGGATAGATGGAGGGATTGATGGATGGATGTAGGGATGTATTGATGCATGAATGTATGTGTGGATGGATGGAGGGAGGGTGGGATGGATAGATAGAGAGAGGGAGGGATGGATAAATCGAGGGATGGAGGGATGTGTGGATGTATGTATGGATGGATGTATGGATGGATGGATGGATGGATGGATGGAGGGATGTATGGATGTAGGGATGTATGGATGGATGGATGGATGGATGGATGGATGGATGGATAGATAGATGGAGGGATTAGGGAGGGATGATAGATGGATGGATGTAGGGATGGATGGACGGATGGATGGAGGGAGGGATGGATGGATGGATGGATGGAGGGAGGGAGGGAGGGAGGGAGGGATGAGGGAGGGATGGATAGATCGAGGGATGTGTGGATGTATGTATGTATGGATGGATGGTACATCTACTGTGTCCACTGGATCCCCGCCAATCCCAAAAATGGAGTAAAATAAGTATTATGTTAAAATCCAAATTGCATAAAACATTGTATTAAACTACACTATTTGTTTTTCAACCACTAATTATAGAAGTAGTAAATAAAAGAAAAACCTGTTTGTACATTGGCTCCTCGCCAGTCCTAAAAATGTAGTAATATCTCTCACACAGTCACACTTTTACTTCAGCGTCAGTAATTTGATATAAAGGGAATGCATTGTTCCTCGTCTCATTATTAATGTCTGCTCAGAGGAAAGGCTGTGCTGCTGTTATTGTCAGGTGACACTGATGTAGATGTGAGATTGCTGTGCTGCACTATGACATGAGGCTGAAAGATTGCAGCCTTTCTCCACAAACAGCTGGAACGACTTCAAGGACTGGCCCAACTCCACATGGGTGTGGACACAGTCATTACAGCTGTTATCATCAGCCCGGGGCTGTTTATGTGTGTGTGTGTGCGCGCACTACTGGAGACAGCTCAAATGATAGCAACTCTGTAAAATGGTTTGTGTCATATGTCACTAAACGAGTAAAGAAAAGGTTGTAAAGTTTATACGAGCACTTACAGGCTCCAGAACGCTATTAGAGGCCGCTGTAAATGGTCATCTTAGAAAAGTGTTTCACTGCTGTTAAGATGGCCCTTTCTGAAGGGAAATACACATTGATTTTAGCCTGGAAATCCAGATCTAAATCTGAAAGATTAACGGTCTGGCATCGACTAATGAAAATCGGCCAGCTTGAGGGGCGGCACCAAGCGTGCATTTGAAAATCTGCACGCAATTGGATAACACTACGACCAATCACAACAAGCCCCATACACTTAGCTAGCAGCGAAGCTAACTGGTAATGACTCTTGCCGTATCTGGTCAGCAAAACAGCAAAAACGCACTTCTTACAAAGGAACGATTCGAGCGCCGTCTTCTGTTCCTCTTTTAGATAAAAGTCCAAGTCTAACAACGAGTTAGAAGTTAGTACAACGACATTGTAGCGGCCAAAGCCGTTTCAAACAACTGGTGTTCATCCATAGCCATCTTGCAATGTTTGCTAATGACTTCGACGTCACAGCGCTGTCGTCATCTCGCCTCTGGCCCGCCTATATCAGATAACCCGATGTGATTGGTGCAGCTCAGATACAAGGGGATATTTAATGAGCATCATTACTCGACGCCAGAGTAAACTCGTGAGCAAATTCAACTTGTGCTCTCGCCAGAACTCTGGATTTCGGCCTATTGATTTGTCTCGCAGAGCCAGACTTTTGACTATTAGCAAATAAGTCTGGCCTAGATTAATCTTGCCATGAACTGAAAAGGTTCCACAGTTCACTTCTTTCAGTGGTGTATCTGAAACCATTCATACATATACCAGCATGCAATGAAATGGTACCTTCAAATAATAGCACAGCAGTCTACATGAAAAGTTGTACAGACAACACTTAGTAGAACATGTGTAGACTGTAGTAATGTAAGTAGTCCAACTGTTCGTCTGTTCACAATGAGAACGTTCTGTATTTTAATAGACATAAATCATGAAAAAAAACTGAATGATACCCTGTTCATACTAGAGGCCTTGATTAAAACGTGCTCATACACAGATTTCATCTAGAGTACGCTAAAAATTCAACGTTCATATTTCTAAAAATGGTCTTTGAGAGACGGAGAACTGCAGGTTTATGCAATTCTTGTCGCTCGCCATTATCAAGTAAAGGATTTGGACGTTGACTGCTGCTCTTTTATATGGTAACGACATTAATTATGCAGCGTTTACAAGGCGGAGATCTGAAACCATTCAGATGCGCACAACTTCAAGATCGTTTGCAATTTATAGATTTCTGGAAGAGAGTCGTACACATGCTTTTCGTGCGTATGTTAATTCTCTGAATCACATACTGTTTGTACACACACTTGAGAAATTATCGTAAGATCAAATATAGGACGGTTTCTATGCAATATTTGGTTACACTTTATTTGGTAACACTTTATTTTAGTGTCTTTGTTACATAGGATACATGTACTTACCATAGTAATAAAAATAAATAATGTATAATTACATGCAATTAACCCTCAACCAAATCCTAATCCTACCCTAACCCTGTAGTAAGTTCATGATGTTAATTAAAATTACTCAGTAGCCTACTAAAATATATAATTACACTGTAACAATGACACCTTAAAATAAAGTGTAACCCTTTATTTTAAGGTGGCGTAGTTACATTATACTACTCTAATAAGCACTGAGTAATATCAATTAACTACATGTACTTACTATAGAGTTATGGTTAGGGTTTGGTTTAGGGTTAGTTATTAATTATGCTTAATACTGTTATTTGTAAGTACATGCAGTAACGTGTAACTACGTCACACGATAAAGTGTTACACCACATTTTATAAATGAGGTCCTACACTGTAAAAAGTGATCAGGTGACTTAACTTTAAAAGAAGGAAACCTGAACTTGACAATTCCACATAACTTAATATTTTCTTCAATTAGACATGCAGTTTATTTACTTAATGATTGTAAGGTAACAGGTTTCCTCACTCTTTTTAAAGTTAAGTCTACCAATCACTTATTACAGTGTAGGACTGGGAAGAAGCTCAAAAATTATAACAATTATAGTACTTTTCTTTTTGGACTTTTGATAAAATTTAATATTTTTTAAAAATATATTGATGATATATATATATATATATATATATATATATATATATATATATATATATATATATATATATATATATATATATATGTTTTTGCTCCGAAATTCCATAGACCATTTTTTTTCTCATATTATATAATTTGTAAAACTATAAAAAAAACATTTTTTTGAAAGAAGTATCTTATGCTCAGCAAAGCTGCATTTATTCAATCAAAAAATACAGTAAAAACAGTAATATTGCGAAATTTATTATAAAATGTAATTTTATACATTTTATTTTATACAACTGAATTTTCAGCATCATTACTCCAGTCTTCAGTGTCACATGATCCTTCAGAAATCATTCTAATATGATGATTTGATGCTCTAGAAACATAAAATCTTCTAGAAAAACTTCTAAAACTAGAAATATTCAAGCACATTAGAATCCCTTGTAAATTTGCTTAATTTCATATCGCCAGCAATATCATTGTGAATATATATTTTTTAAAATTCTATCCATGGCCCATGCAGCCCTACTTGTTTCTTAGTGCCTTTTGAAATATTTTTTAAACACAATGAATTAAACTCATATTTTAAAACCTGTGCACCCTGACTCAGAGAAATCGATCAGATTAAGGCTTGCAATTTTGGAAGCTCTTGCCATTTTTCCATCCATCCGTCCATGAGTGTGAAAGACAAATACAGTGGGACAATACTGCCACCTGACAGTGCCTGTAATTATAAAGTTCTGTGGTTCACCAGGAAGGCAGAGGGATCATTTGGAATGACTTGTTTTCCACAGGTGTGTGACGGGATCGGGGGTGGGGGGGGGGACCAGGCCTGCCCGGACACGGCTGGAGATCGCGCTCCTCGCATGTGCTCACCTGCATACTTCCTGAAAAAAAAAAGGATTACCTGAGAATTCCTCCCAGCCACAGCTATGAGAGGGATATGAGAACGGTTAGCTAAACAAAAGCTCTGTTTATTCAGTGACAGGCAGTGATCCAGTGCAGATCAGCTGGGGGAAAAGAAAACTCCAGATAAACAAGGGGATGTTGAAAGGGAGGGAGAGCTGTCAATCCTGGGAAGAAGAGGCTGGTGTGATAAATCATTCCACTCGTTCACTGTCTCACTTTCTCTCTCGTTCTTACTGGATATACTTTCAATATTACTTGCAAGACTTACACTGTCACTGTCAACAAGTCAAAGTGAATTTTCACACACTGTTTTACAACAATATTGCCAGGATTTTAAAACATTTAACTGCAATTTATTACCAACTCTTAACAAAATATTCAGATTTTTTTGCTTTCACTTCATTTTAAGGTGCCCTTGCTACAATGCTTCAAGTACTAAGCAGTATTAATTAACAACATGTATTTACTATAGGGTTAGAGTTTGGTTTAAGGTTGTAATTATGCATAATATACTGCTATTATTACAGTAAGTATGTAACATGTAACAACACTGTAAAATAAAGTGTTATAATTGAAAGGTTTTTTTCTGTCAAATCACTGAAAAAAGAGTCATTATGTGCTCCATTGTGGGATAATAATGTTAATAAGTTTTGTGTTTTGATGTGGTTCATTATGGTGATTAATGTTCCCATTGGCAGACATCCTGGACCTTATTAAGTTTTAATCCTTAGATGCATGAATCTTTCACCAATCATTATTACATATTCCGGTTTTTACAATGCTTTCTCACAACCAATTCGTACTAATTCATACGTGAGTAAAAGGTGGCTAATTCGTACAAATTCATACGACCTCACTCGTACGAATTCGTACGATTTGTCTAAACCCCAGTGATGGGTAGGTTTATGGGGTGGGGTCAGGGGAATGGGCAACTCATAAAATATGTACGATTTGGCAAAAATCATACGAATTTGTACAAGTGAGGTTGTATGAATTTGTACGGATTAGCCACCTCGTAAATTTCATACGAATTGCCGTGAGATCCGGTTGGTCTTTACCATACTGGATCTATATCTAACACGGATGGATCGCTAACTGTCGCGATAATATAAAACTCTCCTGATATTAGAGTAACAATTACAGAATAATAAAAAATATATATTTTGGAGCTTCCTTTTGGAGCTGGAAAGGGTTCAGTTTGAGCAGATGTGTTATACCATCATCACTGTCCTCATCAGAGCTCATTTCCCTGTACATTCAGCATCTGGATCGCAATCTCAAACATATTCTCAAAACTATCATTTTCAACATCTTCAAAATCAATATTTTGATCGCTGACAGCTTCTTCACCAGATCCACCATCAAGTGACAGTGACACTAATATCTGATTGCGTTCAGTTCTTGCTCTGCAATAAATCTCTGAGCCAATTCAAGTTTTGCTGATGATACTTCCTATTCTTTTGTTTTCTGTGTGGATTCGCTTTTGAGTGGATTACCATTTTCAAGTTCTACCAGGAAAACGGCAGCAATTTATTAAGAAATATATCATTGTTTCATATGCTTTTCCTTTCTTCAAACCAAATGTTTCAAACAAAACATATTTTATTGGGAAAAATGGCCCACATATACAAGTGGCCCACATGTAAGACAACTGTCAATCCTCTTTGAGCATTGCCAAACTTATAAACTTCTTAAATAATGTGTACAACATGTTGTTATGCATGCAAGATGTAGCACACAGACTGGTTTCTTGTTTATTATTGGCTGTCACAAAAGCTGACAAAGCTCTGTCTCAGAGGAACGCCACAGAAATAAGACACGCTTCCTTTGAGTTCTGGGAGGACTGGATGTACTTCACATCGCCCTTAAATAAACACACACACACACACACACACACACACACACACACACACACACACACACACACACACACACACACACACACACACACACACACACACACACACACACACACACACACACACACACACACACACACACACAGTCGGAGCTTAAGTTGTTGTGTTCCTACATGTGCATTAACTCGGGAATGACACGTATAAACAACTTAAGTATGAATCATTTGTGCACAAAAAGAGGGAATGAGCTGTTCAAACTTCCGTGCGAAAATACATCCATGTTTATCTTCTCTCATTTCCCCCCTCACAAACATCTTATCGGTTTATCAGCATCTTCAGGGAAGCTGCTAAGTCATTCTCTTGAGTTATTGGAGAATATCAAAGCTATGCTAAAATCACATGGTTCCTTCCATCAAAATGGCAATATCCAGCCACGCAGACAGTATCATGTCTGCTCTTTCTTAAAGCTGATAGGCCCGTTGGGACGGAGGCCTAGAAAGTATTAGATTTAGAAACATCAGTAAATGAGCAGATGAGGGGGAGAGAAAAGGAGAGATTATGTTTAATCTAATTCTTTATTATAGAGTTTCACAGAGATCTCAGGTTGCTGTACGTGAGAGCCAGTGTGGGAGGCCTGACGGTTAAAGAGATACACTGATGAGAATGAACTGATGTGACATCATATTGAACAAAATCTGGAAAAAATTATTTTGTTTGATTTAGAAAACAGCTTGCCAAAACGATCTTATTTAATAAAAAACGGGGACACTATGGGTCCGTTTACACGACACTAAAAACTGAAACCTTTTTGAGCATTTTGACCATTAATTTACATGCATTCTCGGTGCCTGAAAACTTTTGAAAATGGGTTTCAAAGTGCATGTTTATTAAAAACAATATTGTTATTATCTCCGTATAAACTACAAAAAACGTGAATGTGCTAAACAGTGACGTCATGTGCATGTGTATTACGGTCTATCGGCGAGTAGTGATGTCACCAACTATACTGCCCTGGAATGAATAATACAACATTTTTAGTCGTTTTCGCAGATCCACGTGAACGCGGATCGTTTTTGTGAAAAATGCAAAATAATTTGTTTTTTAGTAAATTGATGTCACGTATTGTAAGTGCACCCTAAAATTACTGAAGGGTGAATAAGTAGTGAAATGTTTATTTTTGTGTGAATTATTCCTTGTCCGTAAGTTATTAAGTTTTGCAGTTACTTTGGCAGTCTCCATAATGTGATTTTTTTTAATAAAGCCACAATCATTTCAATGTGTGACAGGATTCACTGTGTCTAAGTGCACGCTATGGTGTGTGCTTGTGTGTGTTTCTGAGACTGGCGTTCTTGTGTTGTTATTGGACTTTTGTTCTCTTGAGTCTGGTTAGTGCTGAAGTTTGCGTGTGGGTATCGTCTTTCACATGTTCCACCCCGACCCTAGAGACAAGGACGGTCTTCTACCAGAAGCCTTTTCCAACCACAGGCCCGGGAACAGAGAATAAAAGGAATTATGTTTCCCCGTCCTTAAATGCTGGGAGTCCTCTTTGATTCTGCCCAATTATTAGCCATTAGACTTCAGTTACACTTACTACAATTCAGTTTGCATCAGAATCTCATAAAAGCAAAGAACAAACTGCACTCTTAGAAGGAATGTGTAGAAAAATTACACAAATTATGTGTAACACTCTAATTTACACATTTTGTGTCAATATTAACTAAAACTGTGTATAAAAAAATAATCCATTTTACACATATCCATGTGTAGTTTAAAGTTTACACAACTTGGGTATTTACTCAAAGCATTTAACACAATATGAGTAGACTGATGTGCTTACACACTTTAATGTGTTAATTTTTATAACGCGACCGTTATTTAAATTAGCTAGTCGAACTGAACCAACCAATAAGGTGACTTTTGAGTGAACATAATCCAGTTCCAGTCAGTTGCAGTTCAGTAACGTTAGTAGATAAAAGTCTGTTAACGACAGCAACTATTTTGTTTTTACTATATTGTTGAAAATAAAACATGCAAGTTACCTTATCACTTCGTTATCGACTAGCTGCTACCCCTCAACTGTTCGTGAAAACCACCTCTTTTACCAGGGAGGAGATGATTCGCGCCGAATCACGCCGGTGATGCTCAAGGTTCTTGAGGTAAGCTCGCTGTACTTTAATTTTTTTTTTTTTTTTCACTTATGCTCATTTACAAAAACAATATTTCCTGCTACTGTTATTTTTATACTGGCTTAAAAGCTAGGTTACGACGAGATTTTGCGGGCAAAAAACTCGACTATTGTCAATAGTGTCACGTTAAAGTTAGCTGAAGCACGACTAACTAAACCAAGCAGCTTTATGTTGACCAATGCTGCGAATTTGCGTGGAAACCCCGATTCAAAATCGGCATAATTTTTTTACACTTTCACTCGAAATTCCAGATACTGAAGAGACCTTTATTAATGGATTTTACACGCAAAATTTCGCCAAGCAATGGTAGCTAAACGTGACCGCACCTAGATTGTAACTTACAGTGCTACTCGATTTACAATACACAAAATGTTATCTGTAAAGGTGTTTTAAAAATTGTCTACTCTTTATTAATTTGATTAACGTTACGTATAAAATGTAATCGTAGTAGTGGATTTGAAAGTTTGCTGAAATGATTAGCAATATGTCATTAAGTGCTCTTGAGTGATGTGCAGGCTAGGTAACTGTTAGCATACAATAACGTTACATGTGCTAACTTTATATAAAATAAGTGACCTTTGCATTATGT
The DNA here is from genome assembly GCF_964197995.2 of Scardinius erythrophthalmus. Taxonomy (NCBI): domain Eukaryota; kingdom Metazoa; phylum Chordata; class Actinopteri; order Cypriniformes; family Leuciscidae; genus Scardinius; species Scardinius erythrophthalmus. The sequence goes on along the minus strand of NC_138221.1, from coordinate 58,016,277 downwards.
CTAATATTTATTACACAGCAAATGAACCAATCAGAAGATGGACCATTTTCCACCGACCACCGTGTCTCACCAGATTTAATTTATTCAGGTAAGCATTGCAGTAAAACTCACTAAATCATCAATTCATATCAAATCAAGCATTCTAAACAACTTAAGTTTTTATTTTTGCATTCTTTTGATCTATTATTAGGCCAAGGAGTCCGACCTGACCAGGAAGGTGCCTAATAAGCATAGCCTATCAGCGCACAGGTAAGTTAGGTTAACTGCTGAGGGAAAGAAAAAGATCATCACATGGGGATTTCTTGCATCATGTATCTTACTGTGTATTTGTCTCAAACAGCTGTCCCTTCACTGCAAACAAGTTGAAATTGGCTAGCCTAAATCCCTGATTGCAGTTAAGCCTACGAATCTCAGCATTTTTGGAGAGAATTAAGGAAATGTAAGTATTAAAATTTAATCTGGCATAATTTAGTTTACAGTTCAACTGAAATGTTTGAATGTGCTGAAAAAAGGGTGTTACTTACAAATATATATATATATATATATATATATTCTGAATTATAGAATGATGGAGATTAAAAACAATTTGATGCTTGTGTAATTTTCTCCTCTCTCTCTCTCCCTATTATATTTTTATATAGTGTTGGAACTGCGATCTTCTCTGAAGAAGAACTGAGCACATTTGTGTTGGTGGACACGTTTGCATCCAGGAAACAGGGGACTGATGCATATGTCACACTTTTCTGGAAACACTTCAGGAGTTTCAAAGTCGCGATCTGATTGGTTGAATTCTACAGGATGTTCGGGAGATGTGAGTGTCGTGTTCTTTATCGGTTCGCCTGGAAACAAATGCCGTGACAGGGTTTTTCCTGGGTCAAAATTGGTCTTCGGTGGTGGCTGACCGACATGGTCATCCACACACAGCAAAGAGTACCCTAGTACCCACATGATCCGCAAGCCCAATATTGACAATACATGTTAAATTTAAAATAAATACAAAGAAACAGTTTGTGATTTTTTTCTTAACCTATTTATTCAGGAAAAAACGATCACTGTCAGGCTAGATAGTAAAAGAAAGCGATTACAACTTATTTTATATCTATACCTTGACGTTTGTTTCTTTTGTTCCTCGTTGTTAATATTTGGTTGTTCATTCTTTTATTTTATTTATTTTGGGGGCCATTTTCTTCCAGACTGTGGCTGATAATTCAATTTTAAACCTCTTCCAAATTATATATAGACTGCAATTATCAGACACAGATATTACCTGTCACTCTCACTGTCATCCTTTCTTGCCCTCTTTGCAAAAAAAGCTGTGATTTTTCCACGACTGGCTTTCATTGTTTTGAAAGATGGTGGGCGATATGGCAAAAATATCATATCACGATTTTTTTCAGGGAAATCACGATTCACAATTTTATCACGATTCTTTTTATGTTGGTTTTACTATTTTGTGACTTAGCATTACAGCCAAACTAATGTCCATATTTTAAAAACAAAGCCTTAGGTAACAAAATAAAAAAATAAAAAAAGGCAGACAGGGGCGAAGATAAAAATATTTGTCATTATTTTCTTTGTTATTAAAAATTAAGATCAAAGATACACATTACACATACACAACTTAATATACAAATTAAAAAAAGGGTAGTATATTTAGTATAGTATAGTATATTTTTCTCCTATGGAAGTCAATGGGGACCAGCTACTGTTTGGATAGCCACATTTTTCAAAATATTAATATTAGAAAAATATTAGAAGGAAATTAATAGAGGATTGGAATAACATTAGAGTGCGTAAACTATGAGATAATTTTTATTTTTGGGTGAACTATCCCTTTAAGGACAAGCGGCAGCGTGTTTACTATAACTACTGTCTCTTTAAGAGTTGTGCGCGACGCGTCTACTATACACGCATTTGACAAGCAGATTTTCTCTCAATTTTCTCAAGTTTGCTTTCACTTTAGACATAACCGACTTTGTTTATGTAAACCTTGTGTGTATTTAACAGTATAAGCACAATAAGACTCGAAAGATAACTTAGTCAAGTATCCAGGCGCTGGTAGACAGGCTTTTAGTGCATGTGAGCTTCACATGTACGCGCTGAGGAACTCACACGTAACAGTGCATCAGCACGCGAATTAGCCTAAATGTTTAACCGACAAGGCATTAAAGCACATGCAAATTATGAACTGCAGTGTCCCGTTCTGTTCCGCTGCGTTAACATTTTATGTGAATATACGTCGCGTTGTTCAGTATGTTGGGACCATAGACTGTAAAAAAAAATACAGGGACAGAGGCGCCAGAACAGATATAATGCACGATTCTACGATATTTCTTTAAAAGCAGATCGTGGAGACATTATAATCATCCACGATCAAAAACCCTAAACCACTTCAAACTGGATAGATTTTTTGCGTTTATTTAAAGTTATGTCAGCTGCATGTGCAGAATGCTTGTCACAAGTTGTAAGAGAAGATAAGGCAACTTTTTTTTGACTGCAATTCACACCCAGTGCTAATTCAGCAAAAATATTCTCCGAATACACCACGTGAAACATGGATTCGGTCTTCCGACCTTTAGGATCAGTTGATTTTGATGCGAGGGAGAGAGCAAAGAAGACGGAGAGTGCGCGCGCGGGGGTGGGGCGCTGTGATCGTTCTCTCCGTCACTCCGTCAGTAGCCTGCTTCACTCACAAAACCCAATTACAGATCAAATAAGGCTTTGGCGGGACAAAAAATCGTTTTGGCGGCCGCCAAAAAATTTCAATGTAGGAAAAACCCTGCGTGACACCAAAACCCCTCGTGGAAGAAGAATGCTATTGTGCTTACAACTGTGACAATGAGCGCTTACCAGGATCAACTAAACACTGGATTTTCAAAAGTATTTGAAGTTCACGGCTCCATTGTTTAAAGGAGAACTTGGTAGCTTTTTTAACTTAATAAAACTGTCTAGAAATCATTTGGATGGTTAAACAACCTGTTCTGGTGATATTGGTGACTTTCCCCGCTCCCCCAGCGTTCCCAGGCGGAAAACCAACCTTGCAACTTGTTCACTACCGTCCCGGCAAGATAGAAATTGGAAGTCTCGTGAGAAGCGAAAGCGAGAACGAGAACGAGCGCGAAACACAAATCGCTTTACGGCAATTCGACATAAACACACACGCATGTATGATGTATTACCAGATTACCCACCTCGATAGACATAGCTCCACGCGATACAGTTGGCTTGCTCCGATCAAAACAAACGCACATGAGCAGCGGTAGAGAAGGGGAGGAGGCCGCCGCAAGTGAGTTTTTTACGACTGTGTTGTGAAATATACGCCCCACCACAGCTGTAGGGGGAGCTCGTGGGGAAAACATGCGACAACAAAAGGGAAAATCAGCGAAGAAGTGACTAGAGTTCGCTAGAGTTGCCGAGTTCTCCTTTAACGTTCTTGAATGAATAATTTATTAGATGCAGCCAGTCTGTTATTGTAGGGACATCAACATCATATATTATCACGCCCCTAAACATGACGCAGAACAAAACGAACTGTGATTGGTTGCGTTACATGGCAGTCAAACGTCCTCTTGGGTGGTCCAGACATTGATAATAATAAAGAGAACTGTTTCTTGAGCATCAAATCATCATATAAGAGTGATTTCTGAAGGATCATGTGACACTGAAAACTTGGAGTAATGATGCTGAAAATTCAGCTTTGATCACATGAATAAAATATTTTTTAAATATATTCAAATAGAAAACAGCTGTTTTACATTGTAATAATATTTCACAATATTTACTGTTTTTACTGTACTTTTGTATCAAATAAAATATTTGGTGAGCATAAGAGATTTCTTTCAAAAACATTAAAATGCTTAATATTTTCTAAACTTGGCCACCAATGTACATCAAGCCAAAAATGTTTTGGAAATAAGTGAAATTATTTTGAAGGTGGGGAAGTGTGTCATGTTACCTAATGAGATTGAGAAAATAACTGTTTTATCCTATGTTGGACATTTCCTTTTTGACTGCTTTAAATTGTATTGTTCTATTCTGGATTGAATTTAATTGTTGATATGTCAGTCATTATAATAAATAAGATAATCAACTACAGATTTTATTTTGTCAAATGCTTATTTTGTTTAGGATTTAGGATTTTAGATAGCTTTCTTAACACAGTGTGTGTAGCCAAGGATAGCACATAATGTGGTAATGTTACACATGTTTACACATCTTTTACACATATTTTACACATGTTTACACATCTTTTACACATGTTTACACATCTTTATGTTAACCTTTCTGACACATTTAGTGTGTTAAAATCATTAACACAGTGAATGAGTTGAAATTAACACAAATCTAGTAGTCCTGGAGCTCACCCACAGATGTGTTAAAATTTAACACAGGTTGAGTCATTTTTGACACATTCTTTCTAAGAGTGTGGTATCCATCAGTCTCCCTGGAGTGGACAGCTTTGTGTGTGAAATGTTATCCTTCTGAAAAGACCAGCATATGTTGGGTTTTGGATGCTGATCCCCACTATGAGATAGTGGTGTTCCCATTTAAAGGAATAGCTCACATGGAGATCAAAACCTGCTATCATTTACTTTTGAATGATTTTCCATCTTCACAAAAGGAGAAATTCTGAAAAAGTTCACGCTGCCTTTTCTGTAGAATGAAACCGTATAATGATAGGATATTGACAAGCTCTGAAAAGGACAAAAAAGCACCAATAAAATTCTATACAATGGTATGAGCTACATTCCAAGTCTTCTGAAGTCAGTGAAGGACAGACTGAAAATTCTAGTTTGTGCTTAGTTCACTACTAAATGAAAACTCTGTCATCATTTACTCACCCTCAAGTTGTTTCAAACCTGTATGAATTTCTTTCTTCTGCTGAACACAAAGGAAGATATTTTGAAGAATGTCGGTAACCAGACAGTTGATGGACCCCATTGACTTCCATTGTAGGAAAAAATACTATGGAAATCAATGGTGTCCATCAACTGTCTGGTTACCGACATTCTTCAAAATATCTTCTTTTTTGTTCAACAGAAGAAAGAAATTCACACAGGTTTGAAACAACTTGAGGGTGAGTAAATGATGACAGAGTTTTCATTTTGAAGTGATCTATTCCTTTAAAACAAGAAAAAAGGCCAAGAGGAAAATGTACTTCATTCAGTATTCTCTAAAACAAGTCTTATAACATTATGCAATTCATCTTTTCAGGTACATTCATCCTGTTTAAAGAAATAATAAGAAAAGAATTTCAGTATAAATTGCACACAAGGACAAAATGAACTGTCATTGGTTGTTTTACCTGTGGGACAGACAGTCTCTTCCTGTTTAAGTGGGCAGTTAGAAAGTACTGCAAAGAGGACCAGACTTTATGCTGACAGTCAGACTTTATTCTGTGCCAGCCTAAAACACTGCTAGACGGAGACATCTGCTCTCTATTCTAGCAGTGTCAGTCCGAATCCCACATCCCGCAGTCATCCATCTTACACAGCAGCATTACTTTGTTCTTTGTTCACAATGGTGAATTTTTGGACATAGCAAACTATTGCACATTCATTTTTACTCCTGTAAATTATTAATACATTTAATAATTTATGCACTGTAAGCTAATGAGTTCCACCGAGCAACAGTAGAAAAGAAGAGCACTGCACTGTATGGAAGTAAAGTGAGGGATATATCTAGTTCAGTCATGAAACTCTAGATGGCACAAGCTGATAAGTCCCTTACATGTAATGTTCAACAATCCCACCAGTATCACATATGCTGATTAGCTAATTCTGCAGCCAGTGAGGTTGCTTGCTCAACATTTAAATAGCCTGGTTCATTGTTTGCTGTAAGCTAGTCCAGAGTTCCTCTGAACCCCTCCACCTCCCCCAGCTCCACCTGCCTAGATCTGCTATGGGATATATGTACTGTATGTCTATTCATGCAGCAGCAGCATAACTAGCTTAGTTGTGAAGTGCACACATTCACTCTTATTTGTGTGTCTAATCTGCCAAGATGTTTCTTGTCTCGCTACATTTAGTTATGAATGACATGGATCATGTAAACGATAGCATATCAATACAAAAGGGCGAAATTCCATTGAAAACAAGTTGAGTAATTTGAATCACTGTAAGTCGTTGAACATATCTATCGAAAACAGTTATCAAGTATTAAATGTTCAACAACTTACATCTTATTATGCACTCCTAAATATTACACTGTAAAATCTAAAGCGCTGCACTGGAATTCGTCTTTAGTGAATAGTAAGCCCCGCCTTCTTTGATCTGATTGGCCATCATTTTGACATTGACGATCTGTTAGACCACTTAGGGTGATTACGGCCCTGCTTTAATGAAAAGAGAGACTGTGGGAGAGACCTAGGATAGGACTGGTATGCCGCCATGGACAACAGTAAAATACAAACTTATCATTCTTATACTTACAAAAAAATTAAATACAGCACAATGCTGCAACTGACCAATCAGAATCAAGAATTCCAGAGAGCCATTAACTCAAGATATATTGTTTCCAGGGTTATTATGAACATCATTTTGCTTCTCATGTATAAGGATGTTTAGATATCTTTACTGGAAATGATAAAAATACTGATGCAGGTGCAGTGGAGGCTGGTTTACACAGACCACAAACATGGGTAGATGTGTTTACTAACCTGTGTTCTGATGAGCATCAGGATGGGGTGTGTGTTTACATTACAGCCTGCGTCACTGCAGTACTGTTGTGTTTATGGCGTCTCTCTCATAGTGTCTTTTTCTCTCTGTCTGGCTCAAGGACAGGAAGTGCATACCACTGTCCAGTCATTCAATGTCTATGGAAAATATATGTTATGGTCACATGCAACTCACACTTCCTGTTCACTCCATCTCACTTCCATCTGAATATTCACTCGCTCTTTCATCTCTAATAATATCATAAGCATTGTTACTTTTTCAACACCTTTAAATTGCTTGCAGACACCTGTATCCTGTGTGACAGATGTTGTAATGCAATGTACATCCCTCAACATCCGGAGCCTTCAGGGCTTATTACCATTGGGCTGTTGCTTTCCCATGGGATACAGTCTTTCTCTATGGGGCGCATGAGGACAAATTCATTGCTTCACAAATAAAAAAGAACACTGTAACAAAAGCATATTTTGTGTCAGCGCAGACACACTCTCTCTAGTTTCATTTAAATTCTGCTTGTCGGAATTATCGACTGTATTTACTGTAGAATAAAAAATAACTCTATTTACTGTAAAATAAAACTTGAGGAATTCACGTCGGGGTCCTAATCACCCTGTCGGGTTTATTTTGCAATAAGAACTGACTGGATGTACATTATCCTATGCTTATAGGTTGGTAGGCAATTTCAGAGAGGCTAGCAATAGCAAGCTAGCTTTGAAAGCATAAAATCCCACCCTCCCTTCAGAACGTCTCCAAAGCCACACCTCCTTCAAAACACATGAACACACACAGTCTGCAAAGCTTCACTAGAGACGGCATTAAATTACCTCATGTCTCAAAGCACATAACATTACAATAATAATGAACGCAAACAACTTGCAGAGTTCGGACTTGTACCACCTGACTGCTGCAGATTCATTTTGGCGTTGACAGTGTTGATGCAGAAATGCATAAATCCCAGTCTGAGGACCTGAACAGCTTTGTCACAGGTTGCCATCTCGTAATTAATGTTGCTACATGGCGTGAACGCAGCATAAGCTTGTTGTTTTGGTTCAGGAGGAACTGTAAAAGGCGGGTGCTGTTTGTAAACAACGCGGCGTGACTGTGTCTACAACTCTGCACAGCTTTATGGAAATACATTTCTCGAGTTCACACTTACATATAATTAGAGGGAGTAAAGCTTTATGCGTATTTGGCGTGCTGTCCGGGGGCCGAGCTCCGAGTTTGGCCCAAACCCAGAGCCCGAACACCACCCCCCCACCCGTGTATAAAAGTGGTTAGAACTAGAAGTGAGGAGAAGGGGTGGTGGAGGGATGCGGATAAACTGTCAACAAACAGAGGGAAGACTGGTGTATATATATATATATATATATATATATATCTCTTATCGTTGATTAATTGAAGGCTCTCCACTCGTGTTAGCGTTAATTATCTGAACGTGCTCCTCCCGAACTTTGTTAAAGGGATCATCGGATGCCCATTTTCAACAAGAACATTTTTTGCTCAGAAAATCCAAATGGCTTGATTATTGAAAGTGTTTAGGCTTTTTGAGGATTAAAAAAAGAGAAGTGAATGGATTTTTTTCATTGTATGGTGGTTGTGTCCAAACACTGCAAAGACACATTTATATGCAAACACCATATAAAAGTGAAGTTTGCATCTGATGACCCCTTTAATAAAACATCAAATGTTAACAGGCAGGTAGGAAATCCTATCATTTTATTTGGCCCTCAGACTTCCACAGAAGATATAGGTACATGTTTTAATATTTAGACAACTTCTATTATTGATTGCTACAGTATCAAGATGTGGAGAGAGTTTCAACCAGAGTAACAAAAAATGTTTATTGACACTTTGACTCTCAAATTGACTCTACCTTTAATCACTCAAACCCTTTTTCTCTAAACCTCTCAACTTAACCGCCACCATGTTGTTGTTTTTAAAAAAAATGCTTTTTATTTGTGTTTGTATCTCTAATTGAATCCTTGTCCAGTGCGCAATTGATTGTGGGCAATATTAGACATTAGAGAGTGTGAATGGTTCTGCACGTTGAATTTCCATAGTTGACGATCTGGATACCTTTGGGATACTCATGCTGCGTTCATGCCATGTCATAATTACCGCAATTACGAGACAAGAACCCATGGCATTGTACTTGGAGCTTGGAGCTCTCAGAAATTCTGAGTTTACAAATTGAAATCTACAATGACATCTTTGACATGGTGTGAACGTACCTTTATTTCAACATACTGTGATTTATCTGAGCCAATAGCCTCGCGGGCAGCGCGCCGACAAATAGTGCCGTTGCGATTCGGACCACCTGAGTTCGAGTCCCGGCTCACGGACCTTTCCCGATCCTGTCCCCCAGCTCTCTCTCGCTTCCTGTCCTCTCTATACTATCCTATCATAATAAAAAAAAAAAAGAAGAAGAACACTGTGATTTAAGACAAACTAATTCTAATTTTGGATAATATTTTGGATGGATACATGCGAATTGGGACGCAGCAACAGAGAGTGTGTGAGAGAATGAGAGTAAGAGGGCACGGAGTAGCCCAGATAGTGACACAAACTTGTCTGTGTTTTCTCGCTGGACCAGAGAAGATTCAGTGAATCTGTAAATGAAGCATGTTGCTCTTGGCGCCCCCTGCTCTTTGAGCATGCGCATGCGTGTGTGTGAGTCAGTGAGAGAGAGAAAGACACAGGCTCCTTTCAGCAGAGGCCTCCGTTCCTGCTACCGATCAGAGGAACTTCATCTGATGGGCTGACAGAGACGCTCACTCCACGCATCAGCTCCCAAAAACAACAATGTGCTATCAGCCCTCATATACACTCCAACATAAACACACCAACACACACACGGTAGCCATATGTGCCATACACAAACACTCAGCTCAGCTCATTTGATAGAAGCCTAGACAAGCAGAAATAGCTCTGTGTGATTTCACAACCCTCCTTATCACTGTCGTTCAGCATGTGGGCACTGTGTCTAGCAATGTGTGCTTTGACGCCAACATTCATCAATTACTCACACACAATATCCATCCAAACGCCGCGCTGTGACGTTCTGATTACACAGCGAGATCTGTTAGCACAAGTGCTAATAGATAAGTGAGCAGCTGGCGTAAAGTGTTTGATTGGCGCGTGGCACCGGTCACATCTTTCCCAGAGGCCTCGGCTGCTGTACTGCAGTTAAGAGCATCAGACGTGACTGAGACGTTTTCTTTCGTACACGACTTACTCTGTGATCATGGTTCATTTAAGGTGCTTCAAGTGATGTTATTAATGCAATTCTGACATCCCAGCTTACAGAGAACATTCTCAGAACTTCTGACAAGGTTCTGTCAATGTTACTTACTAGTAACATTACTAGAATGTTTGGTTCAATTTATCAGGTCCTTAATAATGTTCTCAAAACGTTAGCACAAAAACATTGTTTATACATCATTCACAAAAGGTTTTTAGTTGGACGTTCATCTAACATTTTTTAAACTAAGCAACTTGTTTCAGAATTTCCCGAGAACATTCAAATGTAACGTTCCCATAATGTTTGCAAAGTGATAAAATGGCTCACTCACTAATGTAAATTTTGCCATTTACTCTCCCATTCAAAGGTTTGGGGTCAATAAGATTTTTTTTTCCAGCATTATTCAGCAAAGATGCGTTAAATAGATTGAAAGTTAAAGTTCATATGTATACATTTATATTTCAAATACATTTAATTATTTTGATTAAATAATCCTGAAGGATTGTAATAATATTGTAATAATATTTCACAATATTACTGTTATCACTGTATATTAGATCAAATAAATCTAGCCTTGGTGAGCATAAGAGACTTCTTTCATAAACACTAAGAATATATTACCAGCCGCAAAACTTTCTAATGGTTTACTTTCCCGCATGTCATGCCAAACCTGAATTACTTTTTTCTTTGGAACACAATAGGATTTTTTAAAAGGTCCTGACAGCACTTTTCCATATAATGAAAGCGAAGGGTTAATTACAGTTCCTTTAGGAAATGAAAAAGTCCTATTATAATATTGTATACAGTGAAGTGATAATGAAGTGGTAAACACTGAAATCGTGTGATCATCTGTGTGTAAACAAAAATGACTCAAATGATTTGTGAATTTAATCTTTTTACAAAATAACTTAAGTGATAATCAGAAAGCAGGGCTTATGTTTGATACTTTGATACAACTTTGCATGCTCACGATGTCTATCTATCACCATCTTCTTCACAAAAAGCACAAAATGATGTGTCAAATATAGGGTTAAAAATAGTTACATTTATAAATATAAATAACTGAAATAAAGACGACTTCTGCCAAAACAACATAGGTCATTGGCACAACTGAAGACTTGTTTACTGCATTTTTTATAGACTGCGTTTATTGCCTATTTCATGACAGCTTGGTCTAGTCATCCAATCAGACTTACACATAACTTTGTTTAATAAATGTGCATTATACCACAGAGCACATAGTGTGAAATACTGTATCTCAGAATGCAATGCACGTGACTTGACCTTACATTTCTAGTTTGAAGGATGAACTATAATATCAACTGCATGTGAATTTTCTTGAAAAACAGCCGGGACTCGAACTCGGGTCGCCTGAATTGCAACGGCACTATCAGACAAATCACAGTATGTTGAAATAAAGGTACGTTCACACCATGTCAAAGATGTCATTGTAGATTTCAATTTGTAAACTCAGAATTTCTGAGAGCTCCAAGCTCCAAGTACAATGCCATGGGTTCTTGTCTCGTAATTGCGGTAATTATGACATGGCATGAACGCAGCATGAGTATCCCAAAGGTATCCAGATCGTCAACTATGGAAATTCAACGTGCAGAACCATTCACACTCTCTAATGTCTAATATTGCCCACAATCAATTGCGCACTGGACAAGGATTCAATTAGAGATACAAACACAAATAAAAAGCATTAAAAAACAACAACATGGTGGCGGTTAAGTTGAGAGGTTTAGAGAAAAAGGGTTTGAGTGATTAAAGGTAGAGTCAATTTGAGAGTCAAAGTGTCAATAAACTTTTTTTTACTCTGGTTGAAACTCTCTCCACATCTTGATACTGTAGCAATCAATAATAGAAGTTGTCTAAATATTAAAACATGTACCTATATCTTCTGTGGAAGTCTCAGGGCCAAAAAAAAAAATTGTCCAATCATTGCATTCGGTCCAAATAAAATAATAGGATGTCCTACCTGCCTGTTAACACATTGGGCCCTATTTTAACGATCTGAAACGCAAGTATCGAGCGCGAAACCCAAGTAACTTTGTGGGATGCTCTCGAACCAAATATGGTTCTTTCAGTGAGTAGTAACTCACTTTCAGCGAGTTTTCAGTGATTATTTTTTTCAATAATCAAAGTTAGTGTGTCAATCCAATTAAAAATCCACATATCACACATTTTAAAATATTACATAATTCATTGATGCCTGTTTGCCATGTATGATACACCGACCAATCATCATCTGGGCACAACAAGTTCAAATTTCATTGAACAATGTTAAGTGGAACGGTCATTTTTCGGTCATTTTCATAAATCGTTTGAAATTTACATTTATGAAGCGATCTGAATCTATTAATTGTTACCATCATTAATGGTAAGTATAGTATTCAAGTCACTTGTATTTAGCCTATGTATAATTGATCCACCGTTTACCATCAAACTATCATATTTGGCCCAAAGCCCAGCGTGTAGGCGGATAACAACACGCGAAATGGTGATGTGAAAGGAATTTATTATGTTAACATTTTTGATAATTATGCAGCAACAACATAGAGTACAGTACTACGGGTCAAAAATGTGGACACATTTCTTTTTTCTTTTTTTTCTAAATGTTTTTTAAAGAAGTCATTATGCGCATCAAGCCTGCATTTGTTTGTTCAAAAAGTTTTACAATTTAAAATAATGGTTTTCTTTTTTTAATATATTTTAAAATATAATTTATTTCTGTGATGCAAAGTTGAATTTTCAACAGCCATAACAGTCTTCAGTGTCACATAATCCTTCAGAAATAATTCTAATATGCTGATTTATTATCAACAGTTGTGCTGTTTAATGATTTTTTCAGGATTCAATGATGAATAAAATGTTAAAAAAGAACAGCATTTAATTAAAATAGAAAAGTCTTTACTATATTGTTTTATCTATTAAGCACATCCTTGCTGAATAAAAGTATTAATTTCTTTAAAAAGAAAGAAAGAAAGAAAATATATATTAGCCCCTTTTTACATTTGAGCCCCTGCCCCTGAGGAACTCTCTGCACGTCCCTGTTGAAAAAAGACATTTTTAAACAAAACTTGATTCAAAACTTGATTCAACTATTACACATGGATTGAGGTCAAATGACAACAATATGTTGCATAGGCATAATATTGTTTCACATACTTAAAACAATAGGCAGTATTAGTGTGCACTAAGCAGTACACTAGTAGGCCTATTCCATTCTGAACACAGTCATCAGCTCCATTTACATTAGAGGTTGTTTTCACCTCCTCCCTTCATACCCTCAATCTCACCTTTGTAGATTTCCAGATGGTCCCCTGTGGCCCTCTAGTGGCCCTCATATCAACTGCACATCCTGTCATAATCATTCACTCACTCGCTCTCACACACAGTAAGTTCTTAGAACCTGACAGTGCCCTTCGAAGTGGACTTTACAGGGTTTTTGACCACCTTGAGTGACTGTGAGAGTCCATATTGTAGCGAAAGAACATGCTCGGTTTGAAGGACACAGCATAGGAAACATCAATAGTGTACATAAATATATTACTTCACAGGAGGAAGATAGGGATTACCCATTAGACATTGCACAGCACCTCAGTCAGTAAACAAAGTATAGCTGAACTAAACGCAGCTGAATTCAGATTCATGCAACATGTGTTGCTTGACAAGACAAATGGACACTGTAAATTATAGAATATACTGTATTTGGTACATTGAAGGGCATTGCAAATGTACTGAGCCCTTCGAGGAACTTACTGATGGAAAAAAATATGAGATGGGAGGAAAAATATATTTCAATGTTCTCTCGTAAACTTTTTATTTTCCCTCACAAAACTTTTGCGTTCCTCCGATAATCTTTGCGAGCGAACGCAAAGTTTCTCGGGGGAACACAACACATTTGCAAGAGAAAGCACAAGCATTGGCATAATTTTTTACTAATAATAACTAATATTGTCAACTTCTACACATAAGCAGTGTTTAAAATTGCCTCCTATACCCTCATTCACTACTCCCTACATTAATCCATTAATATAGTCCACTTGAAGGAGTGATTGAATTGTGAATTCAGACACTGAGGCCTGGTATTAAGATGCGATTTATTCGATCGGATCACAAAGTGGCTGACGCTAAATACAGGTGTCTAAAGGTCTAAAATGTTTTGAGCTTGTCCAACGCATTTGACCGTATTGCTTTTGTAGTGTAGATGCTCATGTGTTCGGACAGCCTCAAAAGACCGTCTACTCTCTGCCTACTGACCTAATGCGTAAATAATAATCAATTAATCAATCAATCAATCAAAAAAAAAAAAAATCAATAAATAATGAATTTATACCTACATGATGTTACACTGTACCCACATTGGACCATCGTTTTGGAAAATGGATGAATGGATGATTCAGCTTAGGGCGCCATCTTCAGGTCAGATGCAGGAATTCGGCACGACCATCACAGTGCATTATGGGTATTCTCTAGCCGTTGAGAGCATAGATATCATATATAAAGGCTAGATGTCTCGTGCGCGCTGCTGGCCAATGGAGATCGACGTCCGCACACGGCGGCCATCTTGCCACAGTGGACTCGCTCACTCGTTTAATGGTGCATATACTTTAATAGTGCATATACCATAACTTGCTCAATTTTCTACCGATTTTCAAACGGTTTGGTTTATTATAAACGTCAGAGATGTAGTTATGACACTACATACATACACTGCATACATATGAATAATTATAACATACATGTTTAAGCATTCGGAATTATAGCCACGTTAATAACGTTTGTAAGAAACCAAACCGTTTGTAAATCCGTCAATATTTCAGCGAGATATGAGGATTTGTGTGCATGCTGATCACTCACCTAATGCACAGCTTCACTGTGGTAAGATGGCCGAATGGTGATGCCGAAAGTGAATGTGCCATAAGACATCTAGCGTTTATATATGATATCTATGGTTGAGAGTACATCGGTTGTTCACTCGTTATTGGGTTGCATTATGGAATTGAATGAGTGCACTCGATAACTTTCACCATGGTTTCGGACACCACTACAAATGGCTGCCCCCTCAAATAGTGCGCAATTAAAACTTTAGGGGATATAGGGGACGATTTCGGACGCAGCCATAGTGTGTAAGGAGCAGTGAACACCATGAAGGGAGTCAGTGGATCAGAGCGCTTCAGGCTCTCCACGGTCATTACTCACTGTGTCTCTTTGATTTGTTTGCCACTGAGACTCAAGATTTGTTTCGCCACTCTTGAGTATTATTTGTGTAATATATAGTATTATTCTTGAAGTAAATGGCGCACAGCATGTCAGGATGAAAAATGCGGCTACACTCACTCAGAATGAACGTGGTGAAGGTGCGAGCGCAACATTAGCACACGAAGCTTCCCAAGGACTCACTCAATATCACACAACATTAGAAGCAACACGCTGGGATTTTAATGTCCCTTGTAGAAAGTCTATGAACAGGACTCGTGTCAATGTGAGCATGCAGAAAACATTAAAAGACACTAACATATTTGCAAAAGAAACTCATCCTGGACCAAAAAAAGCATTATAAAATTATATAAACATTATATAAATAAGCTTTCTCCTCCCTCCTAATTGAGTGACTAATATCAGTGAAATAGGTTTATATAACAGGCCCACATATTGTGAAAATGCAGTTAACCTCCTCGCTCCAGCTCTGGCACAGATCAGTTTGACATATTTCTCTATCCCATTAGTCTTTCTCAGTCTACAGCTTGACTCGTGCTGGACCACCAACAGCTCGGCGTGGACATGGATGAACGCTGGTATAACAGATATCAAGAAACAGAGCCATGCATTCATTTTTTAACATCGTTTCGAACATCTTGTCTTAGTTCTTCTGTACATGCACAGCATTTTGGCTTGTGGAAAATGGGAAAACCTACCACTCAAATTGAGCATGAGCTCGTACTATATCACTTGTTTTGTACTTAAAATGTTGCTCTTTTCAAGTTAGTTAGAATCCCTCCCTCCAAAATATTTGTTTTCTATATTTGATTGAACTGCTTAATTGAAACATGTCCCTTCAACATGAAAAAAATATAACTTTGTTTTAATACTCAAAGTCAGTTTGTACTCACATTTGGTGCTTTATTGAGTTTTCTTTCACGTTGTTGACATATTTCCTATTTAAAGGATTGGTTCACTTAGAATTCAGAATTCAAATTTCCTGATAATTTACTATTATGTCATCCAAGATGTTCATGTCTTTCTTTCTTAAGTCGAAAAAAATTACGATTTTTGAGGAAAACATTCCATAGTGGACTCAATGGGGTCCAACGTTTTGAAGGTCCAAATTGCGGTTTCAATGCAGCTGCAAAGGGCTCTACACAATCCCATCCGAGGAATAAGGGTGTTATCAAGAGAAATGATCAGTCATTTAAAAAAAAAAAATATATATATATATATATATATATATATATATATATATATACTTATTGACCACAAATGCTTGTCTTGCACTAGCTGTGATGCACCACACATTACTTAATCACGTTGAACTACTCCTTTAAATGGGATTGTTGTTATTTTTTAATAGACAAATGGGATTGTTGTTATTTTTTAATAGACAATAGCTGTTAACATGTTAACGATACATTGTTAATAGACACTATATAGCGAGTCAGGCGGAATTAGTGGGTGGGACATTCTCAGTCTAGATGGCATTTGATTGGACAAAGATTTGTACACACCCCTGAGTGCAGGATGAGTCATCATTTTCTTTCCTTTTTTTTTTTTTTTTTTCGGAAGATAAAGCTGTACATAAAAAAAGTGTTAGTGTTTAGTAGTACAGTAGCATAAATAGCATTAACGCTTAAACTCACTGACTAAAAGCCATACGATTTTGATTTCATAGGGTCTTTGATTTTGAGGCCTGCGTTTGTTCTGTTGAATTGTGGTGTGGTGTGTTGCAGTGACAGATGTGAACACATGTGGGCAGTGTGGTGCAGACGCAGGGCTCTTGACGCTCCATCATGCTCAGCACAAAGGCTTGTTCGTACAGCATTCATTCACTGAAGTCTGCTGGATGAGACATTGTCTGCCTGTAACCACTGCGTCAACACTGATGCTCAGATCAAACGGCCAGCAAGCCTGCATGTGTGCTGGGATGAATGAGTAATGAGCGTGAGTTTAGTACAAATAGTAACAGTTATTCACTGGGTAAGTGTATGTATTTATGTTTGTGTTGACAGAAGTAGTAGTGGTCGTGATAGTACTAGTTAATGGATGAAGGTCATATTTCATCGCAAAATTGAAAGAAAACAGAACTTTTGCTTAGAAATGACGGCTATTAAGTGTTTGTTTAGTTTTCTTTGTGTGGCAAAAACATGTCTAAAAATATATACAGAATCCCATATGTGAAGTTCCCAGAAGGATATCAGATAATGTGTTTGTGTGTTGCAGTAACTGGAGAGAAGTGTGGGGTGAACGGCTGGTCAGAGCTGAACACTCATCTCTCAGTGGGAGTACCATGATCAGGACAGCGAGGAGGAGAAGGAACAAGACTGAACACAGACACATGTTCTGTACAAGTAAAAGCCCTTTAGAGCTATAGAAATTTTGTTTTGACATTCAGGAGACCAGGATTAGTTCCCTCAATAACTGCAAGGCTCAAAAGTCACATTTCATAGATGCTTCACTCTAAAAAAATAAAAAATAAATCCATGCATTTTCAACCCATGTTTGGGTCATATGGAGCCAATTTGTATTTTTTTTTATAAAAAAAAGAAAAAAAAAGAAAGTAACTACGACTTTTGCCTCAATAAACCCATAATTACTGCTTATTTATATGGATATGGTCATGCAGAATTAGGCATTAATATCTGTTTTATAAACAGCCAATATCCTAGTAATACGCATGCTAATAAGAACTAGTGAGAATTGAGCCCTAAACTAAAGTGTTATCAAATTTTTAAACCCAACGGTTGGGTTTGTCCATATTTGACCCAAACATGGGTTGAAACAACCCAGCATTTTTTTGGTTGCTGTATGTATCGTGGCAGTTTGAATATAAAATTCAGTGATTGACGCTAAAAGGTTAAAGCTCTACCCTAATAACGTATAAATAAAGTTTACCCTAAACCTAAATGATAGTGTTAACAAAAGTCATTTTTCATTTAGCTTCTACAAGTCTTTAAGCTCTTTTATCTGACTCGCATTTCATGGGACCAGGTGAGTTACTGAGCAAGTTTACCATGTCAGAAAAGCATGTTTTACCATATATTTCCATGTTTATGTGATGTAATTTTACAAGATTTATTATCTATTGGCCAAAACAATGGTTTGATAGCTTTTCCATTTTTGCCTCTTCATGAATCTTACATTTGTCAACCAACCTCAAAGCCACTAATTAACCTATATCAGTGCACTGTATAAAAATAATAATAACTTGACTTAATATAAGTTCAATCACCTTGGATGTTTAAGTCATTTCTACTTTAATTACATTAAACTGGCTTAAACATCTTGTGTAACTTATAAAAAAAAGTTGAGAACTGCTTAACTTATTTTGATGAGTTAAAGCAAAGTAAAAACAGATGTTGTCATAACATATTGATCATATATTATTTTTTTTACAGTGCCGTATTTTTGGTCTGGTGTACCCCACAGCCATCAGCACTCCCCTCATCAACACCAAGCCTGCAAAAAACAAAACAAAAAGCAAATTCAAAACCAGTATTTTAATTCATATTATCCATTCAGTAGAGTTGCTTCCTCCACCCAGTGGTATTTTGAACCATTTCTCTGCTCAAATCAATTTTGGAGGTTGTCTTGACTGACCTGCTGAGTTTGGGTCATGCCACAACATTTCGGTCAGGTCAATGGATGGTGTTCTTCAAATACTTAGCCCAGTTGTCTGGATATTTACCGCGGTGTTTGGGGTGATGTTATTTTGAATGACTCACGTTCAGCATATACATTCTCCTGTGATGCTCTCAGGTGTAATCCGGATTTCACTGTTCCCTCAGTGGTTAGGAGACGTTCTTGTGCAGATGATTTTCAACAGTGAACGGCTGAAAGCTTTGATTTTCTCCTGTGTCCTCTTTTACTTTTCATCTTGCATGCTTTTCTTATAGTGGATTTGTGAGATTCTGTGCCTGCAGACTGTTACAGCGGGTCTGAAAGTAACCTCTTGACACTTTTGCAGGAATAGTCAGGGCTAGAGATAATTGTATGTAAATGTATACCGGTGTTGGGGAAGACACTTTGAAACTGCAGTTTGTCAAGCTATAAGCTACAATCAATCAACTCTCTACTACAAGATACTACCATACAATATTCAATTACTTAGTTTGAAGCTATTTAAGGGTGTGATATATAACTAGATTATAATGCTAATCAAGGGAAAACTATGTGATGACTCATAACCAGTGAATCATTTTTGTATTAAATGATCACTTGTAGTGTACTTCAAATCTTAAAAGTAGGCTATATTTTAAATAATGTACTTGCAGATAATATTAAGGAATAAAAGGCCACTTAAAGTCCCCCGGTAGTGAATAATTTTATCCCTTAAAACTCATATTTGATCACCAAAATTACATATGTAAACGTTTTTTCCTTGAAAAAAATCTTCATGTCTTAAAATAGCTTGAATGTAACTCTACACCCTCGCCTCATTTAGGATACAAAGTTCTTTGAATATTCAAATTAGCCCCGCCTCCACTCACTCACACCAGCTCAGAGATCCACTTGTTGACGATCACACGTTGACCTGATTTGTTACAAGGTAGTTTGTGACGTCAGAAACACCAGCGATTTCAAACCATGTTTTTGAGACTGTCTTTGGTTCAGTTTTGAGGAGAAAATACTCAGCAATGATGTTGACTTATGAAATTACACATTGTTTGTCTTAAAGCATATTAAAAACACCACATAGACATATAAAACAACATTAAAAACTTGATTTTCAACACAGGTGGTCTTTAGAGAAAACACTTTCTTGACAATGTTTCTTAACACACTTACTATAAGTGTACTTAATTTTAAATCATTGTTTTTGAATAATCCTTTTGCATAATTTAATAAAGTGCACTTTAATTGATGTGTTGTAATTTGTTGATGTTTAAGTAATTTCATTTCAAATTACATTATACTGACTAAACATGAGTTGAATCTTGTATAACATAAAAAAGTTGCTTAATCTATTTTGACGAGTTGAAGCAATGTAAAAACGTATGTTGTCATAATTTATTGATCATTTAATTAATTTTTTTTTTTACAAGGGAAATAACTGTGCTACAAATACATTGAAGAAACCTCATTTAAAAAAAGGCATGGTGTGTGGTAAATGTTGTCTATGCTGTTATCTGACCATACCAAGAATTTCAACAATTTATGCCTTCTGTAATGTATAAAAGCCTGTATTTAAATAATTTTGAAATGTTAAAGCCATTGCACCATGGGCATATACCAAAAAATTATTTCCAGTCATCACTGTGGTTCAACACTAATGCGCAAACCAAAAATAATCTCGTATTACACGAATGTGTGTGTCAGTGGCTCAGCGGAACTATTACCTGCTCTCCATATCTCTATTTTGCTAAAATAGCAGTACGATGCACCACGAGAATCAGATTAATACCTGCCATTCAGTCGCATTAATTTGCACACGCAGTTACCGCTGTGAAATGACTTTCATGCCTGCAAAATCACTTTGTGGGCACAATTTAATCCATTTGCATTGACACTGCCCTGTATCTTGCACGTGTATAGAGGTACGGCCCAAATTACCTGTTCATTAGCTCCCAAAAAACCAACCAATTTGCACTATTTTGCCCATCTAATTTCATTAAGAGATCCAAAACTTTAGTAAATCTGAAAAAGCTCTCAAGCCTCTTTCTGCTCAATGAAACAGAAATGAGTCAATGACCAGACTCAGCAGAGACTGGCCTCAGGGGAGAACCACGCAAATATAATGACACGATCCAAAATACTCAAAAACACATCCTCAGATAAACTCTGACATACACGCTAAAACACAATGTGGAAAAACTCGAAAATCACTTTATCCGCTGACAGCGTCTTTCACAGGCCTCTTAAATAGACATCCCCGTGTGCTGCTTTTTATCTGCTAATCGAGCCTCGCAGACAAAAGACAGCAGTGCCAAAGTGAAACCCATTAGTTTCGTTAATTTACTGGGCTCTACTCACCTCATGCCTCTTCATATCGTGCTATATAACAGGATCTGCAATTGCACAGCGAGGAGGAACATCCTCCATTCACTGGTTTTAAATATATCTCTTATTTATTCTCCATCAATCCACAAAACACGTCAAAGCTTTCATGCACGACACCTTTAAACCCTCACAAACGTTGGATCCTTCGTCCAGACATGCCGATCTACATGAATCTGACCGATTTGGTGCGTTTCCAAGGTGGGTAGGTGTGGTGGCCGCTTGTAATGTACCCTGAGTGGGTGCTGGATGCATACAAAAGCACTTTTTTTTTTTTTGCTGTTTGCATGATTTTAGGGCAGAAAAGGGCTGTTTTCAGGAAAAGCACAAACGAATTGCGATGCCTCATCTCCACAGTTCAGAGGAGCATGTAAGAGTGAATAGAGGCTGCTTGGCAGGTTCATTCTCGTCTTCTGTAGGGCCGCCAAGGAGGTTAAATGTAGCGATTCTGTGAAATAGGATGACCTGCTGGCATCCGTATGCACAAATCAACTACAGGCTTTAGCGCTTCAAGAGTTATATTCATTCCCAGAGTTACGACGAGGAGTAATTTGGATGCAAAGTAAACACCTTCCCGCTGTGTCAGACAATAAAAGTTGTTTGTTAGTTTCAAATGTTATACATAGAGGAAAAAGTAAAAGAAATGGATGATAGCAATATCATAAGGTCTTTCTCTGAGGTGTTTATTCTGATGTAATAAAGTGGAGAGGATGTTCTCTTCAGGTCAAAACTCAAATTCCCTTCCACAACTAACCGCTGATGAAAGAGTTCAGGAAAACCTGATATAGCAAACAATTGTTGTTCTGCTGCTGCCGAGCTGTAATGACCTCAAATAAAACTGATTATCAGTTATGCTTACAGGAGAATTTCTGTGTTCTCCTGTAATTTCTGTATTATTTAGATCCAGCTGGGAGATCCCATAACTGACAGTAAAAACTGTATTTGTCCATTGACGACCATTTAAAAGTGCATTCTTACAAAATATAAATAATATTTAATGATTCCCTATGTCTTTTTTCAAGCACTCTTATTTTGGTATTCTTTTGTCTTGGTTTGTTTGTGTTTTAGTTCCTGCTTCCTGTGTTTCCATTGCTGTTTTGTTAGTTGCCATAGTTATTCATTGTTTCACTGATTAGTGTCTCACCTGTTACTCATTCTCTTATGAATTTAAAACCTCCGCTGTCTTCTGTTCTTTGTCACATGGTAACGTTTCGTGCTGGTGTTTCTTCATTCCTGATGTTTATTAAATGTGTGTTCATGATTCTTTTGCGTCAAGCCTGTTGGTTTGGATTATCAAGTCAGTCCAGCGCCTGACAAATATATTTCATACAGAAAATAAAATCATGTACAATTTCACATTATTCATTTAAATAAAAAAACAATAAACTTATAGGAACTGTAAGCTGTCATTCAAACATTCAAACACGCTATATAAAAGGGTGTGTTTACACGACAGTGATGTAATACAAATTTATCACTTTTATCCTTTGCATTTTTTTGCATACAGACAACAATGTTGTCAGAATCCAGTTCATACGGATCTGTGAAAACGATTAAAAACGAGGTGTTTTTCATGCCAGGCCAGTAGTTGGCGATGTCACTTTGTAAAGAAACACTACGCACCTTTATGTTTACGTAATATAAACACATAATATACATGTGCATGACGTCACCGTTTTCACAAATGAGTGTTTTTGTAGTTTAAATGGAGACTATAATGGTGTCATTTTCAAAAACTTGCACTTTGAAACACGTTTTGAAAAATGTGGCCCCCAAAACGCCGTTGACATGTAAATGATCACATAAAAAGTTTTCCGTTTTTAGTTGAAAATAGTGTCGTTTAAACGCCACCTAAATTATAGTGAATACTGGTTCAATTAAGTTAAAAGTTACAATGTTTGTAATATTCTGTAATTGTTATTAAATCACATTTTTAAAACACTGCCTTAAGGTTGTTTCTACAGTATTCAACGTGAAAATATATGCAGGACTAGCCTGGCTAACGTCAGACCAAGTCTCATTTGAGACTTGGTCTGGGAACCACATGTTCATTTTCTCATATTTGAGGCGTGGTTTACGAATGCCCAGAGCTGTTTATTGGGCGCTATGAATGTCTATCAAATGCGCTGCATGTAGATCATAGCCAATCGTTTCAATTATACCAGATGACGTATGTAGAGCGACAGAAATTCGACAAGGAAAAAGACGTTGGGTCAAAGATT
The DNA here is from genome assembly GCF_964197995.2 of Scardinius erythrophthalmus. Classification (NCBI taxonomy): domain Eukaryota; kingdom Metazoa; phylum Chordata; class Actinopteri; order Cypriniformes; family Leuciscidae; genus Scardinius; species Scardinius erythrophthalmus. Next base: position 57,992,923 of record NC_138221.1, on the reverse strand, counting down.
TATTTGTACACGATGGCGTTTAGCGAATATTACCGTTTGTGCAAGATAAACATGAGGGTAGAAGGTAACGTCGAGTCTGATGCCATGTTGGATCCATAGATATAACAAACTGCTTCGGTGTCGCCATCGTCTTGCTGCTCCCTCCCCGTTCTGTGATTGGTTCCCTTTTTCAGGGGAAAATCTGGTCCATGGTGTCCAGACTGCCTAGCAGCGTGAATAAAATCGCGCTGCGCGCAAGGCAGCATGGGAAAACCCAGGCTAATGCAGGACTACAAATCTAGATGCAAATTAGTTTTGATTGACAGACCTAAACAATAAACTGAAACAGTATTCACTCAGTACATTTTTCAAAGGATTACAAATTGAATTAACCATGAAATTTTGGTTATCCTTTTTAAGGTTTTACAGTGCAACTATTAAGTACGGAGTAATAATAATTAGCTAGGATTAGGATAATTAACTAGGGTTAGGATTTGGGGTTAACTGCATGTAATTAAGCACAATGTAGTAATTACTCTAGTAACTACATGTAACGTGTAACAAGAACCCTGCAAAATAAAGCATTATAGTAATTTCTTGTAAACGCACTCCAATCTTTGTTTTACTTACAAGTTCGAAAAGTCTTCTTTTTTTAACACAACGTGAAACGGACTTACATTAAACAGGGTTATTTTCATCTCTGCTATTTTTTACCTCACAGCTCAGTATAATATCCAGTGAAATTTTTAATACGGTGTCTTTTTGTGGTATGTATCGTAATGTAATTATGCAGCTCTTCAGGTACTTGACTCAAACAACCTGCATGGCTACTTACATCATCTTTAACCATTATGGAAAACACAATTTCTATTTTATTTTACAATGAAAGGATCCAGTACAGGCATCCTCTAAATTCAGACATCTCTTAACGGGTGTATCACAGCTAATGAGTCACAAGCACACTAACACATTTTCACACCTATTCACTAGTCATGGTGAAGTAATGAGGAAGTAAGACACTGTAATTATTTCTAAACACCAGGGGCCATATTACAGAAACATCCTGACACCAAGCGGATTTAAGTTAGAAACCTGTCAGATCTTAACTTGAGATATGAGGCTTCAATAATTTAGCACCAGATGAAGAAGATACTACTATTCATATTAAAATTGAGAAATCCAGTGAATGTGAATGTGCTGTTCCTGGTTATGGGGAAACAACTTTGTCTCTGCATAGCTTTCTGAAGGATCTCAACACTGTAAAAAAAAACCTGTAAAAATGCTACAGTAAAAACCTGTAAAAAATTACTGTATATTGTATATGGTGAAAAATTGTACATGGTTTAACATCACATTATATTTTACTGTAAAATACTGTCAAATTGATGTTTTGTGGACATAAAACGGTGAAAACCAGCAAAAAGCAGATTCCCAGAAGTCCCTATACGTGACCAAGCGTCGAAACTGCCTGTGTAATTCTTAAGGTCACAGAAGTTGGAAAAGAGTCACGTAAAATGTAATTACATTAATTTTTTTGAGCAAGAAAACCTTGCCTGACATTATACGTAGATCTCAGGGCAAAACAAAAAGAACTGAAAAAGGTTTAGAATATGGTCCCTTTAATTTGCACAATCATTTAGGTCGGTTGAGAAAGATAACACAACCTGAATGTTAATTTGTCCAGTAATTTTGTGCTTTTTTGATTCACCACAGATATGAAAGGACACATTTTCGGTTTTAGTAATTTTTTATTAATATGTGCTGATACAGGGTCGTACTGACCTGCAATGACGCAAACGCTTACACAAAACCATCCCCTTTGGCCCAAACAGCTGTCAAAGCAATGACGGTGAGAAATAAAACACATATCATTCTAAAGGTAAAAACAGTAAATCACATTAACCCTCTTGTAACACGGGACCCAAGCATCATAATTTAATCAAAGAGTTGTTCAAATAAAACAATGAGTTCAGAACAGAAAAAAAAAGAAGAATCAAATGACAGGATCATTACCCTGGACTTTGATGACTCGTTCCCTCCCATGCTTGTTTTATACAATGTCTAATACTGCCCGGTCACATAACAATGCACTAATATGATAGTCCAACTCAAGAAGGCCTAATACATTCTAGGGTGATTCTGTCCCCTGCCCTCTTTCTCAAAACCACCCAACCCTGACAGGAAATGAACACAACGCTGAACAAAAAGACTGGGTGTTTCTTAAAGAAACTTAAGGTGGTGATTCTCACCCATCTCCAAACTTAAATATGTAAAAATGCCCCTGCTTTAAGATTTCTATATCCTCTTAGAATTTCTGTACAGAGTACAAAAAACTACACAGCTCACGAGTTAGTGTTTTGTTGACACTGTTTTGGGAGTCAGTATTACCCAGAGCTCTGTGTTCTGGTGTCACCCTGCTTGACCGATCCGTTGTTAAAAGACTGACAGACAGCTGGTTAACAGTCAACGGCATGAACCTCCCCAGTGAGCTCTTGTCACAGTCTCAAAACTACAGTACAGGTGCTGTTTCTAGCACTGACACACTTCAACAGATCAATGACAGAATAATACTACACTAGTGTGTAGACATTGGTTTAAAATGAGTGCTTGCCTGTTCTCTCCATGTTTGTGACAGTTACCCATTTTCCATCGACACAGTGCTGGTGCCAAAGCCCAGTCTGGCCCCGATCCACACATAAAACGGTAGTTCTGGGCTCTCCGTGACGGCCCCTTAAATTGCAAACCAAAAACCTCTAATGTCATTTTTGTCGCACCTAACAGCCTGTATATTAATTGTAATTTCCCTGTCAATCTGAAGTAAAATTATTTTCAATAACGGATAGTTTCAACTTTGTTGTAAAATTCTAATACTCCTGCAACATACAGTATATTCTATATTATAGCAGTAGTTTGAATTATTTTAGCAGATGAAATATTTATTCTGATTATTTTAATATTTGTATCTTTAAACTTATTGCTGCCACCATCATTTTCAACAATAAGCACATTTAAACCTGTGTGTTACACGGATTTTACCACGATTAATGGAGTTTTAGGCACTCTGCCTCGTGATGCACGGTTTCTTGTGGCTTATTGCTCTAATTAATGATGAATGATTTTTATTTTCTATAAATGTAATATTACTAATCACTTCCTTTACATCAAACCTTCATTCAAAGTTAGCCTATATGGTCTTTAATAATGCTCTCAAAAAGTTAACACAAAAACATTTCTACATTGTTCAAGGAATGTTTTTACCTGAAACATTTAGTTGGATGTTTGTCTAATGTTTTTTTAAAATGTTGCTACTGTACCTGTTTCAGAATATGTTCAGAGAATATTCAAAAGTAACATTCCCATAATGTTTACTGAATGATAAAATAGAATTTTCCCTTCAGGTTCGTATAACCAAGAAAAAAAGAAAAGAAAAAAACATTAGGCAAGATTCCGAAACAACGTTTTGGGCCCGTGCGCAAAAAAATTAGTCAATAGCGTCAAATCAAGCAGTGGCGAATTTGAGTGAAATTTGCAAGGGGAAATGTTTACCCTTGCGATTCCTATTAAAATGACTGGATTTTGCAAAGGTAATTGTGACTGCACTAGACTGGGTAAACCCAGCCTGATCTGCCGGCGATTTGATTTCACCCTGCAGCTCAGGCTGGAAACCTGTACATTTATCTATCCTGCTTCCTTTACAAATTTGCGGGAACCAATCACAAACTGGCTTATCCACCTGGCGCGCTATTGGCGGGTTTAATCCAATCCAATTCCAGAGTTATTACGACTCTGTCCAATTCCTTTTAACCTCTCAACGATGCTCAATGGCTTATTTTTTAGCAAACAAATCGCTCGAGTGGGTGTAAATACCACCAACTTTCATGTTTTTTTTTTTTTGCATAACCTGCAAAAGTCGCTCGATTCCATTGCTGCTTCTGCAAACTGCTGATCAACACGTTTGCTTACACATTTCCTGCCTGGAGTTTTCGCGTCGCTCTGCAAAGTACGTCACCCGGATCGTTGGTCTGATTGGATGAAGGATTATCCAATTGCGTACAGAGTCATTTGAACTATGCCCGTTGATCACGCCTCTTGTGCAGGAGAAAATACAGAGCAGACTCTCCAGACCAATGTTCAATCTTAAAAGACTGAGCTTGGTCTGGTGATAGCCAGACTATGACTGCACCTTAAAAGACAGAAAAGTATTGTTTGTTCGTAGACAGGCTACGCAGCAACATAGTCAGTTACGTCATCTTTCAGTTCTCAAGTCATTGGAAATGTGGGCCAGTTGTGAGAAAGTCTCATGCATTCCTCTAACACAATCACCATTTGGTTGGAAAAAAGGGGGTGGGTGAGATCTGTTAGAATGGTCTCTCCATTGGTTGAAATGCGGCCACGATACAGGAAAGTAACTGTAACAGTAACTGATGGATCCCAATAAAACATGTCAGATAACTCCAGGGGTTCTCTTTGCCTGTCAGGGGTGGTGCGGCCGAACAGGTGGGGTGCTTTGCCCAGGGCTGATGCTTCATGTTGTTTTGACAGCAGGGAATGACTTGATCATCACTCTCTCCCTCTCTCTCTTATATCTATCCTACTATCTGGACATCAAGTCAACATGTGTCTCTAAAAGCGAGGGGGACGGCTCGTGATCAGAGATCATGACTCTGGCTCTCTGGTGCCAGGCCTCAGCTGAGGATTGGGATGGCAGCAAGGTGAGAGACTGTCAGATCACAGGAGTGCAGGCGAGGGACAAGAGACGGGGTCTGGAGAGAGGACCTTTACATCTCCTCTCTGTCTCACAGGCCCACGTGAAATCTGCGCTCAAGGTTTTTCAGCAGAAAATGCAAAGTTGAACACACACTTAAATTCATTATTAAAAGACCATTGAGACTTTATGTTCAAGTAGTTTTTCTACTCCTAAACACGGACCAAATCCACTTTTAGAAGATATACACTAGTAAAATGTACTTTCTCTACTGGGAAAACAGGCCAAAATATATTGATGTACATGTACATTTATTTTCCAATCAACTGCTCTAGAATCAGAATATTCCTCCCCCTGATTCCACCTGTCAGCCAATCATGGATCATGAGTGATGTAAACTAAAGGCTACTGGTTGTATAAAAAAGGGACACACCCTTTGATATGTCCAGCCCAAACTTCTTGTTTCAAAAGGAAATTCATCAAAATAGGAAAGAAAACCATATTTGACAAGCCATTTCAGGAGCTCTTTTCCTATCTGTCAAATTTCATTATGGTTTCAGCCAATAATTGTATCGTTTTAAACTCATTCCGCAAACAAATGGGGGGAAAAGCAGCAGATTCTGTCTTGGCCTACTCATCCAGTATCTACTCATGCACTCTTTGCCTCTCCGTGTGAATGTGAAGACATGAAAACAAGGCTGATATGGAGAGTGGATCAGGGTGATTCCTTTCATATCTAAAGAACAGCGAACACAAGTGCTCTCAAAGAGCGAGAGGGGGGAAAGACAAAGGGAGAAACCCAAAGCGCAGGAACATGGTGGGTTGACTTCACTAGATTATAGCTCTTAGTATTATTATGATAATCAGGGGTTGTATGGGGATTTTGGAGGTGGTAGCAGTCCCTCGGAGCAGGCTTTAGTCAAGCAGTTTACTACAGCGCATAATCACTGTCATTATCACCATATTCAACACTGTACTATATTATCCCCTCAGTCCCATGTAAACAAAGCCTTTGACTAACATAACAAATCTTCCCACATTAATGCTCAGCTAGGAAAGCCATGTAAAAATGATTCGGTGAGCTAAGCGGGAAGGGAGAGAACGGTGTAGGGCAGGGGGAATGCGGAAAAAGGGTCGATGGGAAATTAAAGCAAGCAAGGGCAGAAAGCGGAGCGATGCAGAAAACGTGACGCACATCGGATGTCTCCGGGGATGGAGGGGGAGAGGTAAACAGCCTCTCCCACGGGCCGGTGCAGCAGGGTAAGAGGGTAAAACAGCAGCGGTGTGGTGCCAGGTGGGAAGAGGGCCATGAGTCAGGAGCAGATCTCCTTAGAGAGCATCCTAAGCTCTAAGAGAGCCAGTTCACAATGGTGTATGACAATACATTCAAACGGTCAAACCTGCTGACCAGTTGAAGCTGGTCCTACTTATCAACATGGAACATTTTTGCAAGAAAAGCATGAAAAAAAAAAAAAAAAGGTCATTGCTTTAAATAAAAGCTGATCATACATGCCTTGGGCTAAATATAGGACCGGGTGTGCTAACCACCTTCTGGCCAGCACACCGGTGAACACACTGACCCTGTGTCAATCAGTACAAGTTACCATGCAATGGATTGCACACATGTCCCCTTAGAAGACTTACAGTAGTAAGAGATAGAGAAAGAGAGAGTGCAGATAGGACATACATTCAGGATGCACAATGTTCTCCACCTCTGACAGCGAGTGTAGCAGACCTTCTTTAAACCAGCTGCACACTTATGTAGGTTTGACATCACCTCTTTCATTAAACATGGATACTCACCCCTGCTCTCTCTCTTTATCTCCATGGCTATGTTTGTAATGGCATACTAGCTTACTACATACTGCATAGTATACACTGTGTTTCAAAACAATAGCAAGTGAAACAGAAGACAAATGCTCCACAATATACATTTCCAACATGCACGCTGTTGTCACATGACCTCACCATGTTGCATGTTGAATTCAGTGAGTGATGTCTAAATAGGATTGGGAATAAAATAAGTGATTTGGCAAATAAAATGTCTTTAGTTTTGGCAGTCCAATCAAATAATTATAAAAATTTCCCGACATTTTTAGCTCATCCATCACATAAGAAATGAAAGGTCAAGTAAATCTGCATATTTTGCACAGTATATACTGCAGCAGTAGTAAGAGTAGTATATTAGTATGCTCTTCAAAATATAGCACACTCTTGTTACCTTCACATATGCTCTGTACACAGAATGAAAACCACACTGAATAAATGAATATGTGCATAAATAACCAAAACAGACAAATAAATATTAATAAATAAAACATCAGACATGAAAGAGTTGCAGATTGAGCAGACTTCAGAGGGGTGGAGCACTCATGAATACCTCTCTTTTGTTCAATAGGCTATGCAGCTCATTTGCATATGGGGATTCTAAACCACAGAGGCCATCTCATTGGTCAGATGTTCCTTTCGCCCAATGAATGCCATTATGTTTTGTTTTAAATCTCAGTGTACCTGACTGGCAAAATAACATTTAAAATACCTTTAACAAAGTCTTTTAGATGGAAGCTTATACTGAGCTTTTATATAGATATAGATTTACTCTGCTTCCTGTCCTTCTAATGCGGGTCCATGTTACCCAGTAAAAATAGCCTCTGAGACACACGCACACACTCTGGTTCACAGGCATCCAAATGTTCACGTTCAGACATACACATACAAACTGTAAATCAACTGTCACACCAGGTTCAGAAACAACTGCTGATATTGGTATGTAAAAACAGTCAAATACAATCTAGGGTTTGCGACTGAAACTTTTCCGAATATGCCCCCCAATTTGTTTTTCTTCAGCTAAATATCTTATATTCTATTCATCTAGTCATCTGATATCTATTACATCCTCCCGATAAAATATAACCAGCAGTACATTATGGCAGCTGTCAATCAACCCACAATGCACCAGTGCACCCCTGCGGCACAGTGTATTCCCCTTTCATTCACGTCAAGCACTTCCTGTCTGGGAATGTTGAAGGTCAAACATTACCAACAATGTAATGGGTTATATTACACACAAATTGTGCCAGGATTTATCTCGTTTGTATGTAAAATCCTTCACTTTCTGTCTCTCTGTCTCTCTCTCGCTGTCTCTTGGCAGACAATTAGATTTCCTGGCACCACGGTGCTCCAGGGCAAGACCGAACGAGGGCCGGAGAGAAAGAGAGCAAAAGAAAGAGAGAGAGAGGGAGAGATCGGTGTAGTCTCCAGGTCACAAACTTCAAAACATCTTTATTTTCGACTCTTTTCAATTTCTGTTGCAGTACAATAACTGTTTTTCATAGTATTTGATCATTTTTTTGTTGCTTTTGTTCATCTATGTACAGGAGACGAGTAGAATAAGACTTGCTGTCGCTTTCGTGTGATTCATATGTACAGAAGTCGGGCTTGAAGAATGGCTGGAGCAGTAGCAAAAAAATTCTTCTAGCCACAATAACACAGGTGATACAGCACGTCCACCTACAACATCCATCTGTGATTCGGAGAGCAGCTTTAGTCCTTAATCCGCCCCCATCTGTGGATCTGAGACGAAACCCCACAGAGTTTCATTCATGAGAGGTCCCATGGTCGAGAGGCTTCAAACGACCCAGCTGACGATGGGTTGTGTCCTAAGGCCCCCCCACCCCCAAGTTCCCAGTCTCTGTGGTTGTTCTGTACAGAAGAGTCAGTTCAGAGAAAGAAATAAAGGCAACTCCACTGAGGCAGCTTCCTGCTACCTGTGTCTGAACAATAATCCTTGTTTTCCTTTTTCATGAGCATATGTTCACACTCTTTATGTTCAGTAACAAGCACTTCTGTGAGTGTGTGTGTGTGTGTGTGTGTACGTATAGATTCCAGTTTGTGTCCTGGCTCAAAAACAGTTATTTTTGGCAACACCAAAGAGCTTTCAGAGAGATTTTTGTCACTTGCAGTATAACGGCCCCATACCCCCATTTCCTCACGTAACAGCTCTCATCAAACAATGATGGAGAAAGACAGAGAAAGGAAAGTGAAGGTAAGGAGTTGCGCAAAAGTAACATTTTTAAAGATGTGACATGAAATAAAAGACAGAAATAGAAGGCCGGTGTGATTCTTGACGGTATTCTTGGAACAGAGAGAGCTGAAAGAGGTGACGTCCGTGGAGAGAAGGCAGATAGTAGGACTTGCTGTTTCTGTATGTGTGTGTGAGGAGGGAGGAGAAAATTACGCTGATGAGAGAGCAGAGTGGTTACACAGCACTTCAGAGAGCCTGCTGCCATGGAGACAAACCTCTCGGTCGCTCTCCCTGTTTAGGCTTTCCTTACCTCTTACTTCAAAACAAATAAAAGAGCTAAAAGGCAACCAGACATAAGGAGGGAGTCAGAGACAGGAGAGGAGTCCATCGTCGGCATCTGCACTTTGCATCAGACCCTGTGGTGCTCTTACTCCTCCACCTCTTCCTTGTAGTCACAGGCTTGTGACCAGCTGCATCTGTCCATCTCCCTCGCTGTGGGGGGGCTCAGGGGAGGCGTGGGCTTCAGTGCTCGGTCTCCTAGGTGGAGCCTGGTAGAAGGTCTGCATGGGGGCTCCGCGGGAGCCTATGGCAGGCCGACCCGAGCTGTAGTAGAGCTCCTCCGGAGGCTGGGCTGAGCGTGGAACCACTTCTAGTGGCTCTGGGCTGCTGTCAGGGTAGGGTGAATCTCGTAGGTTGGTGATGCTGGTGTAGAGGGAGTCCCGTGCAGGCGAATCGGGAGCTCCATTGTGGCCGTGGTGGGGTGCACTTTGGCCGCTCTGACCGCTGTGGCCCAAACTCTCTGTCAGGTCGGCCGTGTAGCTTTCGGACTCTTCGGGGTCACTCTGGTAGAGCACGGACTGGGCGCGCTGAAGCAGCAAGGGCTCCTCCAGAGCCTTGTACAGCAGTTCCACGTCCTGCGGTGTGCGCTGACGTGCTTCTCTCGAACAAAAGTCTTCGTCGTCCTCTATGCCTATCACCGGGTCGGGCCCGCCTCCACCCCGTCCAATGCCCATGTGCCCATGTCCTCTGGCCAGGCTGCCACATGTTCTGTCACCTCCCCCGACCCCTCCACCGCCTCGTAGATTATTATGCACGAGTTCAGATATGATCATCTTCTCGAATGCCGCAGCATCCGAGAGGTTTCTCCGTATGCCGCCGAGAGTTTCTGAACCGCGGGGGTTGAGAAGGGGAGGGGGGCTATCTCCACCTCCGCCTCCCAGGAAGTCACAGCTTCCCCCGGGAGCACCCGGACCCCCGACGCTCCGCAAAGAATAGCTGTTGTTGAAGTTCCCGTTCAGAGGTAGAGTCTCCATGCCTCCATGATCTCGGTTCTTAGACAGTGTGCTCTCTGTTGAGGGAGCAAATGAGAGGAGGTAAGCAAATGAAAAAGAAGAGGGAGAAGTGCGCACTTCATTACCTATTTTAATCAAGACGAGGATTCAAAGCAACAGAATCTGGGATTAAATCAATAATGGGGAAAGCAACTTCCATCACAAGATTAATAGGCTTATGGACAGAGGCAAGTTATTACCAGGGACGCAAATTGTGTACATAGAAGCACGGGCTTCACTGCACACGTGAAGAGGTTATCATTCTGCAAAATTAGCCTATAAAACACTGAAAATAGCCATAAGCATGAAAGTGAAAAGAGTCTTACTTGGGTCACGGAAAGTTCCTGTGGATCCATGGTGAGGCCATGTGAGGGCAAAGTTAGACAAAAGAAAGACAACAAAAGTGATCAATGATATATTTCTACATTGAGTTTTACATGGAACTGCATTTATTTTTCTTGAAATCCCCACAAAATTAATGTCAGCATTAACAAATGTCACACACCAGAACTCTATTGTTGAATTACTGTAATAGCCATGAGACAACAATGGACATCTATAGAAAAACAAATCACACACAGCAGTGCCTCATTTACAGTGTTGGGGAAGCTACTTTGAAACTGCAGATTGCCATGCTACAGGCTAATCATAATTGGAAATAAATAAAATAAAATGACTGGTTTCAAAAAAGTAGCTAACTAGAATACAATAATTTAAAAGGGTTGTACACAAAATTACAATTTTGTCATTATATAATGTTTCAAACCTGTTACTTCCTCTTTATTTTTTAGTGGAACAACAACAACAAATATTTTTTGAAGAATGTTTTTTTTTTTTTTTTTATTAATACAGTGAAAGTTATAAGAAAAGACCGACTTTGATTGTGTGAACAAGAAGAGAATTCTTTCAAATATTCTTCAAAATATCTTCTTTTGTGATTCACAGAATAACTAAAGTCATACAGGGTATGAATGACATTGAGTTGAGTAAATGGTGACAGAATTTTCATGCTTGAATAAACTATCCCTTTGGAGTGGGCAATCATTTTTTATTTATTTTTTATAAATACACAAAATTAACCACCCTATTATATAATTTATAATTTAATTAGAGTCTTATTTGCTTAGTATTTGAATGAATACACAATTTGAATGAAAATCTCAATGGGTAATTATATATTATATAATATTATATATTAGTTTATACTAAATAGAACAACAACAAAAACAGACAGAAAAGAGAGAAAGGGCACACTTCTAGTATTCACACAATTTAGGCGAGTGAGTTTATTCTTTCAGCTTAGACATTAAAACCAGTGATGTAGTGTTTGGTCACTACACCTCTATTTGCTAGATAAAGTATGAAAACAGCGGAACTATTGTTGAGGTACTGTAGTTTAGGGGCAGTGGCTGATTCTGTTGACTGAGGAACTTAAGATCAGAATATCACTCTTTTAGTCTGAGGAGTTTGGGAACTTCAGAGCAGAGCTCGATTCTTTAGGGTGGGTGGGGTGTGGGGGGCGGTTTAGAAAACGAAGGCTCATTGTTTGGTTTTGGCATTTCAGCGAGACGTTATTCACACTTCAACCTCATAAAGTCAAGACGATGTTTATTTCACGCACCCTTTCACACGCCAGAGATGTTGTGATATTCTTTTAACTCGTCGGCGTGTATTGAACGCAGGAGATGCGTGTGGTGGCACAGACCGAGGCGTGCGGGGGTTTAAATATTAATGCCCGGTATGATTTTAATCAACGCTCCTCTGTGCAGAGAGAGAGAGTAATTAGACATTCTAATGAGGCCCTCCTCCAACTTCCTCTCCATAAGCATTCTAAAAATGTCCTCTCAGCCAAGCCGAGCTGAGCGCCGCACCGCCAGCCTGACACATTACACAGAGAGGGAGCGTTTAAAATATTCAACAGAGACGGCGTCTTAAATTTCATCCCACTGACATGGGAACCGCAGCTATCTTTCTCTCTCGCTGCCTCTCAATCGGCACACGGAGGCGAACGGTATGGCAAGAGAGCGAAGCCCGGGCATATGTGTGTGCGGCACACGGGCAGAGCCATGCCGATACTCTGTGGCGAATCTCCAGGGATCGCTTTCCTCTCTCGCTCCGTTGTCAGTCACTCAACTTCAGCCCTAGCTTTAATCGATGCTCTGGTCTGCCTTTCCAGCAGGAGGGAATGAAACGCTGGCCAGATGGTCAGCCCCTGTCCACTCCTCTGAATCACACTGACAGACCGACAGGGTGTAAACTCACACGCAGAGCGAGACGCACAGACGCATACACACACAGCATATGTGCACATGAATACCATCAGTGACACTCACACACACACTGTGGCAGAAACTGCAGTAATAATAATAAAACATCCCAGAGAATTTTTTTTTTATTGCTCAGAGGACAGTCGTTCTTAGCTAAAGAAACTAAGTAACATTTCTTTTGCGTAATCAACTGATGTTTCTCTTGATATTTTCTAACAGAAATTAAAACATGAACACAAAATACTCTCTATTAAGTCTCATTGCTGTCTTGGAGGAACAATTGTGATTTTAAAGAGATCTCTTTGTGATAAAGCTTTCTAAAAGAGCTGAACTAAAATATTTCCCATTCAATAATATATACAGACCATTCAAACGTTTAGGGTCAGTAAGCTTTTTTCAAAAAAAATTAATAATACTTTGATTGAGAAAGTATGCATTACATTGATCAAGTGACAACAATAAATACATTTATGTTACAAAAGATTCCTATTTCAAACAAATGCAGTTCTTTTGATCTTTCTATTCATCAAAGAAACCTGGGAAAAATATAATGGATATGAATAATGGATTCGACAAAAAATATTAAGCACCACAACTGTTTTCAGCATTGATAATAATAAGAAATATTTCTTTGCATATTAGACTGATTTCTGAAGGATCATGTGACACTGAAGACTGGAGAAATAATGCTGAAAATCCAGCTTTGCAAGACAGGAACAAATTCAATTTTAGAATTTATTAAAATAAAATAAAAACTGTTATTTTAAATTGTAATAATATTTCACTATATATATTTGTTTTTCCTAAGAGGTTTTAGAAGAAACATCCAAGACAAGTTGATTCTCACAGCACAGTATGCGCAACAAAGGAAACACCATTAAGTCTCTTAAGTTATACAATAGCAAACTTCATAAATACAATCTGGGTGACATTTTGAGACAACTCTTCTAAAACAACTTAGATATTAAAGGGATATTTTCTCTCCAGAAGGCACATACTGAAATCTACACACACTTACCGGTAGAGTTGAAGACTCCAGGCGAGGGCGGGGTAAACGTCTCAGCCAGCAGTGTGTTGTAGGGAGAGCTTCCTGTTCGGGTTTGCAGCACAGGGTTGGTCAGAAGATGGTTCCCCATTGTGCCTTTAAAAAAATAAAAAAAAAAATATATATTTTTTTACTCTACTTGTCAAATCACGTTATAGCCATTATTTAAAGACAACATGAAATCAAAATTGACAATTATTTTTTTATGTAATATTGCAGTAATTATTATAATTGATTTATCCAATCGCCCAATCAATTCCCCAAGGACAAAATCTACCTGTAGTAAGTCAGTCTTACCAATAGGAACCTACTACAAGCTTTGGAATTTGAAAATGTCTGTTTTTAAATGTTAAAAGTCATTTTAATAATAAAAATGACACGTTTTATCCACTTGATGGAATTAGGAGACGTTCCTTTAGGCATCATGCGCTGTGGTAGGGCGTCAAAGCATTCTCAGGTATAAATATGCAGCTATAATGCACGTAGGCAATTTTGAATTAATATTTCATGTTGATTTACAGTGGTTTCATACTGTTAAAACTAATCGTGGTATTGATATCTTTGTAAGACTGCCGACTCTATAGAACAATGGCAAGGAAAACTAACTTTACCGCGCTCTGAGAGCCTCCTAGTGATCCAACGCATTCTCGATTTAATTGTGTTGTGGCTCGATTTCGCTGTGTTGTGGCTCGATTTCGTTGTGTTGTGGCTTGATTTCATTGTGTTGTGGCTTAATTTCGTTGTGTTGCTTGATTCCGTTGTGTTGTGCCTTGATTTCGTTGTGTTGCTTGATTCCGTTGTGTTGTGGCTTGATTTCGTTGTGTTGTGGCTTGATTTTGTTGTGTTGTGGCTTGATTTCGTTGTGTTGTGGCTTGATTTTGTTGTGTTGTGGCTTGATTTTGTTGTGTTGTGGCTTGATTCTGTTGTGTTGAGTCTTGATTTCGTTGTGTTGTGGCTTGATTCTGTTGTGTTGTAGCTTGAGACGTGTCTTGATTTCGTGGTGTTGTGTCTTGATTTTGTTGTGTTGTGGCTTGATTTCGTTGTGTTGTGGCTTGAGACGTGTCTTGATTTCGAGGTGTTGTGGCTTGATTCCGTTGTGTTGTGGCTTGATTCCGTTGTGTTGTGGCTTGATTTTGTTGTGTTGTGGCTTGATTTTGTTGAGTTGCTTGATTTCGTTGTGTGGTGTGGCTTGCTTTTGTTTGTGATCTGGCTTGATTTCGTTGTGTTGTGGCTTGATTTCGTTGTGTTGTGGCTTGATTTTGTTGTGTTGTGGCTTGATTTCGTTGTGTTGTGGCTTGATTTTGTTGTGTTGTGGCTTGATTTCGTTGTGTTGTGGCTTGATTTTGTTGTGTTGTGGCTTGATTCTGTTGTGTTGTGGCTTGATTTCGTTGTGTTGTGGCTTGATTTTGTTGTGTTGTGGCTTGATTTCGTTGTGTTGTGGCTTGATTTTGTTGTGTTGTGGCTTGATTCTGTTGTGTTGTGGCTTGATTTCGTTGTGTTGTGGCTTGATTTCGTTGTGTTGTGGCTTGATTTTGTTGTGTTGTGGCTTGATTCTGTTGTGTTGTGGCTTGATTTCGTTGTGTTGTGGCTTGATTTTGTTGTGTTGTGGCTTGATTCTGTTGTGTTGTGTCTTGATTTCGTTGTGTTGTGGCTTGATTTCGTTGTGTTGTGGCTTGATTTCATGGTGTTGTGGCTTGATTTTGTTTGTGATCTGGCTTAATTTCGTTGTGTTGTGGCTTGATTCTGTTGTGTTGTGTTATTACGTTAATGAGATCGGGTTGTGTTGGACCTAGTTAGGGCAGTGTCTTATTGCTCTTACTGCTATAACATTTTTTAACACAAAGTGTTTGCTAACATGTTATTTTTGTTTAGAAAACTCATTAAGTTTACTTCTGCTTAAGAATATACAGTCACGGACACATGAGTTAAGACTAACAGTTAGCCTTCACTTTGTAGTGATATAATCGCATTAAACCTGTTATATATATTGTGCTGAAAAGCTGTATTCGCGAGCATCCAGGAGGCAAGAACTATCAGTTTTAAGAGGGGTAATACGTAATATGAACATTATGGAATAGCTGTTTGCACTTCACATTAAGGTTAAGCAGAAGCCACTCTACAGTATGATTATTTGACATTTCATAAAAAAAATAAAAAAAAAGTAAAAATCCTTAATGTCGGTGTGTGATGTTGTAATGGCTGATTTGATGAAGTGTTTATTTGTAGTCAAGTCGAAAATGTATTTGAAGAGTAGCTGTGGAGCGTAATTCTATGCCTCACTGTCAGATGGAGTCATTGGGAGGGAAATGGTAATATTTGCCATTATGTAGTTTCACAGAGCAGTCACTGAAATGTGGGTTCATTTCCCAGTGAAATGTGAACGCTTGCAGTAGACAAATGTGACTCAGAGAAATGGAACATTCAGTATGGCCCATAATGCAGGCACAGAGCTCCAGCCCGGGGCTTTCAGACAGAAATGCCATGAAATTAAAAAGAGGCCAGTATGACATCGAGTGGACTGAGGCAAAGTGCAACCCTGCACTCTCACGCTATCATCTATCAGAGAGGACCGCCTCAAGAATTAATTTTAGACGTGCGCTCGCTCACGCTCGCCTTTCTCACACACATACAGTACTACGCACATTTCTTACCTCCTGCAGGAATGTTCCAAGTTTCATAAAAGTAAAGCTGTGCCACCAGCATTTGTGGCATAAAATTGATTATCGCAGAAAATAATTTAGACAACAAAAAACAGACAGAAACGTACATGTAGTAAACACACTGTTAATCATATCCACAAGACTTAAACATGAGACTAGTGTGACCTACTCAATTTTTCATGACAATGTAAAGCTCACAAACCAATTTAAGCTGTGCAAATGATTCACTAAACGTGATTTGATTTGAAAACTGGTTAACTTTGTATAGTAGGCGATACCAGAAGGAGACTATCTGTCAAACATTGTTTACATGGCACAAACTTCACTCCACCCACCAAAATGATGTTGGTAACACATAACCAGATGTTCATCCACCTACAAAGTATAGCCCCACCTGAAACAGTTTGACTTCCCTGCTGCTAAAACCTTGTTACTGCTGGTACCAACAGGTCCTCTGCTGCTACCTGCAGTCTCAAGGATTTAGTCTACATTATGCCACAAATCCTGTCAATACGCTTTACGCGAATTAAACCCGGAACATTCCTTTAATTCCTGTAAACATCTCACAGGAGTGTCTTGTGTAAAACGTGAGGAGGGAATCTAGGCCAGCGGGAGGGAGGTGGAGGTATGGCGGCGGCTCTTGGAAGCACAGAATAGACTTCACACAGCGGTGAAGTGGGAATTGAGAGCGATAGGAGATGAATCTGATAAAAACAGCGGCGTACACATGCACGCGCCCTTTCATTACCCTCCATCTCTTCTGACTGCCATTCACTCTTGTAACATCTAAAAACCTTTCTCCCGCGGCACAAAACCCTGCCGTTTCCTCTCCCCAGAATCTATTCTTTTCTTCTTTTTTTTTGGCTGCTATATGGTTTAGATCTGCCTTTCTGTCTCGTACATTCTCTCTCTCTCGGCTTGATTAAAGTCCCCGGAAAGCAACAATCGGCACACTGCAGTGAGGACGCTACTGTCATTCTCCTCAATTAGAGTAATTACCCCCCGTTCATTCGCCGGCTAATCACTTCATTAAAAACAAAATGGATAGAATTAGCATAAAGAGTGGCGGTTGATTTAGCTGCAGCTTCTCTGTCTTCACCCCCCTCTCCTCCCACAAACACTGATCCCTGGGATGATCAGAATGGTGGTGACGCCACAATCCAGATCTGGTCCTGGAAATAGTCTGCTCTTCACATTCTCTCTCCTTCTCTCTGCTTACTATCATTTAAGGCCCAGATATACTCACGGAGAAGGTCTTTTTAGTTCTTGGCTTTGGGGTAAAAAGACGTTTGAAATACGTGAACAGCGATATACTGTTAGCGAACATCCTAACGCCCCACTGAGAGTGACGTTTAGATGAATATGTAAATAGTGCTGCACACTTTTATTTCAATAAAATAAACACACAACAAAAACGACAGCAGTGAGAAAACAGCATCTGTTCTGGTTATGGCAGGGTATGGTGGCTGCCATGCCTTGGGTGCCTGGTCAGGTCAGTGCAAAGTCATTTATTTTTATTGCAGGATTAGCGGAGTTATACAAATTATACATTTAATTTGTAATTGTTTAATAAAGAGAAAAGCAAGTAAATTAAAGCGATCTGGTTGTTTTATTCATGCCACGTAAGTTTAACGGCCCAGCAAATGTGTCTATTTATAATGTGCTTTTGCAGAGTTGATTATTGTAGCTAAACACAGCCATTTCTGTTGAAAATAATGATCAATCAGAGGCGTTTAAGTTACCGGTAGTTAGTAAGAATCCACCCAGCAGAGTCCTGCACGGGTCCGATTTTGTAAATCCGCACCCGCCCGTACCCGCAGTGCTTCAAACCGCATCCGACCCGTTATCCGTCAACAGCACTAATTAAAATCCGCACCCGACCCGACCCGCTTAAAATAGAACCGACACCCGACCCGCACCCGAAATAAAATCAGTTTAGCCAATCACATTATAGACACAATTACAAAAATGTTTATTGCCAGGTCATACAGAAGTTATAACGACAATTAACACAAGGACAACTTCAGCCGAAGCTGTCAAAAGGCCGGTACATGAAGAACATGGCTAACGTTACCACAAAACTGAGTAACAGACGCGGCTACAACACTATATCTGCCACGCAATTTCGTCTAGCCCACATCTGACAATTTTGGGTTCAAACCTATTTTTTACAGTCTATGGTTCAAACACGCCCTGCACACCACACATAAGTTACTGAACTGTGTTAAATTTGAAAAAGTACTGTTCGACAGAACTGCTTGGTTTGTTACCAGTTATCTGCGTGCTTCCCCGGCGATGAAGTTCCACATTTGCGGCTATCCAACACGAAAATGCAGCAAAGCCTTTCACAATATTGTTTTCTTCAGATAACTCCAAATTTCTCCCACACACTGGACTTGATTTTTGATGACGTATTCTCGACAACTTTACAATCTCCACTAGCTATTCTTTTCTTCAACTCCTCAGCATCCATCTCGACGACTGTAAGCAGATCGCACGCGCGCGGTTATGAGGAATTTTTAAAAGTGAAAGTAACCTAGGTAAGGTTATAGATCCTGGGAGGGCGGTCTCGGGCGCTGTTGCTATTATACCGGCGGGATAAATGACTCTTGCACCCGACGCAAATCTAAAATGGGTTGGTCTGAAGTAGCTTCATTACTCATAGGTGTGGTTTGGGCGTAACGTGAAATAAACCAATCAGAGCGCCATCTCACATTCCCTTTAAGAGCAGGCGTGCTTGTTCCATGGCGGATTGCTATTATAACGGCGGATTTGCCAGGCGCACACCAGGAGCGGTTCACAGCCAAGGAGAGCAACGCTCTCGTCAGGGCCGTAAAAGACAGATAAGTGACATTGTATGGGGATGGAGAAACCCACCCAAATTAGCTTCGGTTAAACAGGCGTATAAAAACTAAATGTGTAAGCTAGATTTATGCCTATTTTTCACATCTTCATGGACACAACAATGATTTCCCTCGCGTGTTAATATTTTTCCTTGTAATAATGTATGGTTTTCTAAAAATGAGAACTGCTGCGTCTGTGTTTAGATGAGATAAGCAAAGTGTATGCGCGTTGTGCACGCTACATTGATTATGGCCAAGCATGCGCCCTTAAAATAGCATCTGAATAACACGCGCAACGCATTCCAAAAACGGAATTGTTTTCTAAACCTGCAAAATAGCACCAGGGAACGTTTGCGCCGGAACACGCCTCCTCTTTGCGCTGAACCGCCCCCCGGGAGCGCAAGTTAATTTCCTAATTTACCGACGTGCGTCTGTGGAGGGAAAAGTCCGCTGTGCGCGGGTGCAAAATAGGAATGATACATGTCGGTGTACAAAGTAAATTGCGCTGGGTGCAAGATAGGGCCCTGTATGTTTATGTTAAGCACAAGTTTATTAAGTTCTATACGCGCACTTAATTGTAAAGTTTAGTCAGATTCATTGATGTAAACAGGACCTTTGTGACTTTGCCTACAACTTTATCATGTAAAGTGATAAAAAATAGAAAGAAATGACAAAAATAGATTATTAATATTACAATAGCGATTTAATAATCTTAAAAAATAAATTCAAAAGCAAAACATGTGAAAAAATATCTATTAACAAACTTTTTTGGAAAGATTGCTTTGGCAAGCTGTTTCGAACACCCGAAACGAACACAAAATAAACTTTGTTTTTGGTTGATTTTGTTCGAAATGATGTATATCGGGGCCTTTAGTCTCCCTTTATAGTACGAGTTCTATATGTCTGATATTTAAAGTGGTCAGATCATGAGGAATCAAATATCCATTTGAGAGTTTACTATTATGAAAACATGCAACTTTCTCAAAAATGCATGTTTTGAAACTTAGCTACAAAAATTAAGGTGGTCTAAACAGTGTTGTTATCGTTTAAAAAATCTAAAAATATTAAAAGTAGTTTTTCGTTCACTGAAATTAAGCTGAAATAAAATAGACTTAACAAAAATTAACAACTTAACAACTCTGAAATGTTGCCTAATTTTTTAAACTAAAATGAAAATGAAAACTGAAAATATGAAAATGCAAGCTAATTCAAATAAGTAATAAATACTATAATAGTATATAAATAATTCTACAATAACGCTGGTCTATAAGCACATTCAGGTAATGAGAAAGTAAAGATACCATTATTAATAAACACCATAACTAACTAATTAAAATATGGGAAAATCATCCAAATATTGGATCTCAACATAAGAAAAGAACAGCTGAAGTAACTAAACATTCCAGTCTTTAATGTTTTGTGTAGCATATTTCAGCATAGATTATTGGTAAATATGTCTCAATGTAATTGCAAAGCTGTTAATGGAAAAAATGGCAGCAACAACGTTAACTGACCATGACAACAAAACCCACAGCCTGTGTTTGAGCAAAGTAAAAACACTGTTTCTCATTTCATATGCAAAAATATCCCATTTCATTCTAACAGCCAAATAGAGAGATGAAAATGGTCATGAAAAACTAAATTCTGGGAGTCTTGCAGAATTTAAAACTTTACTAATATTATATGTGCATCTAAAGACCATATATATACCAAGACGGTTCACTCGTATGAATGGGAACAAGTCCAACATGCAATATGGCGGAATGAGCCCCGCCTGCTAAATAAAAGAGCCAATCACCAAGTAATGAAGTCATAAAAGCTCCACCTCCCATAGACACATACAGACATGTGCAGTTTGGAACTGCTTATGCAC
Source organism: Scardinius erythrophthalmus (assembly GCF_964197995.2). Lineage (NCBI taxonomy): Eukaryota > Metazoa > Chordata > Actinopteri > Cypriniformes > Leuciscidae > Scardinius > Scardinius erythrophthalmus. The sequence continues at coordinate 57,972,196 of NC_138221.1, read as the reverse complement.
TTTGTGTATATCTATGTATTATGTATATTTTGTGTATAGCTTTTTAACACTATTTGAGTATAGAAAAAAACTTTTAAGGGACAGTTCATGTCAAAGTTTGTTGATGATTTGAAATATTTTATTTAAATGTGAGTTTGGCCAGTACTTTCTTTATATATCAGTATTTCCCTATTCAGGTAGACAAGATTTGGTCTTGCATGCCTGTAATAGAGGCATTGCAAATATGGCTGCTAATTGAACTGACTTTTCTCAGAAAAAAATATGACCCCTTTAAGCACAGACACATATGTAGAGAGGGGCTCTGGTGCATGCTGGGACATTTTGAGGCTGAAAGAGTGTCTCACCACGATTGAGGGTAGGAGTGCTGTTGATATCTCCGGCCATGAAGGATGACTCTGTCTGCTTTCGCACCGTGTCGTTCCACATACGTCGAATTCGGCTCTGAAACCGGTGAATGAGGTGATGGAATTGTTAAATGGAAGAGAACAGCAGTCTATAAATAGTAATGCTGTCAGTGTGCATGTGTGTCACCTGTCGGTGTATGGCTGCATGACGTGCCTGGCTGCCGGTGTAGTAGCGGTTGTTGGCACGCAGGGCAGAATTCTTCAGCGACCCGTGAGAGCTCGTAGTAGAGGTGCGACTGCAGCAGTACGAATGACGCAGGCACTTGCTGTACTCCTTATGAACCTGAAACACAAAGCATTGGCACTTACACACACTACACATGTTGAGTAATGCATCTAAATTATAGTACAGACATGTATTGTCCTATTAAGGTGCGAACTGAAAGTAATGTTTTCAGGCACTTAATTGCATGTTAACGTCAATTAAAAAAACAATTATTATACTTTAAATTTATAATAAATGCGATTAGTTAAATGAAATCTTACAGAAAAAAACATGAATTTCTCATGTCACCAACATGTCACCACAAGGATTTCACATGGGAGTTGTTCTAACACATATTTACCATGTGTTTACAATTATGTGTTCCACGTGTGTTTCCGCAGATAGGAAATTCATGTGGAGTTCTTTTTAACCCACTTAGTTAAAAAGTTACTTTTTTACCCAAGTAGGAAATCTTTATATGTCATTTCATAATTACTTCTGTTGTCTTTGAAACAGGCTTGTGCAAAATTCAGAATTTCAGAATTGGCCTCCATTCAATTCATGAATTTGAATTTGAATTGAATTTACTCTGCCTCACAGGACGTTGAATTGAATTTGAATTGGAATGACAGGAAGTGGAATTAAATTCATGGCAATTCAAAGAAATTCCACACAGTCACACAACAGAAATAATGTGTTGAGTCTCGCATGCATTCAGTGTTAGGAAGATTACTTTGTAAATGTTATTGCTTACTGTTATTAGTTACCCATTATAAATGTGGTTTGGATTACTTTATTTGGATAACTTTATCAATGCAAAGCAATTTCGTTTTAAGTTGATGAGTAACTAGTTGAATTAAACATTTTACCTCAGTAATACAACTAAATACAATTACTTTAATTTTGTAATTTAATAACAGAAATTTCATTTCACGTAACTATTTACTCCTCAACCCTGCATACATTTTGTTCTATAATAGATATTGATCAAATTCTTGAAATAAATTACCCCCTCAATGTTGTTTAATTAGTTTTGTTCCAATGTAATTTTCATTTCAAAGTAATCACACAAACACAAAGTTGTTTAATGCAGTTATCATTTATTCCAATGCAAAAAATTACTGAGCAACACTGTTGCATCTAATTCTCAATAGCTCCTCAAATGTTTTTTCATTGAGTCTGCACCGTTCTGGTCTGAATATCTTTCCTGCAACACTAAAGATTCTCTCAACAGGTGCAGAGTGAAGTTGTAAGGGACTTCTGAAACTTAAAAAGTCCAGTGTTGCCCATCAAATTGTGCTTTCAAACAAATGTCCACCTCAAATTGTTTAGCAACCATTTTAAATACTTGGTTAAAGTAAAGCATTCTGGGAAATGGAGTCATGTTCCATCATGTTCTACAAAATTACAATTACAATAAATCAAACTTAAATATTTGTTCTGTGACTAAATGGTAAATGGACTGCATTTATATAGTGCTTTCACAGACCTATGGCCACCAAAGTGCTTTACATAGCCTCACATTCACCCATTCATACACCAACGGCGGTGTCAGCCATGCAAGGCGCCAATCAGCTCGTCGGGAGCAGCTGGGGTTACGTGTCTTGCTCATGGAAAACCTTGACATTTTGGGATTGACCTTGACAACCTGGGATTGAACCACCAACCTTTCGGTTTGTAGACAACCTACATGAACCACTGAGCCACTGCCACCCCGCATATTAAAATGCAATTGTTAAACACTTCACTTAAAATATGTATATGAATTTCTTTGAATTTTTATTGAATTGCAATTCTGCTTCCTTTAATTCAAATTCGAATTGTAATTCTAGATCCTGTTTTTGACATCAATTCAAATTCAATTCAAATTCAAGAATTTAATTGGAATTAAGGAGTCATTCTCAATTCAATTCTGAATTGTGCACAAGCCTGCTTTGAAATATGATTAAGTGTACTACTGCCCAATACTGACAAACATTTATGGTGAACTAAAATAAACGTTAATGTCATTTCTATTGAAACCTAGTATGTCATCATGTATTTAACTATTTGTAATTCCACATTTATAATGTGGTTTCAATTTATTACATTTAAAATATGTTAACCATAAAATGCTAGATTAAATAACGCACTACAGTTAACATTATAATCAAATACTTCTGCGCTTTAGTATGTTAGTCAACACAACAAAATAAGTGAACTTTAGATCATGACAAAATATTATTCAGACATTGTAAAATTTACTTTAAGCTAAACTTTTAATTTGACATTATTGCAAAGAGCACTTTTTAAAAGTGTTAAAATAGTCATGAAAGTCCTCAAGTACACTTAAGCAGTCTTATACAGTCTTATATTACCTGCAAGTTTTTTTCTTTTTCTTTTTACAAGGGTTGTCATTTTGTATACAGTATATGCGGTAATGCGACAGCATCATTTTACAGTAACAATCTATTACACCTAACAGTATAATCTGACAAAAGTCTTGCCCTCCATTTTTTTTCTCATTCCATAAGCTGTTTTACTTGGATATACGTCAAACGGGACAGGAAGAAAAGTTGGTTGCAATTTCTGGTTCATGCCGACTTAAAAAGATGATTCAACTGAAACCTGAATTCACTGTCATCACAGTTAGACATCACGATTTTTTGACTCTTTTAATTTGAAATTAAGGCATTTCCAGCACTATTAATTGTATATTATATACATTTATTTGTACTTTAAATTATACAGTTAGTAGCTTGGGAAATAAGAATTTCAAAAATACTTCTCCCCAGGGATCAACAAATGGTGCAAGTTTGGGCTATATTTGGCTGAACAATGGCAGATGGAGTGCTTGGAAACCTGTTTGAAAACAATACTCTATCAAAAATTACCTTTAAATAAAGCTAATTATGATAATTATCTTTATAATAATGATAATTATCATGATACAGATGAATTCTAATCCAAAGCTTTCTCCTATTCCTACATTTTTCCTTCTTCACATATTTAGCTAACTTCTAAGGAAATTTAGCAGCAAATGTGTCCACAAAGTACTATCTAGGTATGAAATATTAATGAGACTGACCTTTTTCTGTAGAGCACAATGGAAGATAAAGATGAACATGCCCTGGAAGGCATTGAAGGTAGTGAAAAGGTACGCCATGATAACAGTGTTCTCATTGATGAAGAGGAGGCCAAAGGCCCAGGTCAAGCCCAAGAGGAAGAGCAGTGCGATAGCCCCCAGAGCCCAGGACCTGAGTGTGAACATTCACAAATCCATAAACATAAAGCAAAAAAGGCGATTATAATATGTATTTTTGCAGTGGAAGACACTCACTTGATGTTGTCCAGGCGGCTGGAGTCGGGTTTGAGAGCGGACGAGTTACGGATCATCTTGTGAAGTGTTATCATGAGGAACACCAGGTTTAACTAAAGGCCAAAGATGAGACAAAGGAAAAGGTGTTAGGAATGTAACTCAATGATTTCATAAAGACAAAAGTGTCTACGTTTTTGTAACAAATTAAAACCTATTGGTTATTCAAAAAAGGACAAACCCTTTAGAAAACGTCTAAACACGAAAGACAGTTTAAACCCCTAGTTTCTTCCTAACAATAGAGCTCATTCATAAAACACAAGCAAAAGTTATGTGTAAACTGCTTGTGAAACCGTTCTAGCTTAAATTGCTGCAATTAAATGCACGATTTACATGAGAATGGTGATACGAACATTTACACAGAAATTCGCTCTGTTTGTGTTAGATTAGCGACCCATTGCAAGAAAGAAAAAAACGTCTTTTTTTTACCCACAAACTAATAACAACAAAATCAGCGCTAGCGCATTAGTAAAATATATTGTAATTACGAAAATGTCAGCAAGTTCCCGTATCTAAACCTAATCTAAACTCCACACTCATATATAGCATATTACAGCCAAAACATAGTCGTCAGCAGCAACAGATCCATAGGTGAACAAAAGTGCTTTGTTTGATATGACTAGCACAGCACTTTTCAGAGGGAAAAAAGAACAAACTCTGTGAGCAAAGCAGTGAGTGCGCTGAATGTTTAGAGAGAACAATACCATGATAATGAAGGACACAGGGCCGATAAAACTCCAGATGAAGTAGTTATCCACCCTCAACCAGCACCTACACACAAAACACACACAATAACTTTATTGGTAACATTTCACTGTTCAAAGAACGATCACTTCATTACAGGCAAAATTGCATGCACTTTTATAATTGATCTAATTATTGATCAGTGAATCCACTGAAACAATGGCAAACTATCTTAAAATATTATTACTATAAACATCATGATAATTTTTTGGCATAAAACAAGCTAATAAAAGAGCAATAAAAGTCTAGTTGAAGGTTAAGCTCAGTTTTTAATCATTAGCACACTGAGTCAGCGTCTCATTTTCTGCACTGTAGTCAACATTCAAAAGTCTGCAGCTGTGCTATTTTTCCTCACTCGCACACACATAAACACAGACGAACACACACTCGCATGCACACAAACACGCAGAGCAACACACACTCGCACATAAGGTAATCAGCTCAGTTAAAGGGGTGCTGTAAGCTGGTCTCCATGCCGGAGACGCTGGTTCGAATCCCGCTCTGAGCGGGTCGAGTATGACTACTTAAATTTGGTGCCGTGACCCGGATGGGTTTAGAGGGGTGAGTGTAATGGAGGCAAACTAGTAAGAACTGTGTGTGTAAACCTCACTCCCCTGGCCTCAAGAGGCGTTCTAGAGATCTTTAGTATCCTTGTTAGCGCACCCACCTCCTCTGACGGAGATGCCGGTTCAAATCCCACTCGGAGCGGATCGAGTAGGACTAGTCACACACACATATACATAAGCATATTTTATAAGCAAAAGCGCGCACACACACAAAATAAATAAAAATTAAAGCTAAAATAAAAAAAATTTCAAAAGTTTTCCAGGCCTGGGATTACTATTTTTAAACCCCCTAATATTTCCAGGTTTTCCAGACTGCTTTCAAATTGGCTAGTTTTCAGATTGCTAAAAAAAGAATAGTGGGATGCTCCCTTAAGAAGTGTTCTTTTAAAGTAATATATCAGAACAAGATCTGTCAGATTTATGTGTGCAATTTCAAAACAAAAAAAAGTGCTTGCAACACCTTTAACTGGCTTCATTTATAATTCACATGATGACCTTGGTAAAGCCAGGATCACATGACAGCAACCAATCTACTGAACTCCGAACTACATAATACCAGTATACGTTTCCTAGTGAAAGACGATTCTGTAATTGGAATTTAAACTCCCAGAGTGCCATTTTGCTGGAATCCATTTAAATGAAACAAATGGTTTAAAGAGGGGTTGTGCCCCCTGCTTAAAAACCCAACGGCCATTGTATGGCCAAGTGCAAATAGTCTGCTTCACACGTACGCTTTTTTAGTCCCGTAGCTGCGATAGTCAATGGCTGCCGAGATGCCCACCACCAGGGCGGGAAAGCAATAGCCGCACAGGTAGTAGTATTTCTTCCGAGAGTACTCGCTCTCGAAGACCTCCACCAGCATCAGATACAGCTGGATTCCCTCCAGACACATCCAGGAAAACGCAGCCAGGAAGAAGAAATGCAGCAGGCCCGCAAAAATGGGGCATGCAATCTGCGTTCGGACAAAGAGAAGGAAGAGGGGGTTAGCGAGAAACATATCAGAAGTACATTTGATGATACTCACTTAGTGACAATGAAAGGGACAGTTCACCTAAAAATAAAAATTATTTTCTCTCCCTTCATGTTGTTCCAAACATGTGTGACTTTCTTTCATTTCAGGAATACAAAAGAAGATGTTTTGAAGAATGATAACCAAACAGTTTGCGGTTCCTATTGACTTTCACTGTATGGGGAAAAACACAATGGAAGCGGGAACCGAAACAACAACATTCTTCAAAATCATCCTTAAAGTAAGTCATACAGGTTTGGAATAACAGTAAGGATTAGTAAATGATGGCAGAATGTTCATATCTGGGCGAACTATCTTTGAAATCTGGTGCACATTGGGATACACTTCATTTTGATGGTCCAACTACATGTCAACTAACTCTCATTAGAGTATCAGTAGCAGTGTTGGGTAAGTTACTTTAAAAAAGTAATTAGTTATAGTTACTAGTTACTTCTCACAAAAAGTAACCGCATTAGTTACATGAATTACATCATTACAAAAGTATCTAATTACCAGGGAAAGTAACTATTGCGTTACTTAAAAAAAAAAAAAAGTTTAAATATAAGAAATTTCTTGGATACCCCCAATATGAAATGTTAAATGAATTAAATGGACACTAAATAGAACATCTTATTATTATTAAACATTGTACACTAATCTACACTATTTTAATCTTGCTGTGGGACAATGTGAGAGACACCATCTAGCGCGTTCTCGGACACACTCGGTCTCTCTCGCGCACTAGCACTTTCTCGGACACACTCGGTCTCTCTCGCGCACTAGCACTTTCTCGGACACACTCGGTCTCTCTCGCGCACTGTCGAGCGTGCTCGCGGCATTCGCCTTGCTTATGTCCAGTCCGGCGCCTCATAAACACACACACCAGAGAAAAAAACTTTGCAGCTCATATGGCTGAGAGAGAGCCTACTCGGATGAAAACCGCTTCAGTGATCTCAATTATAGTAACGCCGCATTTTTATTGACAGTAACGGTAACGGCGTTATAACGGAGGAAATAGTAAGTAGTTTGATTACTCGTTACTGAAAAAAATAACGCCGTTAGTAACGCCGTTATTTATAACGCCGTTATTCCCATCACTGATCAGTAGACTGTAGTAGACTGTTAGGTTAGGGTTCGGGTTAGTGGAAAAAGTTGACATGTAGTTGCAAAGTTCCTTATAGTCAGCAGAATGTCTGTTGGTGGACCATCACAATAAAGTGTTAGCAGATATTAGGCAGACAGTCTATTAATAGGCTACTCTAATGACTGCTAGTTGACATGTAGTTGCAAAGTTACTTTTTTTAATAAGTAAAATGTCTAAAGTGGACCATCAAAATAAAGTATTACCCCACATTGCACATTGTTTTGGTCCAGAACCACCTACAGTACATTTACACGACAACCGTGTACTAAAAACGGAAACATTTTTCCTTTACGTTGTCAAAATGATCCCCGTTCACACAGATCAGTGAAAACAATTAAAAACGCTGTATTATGCTGCCAGGCCAGTAGGTGGCGATGTCACATTGTAAAGAAACACTATGCACCTATAGACTGAACACCTATACATTGAGACAATAACTGTATAGTTATTGCACTAATTTTTAAAGGTTTGCATTTTCAGGCCTCCAAGATGTCATTGACGTGTGAATGAACAGCCATAAATGAAATGCATAAAAAGTTTTGTGTTTTTAGTTGAAAACGGTGTTGAGTAAATGGCCACTTACACAGGAGGAGACCTGACATGGAAATTACAGTTTACTTTTACATGACATTTTGGATAGAACTCTGTCCCCTAAAACTTCAAAATCATAAATTCATCCCTCTCCTTTTCTGGATGATTATGACATTTGTACATGTTTTATATTGCTGGGCTGCAGTGGGAAGGAAAAGAAAATGTAGCCTTCGCATTAAAAGGATTCCAAGCAGAATCATCTGCCAGTCGATTGGCTGAACTGAATGCGCAGACGGTAAACAGTGATCCCACTATTGCAAGCGCACTCACTTGAAAACATCCACCTTTCAGCAAATCACTTAGTGCAAACGTCTCATAACTATATTAATATTCATGACTCAAATTGTGCTTGGCACAGATTGTGTGCTGAGCCTGACACGAAAGTACATTTCTGAGGAGGGAAGACGTGAACAACAGAAGATAAATAATCTTCGACCAAGTAAATAAATAAATAAATATATATACAGTATATATATATACAGTATATATATATATATATATATATATATATATATATATATATATATATATATATATATACACACACACACGTATAGTTGTCGCAACAATATTTTAGCCCTGATATTTAAACTTTTATGACTTGTATGTATTGTAGAGTGACTGATGTATCTGGAAAGTTTGGTTAATAAACTTTAAAATAATCTTAGTGTATCCATGGAAACTAGGTATTTAAACAACCATACTTGCAAAGAGAGGCTGATGAGATTCATAATGCACCCCAGCCCACACACTTTATGTATTGTTCGTACGCCCCTGCAAAGCAGAATACACCGATTTGCTCATGGATTTATCATTTACTTAAGTGTTTCAAACAAGACTCTTATCTTCCATAAAAAAAAAAAATAATAAATTAAAAAAAAAAATCAATGCCTTAAAGCCTGCAAACATTATCCAGTTCTTCTTCTGAACAGCTCATTGAAGCAACCTTGGTATCTTGTCAATGATTTTGATTCCCATCATACTGATGCAACCTGAACTCTGGAAGACGTATTAAACCACCACTGCTTTCAACGGGAAACTTTTGGTGTCAATACACTGATGTCAAGGGCATCACAATTCGTATGGAAACTAATGTCACAATATCCTAATTATTTTGCAGGCTAAAATGGGTCCATGCTAATTTTCACTTCTGAAGAGAGCTATATTGATTATGCAATTAATGAGCTGCTCTTGAATCTGAAACCACAGAAGGTCTGATACTTAAGAGCTGATACTTGCAAGCACGTATAATTTCTGATCTGAACTCAGCAACATTAATTTGTTCACAGTGGTTAATGTTTTAATCGGTTGTTCTGCTCTGCTGAAGTGTTTTTTCAGTAGGGTTTTGATTTTTGGTTGGCTGACTAAAACATAAGCCTCATCAACATCAGCTATCATCAGATATACTTCCAGTGGTCAATGTTAAACTCTGTTCCATGCTCAGAGAATCACAATGGGTACTGTTTTAATTGGCCAACCAAAAAAAGAAGACCTGACACTTCGATAGAGCAGGAGAACAGAACACCAAAAAACAGTAACCTTAAAAAACAACTTAATTGGCCCCAAAGAATCAAATACAGGGGCAGCTGGTTAAAGGCACAGAAAATGCATAATCAACATATAATGCAGCTTTCTTCCAAAAATCTGGAGCATGTAAGCAGTGGAAGCAGAGTTGCATAATATTGCCTGGAGGCATTTTTTTTTTTTTGAAAGTCAGTGAAAGTATTTTCTCTAGCTCCAAGACTGCTCCATCATGTACATAACTCAAGCTAACAAGCTAATATTTGTGTTTCTAAAATGTATTGTTAAATTTACACTACAGTTCAAAAGTTTGGGTCAGTAAATTATTTTGTGTCTTTGAAAGGAGTCTCTAGAATGCAGCTCAGCATTTAACTGATAAAAAATACAGTAAAACAACAATATTTTCAATCTTAATTTATTTTAAAGTGGCCCTATTATGCTTTTTTCGGATATTACCTTTCATCTAGTGTGTAATATAACTGTACGTGAATGTAAAAAGTCTGCAAAGTTTCAAAGATCGAGTGTACAATAAAATTAATTATTGTCTCCCAATACAAAGAATTGATTCTGAACTGCCTGAAACAAATCGTCAGTAACTCCAGTCTTACTTCCTGATCAAACCTACGTAGGTCTGTAATAAATTTGCTTAATGCCCAGTATGGTCTTCATTGGCTGCCTCCGAACAATGTCTATTTTGACCTGCCGTCAAACACTGCAGTAGTAGCTGAGGCCTGGAAGAGTTTGGTTCGAGAAGACACTGTTTTCTGCTTTGCGAGAGCAAATCCACATTGCATGCCCTTCCAAAGGATCAACGCCATTGTTACTGATCATATCACTGTGTATCAAGTGCTGAGGAAGCCTCCGGAGCTAAGATTGAAAATATATGGTGATGGGTGTTTCGTTTCTGACACCCACTGTAACCAATCACAACAGAATGGGCTATCAAACCAATCCGAGCAGAGTAGACCAATCACAACAGACTGGGTCATCTGGCCAATCAGAGGAGAGTAGACCAATCACAACAGACTGGGTCATCTAACCAATAAAGAGCAGAGTAGACCAATCACAACTGACTGAGCCGTCGAACCAATTAGAGCAGAGTAGACCAATCACAACAGACTGGGCTGTCTGACCAATCAGAGAAGAGTAGGCTCTCGGAAGGAGGGGTTTAGAGAGATGTTGTATTTATCTAAGGATTTCAGGTTTTCAGACACTGTGAGAAAAGAGGTGATGCTGCAGGTTTTCAGCAGTATTGTATTGGTATATACGGGAGTGAGCAAGAACATGAGGAATGGAAAACCAGTCCCAGTAAAGTACATCAGATTGTGATAGTCTGCTACATCCTTAACAACCGAGCACTCAGAGCAAGCACTCATCTGCAAGATGGGGAATTGTGGCATGCAAATGAATGCAAATTACCTGCACTTAATGCAGTTCGCATTTAAGGGCTTTAGTTAATCAAATGCTAAAACAATGCAGACAGCACGTACTATCAGTGGGTGCACATAAATGTCACAATCAACGTGTGAAATTCATTCTCAGTGCGCTCTCCCCTTTATATAGATCATTAGACTGCTCACGTGATACTGCGTCTTGTCGATGCCGATGAGGAAGAGGAGCTCAGCGATGAAAAGGTTGATGCAGAGGTTCTTGTGGATTGTGTTGCGGTCGGTCTGCAGGCCTCGCAGGAAGCAGAAGGTGGAGATGCAGATGGCGAGACATACCAGAGAAATGACGATACCCACCCACGTGATCACAAAGAGAATCAACTCGTGCATCCTTCCTGGGTACTGAGAGAGTGAGAGATGGATAAGGGAAATGGCAGAAACGGATAGGCTGCCTGAGGGAAAGTGACTTATGAAAATCCAGTAAATGTCAAGCTGAAACTGCGGTGTGTGTATTTGTGTAGTTTGCTTTTGTGTGTATAGATGTGTGTGTGTCTTACAGACTGCATGGAAGCGAAAAAGTTGTTTATGTGCATGAGAGCTTTATTCAAATTTGTTTATCAGCCAGTGATAAATGTAAGGGAATATGTGTGTGCTTGCGCTTACGTCAGGTTCGTGGTGTACCATCAGCACAGCGAAGTTGGTTAGATGACTACAAGAGCAGGTTGTGTGTGTGCTGTTGCTGTCCATCAGCCTGCAGCCCTGAGATGACCACTGGCCCGTCATCGAACGCTCCGAGTAGTTCCAGAACGAACAGTTTGGGGTTAAATGATTCTCCAGCTGCAAAGATGTGGGGACATGAGAAAACAACAGAGAGACGGGAAACTACTCAATATCAGTGGCTTTCACAAATAATGTTTTCTTGGCATGATATGGGCTTGAGGAATGGGCCCTACATGGTTTGTCCATGAGGTTCCATGTCAGACCTTTCTGAATTAAAGTATGGCCAACATGGAATGCATGGACAATCCTATTTAATTCCTAATGGAACCCATGGACAAACCCATTTCAGGCCCTTACTGGGGTTAATTCAGATAGAGCCGACATAGAACTCATGAACAAACCCATTTAAGGCCCATACTGGGGCTAATTCAGATAGGGCCGACATGGAACACAGGGACAATCCTATTTAGGGCTCATACTGGGCTACTTCGTCATGAAACCCATGGACAAATCCATTTAGGGCTCATACATGGGGTTAATTCAGATAGGTACCGACATGAAACCCATGGACAAACCCATTTAAGACCCTTACAGGGACTAACTCAAAAGAGCTGACATGAAACCCATGGACAAACCTATTTGTAGCCTATACTGGGGGCTAATTCAGATAGGGCCAACATGGAACCTATGTACAAATTAATTTAGGTCACTTACTGGGGACAATTCAGATAGGGCTGACATGAAACTCATGGACAAACCCATTTAGGGCCCTTACTGGGGCTAATTCAGATTGGGCCGACATGGAACCCATGAACAAACCCATTTAGAGCAGTGGTTCCCAACCTTTTTTTGTCTGAGACCCCCTTTTTCCCAAGAAAATATTTTAGGGCCCCCCTTCAAATTTAATGATATTATCGCTCTTGTAAGCTTGCAGCAAGGATGACAAAATATGTTGTTTTCAAACAAACAGTAGGCCTATGTTTGCTATAACTAGATATGTTTATGCACAAATAATAACCTATAATATTGAAAGTGCAATAACAAAAACATCAGTAGGCCCTTTGTAATTTAAAAACATAAGCCTAGGAGTAGCCAATAAATTGGCCCTATTTGAAATGCAATAACAAAAATATTCACACTGGTGTGTAGGTAAAAAAAAAAAAAAAAAGAATATAGGCTATTACTAAATGACTGCTGTCTGGGACCTCAATAATTGCATTTTATTTTTGAGGCTTTATTTTTGACGCTTTTGGCGCTATAGCGAGCGATAATAAACTTGCGTTTATTTACAGAATAATGCGTCTTTCGGAAGAACATTAGCCGGAACTACTTCTCTCTGTGTACGTCTATGAAGAGTCACGCAGGTACTGGGCTACTCCGCGGCGGTAGCGATCCGAAACAGTGTGAAATAGTACCAATGTAAACACTTATTATAGGTGTACCATAGTGGTTCAGGATAAGACAAAAATACGGATTGGAAAATGGATTCATGATTCATTATATAATGAACTCGGTCATTATACAATTTTGAACAGAAAAAAAAGTTAAGGACTTATTTAATGCTCATTGCTCAAAACTTTTCAAAATACGACGCGACCCCCCACAGAGCTCGCTGAGGCCCCCTTGTGGGTCGCGACCCCCCTATTGGGAACCAATGATTTAGAGGACATACCTCAAGCCCATTTCATGGCTACATTGAGGGATAGGAGTCATATGCAAACCCATCATGGACAGGAACCATATTTCTAGCTCTTAAAAACTTATTTTCACTGTATTGTATGAAACAGCAGTTTCTGCACTGCAAAGGCAGCACAGTTAGACTCTCATTTATTCTCAAGTAGTGAAACACATTACAGAAATGACCAAAGGAATTATGTTTGTATTCATCTGTTCAACATGTTCAGAAGAAGTCATGACTAAGAGGCACAAACAATTTATTGCTGCGTTCATTTTCTCACAAATGTGTGTTGTTCTGTCACAGCAAATGTTAATTATAGACACATGTACCAGTCACAGTGTTGAATGAATTGAGGCTACAGGATGGTGATTTCAGCTTGCAAGTGTAGACAAAATGCCTGTACATTTTTATGCAAATCACACGTGTTAAATGAAGGAGCTATTTTGTTGTGTTGTTAGTTTTCGTCCTTAAAATAACAGTTTCTTTACAATTTGAGAAAGGTAGTTCACAAAGGTAGTATTTTTTATAATCCACTTATGCTCACCAAGGCTGCAAATATTTGATAAGAAATACTGTACAAAAACTGACGCAAAACTTCTGAATGGTAGTGTACATGAAGTATTATGTTATGGTTTGAGGACAGGTGGTTTTAGGGGTAGTGATAATTAAATAATAATCATTGAGTTGAATGCAATTTTTTTATTTATTTTTTTACAAAATGATCTACACAGAAACTCGATATGCTGATGTTTAATGTAAGAGACCCCATGTGTAAAATCAGCTAATGCAAGATGGCTTTATAGTTTATTGCTTGTGTGTGTCTATGAGAGTTTAATGTACCTGTAAATGTCTAAGTGTGAACACCACAGGCTCGGTCAGAAACACTCGACTGGACTCCTTATTGATTGACGCTGCGATGACGTGTGAATTCACCGCCAAGCCCCGCCCACCAGGCCCCGCTTCCATTTCCATCTTCACGGTGGCGTTTTCAGTGGACAGGAACGGGCCCAGGTTCTTATACAGCACGAAAACCACTTTTACCTGGCCTGTATGGAGAAACACAGCACAAGAAAGAGAGTGGCAGGAGGATATGAATAACAACTAAGACGAAAAAGGGAGCGGTGGAGCGAGATGAGTGAAGGTTAAAATGATTTTGACTGGGAGGGGGTGAGTGAGTGATCAGGGGATAAAGGAATTTTAATATGGAGGGCAACGTAACATTCATCTCTTCAGCGCTCACTCACTCCGTTTCTTCCGTATGAATATTTCATGTGCGTTTGTTTCAATCATACTAATCTCGCTTCCCCCGCCCGACCTGCCTCCGCAGAGAAGCAGCGAACGAAGGCGTACCTTCAAAAAGAGGCAAAACGCAGGAGTGGTGGAAAAAGCGAAGAGTAGGAGAGATGATGGCGGGATAAGATGGTTAAGAGATGGAGGCGACGGGAAGGAGAGAAGCAGGAGAAAAGAGAGCTGAGATTGCTCCGTCAGCCTGAAAATGATAGTAATCTAGTCGCCTCTCGGGCTGTTCGATTAGGAGTGCCGTTAAGAAACCATCAGGGAAGAAATAGTCTTAGCGCTTTTGGTAATCTGATTAGGTTTATTATTATCAACTAATAACGGCGTAAACCAAAGTGGAAATTTGGCTAAGCTTCAGTGAAACTGCACGGGGAAGAGTGATGGAAGGGGGACGGACGGAGAGGGATGCAGCTGTGACTGACCGTTACGGCTGTACTGTTTGAAGGTGGAAGCCGAGAGCTGGATGCTGCTGTCACTGGGACCGTTCTGAGGGAACGACAAATCCTGCGAATCCGTCTCTGTGTTCAACACACGCACCTCTAAATCTAAAGACACACAAAAACACACACTTTGAGTGGTTGAACTGTAACGAAACAAAAAAACCTTTAAAGGTTACAATAAAGCTACACATTTGGAAAAGTTAAAGCATGTTAAAAGAGTAGCTAACTACACTGAAGCTATTTTTATATTATATACACTACTGTTCAAAAGTTTGGGGTCATTAAGAAATGAATACTTTTGTAGGTACCAATATTTCAATAGTACGAAATAAGTAAATACAAGTAAGTTTGCAACTAGGCCTAAATCTGTAACCAGTCCTTCTCAATCCACTCCGAGCGGGATTCGAACCGGGTCTCCGGCGTGGGAGGCGGGCACGCTAACAAAGACCCTTACACGTCAACTACCATTCTTTAGTATTAATAGACTGTCTGCTTAATATCTGCTAACACTTTATTTTGACGGTCCTCCAACAGACATTCAGATAGTCCTACTGATCGGATAGCTATATGATTTGTTCAAATGGTTCCATTTACACTTGGCTGCATAAATGTGTCAATTCCTGCACTATATGCAAATCCACCAGAGTTCACGTCAACGGAAGTAACAGATATGAGCTGCATTTTTTTATCATCAGCTAATTTTAAGATCAAAGACCGCAATAGGAGAGAGAGCGGCATCAGCACTGGTAAGATCATAGTCTCACTACTTTTAATGAAGATGATTGTGTTTTGAGCGTCTGCGATTTACACTCATTTCATTGGTGGCAGTTTGCGCATTAGCTTGCTGAAGAGATACTCAGCGACTCATCCGTGTTGCAGTATCACTGTCATATCTGGCAATAATAATATGTCATAAAGTCTATAACATTGCTCTCACACATTTATTTTTTATAATTTTGAGAGGAATAAAATGTACATATGTGGTTTCAACAACCATACGCATTTACACTTGTCCAGTTTCATCTGGAATGCGTCTCAAACCACCTCCTGAAGTGGTTTAAGCGATCGGTTTTAAATCCGTCTCGAATGCGTTTCAGAGTGCATTTACACCTGGTCTTTTCTCGATCGGATAGATATCTGATCAGAGAAAATACATGAAGTGACCAAGTGTAAACAGGCCCAAAGAATCCTGAAAGAAAGAAACGGATCTCGGTTTCCGCAAAAAATATTGAGCAGCTCAGCATTTTTCAACATTGGTAATAATAAGAAATGTCTCTTGAACATCATATCATCATGTGACACTGAAGACTGGAGTAATGATCAATTATATCTTAAAATATATTAACGTAGAATATACTTATTTAACTTATAATAATATTTCACAATATGACTGTTTTAAAGTATTTTTGATCAAATAAATGTGGCCTTGGTGAGCATAAGAGACTTCTTTCAAAAACGTAAAAAATCGTACCAGCCCCAAACTTTTTAACAGTGGTGTATGTTTATTAAAACATACTAAATACATACTAAATACAAAATCAAAACTAAACAGCAGTGAAAAAGTTAATAGATAGCAGTATTTAACAAAATAAATAAATAAATAAATGTGTGCAGGGAACTGAGTAATGACTGCCGAATTAATATTTTAAACATATCAATTAAATGAACTATTATAATGAATAATTCCCTATAACGAATCAGACTTCTCAATGCTACCTGAGGGTGAGACAACGTTCTAGGACAGTGTGTTTGCTTGACTGAACAGCTGCAAACAGAGATGTAACATTAAGTTGCGCTGCACTGCTATTAAGTCACTCGGGAACGAACAACATGTTACCGGAAAAAACACAATTTATGTTTTTAAAAGAGCCATCAATACTTTGATTTAGTTACACCGCAACAGAAACTCACCGACATTGGCAGCATGGTCTGAGAAGTGATTATTGTACATGTTGTTGGCCAACAGGAAGGCGCCTTTCTCCATGACGTCCAGTAACATGGTGGCGGTGTGCGCCTGCTCCGTACTGTTCATGTCCTGCCATGACTCTAAAGCCTCGGCACGCAGGAGATTATCCACAGTCTGCACAACCGCCTGCGCACACATACACAAACAAACATACAGTGACACTTCATTATGATTACATTTGACATCAAAGATCACAAAATATGACTCTCTGGGAATCTTACGTAACGGCTGGAATTTATTTCTACTAAGGAGCAACATCTTATAGGCCATTGTAAATTACATGAATGCTTAAAGAAAGCCTTGGGCAAGACATACAGTATAATCACCTCTTTCTCTCTCTCTCTCTCTCTCGCACACACACGCACAAACACACAAACACAATGCAGATAAAATTAATCTGAGGTAGGCATATGCAATAAAAAATATATAGATGCCACTTTCTATGAAGCCTGTATATGTTATGCATTATGAATGCAGTCATAATGCCACATTGTAATGCATTATATCTTTTCATTAAAAGTAACCGCCAATATAATATATTATACAAATCCCTGGTACCATGTTAAAAGACCCCATGAAATCAAAACACCCATTTTGCTCTATATGCGACTTCACTTTTAAACATTGACAATTTTATTTTTAGAAGATACACTGCCATTCAAAAGTTGGAGATTGATTTAAAAAAAACACACACACACACACATATATATATATATATATATATATATATATATATATATATATAAATCTATAATGTATATATATATATATATATATATATATATATATAAATCTATAATGTATATATATATATAAAATGTATTTCTGTGATCAAAGCTGAATTTTTTACATCATTACTTTAGTCTTAAGTGTCACACGATCCTTCAGAAATCATTGTAATATGATGATTTGATGCTATTATAATACATTTTCTTATTATTATTAATGTTGAAAACAGTTGAAAGAGTAAAAAACATTTCAGGATTCTTTGATGAATAAAAAGTTCAAAAGAACAGCATTTATTCGAAATAGAAAGCTTTTTAAACATTATAAATCTTTACTTTCACATTTGATCAATGCAATACATCCTTGCTGAATTAAAAGAATTCCTTGAAAAAAATTAGATAAATAAAATCTTACTGATCCCAAACTTTTGAACAGAGACGTATATGCATTTAAAATGTACATCCTCTTAAATGAAACTGAGCCGAAAATAAATAAATAAATAAATAAATAAATAAATGTTGCACCACATATGTTTGTCCAATATTTGATCAGATATTTAAGCATATTACAAGTTTTATTTTTCAAAATGTATCACTGTCTAAGTAGATAATGCCAATGAATAAATCTTTTCATTATATTAATGTCCAAATATTGCTTCCTGATTCCAGGCTGTAAAACTGAAGTAATTTCAATAAAAACGGAGCATCCAAACAAGTGTGGAAATCAAAATGAAAACTCCACCTACTTTTGCTCTGGTCAGCGTAGCACAAATCGCTCTGTATCTGAAGGGCTACATTTTATTTCTCCATTTAATAAACAAACTATTCAGTCAGACAGGTATTTGTTGTGAAAGAAATCCAGTTACAATTTCAAGCATTTTATCAAAAAACACGACATCAAAATTCAAGCATTTTCAAGGATTTCAAGCACCCTACGGACCCTGAACGGGGGATAAGACGAGATACGAGAGGTTAAGTGTCTCATACAGATAACACTGCACAATACCTGAACATAAGCCCGACAGGTCCTCTCTCGCTTCTGCCACTGCAAGACACAACAAAACAGCTTCAGTTACACTCACAAATTCATGTAGAAGAGTCATGTCCATCATCTGATTTTGAGTCAATTTATAATCTACTTTATTGGCTCTTACAGCCAACAACAGCAAACGAATCAAAGCCCACATAGACCTCGACCAAGCAAATAGATATAACAAACAATGTGATACAAACGACAAAGTATTTTCATGTTTTCCCCATGAAATTATGTTTAATTATCTATGGAAAGCACAACTAATGATCTTTGCAACGGAAGTGAGTCAATCAATCAAAACTAACTTTAGCTGGACAATAACTTCGTTCTAGAGCTGCTGTAAAGCCAAAACAATCTATGTTACTTTAATTTCCTATTATCACTGTAAAGCTGCTTTGAAACAATTCATATTGTTAAAAAAGTGCTATATAAATGAAGGTGACTTGACTTGAATCGATTAATCGGAAAAATAACCGACAGATTAATCGACTATCAAAATAATCGTTAGTTGCAGCCCTAATAATAACTTTTTTCAATTTACTATTATTATTATTATTATTTTTAATTGAAAATGAGCTACTAAAGCAATAAAAAGGGGGAAAGAAGTGAGGCAGAAATAGGTGTATGCCGAGCCTCTATTCATGTCAAGGCTATGAGTTGGGAGGGTACACCGATGTGGCAGCAAACAGAACATGAAGGGTTTGTTTAAAGGGCAAATGTGTGTATGAGAGCGTGCATGCGTGCATTTGTCACCTTATTATAGTTCCTGGCAGCCGATTCCTTATTCCCGGGTCTGAGTGCTTGCAGCTGTGCGTCTAATATATCCAATAGCTGTTCGATGAGTCTGACAGAGGAACTGACATCACCGGCATGAATGCGGCCCTGCGTGTGGTTCACCAGCTCAGCAGCGATGTTTGCAGCATTCTCTCCGCTTTTTATCTACACAGTGAACACACACACACACACACACACACAGTCTGGTCTCTAAAGCTCAAACCCCTGCTGTGCGCTGTGGGGGTGTGAGCTGGGGGTTTCTGGGTTTATTCTGCTGAATGCACAGACAAAAGACAGCAAATCTTTAATGACTCTCTAAATCAAGCCATTATAAAAAAACAAAAAGGGAAAAAACGAAAGCGTGAAACGTGATAAAATTACTCACTTGATTTGAAAGCAGAAACATATATGTCTGTAATTGCCCTGAAGCATCTTAACTTCACATTTAGTGAAAGAAAAATAACATATACCATTGTGTTTTTTAAGGTACTTGAAGGTACATTAAAGTACACTACTGTATTACCATTAAAAAGAAACACATGCTGTTAGCATAATACTGTGTACAGAAAAGAAATCACCTAAATTTAATGTGATTGTTTTAATTCATTGTGAATCTTTGAAGAATGCAATTTATTTACTAAAGCCTTTTACAGTTGACAGTCCTTAATCATATTCTGTAAACAAAGAGTTCAGTCATTTACAATAGTGACAACACCATTATAAAATCTGCATAATGTGCTTGCTAATAAGTGCAGGACAATAATAGATATGAAATCGCTAACATTACTTTGGTCAATTAAAAGAATAATGCAAAAAAAGGGGTTAAATTGTTGCCATCCATGCTTATGCCATCGATGTTATTAGTTTTTGAAATATTAATACTTACATTTGACTAATTTGTATAATCAAATTTTTATTTATTTCCAGTTAGTCATTTTAGTGCATTAACTTCAATTAATTTCAATTAGCTACAATGGCAACATTTCTAATTTTAGTTTTAGTTAACAAAATCTGTTATTGGACTGTGTTGTGAATCTGTCACAGTGTTATTGAGTCTGTTATTGAAGTAGGGGGTAGTACAAACTATATTAGAGAAATGAGAACAAACCTGCAGTAAAGAGCAAACCATCAGTTAAATAGCTGGATTAATTTTAATATGCAGTCTTAAAGTAACATAAGTCCATTTAATTTGATGGATCAAAGAAAGACTAATAAACCAAACTTTTCGGTGCAGCAATTTTGGACTAATATATAGAAAGTAGACAACGGGAAAAAAATGCCAAAAGAATGTTATATGATGCCTTTAAAATAAAATTGCAAGTTTTGTAATATGTGAAAAGCAGAACAAACAGTCCGTGATGTGTAAGTGCAGTGTGACTTTCACCTGAGATGCTTTTAAACTCTCTTTTAGAACTAGATAGAATAGAGAGATTTTGTTCCAAATCATGTCAAAAGAATGACCCAGTGTGTGGTAATGTGAGCTGAGGCCGGAATGATAATAGCTGAGGTAGCGGACAGAGCAGAACAGGGAATGGGGGGGTCGGAGCAAGCTTTAACTTTTTAGTGGTCTCACCTTCTGGGCCACCTGGTTGACCCACGGCGAGGTGCAGTTACTTAGATCAGGGCCGCGAGGGTTCCACAGCACAGGAGAGGATAGACACTGGAAGGAGGCAATGCCTGAAAATACAAAACCAGATGTTAGGAGGGAGAGAGATAACGTCTTTTTATTTAGTAAAGGTTAATCGCATGGTTTCGAAGAAAATAAGACTAATATATATATATATATATATATATATATATATATATATATATATATATATTTAAGGCCCTATTTTAACAATCTAAGTGCATGATCTAAAGTGCACGGCGCAAGTGTACTTAGGCCGTGTCCGAATCCACATTTGCTAGTTTAACGACGGGAAAAATGGTTGGCGCACCCGGCGCATGGTCTAAAAGGGTTGTCCCTATTCTCCTAATAAGTAATGGGTGTGTTTTGGGTATAACGTGCAATAAACCAATCAGAGACTCATCTCCCATTCCCTTTAAAAGCCAGTTGCGCTCACGCCATGGCGGATGGCTATTTACATTGGTTAATTTGCAAGCGGAAAGACTGAACGCGTTTCCAAAGAGGAAAGGGATATGCTTGTGCACAAGGTTAAAGCGTGCAAGCAGACTATCTACGGGACAAGCCAGATTCCACCATATCTTTATGTAGACAATATTAATCTTTTACATTGTAATCCTTTTATTTTTAATATTTGCCATGTGTGTGTGATAAGCTGAGTGTACGCGCGTTGTGCGTACACTATAGGCACATATTACTAAAGCACCCTGTAAATAACAAAGAAAAATACTGGGAAAAATCCAGTATTTCAGTTGCCTCAAAATATATCAAAGCGCCAACAATGTACCTGAACACACCTCGTTTTCAGACCAGCACGCCCATGGATGCACAAATGCATTTGCTATTTAAACAACGTGGCACAGGACGTGAAAAAAAAGATAACTGCGTCGGGCTGAAAGTAGCAAAACTGTGCCGGGTGTATGATAGGGCTCATACAAAATATATACTATACATCTTGAGTTACCGTGGAAAGTAAGAAAGAAAGAGAGTGCTATTCAGATCTTCACTGTGAAACCTTGCACGAAAAACACATTTTTTTTTTCTGTGGAAATGAGCTTGCTGACACATGAACGCCATCGCAAACTCTTGCACCCACTTGTGTAAGATCACACACCAGGCACGGCCATCCCATCAGCACTTCTGAATGCTGAGAAAACACCTTGAGGGAGACACCTTCTGCCACTCCTCATTTTCAGTTAAGTTGGACTGTTTAGTTAGCTGAGTTCACAGAGAGGACAGCATGCTGGGATCAAACAAACGGCAGGCCTTTCCAGCAACCAAAACACAAAAAAGCTCAAAAGAAGAGAGAGAGAAAGAAAAAAAGAGAGAGGAAAAGCTATGGAGGAGTGAAGCAGCACTACGGCAGCTACAGCAAGATCAGAGACACCGGGAGTTTTCCTTCCCTCGCTTTCTCTCTCTCTCTCTCTCTCTCTCTCTCACTCTCAGCTGCTGTCTGCTTTTCTCTCCTCTCCACTCCTTCATCCACTATAGATTGGCTTTGAAGGATCTGCCAGGATTCACCAATTAAAGCCGCTGCTAATTTAACTTGTCTGTCATTTCAGTGATGGGGAAAAAAAGGTGACAGAAGAAAGACAGCATTCTGTCGTGGTTAGGAGAGAGAGATGCTAACAGAGGGAGGAGACGCTTTTCTCCCACGACAAGAAAGAGGCATTTGATGCAGCGGTTATATGGCGAAGGATGGGGGGGGGGGGGTGTTGTCGTCTGTACTCTGTCTAGCGGCTCATTTTCGGCAGTTTCGCAGGGATAACCCTTGCTGAGTTTGAAGATCACTCTTTCATTTGCAAGGGACTGCCTTTTATCTATGACTCCCAAGAGGACCTGCCAGCTGGAGAGAATATTGAGATGAGGAGGAAAAGGAAGCAAGCTCTCCATACAAAGAAATGGGCGTATACACATACTGTAGATGTGTACATAAAGTGTGACATATACTATAAACCAGTAGACCAAACAAAATAAACACTTCTCTGAAAAGCTGTCTCCACAAACATCGCGTGACCTTTATGTCATAAACCTCATACGCCCTTCCTTCCTGTAAAGCTGTGATTCTTTCTGACATTACATCATGTTGTAATCAAGTGCAACACGCCGAAACATCAAACAGCACTGGGACATTCTGCTGTAATGTTTTTGCCCTGGTAGATATCCGTGCAACTATCAGTGAGTGGAATTTTTTTTAATAGAATTTCCAGCAAAAATAACTATATTGTTATATATACGTTTATAATGATGTAAAATATCTCATACATTGAGGATTTTGGTCGAAACCCATCCCTTGTGTCAAGCAATAAATCTTATTTCTTCTATGGCAATTTGAGTCTGTGTTATTACCAGTTGTGATCTCGTCACTTGAAATGAAGTGACAAGGTCACAACTGAGAAGAACAAGGACTCAGATTGCCATAGAAGAGATAAGTGATGTCGCATTGAATTGTCCCACCCACAGCAACAAGTATTTGGTCAAAAAACCTGCTCCACATAGCTGTTTATCTATAGCTGTATATTAGATATGTTCTGATGGGCTGTGATTTTGGGTTACACTTTATTTTGATGGTCAACTTTAGACATTATACTAATTGTAATTAACTTGCCAACTAAAAGTCAACTAACTCTCATTAGAGTATTAGTAGATTGTAGTAGACTGTTTGGTTAGGGTTAGGTTTCAGGTTAGTAGAATAAGTTGAACTTACATGTAGTTGTAAAGTTACTTATAGTTCATAGAATGTCTGTTGAGGAGCATCAAAATAAAGTGTTAGCAGATATTAAGCAGACAGTCTACTAATACTCTAATGAGAGTTAGGTGACATGTAGTTGCAAAGTTACTTGTAAATAGTAGAATGTGTAAAGTGGACCATCGAAATAGTGTTACCTGATTTTGTGGCTACATCCAGCAATTTTCAATCATGCAAAACTAGTCACATGACACCCGGTTAGGACACCCCCCCACACATTCCACCACAAGACACTTTCACACATGAAGCCTGGTAAACTTCATCATCACATCAGCATCAAAATGCAATTAAAATTGATGTCATTTGCCTGGATAGAACATAATTAGAGAAATGTAATTTTGATGTGCTGCTTGTGTCCGGTATAGACAGGATGTTTAACAATCGGAGCATCATAACCTTGTACATGCTCAAATGATTTACTTTATGGCTTTGTTCACACTCACCATTGAAAAAGAACTTCACCACTTATGTTAATACTTCTCATCCTAAGAAATTCCTAGACCTGTATTTCCCAAAATGTCCTGTTGACAAGGAAATATTGTTGCGCTCAGATGAAGGCTAGTTGTAAGTCCAGGTGCGTGAAAACCAATAAAATGTGGAAGAGACTGTAGATGGTTCGTTCTCTTGCTCTATTAAAATAATTGATTATTTTTGTTAAAGACTTGTCTAGTTTTTCAGAGTGCGAACCATCTACAGTCTCTTCCAAAATGTCCTGTTCACATGTGACCTCTAATTGAAAAGGCCCTATCTTGCACCCAGCGCAATTGACTTTGTACACAGACGCATGTTTCATTCCTATTTTGCACCCGCGCAAAGCGCGCTTTTCCCTCCACAGAAGCACGTCGCTAAACTAGGGAATGAACTTGCGCTCCATGGGCGGTTCAACGCAAAAAAGGAGGCGTGTTCCGGCGCAAACAATCCCTGGTGCGATTTTACTGTTCCATAAATAAATTGCGCCACTGGCCAGTAAAAACCTAGTCTAAAGTCAGTGGGCAGTTGCGCGTTGTTCATTATGCTATTTTAAGGGCGCATGCTTGACCATAATGTATAGCGTGCACAACGCGCATACACTTTGATTCTCTAATATACACAGAAGCAGCAGTTTTCATTTTTGCAAATCATATTATTACAAACGATAGATAGATAGATACAGTAGATAGATAGATAGATAGATAGATAGACAATTGATTATAAAAGCATACATCTAGCTTACACATTTACCCACATTATTATATACCTGTTTAACTGAAGTTAATTTGGGTGTGTTTCTCCATCCCCAATGTCACTTCTCTCTTTTTTACGGCCGTGACGAGAGCGTTGCTCTCCTTGGCTGTGAACCGCTCCTGGCGTGCGCCTGGCAAATCCGCCGTTATAATAGCAATACGCCAAGGAAAAAGCGCGTCTGCTCTTAAAGGGAATGTGAGATGACGCTCTGATTGGTTTATTTCACGTTATGCCCAAACCACACCTATGAACAATGAAGCTACTTCAGACCAACCCATTTTAGATTTGCGCCTGGCGCAAGAGTCATTTATCCCGCCGGGAAAATAGCAACAGCGCCGAGACCCGCCCACAAAGTTACTTGCGCTTTGACACTTGCGTTTCAGATCGTTAAAATAGGGCCCATAATCTCTCAACAAACAGTCACTATCATCTAAAACTCACCCAATGATCCTTTAGGGCACGGTCTGTCTACGGTCTCCCCCCTCTGGGTGGCGGGCCACTGCACCCCTCGGGAGACTCTGGCTTCGCACACTTGGAGCTCAGGGCCCTGGGGTGGGACGCGCAAGGGTCTGCGCGTCACCGGTACGGTGGCGGTGATAGGTCGCAGATCTGGCGCCTTGTTGATGGCCCCTATCGGGTGAGAGGTGGGGGGAAGAGGTCGTATGGTTGAGGGGATGGAGCTGGAAGTGACGGGTCTTGCTGTGGTGGTGGTGCTGCTGCTCATCTGGGTGGTGACGAGAGGACCTGAGAGCAAGAGAGAACGACAGACAGGAATGCAAAGAAAATTGAAACTGAGGCAACAAGAGAGTAATAGGCAGAGAAGCAGATTCCGAACACCTACGGAGTCAGCGAGAATGTTGGCAGATGTTTGATGAAGATGAAAAAAAGAAGACAAAATAGAAGAAAAGAAATCCTAAACGTTTGATGTGTCTTGCAAAAGGAATATGAGAAGGTTGGTAAGAATGTAACTAAAGCAGCAGGAGCATTTGGTAGTCTTTAATGCATGACTATATGTTCACACAGTCCCCCTGAGAACTGGATAGCGTGAAATACAGGAGGAGAACGAGAGATGGAGGGAGAGAGATAGAGAAAGAAAGACAGACAGAGAATGTTCATGGCAAGAAGATGAGAATGAATAATTGATTAGAAATCTTTTTCTGATCTGACAAAACGCTAATGACCATAGCTAATTAAACCATAAAGACAATGTATTGAAGACACAGAGGGGAACACTAACAGAACGTTGACACTTAACAGATCAAACTGTCTGTTAGCCTCTGCCTCCCGCTGATCTCGCTCTTTCTCTGTCACTTACCAGCAGTGGGATCCGGTGGCCCGAACTCCAGGGGGTAGCGCACGACATTGTAGTTATTCCAGACGTAAAGTTGATTGTCTCTTGGGTTGTAGTCCACAGAGGACACATACTGGTAGGGGTTGGGGAAGGGAATGTGGACAGACTCTTCCCGGGCTCGATTGGTGTTGTACGCGTATAGCACCAGATCTCCACCCGCTTCACTGTCATCATCCTGATAAACAGAACGCACGGCATACAAAACACCACACGCCATGAAGGCGTTGGATGCCAGTCGCTTATCGAAGCTGGTCTCCCAGGTTCCTTCGAAGCGTAGGGTGTAAGGGTTAACCTGAAAGACAGTGAAAAGAAAATGATTCAGATTGTAATTGTGTTCGTTGGATACAACAAAACAATTTGATTACTCCACATCTGGAAAATGGAAGATAGCTACAATGTAACCGTAATTCTGATCTCAGCTGAAATCCAATATCTTAAATTGGACTGTTCAGTGACACTGACCTGACTGACCACCAATCTTCCATTGTTGGCCTCGGTAGCGTAGATGACCCATAGACCGTTTTCATCCACTGCTAGGTCAATATCAGACTTGCCCCCCCAGCGGTATGGTGAGGTGTCATGGTAGTTGGCATTATTGACTATGGCTTCTCCACTCTTGATACGTGTGCGCAAGTCGTATTTCACAATATTGCGTGTACGTTCCTTGTTGTAAAAAACAGCACCATCATACACGACAAAGCCTGTTCCATCCACACGATTTGGCAGCCTGTGGGAGAAGAGTGCGTTATTTGAGATGACTTGCCATACATAAAAACTCTATAATTTCTGACATGTTTTATAAACATGATCTGAAATCAGGAGTCTACATTCTTATATACTTGTCAAGGAATGATATGGAAAAACTGAAATGTAATCAATATATAATGTGAAATCAAGAAGAAACTCAAGAACCCTTCTTAAGAACCCCAAAACTCTAAACAACAAAAGCACTTAAAAAAAAAAACATTATTTTGTAGACTGTACACAGGGATGGTTATTGGTTGTAGACCCAAGCTGTTGTCCTCACTCACTTGTAGGTGGTTGTGGCTCGATTCTGCTTGAAGTCTTCCCATGAAGCATACTCGTACAACATATCTGTGCGGTACGGAGTCCAGGGCATGACGTAAAGACGGTCACCAGACTGCAGGGGATCCTTACACCATGCCCCCGACTGATGCTCCGCCTCCTGCAGCAAACTTGCTGCCTGCACCCTTAATAGAGTCCCAGGACATACAAAGACTGGAGATGTGGAAGAGAGAGAGAGAGAGCAGAAGTGAGAGAGAAAGGGAGAGAAAGAGAGGGAGAGATGAAATAACAAGGAGGGGACAGCAAGAATTCACAGAATGATGGTGTGATAGGATTAAAAAGAGGAGAAATTTGATGGGAAGACAAATGGAGAAATGGAGGATAAAGGAAGAAGGGGAGTTGGTGTGAGGCCATGAGGGATGATAATATGAAAGAGAATGAGGCAGCAAGAAAGAGGAAGAGAGAAATGGGAGAGAGGACAGGAGATAAATGACCATTCTTCTAATGAAAGAGTGTTAATGTTCATTAGTCAAGTATCTGCACACCGGACTAAAGGCTGGTGAGGGGAGATGACACAATCCTGGCTGCTTGTGCTCATATATTGCTGGGAATAATTTTTTAAACCCTGCCCCACTTCATCTTCCCTGCTGGAAAATCACCAGCTTCTGATGGAAACTGATTTTACATTGTTTCAAGATTGACCAATCATTTGTGGTCATTAACCGGTCTAAATTGGAATAGACGGTTTGTTAGCTGGACTTCTGACTGGTGTACCTGGTTTCAAGCTGCTAGACCATCTTTGTCAAGCTGGTCCGAGCTGGTAAACCACATTGGAATTGCAGCAAGTCTGTTGGCCTGTTCCACCAGGAGGGAAACTAGGTTCTGATGCTAACTGATTTCAAATTGTTTAAGCCAGACCAAGTTGATCATTTATGGTCATTAGCTAGTCCAAGCTGGTCTAGATTGTTTAGCGCAGTGTTTTCCAACCATAGTCCTAGATTATCCAGAACAGTACACATTTTGGATGTCACCTTTACCTAACTCCATTTCAGGTCTTGGAGTCACTCCCAAGAACTGAGTTGAATGAGGTGTTTTGGATTAGAGAGTCAAAATGTGCAGCGTTTAGGGGTAGCCCATGACCAGAGTTGGAAAACAGTGATTCAGCAGATGCACCATCACCGAATGGACCTGATTTAAACTCGGTAGACCATCTTGAACAAGGAAGTTAGACCTAGTACATCACTTAATCCAGCAACAAATCAGCCTGTCCACCTTCAACTGGTATGTCACTGAATTACCAGCAGGGTTTTCTTACAGCAACAACTCAATTGGTACCCGCAGTCTCCCTTTAAGTATATATGTGAACACATGGGCTGTTGGGTAATATTGCACTGGGAAGTCCACACCAGTGCAGGGAGGCTGTGCAAAAGTAAGCACTGAGGGTACCTAGTAGTCTTAAAGGGACCACGCATTGTGACCCTTTTGAAACCTAAAATGACCAGTGGACTACTCTATTATCTATAGAAAACTAATGTAAACCACATTAAGTGTGCCATTTGAGACTGGGCCTCTGTATAAAGTTGGTATTTGCTCTGACACAAAGGACTGCTGTAATGTCAAAATGTTTTTTTTTGCTTTTTTGTGTGTGTGTGTTTAATGTTGAATAAGGACGAATGTTGGGATGCAAGTCATGTACAAAAACAACTGCAGTGCTCAACTTTTATGTGCTAGGTGTACTTGTTCAAGACACACACACACACACACACCAATCTGTATCTATGTATCTCTGTACTCTGAACAAGGTCGTTCACCTGGGATTGGTGTGAATTAGCTGGCTGACGCAGTTTCTCACTCTCAGACTGAGAAGGTATTGGACCTGAGAGAATATAGCTACTGCTTGGGGGTGTGGGGAAAGGGAGCTGGGGGTGTCTATGGAAAAAGAAAGCAGACATCATCAGTACTGTGATGTCACAAGGGACAGCTGTGGTGGTGGGGGGTGTGGGGGGGGTAAGCAAGTGGGGTTTTCCTGCCATAGGCTATGTGTGTCCCAGACAGCCAGTACTTACTGTTGCTACACAGTCACACACATACACCAAAAATGAGAAACTGAAAGACAAACTGAAATGATTTTTTGTAATTAGTAAATTATACACATGAACACAGAGACACACATCCATGCACACCACATTACAGATAATAGTTATGATTTGGTCAATAGCTATATAAATACATTCAGGTTAAATAAATTAGTTTTTAACCTATCAAGTGCAGTCTTTATCCTTTAGGAGCAGTAAAAAATCCCATAATCATAATGTGGAAGAAATAAGCACTAACTCTTCTTAGAAATGCCCTGCAAAGAAAATGAGCATAGCTTCACCATTTTGGTGCTAGGTGCTAATCTCACCAAGCTTCATAACTAACTTGACCAGCATTACTGTCTCGCTCAATCAGATTAACCAGAAAGATCATGCTGTACGAATAGTTTCACCAACTGGTAAACTGCATGGCTATGGTCGAAGCTAGTCAAGGTAGTATAGATTGGGTTTCTCAACCCTGTTCCTAAAGTCACATCAACAGTACACTTTTTGTCACATTAGCCTAAATCTAATCTGACCCATCCATGGACATCCAGGAACAGGGTTGGGAAACACAGGTTTAAAACCTGCTTTTGCCCTGGTAGACCGTCTTGGTCAAGATGATAAACAGCCTTCAACTTTAAGGTGCTGAAGTTGTTTTTTGTAGCATGATATTTGGTTTCATGTTCTAAAATTAAAAACAGACTGATCACCGTAAGATGGCTTTTTTCAGCAGGGTTTTCCTAGATTAATGTTTGAAGATGGCATTTACCTGAACACAAAGTTCTGTCAAACTGGGAAAATATTAGAATGCAAGTCGTGTACAAAAGACACTTGCAACTTTCACACATGTGCTGGTGATCACAACAGACTAGCTTACACAATCTTGGTCAATCAACTTTACCAGAAAGATCATAATCCATCATCCAGTTTCACCAACATAGTGTTGCTGTTAAACAATATGGCTATGCTTATCCTCACGCTATGCCAGACCTAACCAGCATAAAGCAGCTTGTGTTAAGCAGCAAGGTGGTTTAAATTCCACTTTTTCTCTACAGGTCCAATACAGTGGAATTTAAACCATCTCTGTCTGACAATTTCTCATCAAAATACAAAGACAATCCTATTACATCCACCAGTATTTAGACTACTAATACCATTTGTCACTGAAAAATGCCAATTTAAAAGAAGAACTATGAAGAGGAGCAAACAAATCAGAATCTCTTAACTAAAGCATATTAATAGACTCATCTAAGAGTAAGGAGGCAGTGCCTTCCTGAGAGGAGCGGCAACACACTATATTGACCTGTTCTATATGGGTGACCCATAAAACAAAGAACGAGTACCCTCAGTTTCAAAGGAAACTGGGACAAATGCAACATCAGACACACACAAGCACATGCTTTCCCCAAACAGTCATTGAACAGAACAGGCTAAGAGGGGTCATTCCTATATAGACAGTGAGTCAGAGTCTATGGAGGAAGTAATATTTGAGCCTAGCACATCGGGTTGAAAACTCCATACCGTGTCACAGGGTTAAAGCTTTCTTTATGCAGTATTAATGCCAGGGGCTGTAATCTAGGTTACACAGAGAAAAGCTCCCGGAGGCCTGTCCAAGTGTCTGCTCAACTACATGGAGGGCGATACAAGCAACTCACACACACACACACACACGCCCTGCATCGACTCCAGCTGCTGTGCTGTCAACGTTCAAGCGATTACTATCCACAAACAGCTCAGCATGCTCTAATTTAAGATAAAGGCTTTGGCTCTCTCTTTCTAGATGTCTTTCTAGACCTGAGCTTCTTTATTTCCTTTATTAGGGATGTAACAAAGGGCTTATTATGGTGAATATGATAATTACAGAGGCTCGAGATAGGAATGAGTGTGTATGTGTGGGACTTTTCAGTCCACAGAAACACATACTCCCACACACACAGTGTGACCTGAGAGAATTCATTAAACCCGACCTGTGCTCTCTGGCAGCTCAGTTCCCTACTGTATACTGAGCTCTGGTTCGCTCTCTTTCTTAAACAAGAATTTTAACACAATCCTATACCAAACTATTGGAAAAATGACCAACACACAGTGTGCAATTATCCTTGTCAATCTACACCAGGCTGAGGTCACTATACCGCTCTCACCTCGATATCTTGTGGTGTCCACTGCAAAAACAATGTCCTGGTAAGTCACACTTACCTAGGACTGAAACCAACTCCCTACTGTTTAAACCCTGAGTAAGAAGAGAATTAGCACCTCCATCTCTATGAAACACCAAAAGACCCAACATGGGCTGGGCTTCTGTGTGCTGTCGTTCATAGTGCTAGAGATTTTTACCTATAGACAGAACTATTATTAAAATTATAGTTGTTTTCATAGTCACCTTTACTGTTCCCTTTATCCACCCTTAGGACAGAAAGAAATAACACAAAATCTCTTTATCATCTCAATTTTGTCTCCTAGTCCAGTGGTTCTCAACTGGTTTGGCCATGGGACCTACATTTTCCCATGGTCATCAAGTCATGACAATTTTTTTTATATATATATTTTTTTAAAGGGCACCTATTACGCCCCTTTTCACAAGATGTAAAATAAGTCTCTGATGTCCCCAGAGTGTGTATGTGAAGTTTTAGCTCAAAATACCCAACAGATCATTTTTTACAGCATGTTTAATTTGTTATTTTTTGGGGCTCAGAAAAACGCACCGTTTTAGTGTGCATCCCTTTAAATGCAAATGAGCTGCTGCTGGCAGCCCATAGGGCGGAGCCTCGCGTGCTCGCGCTCATAGCCAGGACAATCTCATCTGATAGTATCAAAACAGAAACTCTCAGTAGCAGTGTTCATTTAGACCCAGAGTCGAGTTGGACAATAATGCAAACGGAGCCAGAGAATATATGCTGTATGGAGGTATAGTTTATTTTAATTACGGATATAACTTATTAGTCATCTGCTTTTATCTGCTATTAATACAAGCCAGCTGTAGCGGACCCCTCCCGAATGATGGCCAAAAATATACTGATGAGTTCAATGAAGTTTATTGTACATCACACAAAAGATGAAGCGTCAGTTTTACTCCAGAGAATCACTGTAAGAGCTGAATAAACATAGTGCGCATTAAAGTCTTATCCATAAACTCTCTCTCTCTCCCTTTCATTATCATGGAACATACCCACAGCGAAGTACACAAAACACTCGTTAGAACTAACAGTAAACAAATATACACATATTTTCAGTGGGTGCTTAATAAACTGGTAAACTTTATATCCGTAAAAGACTCGATGAGCTGTCATAAAGTGCGCGCTCTCACTTAATTTCTTCCGTGATCAGTCACGTTAGGCCTGTCGCTCTGGAGACTGTAAGCTGGAACACGAACAGTTGGTACTGATCCATCCTCGAATAACAACCGGAGTAAATGAAGACTGCTGTGATTTCTTACATCCAACAACAAAACACCTCAATCGCTTAGGAGACATTCTTGTCTACAGCTGCTCCAGCGTCGAAACACTGGTGGACTGTGTCCAGCTCACTCAGGGCGGGTCTATGCACAAACTGCAGTGTCAATCAACAGTCGTGGGCGGGGCCTGTGCAAAGTGACGTCACATTGCCCCGAATCTGAGAACGGCTTGCTTTGAGACACTGCTTATGATTTATGGAGATTTTAAAAAAGCACTGGGTGGATTTTTTATCATTATAGGGTGGTTGTGTACACACACTGCCAACACACACTGTTCAAACACCATGTAAAAGTGAATTTTGCATAATAGGTGCCCTTTAAAATTTGATCTAATTCCTACTTCCTAAAGCGTCCCACTTTACTTAACATACACATAATCAGTAAGAGTATGACTAACACTGATGTATAAACAGTATAATGTAAGGCTATTAAGTAGGCCAAACAGTCCTAAACTGTATTTTGGGAAAGTGAATAGAATGAACATCCTACCCACATACAAACACATGAAGTACCAGTTACATTGAAGCTCTAATATGTAATTTTTTTCGCGCTAGGGGTCGATAACCTCTTACAATAACAAAGGTGTAAATTGATGACGCAGTGTATAAGCAAAATTATGGAACTTGTCGTCATACCGATGGATCTATTAATGTTTATGGGAAATAATGTTTATGGATAAGTGAATACATTCATGTTTTTTAACATGACTGTGTTGTGAAGCAGGTCGTGATTGCTAATGATAGACAGATATCAGCGCCACACGCGAGTCCCACGGATATAAAGGAATGAGGACATTTCATTCTACCAAACTACCCTCAAGTGCTAAATTACTACTCATATGGGTCAGTTTATGTAACAAATTAAAATTGTGAGGTAACGCAGCGCTGTTTCACTTGGTCTACACTAGGGATGCACCGATCCCACTTTTTTTCAGACCAAGTACACGTACAAGTACTTAAATTACTTAGTAAGTACATTAAGTACTTACTTGCCGATACCAAGTACAGATATGAGTACTTAATATTACCATACAGTTCTTCTGTTTTATTTTCATCAGATGTTTTTCACTTTCTGACTGTAACAAAGTTAATACAACTTGTATATACAAATTCCTTGTGTTAAAGGAGCTATTTCTCACCCCTCCTCTTGACAATTTAGCAGAGCATAGTTTGCAGTCTGCTCTACTTTTATCATCATCGCTTATCTTAAAATATCTCCACACGGCTGACATTACTCCTCCTTCGACTATCTGCTCAACTGACAAGAGGTTAGGCTAATGTCTCGTTGCCATAAGGGGCCGTTCACATATCGCGTTTTTTGCGGGTGCAAATTTGTTATTTCAAATAATAGAAGCAAGACTTGCATGCGGTGCGGCACTTGTTTTTCCAGGTGCGCCTATGTTCATTGTTGCATAGCAACGACAGACGCCACGGGAGCGCAAGTGCTTGAGGAAAGAAGGAGAAAGCGGTGCGGTTCCATTCCACGCGTTTTTAGAAGCGATATGTGAACGGCCCCTTAAAGTGGTATCGGGTGCGGTTGTATCGGGGTAGTTTTACGAGTACGAGTACATGGGCACAGTATCGGACCGACATCCGAGTACTGGTTACGGTATCAGTGCATCCCTAGTCTACGCTATCATGCTAAACTGCATTTGAGTTTGTTGAAAGTTATAATGTTATTCTATGTGTTAGTTTGTTGGCTGTATGAGACTAGCAGTAAGCTAGATCAACATACTGATCATATCATAACATTTCATCATGTTGAGCTTTATAACATTGATTCGTTTTATGTCCATTTGCTCATCTGTCTAATAAAGTACATGCAAGAGCGAGAGTACATGAGTACATCTAAGAGAGTACATGCTTGACTCTGTCAAGTCGAAGTTAGTCGCGGACGTGGAGCTCTCGGCATCTCGAAAACGCCACGCCGATATTGATCCTTGTTTTATTTTTCCTTTTGTCCCAAAGTCTGCTTGCCATGGTCCATAATGTTTGAACGAAACAACAACAGCGTGCTGCTAGACGTTACGCAGTTGTCCACGTCTGTCGCCATGGTTACTATGGCAGTACAAGCGGAAACCAGGGATAATGCGGATATTGACAATTGTCATTGACAGGCGACACGTGACAAGGGACGGGCACTATTTCAAATTATGAATTTATCTGAATTTACAAATTCTTGGAAACATTTAAGATAATGTAAGTACACAATTGAAATAATTAGTTTGAAGTATTGTACCTACTTTTTGGTAATTTTGTGACGTACTAATTTACAATGTAATTATGTTGTTGTATTTTCTTTTGCTCTTTATACGTATACAGTATTTGGTGAAGTGATATACAGCGAGCGCAGTTAAAGAGTGCACTACAAGCACAGTTTAACATCTGACTGGACAGGAAAGTTAATTTTTAATGACTTTTTATTTAGTAACAAGTTATGAAAATGACATTAGAATAATTACACTGACAAATCGCCTGGAAACATCTAATCTGACCGCAGATGCTGAATCAGGACAACATGTTTTTCTCAGGCACTCTTTACTAAAAATGCATCTGACGGAAGAGTCAACAGCTTTCACGCATGTCTTTTAAAATAAAAGTCTCGATTCAAAACAAACATTTAGAATTATGTTTTACTGCTGTTGCTGTTTCTTTGACTGCACACTTTCCACAACCCACTCAAAACATCTAGCGACCCACCAGTTTAGAAACACTGTCCTAGAAAGTAATTAGATGAAATGAAGACATCTGTTTAGGGATTCGACTTTTCACTTGAACAAAATAACTCACAAATCTCACGTGTCTATAGCTTATACAGTTCAGACATCGCAATAATGTCTAAAACTGTGCTCAGATACCAAAGTAAATAAATATGAATTCAAACATATCTGATCCAATATCTGAAAGTTATCCACATTAATTTTTAGCTTTATACTGATACTGTTTGTGCATAATTGTCTCATTTATGTCTATTATTTTAGAATTTTTTTATCATCATTTAGTTCCAGAAGATATTTTGAAAATTACCAAACAGCTTTGGCGACCATTGATATCCAATTTATGTTACACAGAAGAACGTTGCACAGTTTTGGAATGACATGAGGGCGCGTTTTATTTTTGGGTGAACTATCCCTAACAAGTCCCTCAGAAACATGACCTCTCAGAAATAAAACTTTCTTATGTCAGCAATATCTGATATAGCAATCAGATATGAACTCAACACCAACTCATCAAATATTTCTCAATACCTCCATTTAGACATGTTAATACAAATCAGAGAACACAATTAAGTCTCCTGAGGCATGAAAGAGCATCCCTTTGTGCAGTAACATTTTCCTCCGGTAAGACAGCAAAGTCTGCGATCAAGACTCAGATTTGTGATCTCAATATTCTTCTAAGACTAAAATATCTGAGCTAAGCTTTCCACTTTAGATCTAAATAGATCTGAACTCTTACTGTGTGTCAATAATTGCCTCAAATGTTCTTTCTTAATTTAGGCGCACCACCTGAGGCAAGGTTGATACTTTATTGAGACATTATTTTAAAAGTCACCTCAGCACTCTGTGAATGGCCAGACTCTGATACATGAATTATTTAACTTATAAATAATTAGGCCTATTCATAATATTTATAGATAATATTTGAGTCTAAAAAGAACATCAGCTTTGGCTAAGGCACAATCTACAAAGGAAGGAGGAAAAGAATGTACAGTACTACATCCACTACTGCGTGTAGTCAGGTGTGTGTGTGCGTGTGTGTGAGAGTCAGGGCTCCTCCAGGCCTTCCCGCAGTGGCGTCTAACTGTCTGGCCTCACTGCTGAGAACATGCTGCTTAATTGAATCCTACACCTGTTACTGGCAGGTACAAAAGTGCTGCCAACAGGGGGCAGAGCTCTGTGTGGCACGGGGCATCCCCTTCAAATCTGAATGGGTCGTTGTGTGCTTATGTTCTACGTCAGCAGTGATGCGTTAAGAATGTGGATGAGCATCAGTGTGTGTTTTTAAGAGAGAGAGACAGATGTAGACAGAGAGGTAGGTGTAAAACACTGCCGTTTTGTGCATCTGAATGTGAGCGAGAAAGAGAGAAAGACAGTTAAAGGTTGTAAGAAGTGTTGCTGTGTGCTTGGAAGCAGAGAGGGATGGAAAAAGGCGAAGGGTCAAAGGTTATTCCTGTGAAATGAGAATTAGGATTGAGTTAATTTGATAAAGGCTAGAAGGGCTCCCAGATTGTGTCCTGGACAGCAAGAGGTTAGCAGCAAGACAGAAAACATGTGCTACGTTTATTCCACGTACATGTACACGCAAACACAGATACACGCTAAAACACACACACACCTCAATAACATCCACATCCTTCAAAAACACACACACATAGGCTTACTGTATAAAGCCCATCTATATGTCAGTTTTGTAATGCCTGTACAATCGTCAGCGCAATGCCAGGACACAAATGTTGGTACACCTATCATTACAAAGGATTTTTCATAGACGCAATGTTTTTTATACTAAGCTAATTATACTTTCTATTGGCTAACCCTCTATAAATCTCTAAACAGAACCGTCACAGAAAACTGAAAATAAAATATTATTATTATTTATTTTTTTTAGAATTATGGGGACAGTTGGGATGTCCTTGTTATGTAGGGTTTGCGTTCTGTCCCCTGAGTCTGTTCTCACAGCAGCGCTGTCAGTCCAGAACAGTCTATCTGTATCTGAATTACATCACATTACACACTCATTGAAATTCGTGACCACCTGCGTGCGCTTTGGCTCTTTAGCTTTAACAATGCACATGCACAAGTGCGCACAGACAATCTTCTATATCCCTTACTGCCCAGCCGAGTGGCAGCCAAGGTTGTGAGACAATGTGTGTGCGTGGATTATACTTGATATATTGGCAGGTATTAAAGGGATAGTTCACCCAAAAATCTAGATTCTGTGATCATTTAATCACCGCGTTGAAACCAGTGGTTATCCTAAACTAAAAGTAAAACTATTAAAACTCATTTTCGGCAACTGAAATAAATAAATAAATCCAAAACCTGGAACATAAAAGGAGATGTTTAGCAGAATGTCCAGACTGCTTTTTCCATACACTGAAAGTGAATGGAGTCCAATGGAAAGCCGTGGTCACCATTGAGTTATTATGGAGAAGAGAAGCTTGGAGATTCTGCTAGATAACTTCTTTTTATTTTTACCTGAACTATAGCTTTAACACTAGCCAAGAGGAGAGAAAAAAGTCTGTCTGTGTGTGTGTGTGTGTGTGGGTGTGTGTGTGTGTGTGTCTCAAACAAAGACAAACCCTGCGCACAACAGCATCGAGGCACTTCCCATGACTCCATAATCAGACAATTAATCGATCCTTAAACCACCGAGAGTTAATAAACAAAGACTGGGCGGGTGGGTGGTCAAGACAATGTTGTTAATGAAAATAATTGTTAACTGTTAATGAAATAGATAGAAGATAGAAAAAAATAATTAGCAGCAGAGCGAGAGGACAGATAAAGCGGCGGAAGAAGGGAAAGGAGGGGGGGCTGGTTGTCCGCTGTGGCATGATTGCAGGTAAGAACACTCTGAAATGTAGGGCAGAACTCTTACAACACTCGCCAACAGCACCATGGGGAGGAAACAAAATGGAGGGCCGACATCGAAGATGTGTAAACTTATGTCAGCGGAGTGGAAGATTCAGGTGCAGGTCTCAGAACAGGTTTAGAACTCATTCCCACAAAAACAGAGACAGAACAGGGTGCACAAACACACACACGTGTTTCTGAATGGTGCAGTCAGGAAAATACACATGTAAAGGGCTGAAAAAAATATGGGCAGAAGGTAACAGATTTGCTCAGTCCAAACCCTAGATGAGCTATCTATCTAGATGACATTTGTAGGTTTCATTTTTGTGACACTTCTATCATTTTGGCTGTGTAAATTGCACATCCAAATCCATTGCAATGAGCTAGGAAAATTCTAAAGAAATGTCAATTGTGTCAGGGTCCTCCTGATAACCCTGTCAGGGTTTATTTTGCGATAACGACTGGCTAACTGTGTATTATTCAGCATATTACACTTAACAAATACATCAATAAATGGACTTGAAGTATTGACTGCAAAGTGCTACGAGAGACAAAACTAGCACAGCTATGTAGGAAATCAGTTGCCTGGTGCAAGTCAATAATTCAGATTAGCATAATTGCATAAAAATAGTTAATCACAGAATATCACAATTCACAAATCAGAGTCGAGTAACCTAGAGACCTGAGTGATAAATACAGTTATAGAACTGAAAAGTATTAAATAGACTGTGTATTTTTTGTTCACTGGAGTATTGTGTCATTAGCTTAGCAAAAATGGTAGCGGTAAACTTTGTAGGTCTGTGAAAGTCTCAAGTGATATTTGCATAGTATGTGTGAGTGAGTGTTAATGTACAACCACACTGGACTTGATGATCATTTCCATTCATATCCATGCATATGTGGGTGAGTGGGAATGCAAACTGAAGTTCAAGTTTAGTGAACTCTGATCAGCTAATTCGTATAACAAAAACGCATTTAACCAACAGAGGTTCCAATGTCAAAAATTGACCTCTTGGCTCAAAACGCAGAATACAAACTTCAAATTTTATGGTAATGTGAACGTGGAGAAGAATTTTAACATTTTGAATTTAGTATTGTTTGCGACTGATACATTATTAAAAAAAAAAAAATAAAGGCCTGGAGCATGGGATTGCACCCTGTTGGCCACATTATTTGAGGAGTACAAAATAATTTAGCATACTTAAAAATGTACCTTTGTAGCTTTTAGTCTATGTTTGTTAGCTGACTCAAATGTTCAAAAGTTTGGGGTTGGTAGGATTATTTTAAAGGGTTAGTTCATCCAAAAATGATCCCATAATTTACTCACCCTCAAGCAATCCTATGTATATATAACTTTCTTCTTTCAGCCAAACACAATCAGAGTTATATTAAAAATATCCTGGCTCTTCCAAGCTTTATAATGGGAGTGAATGGTTATATGGATTTTGAAGCCCAAAAAAAGTGCATCCATCCATCCATCCATCTTATAAGTAATCCATACGGCTCCAGGGGGTTAATAAAGTCCTTCTGAAGCAAAAAGGTTATATCCCTATTTATAACTTTATAAACTATAATCACTTGGCTTCAGGTAACGGCCGAACGTGAGTCGAGTTCCGCCGGAAGAGTGAACTATGACCCGATGTATGACGTAGGAGTAGCGTAAGCTTAGGAGAGAGTAGACGCCTCTCACGGTTCAAACAAATAGGGCTGGGCAACAAACTCAAGCTCCTCCGACATTTCTCTGTAAAAAGTCCCACTTTAGACTTCTAATTTGGGATCTGTGTTTTGCTCTTTCCTCTGTGCTTCTGCATTCATCAATGTGACATGCATCGTGCCAGAGGTCACTCTTCCACTAGTGATTGTAGTTTATAAAGTTATAAATATGGATTTATTATTTTTTTTACAAAAAACGCATCGCTTCGCTTCAGAAGGCCTTTATTAACCCCCTGGAGCCGCATGGATTTCTTTTATGATGGAAGGATGCACTTTTTTGGGGCTTGAATGGTAAAATAGTACCATTCACTCCCATTATAAAGCCAGGATATTTTTAATATAACTCAGATTGTGTTTGGCTGAAAGAAGAAAGTCATATACACCTAGGATGGTTTGAGGGTGAATAAATTATGGGATTATTTTTATTTTTGGGTGAACTAACACTATAAGGTACCTATTACATCCTGTTTAGAATGGATATATACCAGGAATAGGCAATGTCTGTCCTGGAGTGCCGCTGTCCTGCAGAGTTTAGCTCCAACTCACCTGCCTGTAGCCTAGCAGAGAGGGTCTTATTATTGGGAGATACAAGAGTCTGTGGCTTTTCCATTGGAGAAAGCGTAACGGCTAACTTGGATCACATGTGCCTTGATAACCAATCACATTACAGCCTTGACGTCATTGAATTTCATTCAGAGTTGTGCGACAGTCAATCACTTTTTGCGGATACCATAGAAATGAATGAGAAGTGCCGTAAACTGAATCATACCTGCCGCACTATTGTCCGTGACTTCTCTTATAAAACAGCATTTATTTAAGACCAAACATGTTGAAGATTAGCTGATGGGCTGTCGATTCTAAATGATAAGCCATTTCCCCACAAAAGCAGTTTATTCAGCATGGTGAAGGCTCTCCTCCATTGACATTCATAAAAAATCTTGTCTCTTTCCTTCCCACATTGTTAGCAGAGGTTACGCTTTTTTTTCGCTAAGGTTGCAGGCTTGCGTTCATGTGGCTTTGGCCTTCATAATCCTAAAGACATTGATTAGCTTGTTTAGGTGTTTTTGATTAGGTTTGGAGCAAAACTCTGCAGGACAGCAGCACTCCAGGACCGACGTTTCCCATCCCTGATATATACCCTCCTTATACCACCTGCAATTGTCTTACAATAGCAAGCAGCAAATCATGTTCAAGACTGTGATGTACTACTAAAGTTGCTGCCTATGTGGAGACCTTAGCAGATACAAGACAGCTCACTAGGGTTTGGAACAGATTGTTCAAATCGTATAGCCCGCTGTAGATGAAATGGGGCTGAATTATGCCTGGTTCAAGCTCGGTTCAAGTCTTGTAAAAGTTTGAAACTGAGTCCTCAGGAGACTGGCAAGAGGATCAAGTACAGCAGCCCCAAATCTCCGTGATTGGCTTGCTGAACTGAATCAGGCTGCGAGGTGATTGGCACCACAGAGAGAGGCCGTGTGAGTGGAACCGGCTCTGCCTAACAAAGCAGCCATCTTACAGAGATG
The DNA here is from genome assembly GCF_964197995.2 of Scardinius erythrophthalmus. Classification (NCBI taxonomy): domain Eukaryota; kingdom Metazoa; phylum Chordata; class Actinopteri; order Cypriniformes; family Leuciscidae; genus Scardinius; species Scardinius erythrophthalmus. The sequence continues at coordinate 57,930,326 of NC_138221.1, read as the reverse complement.
CCAACTGTCGCCATACCCTCCCCTTTGGACACGTGCGGACACACCACAGGGAGGGAGCGACTGCTACAGACGCCACTGAGCAGCGTCCAAGAGCAGACAACAAAACAGAAGGGATTAAAAAGAAGAATGACGCCACTGGCAGAAAACAAATTAGAGAGGAGGGAGTGTCTGAGGTAGGCTCAGAAAACCTGTGGCTGCTTGTGATGAACACATGAGAATTTGGAAGGATATCAACTGAGAGTAGAGGAACCAGAATACAAATGAAAAAAGAGAGAGAACGTGACATGGCGAAAAAGAGAAAGCTTGTAAAGAGAGACATTGAAGCACCTGGAAATGGGAGAGAGCATTTGGAAGGGGGGTCGGGCAGTTACCAGCTCTACAAATCGTTACTAATTCCAAATAACATACAGACAAAACGTAAGGGTTATCCTGAAGGAAGGAAGGAAGACATAAACAAACAAAAAAAAAGGGTCTAAAAAAAAAAAAGGTCTCAAACTGTATGGAGGAGTCGCTTTGGATCTGGAAGGACAGATACAAAATTAATCGCAAACAATAGAGGAATGAATAAATGATGGTGCATGAGAGAGGGTGGAATTGCACAGATGGGTGCGCGTGTCGGCTGAGGATATGGATTTAGTGGGAGAAATGACTTCCTGTCCAACAGAAAAGTAGAACGGAGAAATGCTCGAAGTAAAGTGGCTTGTGCGAGTGCGCGCGCGAGAGAAAGAATAGAGCGCGTGCACGCGTACATGTGCCGCATTTAGTCGGAGAGCGTGTTTCCCTTGGGGTAGAAGTGATCAGATTAAAGGATGGTTATTAATTTCTCAAATAGACTTAATTGGAACTTTTAGCAAGACAGCTGGTGGAGTTCTGCTGTTTTTCCTCAAGTGAGAGTTGCGTGCGAGCGCGTTCGATATGCATGCATGAGGTCTTCTGTGCACAGGGATTAGTGCGTGTATGCAGGACCGTACATATGATGGCGCGTGTCTGTGTTATCTGAAACAAGAACCAAATCTGGAAGGAGGTTCGGTTATAAGCCAGAGAAAAGAAAGAGAGAAAACAATAGAGAGAAAGAGAGTAGGAGGGATATAAACATCAAACATGAGCACTACACAAGGTGCTGGGTTAGGAGAAGGGGATGAGGGAAGGAAAGGAAACGGAAGAGGAAGGGGAGGAGGAGGAGGGCGGGCGGAGCGAGCTGTGGTTTTTATGTTCATTGTGGTCTTTACCTTTTTGGTCCACTTCTATTCAAGCATCGGAAAAAAGAGAGAGAAGACAGGGAGAGCAAAAGAAAGAGCGAGAGAGAAAGAGAGAGAGTGAAGATAATGAAAGAAAAACAGGTGCAGGAAAAAAGAGAAAATTGAGATTAAATAAAAGGCTATCCTTTCTCAAATCATGGCATTCTGTCAGTGTGATGTACGCTCTTTACAGAGAGGATGACTCGAGTGAGTAATGAGAGGGGAGAATGGCCTCAACTGCTTTCACAAAGTTTCGTGAAACCCCTTACATTCTTCCTGTCACATGACACACGTACACTTCACCCAGTCACACGGACCCCACCCCCCCTTCGCTTCCCCTCCATTGCCCCCTCTCCCCTCCATCCGTCTGTCTTTCCTCTATCCGCACTTCTGCATCTTTGGGCTGCTGTGAGAGAGAACATGAAGTATGTTCGAAATGGCATAGTACTCATACTAGCTTTGCAGTATGCAGTATGTACACTGTGCGCAGTATGCAAAAGTATGCTTGAAATACCTGGATGTCCTGGTTCATTTGCCAAAGTGTGTGCAACAGAGCACATTGTGTGCTATAATGTATTCCATAATGCAATGAACTGGACTTCCATTTTTAGGCCCAAAAAGTACAATGCACAAGTATGTGAATGCAACTGCTTCCTGTGTCACATTGCATGTGTCAGGCCCTTCATTTATAATGCAACAAAAGTTCTTTTAACACTGCCACAAGTTTGTGTTATAACAAGCATTTTTAGGTCAAACATGTACAATGAACTAGTATGTGAATGCAAATGATTCTAGTTCATTTGTCACACATTGTGAAATGTCTCAAGCTATAATTCATAACGCAACGCAAGTTCTTAGCACTGCTACAAGGTTGTGTTATAGCGAAATTTGTTTAGACCCAAAATGGTGCGATAGCGATTGACAATTGGCGTTAGTAAATGCGGTCTTCACCATTCTCGTTAGCGCGCCCACCTCCAACGCTGGAGACCCTGGTTCGAATCCCACTCGAAGCGAGTCGAGTAGGACTGGTTATATTTGGTGCTGTGACCTGGATGGGAGTGAGGTTTAGGTGGGGGCAGTCTAACGGACGTAGGCCAGTAAGAGCTGTGCATGTAAATCTCACCCCCTGGCCTCAAGAGGCATGCTAGCGACTTACACCAAAGGCTGCGTCCTTGTTAGCATGCCCGCCTCCAACGCTGGAGACCCTGGTTCGAATCCCACTCGGAGTGGGTCGAGTGGAACTGTTTATATATTTTGTGCCATGACCCGGATGGGAGTGAGGTTTAGGGGGGTGAGTGTAATAGACGTAGGCCAGTAAGAGCTGTGCATGTAAACCTCACTCCCCTGTTCTCAAAAGGCGCGCTAGCGACTGACGCTAGAGGCTACGCAGTTAGCACGCCCACCACCAACGCTGGAGACCCCGTTTCGAATCCCACTCGGAGAGGGTCAAGTAGGATCGGTTACACAAGCACTTCTAATACATAAAATCTATTTCATTTGTAATGCATTGCGAAATGTGTCAGGCTGCAATTCATAAAGCATAAAGTTGATGTAAGAGAACATTGGTGTAAAATTGTGTAGTAGTGGTCTTCATTTAAAAAAAAAATCTTTTTATTTATTTTTTTTCAATCATTTTTGATCAGACTGTCAAAAAAATATTTTATTTTACTAATTAATTATTTTCAAGCTGATCATTGTATGCCACTCATAACATAATCGTGACAATGATTTAGTGTGCTAAGGTTTGAAATCGCTGCATACTGCAAGCTGTGTGCATACTATATTTGTATATAGGCCTATGTAGTATATACTGTGCAGTAAGATGTATGCTTGTATGCCATTTTGAACATATTCCAAAGGGCACTGGAGTCTTCTGCAGCTGTAAGGAGGAAAAAAGAGTTAAAAAAGACACAGATTGATGTAGTGATGAAGAAGAGAGAAAAAGAGAGTAGGAAAATGGTGGAAAAGGAATGGGTGATTTCTCTCTGAACCTAAAGGGGCTAGTCCTGGCTCAGCTGGGAATCCGGCGAGCAAGCTATTCTTTCTCTCTCACAGAGCTTGACCACTTATCGCTTCTACTCACTGAATCCATCAAGATCCAGCTGCCAATCACTGATTACAGTCCGTGGGACCATGCGGCTTGGCAGAGCTACCTTTCTGAGAACCAGAAACAGGCTGGGAGGAGGAGAGAGGCCATTATAGTACAGAAGAAGTTGGAGAGAAAAAATAGATGGAGAAAGACAGAGGGAAACAGAACAGAGGAACATTCTGTTTCCACTGCGTGCTGGTTAAAAAAAAAAAAAAAAAAAATCCAGGTCAAACAAGTTTGAGGTGGTCAATCTGGTTTTGGGAAAATGGTAGATGGTTTGTTGCTGATAAGAGGTCATCTAAGCTAAGGTTGAGCCTTAGCTAAGTCTCACAAAGCAGGACTTTTGACTATCAGCGTAAATGCTGATACATTTGGCAGCTTATTATGACCTACTTAAGGTACAGTCACTGAAAGTTTACAAGCAAAACGTTTACAAGCAAATCTGTGTGGCCAACTTGAACCCTCTGCGAAGTCTGCGTGGGGAAATATTTCACCCTCACGAGAAATACAGATTACATGGATTCCTATTGAAATGACTGGATTTCGCTCACGAAAATTTGCTGAGTAAAGGACCGTACACACCGGGACGAATATCGGCGTGCGTTATTCGCCAGCGTTTTTTTAGTCGCGAGGCGTTAAACATCGGCGAATATTACGCGTAGGCATGTGCCGGTATCAAATTTTCATGCTGCGATTAATTGATTGAGCTTTTATCACGGTATACGGTATTATCACGGTATTTTAATTGCTATAATTATTAAAGGTTAAAAATGAACAAATGAAATTAAATATAATTTGGTTTTCATTATAATAAATTATGACACAAGTAAAAATATAATACAAATGTAATATAGTGCACATATTTAGCAAATTACTCCTCTCTATAGCTATCTTTTCTAGTCAACTAAGTTACGTGTTGGTCATTAAATGGCTTTCCTGAGGTAAATGTAACGTTCTGTGACATGTTGTCCAGCAGTTTTATTGACCCCTTTCCGTGGTTGAAAAACACTGATTGATCGATATTATGTGTGAGGCATAAACACCTTTCGGTAAGTTGTACTGTATCTTTAAATAAAAAGTAACAGATGATCGTTTTACTTAAACTGAGGCGCTACAGCGATCGGTCAAGTCACATTACAAGCACCAAAACGGTATTTATTGTCTGAATTTCGTAATAAAATGGACAGAACATGAGAGCTGAGAATTTTCAAAAGTACCCTGCTCTGTCTAGTCTGTCGATGTCAGTGTCCTCTTTGCTCCGCGATTTTTCTCTGCGTGAGAAAATGGATGTATGGCGCGAGAGCGTGTGAGAAGTGTCAGTTTCGTGAGTCTCACACTGAATGCGTGGAGTTGGCAGCCCTGCTTTTAGAAGGGGGATAAATTGTCGGCAGCGTTCCTCCTTCCGCCGTGCTTCTTCTCCATGTGAGGATTCATTACCTTAGACTAGAGTGCGCACTGCGCCGCATGCACACAGCGCTTCATGTGGGGATTGTTTACATCAGAGTGCGCACGTGTTTCGAGCAGCATACACGCAGTGTTTGTTTAAATGGTTGATGGAAAATAAGCTAATGCGCGTTCTATAAATATAAATTTTTCTATTATTTTTCACGGTATTTTGAAGTGCCCGCGATAACAATATCGTGCATATTCATTACCGCGATTTATCGCATTACCGAATACCGGCACGTCTAATCACGCACGAAATTCGTCCCGGTGTGAACAGGCCTTAACAGTAAATGTGACTGCATCTCTATACAGGAAAAAAAAATTTAATGGCACATGAAGTGACCACTGTACATGCCAAATAGGGTGGGGTTTATCTGAAATAGTTGGCAGTACTGTAATAGACTGTATAACAAATTTAGTTCAACAGTATTAATCCTACACTCATGTAGCCAGATTTTTGACAAACAATCTGAGCGTAACCTCAGCCCTCTTAGTTTGTATCTAATCAACCATCTTCTCCAGTTTAGATCACCTATTGACCATCAGTGACCAATTACAAAGCACATTAAACCATCTGATGCTGGTTTTATCTCCAGCAGCACTTCTCCTCACTTGTGTTTGCACAGAATATTGAATTACTACACGTTCGGCTATTGCATTGTTTTTCTCTCTTTCTGGGCGGAGTGTGTTTGTATGTGCGAACAGCATTGGTATGTATGACAGAGAGACAGCCAGCATGTGACAGTGAGTGACAGCTTGTCTGTCTCGCTGATCTGGATGTGCTAGCAGTGTTAGCCTGTACCCGTGGCTGACATACATAAGCGCTAAGGCAACCGCTAACGTGTAGCCGGCAACACGCAAGCAGTGTGTGAAGCTCAGCGTCTTCCCCCCCAGAGACCCATTCTGTCTCCTAAAAGACAAACTGGAGTATCTGAAGACGGGGATCTCAGGGGACAGAGGGATGGAGTGATCAGTGAAGAAAAGAAATGGGAAGAGACTCTCTTTTCTGAGCCTGTGAGGGTTTAAGGTTCTGAAGTTGAGGTCTTTGAAGTGATCTCACACATACAGTACAGACACAGTTACACTGTCTGTATAAAAGGCAGCGGCCAGTCGTCACTGTCTAACTCACTCACATCATTTGAGAAATGAAGAGAAGGGGGAATAAGAATGGGAATCAAACGGAATTAAAGTTACTTAGAGATTCCATTTAACGATTCTTGTTCCATAATGATTCTATTAGCAGCTCTTTTAGTACGTTTGGTACAAAACAACAACCCTGCTGAGAATAAAAGCTTAAGCTGGTTTAAGAGGTGATCTCTTTATTTTATTTTTTTTAGCTGTCAGACTGGGAGACCAGCTGGTAGTCCTACTAAACACCAGTTTGGCCAGGCTAGTAGACCTACAGTATTTAAACCAGCTAAGTCCATCAAACCAACTACTTTTCAAAAGATCGGGGTCAGTGAGATTTGTTTTATAAAGAAATTAATAGTTTTATTCAGAAATGACACATTTAATAGATCAAAAGTGAAAGTAAAGAAATGTATTTTGTTACAAAAAATATACTATGCTGTTAAGAATCCTGAAAAAAATTATCACATGTTCCGCTAAAAATATAAAGCAGCACAAAGTTTTCAACATTGATACTAATAATGTCTCTAGAGCATCAATAAACTTATTAGAATTATTTCTGAAGGATCATGTGACACTGAAGAGAGTAATGATGCCGAAAATTCAGCTTTGAAAAAAAAAAACCTCTTACCAACCCCAAACTTTTGAATGGTAGGAAAATCTGGTTTTAAACGGAAACTTTTATCCACATGTTGTAACATGATATGAGCAACCACTCAATAACAACACTATATAGTACACATAATACAGAGTCAATTCTCAGTTCGTTTTGAATGAGTCATTTTGACCGATTCATTAAATTTATAGGCCACAAAATCAGAACTGTATCATTTATTATATTGTGACACTTCAGTCACGTAAAATATACTGACTGTATTTTACAGCATAGTGTTGAGTCTGCTTCAGCAGAACAAAACAGATTAAACCAAATGTCATGAAATGGCCTCATCATTTGTTGCTAGTATTTTTCATGTAAAACTGAAACAGAAATTTCCTCACCCTAAAGGTGACATATCATCACTAATGCAAAGCACTTCATTTTATTTAAAAAAAAAAATAGCCGACAGAGACATCCCTCTGTGTGTGTGATTTCATCTCTTGTTTAACAGGGTGATGCAATCGGACAAGAACATTATACACGGGTCTTTGCATGAAGGAACAAGTGCTCTCTCTTCTCAGTACAGATGCCTCACCAGTGGTGATTCATATGAGACTTCATTGAGGGGCTGTGGCATATGTGCCATGGCTCTCTGTGACCTGGATTTGAGTCATACTAAAATTGTTTTTCCCCTTGATCCAGAGAGAAAGAGAGTGAGAAAGACAGAAGCACAAAGACAGAATGATAGATAGAATGGTAGATAGAATGATAGAACGGTAGATAGAACGATAGATGGAACAATAGAATGATAGATAGATAGATAGATAGATAGATAGATAGAATGATAGATAGAACGATAGATAGAACGATAGATAGATAGAGGATAGATATATAGATAGAACGATAGATAGAACGATAGATAGATAGAACGATAGATAGATAGATAGATAGATAGATAGATAGATAGATAGAACAATAGATAGATAGATAGATAGAATGCTAGATAGAAAGACAGAAGCATAGATAGATAGATAGAACGATAGAACGATAGATAGAATGGTAGATAGAATGATAGAACGGTAGATAGAACGATAGATAGAATGGTAGATAGAATGATAGAACGGTAGATAGAACGATAGATGGAACAATAGAATGATAGATAGATAGAATGATAGATAGATAGATAGATAGATAGATAGATAGATAGACAGATAGATAGAATGATAGATAGAACGATAGATAGAACGATAGATAGATAGAGGATAGATATATAGATAGAACGATAGATAGAACGATAGATAGATAGAACGATAGATAGATAGATAGATAGATAGATAGAACGATAGATAGATAGATAGATAGATAGATAGAATGCTAGATAGAACGATAGATAGAATGATAGAACGATAGATAGAACGATAGATAGATAGATAGATAGATAGATAGATAGATAGATAGATAGATAGATAGATAGATAGATAGAGAATGGATGATAGATAGATAGATAGATAGATAGATAGATAGATAGATAGATAGAACGATAGATAGAACGATAGATAGATAGATAGATAGATATAACGATAGAACGATAGATAGAACGATAGATAGAACGATAGATAGATAGATAGAATGCTAGATAGAACGATAGATAGAATGATAGATAGAACGATAGATAGAACGATAGAACGATAGATAGATAGATAGATAGATAGATAGATAGATAGATAGATAGATAGATAGATAGATAGACAGATAGATAGAATGATAGATAGAACGATAGATAGAACGATAGATAGATAGAGGATAGATATATAGATAGAACGATAGATAGAACGATAGATAGATAGAACGATAGATAGATAGATAGATAGATAGATAGATAGATAGATAGAACGATAGATAGATAGATAGATAGATAGATGATAGATAGATAGATAGATGATAGATAGATAGATAGATAGATAGATAGATAGATAGATAGATAGATAGATGATAGATAGATAGATAGATAGATAGATAGATAGAGAATGGATGATAGATAGATAGATAGATAGATAGATAGATAGATAGATAGATAGAACGATAGATAGAACGATAGATAGATAGATAGAACGATAGAACGATAGATAGAACGATAGATAGAACGATAGATAGATAGATAGAATGCTAGATAGAACGATAGATAGAATGATAGATAGAACGATAGATAGAACGATAGAACGATAGATAGATAGATAGATAGATAGATAGATAGATAGATAGATAGATAGATAGATAGATAGATAGATAGATAGAACAATAGATAGATAGATAGATAGAATGCTAGATAGAAAGACAGAAGCATAGATAGATAGATAGAACGATAGAACGATAGATAGAATGGTAGATAGAATGATAGAACGGTAGATAGAACGATAGATAGAATGGTAGATAGAACGATAGATAGATAGATAGAACGATAGAACGATAGATAGAACGATAGATAGAACGATAGATAGATAGATAGAATGCTAGATAGAACGATAGATAGAATGATAGATAGAACGATAGATAGAACGATAGAACGATAGATAGATAGATAGATAGATAGATAGATAGATAGATAGATAGATAGATAGATAGATAGATAGATAGAACAATAGATAGATAGATAGATAGAATGCTAGATAGAAAGACAGAAGCATAGATAGATAGATAGAACGATAGAACGATAGATAGAATGGTAGATAGAATGATAGAACGGTAGATAGAACGATAGATAGAATGGTAGATAGAATGATAGAACGGTAGATAGAACGATAGATGGAACAATAGAATGATAGATAGATAGAATGATAGATAGATAGATAGATAGATAGATAGATAGATAGATAGACAGATAGATAGAATGATAGATAGAACGATAGATAGAACGATAGATAGATAGAGGATAGATATATAGATAGAACGATAGATAGAACGATAGATAGATAGAACGATAGATAGATAGATAGATAGATAGATAGAACGATAGATAGATAGATAGATAGATAGAATGCTAGATAGAACGATAGATAGAATGATAGAACGATAGATAGAACGATAGATAGATAGATAGATAGATAGATAGATAGATAGATAGATAGATAGATAGATAGATAGATAGATAGATAGATAGAGAATGGATGATAGATAGATAGATAGATAGATAGATAGATAGATAGATAGAACGATAGATAGAACGATAGATAGATAGATAGATAGATATAACGATAGAACGATAGATAGAACGATAGATAGAACGATAGATAGATAGATAGAATGCTAGATAGAACGATAGATAGAATGATAGATAGAACGATAGATAGAACGATAGAACGATAGATAGATAGATAGATAGATAGATAGATAGATAGATAGATAGATAGATAGATAGATAGATAGATAGATAGACAGATAGATAGAATGATAGATAGAACGATAGATAGAACGATAGATAGATAGAGGATAGATATATAGATAGAACGATAGATAGAACGATAGATAGATAGAACGATAGATAGATAGATAGATAGATAGATAGATAGATAGATAGAACGATAGATAGATAGATAGATAGATAGATGATAGATAGATAGATAGATGATAGATAGATAGATAGATAGATAGATAGATAGATAGATGATAGATAGATAGATAGATAGATAGATAGAGAATGGATGATAGATAGATAGATAGATAGATAGATAGATAGAACGATAGATAGAACGATAGATAGATAGATAGAACGATAGAACGATAGATAGAACGATAGATAGATAGATAGAATGCTAGATAGAACGATAGATAGAATGATAGATAGAACGATAGATAGAACGATAGAACGATAGATAGATAGATAGATAGATAGATAGATAGATAGATAGATAGATAGATAGATAGATGATAGATAGATAGATAGATAGATAGATAGATAGATAGATAGATAGATAGATAGATAGATAGATAGATAGAGAATGGATGATAGATAGATAGATAGATAGATAGATAGATAGATAGATAGATAGATAGATAGATAGATAGATAGATAGATAGATAGATAGATAGATAGATAGATAGATAGATAGATAGAGAATGGATGATAGACAGATAGATAGATAGATAGATAGATAGATAGAGAAGATAGATAGATAGATAGATAGATAGATAGATAGATAGATAGATAGATAGATAGATAGATAGATAGATAGATAGATAGATAGATAGATAGATAGATAGAGAATGGATGATAGATAGATAGATAGATAGATAGATAGATAGATAGATAGATAGATAGATAGATAGATAGATAGATAGATAGATAGATAGATAGATAGATAGATAGATAGATAGATAGATAGATAGATAGATATAGATACCACAGGAACATTTCCTCAAAAGGCTATGATGAAAACGTGGGAAGAAGGAGAAAAGGAAAGTGTTACTTGAGTCTCCTCTTCCACCTGTAAAGAAAAAGACACGCACATCCACACGATCACACAAACATAAACACTCGCGCATTAGAAACATGTCAACCGCTCATGCATGCGGATTCATTGTGATAGTTTCAGTGGCTTCCTGCTTCTGGCTGTCATTGTGAACAAGTACGGTGGCCCTTGAGCCCCCTCAGCCCAGCGGTCTCCGCAATGATATCAATTACTCATGTGATAATGAGGAGAGCTAATGAACACACACCTGAGGAGCACAGCTAGAAGATGATGCGTGCTTCGCATAGCCCCCAGAGCGTGTCTCCGCGCTAATATTTTTTCTTTGGCATCAAGAGGTGGAGTTGGAGACACACCCGGCGGCAAACTGTTTGTGCATGTCACTCCACGAACTTTCATGAGATTCACGAATAATGTAGGCCTAATACATATTAATAACTCTCAGCTGCAGTGGTTTCAAAGCTCTCCGTCTCTCACTCTCAAAAAGACCAAATTACACCAAAACACCTAGTGCTCATATATACTCCCACTGTTTCTGAAGAGTTTGGGCTGGAATATCACTAAAATATTTTCTCTCACATTTACATCCTTAAAAAAAAGAAAACTCTTCTAAGGATTTATGAGGCCAAAATAAAACAAGCAAATGCAGTCAGGATGTGCACGGAATATAAACGACTGCATTTTCTTGGGTTCTGGTGAAGGAATGCAATCATATAGCAGCATGGCATGCTTCTGGCTATGTGTATAACATTATGTGCAGTACAATGTGTGGAAGTATTTGGATACTTCAGCCACGGTCATAATGTATGAATGCCATTGTATTACATATAAAATCAAATGCATGCATTTCCTAGTCAGAAAATATATATTTCCTTGTGGTTATCAAACATTAGTTGACTAAGTTTAAATACTTTTTGGGTAATTATGTTGAAATAAGTCTCCCTATGGTGAAAATCAAGTTTTTAATGGTTTTTTTTATATGTCTATGTATTGTTTTTAATATGTTTTAAGACAAACCATGTACAAATTCATAAGTCAACACCATTGCTGAGTATTTTCTCCTTAAAACGGCAAAGACAGTCTCAAAAACGCAGTTTGAAAATTCATTAAAAATAAACACATTTTTGAGTTTGACAAAGAACACTTCGGAAAACACAGCTATACAGCATAGTTCAAAACATAAAAATAATGAATCATTTCTGAACATAGACTCTCAGTCTTCACCTTTTTCTCATGTTTTCCCAATAGAATTCATAAAAGTACAGATTAGAATAGAATACAATAGTTCTAATTGTAACACAGAGTTATAACGTTCCCCATCTGCACAACTGGGATTTAAACCCTGCTGGTGTTTTCTAGTTAGCGAAGCATTAAAGAACCATATCAACTGTTAAATAACATAATGGAGATTACAATAATATCAGATTTGTCTAATTTTAAATAAACACAAAAAATAGAGATGAAAAATTATCACAAGTAAAAAATGTACTTTTGCTATAGTTAAATAAATGTTCAGTGATATCTTCCAAAGATATGGCAATTAGAAAATACAGTAAGTTTCGTCATGCTAGCATGTGTGGAGGTATTTAAAACAAGTGTGTTACAACTTGCCCCGCGTTATGTTGTGCCCCGCTCTCCCCTTATAATTCAACTATAATAAAAGTAATAACAATGAGTTTGATCTAAAAAAATAAAATAAAAAAATAAAGATATTATATATGGTTTACTTTCTTAGCATAGAGTTGACAAGCCACCCAATCCACTTTTATTGGCATGAAGAGCAACACCAAAATAAATGATTAATGTCTGTTTGCAAGGACGTGAACAGCAGAGAGTAATTGTCATCTAGTAATTACGGTAATTCTGGCATGACGTGACCACGACCTTACTCTTAAAGTACCGATCGATGAACTGGACAGAGTGATAAGCTGAGCGTGTGCTGCCCATTGTGAAGACTAACTTAAGACGCCGTACCTTTAAATGCATCTAATTGCCTTTTCTTGACCCGGCTAAGTTTATCAGATAAGCTAGTGCGAGTATCAAGTGCGTGCGGTCTTGTTATATAATGCAAAACGACACCGGACACCGAGGAAAAGATGCCAACCGACTCGACTAAACAGATTTCTGCCGCAAGAGCGAATGAGGACGTGTTACAGAGGTCGTGGATGCAGTAATGCTTCTTGGCCGACATGGCCTCAGGCTGTGTGGAGTTCCAGCGAGTCTCCGCTGACTGAGTCAGGCGCTGCTGTTTGTCTTTATGGGGCGCTGCCCGTTTGTCATTTCCTCTGAGACAGTGAGCTCTGTGGATATGAGGGCCGGAAAGTTTGACTCCTGCTGGCACTCAGCAGCCGACTTTGACATGCTGGCTACAGTCGCGGTTGTGTGTGTGTGTGTGTGTTTTGGCGGGCGTAATGACTCTGCCCTTAATTGTGTGTATGTGTGCGAGAGTGTAAGACAGTTTGGCTGAATCTGTCGCCGTTCTGTCTCGGGTGGCTGTTATCATGGGAGTCACTCGCACACAAACTGTCTGTCAGAAGCCAAGCAACGTCCTTAAACGCAATAGCCCTTATTCATTCTTCCTTACATATTAAATAAACAAACAAATGGACATGTGTCAGTGATAAACACGCCAATAACGGCCCGGAACGTGTTCTCCAGCAGCCGTGAAAGATGGGGCATTATCAGAGCAATTAGCCGCAGTAAATTCAATTAATCTCGACAAATCTCCACAGAGGCCCGCGCGATGCCACCATCCCCCGGTAATTAAAAATGGCCGAATTGGTTCGCCGTTCTAGGGGCGTGAAGTCTGGATATAATTGAGGCGCGTTTCTATTTATTCCATCACGCTAGCCAACAACATGTGGAGCCCGGAGAGGAGCGGAGGAAAGGAGCGGAGCGCGTCCCTTCCGTGCCCACACTCTCTCGGGGGAGACGAGGCTGACGGAGGATTCCGATAATTGGCTGTTCTTTGTCACTTCAGACAGCGAGAACTTTTCATCATGGTGGAATCAGGTCCCAGTTTTCCTCACCTTTCTATTCCTCAAACACCATAAACAAAGTTTTTTTTAAAAATAGGAGATAAAATGCAAGTCAGCAGCTAGTTAATCACGCATCCTCTCACCTCTGCGCACGGCGCTATTTCAAACCAGCATCCTAGAGATGGCAACTAAGGAGGCAGCAACAACAAAAAAAGAGGAAAATAACTGTGACAGGCTAAATGAAGCAGTGAGCAGAGTGGTGAGGCGTGTTAGTGTTTCAGCTGTGACTCAACTGCATGCGGCTCGCCAACATATGTCATGCTAACGCACCGACTAGCCTGCTTTACACACTTACTATGAAATAATGAAATACCTATTGGAAAGAATCTAACCTACTATAAAGAGAAAACAGACCAGGGCCTTCACCAGAACGTGGGCATTTCATTTTTTTTATGTGTGTGTGTGGGGGGGGGGGTGCTTTTTGTTATGATCTATTCACCAAAACAATAACATCTCATATTTAGCCTAATATAAATTAAGCGTAGCGTCAGTTCTGGCAGGTCATGTTAGTCAAGCTCGCATCAGCTGACTCTCAGCTGATCCACGTCTACCTATAGGAATACGACGCCTATCACTGTATACATATATAAGCTCCTTCAGTTTTATCAGCAGCTATCATGTTTCTCAGGAGCGAATTACCCTCCTCCATCCCCAGCTTCTCCTATCGCCAGTCAGGATTTGGCACTCGGATTCCTTCTGAATTATGTTATACATTAAAATGAATTAATGATATCTGCATACTTTCATTTGGTTCTGTTCTGTTTACCCTCAAATTGCTGCTCTCCCTGCTCTTATCCATGCTAGGCTAGGCTAGGCTTATCCAGAACAGAACCATATCGCCAATCCTAACTGTATGTTAATTGTCAATCGTATTTGACGATAGTGGTCCTGACAGAACTGAAATAGAAAACAACACCAAAACATAAAATATAAATTTTCTGATCATACGCGGAGGGTGAACCAACACCATGAGGATATGCGTCCCCTTTAAAAACATTTACTAAATGCAGGATTTGGCATGGCTGAAAACACGCAAAGAGCGCTCACTGGCACAAATCTCATTGGCTGATGTCAATTTTAAAGGCCGTTTTCTAAATGTTTTTTTTTTCTCATTCAACTTTCCAGTTGTATTCCTATCTATATTCTTAAGGTTTTTACAGAGGGGTTTGTTCATATATCATTCAGATTCTGATTTATACAACATTTTATATCTAAAAACGGGCAGTTTTGTTGACAGTTTTTTTCTGATTAATGGAGTGATAAAAAGAGATATCCAAAATCCCCTCTGTAAAGACCTTTGACTCTAATATGTCAACAAAATGAAACAAGAATTTAGAATCTGGTTTTATCCAATGTTCATATTTCTAGTCTGGAAATTAGTGCATATTTAATGAGATACTACCTAATTTGCATATTTAAACATAAATATTCTAAGTAAAAATATTAGTTCATTTTTTTTCCTATTCACCTGGGGTGTCTCCCCTTAAAACAAAGTGTTAATACAGTTGAAATATGAAATAACAAAGAGAGACATTGAGTTTTTTGAGAGAGAGGGAGAGACTAGCCGCTGCTCAAAGTCTTGCTAAGCACCCGAAAGAGGAAAGCGAGGAAGAGTATTTGCACTAGAAGCGGATTGAGGATTACGGTCGCTGGGCAAAGGTGGTCAGAGAGTGTGGGCTGATGTGTGTGTGTGTGAGAGAGAGAGAGAGAGAGAGAGAGAGAGAGAGAGAGAGAGAGAGAGAGAGAGAGAGAGAGAGAGAGAGTTTGAGAGCTTTAAAAGATAAATGCTCAACTCTTCTGGGCGCCTCCCGAAACCTGCAAAAGAAAGAGAAAGAGACAGAAAAAGTAAAAGATAAATGCTCAACTCTTCTGGGCGCCTCCTGAAACCTGTAAAAGAAAGAGAAAGAGACAGAAAAAGGGGAAGTGATGGTGGAGATCGAATAAAAGCGTGTCAAAGAAAAAAAACAAAGAGATGAAGGCTAAAGAGCGCGTGTGCGTACGAGACAAAAAAAAAAGAGAAGGCAGCAGGTGAATCCAAAGAGAAACGAAGAACAAAAGCAAAAAAATAAGCGAGAGAAACAAAGGACTGGACGAGAAAATAAAAATGTCAGAAGAGTGATTACGAATGAGAGGAGCGCACGAAGAAAGCAGAACGCTGAAAGAGAGAAAAAAGAGAAAGGAGGATTAGTGAGCAGAGTGAACTGGCGGGTTGTAGTCCATCCTCTTTATTTCCTGTGGGAAGAGCAGAGAAACTGACCCCGGGATTATAGATTAGAGTTAATAACCCCCTTCCCGCTCACAGTAAAACCCATTAACTTCCCCCCCCAAAACCAAACTACACACCTAAAGCCCCACAGACCCACCCTCCGCTGAATCACGGCCCGGTCTGGACCACCTGCACACGTAAAGTCAGCGCTCATGAGGGGGAGGAGGGGGGTATCGTCTGACGGGAGATTTTCACATGAGTCCACCTCCGGAAACATGTTCGAGTCGGCGTACGCTCGCTCGAAATTTCACACCTGCCTCTCATTCGCGAGTGAAGCAGCGCCACAGAGAGCCGAATGTTGCCATGGGAATATTAGCATGTGTGCGACTTTGGGTCGTGCTGTCTGAAATAAATTTGAGGTTTGTGTTAACATTCCCATTGTGCGACGCACACACACCTCTCTCGCAGCCTCGCCGCGGCCCAATTTTCATTTTGATTGTCTGTCAGAGGGGAGGTAAAGGTGTTTAATGCCAGATAAAGCACCCTCTGGGTCATTTTGTTATTGTGTGAGGCTGTGCACGAGTGTGTTTGTGTGCTGACGATCGCCAATAAAGCCCGAGTCTGCACAGCGCCGGGGATATCGAATGCTTATCTGCCCCGGTTTGTGTGTATGTTTGTGCACGAAGCACCTCCCCAATGTGAAAATCTCCCTCAGCCTCTGGAACGTTGCACTGCCGATGGAAAAAAAAAAGCGGTTTAAAGTGTGAGAGAGAGAGAGTGTGTGCGTGCGAGTGTAAGAAAGAGAGAGAGAACCGAGAGGATGTGCGTGTGCGTGAAGGAGAGAACGCACTCGTGAGTGTGTGTGTGCGTGACTGAGCATGAGTGAGTGAGTGAGTGTGTGTGTGTGGATGGCAGTGGCTGGTTGAGGGGGCGGGGTTTAGGTGGGGTGGGGTTGGGGAGGTGAAGGGGCGGGACAGGAGAGGCGAGGGGGTGGGGCTGTTGGGATGGAGTGTCTGCATGGTTACTCACTGTATGGCACACATTCATACTGGATCTCCAGGTACTTGTAGGTTCCTGGACAGGGGTCAGGAAAAACATCAGACCCAGCCACCACCACACACTGAGTCCGATTATTACACCTGAGAAGACCAGAGAGAGAGAGAGAAAGAAAGAAGCAAAGTCAAGGATCATTTGTTCAGTCACCACTAAACACAAACACACACAAATTATTGAACTGTTTTGACTTTTTTAAAATACGTTTAAATACACTGCTGTTCAAAAGTTTGAAAGTCTCTTCTGCTCACTCATCAGGTGACCTGAAGACTGGAGTAATGATGCTGAAAATTTAAATATATTTAAATAAAAAACAGGTTTTTGAAATTGTAATAGTATTTAACAATATTACTGTTGTTTTTGAAATTATAATCAAATAAGCATCGGTGAGCATAAGAGACATCTTTAAAAAAAAAAAAAAATCTTACCGATCCGATCCCAAACTTTTGAAGGCAGTGTATATATATATATATATATATATATATGAAGAGTTCAGATGCAAAAGCCTCCAAGTGTCATCTTAAATGTTCTTCCAGAATGATCATTTTTATCAAGCTCGGTTATTTAAGTTCAGTAATTTCACTTAAATGGCAATTAATAGGCAATTTTCATTGCCATTTAAGTGAAATTACTGCACTTAAATATACGAGCTTCATAAAAGTTATCATTCTAGAAGAAAATTTCAAATGGCACTTAGGCTTTTGCATCTGAACTATATATATATATATATATATATATATATATATATATATACACTCGGTGTGTGTGTGTGCGTGTGTGTGTGTGTGAGATTTTTTATTTATTTTCTGCTTTTTAATTATTTGCTAGAGAGAAACTAAAACCACCTAAATTAAATGTTAATCTACTGTATTTGAATTTGCATAATTTGTCTATAGCAGTGGTCTTCAAACTTTATAATATAATGGAATGGAATGGAATATAATAGTCATTATTTCATAATTTCTGAAGGATCATATAACACTGAAGACTGGAGTAATGATGCTGAAAATTCAGCTTTGCATCAAAGGAATAAATAAAATTTTAATATATATAAAATTGAAAACAGTCAATTTAAATTGTAATTATTTCATACAATATTAATGTTTTTTCTGCATTTTCTTTAATCAAACAAATCCAGTCTTCATGAGCATTAGAGACTTTAAGATATCATACCTTAAAAAAAAAAATCCTACCAACCCCATACATTGTAACAGTAGTGCACAAATAATGATAGTAGACAAAGAACACAACATTGCTAATATATATATATATATATATATATATATATATATATATATATATATATATATATATACACACACACCATAATATTCACTTTGAAATTTGAAATAATGAACGTAAAAATGTATCAATGAGTAAAAAAAATTCTAAATATGAAATAAAAAAACTGATTTATACTTTATATACTGTAACAACAGCAGGTTTGAGATCAAGGATTTAAGGTTTCTATTTCGTGACACTGTAAAAAAAATAAATAAATAAATAAATCGAAACAGAATAACCATAAAACCGGTCAAATAACTGTCAGCTAAGGCTGCCAAAAAGAAACCATACAAGTAGTCAAGTCAAGTCATCTTCATTTTTATAGCGCTTTTAACAATGTAGATTGTTACAAAGCAGCTTTATATTGATAATAGGACATTAAAGTAAAAGAGATTGTTTTGGCTTTACAGCAGCTCTAGGATAAAGTTATTGTCCAGCTAAAGTTAGCTTTGATTGATTCACTTCCGTCACAACGATCATTAGTTATTAACTTAGGGGCGTTTAAACAACAACAACAACAAAAAACCTCTTAACTTCAAAAACGCAAACCTGCGATATTACTTTACACAAGTAAACTAAAATATCCTAATTTACATAAAGTGCAATGACTTTTACAGAAATTAAACGTACATTAAACATTATTATACAGGTATTTCTTGAATTATTACGATCAAACACAACAGAAGTCTGATAGCTTGGAAAAGTAATATCACACCTCTCCTCAAAAAGATGCATGATATAAGGTGCCATTCATGTTAGTAGATGAGACATAGGCTACATGTTACATTGTAATACTAAAGGTTAGGGGTTTGCTCAAATGTCTAGTTCTAAGTATGAGGTAATAATTTCTCACTATAGGTGTGATCATGTGACAGACAGCGTCAGTCGAAGGGGTGCGGAGGACTAAAGCAGATAAATGCATGAATGCAGGCTTGTTATCGGTATGAAATGCAAACACAGATCTAGCACGGTAAAGATTTATTGTCCCTTAAACAGATGCAGAGACACTTCTCTTTTCAAATCCCTCTCTCAATATCCCCTCATCATCTCTCTACTAGTGCAGCATCACTCCCAGTCCAATCCCTCTCTCAATCTACTCATCCCTCCCACATGCCTCCTCTGTTCATTCTCTTTCTCTCACTCTCTCTCTCTCCATTACAAGGCTGATGGATAGCTAGAATAGGGAATCATTGATCTCGTCTCTGAGGAAGCAAATGCTGAGCACAGACAGGGACTGGAACTGCAGGCGGGACACACACACACACACACACACACACACACACACACACACACACACACACACACACACACACACACACACACACACACACACACCACAATGTTTATGCTCACATTATTCAAACACACACGCTAAACAGTCACTTAACCACTCAACCGTATCAATACACTCTGGAATACACAGTGCATGCAAACAAAACAGTGACATGGACAGTCAGAGTAATTTGTAACATTTATACCACCCTCTCTCTCCATGCAGTGTTCATCTCGTCAACAAAGTTACAGACAAAATGACCATAATGAAGATGAGACCAAAAAGATGCATCATGATGATAATAATGAAATGATTTTAATTACAACATACCGTTGATGATAATATACAGTACGGTAGGATTTTTTTAATGTGTCTTATGTTCAAGGCTGCATTTATTTGATCTAAAATTATGGATTACAGTAATATTGTGAAATAGTATTACAATTTAAAATATGATTACAATTTTCTATTATAATATATTTTAAAATACAATATATTCCTGTGATCAACGCTTAATTGTCAGCATCATTTCTCCAGTCTTCAGTGTCACATGATCCTTCAGAAATCATTCTAATATGATGATTTGATGCTCAGGAAACATTCATGTGCTACTTAATTTTAATTTTGTGGAAATTGTGACAAATTTATTTCAGGTTTCAGAAATTTCAGAAGAATAGTGTTTATTTGAAACAAAGCTTTTGCAACATGCATATGCAAAACGTGTGGGGAAAGCCATTTTTATCAGTTGAATGCATCCTTGCTGAACAAAAGTATTATTATTACTTAAATTATATTATATACACTTTTGCATGGTAGTGTAATATAACATAAATGTTTATACATTTTTCAAAATGTTAGATTTTTTTTTTCCAGTTTCACACGTTTTTGTCATTTTGTACATTATAATCAGCTGATATGTGATTTTTGTCAGCTGTCATTTATTCAGAGGTAAATTATAAAAATGATTTATGACTTTTCATCAAAAGACAAAAAATATGACAAAAATAGACATTGTAAAAATGAACCCCGCTCCGATGTACCTTTGTGACATGATCTTGAAGGCATCTGGCAGGTAACACTGTACATTCTCCATCTGAAAGGGGTCGGCGTCACAGATCTTGTCGTCCGTGCGACCGTAGTTGGCTGTCTCGATCATGATGACATCACTGCCCGGGCAGCGGAGCTCGATGGGGTAACCCTCGCATGCCAACTCCCTCCGCATCAGACCAAATGGCATTGCAGAGCGACTTAACGCTACATGAAGAGAGAGAAACGCACATTTAGTATGAACTGTTGACCCTTATCACTGTTCACAAACCATTTTACTTCTGTAATTTGGCACATTTCAGAGTGAAATTTTAAAGTGGGACATGATGGTATACATTTGAATTGATAGAATCGTGAAAAGTGGATGTTACATAGGTGGATAGAGAAGATGGGTGTACAGAGTAAGAGGAAATTCTATTTTAGAGGCAGAGCAAGAAATTTGTACAATATATTATGAATAACATGATATTTGTCATACAGACCAGAAACAGGTTAAAAAATAAACAGGTTCAACTATGACTTCATGTTGATTTTCAAATGAGTCTAACACTTGCATGGCTTATTGGTGCAATTAGCAGGTCATGAAGTTACCTGTTAATTAGGAATAACTCTTGTCATTACAGCATATGGAACTGTTTATTACAGCAAACCTTTATGACCCCCCCCCCCCACACACACACACACACAGTCACAAAAATAGAGAAAATAGATAATACAAAATGGAAAGAGAAGTAATCAGAGGAATGGACTAGGGTTTTTCACAGCCAGTGATCATATTTCCAGCCTTCGTAGTCCTAAGGAGCAAACTATTTACCCTCTCGCTCAAGCAAACTGTGAGAGTTACGTACACACTCTGTTAACATCCTCCCACTCCTTCACACAGCTCTCCACTGGGTGCCATCCGCCACCCTAATGCAAGGCTTGAGACTAGAAAAGCAGCTCCCATGTGTCCTAATCGCTTCGGGAGCCAATAATCAAACACCTGAGCAGAACCAAGAGGAGAGAAGCAACCCCAGACGCACCACCGACCCTTTCTTCCCACACATGGCATCTGCCATTTACACTCAATTTAAGAGAGCGAGAGAGAGACGTTAAGAGGGCTGCAGGTGCTGTAGGGTTAATCATTGTGCCTGGCTGAGAGGGGCCGAGAGTGGCCCAGAGTGGCATACTTTATCTGAACAAGAGCTTTCAAAGAGTTTGAAGATCCAGCCATGTAAAATGGCCGCCGGCCGCCTCCACTCACAGAAGGACAAAAACCAGGCAACGGAGCTCTCCATGGTGCTGATAAATAGAGAGGGGGGGGCCTGTGGAGCTGTCCATTGTGCTGAATGATGAGGGGGTGGATCTGACCCACAGAGTGCCATGCACAGGAAAAAACTGATCAATGAAGCACTCAGTACTCCTGAAATTCATTCCTTCAGCTCTTGCAGCTACAAAGACTGCAATCAAATAGTGGGAACATTTTCACGAAAAAGCAGACAACTCGACAACCTGCTTAGTCGATGCATGCTCTTGTAAGTAACAGTAATCTGCAGGCTCTGTTGTACGGACAAACGGAACAAGTACATCCATTCAGCTTCGGACATAAAATTGCCTTTTCTTTGCGCAAGAGACAGAAAACCAAAACGTAAAGTTCTCTTGGTTTTGAGCCACCCCTTTTCACCACAAGGTCAATGTGAAAGTCAGATGTTACGTAGAGCTGCACAGGTTCCAAAGAGTGCTCTGTTTTCTGCAAATGTAAACCATTCATCCCAGATGCTTGTGACTCTCTAAGCTGTTTTCCCACTCAACGTCCTGCAATCCTTGTCTTGTTCTCTTATACTCCCTGAGCACTTACGTATGTGGACATGCGTAACTGCATCATACATCATACAGCCATGTAGCCGTCAGACAGGCTTTCCACAGCAAGTCGGCGCTGGGATGGATGGCGTAATCTTGCCGTAAAATGTATAGGTTTGAGGGTTCAGACCAGTTCAGACGATTGGGATTGAGTAAACATACTTCATACAAGGCTGTTCTGGTGTACATTCACTCCCTTGTGCCCACATGACACACACACATATATAAAGAAGCAAAGTGGTATTAGAGTGTGCCAGCATGCAGTCTTGTTTCCGCAGCTTTCCCATGGAGCAAACACATAGCTCCATACTGCTGGTCACTGATTAAACCATTACTCTGGGCTCGGCACTGCCTCTCCACAGGAGGCCAATCACACAGCCAACCAATCACCCACCCACCCACCCACCCACATGTTCATATAGTTTCAGCAGGCCGGTCCGTCTCACACTGCACGTTGCCATCCCGCAAGCAAGGCCAAATGTGTCAGCTCAATAATTTCTCCTTTCTATCTGCCCATATCTCCAACTCTAACCACCCAGTTATCTCCCAAACTCGACTACGGCCACTGGATTAATAGGCTCATTCCCTCATTTATGAGTGTATTCTGCTCCCACAGACATTATCTCCGATCGGAAGGGGAAATTGGACTGAGGGGAATAATCTTCATAATCCGAATTAAAACGAAAGTCTAGAGCTAAAGGATGGAACCCATTTAAAAGATAGGATAGTTATATTTTCATTTTGTCTTTTTGATATAAGCAGGTCTAAAGACGATTAGGGAAATGACCTTGGGTAAGTAAATATCTGAAAGAGAATTATCTAGGAAATCTTTGTTCAGGGTCAGTTTTGGGATGTGTAATTGGAATGTGTTTGGGTCGGAGATGTGGCCTGCCAGGTACTGTACATGCTCTAACATGCTGATTATGTGTGGGTAACTGAATGGGTAGCTTCCAAATGCTATCCCAAGTTAGGGTAGGGTTCTACCCCAAGTAGGGTTTTTTGAGATACGTAGTTTATCTAGAGTGAGGGCTGGTTTTCTCAAACCGGTATTAGGGTTTGCACAATAAGGTAATTTTTGTAGTCGACCAGTGATTCAGAAACAGTTAACTAGTCAATGACTCAATGTTTACCTATGAAAACGTCACATCGTCTGGCAGGCTGAGTGTGACCCACACAACTGAAATTAAGTGGGTGAGAAATCAAAGCTTGTGTAACCCCACTCTGTGTGGGCCTCGAACCCGGGTCTCTACCATGGGAGTCAGGCGCTCTAACAAGGAGGCCTCTTGAGATCAGGGGAGTGAGATTTACTCGCACAGCTCTCACTGGCTGGCCTCCTTTACACTTGCAGTGTCTTGATAAATGGCATATGAATGTGCAAAAATGATCTAGTGGATGGGTCCTCAACTCTGGTCATCGAGGTCCACTTTCCTGCAGAGTTTAACTCCAACCTAGAATAAACTCACTTACCTGCAAATGTCTAGTAATCTTGAAGACCTTGAAGTTCTAGTTCAGGTGTGTTTAATTAGGGTTGGAGCAAACTCTGCAGAAAACTGGACCTTGAGGGCGAGAGTTGAGAAACTCTGATCTAGTGCATCATCAATGAGGATCTCAATTAGGGCGACAGTTATTTTCTCCCAATACAAATCACAGTTATTCTTATAAGTTCGCCTTGCAGTTTGCTTATAGCATGCTTTGTGAATGCAAATTGCTCACTGTATTTTCAAATTCTCATAATTCCGAATAGATTTGGTCGTAACAGAATGGCATTCAAAACAAATGAGAAGCAAATAAATCGCGACACAGTTTGTGGACAGAGGAATTTTCCTCCTGCTGTCATCAGTGCCACTGAACAAGCACATGTGATGTGCGACTGGACTACACAAACATCGGCTAGTCCTAGAACTAACTGACTGCTCAGTACAATCCTTGTAATGGAGCAGAGAGTCATAGTCTGATATGTGGTTCTATTTATGAGTGTACAATATAAGTAGCTGTAACAGATGAATCACTGGTCCTTTGTGTCTAAAGGCCTGCAACTACCTTAACCGACTGCAACAGTCTCTGTACAAACTGGACTGTCATTCAGTCTCTTTCTTCGGGAATGTTTGTACTTTGCGCCACTCCTGTTCAACCTGTATATGCTCCCAATGAGCCAAATAATAAGAGAGAACCAAATTGCTTACCACAGCTATGCAGACAACACACAGATTTACTTAGCCCTATCGCCTAACGATTACAGCCCCATTGACTCCCTGTGCCAATGCATCGATGAAGTCAACAGTTGGATGTGTCAAAACTTTCTTCAGTTAAACAAAGACAAAACTGAAGTCATTGCGTTTGGAAACAAAGAAGAAGTTCTCAAGGTGAACGCATACCTTCACTCTAGGGGTCAAACAACTAAACATCAAGTTAGGAATCTTGGTGTGACACTAGAGTCAGACCTTAGTTTCAGTAGTCATGTCAAAGCAATAACTAAATCAGCATACTATCATCTGAAAAATATTGCAAGAATTAGATGCTTTGTTTCCAGACAAGACTTAGAGAAACTTGTGCATGCTTTCATCACCAGCAGGGTGGATTATTGTAATGGACTCCTCACTGGCCTTCCCAAAAAGACCATAAGACAGTTGCAGCTCATACACAACGCTGCCGCCAGGATTCTGAGCAGAACCAGAAAATATGAACATATCACAATCACACCAGTCCTCAGGTCTTAACACTGGCTCCCAGTTACATATAGGATTGATTTTAAAGTATTATTACTGGTATAAGTATTATTACTATTACTATTATTACATTGCAGATATTCTCACTGAATATAAACCCAACAGATCACTCAGATCACTCAGATCACTAGAAATACCAAGGGTTCACTCAAAGCATGGCGAGTCCGCTTTTAGCTATTATGCCAGCCGCAGCTGGAACCAGCTTCCAGAGGAAATCAGATGTGCTCCTACAGTAGTCACATTCAAATTTAGACTCAAAACACATCTGTTTAGCCATGCATTTACTGAACGAGCACTGTGCCAATGTTCGTCCGACTGTACTGTACTGTTTTTTTATTTTTTATTTTTCTAAACTGTTTTAATTATTCTTATTTCTTTTTATTATTTTAATTTCTTCTATGTAAAGCACTTTGAATTGCCATTGTGTTTGAAATGTGCTATATAAATAAACTTGCCTTGCCTACTTACAGAATTTTTTATTTTTTTTTTGACTGTGCCACTTTTATTGAACCGCTAAACTTGTAGACTGGTAATGAATGGTAGAATCGTCTGGGGAAGGGAAAGGGGAATGAGGCTAGCAGGAATCGAACTGGCATTGCCTCCATGATCACCATTCCTCATCAATAATGAAGAGTAACTACAGGTGGCAATACTTACATTTTTCAGTAGTGTGTCAGGATCTTTGCAGTTTCCAAAATACTGTCACTTTAGCAAGTAGCCATTAACAGGCTATTTCCAGAATAGCAAAGCAGCATGGCACATCGCTGCATCACAGGTTTTTAAAGTCATATTATTTTGTGTGGGCAGCTTTATAACTGAGCGAACTAAGGTAAATCAAACACACTCTTCTTAACAGACATCTCCCCCTCTCTCTCTCAGTCTCTTATATTTAGCACTAACAAGTCTGGTTTGTCTTAATTTTCAAGTCTGGTTTTAAATTTGTCTTAAAACCTCCCTTGTGAAAAGTAGTACATTTAAGCATACTTTGTAATTTGCAGAAATAAGATACTGTAAAATATATATAATTAAAGTGAAATAAATGTAATGTTTGGAGTTATTTAACTGCACGTTATTTAAATTTAAATAAAAATGTATAATAGTTTCAAATTATATTTATAACAATTAGCTGAACTTAAAAGTGCTTTTTTGACCCACGTATGTAGGACTTACATATTTTTAAGTAATTTCATAATTACTTAAATTGTCTTTGAAACATGGTTAAAGTGTACTGTCAAATGTATAATGTAAAAACATTTAATTTGAGATAATTACAAAGTGCACTTAAAAAGTACTTAAGTGTGGTACTTTTTAAATACACTTAAGTGGCCTTTTATTAATATTACATTATTTGCAGTTTTACAGTAAAAACAAATCAAAAACAAAACTACTTTTAAGATACACACTACAAGCACACATTCAATTAAATTAAGTGCACTACATAAAATGTTTCTATTTTTTCATTGTAACCAGTCACACAGCTAACTGTACTAGTTTTTTTTATAAACTGTAGCTTCGTGTAATCTACAGACTTTAAGACGCGTAGCTTGTTTGACAGGCTACAGTTAAAGCACCTCCCTCAACATTGCCTGTAAGGACTGCCTCTGACTTTATAAATGGATTGCATCGTTTCAATATCACCATTTTTCATTAAAAAAAGCATATATGCATGGACACCGCATGCAACCTCCTTTTACCATATCAACAGGTCTTTCCGCTCCATATTCATATATTTCCCCCCTGAATGATTTTTCCAACACATTTCTTTTCCTCTTCCCTCCCACCGTCCTAAGTGAAGTGAAAGAAAGAGTGGCGAGAAATGAAGACGTGTCACTGCGGGGCAGCTGGTGTGAAGAAACTAGGGCTGGTGCTGCCATAATAGGAGCTGTATACTAATTCAGAACAGTGGAGACGAGTGATTGGATTTGACTCATTATCCAAATGCAGTAATTAAAGCCTCGGGGAGGTTTAGAGAGCAGAGAAGAGAGGCCGTGCCCTCAGTCTTGAACACACACACACACACACTGACCGACACAGACAGACAAGGGCACGGACAGAGTTAGACAGGACAGGCAAGACGCAAATGGAGTGAGACAGTTGGAAAGAAGGGTGCAATGAACTCAGCAGGGAAAAAGAAATGGAGACACTCGTATCTAGTGTTGTAGATGGTCAAATATGCCATTGATTGGCTCATTAAAGGTCCACAGGGTTCCAACACTATTCCGAGAGCTTCACAATTACTCAAGAGCCAATAGAAATGAGGAGAAAAAGAGAACTATATTGGATCGCATCTGTATCTAGAGAATGGTTGCAAACCACATAACAGTGAGTACGTTTACATGCACACCACTACACTGATAACTACCAAAAATCAGTTCATTGAAATAACTTGATTTACGTGCAAATCAATAACCTGGCAATGCAAGAAAAATGTGTTTACAAGACTGTATTTAAAAAACAACAAAAAAACAGGTTATTCCCTGGTGGTGACTTCAGAAACGCAAGCATCCATGTATTTCACTATATTTATTATGTGAGTTCTGATGTAAAAAAAACGTTAAAAACCCCAGAGTATTTCAAAATGTCAGCGGTAAACTTGCACAGACTCATTCTCCTCTCATATTTGAAATTTCTACAACTGTACAACTTGTCCTTGGGCTGCAAGAGATGAGAATACGTTTTTTTTATATTTCTTGGGTCAAGAAAAAGTCTGAGCTTGTAAAATATTTCTCTTCCCCTACCGCAAAACACTCGCTGTGGCTGGATGTGCTTAGATCTGCCGTATAAGGACGCTTTCCCATCACATATGCGCACGTCAAGGTGTTTAAATGCCTGGCGAAACTGGGGTAATTGGCAAAAATCTAGCTCTGTCGATCGATTTATTATACATTCACAACCTCTCTCCCATGGCCTCATGGGATAGTAAAGTGTCCATACTATATATTATGCATATTCAGATCCTAAAAAGTCTGCAAGGGTCCACTCTACGATATAATTTCCTGTTTTTTATTATCATTATAAAAGATAATAAAAAATATATTTAAAGTAATAAATATATGAATACTTTTGCATATATAAAAAAATTCATACAAGAATGAGAAAGAGAT
This sequence comes from Scardinius erythrophthalmus, assembly GCF_964197995.2. NCBI lineage: Eukaryota > Metazoa > Chordata > Actinopteri > Cypriniformes > Leuciscidae > Scardinius > Scardinius erythrophthalmus. The sequence goes on along the minus strand of NC_138221.1, from coordinate 57,901,794 downwards.
ACAATACAATTGTCTTCTAATGATGTGTGATACATTAGCGTAATCATTCATTTGTCACGTGTCACATGAGTCCTCAATGCTTTGCTCTATGACAAGGAACGATTGCCGCTAAATAATTCATCTGCCGGTGAACTCCAAAAGCTGTAAATCAAGCAAGTCAATCAATTGAATTGAGCTTAAAATACCTGATTATCAGAGCTGCCTATCAATTAATGAAGCAATGATTGATTAAGCAATTTGAAGCTCTCACAGTGAACCAGGTTGTGAGGGATAAAGAGACTGCAGGGTTGAGTGTGGATGCCATCAGTTGCTTCTTCTTCTTCTTTCAGTGCATCTCCAGGCGCCACTTAATCACTCAAATGCTCATTAGCACAGAGCTCAAGCTTTGGAAACGGCACCATTAGAGTCGGCATGGCTGCCACGCCAGCACTACTACAGTGATGTGAAGAGTTCAGAGAGTGGACCAGTGCCCACATGTCAGCAAGTTTGGCCTCTCTAAAATTAGTTGTATATGACCAAACACTTCTAATTAGTGCAGTTCTTGCAAGTCTGTTTAAATGGCCAAAATACATTTTCTTTTGTATAGAACATTACTTCCAGTTGAGCATTCAGTAACTATCTATTCCAAGGCTGTAGCGATTACTGTAACTAAAGCAACTATATTTTAGTAAAACATTAATATTAGGGCTGTCAATTACAAATTGCTAACATGATATGGTGATTAATAATTCAAAATATACAATTAACCTTACATCAATATACCGTTAACTGCTCCATAGGAATATAATTGAAGACATTATATTACTGTGCAATTGAATATCAATGAACATTAGCCTATCAGTGATCTACAGCAATACATTTAATCGAGTTTGTCAATCTAAACTGAGTTTGACTCGTTTAATTGAGTTTGACTCGAACTCAATGCATAATCACACATCATGTCTTTATCATTTATTAAGTAATATCTTTTCCTAACATGTTTTTAGCATGCACTGCCATGGATTTGATAGCATTTCTGCACAGTTACTTTGACAGGTGTTTATACAACAATTTAACCCTTTCACATATAAGTTTGAAATGATTTTTTCAAAGGCAACAGTTATTTTAGAATGCATCACCCTATTATTTCCATGGTGACAGATCAAGCTTGTCAAATGACACTTCACAGCCACAATAGCGTTGGTTCCGGAAGTATTTTTTCCCATTCAATTTTCCCATTGGGATTTAAAATAGTCTTAAAGAGTTATAAGCCACGAACCAAGCCAATCAGCTATGACGTGAATCACAACACTACAAACTTTGATTTGAAGCAACAAAATAAAATACTTTTTGAAAATATGACAAAAATACAAGGTACAAGATGAATGAAAATTCTAACATCATTTACTCACCCTCGACTTGTTTCAAACCTGTATGAAATTCTTTCATCTGCTGAACACAAAATAATATACTTTGAAGAATATGGGTAACCAAACAGTTGATGGATTTTTAAGTGAACTATTCCTTTCACCAATCATCAACATACAGCATTTGTTGATCCTGGAACAACATTCACAATTAACCAATCATATCTGAGGGACAAGTTTACAACCAGGGTTGGGTGCTTCTACATCAGTGTTATTCACCTATCATTTCCCTCTGATTTTAGGGAGAAGTTATGGGTACGGTTAGTTTTACAGGTAGGTATAGAGTTAGGACTACATTTTCAGACAGGAATGTTGTTCCAGAATCAATAAAATATGTTGATCCAGGACCATGTCTTTGCAAAATCACTGTGATACTCATGGTAAATACCGAGCGCTAAACACGTTCATCTCTGGCTCAGTGCCAGTCAAAGCAGATTTTAATTTGGCAGTTAATGCCGTGACACACAAAAGGGTGAAAATATTTTTTGTAAAGAGACGGAGCTAGAAAGCAACCACCTTAGCAAGTCCCTGGCTACCAGGCTGAAGGTCACTTTGTGTCTCTCCTCCCCAATCGACGCCTGTTTCTCTCTCTCCAGTCCGTCCCCAGCTCTCCGGCTACAACCACCCGCACCGAACCCAATTACAGCTCAGCACTGCATCCCACGTCTCACTCACACACCCATGTGTCCACATCACACCACACGCCTCTCCCGGCGCGACACATCACACCCCACACTCAGCGTCTCTGCACCCTCCATCAGCCTCATGGCCAGGCCGAGAGAGAACGACGACTGGAACAGCTAGCATTAAGATTAGGACTCTGTCAGAGCGAGACACTAATGAGAAGGGGACGACCACACAGGGCGTCATGCGTTTCCCGTTGAGGACAGGACGTGACTCGCGCAACATGACTGACGCAACACACTTTGCTGAACTAACCTTGTGTTAAAATACATTTACCCCAAGCAATGTCTCACCTTGAGCTTAAAGACTTCCTAAGACCAGTGCCTCAGTGTTTTTTTCCACCCCTATATTGTGAAATATACTGTAGGCAGTGAGAGAGAGAAAGAGTAATTCAGGGCACGCTACAGTCTTTGAGTCCTGTGATTTCATTTGCGTAGAGGTAATAAAACTACTTCATAGGGCAAAGGATAAAACCAGCGGCGTAATGCCACCAGAGACTTTGGTTAGTCCGGCCTGTCATAAGCTAATGGCAGCCGCATTATAAACGGATATAAATGGAAACTCAATACCGCCTTCCCTAATCAAAAAGACGAGAGGGAGGGAGCAAGTAGGCCAAGAGGGGAGAGTGGAGTGCGTAAGTCAAGGAGAAATAAAGTTGGATTCATCAAATCCCCCATCTTTAAATAGAGTTGTTTCTCAACTCTCTAATCCTGAAAGTAGAAGTAGCTACAACAATGCCGCGATGCCTATTCGACACTTGCATTTTCATCTGTAGATGCTATTGATGTTGAGTGAAATCTGTAAGTCATTTGTAAAACATTCTCTTTCTGTTGTCTGAGTTCAGCAGTTTTTATAACATTCATGATATAAATCTGCTCTTTTAAGGGAGTCTATATAAAATTGATTTTGAGCAATGGCTTTTAGAAATGTCTATGTTATTTCTCCCATTTTGGGGGGAATAATCAAAATCTTCACTTTGCTTAGAAAAAAATTGTAGCCTGCCATGTGAAACCAATCTGAGGCCTCTGGCAAACGTTTGCGTCAATCGAATGAATGCAGAATCAGTAAGCAGTAATTTGAATGTGGCTAGCACCCAGATGTGATAACTACTAGATGAAATGTTATTTATTTGATGCTGTGCCCCCAAATATGTACACAAAATTGTACACAAATATGACATTTAACATAGCACAAAGTATTTTTGTACAAAGTATAATGGTGGTATTAGGTTTTATACTGAATCGCTGTGGAGTTTTCTAGTACCAATGCCATTGTAAAGATATCCTATGCACTTGTCAGTCATAACTAATTTATAACAAAACCAAAAATGTCTGATAATAGAGGGTTACAAAAATAAATTCAGTAGCATCCGCCAGCCATGTGATCGACCCTGCCTTATATAAAACATCTTTTCTAGGCCACTGATATGACTCGTCTTCATCTTATGAGATTACATAGTTTGAAATGTCTCTATCAAAAGTATTATTTATTTATTTTAGGTATAAAAATTTTTACTTACTGCACCTATCAAGCGAAAAAAAAAAAAAAAAATGCATCAGAAAATGCACCCTTGCACAAACAATCTAGGAGATGCATGTGTGTTCATAAAAACATCTCTTGTTTACTCCTGTCCCAAATAGCTTTTATGTCCCCTCATTTGGTCACATTATTTTCTAGTTTTTCTATTTTTTTTTTCTCTCTGTCTGCCTTTGGCTACTGCTGATAATTATTAGATGGTGGTAGAGAATAGGCGCGCACGCATGCACGTGCACACGCACACACACACGCACGCACACACACACACACACACACGCGCACGCGCACACACACACACACACACACACACACAAACACACACACACACACACACACACACACACACACACACACACACACACACACACACACACACACACACACACACACACACACACACACACACACACACACACACACACACACACACACACACACACACACACACACACAAGCACACATCTAAATGCAACATCAGTACATACCAGAACAAAGTGATGACACAATCACACACCGATGTGAAAACCAGACGTCTCCATAATGCCCATTCCACAGCACACACACACAATGAATAAAAGAAAATGTGCCAGACCAGACAGCAGATAATGCAGGGCTTCAGACACGGCCTCTGTCTATCATCAGTGGAGACACACACACACACACACACACACACACAGACACAGACAGGAGAGAGAAGCATCTTCAAAGGCCCATTTGAAAGAACACACCACCACCACTCTCGCTCCTTCCCCCTCCTCCCACACTCCCAATGTATATTCAAAGGCCATCCATTAACCTTTCACTCGCACAGACCTGTCTGTGATCTGCTGCTCTCAGCTCACGCTTTGAAGAACACGGCACCACCAACAGCCATGGGAGAGGAGAGGAGAGGAGAGGAGAGGAGAGGAGAGGAGAGGAGAGGAGAGGAGAGGAGAGGAGAGGAGAGGAGAGGAGAGGAGAGGAGAGGAGAGGAGAGGAGAGGAGAGGAGAGTATAGGAGAAAAGAAATGGAAATTAGAAAACAAGAGGAGGAGAAAGGAAGAGGGGTGCATATACTATATTCTAAAGACAGAGCCAAGAGCGATGTGGATCAACAGCAGCACACTAAAAGTTAAAATCACAGATTTAAAAATAAATAAATAAATAATATAACACTTTGAGCAAACAGTAAGACTCCCCTTCAAACTGCATCTCGGCTCTGATTAAGCGCCAGAGCTCTGGCTTTATTTATGCATTAAAATCAGCCAATACATGCATGAATTCAACCCTGACTGCTTCAAAAGCCCATGAATGCTGCATCCATGCAGCCCAAACAAATTCCTCTCTCATTAAACATTCAGGCTGGAAAGAGCTCGGAGAAAAATAAGGCAAAACAGCTGGTCCTCTAGAGCTGAATGAGAACTCAAGAAGACGAGGAAAAAGAGAAAGAGAGAGAGAAAAAAAAAGACAAAGAGAGAGAAAAAAAGTGTGCATGTGCGCACTACAGGACCGCAGGTCTTTCCACAAGAGCAACCATGAAGTGAGGATTTAAGTGTGTGTAAGATGAGGACAGATTGTAGCAGTCAGAGCAGTCACACACACACAGAGGGAGAGAAATAGAGAAATAACACACACACACACACACACACACACACACACACACACACTAAATGAAACCGCTATGTCAAGACTTCATCATGCACCCATGAGTGGTCAATACACCAGCCCATTAAAGAGCACTAATGCTGTTTCACAGCCTATCTGCACATTTACAAGCAGCGCAGGAAGGGGCTACACTGGCTATGTGTTTACAAGAGGTGTGTGTCTGTGTGTCTTTGAGAGTCTGCAGGCTAAATCTGAGACATGCTCCAGACGAGACATTAATGCAACTCTCGACTACAAAGTGCCGCGCTGCAGTGTGACGCCGTTGAACAGCATTAACTGAGCCGAGAGGTTATTTAATGTCGGAGTGTGTAAAGTCATCAAATGGAATTGCAGAAATAATGGCTGTTTCCAAAAAGTGTTCCCAAGCACGTCCATGTCTTCCAGTGTTCAGATGAGGTGTATTATACCTGAATAAAGCTATCCGTTAGCATTCCCATTCATCTCAACAGCAGTTGTTCGGGTGCCAGAGGACCATATGATTTGAAATCTGCCATGTTTGCTCATGGGTGTTCAGTTCTGCAGTTCTTCAGGCTTTTTTCAGTCAATTACCTAAGCCATAAAAGCAATGTGACTAACGCTGTGTTCCAGACAAAGGGGGGAATACTTGAAATTTCCCTCATCTTAAGTCAAAAGGTTTCAGTCATGCTGCGTTCCAAAAATTGAGTTCTTCGTGGAACTAAAACACTCTTGTGGCATTTTGTAACTTTTTTTGTTTTGTTTAATTTGTGGAAAACTCGAATGCTTTTTTTCTCATTCGATGCTTCTAGGGGTGGACCTTCATGTGTAATTTAGTTCTTCATTTTGTTGGTCCCTTTTGAACATTCTGTTGACTATAATACAGTTTTTTCCTAATTGCTAACACACTAAAATGACATGCACAGTACAATTTAAACTGACACACAAAGAGCAAAACCTCTTCTCAAGTCTCCAAAAGTCTTAACACATTTTCTGCTTTACACACAATGGCACTTTTTAAATGCACTGAACACGGTTCTCTGCATAATACACACCAATCTGACAATCAATTTCAAAACACTGCCATTCAAAATGACACAACATGAGCTAATTGGCCAATACACGTGCCACCTGGCCAAACACCTCAATGCTTAATTGTTAACACTTCAATCTTTTTCAGTTTACTGTTTTTTTGTGAGCATATTTGTCCAATGTAAATGTATATGCTGTGCATATGTTGTACTGACTTGTTTGGTGAAAAATAAAAAAATACGTTTCAACGGCATGTGTGTGTATCTGCAAATATTTCTGTGCATGTGAACAATCTGAAGAATTTTCTACAATTTGAACTATTTTAGTATTATGGCAAAGCATACTAAAGATGAGAGTGCTTTTCATTATGCCCAACAGTGTAGTTGGTTAGACAAAAATCTGGTAATATGAATGAAGTGTGTGCCATTTTGTGCAAAAGTCTGATTTTGATATAATGCTATATGTAGTTTCGGTTACAGTGCTTCATTTTTCAGGATACATTACGTATTTTGCAGTTTGGGTGTGTGGTTTTGTGAATTGTGTTAAGTAGAGCCCGACCGATATATCGGCAGGCCGATATTATCGGCCGATATTAGGCATTTTCAAAACTATCGGTATCGGCATTTATAACGGCCGATAAATGAATATTTCAAAAATAAAATAAAAACGGACGAAACACCCTTCAACCATGTTATGAGTGTTGGCGTTGTATAGTTTGTCCACCAGAGGGCACTCTACACCGTCCCTGTTGGCAACACTCGTGTATAACGCGCCACACATTCAGCAACCTGCTGATCCAGCCCGAGTCGGGCAGAGAGAACCGCGAGTGAGATCAGCGGTGAAGTGTGTTCATGGTGAGTTGGTAACGACTCACGAGACATACATTGCTTGAATAACAATTAAAAGAACATCCCTATCAGTTCTCTTAACTCAAATAAGGATGACAAAATTCGTGACTCATGTCCAGTTTTGCTGCGGTTAAATAAGCCGAGAGTGAAGCGGAACAACGCGACGTAGGCTATATTCACATAAAATGTTAACACTGCAGTTCACAAAAGTTCATAATGTGCATGTGCTTTAATGCTTTGTCGGTTAAACATTTAATTTTAAATACTGATGCGCTGTTCTAACATGTGCGTTTCTCAGCGCGTACATGTGAAGCTCACATGCACTAAAAGCCTTTCTACCAGCGCCTGGATACTGGACTAAGTTATCTTTCGAGTATTATTGTGCTAATACTGTTAAATACACACAAGACTTACATAAACAAAGTCGGTTGTCTAAAGTAAAGGCAAAAATTGAGAGAAAATCTGCTTGTCAAATGCGTGTACATTAGACATGTCGTGCTCAGCTCTTAAAGAGACAGTAGCAATTGTAAACACATTGCCGCTTGTCCTTAAAGGGATAGTTCACCCAATAATAAAAATGATCTCATTATTTACAGGCACTCTAATGTTGTTCCAACTGTATTAATTTCCTTCTAATATTTTTCTAATATTAATAGTTTGAAGAATGTGGGTAACCAAACAGTAGCTGGTCCCCAATGACTTCCAAAGGAAAAAAAATATACTATGGAAGTCACTGGGGTACATCAACTGTTTGGTTACCCACATTCATCCAAATAACTTATTTTCAACAGAAGAAAAAAACAACTTGAGAGAGTAAATTATGACAATTTGAATTTGTTGTCAATTTGAATGTGAAATTGTTGTTTTTGTTCAAAGGACTAAACGTTTAGTCTTAAAAAAAATCTTAAGTTTGTATTTTTATACATTTTATTTATCAGAACTTTAATATATTTTGATGTTCCTCTGTTCTGTTGTGACAATAAAAGAAACAAGTTTCTTTTTAAAATGCATTATCATATTATTTTAGTTAAAACTCATAAATAACTACAAATAACAAATGTTAGGGAAATTTGTTAATGTTTTGTTGCGCGTTTCTGAAAAAATAAAATAAAAATAAATTTAAAACCAAAAAATATTTGTACCGGTATCGGCCTTCAAAATCCTTTATCGGTCGGGCTCTAGTAGCCATCAAAAGTTTGTACACACCAATTGTAAAGTGTGTCCAAACTTACTGTACTATAATACACATAAATAATATTGCTACTGTATTATAATATACACATAAATAATATCGGCCGATATATCGGTATCTGGCTTTTTTTTTATCGGTATCGGCATCGGCGCCCAAAAATCCATATCGGTCGGGCTCTAGTGTTAAGTATTTTGATAAAACCAGCCTCGTTTGCAAAACTGTGTGTTAGCAATTGGAAAAACTACGTCAACTAACTCTCATTAGAGTATTAGTAGTCTGTCTGACTATAAGTGACTTTACAACTACATACATATCAACTTATTCTAACCCTGCCATTCTACTAATAACTACTAGTCTAACACTAATGAGAGTGAGTAGACATGCAACATTACTTAATGATAAGTGAGTACACTCAAAGTCTTTGTTGCAAATCATTTTGCTACAGATGTACATATTTGTATTGCAATTTGGTATGTAATGTTTTTATTATTGTGTTGTTTGAAAATTAAATTGAAAAGCTTTCGTGCCTCGTGTTTATATACGAAGTATAAGTATAAGGATGGACAATCTTGTGTTTTGGTGTTGATATAGAACTGGGTCTATTTTAGTAATAATAAATACGGGATGTTATTGATTTGGTGAAAGTCAGTTTCTCAGATCATAAAAATGTGTGCACCCTATGAAAACAAAATACTCCCCCATTTTATATGTTCTGGCGACGGCTAGCATGGTACCAATGTTTCACCATCAAATCAATAACTGAAGGATTTGAAATTTAACGCTACATTTTTTGGTTGTTGAACATCCGGTTTCACTCAAAAACACATCAGATTTCAGAAGTAAAATGGGCTGCAAACAGCACTTGTGTTGACTTCAAACTGATTACCCTGTTCCAAAATCCGTCCTCTCAGCGAACCAATCAAAGGGTCCGACAATCACCGGCAGTGCTGCTTAGTGCTTACCCTACGACATTTCAGAGCGACATGAACCCATCCACGCAACGCTGAGCGATGTTCGACATTAATTTGTGTCACTCAACATCTCAAGATCTCACTCAATCGAAAAGCCATAAATTAAGTCTTCGAGGGAGAAAATTTGACAAATGAGTGAGCATTAAAGTGAAGAGTGACAATACTAGGCTACAGAGTGGGAAAATTCCACTGTGATTCAAGAGTGTGAGATCAAGGAGTGAGCGTCAGACTGAGAAGTGATTTTTAAGCGAGATGTGAGAGTGTCATATGGAGGCGTCAGAGTATTAGATTGTAAAAGTATGAGACACGCTAGAGAATGTTTGAGTGAGCTGTTAGTGTACCAGACGGTGTTAGACCAAAGGAAGACAGACTGTGAAAATGAGGACTAAAGGAAGTATTAAGGGGATCAGAATGCAGGATATTTTTCTGAGGAAGTGTGTCTGTCCATATATAAATCCAAACACACACACGTAGTCCCACAAGCATGCCTATGAGCAATTTATGATTATTAGTTTTGACATTTAAACTCTGGAAGATGAAAAAAAAAAAAAAAATCTAAACATAAAAATCATGTAACTGTATTGCTTGCATTTGAGGCTGTACTCTATATATAATAAAATATATAATATAGAAAAATCTATAATAATTTTTTTGCTTAGCATTTTAAATCTAATTTGTCACATTTCCCTATTGGCTAAACCCTGAAACTGTCATACAAAGCGACAGATCATATATTCTGTAAAAGTGGGAAAAACAAACAAACAAAAATGAGAAAAATAATCTAATACGAAAACACTCACTTCCAGTCTACTAATTCAAGTTTTGATTATGTGCATTAATTAGTGTGTTGATTTTTTTCTTTTTAATAAGGGACATGCTCTTATTAACACCCATTCTAATTACCCATTTTAACCAAATAAATGCAATTATTTAAGTAAACAGTAATTAAAAAAAAACATATATTTGTATTTGTCTACTACATATACAGTAGTGTCTTTTTTTTATCACAAATTATATTGGCATCATAACAATTTGACAAATTAACATGCAATTCATAATACATTAGTATTTGGTTTGTTTCCCTTTTGCTTTACTGTAAGCAGCAATTGAGCTGCATGAACTCCACGTGTATCTTGATGCAAAAAAAAGTGTGTTCAGTGGAAGATGTGTTTAACAGAAAATGTTGACTGTAAATCTCAGGTGGTCAAATAAAATTGTACATGCTCCGAATTAAAATAAGTACTTGTACCAATGAGACAAAACCAAAATGTGTACATTATTGATTTCTAAAGCTATACCATTCAAAACTTTGGGGCTGTAAGATTTTTTATTTATTTATTTATTATTATTATAATAATTATTTTAAAGAAAGCTCTCATGCTCACCAATACTGTAAAACAGTAACTTTGTGAAAATATTATTACAATTTAAAATATATAATAAAATCCGGCTTATTCACGTGACGTCAAAGCTGAATATTAAGCATCATTACTTCAGTGATCAGTGTCACATGATCCTTCAGAAATCATTCTAAATGATTTGATGCTCAAGAAACATTTCGTATTATTATCAATGTTGAAAATAGTTTCTTAATAGTGCTGCTTAATATTTTTTTTGGAAACTGTGATCATTTTTTTTTTCAGATTCTTTGAGGAATAGAAAGTTCAATTCACCATTAATTTTAAATGGGAACCTGTTGTAACATTAGAAATGTGTATATTTATAGTCTCTCTCTCTCTCTTTGAATGTGTGTGGGGAGTATACAATCATTACAACTAGCCTCAGTTTCCCTTATAAACACAGTATATGCATCCATCCAGTGTGTGTGTGTGGGGAGTATAAAATCGTTACAACTAGCCTCAGTCTCCCTTATAAACACAGTATGCATCCATCCACGCACACACACACACACACACACACACACACACACACACACACACACACACACAAACACACAAACACACACACACACACACACACACACACACACACACACACACACACACACACACACACACACACACACACACACACACACACACGCACGCACGCACATAAAGATGGCAAGAACAGCAGAAATGAGAAACAGAATTATGTGCTCTGTGTGAGTATATGTTATTTGTGGCACGCTTTAATGGCAACACATGGCGATCAATGAGCCCATAGAGGAACGAAGGCTTCCTTATTTCTCCAAATTGCCTGCTCTAGCAGCACAACCTTGATAACACTCAATTGATTATTAATGCATTATTAATCCAGAGCCAGGTCACAGAGACAGCTGGAGGCACTCATGCACACACACACACACACGTACAACACATTGATGAAGCGGCTCCGTGCTCAGGGCCAAAACGTGTCCAATGGAACACTGAGTACATCACATCAATTCACAGCAGCAGAACCAGGCAAATTAAACACAGGAAATACAGCGGCCACCAAATACACCTGGACAAGCAAACGCTGCACGCTTCCCTGCTCTCTAGGCCTGGCACGGGCCCCGCAGAGCGGCAGATGGTGCGGTGGTGTCGGAGTGGAAGGGCACTAGCTGGACAGACCCCTGCTACATCCCCCGTCCACAGACCTCAGGCCCATCGCATCCACACCAGCTTTACTGCCACATGGGTCCCTCCATCCATCACACATACGGTTAATTCACACGCATCCACACTGGCCCATTTATAGAGGCAGATGAGACCAGTATATGCTAGTATAACTTCAAACGGCACTTCTAACTTAAAGGTAACCATTTGTAGTCAGTAAATGTATTGTTTTAATAAATGGTTAATTGGTAAAAAATAATAATAATGTGGTTCAAAAGATTTTATTAGTGCGAAAGATTCGATTCAGATTTTGATTCAATACGGATTCGTCTGGATATACTACTGTATGTCAGGTACAGTGCATGTCACAATCTCTCAATGTTGTAAATATCCTTGCAAGTTGGTTAATTCAGTATAACATTAAAGGTTAAATTTAACAACAAAGTACAAATTTTATTGCTATTTATTTTTATATACTAATCAAAACTAAGCGGTAGAATCTGAAAGCTCAGACTTATCAAACCTAACAAAGAATTAGGCTTAATGGGATTATTAAAAGGTATGCTACAAATAATGTTAAGTGAAGTGCTTTTTTTGCATCAGCTGAAAATAGCAAATACTAAAAGGTTTATTTTGGAATTTAAGATTCAATATCGGTTCATCAAATGCACTTCAAAATGGACGCAGGGGGAAAGTTTGCGAGTGCATGTCTTAAAGTGGAGTTAAACGCAGCCGATTTTTTAAAGAATCTTTACCTCAATACTAACATATCTGGCTTAATGGCAAAGACAATAGTAGACTTCTCGACGACCCCCTTGAGTACTGAGTTTACCTCAATTGTACTTGTGTACTTGTCTGGTCTTATGTAAATGCACCATGTCTGAAACTACAATAGAAATTCCAGCAAAAACAACAACAAATTCATCGGCTCGTTGTGCAATGATCTGAAGAGAAGTAGGTAGAGTACCAACCCTGTGCAGAGGGGCTGATGTTGCTCAGGGCGATGGTGCACGTGAAGAGGATCCAGAGAGAGAGAGCCATGCTGTGGACGGAGCGAAGGGTGGTGGGGGGAGTGCGGTCAGCGGGCGCTTGAATGTGGGGCACTCCTTCCCTCACGCCCTCTCGCTGATGGAGAACCTGGTGAGAAGAGAACCGGAGAGAAAAATGAGAAAGAGAGATCAATACTAATAGCAGGACCTAAATTCTTACTGTCTGCCTTTCCCTTCAGTGGCTCAATAAAAAAAAAAAAAAAACTCAGTAGTGGCCTGTAATTCTGTTCATTCTGTCAAAGCGAGATGCCTACTGTTGCTCCGACCGGATCCACGTTCTCTGGCTCCGCAAGGCCCATTTCATGTCGCACTTATTCAACATAATTGAGTGGAGCTCTTGTTGCACACTTGGCGGCGGTCAGGTGGAGTTAGACGTGCTAGAGCTGAAGGGTGGCCATTTTGTTCTGTGCTAAGATGTCAAAATGTGTTTCCTTGTGTCGTTGTTTGCCAATAATTCATAAGTAACCAGGTAAGCGAAAGCAAAACATTCTGTTTGAATATAAATAAAAATGTATACAAAAATGTGATGATGTCCGACTCGTTTTATGAAGAAGAAAGCCTTAATTTTTCAAAAAGCATTAGACATATGACCCACTATTCTGCTTCATGGCAATATGACATGTGGTTTAATGTACCTAAACAATGATTACCAAATTTCTCTCTCATATTGCTCCTCATAACCACTGAAAACGGTCAAAAATCAAACCAAAAGTCAAATTATTATGGACGTAATCTGACATTAAGTGTTTCTGCTTCATTAGAGCCTATTGTAAGGAAAAAGCTTAAAGGAGAACTCCGGTCAATTTTAACATTGAGCTCATTTTTTTTGTAAATTTGGAGTGCTGTCAATACAGAGAACAACGCCAAAAATCGGTGTTGCCTACACCGTGTTATCCTCTTTTTTAAATTTGCACCCTGTTGACTTCAATGGGGCAATATTTAAACCTGCTTTTAGCCTCTTAACATCCTTGATGTGTCATTACAAGTGCCCAGCCATGATAACGTGATAACCTATGCGCGTGAACTCGACAATCGACTACTGTGGACTTCGACCGAAAACAGGAAGAAAATACAGGTACGTGCGCTGGCTGAATTAACAACATTTTTATACATATCTTTCACATCTACTGCATTCAGATTCACCCGTGTTCACTCTGAAGGAATCACTCACATTGGCTGTGCACTTGTAATGACACATCAAGGATGTTAAGAGGCTAAAAGCAGGTTTAAAACTTGCCCCATTGAAGTCAACAGGGTGCAAATTTTAAAAAGAGGATAACACGGTGTAGGCAACACCGATTTTTGTCGTTGTTCTCTGTATTGACAGCACTCCAAATTGACAAAAAATGAGCTCAATGTTAAAATTGACCGGAGTTCTCCTTTAACGTGGTTTAATGTACCTAAACAACGATCAATTATCCCCAAATTTCTCTCTCATATTGCTCCTCATAACCAGTGAAAACTGTCAAAAAATCTAACCCAAAGTCCAATTATTATGGACGTTATCTGACATTAAGCGTTTCTGCTTCACATTTTCAGCAGGGCAGCGGAGCGGCTGTGGGTTGACTCCCCACGGTTCTCATGGGCTTTATATCAGTCCTAAAGTGAAAAAGCTTAACGTGGTTTAATGTACCTAAACAACGATCACCAAATTTCTCTCTCATATTGTTCCTCATAACCACTGAAAACAGTCAAAACAGTCAGCAAGATTTTCCAAATGCAATCCATTACTAGCTATTAGTGTAATCTGTCCCCGCCTACGGTCAATTTACTCTTTTAGGTTGACTATTGTAATGGTGGAGAAATCATTTGAAGATAATCTGAGTTAAATAGAAAAGCAGTAGGTGCCCCGTTGTTGCCCATTTTATATCACACTAATTCGAAATAACTGAGAAGTGCAAACTTGGCGGTGGTCAGGTGGAGTTAGATGGCTAGAGCTGAAGGGTGGCCATTTTGTTCTGTGGTAACATGTCAACATCTCTTCCCTGGTGTTGTTGTTCACCAATAATTCAGTAGTAACCAAATAAACAAAAGCAATGTTGAATTCAAATTAATTGTTTGGACTGAGGCCCAAAACATATGCGATTATGTGAAAACAAACTCTTCCAACTAGGAAAGATCAATTTTATGTTGCTACATTCAAAAATGTGTCAAAACCCAGTTTTCTCATCCAGGTAGACTGTAAATATAGTTATTCTGCCAGATGCCCACTGTTGCTCCAACCTGATCCATGTTCTCTGGCTCCACACAGCCTATTTCACATCACACTTAGTCAAAATAATTGAGAGGAGCTCTCGGCGCACACTTGACATCGGTCAGGTACAGTTAGACGGCTAGAGCTGAATGGCGGCCATTTTGTTCTGCACGAACACGGCAACAGCTGTTCCCTGGCAAACACTTCAGTTCCAGTCATTCCAGAGCTTGATTGGACGTGACGTGCTACATATGCATGGATGTGAACGTACGGCCCTCCGCAGGACATGCACCATGCAAACACCAAGAGTGGCCATTCTGTGCACGTTTAGACGAGAGAGAAATGTAAAGGTATAAAGAGGCTCAGGAAGCTCAGAGAGAGAGAGAGAGAGAGAGAGAGAGAGAGAGAGAGAGAGAGAGAGAGAGAGAGAGAGAGAGAGAGAGAGAGAGAGAGAGAGAGAGAGAGAGAGAGAGAGAGAGAGAGAGAGAGAGAGAGAGAGAGAGAGAGAGAGAGAGAGAGAGAGAGAGAGAGAGAGAGGACAGTTTTCGAGTCAGTACTGCCAGAGGGCTCACACATCTCATTTGCCTAATGAAATAAATCAGTCTGGAAGTTTCTTTCATTTGTTCTTGGAGGCTGCTCTTCCTTCAGGGCTGAAAGGAAAAAAACGACAGAAATGCATTGAATTATTAGAGCTAATGCTGCCCCTGCTGTGCGTTCAGAAAGAACAGACAGACCGTACTGCGTGTTTATTGGGAGGAGAACCTGTGTGTGTGTGTGTGCCTGTGTGTCTCTTCAAGGGGATTTGCTTTGATCCTCATAACCCTCTGCCCACTCATTTCATTGATCTTCCCTAGTCATAGATGTGAAAAATAGATTGCCAATAATAAAAAAAAAATTGAAGAATTAAAATAAAAACAGGGATGTCCACACACACGCACGCACGCACGCACACACGCACGCACGCACGCACACACGCACACACACTCCAAATGATTTTAATACTTAGCTAATGATATTTACTATCCCATAACCCTACATAAACCCTTAAATTTAACCCTCACAGAAAACTTTCTGAGCTTTCCTTCTCATGTGGGAAAGTGTCTGGCCAATTTTGGTCCCATAATGTAGTCGAAACCACCCCAGTAAACAATTACCATCTTTCAACGTTGAAATATGGTTGAAAATAAGTCGACGTGATTTCAACTAAGTAGTTTCCGCCGGACTGTTTGACTACGTGTTTTCAGCTGATCATCTAAGATACCACATGTTTTCAACTGATAATCTAAGACAGGATAAGTCTGTTATACATGCTAAAATAACGGAGAAAAACAAACTACCAAACCATGTTCATTATTATCTCAAATAACTTTAAAGAGTTTTACATATTCCATCAAGACGTTGAAGATCAACCTGTTTTCAACATTGAAAAGTCGTAATTAGACGTTGAAGATTTACGTCTATTCAACGTCTAATAGGCAAATTTTTGCTAGCTGGGACTACACACAGACACTAATGTAACAGATTGTTCAGATACAATCACTGTGTATGGCAAACTGAGGTTGAGCCAAGCTTGCAACCTATTTAAATTTCATAATTGGACAAACTTGTTGGACAAAAAGTAAAACAGAATATTCAGTTGGAAATAATGTAATGCAGCACTTGATTTTGGATCATTGACATAAATATTATATTTTTGTTAATTACTTTCCTGCAGGGCCTTGGTTACATCAGAAAAGAAAATCAATTTAGAGGAAAAATAAAAAGCTGTTTAAAAAAAAAAAAAAGTTTGTTCAGATGAATCATGCATAATTAGACCAGGGACATTTGATTTTCGAACGTCTTTGAGAAAAGTCTCTTCTGCTCACCAAGGCTACATTTTTTTGATTCAATAACAATACAATATTTTTTGACTCGATACAATAAAAACAGTAATATTGTGAAATATTATTACAATTTAAAGGGGACATATCATGAAAATCTTTTTCCGTGTTTAAGTGCTATAATCGGGTCCCATCTACCAGCCAAGAAAACATGAAAAGAGACAACCCAGTAACTATGTTTCGTTAAGCCTTTCTCTGCAAGCATGTTAAAAAAATAAGCCGATCAGATTTCTACGTCAGAAGGGGATCTTATTATAATATTACCGCCCCTCAATCTGCACGCTTCAACCCGCGGCGCCGCCATTTGTTTTTTGCAAGCGACAAAACAGTGTAACCAGTTCTATGGCAAAAGTTTGAGCAAAGCATGCAAACTGTTCTGTCTGCACAGGCGAGCACTGAACACTATTTAGAGTCCCAGCCTCAGATGAGACAAAAAAGCAGAGGATTAATTTTATTTTCAACAGAAATCCCCCAGAAACTCCACAACAACTACATAAATATATCCACTAACCATTCAGAAACGTCCAAGTGCGTCTAAAAGTTGCAACCTCTTCCTGAGTCTCTCTGTAAGGCTGCGCTCCGCCACTGGTTATTTCTGAGATTTTGAATGAGTGAGATTACTCACATGTTTTGTTATTGTATCTCGTGTAAAAGGATCGGCCCTCGTCTGAATGGAGGTGGGGAGCAGCAGCTCATTTGCATTTAAAGGCACACACAAAAAAGAAGGCAAGCAATAATAATAAATGATCTGCGAGGTATTTTGAGCTGAAATTTCACAGACACATTCAGGGGACATCATATATTTACATCTTGTGAATAGGGGCATAATATGTCACCTTTAAGATAACAGTTTTCTGTATTAATATAATGTTCAAATGTGATACAAAGCTGAATTTTCAGCATCATTATTCCAGTCTTCAGTGTCACATGATCCTTCAGAAATCAGTCTAATATGCTGATTTGCAAATATGCATTCTCATTCTAGTTGGACACATTTTTTTTTTTTTTTACAAATGCCCCTGAGTACAAGATGAATCATCAAAATGACTTCAGGGGTTCTTTAAAGGTCATCAATTTAGATTTCACGTTCTTGCACTCCCCGTCGAAACTCAAGTTTGGCAGCCCTTCGCACATCCTTTGATCCATCCCAGCTCCCATCTATTCTGTTCTCTCTTCCTACTCTCTCCTTCGTTTATTCCAGCCATCACTCCATCCTCCCTCTCTCCTCCCCATGACCTTCTCTGATATTTACCCTCCTCTCCTGTGGCACAACAAAAACCCACAGCCACTGGCACGAGAGAAGAGAGTGACCAATAAAATCGGCCATTACAGAAAAAACAGTCTGATCGCGTGCGGGCAGGTCAAAGCATCAAAGTCCGGGAGGTAAAAAAGGGAAAACAAACATGGAAGTATGCACAGAGTCCTTCCTCCTGCTGTCTGCATGTTACTAATGGTCAAAAAATGCTCCCCTCCTGGGAGGCTCCACCGTCTCTATTTTTTCCCCTCGCTTTTGTAGCTGTTAATAAGAAAAAAATTGTCTTTCAACCTCTCTCTTTTGATCTCGCCTCTGTCTGCACTCAGTACAATGGCTCTCCCGCGGTCCCAGATGATAAAGGATGGATGGGAGAGAGAGAGAGAGAGAGGTAGAGAGTAAAAGAAAGAGGTACAGCAGGCGGTCTTGGGAGGCTGTGCTGGTTGAGAGGGGAGCAGTGCAGCGTGGGTATTCACTATGAGCTTGCCTTAGGGCAGTGACTGACCTTTCGCTCTGATCTGATCCACCATTATCATCAGTGTTGCTGTTCCAGTGAAGAGGATGGCAATATTTCTCCCAGTACAGAGAGATAGGAGAATAGGCTCTTGCTAAAATCCAGAGGATCCCATAGGAAAGAAAAATCAATTATGTAATCTCTTTAACGTCTCAATGGTTTCTCCTATACGTTAAAAGGAGAGCAAATTAAGGTTTCTTCTTAAAGTTGCGATAAAACGGAAGTAGCGACAGATCTTTTCTTGCGTATTGACATTCATCCAAGCCAAACGAATTATTAAAACAATAGGGCGGGGACTTGTTTCAATCCACCGGTTGTTGATTGGACGGAGGCAGATTTGAATGTGAGCTTGGAGTTAAATGAAAGAAAGGGGCGAGGTTTAAACAGAACAAATGACTGGAGAAGTCCGGTAAATGTCACTAGAGATAAGTTTCAATGGAAGAAAAAAAAAAGAATTATGGTCAGTACTTTTTTCCCTTAAAACTCATCTTTGATCACCAAAATAACATATTTGAAAGTTTTTTCCTGGATATTTTTTTCATGCCTTGCTTGCCAATAGCTTGAATGTAACTCTACACCCTTGCCTCATTTAGTATATGCGGTTATATGAATATGCAAATTAGACCCGTCTCCATTCACTCACACTAGCTCAGAGATCCCCTCGTTGACCTGATTGGCTACAAGGTACGTAGTTAGTGACGTCAGAAACACCAGCGAATTCAAACTGCGTTTTCGATACATAAACAACATATAACATATAAACAACATTAAATACTTGATTTGCACCATAAGGGGACTTTAAATGAAATGTGCATGATGACTTATCAGAATATATCAATAACATACATTTAGAAAACAGATGATTTTACAATTCATGCCGGCTTCTCAGATTCACCTCCTCTGAAGACTCAAAATGTCTCTTAACAACTACTTACAATGAAAGTCACCAAAGCTTTCATTTTCTTGTCCTAATTTTGTATAAATGTATTGCAAAAATTTTTTTTTAAAAATGCAATTCACACATACAATGACTTAATGTATTAAGAACAATAACAGTGGAAAAATTAAAAACCTTTTTTTAAATAATGATTACGATGTGTAAAAGAGAGTCCATAACTCCTTTTATATTCTTCAAAATTCCTCAGCTACACAAGAACGACATCTTCACTATAAAATGGATAAAGGAAAAAAGAAACTAAGTGAGGAAAATGTATGAATGATGTGCGTTTGAACATCTATTTATCCGGAGACAGCCTTGATCCAAGGCAAATAATAACCTAATTATCCAGTTACATTAGATCATAACTATAATCACCACGATCATTATTATCTATTTGCTTAGCAGACTCATCTAGCACGACGTGCCATACATCTCTTTTACACATGCCGCAGGTTGCTCAGAACCACTCACTGCTTCGTTCGATAGTGTATGTTCATTTATTTTGAGGCAAGAAGCAATTGCCCACTACACAGCAAGCTTTTGTCTGACAAAAATAAAGCAGGAAATGATCAATAACATCAGTGCAAAAACAGTGCCTATTTTTATCGCCATATGGTGAAATACAACATGGAAAATACTATATCAACAATTCAGGGAATTGTATGGCTTAATGATGTTTTTACATTAGTCTAAAGGAAAATAAGAGACAAATTTGCTAAGCACTTGCATCATTGAAGCTATATATCTATACTATCCATCTTATTTTTCAGTGCAAAAGAAAGAGATTCTGTGAATGTGCGACACTTCATTAGCAGCTATAGGTAAGTAAGAAGAATAACAAAGTGCAATAAACTTGCAATAAAAATTGATATTATTTTCAGCGTAAACATTCATCCTCAGTAACCTCACACTCAGAGCGGACCTTGAAAAAGCACTGTTACCCCATTAGCATAACTCATGTAGCGCAGTGCTAACGTAAACAGTGTGCGTAAATAAACATCGCTATCAGCTTTAGCAATTAACTCTTAGTGAATTTCCTTCATCTGTCTTTTTTATTGTATTGTTTGCTTTTCAGTAATGTTGTGGTTCTCTGTTTGCGGTTATCAGCGGCTACGTTAACGCTACGTAAACTTAGCTACTGCTTATCTCGTAAATGGCGGCCTGGTATTTTGTGGTTATTCGGCTTTCAGGAAAGCACAATGCAAGGATAATGACAGCAGCTTCATCTCTTAGAAAGCAGAGAGAGGCAGATCGTTCACTCGGACCGGTCAGGAACGCTAGATTAAATTCCTACAATTAGTCGTCTGAGCCGTTAGCGCATGGCTGGGAACCGAGCTTCCAGAGATGTAATTCATTTATTAACCTCTTGACCCCTTTAAAGTAATCACCTCTCAAATGGAGATAATCGGCAGATTCTTCCTTTTTAAAATCCGGAGACATGCCGTGAAATACCATTGTCTCCAGCACACCTCCGTCACCGCAAGTCTCCATAACGTTCTATGCCCTTTACCATCAAACTCCTGTTTTACCAGACCAAATTATGACAGTCACCGGTAAATTCAATTTAATGAGATGCAAATTTGGTAAAAGGACAATTTGGGCCGCTCAGGTTGATGTCGTTATGCATGTCAGAAATCCCTCATTAGCAGACGCCTATGAATCGGATTACTGAATAATGAGGGTGTGTTAGCCTCAATCTTTCCACCGAATTTGACAGAGGGCTTTATCTGTGTCCAATGTATTCATCCTGTCTAATGCGCAAGGTGATTCAGTTAAAGCTCAGCAGACTGGTATGGTGGACTGGTGCGTAGCCCCGAATTAGCTCCTGATCTCAATAATTGATCTATAAATCTACTCTGACACTGTGGTTCGTCGTACTGCCATTTACATCAAGAGTAATAAAGCGTGGTGCATCTTACAGACGCCGCCTATGAATGTGTCCTAACACGGCAGGCTCACATGCACCCTTAATAGTAATAACACTCCCTGTTTCTTACACTGAGCCTGACACAAAGCTTCTGGAGATGTATTACTCTAATTCTCCCATAAGCGAGCATCGCGGTCCCATGCTCTGTTTTGGAGGTGCAATTTACATTGGCACTCAAGCCGACAGTGTCTCATTTGTCACTAAGCTTTCCTTTATGGAGTGGGGCTCAATAATTCCTCTGCATAATCCACAATAAATTGCACTTCTAAAAGCCTCAGACCCTTCCCTGGGGAACAGCAAAGGTTTAACGGAGGGGTCGGCAACCTTTGGTGCATGTGCCAATGGAGGATAATGGTGGACGGTGGGATGATCATTGGTACGTGAGCTGAAAGAGAGCGAGAGAGATTAATATTACATGTTGTTATTGTGTGTTTTGTTGTGCAAGTCAATCGCATCTACCTCTTAACTGTTGCACACTGCCTGTTTATTTAGTTATGAGGCGTATGGGAAGAGAAACACTCAAAAGAGTGGTGAAACTGATTTTCTGCTGCAGTGTTACTCATGCAAACGATGGCAAAGCAGATCAGAACAATAACACCAAATTTTGGACGAAAGGATAATCGATAAGTATTTATATGTGGAAGTTGATAACTGATATATTGGCCAATAAATCTAAGCCTTGATATATGATTTGTGAGCCTTGCTCCAAAAACGTCAGATTAAATCCAACATACTGTATGCAGCGAATACAGATGAAACAAAGAAACAGCAAAGAAAACATGATTTCTTTTCACAAAAAGAGATATTTTTCCCAAAAATAATTTATAACCTGCTTTGAACCCTTAACTTTTAATATTATCTTACATTTCTAAAGCCAACTTACTTTGTAAATATTTAAAACATCTATTGAGAATAAATGCATAAACAATGCAAACAATTCATTGGACAACATTACTTACATAAAGAAACAAAATGCATGTGCCACATGGCTATACTATAATTTGAACAACCTGTATATAGGAAATTCTTGCGATTGCATGATTGCAAAAAATTGCACTTCATGTCAAAAATATTTCCTCAAGTAACATTTGAGATCACATATGATTGACGATGTGAAAATATTGAATATTCACAATACTATGATTGATGATTTTGTGGTGACATAAAATAAGGCAACACTGTAACTTAACTGTAACACATTTCTAATTTATAATTTACAATTATGATGACATGCAGTAAATGTTATAATGGTATGTGATTGTTATTCCACTTGTCCTTACCAGCCTCATTATTCTTAACAGGACTTTTCTGAAATTTGATGTCATAAATTACTTGAATAATAAGAGATGCAACCAACAGCTTAATGTAAGCCACCTTATTCCCATTCACTAGAAGAACTGAATACACTTTAATATCCACAACATAAGACAATAAATGCACACACATTTATATGTCCTGTTCAGAAAGTGGGACATCATCTAAAATGTTACTGTTTGTATTTAGCCTGATAGTCTATCCATGCTACAATCCATGTTTATATTTTTCAAGAAAAATGGAAAATGTACATAATTTATAAAGAGTTACACAAAAACACTGTTATTTCGTGAAGACTACATTGTCAGAATTAAAAGAAACACTAGTTTGCCTGAAGCCAATCCACAAATTAATAAAAATTCCAACATTTACATTATTTACCATAGCTAAAGTCTATTTCCCTTTCCCTTATGAGGTAATTAATGTGCAATACAATGTGCTGAAAAAGAACTGCTCAGTTTTGCCAGATTTAATTAAACAAGGAAAATGTTTTTTCCTTGTGAGAGTGGTTCCCAAATAAGACTTTTCATTGGATATTTAACATTAAATAATTACAGTCTGTTTAAATTATGAACACAGAGTCTGAATCAACATCGTAAATGATTAAGGTCCGAAATGTATATCTTAAATCTAAACTGAAATGAGTAAACATTATACATTTTCATTATTTATTATTTTCTCTTGCATTTTTTAGGCCTACTTACAGTGTCTTTGTGCCAAAAGCAGTCATAATTAAATTTTCCACTTAGAATTAATCCTGTCAGCTCTAGTTTTGAAACAGAATAAGAGTTGCTGACAAGTAAATGTGGGCGATTCAGTTTTTAGTTTCTTACATCAGAAATCCACTGATTTCAGAACGAGCCACTTCTGCAGTTTGGCATTACTAAATTAAACCAATAGACTGGGGAGGCAGTTTTGAGTTTTGAAAGTTACAAATTTACAAATTTTATTTAGCTGACTTTTAGTTCATTTTAGTAAGCATTGAGTTCATGTAGTTCTAAGAAAACGAACTAGTTTAGCAAATACATGCGTTTGAAATAAAACTCTTCCAGGACAACGTACCAAAAATACTGAAAAATACTGTTGGCATGTTGAGGGGCGGCAGTGCCTCAGTGGTTCGTGTAGGTTGTCTACAAACTGGAGGTTTGGTGGTTCAATCCCCGGTTCCACCTGACCAAGTGTTGAGGCGTTTTTCCATGAGCAAGACACCTAACCCCAGCTGCCCCGACGAGCTGGATGGCGCCTTGCATGGCTGACACTGCCATGGGTGAATGTGAGGCAATATGTAAAGCGCTTTGGTGGCCATGGGTCTGTTGAAAGCGCTATATAAATGCAGTCCATTTACTGATGACTTGCACTGCAATAAAATACTCTCTAGAATGAGCATATCTACTCCAACTACTACCAACTGCCTCTAGCTAGCATTAGCAAGTAGCTATAGCAGAGGCCTTCAATATGCTGTTACACTAGGAAACACATCAACACGGAAGAAATCTGCACTCAGTCTGGAAACAACAATAGTTATTTTCAACATGCTTCATTTTACATTCAGCCTTTGTTTTCTGTTTCTTTGATACTCGTAACATCTCAGATGACAGAAACACTTTAATCCATAAAACTAACACAACATCACACAACCGGCTCAAGCAAACCGCACATCATGCATTCTTGCACACAGCTAAGTTAACAAATCTGAATCTTCACACAAACAAAATTACGAATCATTTGTGCCTAACAAACATTTTCCAATGTCTCACTCGCTATGCTAACTATGCTAACTGTGTAGCTTGTACTGACACAAGCGTATGCTGGCCAGCTAAGATGAGCACTGCTTTATTCTCAGTGCCAATAATTCTACCACACCCTTGTGTGCGGCTACAGTAGCGCCGCTAGTTTTTTGCCATCATAATGACACCATTGTGCGAGCGGTGGGCAAATGGAACATGAGAGTGGCTGTAATGGGGCATGTATCAGGCAGAATACGTTTGATTACTGGCTCTGAGAGAGAGGTGCAGCCGAGAGAAAACACAAGCTCATCTCAAACCATGCAGAAGAGAAAGAAGCAGAAGAAAGACATTAGAAAGAGCAGGGAGAAGGAACAAGGATACAAAAAAAGAACAGAGTGCGGTCGCACTTTAGATTATAGTACATATTCACTATTAACTATGTGTTTTTCCTCAAAAAAACTCCTAATTAGCTTCTTATAGACCCCTTTTGCGCCTACGTCACGGCGCTAGCTGGAGGCAAAACAAACGTAAAACTGGAGGCGGCCAATACAAACCAGCACAGATTCGGCTACATAATAAGGAGCTTAAATTATTATTTTTATTATTAAAAGTCATCTTGTTGTGTTCTTGGGTGCAAGAATCAATGAAAAATGAGTATGCTGTATCTGGAATTTTTATTTCTAGAAAATATTCATATCATTAAAATTGCACCGTAGTGTCACTCTTTACATTGTCGTCTTGGCGCTGGCTAGGCAGAACTGCGGATTGAACCACACAAGTCTTTACATGACCATTCAACACATAGTTATATTATTATAGGCATCTAAATATATTTATATGTCCTCAGTTTCTCTTTACCCTCAGTTTCTCTATCGGGTAGGTGTAGAAGTCAGGCCACTCAACCGGAGGTAGCGTTAACATTAATCCTGTCAGTTCGTCCATTGACTGAGCGTGTACGGTCATCTGGTTCCGTCCGTTAAAATTAACTTTTGCAAATAACAATCAGCATCCTGGACAGTGAGTGACCTTGCACATTAAGACAAAATCGGATTTTCTCCAGTCATTGTTAAAAAACAAGCTAACAAAACTTGCAAACTAACGTTAGTGAAGCGGCCAGAGGGATCTTTCTGCATCCAGCTAAGCTCCGCCCACACAAATACGTCACCGTGTTTACCAACTGTAAAAGGGTCTATTGATACTACACTGAAGTAAATTATAAATGCAACACTTTTGTTTTTGCCCCCATTTTTCATGAGCTGAACTCAAAGATCAAAAGACTTTTTTTATGTACACAAATTGTCACATGCCTGTCCTGTCTTGTGCTGCACATGGGTGTTTTGTTATTTTGGGCCATGTGCTCGTGTCTATTGTCTAGCCCCTCCCATCTTGTTATCTGATTATTGGTTAATTTGTCCCTCCTGTCTTTCTCGTTACCCTCCTTTGTTTGTTCCCCTATTTAGCCTCCTTGTGTTTGTAGTCTTGTGCTGGTTCGTTTGTCCGAGTTTCTCGTTCCTGGAGTTCCTGAGTTTTGAGTTTTGTACCTTGTCTGCTTGTCACTAATAAATCTCCTCTGCATTTGTATCCTCGTCTCTCATTCACTGTTCCGTGACACAAATGGCCTATTTCTCTCACATATTGGGTTTCATTCATGAAACATTCGTAAATATACGAGTAAATATGTGTGATTTGCGCGTAAAGAGACCTTCCCGAAAAGTCTTCTCCTAATTCACAAATACTTCGTAAACGTCAGATGTGATAGTGAGAAGTGTGTGTTAATGAATTCCAATCAGTCGTAAATGGGACGCGCGTGCACACTCATTCTCAATTACCATAAATCCCGCCCATTTAATCCGACTGACAACTATATATGGGCATCATATTATGACACCAAACGAAGGATTTCAACATGTCTTCTCAAAACCGAATGAAAAAGAGAAATTTCTCAGATGCAGAAATTGAAGTTTTATTATCAAAAGTTCATTCAAAACGCCACATTTTATTTTCAAGCGTACATAGTGGCGTATCAGGTCCTAAAAAAAAAAGAATCTTGGCAGCATATTACAGATGCAGTTAATGGAGTTTCATCTGTTAATCGAACAGTCCCAGGAGTGAAAAGAAAATGGTTCGACATGTAACCCTGTCAAATAAACCCGATTAAGGTGAATTAAAATGCAGCCTTATTAATGAGCAAAACGTTCGGATGTTAAACGCACTATTTACGCGTGGCTGGGAGCAGGTGTAGATTTCTTTCGCACCAACTAACATTTGGAAAATACGAACATTGAAATGAATCCGAAAATTTACGCCAGAACCACTTTACACACGATTTACACAAAAATTCGTTCTGCTCGTGTTTCATGAATGAGACCCATTGTTCACAAATCTGTCTAAATCTGTATTAGTGAGCACTTCTCCTTCGCCGAGATAATCCATCCACCTCACAGGTGTGGCATATCAAGATACTGATTAGACAGCATGATTATTGCACAGGTGTGCCTTAGGCTGGCCACAATAAAAGGCCACTCTAAAATGTGCAGTTTTATCACACAGCACAATGCCATAGATGTCGCAAGTTTTGAGGGAGAGTGCAATTGGCATGCTGACTGTAGGAATGTCCACCAGAGCTGTTGCCCGTGAATTGAATGTTCATTTATCTACCATAAGCCGCCTCCAAATGCGTTTCAGAGAATTTGGCAGTACATCCAACCGGCCTCACAACCGCAGACCACGTGTAACCACACCAGCCCAGGACCTCCACATCCAGCATCTTCACCTCCAAGATCGTCTGAGACCAGCCATCCAGACAGCTGCTGCATCAATCGGTTTGCAAAACCAAAGAATTTCTGCACAAACTGTCAGAAACCGTCTCAGGGAAGCTTATCTGCATGCTTGTTGTCCTCATCGGGGTCTCGACCTGACTGCAGTTCGTCATCGTAACCAGCTTGAGTGGGCAAATGCTCAGTACCATGGACATACCATAGTATGTTATCATGGTAAAACCAATCATAATTGTACCATGGTACCACCACCATGAAAAGAGATCAGTAAAAAATGTATAATATACAGTATATATATATATATATATATATATATATATATATATATATATATATATATATATATATATATATATATATATACATACACAATGTATAGGGTTCTATTGGGTGAATTTCACAAAATCTGTCACAAACATGTTCAGAATATATTGCCCCAAATTCAAGAGGCAGAAATAAGAAATTACACTGAAGTAATTTTCATGACAAATAAGCATATTTCCTCAAGGCAATTGTCACTGTACTGCAAAATCTAATTTTCATTAATGTAATGTGAACAATAAACTGGTATGAACTGTAATAATAATAATAATAATAATAATAATAAATCTGTAGAAAAAAGGAACTGGTCATTTAATCCGTTCAAATTACAGACATTTCTTTTAACGCTAAAACACAGTACAATGCAATGCATAAATAAAAATAAAGTTAAAACACCTGTAAAATATAAATAGAGATAATTCCTTCATATTAACATTGTAGATTGAGACCTATTTTTATGATTTTTTCTTAGACTGTATTATTATTTAAATTGTACTTAACCTCTTAACTTAATTTATGCAGCATGGAAATAATTTGCCCTGATTTTAAATTTAAATGTGAATACTATATTTTATATTTAAACCAATATTATTGTATTTAAAAAAAAACGTTTACTTTCTGTAATGTAACCATAGATTACTCGGTTAACTAACTCTTTCCCTGCCACTGAAATAATTTTCCAGCTATTCATGTTTTCACTGTTATATGGTAGAGGGCGCTATAACACACCTTCTGAAAGAGAACAGAATCTCCAGATCAAAACACAGGCGAAGTAGAAGCAGAAACAGTGATCTAAGCATTGCTTATGCACACAATCGAGTGACTAATCGAGACCTTTTAATCTGCAATAAACACAGCTGATTATTTCCATTTGGGAAGAAACAATTGATTGTTTTGGGCGACTGTCACTCACTCTCGCAACCATGGCTACCACCCCTGTTGCTAGATCTGCCCATATGCGCGCGCACCCGTTTGATTTGAGGAGGCGCGCAACCTACGAAGAGTAAAATTATGGCAGAGAAAGAGCATTCAAAATTCAAAGCACCTGCATATGCAGTCAGCGAAGGCAAACAAGTCAAAAACTACTTCCTCGGACCCTGGTTGCCCGCACTCTTGAACGACCTCCTCTGCTTCGCCCTCGACCCCGGACCTGTCCTCGAACCGACGATGCGGTACTTGTCACCGGAGTGTAACGTTAGTCCTCATCAGAGTCAACAATGTTTTCATCATGGAAACACTTACATGCAAACACTGTATATGTTATGAATCTTACACGAAATTCACCTTCATCACAGTGTAACTGATGGTAATGGAAAAATGTGTATCAATGCAACCTGTTTTTAGCTTTGCCTTATAAATATAGCTCGTTACCTATAAATATAGCTCGTTACCGAATCAAAGTATATTTTAAACTTTACCAGTATCGATATGCTAGCTTGATAGTGAGTACTAAAAGAAATCTTATTTGTTTATATTTATAGTGATAAAGTTAGGTATTTTATTACATGTGATTCTGACATGATGTCACTGCATGCACTGCGCTCCTTCCTCTCCACTCGTCTCAGGTAATAAATGCGTCTTCCAGCTGAGCCTGAGCGTTTGGCGTCGCGCGTTCATGTGTTTTGGGGGCGTGGCTTTGGAAGGAGCCCAGAAGGGAGGGGGTGGAGTGAATAGAAATAAGTTTACAACAGTCGTGAGAGGTCTACAGACACTCGATTTTTATACTCTCTTTTTCAGGGTACTTACATTTTAATTATGTATTGGTATATAAAGACAGTTTAAACAAATTTGGAATGTTTTTTTTTTTTGAAAAATCCTACCTACCCTGCCTTTAAGATGTATTGCATGTTCAGATATTCATCCAACAAAATATTATGGGGACAATAACATTTTTGTGAAAATTATTAAAAATGCTGCCTCTGGCTGGTAACTTAAAAAAAAAAAACAGAGTTAATGTGACATTTTCTTGATAATTAAACACTTTCCTGCACAGTTCTCATTGAACAGTGAAAATCTCTCTCTCTCTCTCTCTCTAATGTGACCTGAACATGTTTTCACTTGTTTATGAAGGTCAGTCGCGCTCTCCTATATCCTCTGCAGTCACCACTGTCTCTCTCTCGCTCACATAGTCATAAAGACACTCCTTCACCTGTGCTCGCGTTGAGGGAGCAGGTCTGACATCCAGCATCACTGCGTTAATTATGAAGTCTTTCCAATGAGCACGTTCCCTAGTGTCCTTCACTCACTACTGCATCTCAATTTTCTCACCAGGCTCAAGCATATAAGGAGTCACACGGTGAGTCTACATGCTAGCACGAAATTTCATGTGATTTGAAGTGAGCCCAATTTATGGGGAGGGATGTGTTATAATTCAACGTATGAGGGAAGCCAGCTTGTCACTTCTTATTTCAGTGACGCAACAGGCCACGGCACCAGCCGTCACTGCCGGCCCAAAGAGCAAGAGCGCTAGTCACCTTACCTCACCCTGCTGTCTCGCCTCACTAACATGTGGCTCTGTTTGCATTCTGTCACCTCCCTCCCTCTCGAAATTCATCTCAGATTCCACATTATTAGAACATAACTGCAGAGTATGCATAGCACGATATTACCACAGCACATACCTCTTTAATCAGAGAACACATTCTTGGAAAAGGTTATGAGCATATTAAAATGAGATTAAAAAAACACTAATTACTACACTGACTGTTATGAACATACAGCGTGATGGCATCAGTTATTAACTAATACGTGTGTGAAACGATATGCCAGAACAAAGGTAACTCTATAAGGAACAAAAAGAGCAATTACACCCGAAAAGAAGAAATGTCTCAGTGTTTTCTCCTAGAAAGATTTAAGAAATGGAGAGCAAAATGGTAATAAGCAATCATAGCAATATAGGAAAGAAAAATCATGATGGATATGTCTTTAACAAAGCAACTGTTTCTCCTAGACAGCATGGCGAGCAAATGGAGATGAGCAATCATCAATGTACAATGGTAAAAGGGGGAAAAAATAAATGATATCTCTTTAATACCTCAATTACTTATTCTAGACAGCAATGAGAGCACACGAAGACATATCACAGTTGAGATCTCTTTAAAATCTCAATTTCTTCTCCAAGACAGCAATGAGGAAACATTGAAGAATGAGCAATGAAGATTTTTTTTTTTCCAATTAAGTAAAACTAAATCTATATAGTGGCTTTCGCACCAGAGGAACGTTTCCATTGTTCCCATAACTATTAGTAGAAGTACCCGTTTGTTGGTGTGCTCGCACCGCAAGAACTGCGAATGATTTTAGTTATAGGAATACCTTTTGTGGCAACTAACCAAGCACAGTAGGAACTACCATTGACGTAAGTGTGCATTGCTTAGCCAAATGCATGCCATACAAAACAGCGGCACCCGCCATTTTTAAAAAGCTGTGTAAACACACAGTTTACATATACTTACTCCACTAAATCTTCAATAGATGGTTGACACCAAAGTCCAGACACTTCTCAACCTTCTCAAGCCACGGAGGAAATCCGACGTGACCTTTCAAGGGACTAAGAAAAACATATTTCTGCTCAGCTAGCGGCGAAGCAGTGACACGACAAAGTTAAGCAGGACTACAAAAGAATAAAAGATCACAACAACCAGAGCGGCAGGATGTAAGTGACGGCTTACGTCACCTCAGAGTTCCTACAGGTGGTGCGAATGCAACCAGGAAAATGGTCATACAGGAACATTTAGTTCTCCAGGAGCAACCCTAGTGGCAAGTTCCTATAACAATGTCAAAATAATGGACAATAAGATCAAAGAAGGCGGGGCTTAATGTTCACTGAAGATGAGTGTGAATTCCAACGTGACACTTTTAAGTTTTTACAGTGAAAGAGTGCGTGCCTGGTAAGATATACAGTAAGTAGCTAAACATTTAATATTTGACAACTGTCTTATGATGGATGTGTTTAACGACCCACAGTAACACACAGTGATTCAAACTACTCAACTTTTTTAAAGCAATTTCACCATTTTGAATTGAAAATATGCAATCGTTTAAAGGATTAGTTCACTTTTAAAAAAACTTTAGCTGATAATTTACTCACCCCCAATGTCATCCAAGATGTCCATTTCTTTCTTTCTTCAGTCGAAAAGAAATTAAGGTTTTTGATGAAAACATTCCAGGATTTTTCTCCATATAATGGACTTCAATGGGCCCCAACAGTTCATGGTCCAAATGACAGTTTCAGTGCAGCTTCAAAGGGCTTTAAACGATACCAGACGATGTATAAGGGTCTTATCTAGCGAAACGATCGGTCATTTAAAAAATAAATAAAAAAGTTTAAAAGCACAAATGCTCGCCTTGCTCTGTTCTGTGATGCGCGTTCGTGACATCACATAATACGCAATTACGTTGAAAAGGTCATGCTTGACGTGTTTACAAATGTGCGGAAGGAGGACCATATACACATATTCAAATGTCTTTATGTCAGTTTATCGTTTAAAATGCCCATTTCGTGTGCGTATCCTTTGTGTTTTAATATTAAAAAGCCTAAAAGAAAATTTTCGTCAGGAGAGAAAAGCGTGACATTTTCAACGTAATTGCGTATTACATGACGTCACGAACGCGAAAAGTTCAGTAAAAGTTTTTTTAAAAGTGAACTAATCCTTTAAATTATGTCATTCATAAATGAATGTGACGAGACAAAAAGCGATTTTTTTTTTACATATTAGACACAAAAACAAGAGTGAATGTGAAAATATTATTCACAAAGAGTTTAAATAGATTACTTCACAACTTTATAGGTTATAATTAGAGATGGAACAACTTTTACGTTCTTATTTCTTCTTTATTCCATTAAATCCCTTTTAGTCCTTTAATTATGTAATTTCTTTAAATAAAAAGACCAACCCCCAAATAAAAACAAAATAAAAACAAGCCTAAGATCTTCATTAAGTCTCCTGAGCTATGAAAGAGCAACTTCTGAGCAATAACATTTTCCTCTGAATGCATTCAATAACTTGAGTGCTAAAGCATGTAACCCATACTGTAGCATCATGCTTATATAACAGCTTTTGACATTTTTTTTTTTTCTGAGCTACATCCTGTTCTTGTAATGTTTCTTTGTGAATATCTTATCTGTCATCTGGTTAATCTGGGCTTCCTAGAGTTAGCCTTTAGAAAATGTCTTCATTTGCCGGAAATTCTTCACAGCTGAGAAGAAAGTTCACCTCTCAACTGTCACAGTCTCAACCTTACCTGTCATACAGCGACCACAAAGTTTTTTATCCCGATAACCTGGTCTGTTTGTGTCTGCCCTTTTCAGTGGCTAGCCTGTGGTCACTGACCCTGTGCTCGGATCTGTCTCTATTCTGCAGCCCTGACATCTCGAGTTGTCTATTAACTCTAGGTCTTTTCTCTTTAGACTCTTATAACATACTAATTTACAGTATTTGCATTTCAGTTATTAGCTCACAATGATTTTCATTGCAATGGTATTTTTTTTAATTGTTTCTACTTTGTCTTTTATTTTCAGCACCACCGAATGATGAGATGATTTTAAGGAAAGATTGAAATCTCAGATGGGTTTCATTTAAAGGGGTCATGACATTAGAAATCAAATTTGCCTTGATCTTTTGATATATAAGAGGTCTTTGTACCATTAAATCATCTTGCAAGTTTCATAGCTTAAAACGTCCACCTCATTATAAACAAAGCATTTTTATTAAGCTCCAAAAACACCTAGTTTAGATATTATAGGATTTGTGATATCAGACTAGCAAATCCATTTGCACATGACCGCCTCCAGAGCAAGACATCGACACATAGTTACACATCATCACAGCATAGGCCCCGCCCACTGGCGTTCAGTCAGTGACTCAACAGCTGACATTTGACTAAACTGGATGTGAGCGTTACGTCAAAAGCAAATAAACCCATTATAATTAATGATGCTGTCTACACTGGATATAGTATACAGATGCACGTTCATTTTCTGATATACTCCTCATGCTTGAGTCTGCCGACAACAGGACAAATGGAAGAGTTAAAGTATGTTCGCGTCCAGTTTAAACAGCTTGTTTGTGTCTTCAGAAGGATCCCAGCATCAGGCACAATTGGTTGGTTTATTTTAATGGCGCCCTGGATCGCGTCGGAGGATTATATGTCAGTTCGGAGCATTTTGTTTTGTAAACGAGGCACAGTGCAATAAAGAGTTTGCAAAGAAATTTTTATTGAGAGAGGAAGCAGATCTGGAAGTAGCAGCATCACAAACCTTAAGTAAAGATTTCATAATGCATTGTCTGCAAATTGCGGTTTTTATATGGATAATGTTTTCAAATGACTTGCAATAATGAGTGGGCGTTTATATTGTTTCCTATGCAGTGATGTTAACCAATCATAACAGATTAAAATAGGTTCATTTCAGACAGAGTCAGAATGAAGTTTGAAAATAATATTCTTTTTTCGCATATATGTTTTTTTTGTTTTTGTTTTTTGTGCAAAAAAACTTTATTAACATTATAAGTGAACCTCAAGGAACATTTATCCATGTCGTGACCTCTTTAAAATAAACACAAACTGCTTGCAACCCATTTTGCATTTGTAATGTGATGTATTTACAAGTGAAACAGAAGGTGGGTTAAAAAGTAAGAGGTATTTGTGATTCATTGTCCAGAAAGGAAAAGCAAAGTTGATTCAAAGTAAAAGCAAGTAACTAAATTGTAATTAAAGATACAAAGAGTACTGTTTAAATGTGGAATAACCTGTATTATGCATCATGCTCAGACCAGGAACAGGTATTAAGAGAGTAAATATGAACAACTTTGTCTCAGACATTTCTCTTTAAATTTCTTAGGAAAAATACAAATAGAATAGACAATTAATATAATGTGGGAGTATAGAGCTATAAAATGAATGTGGCAAATGTAGCAAAGAACACAAATAATTTAATCAGTTTAAAATGAGATCTCCAAGTTTTGACTGCAGACGTAGGTATCTTGGCATATCTGAGGACAGTTTTGAGATATGGGACAGATCTTTTCAAAGCGGTGTTATTATTTAATAATAAAAAAATAAATAAATAAAGGGGTAGTTTACAAGAAAATGGCAATTCTGTAAATTCTGTCACCCTCATGTCATTCCAAACCTGTTTGTGTATGTGAAAAAAAAAGAATACATTTTGAAGAAAGGTTAGTAATCAAAGTTCTGGTTCCCATTGACTTCCATTGTATTTTTTGTCCATATATTGGAAATCAGCATGAACCGAAACTGATTAGTTACCAACATTCTTCAAACTATGTTCATTTGTGTTCAACCGAAGAAAGAAAATCAAGGTTGGAATGACATGAGGGTAAGTTAATGATGACATCATTTTAATTTCATTTAGTTAATCAGCTATCCCTTTCAAATTTATTTTCGCTAATTTAAAAAAAAGCTTAAGATAAAACAAAAAAAAATTGGATGAAAAAATTTTTTTGGGCAACTACGTTTTTAAGTTAATGTAAACTGACTAAAACTAAATCTGAAATAAAAAATAAGCTAAATAGTTTAATAGCTAAAATTTAAAAAAGCACTTACAAAAATTACAAAATTAAACTCTATTGGAAATATAAAAATATATTAAAAATAATAAATACTACAATACTATATAAATGGTACTATACTACAACGAAGAGAAAATGTGACATTCGGCAATTTTTTTTTTTTTTTTTTTTTAATACACATCTGAGAAGAAAGAAATTTAAGGAAAACTCCTAATTTCATCCCTCCTTTCTTTAGTGATTTTTCTTTCCGGGATCTGTTGTCCTGGGCCCCGTAATGAGGGCCCCACTAAGGTCCTCTGGTATATAGCCTGCTCATTGGTCCATGGGAAAAAAGGGGCCCACCTATAAACTTTTTCTCTCAGCCCGCATGAATTGTAGTGACTGGCCCTGCTGGAATCTCCACTGGAGGCCCGCGAGTAAATTTACTGCTCATTGAGTCGGTAAACTGTCTCTCTCTCCCGCTTTGTCACTGTCATTCTCTCTCTGTCTCACTTCCTTTGCCTGACACTCACTTAATTCAAATTAGAGATGTGTTTGTAAACATCTATGCTAGAGCACATC
Source organism: Scardinius erythrophthalmus (assembly GCF_964197995.2). Lineage (NCBI taxonomy): Eukaryota > Metazoa > Chordata > Actinopteri > Cypriniformes > Leuciscidae > Scardinius > Scardinius erythrophthalmus. Next base: position 57,866,005 of record NC_138221.1, on the reverse strand, counting down.
GCGGCAGCATCTTAATTTACTACGTATAAGTAAGCTGTGCAATTGTCACAATGACATTAATCTTATGCGCCAGTAACAATGGATGGTGAGGACATAATAATGAAATGAATCGCGGGGTCCATGTTTGTGTGGTACCTGCACTTTAACGCGAGACACGGGATGGCTCAGACTGGCAGACTGCCACGTCGCGTGCCCTGACCGAGCCAGACCATGACAGATTCATCTTCATTACGCGCACATCAAGACAGCATTCGCTTGTGTACAATTACCTGCTCGTGAACGCATGTGTTTGTTTGTGTGTGTAGTGAAGATGTAATGCATATGAGACTAATGGGCATTTTGATAGGCAGCTTATTGATGACACATAAACATAAATCACATGCAGGTACTTCAAAGAAAACATACAATCTAAGTGATCCATATTTCATTTTTAACAAATGACCCTCATCTGATTATGCACAACGCATCAGCGCATAATATTCTAAAGGACAAAGAGTTTTTATAACCTTTCACTGAATGACTGAACATAGTAGGTTGGGCAATTTCGGAGAGCAAGCAAGCAAGCAAGCTTTGAAGGCATAAGATCCCACCCTCCCTTCAGAGAGTTTCTAGCACGCCTCCTCCGGCGTTAAATTACCTCGTCTCAAACACATAACAAAACAATAATAATGAACTTAACAACTAACTTACAGAGCTCGGACTTGTAGCACCTGACTGCTGCAGATTCATCTCGATGTATGGAAATACATACGCTGACAGACAGGTAGGACATGCTATCATTGCACTCGGTCCGAATGCAATGATTGAACGAACTTTTTCTTTGGTCCTAAGACTTCCACAGAAGTTATATGGACATTTTGTTTAATATTTAGACCACTTCTATTATTGATTGCTATCAGGATGTGGAGAGAGTTTCAACCAGAAAAACAAAAAACGCTTAAGGAAAAAATGTCTACACTACATTTAATCATGTGAGCAAGGAAAAATAATGTTAATCAAAATATCGTAGCATTCCAATAATCCCAAGTGATAAAATCAAGTCCTGGCCTCATTTATTTATTTATTTACTTACCTTCTCACTATTTAGCTTCACATGGAAAGTATCATTTTACACTTAAATTACATTGTGTTTTCAATTTCAAGTCTATATTCTTTTAACCTTGTCACATGTTTTAATTACCTTGAATGTTTTTATAGTGTGTGATACAAACAAGAATGCATAATCTTTTAAATTAATAACAGTGCTAAATGGATCTGTGTGATGAAATGTGATGCCTGGATTCTTTTAAAATAATTAATTTTAGTTTGTGTACACACACTACCATTCACAGGTTTGGGGTCAGTAAGATTAATTTGAAATGAATAGTAATATTAAATTGACCAAAGACAATTAAAATGTTACAAAAAATTTCAAGTAAATGCTGTTCTTTTGAACTTTTTCATCAAGAATGGTTTCCACAAAAATATTAAGCAGCACAACTGTTTTCAACATCGAAAATAAGAAATGTTTCTTAAGCAGGAAGTCAGAATTATTTCTGAAGGATCATGTGACACTGAAGACTGGAGTAATGATGCTGAAAATACAGCTTTGATCAAAGGAATAAATTACATTTTAAAATATATTCAAATAGAAAACAGCTATTTTAAATTGTTATATAATACTTCACACTATTAGGTATTACTGTATTTTTTTGTATCAAATGAATGCAGCCTTGATGAGCATAAGACACTCTTTCAAAAACATTATCCTCTTTTTAACTTTTTAATCTTATGGTAATTCTGTGATAATCTGGATGTCTGTGACATAAATATGTGCATGAATATGAACGACAGCCATTCACGCATCTCTTCGTCTCAATGCGAAACTCGGTCTGAATATAACAGCTTGAATGAGAGTGATGATGTAACTCTGGATAGATATTAACTGTCATAAACAAAAGCAGTTAAGGAATAGTTCACTTCAATATGACAACTGTGTCATCAGTGCAATCAATTTAAAACTTTCAAACACAATGTGAGAGTCTTTTTCAGTTGTACCACCAGACTATCACATCTTCTGCTGGGATTACGTCTTATCTCACCGAAGGCACCAGTAACTGGTGCCCCCTTAAAAACAAATAGATGCATGACTTCTCCACTAAATTGGCCTGCCAGGCTGCGACCCGCATCTGATTTGTTCCACAAAGTGAAAGCCAAGACGACCGAACACAACATTATAGACCTACGCGCGCACGTCAACCTACGAGCATGTGCGCGAATGTGATGTATCGAGTTTGATGGCGGTGACCCCATTCTGCCTTCTGCGGTTACCCAGCGACGAGATGGGCCAAGTCTCGAAGGGTCTCCAAATCTCCAGGCTTGAACTCCCACACGCCTGTTACTCACCCAGCCTCTCACACACACACACAGAAAACATCCCCGAGCTCATCGGCCAATGATCAGTCGAGCTTACACGGAAGAAGAAGGGCAGTGATGTCACAACAGGCATAATCTCCATTCAGCATCTCCCTTCCGACTGCAAGCGGACAGTTTCGCAGACACGCTGACTCGCTTTTTTTTACCTCTGAAAGAAGATGAAAGATTAGAATATTACAGAGCGGAGCATCATTATGCCAATGACAATATGCACCATATTGTTTCAGAGATACAAATCCATATCCCTGATCCAAGGCACATAAGATGGATTAAATCAAAGCCGGTCGGAAATGGACAGCGTGAGATCCATCTCTTTGTTTTCATGCGACCTGCAGTTTTAAAGGGATAGTTCCCCCACAATTTTTAAATTCTGTCATTGTTTACTCACCTTCATGTTGTTTCAAACCCGTGAGACTTTAGTTAAGTCTTGTGAAGAGATATGTGATGAATAGTTTTAAATTAGGCTTTTATTTACATCTAAACAATGATCAACACATACATAGAGCACATCAAATATAGTAAACACGTGTGAACCAATGATATTTGTCATATGTGCTGTGCTCTATGTGTTTATATCTGTATAAAAAGCCTAAATTTAATCTGTTCATAAAATCGATTGTATCTCTTCAGACTCACTCGATTCATATGAATTCATTTTAATATGCCTTTCTGACATAAGCCTTCCTTTTTTAGATCTTGCGAGTTTTGGTTACCTTTAAATGGAAGGACAGAAACCTCTCAGGATTCATTGAAAATATCTTTAAGATGAACCAAAGTCATACATGTTTGGAACAACGTGACGATAGTCTCCTGTAGCCAGACCTTCGGATCGACGGCAGATTCCATCGCAGCTTTCATTGGCCAAGGACCGCCCAGAGGCCGTCTGACTGACATGTAAAGCAGCCAATCACAGTTCGTTTTCTTCCGTGTCATGTTTAGGGGCGTGAAAATGTAACGTCAATGTCACTACAATAACAGACCGGTGTGTAAAACTCTTGGACATATTTTAAAGAGTCTATGCCATGAACTTTACACACTTCACATACTTCTAAAAATCCCGCGTTTAGTTAATCCTGACAAGTGCTCATTGTCACAGTTGTAAACACAATTGCTTGCTTCTTCCATAAGGGAGTTTGGCGTAGAAGTCTTCAAAAATGTGTATCCGAACCCAAAGAGACCCATATATGTACTAGCCAGAACTAACGAGGACCAGTAATTTTTTTGGAAGCTTGCCGCTGATGTTAGCATTACTTATTTGCCCTAATCTTTGTGCTTTCTGAGCCGAGTCTGATAAAAATGTTTAGATATACCAAGACGGTTCATTCATAATACTATAATAGAAATGGGAGAAAGAAAGAGAACGTGTGGTATGGTGGAATACGTCCTACCTTCTAAATAAAAGAGCCAATAGTCAATTGGTAAAGTCATTAGGGGCTTTCACACCTAAGGAACCTTTTCATAGTTCCTGGAACTATTGGCTGAAGTACCCGGATTTTGCCATCACAGGGACTAGGAACAATTTTAGTACTCCTTTTGGGGGGATTAAATTAGCGTCTACTTCAGAGAAGGGTATAAACCAGCACTATAGGAATTACCAGTGACGTAAGTGTTCTCCACAAGTTTACTCCACAAACTAACTCTACGAACATGGAAAACAGTGATAGATGGTCTTCTCAACCTTTACGTTAAGGAGAAAATCCTTAACGTAAAGGGGGGACCAAGAGAAACATGATTATGTATTTCTGCACAGCTAGCGACACTGGATACGCTTTTCATTACTGTCTACATTCTATGTATAACGGTTCTATAACGTAGAAATAACGTATTAGACAGGACTGTTGGACAGATCGTAAACTAATGGACATGGAGAAAGCGAGCACTGTGTGCTCAGGCTCTGGCTGGCGTTCTCAGCGTCGTCAAAATAATGGTCTGCCGCGCCGTCAAAATAAAAGTCACGACAACAAGAGCGGCTTACGTAACTTCAGAGTTCCTACTGGCAGTGCGAATGCAACCAGGAAAACCAATAAGGGAACCATTAGTTCTTGGGGAACCACCCTGGTGGCTAGTTCCTAGAACTACCCAGTGCCAAAGCCCCTATTGAGTCAAAACACACACACAGCGCTGACTAACTATGATCACGGCCGGGTGTTCTCCGATCGACTCGGGTAGTACACACAATGTTAAACAGACCCGGGACCTGATGTAATAGATTGGGACCCGTGCGGGTCCCGGGTCCTCCGTGAAGACCTCTAGTTTGGCATCACAGCATCTTTGTTTCCAGGCGGACCGAGAACGCGACAAACACACTTCCCGGATATCCCGTAGAATTCAACCAATCAGATGATGACTGGAAAGTGTTTCCAGTTAGGTGTGCCATATGCATCAGACGTTCAGCCAGCGGTCCGAAGGCGTGACGTCTGAGGCTGAGACTAACATGAGGATGATTAAATAATGCCAGACTTCTCATTTTAAGCGAACTATTGCTTTAAGCTCGAACCTAAAGGATGAACATTAGCCACCTCATAAAACTACAGCAGCGCACAACTCACGGACACACACAATTACTTTACAACCATACCGCCCCAGAGCACAGACAGGATATTTTTCCACACCACACATTACTCTTTCTGAGCTAACACACTCTCCCACAAACACTTGCTCCCCGGAGGAGGATGTGGGTCCTTATAAAGTAGCGGCCGCGCATGTGTGTGTGTGTGCACAAGCGTGTGAAAAAGCCCCTGGCTCAAACCTGCAGTCATACCTTAGCAGGTGCTTCTTTCCACTCACTGCATCTGTTAATTAGGAACAGTCTGCTAGAAGACTCGGGCTTAGCGTGGCCGCTGCCTTGTGACTGGTCATTAGAGCATAGAGTGAATCCAGAGGGTCTGTTAGGCTACTTACAATAGGACAACACACACACACACACACACACACACACACACACACACAGTTACACTCCACTCGCTCTGTCTATTTCTCATTTTCTTTCTATCTTCCCCCGTCTCCCACCCCCCGGGGGAATGAGCGCATCGCTTTATCCACGCGATCTTTTTTGGCCAGCAGTCTTCGTGTTTCAGGTGACCCTTTTCTTGTGGTCTTTCAGAGCGGGCAGTCTGTCACCTTTCTCACCATATAACTGAAAGAACAGGAAAAGGATGGTAGCAGATAGAGAAAGAATCAGCACTTATTCTTCCTGAGGGCCTGTCGATGAGCGTTGTGAGGCCCACCCTGTACATGCTTCTTATGGCTGCTGGTATAATGGTATATTAGCACTTTGAGAGGCTAGAAATGAATTAACAGGTAGAGGCTAGAACATTTATATTGGATATACATCCACTGGGCGAGATATTGCTTTTACACAACAAGACTTTAATATTGAGTAACTTGCATTTTAGACACAATGTTGCCTTTCACTTTGTCTGTTTTTGCTCTGCCTTTAAAAACTGAACTGAAATGAACTGTTGCATATCTGAGCGACACACAGAAGTGGCGATTTGTTCCTGAATGAATCAGTGTTTTGAACAATTCGGTTGAGTGAATGAATAAACTCTCACTCATAAAGTCAGTAATTTGTCACGTCCTATCAGCACTCCTGGAACACTGCTCGACCAATCAGATTTGAACTAAATGCTGTACATGCATTGCATTCAAAAGTCTTTTTTTATTTATTTTCTGTACTTTTTTTTAAAGAAATTAATACTTGTATTCAGCAAAGTGCACATTAAATTGATCAAAATGATAAAGTCATTCATAATGTCTTTTTCAAAGAAATTATATTACTTAAAAAAAATTCCATGGGAAAAAATGCATCACAGTTTTCAAACAAGAAGCAGCACAGCGGTTTTCAACATTGATAATACATTTTTCTTGAGCATCAAATCATCATATTAGAATGATTTCTGAAGGATCATGTGACACTGAAGACTGGAGTAATGATGCTGACAATTCAGCTTTACCAACACATGAATGCATTATATTTTAACATATATTCAAATAGAAAACAGTTATTTTAAATTGTAATAATATTTTACAATATTACAATATTGTATTTTTGATCAAATGCAGCCTTGATGAGCATAAAATAGACTGAACTCAAAATTTTGAACAGTAGTATTTTGGCTTTAAGCAACTGAATTTGTACTGAAGTCATTCTAGTAATTAATTTAATATGAGGCACTAAAATATTTTTAAGTACTGTATCTTGTAAGTTTTCAATAAAGTGGGTGATTATTCAATTTTCATTTAAACAGTCTTTGTTATGTTTTGTCATAAACTTGCTAAATTAAATTATGTTTTCATTGCAAATGTGAAACGCTTAAAGGTAGGGTAGGTAGGATTTTTGTAAAAAACTTTTCTCCAATTTGTTTAAACTGTCTTTATATATCAATACATAATTAAAATGTAAGTGCTCTGAAAAAGAGAGTATAACAATCGAGTGACTGTAGACCTTTTAATCTACAATAAACACAGCTCATTATTTCCATTCGGGACGAAACAATTGATTGGTTTGGGCGACTGTCACTCACTCTCGCAACCATGGCTACCACCCCTGTTGCTAGATCTGCCCATATGCGCGCGCACCCGTTTGATTTGAGGACTGCAAGACAAGAGAGGCGCGGAACCTACGAAGAGTAAAATTATGGAAAGAGCATTCAAAATTCAAAGCACCTGCATATTCAGTCAGCGAAGGCAAACAAGGCAAAAACTACTTCCTCGGACCCTGGTTGCCCGCACTCTTGAACGACCTCCTCTGCTGGTAATGGAAAAACGTGTATCAATGCAACCTGTTTTTAGCTTTGCCTTATAAATATAGCTTGTTACCTATAGCCTAAATAATATAGCTTGTTACCGAATCAAACAAAGTATATTTTAAACTTTACCAGTATCGATATGCTAGCTTGATAGTGAGTACTAAAATAAATCTTATTTGTTTATATTCAAAGTGATAAAGTTAGGTATTTTATTACATGTGATTCTGACATGATGTCACTGCATGCACTGCGCTCCTTCCTCTCCACTCGTCTCAGGTAAATAAATGCGTCTTCCAGCTGAGCCTGAGCGTTTGGCGTCGCGCGTTCATGTGTTTTGGGGGCGTGGCTTTGGAAGGAGCCCAGAAGGGAGGGGGTGGAGTGAATGGAAATAATTAGCTGTGTTTACAACAGTCGTGAGAGGTCTACAGACACTCGATTTTTATACTCTCTTTTTCAGAGTGCTTACATTTTAATTATGTATTGGTATATAAAGACAGTTTAAACAAATTTGGAATGTTTTTTTTTTTAGAAAAATCCTACCTACCCTGCCTTTAATATGTCTGTACCAAACTATACAGTATGTTTAAAGATACTGTAAATGCTTCACATTTTATTAAACAAACACTTTATTTATTAATCAGTCTAATTTACAAAACCAAATTAAGCCAGTTTTTGTATTGCGTTCCTATATGTCCCTGTTTTGTATGTGTTTTTGTTTTCTTCAAAATAAAGCAACAAGAATGTTTGTATGGCAGATGATTCAAAGTGTAATTTATTCCTGTGATGCAAAGCTGAATTTTCAGCACCATACCTGATATGCAATATGCTGATCTGATGCTCAAAAAAAATTCTTATTATCAATGTTGAAAAGATTTGCTGCTTCATATTTGAGCATATCTGTGATACACCTTTTTTCAGAATTATTTGATGACTAGAATGTTCAATAGAACAGCATTTGTTTGAAATGGACATCTTTTGTAACATGATAAGTGTTCACTGTCATTTTTAATCAATTTAATGTCCTTGCTGAATAAAAGCATTCATTTCTTTTGAATGATAGAGTATATACAGCACACAAGCACGAGATAAAATTATTCATACTGTGATACAAGGCATAACACCCACCCATACTGCATCCTGATAGCTTCATCTAATCCTTCCTCCTCCTATCCTCACTCAACCTCTTCACTCCTTCGTTTATATAAATAATGAAAGCTGTGCGGAAAAAGCTGGAAGGAATATATCGCCAGTAAACACAAGTGGAGATCACATGTGGGTGTGAGTGCGGCAAAGCCAATCAGGGCGGAGCAAGGGACAACTGTGATGATCAAAAGACCGGCCCGCTCTGATCTCTGTTAAAAGTGGGATGAATAATTTAGACGACATGCTTTGAAAGCTAAAATGCGCCCTGGCCACGCCTCCTTTTGGCTGCGGGTTGAGGCCTGGGAACTGAGGAAGTCTATTTGGGAAGACAAATTATTAAAAACGAGGGCAGCATGGCTAAGACGCAGCTTTGTAACGTCTGTTGTGAGTAAACAAATGCAAATCAATATGTTACATGGACAATTTGACTGCAAATTATTTATGGTTTGTGTTTATGTACTAATTAACACAACGGTCATTCATTCCATACTAATGTAGGTGATTCATCGACTTTAAAGTTTAAAGGGATTTGCTCCAGGCTTGATGCTTCGTTAAAAAATCTGCAACTGCAGAAAGTTGCAGCTGGTTGTGTGGGAGAGGATTCGACTGATGCCAAGAGCTGGGACTAATGCAATATTCTCCTTTATTTAATATCGTTGCCTCATACACAGCAGCCAGACTCTGTCAAAAGCTGGAGGGGTTTAACCTAGAATACATTTCTATTGCGTCTCTTTAAACTCTCTTTTTCGCCTGTCTCAAGATGCTCTCACTGTTTCCCGCTCTCTTTAGCGCTCCCCTTTCTGACCTGGTATTCCTTACTTTTCCACAAACAGAGGATGGATCGATTGATCCGCCTTCACCCTGACATTGAAGCTATCCCGTGAAACCTGTTCTGCATGCATGTAGGTGAAGAGCGTGCAAGCATACGCGTCAGCCTCGAGTGTGTGCAGAAAGGGGAAGTCTTTGCTTTCGGGGCTGTATTTGGCAGCGCTCCGTCCTAGTGTCTGCCAGCTCTAGTCTATCACCTCGGGGCCCAGGAGTCACAGCAGTGAGAAAACAGATTGATTTCTCCCCTCCTACGTACAAACAATTAACTACAAGCCGCTCAATTAGAAACATGCTGTAGACGCCTTCAGACACGTCTTTTCCTTTGACCTGCACTCTTTACCTTTCTCAATGAATTCTTCTATCGTTCCCGATCTGACTCGGCCTCCTTGGTAGTCTTTAAGAGATTCCAGACAACTTGGTTTTTCTGCAAACAGCACACCTCATCTCAGAAGTCATTAAATGTGCATCACACCAGTATTGAGGCAATATGGGTCAACGGACATTTAACGGTGGTGCTCTTTAAAGCAATGTGTGATAAGATCTCTGCAAATATCAATAGTAGGGTTGTGCACCATTCAGAAGTCAATTGAGAATGCCTTTAAATTCATGAATTTGAAGAAAACAGGGTGCAGAACTGCAACTCAAAATCGATTATAAGGAAGCAGAATTAAACTGGCCATCTGTCCAGGGTGTTTTGCACCTGTGAGCTGCTGGTATAAGCTCCAGCAACCCTGCGATCCTAAAGAAGACAAACCGTTTGATGGATGGATGGATGGATGGATGGATGGATGCATGATGGATGGATGGATGGATGGATTAGAGGATGGATGCATGATGGATGGATTAGTGGATTAGTGGATAAGTGGGTGGGTGGGTGGGTGGGTGGATGGATGGATGGATGGATGGATTAGTGGATGGATAAGTGGGTAGATGGATGGATGTATAAGTGGGTGGATAAATGGATGGATGGATGCATAGATGGATGGATGGATGGATGGATGGATGTATAAGTGGGTGGATGAATGGATGTATAAGTGGGTGGATGAATGGATGGATGTATGATGGATGGATGGATAAGTGGATGGATGGATGATGTATGGATGGATACATGATGGATGGATAAGTGGATGGATAGATGGATAAGTGGATGGATAAGTAGGTGGATGGATGGATGATTAAGTGGGTGGATGGATGGATGGATGGATGGATGGATGCATGATTGATGGATTAGTGGATGGATGGATTAGTGGATGGATGAATAAGTGGATGGATAAGTGGGTGGATGGATGCATGGTTGGATGGATGGATGGATGGATGGATGGATGATAGATGGATAAGTGGATAGATGAATGGATAATTGTGTAGATGGATGGATTAAAATTAATTAAAATTAGAATAAATAGTATTGTAATGTACTCATAAGAACTATATTAATCTAAATTCATACAAAAATAAAGAACAATAATTATATGAAATCTGAATATATAAATGTAAATCTGATAGTATTGTTATAAGAATTCCTGTTTGGCCCTTCATATATGTTATTTTATATATAATTGAATTTATTTTAATTGCAAATTAAGCATATCAACTTTAGTACTTTCATGATAAAATCAAGCACATCTGCTGTGTGATGTATAGATGTATAGTAACAAAGTAGAACCACTTCAATACTGTACTTAAGTACTAAAAGGTTGTATCTGTACTCTACTAGAGTATTATTTATTTCTCCTACTTCCAATTTTACTTCAGTACATATTTTCGATGAGTTTAAAACTTTTACTCCGATATGTTTTTTTATGTGCTGCATCGTTACTCGTTACAGTTCTAAAACTGTTATGAATCATTCCCACATTATCACTGCCAGAGCGGTAGATGGCTCTGTCACCAGGTTTGATGAAACTGGCTCATCATTGAGCGAAACAAGCAATCAAGAAGACCGCGCGTGCTCCCGTTCTGCCTTTTGCTTTGCTGCCTGCCTCCATTGAGAACACTTGAGCTTTGTTAGTTTGTTTCGAGATGGAAGAACCAGAAACACCACCTTTAACACCTTCAACTTCGAGTGATCGTGGCGGTGAGGGTGAGGAAGGAGACCACCCCTGGCCCTACTTAGAGTCCATGTTTTCATTTGTCGGAGTGCTTACTCTGCCTCCTGAAAGATTGCGAAATAATGGCCTTCAAAAATTTGAAGAAACATATCAAGGTAAGTTACAAATATAATGTGGCCTACTGGCCTTTGATATATTTAGGTTGCCCTAACAAGTTGAGGATGAAAAGATGTTTAACTTCCAAAAAATTACTGCTTTATGTACACTAATTTAAGAAGGGAATAAGCTGTGGAGGGAAGAGAAGGGAGGGACGCTTTAAAGGGGGAAGGGACATAGGCCTACTTGATCTGTTTTTGATTACAAAGAGTTAAGCTCAATGTTTTAAGGTGCTCTTGTATATTTCTGTCCTTGCACTGCTGCTACAGCCAAAGGAATTGTGAGTGTCCTTTAAGCTAAACATTTGAAATAATATTTAACATTGAAGATGTTCAAACTTTTGACTGCTTTCTTTAATAACTACATAACACAATACTTCTACTTTTACTTTCAGTACTTGAATAGTACATTGCAAATAAACTACTTGCAATACTCAAGTACAAAAAATGTTGAATACTGTACTTTAGTGCTTCCACTTAAGTTCCACTTAAAGAGCACTTCAAATTCTACTCAAGTCACTTTTTTGCACTTGTACGTTTCCTCAAGTCTGGGTCTCTAGTACTTTATACATCTCTGCATCTACTTGGGTATTACATATACCAAGCAGGCTGAGGGAGAGCTCGGTTTGTCAGCCAACAAAAGCACCTCATCTGGCCGTCGTTAAATGCATATCACAACAAAACTAAGGTTAAAACCGGTCAATGAACAATTGACAGTGGGGCAGTTTTTACCTTGGTAAACATCTTTAAAACAATGTTGGGTTAGATCTTTGCTAAAGATCAACCGTACAATCGCTGTGACTCAATGTGCCACTAAAGCGATAAGAATTCTATTAAAGAAGGGCCAGAATCCATAAAAACAAATAAAAGCTATATTCGTTTGGGGAAAGATTCAATAGCACCTACCTCCACATTGAGTTTTCCCCCCAACTGTAGCTTATCTACATTACCCGGTCACACCAAACACGCTTTTCAGCGGTGGCAGTCAGAGGCACGTACCTGAGGGATAAATATTATGGTGTGACATTAATCATAAGGATTTGGTGCCCTCTCTCAGACATACTCTCGGTGTGTAGACCGCTGCAACCAATCCGATTCCACTCCACTCAAAGCTCAAATGAGATTTGCTTTCTTCTCTCCAGACATCAGCGCATAAGCTATGACGACTAGAATCGAGACGTCTGAAATCCCAGACATAACCGCCGTAAGCACATCCATAAAGCTACACTAGAATACAAACGGTGTAACAAATACAACTCACAAATCCCAAATCGAATAGCTTTTGTTTGCTGTTAACACCCATGTTGTTTTTAGGCGATTTACGGAAAGACCAATTCAGGACTCAAGGCAGGTTCTCCAGAAAGACGTGCGCCGCGATGCATGAAGGGCACACATCTCAACTCTTCCACCTTGGGGACCCAGAGCTGTGTAAAAACACATGCTGATCAGCCGGCGAGACACAAAACAAGGTTCCTGTCCCTCTGTCAAGTCTCTGACACACTCTATCTGAGCTTAGGTCGGAGACGTGGTACTTCCCTCCGCCTGGATTTCAACAAGCACGGAAAAAACATTCACATTCAATATGTCACCATCTGGCAATGCTCGGGTTTGTGTTGTTTTGTCAGTCATAAAAATGCAGCAAAGCCTTATCATATTCGGGTCACTCTACAAAACAGGTGCCATTTGTGTCCTACATATACATATGTGTAAAATAGGGCTTTACAACAAAAAGCAGATGTCAACTTCCACTCTATGGGTCTCATTCATGAAACACGAGCAGAACAAATTTTTGTGTAAATCGTGTGTAAAGTGGTTCTGGCGTAAATTTTCGGATTCATTAAAATGTTTGTATTTTCCAAATGTTAGTTGGTACGAAAGAAATCTAAACCTACTCCCAGCCACGCGTAAATAGTGCGTTTAACATCCAAACGTTTTGCTCATTAATAAGGCTGCATTTTAATTCACCTTAATCGGGTACATATTTACACAGCATTTTGAAAAAAATATTATATATAGTAATTACATACGTTTTTTCTTTTTACTTTTATTATGAGAGCCAGTAATAGCATCTGCAAACGGAACACAAGTCCGCAAGTCACAAGTGTTGCAGTCGAGCTTCATGTCGAACCATTTTCTTTTCACTCCTGGGACTGTTCGATTAACAGATGAAACTCCATTAACTGCATCTGTAATATGCTGCCAAGCTTCTTTTTTTTTAGGACCTGATACGCCACTGTGTACGCTTGAAAATAAAATGTGGCGTTTTGAATGAACTTCTGATAATAAAACTTCAATTTCTGCATCTGAGAAATTTCTCATTTTCATTTGCTTTTGAGAAGACATGTTGAAATCCTTCGTTTGGTGTTATAATATGATGCCCATATATAGTTGTCAGTCGGATTTAATGGGCGGGATTTATGGTAATTGAGAATGAGCGTGCACGCGCGTCCCATTTAAGACTGACTGGAATTCATTAACACACACACACATTTCACTATCACATCTGACGTTTACGAAGTATTTGTGAATCAGGAGAAGAGTTTTCGGGAAGGTTTCTTTACGCGCAAATCACTCACATATTTACTCGAATGTTTCATGAATGAGACCCTATGAGTTTTTACCTTCTGTGTTTTTAACTTCTAAAACACAGGGGGGGGGGGACAATCAATTGTATACATAACTATATGGTTAATGTTATTTACTGTTCATAATGCATTATTTAAAATGTAGTATTTAATTAAAGGGGTGGTTGATTATGATTTCACTTTTCTAACTTTAGTTAGTGTGTAATGTTGCTGTTTGAGCATAAACAACATCTGCAAAGTTACAACCCTCAAAGTTCAAATCAAAGGGAGATATTTTAGTTTATAGAAATCACATTTTAAGGACTACAACAAACGGCTGGTGGGGACTACAAGCTTCTTCACGGGTTAGTGACATCACAAACCCTTAAATTTACATAAACCCCACCCCTGGGAACGCGATTTATAGATTATCATGACAGAATATGCTAATCAATGACTTGAAGATAGTTAACTCTACATCAGCCACATAAATTGCATTAACTAACCATTTAGAAATGTTGTCTACATGTTGTCACTTCTCCTTGAGTCTCTCCATCTTTGTCGACTCCGGTTTGAACATAAAAGGCTAAATGTTTATTAAATTTTTAGAGCGTATCTGTGTGAGGTAATCGGAGCTATTAACACACAACCAACAGCTCCGCCCTCTGTGTGTGCCGGGAGCAGCAGCTCATTTGCATTTAAAGGGACACACACAAAAACGGTGTGTTTTTGCTCACCCTCAAAAAGTGACATGTTTTAACATGCTGTAAAAAATATTCGTCTGTTATTTTGAGTTAAACCTTCACATACACACTCTGGGGACATCAGAAACGTATTTTATATCTTGTGAAAAGGGCATTATAGGACCCTTTAAAAAAAAAACTTTCATAAAGACATGATCATCTTTTTTCCTATGCTTGTCAGTAGAGAGTGATCTTAAAATTTCCGTCCGTTACCATCATTTTCTTTAGTGAACAGCCAAAAACTGAAACGTGTATAATAGAAATTAACCTTATTAATCGGAAAAGAAACCCATCTTATAGAACGACCCGGTAGGCCTATGTAGTAAAGGTTTAAAACACAAACAATGCAACAACAACAAAAATACTCTTGCTCTCATTCAGAAGTCTTGAAATGCCACAATCGAGGATCATATTTGAACAGTGACTCTCGTGCACACATTTACAGCTCTACACAATTCCAGCTATTACAATACGCATTGTTTTCAGGATTGAATGAAGAATAAATTAGACTAATGAACAGATGGGTGGGTGGGATTTGAACAATGCCTTTTGCAGAATGCTGGGAGGGAGACATTTGAATCTCAGTCTTCTTTGCTGCAGCGAGCAGGCCTTGACCTTTTGTGTCGGAAATGTGTCTTATTCATACTGTTGTGCTGCGCGTTTGGTTTGTTCAACAAGAGTCCCACTGCTCTCCGACTGCCACTGAAGCTCTTCAGGGACTCGCACACAAACACACACAGACGAGGTAACTTCCTTTATTACTGCTATGTCATGCACAGAAGATGAACCACAGCATCACAGACACATGCTCGCAAACACAAACACCCACTGGGTGCACAGAGGCACAAACACATGTGTGTGGCGCCAGGGAGGCAAGGTCACGGCACAAGGCTGTTTCTCTTGCGCTGTGGGCAGAATGCCGGTCACGCGCAGCACTAGTCACAGGAAAGACTAATAACTGATGAGTTCTTCCATTTATCAGTTGCTTCTCTGAGCAAAATGGTGAGGAAATGGAGAGATAAAGCTAAATCATACTGAACAGAACACTACAACTTACACCAGTGTGAATTTCCACACTAATGCTGGTTTGTTTTCTCTCCGAAAAAGACAATCTCACATACATGAGCTTTACACAGCATCTCAATATTTGTCTCAAACTGTGCTCAGATTTGCCAAAATACCAAGGTTTGCAATCCAAATTCAGAAATTTTAATTATGATTTTAATAATGTCCTTTTCTTATACTACAGTGAATTATATATATATATATACTGTATATATATATATATACTGTATATATATATATACAGTATATATATACTGTATATATATATATATATATATATATATATATATATATATAATAATTAAAACACAAATTAGAATGAATTCTAAGAGGTTTCTGTCCATGAAACCAAAACTTAGAAGATCCAAAAAGGAAATAATGGCATCGTAAAAGTAATCCATATGAATCTAGAGATCTAATCCAGGTCTTGTGAAGAGCTTTATATGATGAACAGATTTAATTTGGCTTTTTTGACATATAAAAAAATGTTGGTAACCTCTTAGGTTTCATTACTAAGATGAGTGTTTCGAAGAGTAACCAAAGTCTTATAGGTTTGGAAGATTTATCAACCACAGTAACTCTTTTTAAGAAATCTTAAGAGAAACACTGAGACCAGGTTGATACTTAAAACAGCAATCAAATGTTCATGTGAGCGGAAAACAGGCCTTTAGGAAATCTAACCTGGCTGACTTCTCACAGTCTGCTCTGCGTTTCGCATTGTGCAAGCACGCATGGATAAAAGTACAGCTGGAGGGTGAACACAGCTGCGGAATATCTTCACCGTCGAACATGCAGGTTGTGCGTTTTTTTCTCCTCCGGCCTAGTCAGACTCGCCTCTCTCCAATGCACACGTTCAACCGCCTGCCACCGCATTAGATGACTCTAGCCAGGCGATGAAAATCCAGTCTGTCGTCATAGTGGTGAAGGACCGGCTTAAAACTTTCCTATTCTTCTTCATTCTCCAGACAAATAAATGAGCCAGCCTCCTGTGCTGTATCTGAACGGCCCACAAACCGCAGGTGGTGTAGGAGTTTGGTGGTGGATTTTCATTACCGCCTGCCTCCCAGCAGGCCTGAGCGCTGTGACTCAGCCAGATCAGAAGGGTTACGGGGCAGCAGTTTGGAGACTCAGAGAGTCTGCCTAAGACTGTTTTAGATTACTGTGGCATTTGCAGGAGAGAACTCGCTGAAATATTAATCAGGTCAGAGTTAACAGAGCTGTCAATCTCTGCGCTGCACTGAATTTTAATTCTATTACTGGTTTTTGTTGACCTTTGTTGCGTTTTGCATGTTTTGCAAGTTAACGACGCTGTCTGCACGCACATGGAAGGATGCCAAGATTGAAGTATACAGCTGTCACTGTGGTGTGTGCAGAAATGTGATTCAAAAGACCTAATTTTACTGAGCCACTATAGGAAGCTATGGCTAATTCTGCTGGCAGACTGGCATACTGAATTGGCATTGAGATTCTAGCCATTGCAAGGTCTACGTGAGTCAGAACATTTGGCCCTTCCCAACAGCCTTTGCCCAAGGAACCCTTGGACGCTCTGACATCACAGTAAGGGCTCTGATTGGTCACCAGATGGCTGTCCCGATTGGAGTCCATCCCAGACACTGATGGTGAATCACTGTGTCACTGACATTCTGAATGCAGGATCCAAACCCACCACCCCATCACTTTAAACACACATACACATTTGTGTGTATCACACAGCTGCACTGCTACATTTTATTTCGTCATACCGCTTTTAAAGCACTACACATCGAGGACACATTTCACCCTAAAAATGCAAACCTAAGAAATTATATTGTGCATAAATAAAATTAAGGCAATTTTTTGGACCATAAAGACTTTGGTTACAATAAGGTTTCACTACATTAGCTAACATGAATTTACAATAAATCTATGGGATTTAGTTTAGTTGAGTTTACTAATACATTTTTTAAATTAAAGTAGTATTTGTTAACATTAGTTATTGCACTGTTAAGTTGAACAATCAATGAACAATTGTCTTTTATTAAATTAAATGTTATGAAATGTTACAAAAAAATGTATTGCTCCCTGTTAGTTCATGCTAGGTAATGCATTAACTAATGTTAACAAATGAGACATTATTGAAAAGTGTTACCAAGAATTTGTTTTGTAGTATGTCATTGATGTATAATTCTCCTTATTATATATATTATATATATATAAACTGCACTAGACCCACGGCAGACTCTCTTGGACCTACATATATAATATTAATTCCTAACCAGATTCCGCTCAGAGGCTTCATCTTTTCCTGTCCAGCTTTCAGCTCCATGCTAAGCTCTGTTAGGTGTCTTCTCCCTCCATAATCAGACTAAATGCTGCAGTATTCCTGTAAGGCAGCCAAGAGAGGCTTAGCAGTCTGGATGATACGCCAAGCCCAGGCTGGAAAAGGGGGAGAGAGGGGAAGGAAAGGGGCCAGAGGGAGCAGGAGGGCTCTTCAGACTGTCTAAATGACTGCATGTGTTTCAGTTGTGTATCTCTTTTCACTTATGATGCGTTTTTTTGCTGTTGTCATAGCACAGGAGCCAATGAGGAGCTCTTAAGTGCCTGCATTCTTTTTAAATAGACCCCAAATGGAGCTTTGGCCGTACTTGAACCTGAAGAGGCACTTTCCCTCTTATTCCTGAGAGGGACATGAAACAAGAGCACACCTCTACAGCTTACCACACTCCCTTTCTCTTTTTGCCCAATGTTTGTACTGTCTGTACTTTCTACAAACGTATCTGCCTCGTTCCCCATGGGCTGGAAGTAGAACGCATGGTTCTCGTTCCTCTATAGTTGCCGGACAGTACACAATGTCCGAATTTTCCCCGCATCCATACTTCATCTCACTTCCCAACTCAATATGCCATTCTCAATATGTTTTCATTTGAAACCCCATTCTGACTGTATACCTTCTCCCAGCTCTTTAAAGCTGCATCCACAAAACTCAGCACAGATCTTCAGGCTGTTCTGACTGTGTCCTTTCAATCTGATCTGACCTACACTCTACAATCTGACCTAAGCAGAAAATCAAAAAATCGATCCACTTCCAAAATCTCCTAGATTGCAATGCCTCCAAGTGAATTCACACAACACCCACTAAACTTGAGACCAACTGTTCTTTACTTTTTTTTAGAAGTCTGACCTATACTTTTTTACTGTAGTAGACAATCCCCAAAATCACATACTTCCTGACTTGCATTGGCTGAATGTTCTCAGTTGCCACATTCACACAGCAATCCCAGTAAATTACCATAAAATAACCAGAATGACATTATCAGTAAATACATTATTCTTTCACACATCAGCTTCAAAATTCTGTGATGTCAGTCATCGGAAATGATCTTTAAATTTAAAATACGCCCTTGTCTTCATCCAACCGCATGAGGAAAGGCACTTTAGTTTCACTATCTGTTCAATTTGAAACCACTTTTTTAAACTTCTGAGAGAAGGTGATGATCACACAGAATGTGTTTTTGCTTTTGCTTTTGTGCTCATACCAGTAATCTTCATTATTTGTTCACTCAGAGCATCATACCAGTAATTTACTGGAAATGTTACAACTTCTCATACTGGTAAATTGCTAGATTCGCTTTACCGTTTTTTTTGTTTTGTTTTTTGAGAAGGTCCTGTTTTCACATGATCACTTAATGGTAATTTACCAGTAAAGACTGTATGTGTGAAAGGGACTAGTGTGTCGATATATTTGTGATTTCTAACTTCAACTGTCAAACAGATCTAAACACATGCAAGGCTTTGATCTGCTTCAAAACACCTTAACAACACTATACTAAATCTCAGAGCACCCTAATAAATGCCTAGCTTCGATCTCTATTGACTCAGAACACAACAGTCTAGCACTGCCCTAGGAACCACTCAGAACTGCTTAGAAATCTGCATTATTTGACTTCAAGCTGTGTTAAATGTATTGAAACCAATCAAATGTTTTTTGATTGGCCTTCAAATGTATTTTCATATGAGATTTATCTTTAAGCTTAATCGATCTGCATTTCTGTCTGTAAGGTATACATAACCTATAGAATTCGAATAAAAAAACTTATAAAAATACTTTTTTCCAACTTTTTTTCCAACATTCAAAGCTCATCATTATGAACATTTCCATTCTATTGTATCTCATCTGTGGTGTTTGCAAGGCAAAGTTGGTTCTGTATGATGTCATGATGAGCACACCCTCTCTTTCCTTTGGAGGAGTGACTCAGACTCTGTTGTGGGCAACAAGCGGGCGGACAGAATTGGCAACATGCAGACCCCGCGCACCTGTGCACCTCTGACCGGATCACTATTTAGCCGGGCCAGAATAAAGCCCTGCAGATGAAGAGGGAGAGAGTGTTTTTGGAGCGCAGGTTTTGGAATCTTTTCCTCATATGCCCTGTGCCAGTGTTGGAGGTCGAACGATGCTCGTGTCCTCTCATTGGCACTGATTTGCCAAGGGGCCCGAACCTAGCAGAGCTCTCTCACTCGCTTCCCTGTGTGAAGTGCGGGAGACGGGATCAAAGATAGCCAGACAGACTCACAGTCTCTCTCTCTCTCTCTCTCTCTCTCTGATGGAGCGGTCATTTCTCAGCACCTGCTACTCCCCAGCATCCTCTGCCACCATGACAACCAGCCGCACAATCGGCACAATCTGCTTGGCGCCTGTGACGCCATGTCTCCATGGCAACGGTGCTCCACTCTTCCCTATGGCTCTCCTTAAACAAAAAAAAAAAAAAGCTCCAAATGTGGCTCAAACATCCCGACAGATCTTCGCAATTTTCGATAAGAGAGCAAAGAGACTGGCACTTGATGTTCAATCAAGGCAAAGCCATCAGAAGGCACTCCAGACAGATGGAGGTTACAGCCTTCCCAGAGCCCTGTCTGGAACATTCCGGATCTGCGGATAGGCTCCTCTGCCTTGGTATTGTTTGCAGTGACATAAAGTTTCAAATGTGGGCCAGAAGAAGTGGCGCTCGATACTCGCATTTCGAGCTTGTTATACATCAATGCGGATTTAATTCATTAATCCATCCTCTCATTGACTGTGGGGTGGGTTTGGCTAATTATGCACAAAAGACACATCTATCAGAGTCTCCTTTGTTTGTCAGAGCACTTCATCCCACAGGGAGGCCAATAACAGAAATCTCAGACATGCATGTCTCCCAGGGGAACAGCGTGTCCCGCTGAGGCGACTCCTTGGTGACGGACTAGCCTGTTAATCAATAAAGGAGGGTCTCGATCGCTAACAGATGAATCAATTAATCACCCCGGCCGTATCTCGACTGCAAAGGGAGAGTGAAGTTAATCATTTTAAGAACACATGACCCGAGGCTACCGAATAACAAAAACAACATACAGTACTAGGCTTTTAAGTATCGGAATACTGGCCAGATAAACACACAATAGGCCAGTTTGTGTGCGTCTGGGTTTGTAAAGAGAGTAAATCTCGCCAGCCACATGGGGTGTATTTGGGTGAAGGATACACACTGAGATGAGAGATAGAGAGAGGGCAGCGAGATGAGCTCAGCTCCCCGAGGCGCTCCTCCACCGCTGGAGAGGCAGGCCGTCCACTCTGGCTTTGAGGAGGCAGATCTACAAAGCCCCGACGCTCAGAGGGATGCTCACAGAGCCAGGGCTGGTCAGAATCCCGGGGCGCCGGCGCCGTGTGGAGAAGCCATTCCCGCAGGGGAAAAGAAACGGGTGCCGGGGGAGGAAGAAGAGGGAACCACTTTAATGGAGGGATGAGGAAAACTGTGATTTATTTATTTTTTGTTGGGGGGGGGGGGGGGTTGAGATCTGTCGGCTCAGATGTTTGCTCTTTCATTGCTAAAGAGAATGAATGCAGATCTTTCGTTGTGTCTCATTTAAAGGGATAGTTCACCTCATGACTGTGTCATTTACTTTAAGTTGGTTTGGAACAACTTAAGGGTGAATAAATGATGACATACTTTTAATTTTTGGGTGAACTATCCCTTTAAGAAGCCAGTTTTGTCTCAGATGTATCTGCTAATATTCTCTAGGAGCAATACAAATGAAACGAATTTGAATATAATGGAGATATAATGGAGATCTCAGTTATGTCTCATTTAAGGATCAGCTTTGTCTCAGATGTTTCTGCTCAAATGAGTTGAAATAAATAAAAGATGGATACAAATGAGACAAATTACAGTAGGGTGCTCAAAGCATGCTCTTTCATTCTTTGGGAGATCTCAGTTACGTTTAAGCATCAACTTTGTCTCTGTGTTTCTCCACAGATTCCTTAGCAGAAATAAAACAGACAAATTTAATTGCAAGTCTCTGAAAGCTTATTCTTCAAGAGACTCAGAGATCAAAGAGTAATGATCAACTGTGTCTCAAATATTTCTCTTTACGGTCCTTAGGAGAAATAAAACATATAATTGAGGCACATTAATGGAACAAGTTGCTCTTTCATAGTGCAGGAGACTTAAAAGAAATCTCAATTATGTTTCATTGAAGTACAGTGTCTCAGATGCTTTTCCACAAATACCTTAGGCCAAATAAAAATAGCCTCAAATGAGGCAATTGCTGGCAAAAATTGTAGAAACCAATACAATTATCATAGCCCTGGTAATAGGTCTTAAAGGGTCATGAAACCCTAAACCAAATTTTCTGAGATTTTAACAGAGGTATGTGTGTTGAACACCATCGAAGACAATGTTAGCATTTGTTAGATTTAATAGTAGGGAGAAAATGGTTAAATTTGAGTTTTTTTACGCTATTTTCATCTTCCGGGTTTAAAATCTTCATTGTGTCCACGTCGCAGGCTATAGTACTCTGATGACTCATCGGTGTCTCATAATTATTCATGATACTGAGTTTTCTTATCCAATGAAAAGACACTTTCTCTTAATTATTCATGACACCACAAACTGTGATATCGCGTAGTAGATGAGAGAGGCAATGATGGGACGCGCGTTTGTTTTTGTGGTGCAAAAGTTCCAGTGCATCTTTCCCCGCGATGCTGCCAGGGCTGGACTCTGCGGGCGGTTGGTTGGCCATCAACCACGGACACATCTATTCTAAACTATGTGTGTGTACCAACCATTCAACTGGAGAATGGTGGACTTCGGCCTTGTACAGCAATGCAGGTTTCGTCTTGCGAGTAATTGCGAGAGATTTTAAAGTAATCATGTTTCTTATTTTTCATATCCATGGGAATGGAACTGTTGAAAGAGGAAGGATGGAACAGAAAGTATATGAGTTAGGATATGGTTAGAGTTAGGGAGGGGAGAGCACAGGTTGGTCTTTAATTAAAATGTTTTCAATTAATTTTACAATTAAGAGCTGCTCGTTCGCTTTGGCACACTAAAGAGATGACATTGTTTATGCGGTCATTAAAACAATGATGACAGATTGTCAGTCCTATGGGACTATCACAGAGAGGTGACATCACCTGACCTTACACATCACATTTCACTTGCTTAGAGCTGGCCCATATATCTGCAAGAATTATGTCTGGATATTTTTCAGCTTTTTGATATTTAGATTTTAAAAAGCTTGGAAATGGCTTAAAATCAGTCCACCAGACAGCTTATGTAGCAAAATAGATTCACTGAATGCAAAGACTAATAAAAGAGTAAAAGTAAAAGACAATATTCAAGGCATGCAATTCACTAAAGTCACTAAACAAAGAAAATAATGCTATGTAATATTATGCCTTGCAACACCTTAGCAATTTTATATTATATTCAACACATATATGTGACTCGGGACCACAAAACCAGTCACATGGGTAAATTTTTTTAAATTTATACATCATCTGAAAAAAGAAAGACATGCGTTTTCCATTGATGTATGGTTTGTTATGATAGGACAATATTTGACTGAGATACAACTATTTGAAAATCTGGAATCTGAGGGTGCAAAAAAAATAAAACATTGCGAAAATCGCCTTTAAAGTTGTCCGTTTATGTTCGTGATTGTGCTGCATTCACTCAAAAAAAAAAAAAAAAAAAATTCATATATATATGGTAGGAAATTTACAATATATCTTCATGGAACATGATCTTCACTTAATATCCTAATGATTTTTGGCATAAAAGAAAAATCAATAATTTTGACCCATACAATGTATTGTTGGTTATTGCCACAAATGTCACAATTCAGCTACGAATGAGAGTTGAGAGATGTTATTAACTAAAATGAAAACAATTAAAAATAGTACTGTTAATTGAAATATCCTGAAATGAAAAGAAATGATGAAAAAGAAAATACAAAAATATTGCGTGAGTTTAAGTGAAGAACTAACATTTCTAAATTTCTAAAACTATAATGGGAAAAATAAAAGAAAATAGAAATATTTTAACAAAAATTTATAAAAATGACAAAAGTACATAACAAAAAAACTATAAAAATAAGTAAAAGCTAATTAAAAATATTAAAACACATATAATCACATATAAATCACACTAAAATAGCACTGGTTTTAGTTCTGAAACAAAATAACTGATGAATGAGTTTTGTATCAACAGTTTGAACCGATTCACATGAAACAAACAAACCAAACAAATTCTACTTTTTTTCTACTGACATTACAACGAGAGACAATTATAGTCTGTTTTAACAATTTCACACTCAATGAAGGATCATGAAACTAATCTAAAGACAGAGTTAGGAAACCAAATAAAAAGCACAATAAATTCCTAGCAATATTCACAATGTTGCATAATTTGATCTCCCCAGCATAATCATTATTTGTGAATATTAACTGTCTCTGAGCACAAGCAATGACTTTGCACAGCGCACAAGACATACAGATCTTTCATTCACACGAATATCGATGGTGATGTCCGCTGTCTCTTTTAGGAGAACATGCACACCCATTTACACAGGAAATCGCACTTTTACATGTACACACACTTACCGAACAGCACATACACTGTTGTCATGGCAACCCCATTAAGTAAGGACACTGCAACAAACAGTGAAATAAGCCCCCCCCCCACCTTCCTTTTAGTGCGAACATCTGAAACCTTTTCTTTTTTCCCCTTGATTATCCTCTCCCGCTCTTTTCACACTGTCGCTTTGCAACAAGTGAACTCTATTCTTCCATTAACACTCTATATGATCATTCATTCACCACCCCGTCCGTACATACTGTACGTCTGAAACCGCATCGTTTATCTTCCCATCTTTAGCTGTCCGCTGACCTTGACTGTAACGGTTTTTGTCACTCCCCACCCACGTGTCCCACAATTGCTCCATGTTTCCACCCATTACGTGTGGACCATGTTGCCCCTCTCTAATTAAAGAGGAGATCTGCAGGGTGAGCGAATGTGAGGGCAGGCGGAGAGGAGAGCTTTAATAAGCCCCGTGGAGAAACTCTGGGGGACGAGCCGCCAGTCACCGCCCACCCCAGAGTGCACACGCGAATAAACACACAAACTCCAGCGGGACTGACACACCTGTGCTCTTCAGCAACCCCATTATAGCAGTTTTCCAATACACCGAACACACGGACAAAATAGACAAGTTCGTCAATGACAGAGGTCTAACACAGACGTCACACCAAGCAATGAAGGAATATTAAAGGCCCTATTTTAACGATCTAAGTGCATGATCAAGCGCACTGAATCCACTTAGTTTGACGACGGGAAAAATGGTCGGCGCGCCCGGCGCATGGTCTAAAAGGGTTGTCCCTATTCTCTTAATGAGTAATGGGTGTGTTTTGGGCATAACGTGCAATAAACCAATCAGAGACTCATCTCCCATTCCCTTTAAAAGCTATTTACATGGTGAAATTTGCAAGCGGAAAGACTGACCGCTTCTCTAGTGAGGAAACAGATCTGCTCGTGCGCAAGGTTGAAGCAGACCATCTATGGGAAAAGATTATTATTTATGTACACAATAATGATATTTTACATTGTAATCATTTTATTTGTAATATTTGGCATGTTTGTGTGCAGCTGCACATCCCTGTGTGTGTAATAAGCTTAGTGTTGTGCACCTGCCTATTGGCACACATTACTAATGTGCCCTTTAAATAACAAAATAAATATTGCGGTCTATTTCAGTTGCCTCAAAATAGCCACACACCAACAATGTGCCAACCAACACACCTCGTTTTCAGACCAGCACACCCATGGGCGCACAAATAGGCGCAAATGCATTTGCTATTTAAACAACGGGGTGCAGGATGTAAAAATGATAACTGCGTCGGGCTGAAACTAGCAAAATACACGTGTATAATAGGGCCCTAAATTATTGGCTAAATTGACAGTGTTTGCAATAAAAACACTGTTTCTGTAGATAGTAGAGCATGGCATTAACAACGGCAAGGTCATGGGTTCGATTCCCAGATAAATCAAGAACTAATTTGGTAACATTTGTGGCAGAAATTCCCATACGCACCTGACTTAGGTTAAACCAAGTCTCCCTGACACCTGCAATATTATCCTCAGGTGACTCACACTGGCATCGCCTAAATATAGCTGCTCTGACCTCACAAGATGCCTAAGAATTATAGCTATCTGACAGCATCGCTAACCCCGTATGCCTAAGAGCCTCACTCTGAGTCTGAGTAACCAGACAGAATCTAGACAATGCCAATATGCTTTAATCACAGCCAGAGCAAATCAATCCCACCGGCAAAAACAATACAACAGTTTTTATAGAATAGCAGCATGGCTGAGGTGACATGCTTCAATACATAATTTTTCTTCAACATGGTTCTTCATATGTATAATTCAGCAAACCCTTCTGTTACTAGGTAAAAAGCAAATCTGTATTTCTTTATTACTTCCCCTTGTCACTCAAAGTCATGAGTTTACATATTTAGACGACTGTCTAGTTTCATTTCCCCATTTTTGTTATATTCAGACGTGATTCAGACACACTTTGACCCAAGTGCTGGGGACGTTTAGTTTGCAAAAGCATATCAATGTTAATCCTGCAAGGAAAATTAATGTTAGTTATGGTTAATTAAACATTTCCCCTTACACACTTTACAGTTTCAGTAGTTAACAATAATTCTACAGCATTTATTAGTCTTACTGTAGTTAATGTTATTTCAACATTTACTAATACATTTTTAACTCTTTCCGTCATGACCCGACACTTCCCCGTCATTGGCAATATGGCACAAATTTTCCGCTATCAATCTTTTCACTGTTATAAGGTAGGGGGCTATTACTCTAATACGCTATTACTGCACTAATCTCCTGATCCAAAAACAAGCAAACTAGAAGCAGAAACGAGCGATAGAAGCATTGCTTACGCACATGTAAGCTATCGCAATCATCAAACATAAAACTCCATATAAATCAAAACTGCCCAATGTTACCAAATGAAATGTCGACCCAGGACGAGCTATAGCACTGTGAAGCTTTGGAGGTGTTGATGGACTCAATCTACTCCATCTATTTTTTGATCATCATTCTGAATCCGATCTGCATGTAGTCTTTGACAAAAACATGATTTTCTCAGCTTTTTGTTCAAAATGTTGTTTTTTAATGAAACTTAAAAAAAAGAATGCATAAAGCTAGATTTTATTTGTTAGCATGTTTGTTTGTTCATTCAATCGTTTAAAAGCAGAGGCTCTGTTCTTTCTTTTGATGTATTCAATGTTCAGATATTCATACAACTTATTTTTCTCGGATTATGAAAGTTATATGAAAATGATAAAAAATACTGGCACTGGCTAGCTTAAAATTAAAGAGATAAAATTAAAAGTATTTGTTAACATTAGGTAATGCACTGTGAACAGACAAAAACAAAGAATGAACAATTGTAGTTTTATTAACTAACATTGGCAATATTATTAAATATTGGATAAAAGACATTGCTCACTGTTAATATAATAAAAATGTTAATAAATGACACCTTATAGTAAAATGTTAACAGTGATGAAATTATGTAACTTAATGCATACATACATTTTACATTTTGATCACCACAAAAAAAATTGGTTGATTACCACATATTTTAATGGAACAAATTTTAACAATGGAAGTGAATAGAGTGATTTTTTAAAGAATTTACAGTAAAATAATAAATTATTTCATAAAAGCACTTACAAACATTTTTCTAATTAAATTATTTGAGCGTGTCGTTTTATGTTCATTTTAGGGTTTTAGGCATTGCCATGAAGTTATGTAACTGGATATGACTACACAGAAAAGGTTAGTAAGCATTTAGGCTGTTTACATCTTGAGGCTATAGGCTACTTTTGAAACATTGAGTATTTTATTATTATGAATATTGGGCCCATACACTAAGTGCTTCACTGTAACCCATATTTTTGCCTTGTCTAAAGACAACGAAGGACTAGTCAAAACAACATCCTGTGGCAATCAACATTATGCCGCAAGTCCTGTCACTAGAGCTTAACTTGCACTGTGCCTGGAATATTTTTGTAAAATGTTGTTTTCCAAGATGGCCATTTATTTTATATTCACACCATGTCTAAGCTAAATCACCCCCATTATAATGAGGAAAACCACAGGCTTCAGTTGATTTCACCGGTTTCAATTTTTGCCATGCTACACAGCTACTTCAGTGTATTTCCAACATATGTCTGACTAGTATTATTGTCAAATATTATATGTATGAATTGATTGCTTTTCTGATGCATTTAAATAGCTTTGTTGTTACATCAAAGCAAGTCTCTCTCTGATGTTTCTAGTGTTTGACCTAATGCAAATCAACATTATGTGTGAATTTTTCTTCCTCTAAAATAGCCCACGCACACATTAATGGATTGTCATTGAAAATAAAGTAGGATGCAACGTTTCCTCCACATTTTACTGAAGTAAATCACAACTGAATGGTAGTGTAGGTAAAGTTTGATGGTTTCATTGTAGATCAACATCTTCTGTAAAATATATAGACCAGCTAATGACCAGCATGAACCACCTAGAAAACATTGTAAAACCAGCTAACGTTATGGATTTAGCTAGATTTTCCAGCAGTCAGTTGTGAAAGCAGTAATTCTGCTGTAGAGCAGCAACAGTGTGTGTATTCATGACACAGAGTGTTGTGGTGGTCCTGTGGGGACGTGGGTTTGAATCTTGTTTCCTGTCAACCTTCACTATCCTTTGAAACAAAGGCATTAAAAGACTCAAAATAAGTTAAGGGGAATTTCTGTGCCACTAGAGTCACCTAATGCAATTGTGTAAAAACAAAATATATATACACTGTCAAACAGTTTTCCCCAACTCTCTTCCAGTCTTCCATTAATCACGCAAATCAGAAAGTCCTGACCAAAATGCCACTGGTTATTGACATCACGTCTCTGTTCCCAAAGACTCTTATTTTGATAGTCGTTTTGTTCTGTTGTTCCTCTTTTCTTGTTTCATTGATTGCCTTGGTTTCTGTATATGTCCTGATTTGTTTGCAATAGTTTCTGATTGAGTTCATCTGTCTTATTTAGTGGTATTGTTATCTTAGAGAGAAGGGTGGCTGATGGCCGATATATCAGTCAAGGCTTGTTTAGTTCCTCATTTAGTCTGTATATTTATTAGTGTCAGTGCTGAAGTGTCAGCAGAGTTTGTCATCTAGACTCTCCCCATCGACACGACAGCCATCGGCACTGATCCTCAACAAACTCGTCTCCATACGCGCGTGATGACTCCGATCTTCAACCAGATGGAACTGGATAATATTCTGAATGTTCCAATCCAATCTGACTTCTGACCTGTAATTCTGCCTGAATCATAACCATACACTACGTTCATTGGCCAAAGGGGAACTGAACTCAAATGAATGCTGTTTTTACTGTGTAAAACATGCAATATGCATCAAATGGTTATTTATACACTACATAAATGTGTACAGTTTGTAATGTCAAGAGGCATTAATGTATATGTTGTGGGAAAAGCAAATACGGTAAAACTACAGCAGTATTTATCTCCTTTACCATTTAAAGTGAATCTTTGCTGCCCAACTTTTGAAAACTTCAAAATGATCTATTGTAAATGTGACTTGAGAGGCCGTTCACGTCCAATGTCCGAGTAGGAAACTCATATCTACGATAATTCTGATAGCATGTGAGAGCAGCACAAGCCAATGTTGCTGTGTCGGTCTAGTTGGACACTAAAATAGCACAGTGATCTTTTATAGTGCCGCAATTTACTTCGGGAGAATCAGCAAATGGCTCACTTATCCACATTATTTTTCAGTGCCAAAGTAAGTCCTGAATGTGCCTAGCTTCAGATTCATTAGCTGCTATAGGCAAGTACCTAGAAGAATAACAAAGTGCAGTAAACGGTAAAACAAACCAGTTTATGATTGCTATAATAAATCAATATGATAACAGTTACTGTACCACTTTCCAATCGGTGTTGGGGGTAACGCATTACAAGTAAGATGAGTTACGTAATCAGATTGCTTTTTCTCAAGTAATGAGTAGTAACACATTACTTTTAAATTTACAACAAAATATCTGAGTTACTTTTTCAAATATGTAATGCAAATTACTTTGCTTCCCCATGTATTGAATGACAGCTCTCCTGTCCCCATTCTGAGAGAAATCAGAGGTGTTGTGTGCAACGTGTAAAACGTAAAGGTTACTGTAGTTCTAGACAAAATGAGAGCATGCATTTCATCATCTCACTTGCGCAAAAACAGATTTATTCCTCAAAATGAATAAAAACAGTGAAATGAGGATAAGAAATAAGAATAAGGATATTACGGAAAACTGCAATAGTTAAATATGTTAAATTACACAAATATACTTTATGTATTTAATCTCACTTTATTAACCAATGTCTTTGCAGAGAGAGAGCTGGGACACACTCACACTCACATACACTCCTACGGCTGATTTGGTATATCCAATCCACTAGTGATGGGCGGATCGATCCTGAAGTATCGATACTTCGATACTGACGTGGTATCGAAAAGGATCGATCCTCACATAAAAATATCGATCCAAAAGTGTTTTTTTACCAGTAATTTTTTTATTAATTTAGCCCGCAATTCAGTGCGTAAAATAAGCTTCTAAGTGGAAAAATATTTTTCTCCTAGTCATCTGGATACAAGACGAAACCAATCAATCACAGAGAGCGTTCGATGCTGGTGCTTCGCTGAGCTCACAGGCCCAGTGCATTTGGGAAACAAAACCTTGCTTAGATGACAGAGAAACAGACGGGAGTTATTTTGCAATAAACAAACCAAAAGTGTACATAACGGTTCAAAATGTTGACGTAAGTAAGATTTTTTTAATGAAATTTATATTTTTATTCAACAAGGATCGATGCATTATATTGATCAAAAGTGAGTCAATGGTTTTACACTCTAAAAAAAATCTACTTCATAAATGCTGTTCTTTCAACTTTGTTCATCAAATAATTCTGCATAAAATGTATCATGGTTTCCACAAAAATATTAAACTGTTTTCAACATTGATAATAATAAGAAATCTTTCCTGAGCAGCAAATCAGCATATTAAAATGAAATATCATCATGACTGGAGTAATGATGCTGAAAATTCAGCTTTGATCACATGAATAAATTACAGTTTACTATGGCATAGAAAACAGATAGCCTATGTTAAATTGTAATATTACAATTTTTACTGTATTTTTGATCAAATAAATGCAGAAGAGAATTACAAATATTACAGACCCCAAACCTTTGAACAGTAGGCTAGTACTATAATTAGGGTAGATTTGTAAAAGTCACTGACTAATTACAGGCGAGTTGAGAGCACAAATCACAAAATATTTAGGCCTAGTAGTCATGAAAACGTATTCAGATTTAGCATATTAATGATGCATTCACCTCATAAATCATGACACACTGCTCTAGCACAGGAAAGTGCGTAAGTTCAAGTGCATGCTTTTTAAATGAAAAAGTATTGGTATCGGTATCGGTATCGGCGATACTGGCCCTGTATTTACTTGGTATCGGATCGATACTGAAATTTGCAGTATCGCCCATCACTACAATCCACCTAACCTGCATGTCTTTGGACAGAGTTGGGGAAACCCACACTGACATGGGGAGAACATGCAAACTCCACACAGAAAGCACTCCTGGCTCAACCGGGGCTCGAACCTATCCCATACTAAGCAAAAAATGACTTTAGATACAAATCGCATTTGTGTTTAATTTGTTTGTTAAGTAAGAATGTTTTCTTTTCTCTCCTGCGTTCTATTCTTCTGCAATCCAGAATGGCAGCACAGCTGAAAGGTTTGTTTGAGCAACGCCCTCTAATGTACAGGAATGAATTTGCATTTCCATCAGCCTGAGGCTTATTCGTTTCACTTTTGGTGTGAAATGGCCTTTACATTTGGCGAAAGTAGAACCAGCCAAAAACAATTACAAAAAATAATGCAAAAGTAACATACTGCATTACTTTTCACAAAATGAGCCACTAGAGGAAATTACACAATACTGTAATGCATTAGCATACTTTTAAAAGTAACTTTCCCCAGCACTGTTTCCAATATCAGCAAATAACAGCGAAATGGATTGTTTTACAAAGCTAAAATAACTATAGAAGTGGCTGACAAAGGAATGGCTGCACTTTCTGTTACATTTAAAATAAGGTAGTTATTTGTCTCTGCATATTATTGGAAATAAATAAATAAGTATAAAAAAAAAACATCACCTTTGAACAAAGCAATGAATAGTTAGCATGCTGTCAGAACAGTGGGCGAAACGCTGTTTGAAGACAAAGTAATTTACTCTAGCTGTTTATTTTGACGAGACCCGCGCACCACTGTAGCACCTGGCTTTCTCTCACTGCTAACTCCTGCTCGGGCCTGCATGCTAACGGTAAGCCTGGCCCTCTGAGATAACGCACTGAAGAGGGAAGGGTGGGGAGAGGGACGTGGGAGAGAAATTGAGGCCCTGGGCTAATATACGGCCTACATGTGGAGAAAAGAGTGACAGAAAGGGAACCAAGGGAGAGGAAGAGAGAAAATAGAATTGGGGAATAGACAGAGGAAGTGGGGGTAAAAAACAGAGGGGAGGAAGAGGAGGAGAGGGCATTGGAGAGAGACCCTGGCATCTGCTCTCTTTCCGTTATGGATGTGAATACAGCCGGTGGCATACAGACACAGAGATGCATATTAGAGCTGCTCTGCCTTCGAGCCAATTCTCATTTCCCACTCAGGGCTTTGGTGCATTATTTGTGTGTGTGTTTCTGTGTGTTTACACTCACATGAAAGAGGGTATTTTTTGCC
Organism: Scardinius erythrophthalmus; assembly: GCF_964197995.2. Lineage (NCBI taxonomy): Eukaryota > Metazoa > Chordata > Actinopteri > Cypriniformes > Leuciscidae > Scardinius > Scardinius erythrophthalmus. The sequence continues at coordinate 57,833,134 of NC_138221.1, read as the reverse complement.
TGCCAGAGGTTTCGTGAGCACCACAACGTCAAGCAGGTTAGCATGTGTACAAGCTAGCACACTCATTTCCTGTCTCTGATTTCAGTGTGTGCATCACCGTGTCCCTATTAGAGCAAGGAAAGAACAAGACTCAGTGAGACAACAGAGAGAGGGGACTGAGAGTTTATATTTAGCCACGTGAGGGACCGTCTGGAGGCTTTTCTCAGCTTCAGTGAGGAATTGAGTAACTCACAGGTACAGACAGGGTGCATTGTGGACATTTTGACTGTGCAAGTACTTGATAAATTCACCTGCTGATCATTTTTAATGCTTTTTAACAAGGTTATACTCTACCATGTTCATGTGCAAGCTTTCCCTGCTGGTTGCGTAAAACAAGCATCATATATATATTTTTTAATGCATCGCAGACACGACCCTGCAACGTGATAAAATAATTATTGGTAACACTTTATTTTACAGTGTCCTTGTTACATATGTTACATGTACTTACCATAGTAATAACAATAAATTATGCATAATTACATGCAACTAACCTTCAACCAAACCCTAATCCTACCCTAACCCTATAGTAAGTACATGTAGTTAATTAATATTACTCAGTACTTAAATATATAATTACACTGTAACAATGACACCTTAAAATAAAGTGTAACCGAATTATTTTTCACATTAATGTTTTTGTCCTAACTAACATCGCAGTGATATGTGACATACTTATTGTGTTTGTATTAAAATTGTTTTATTTTGGTTTGAATATCATCGTGTTTTTTAATAACCAAAATGAAAGTGACATTGGATAATTTACCTCAGATTCCTTGAAAATAAACTAATGGAAACAAGAACGTTCAAACTGTGAACAAACAAGTGTATTCCATGACAAAGAATAACATTCGTCACTGAGTATGTATTTTTTTTTTATAATTATTATTATTCGATTACGTACATTTCTATTTTTAACTGCGAAACAGAAAAGCCCACCCACATGCTCTTCTGATTGGCTGTGGTTCGTGATTGATTTGTCACATTTGTCAAACGATTTTTTGTGAAAACTAAAGTTTGCCGCTGGAACGTTGTGCGTCAGTACACTGTTGTGCGACAGTAGCCTATATAAAAAACAAACTTTAAGACCCTTAAAAATATATTCTAGTGTTGTAGTATTTGAGGTTGGTCTTGGTCTTGATATCATTTTTTGAAGTTCTCGGTCTCGAGCATATTTGTACTCGGTCTTGCCTCTGACTTTGACTAAGAGGAGTCTGGATTTTATTTCAAGACCAGTCAAGACCACAACTGCGGAAAATCACTAAATTGCCGCTGCATTGCCTGATTTATTTGTTAACATAAATAATGTTATTGGATTTAAAACTTTCTTTAAATGCAATCAATAACTCATTTTTTATTTGATTTATTTTGTTGCTGTTGTGCTGGGTCAGAAATTCACGGGGAACCAAAACTAATATAAATGCCCACAAAATGTAAGATATGATTGCAAAATAGTACTTGTATGATATAATTAAGCAATATCACATTATATTGATTTTATATAAACGCTCAACAAACAAAATAGCATTTTTAAATCTCATTAATCTCAATTAATCAAATGCATTTGTTTTTGTACCAATTCAGATGCAACTTCTCTGCAATGCAAAGATCAATTTTCTTAGTGATTTCATTCAATTGGTGTCTTATTATTCTAATTGTTTTTATTGATTAAATACATTACATTTCAGGCAGTAAATGTGGATCTTTTAGATGAATTTAAGGAGTGCTGGTCTGGTCTTGGTCTTCTTGATTTGTTCTCGGTTTAGACTAGGTCTTGACTATAACACTTCTATATATAGTTTGAATGTGTGTAGTATGAATGAAATCCAGACATACTACATTTGTCAAGCTGCTTTTGATATGTGACCTACAGCATCAGTTGTGTCGCTTCAGTGCCATTCACAGCTCTCCCGTGGCCTCATGGGATAGTAAAGTGTCCATCAAATTCTCACTTTAAAATCTCACCAGAAGAAGTCAGTCATAATTACTACGAATTCGAAAATACAACTCATTTCACGTACCGCTTTCCCTTACTACACTGTAAAAAATTATATGATCAATAAGTTATGACAACATATGTTTTTACATTGCTTTAACTCATTTAAATAAGCAAAGCAATTTTCAACTTTTTGTTATACAAGTTATACAAGACTCAGTGTCATGTAATTTAAGTTGAAATGCCTTAAACATCCATGTTGATTGCACTTAAAAATGTAAGGCAGCAGTTGAAACTAGGCATATTCATGTTACATTCGATCAGTTGAGATGTTTTGAAATGCAAGAGCACATACTACACAGTTTGAATCCTCTAATCATTTTAATGATTGGTTTATGAACATAACCGTTATACAAACATATTTGCTGGTGTTTTTCCACTGTCACATGCGATGGGTATTAACATTATAATTTGAAAATAATTCCTCACTAACTCCCTCTAAATCTTAATTGTTTGTCTATGTGCATCACAGGTGCTGTTTTTTCCAGGGTCACATGCATTGAGTGTAATATGAGTTTAAAATATGTTGCTGCCCTGAACAAAATGGAGGAAAGCCAGAGAAAAAAGGGCCTATGTGTTTGGAGATATGAATATTTGAGAGAGGCATGTGGTGGGCGGTGGCAGGATGTGATGAAACACAAGCGAGTGAGATGGAGGGGTAGGAGAGGGTTGCGGCGGATCGTCCCGAGGCAGCCGTGCGAATGGAAGAAGGGTGGGCGGGGTCACGTGTGGGTGGAGAGGCGGGACTCTCCTGCAGCGGAGACAGATGCCACGCTGGTTAGACTTCATTTCCCACCGCCAAACACCACAGAGCATGCCAACCTCGAGAGCGTGAGCCTGTGAACATCACAACCTGTCAACCTCCATCAGACAAGATGTGCTGTCACACTTTCCTGATGAGTCCCACCCAGCTTCCTCTGCTCCTTTGCTTTCTTTCACTGTTTTAGCTTCTTCTGAAGCCTCTGCAGCAGGGCTCAGTCCCCACTGCAGCAAAAAGAAAAAAAAAGTCATGTGAGAAAGAGAGCGAGAGCGAGACGTGCGAGATGAAGAAAGAGCAGCGTGACATTTGGCTCAGTGTTGCATTATTGGCTGTGGCTGATGTGATCAGAAGAGATTACAGAAATACAATACTCACACAAATCACCTCTCCGCCTCTTCGTCTTACAGCTGTCTCTCTCTCAGCCTCACGTGTGGGACACCCAGCCGTTATCAGCACCGCCGGGACACCGAGAGACTTCAGTGTCTACTTTCTCTCTGTGAATCATCTCTATTCTAGTCATTCATCTCCTGGTGTCATGTAACCAGACTTCTGTGTGAAGTCCAGTCCACTTTCCAGCCCACTACCTAACATACTTTGTTATGATGCTCATATTGCATAATGATGTAAGAGACAGTAAGAGAGTCTCGGGCTAGTTGACTGAATGATCATTTGCCCTTTCAGGCCTCTGCCACACTGCAAAATGCACTGAATATTCATTATTTTTTGCACATCTATTTTTATGCCATGCAAACTAAAAAGTTTGGTTTTCTGTGATGCATGCTAAATTGTTGATGCAAATTCTGCTGATTTGTCACCAAGATAATGCTATCCAGCTGGCTCAGGTTTTGTTGAATTAGTCACATCAGTAAAAAAAATTAGTAGGAAAAAACTCCAAACAAATCAGTAATGTTTTGCAGTTTCAAGCAAACGGGCGTTCAATCATTTATGAATTCATGAGTATTTTTATTTATTTATGTTAATTATAGAAAACTTGACATTTATTGATAAATTATATTTTTATTACACACACACACACACATATACGTATATATCATATATTTTAAATAAATTATATATAAAATTGTACATTTATATACAGTATATATATATTTATTTATATATGCATATATACATATATACACACACACACACATATATATTTATTTATTATATAATACATTTTAAATAAATATTATATATAAAATTTTACATTTTTATTATTCAAATACTTTGATTTTAATTGTTTAGAAAATGCACAATAATAATAATAATAATAATAATAATAATAATAATAATAATAAATATAGCTGCAACCAGCAATTATCGGGGCCAAGCGCAAAGATGACGATAAGACATGCCAACATGGCTGGGAGTGTCACACCAAATGCAGCAAGAAGCAATTAACCCTCAGAGGTCGGAGATCACGCCGGCGTGATCTGCTCGATTTTTTTCCTTATGAGTTGATTGAGACCCGAAATTCTCTTTTGACTTTGATTTTACAAAACAAGTTTCATACATCAATCGATTCTGTTAAATGTGTATTATTTTTGTGTATACTCACAATAAAAACAAAGTGTTGTGCTTTTTGCCAAATGAAGAAAAATAAACACGAAGCGAGTTCTGCCTTCTCTGTGTCCGTGTAGTCCATTCTAAAACGCGTCCGAAAATGAGCTGTAGCTCAGTGAATACTCAGTCAAACAGGCATTCAGACACACAGGAATGAACCTTGAATTCTCTTCTTTTTAATGAAGTAATTTATATAAAAAACAAATATTCTCATCTTGTAAAATCTGTATTAAAAGAGAGCGATTCCAGTCGACCTCATTAGAGCTAATTCAAATGTAATGTGACTCCGCCCACGGAGAGCGCGTGCTATTCAAACGCAAATGGCTGAGGTAATCCGCGCAATCCTGTGAACGCCCCCTGTATCAGCTCGAGACAACCAAAACACAATTTTATTCAGAACATTACTTGTTTACAACACAGCGCTGTGAGGAATAATGAGAAATACGAGGAATACGAGCTGAGGAATACTAGTAAGTTTTTCCTTCTCGGGTTTCATTCTGTTTATGAATGAATGAACGGCATAGATGCGCGCTGTTTACCACAGCTGGCAAAAAACAATATTACGTGACAGTTCTCCATTATGGACGCGAGCGCTCTAAAACTTTCACAGAGACCTCAAAACAGAAAGTACAAATCCTTTCTTTAAAACGAATTTCGTTTTGTATCAATTGTATCTTAATTTTAATATTTTTTTCATTAACAAATTTCCTGGATTTAAAGTAAATAGGCCTATAGGCTAGCAATCACAACATAAGGTGCTTGAACTGGAGATCATCATGAATCATGAGCCTACTCGCCGCACATGTCTAAAAAATGTGAAGCTGTTTCTAAACAAAACCATCCAAAACAAAAAAACTATAGCCTAATAAATGTGCATTTATCCGGTGCGTTCACTAGCCTACTGCAAAGATCGCGAGTCAAAAGCCTATCGTCAACGAATGATGATTTTTTTAGCAAACCGTATTGCTATACTGAGATAGGTAAAAATCGACTGAAATATGTTGAAATAAAATGTAGGCTATTTATATAAGCAACGTAAACTGCAAATTAACATTTATATGCCCTAATATTTCATGAAAACAATGTTACATTCAGGCGAAATATGAAAGACAACATTTTGTTTAGTAGATTTGGGTACAGTTTTTACTGTAGAATATACTGCCTCGTCAAATAAGCTTTTGTTTAGCAATTTCTATATATAAAATAGCCTACTATTTTTGTCAAAAATAAAGTCATCAACTAAGATGTTAGCTGTAATGAATACATAGATAAAATGTAGGCCTATAATCTTTTTTTTTTTTTTTTTTTACAAAGAAAGAGTACACTTGAAATATTGTTGAAATTGTAGGCTAATTATTGTTGTAATTGTAACCTTTTTAATAAAATAGCAAAACATATTTACAAGATAGATGTAAGCAAAATCTTAAATGGTCAATATAAGTCTTCTTCTAAATATCCTTTGTCCTTGCATTGTGGCTCAGCCAGTTTCACACCTGTGTGAATGGCTCATCATTATGCAGAGTGGGTGGTAATTCAGGTGTAAACCACTCCTCGTTCACGCCCCCTCGCATATTGGCTTTCCAAGCAAAACCTGTTTTACATCAATTTAAATCAATGTATGGTTTTATGTGAACAATAAAGCAAGACTATTTTCAAATAATTTTGAAGAAAAAATTCTAGGCGAGGACATCCATTGGTCAAAAGTCTTATTGACACATATTTACTATGTGTTTTGAGGCCTTATTTCAGAAATTTTAGTTTTTAGTTTTTTCAATATCCATGCATAAACATTATTCTCTCAAAAATGAAAACATGTACATTCACGTGGCTCACATATTATTGTAGCCCTGTTTGTGCTTTATAGAGTGAATTTACACCTTTGCCATTAATATGTTTATAAGCAACTGAAAAAAGCACAAATGTCAGGGCATGTCAGAACATCTCAAGGGCCCCAAAAACAGCCCAGACTCCAGAGGGTTAAATACATTTCAAGATGAATTTAGGCAAAATGGCTGAAAAATCATATACATTAAAAATATGATTTAATGGATTATCACTTTTGAGGTGGCGCAGTTACGAAATTTATGTGGTGTGGTCAGAGTGAGGTGACAAAGACATAAAAAAGTCATGGCATTGCAGAGATAAAGCCTGAATAATCATTTTGGCAGCATGCCTCAACTTTGATGCTGCAATATACGAAAACGGTTTTATATCGTCACGAAATCCATAACTTTTATGGCTCGGCACGGTCTGGAGATAATACGATTCGATTTTGGTGAAAACCGGACAAATGGTCTAGGAGAAGTTTGAAAAAGTAGGTTTTAAAGAAAGTAAAGATGGTGGACAGGAAGTTTGGCTTGACTGTGGCAAAATGGATATCTATGTTGTTGGCATAACCCAAGGAATCATTGTAATAGGCAAATTTATTCAAGCTATTTACATTTTTGTAAATTTTGTTATAAATGTTTTACCACAAGGTGGCGCTACCCCGAGACATTTTAAGTACCTTCAAGACATAGTGCCGATGACTTATACAGAGTTTCGTAACGATACGCTGTGTTCATAAAGTATAACATTTTATATCACAATACTGTATTGAAGTCAATGGCAATTTCATGTTTTGTTCTATTATAGTGCCAACAAGAGGCACTATAAAAAGAAATTTGAAATTCGTGGCTTTTAGTGTCTCAAATTAACATATTTCAAAGATTTGATATCTCTAACTTGACAAACTATGGCAAATCCAATAACAATGTCTTTCTCAACAGCCCTCATTTGATCTCACTTACAGAACACAGCAGATTTTGTGTCTGAGTAAATCAATTGTAAAACAAGCGAGTAAGAATTTGGGTAAGAATTTATTTTACGAAATGTTTCATTCTGCTAATGTATAATGAATGAAGTTCACTTTATCAAGCCTAGTACATAGTAAACACAACTTAATCGCCAGGCAGACCCATTAAATCTGAATGGCACTTGTCAATTAGAACCATAACAGGTGATTTCTTGCATCTGTTGCCGTTTCAGTGTGCAATATGTTGAACAATCCCCATCCCCCCCACCTGTCTCCTGTCCTGCACTTCAGTATTTCCTGCTTGTCCTGAACTACTCCGTCACCCCTGCCGGCATTAAACTCAGGCTTCACACCCCCTGTTGGAGGACTAAGAGTCCTCCCTCCCTCTGCCCAGTCACCGCTACCTATTGACTAATAATTACCATAATTAATTTGGCTGGTTATAAAACAAAAAAAGCGAGAGCAAGAGAACGAGAGAGAGAGAGAGAGAGAGAGAGAGAGAGAGAGAGAGAGAGAGAGAGAGAGAGAGAGAGAGAGAGAGAGAGAGAGAGAGAGAGAGAGAGAGAGAGAGAGAGAGAGAGAGAGAGAAAGGGGAATTTTAAAAGCTGAATGCATTCCAATTTGGCACTGTAATGTATTCATTATTAATGAACGCTCTTATTTCCTGGTCTCTGTGTACTCGGTTGCACTTGGTCTGTCTGCGGAGGAAGGGAGGGAAGGTGGGCTTCACTGGCTGCCGTGGGCTTCACTGGCTGCCAAGGCCAGTACCACATGCACCGCCTCGTCCCTTGCACATTAATTCACTTATTGATCACATTTGGGGAAGAAAGTGAAGAAAAAGAGCAGGGTAAATGGGGCCCACCGCAGTCACAATGCAGATGGATTGTGTCCGCGACAGCTGGACGTGCGCAACGGCCGTTCACGCAACTTTGAGCGTGTCCGGTTCATTTGGATCCGCGCTAACACACACATATGTGCTCCGAGAGAATCTATACAGCTCAATCCATCTCTGAAAAGCAGCCCCGCACCACATTAATTTCATCCGCAGCCCAGCAGGACCCCGGAACTGGATCCATATGCATCGATTCACACTTCGACAGTAGTTATTCACTTATCTGTTTACTCATTCATTCACTTATCCATTTCATCTGACTGCCAGGCCAGCAGTCCAGCTCAAAGTTTGCCCATCGATCCCTTCTAGATGGGTGCTTTGCACATCCTTGATACAAGTGGGTGCGGACAAACTTCTCCGCTGTTAGAACTGTCTGTTTTATTTCCGTTTCATTGAATGTAAACCTGGGGTGGGAGATATTGCGATTAAAACTACATTTGTCAAGCGGTGTGCATTTTTCACAGATTTACTGTTGTTGTTTTTCTATGGACATGCTAATGTTTTTTTTTCTGCTTTACTACTGCTTACAGTTGCTTTTGTTTACTAGTTGCTGAGTTAAAAAGGACTATGTACAAAGGTTATTTTCATAAATGAAAACATGGATATGTCTCTGTTCCATAATGAAACAGAGCTCCAGTTGAGGTCCAGCGTGATGGGGGTGTAATGTTCACCCAGTCCAGAAATCACAGAGGAAGCCATGCTGGTGGACAGCTGTAGATACTGATCCGCAAACATTGTACATTGGTGTAAGACAAAAACTATTGGTCAAAGAACATTTTTCGTAAACTGAAATGAAATAGAAATGTCACCATAAATGAAAAACTCAAACTAAACGAAACAGCAGTTACTAAAAAACTAACTGAAATAAAATGATAATTAGCAAAAATAAATAATAGTTTTCATAATTAATAAGCTCTCATCCTGTACCGGAAAATCACTTTTTTCCATTCCACTGCACTACTTTATTTTTCAATGTATACCGTTGTACGAGTCTCGCGTCTTTTGCAGCGTCTCGCGCATGACACGACATTCTAAAAACGACATTCTCACTCACATTAAAGTTAAACTTTTAAAAGACACGCCTCGAGACCTTGTGCTTTTTCATTCCATTCCATTGCCTGCTTCTTTTTTCCATTTTTCAAAGCAAAACCGCTTTCTGTGTGAACCAGACCTAAGAAGCAGAAATGGCCAAATATGTTATTTCCATCATGTCTAGACCTTATGCAAATACAGCTGTACCTTAATTACAAGTAAGATAACCATCTCATGTGAAACTAAACAAATAGCATCTCTAGCCCAGAAATAACATTTGTCAGAGTAGAAGTAAACTAAGGCTGCGTTTACACTTGGCATTACCATGCGACCTGTATCCGGATGTTGTCCACATACACATTGAAAAGACAAGTGTAAACGCGCTTCTGATCAGAATGTTATCCGATCAGCGTGTCATCCGGACCGAACCGGAGGTAGTCGAGGACGCATTGTGATCGGATCTCAGTGTAATGTAAATGCAATCCAGCCATCGTGTCTGCATTCACAGGTGGACGTCACACAAAACCCTGCCCACTGTATTTTTTTTCTTTTCTTTTACGAGAAAAGTCCTGATTGGCTTATGATCCGATCTGCTTGATCAGATCACGGTGATCGCATGTTAATGGCAAGTGTAAATGCAGATTTAGGCTCTATTAAAATAAAAACTAATTAAACAACTATTAGAACCTTCCCATGTACCGCAAAATAATAGCAAGGTAACAAGTAAAAAATGATCACACCTTGGGAAAACCTTGGAAATTATTGGGTATTAGCTGGATTAGCTGTGTGTTTATATTGAGTAACTATATATTATTTGCCAGAAAGGCTTTCATCATGCCATGGAAGGCAATGCAAAACAAACCGATGAAACTGGGGAAAATGTGTGATGAAGAAGCTTCAGAAAGACACAACACTAATCCTGCTCAACTAAAGAAATAAAGCAATGACAAATTAGCATATGATAAAAAGAAAATCAAACATGTGATAGGTCTGCAATTACTCTTTTATTATCAAAAGACCATTATTTTATTCAGATATTTTTTAAATTCTATAATTGTTTTATAATAAATGTTTTCCCCTTATATCGTATACGCCTACCCATACACTGGCCTGCCATCAATAATAATAAAAAAAAAACTACTGTGCAATTGAGTTTGGCGGAAGCCTTTTGCATTGAGTTTTTTTTTTTTTTTCATGCAGTGACAGCCAAGTTCTAAGATGCGACATGAAGTTTAAAAGTAGTTTAACTTCGAAAAAACGTCTCATGAGCCCAGTGTTCGGCTCTATTCTGTTGCGCTCCATCTAGCTGCGTTTAAATGCAATACGTGATTCATTGTTGTGGAGCTCTGAGTTTGGCAGGCTGCTGCTTAATAGAATTACCTGAAAAAATATTGCAAAAAAATGACCAATCAGATTGCAGCGAATTCACGTCGACACAATGCCAGCTGGGCAAATAGAGCAGGGGACAAATGAAGGAGCTACACACCTGCATCACATTACAGGAGCCCTGCCAAATAAACCGCCGTGTGTGAAGAACAATGGGAAACAAAAAAACAATCAGAATTAGGGTCCCTGTAGAAATTACTAATCAGACACCCACACACACCATCGCTACTGCGCACACACATACACATGCAAAAGCAGACACACATGCGCAAGCTGCGGCGTATAAAGCGTCATGGTGTCTGGGTGGCAGACAGGCTTTGGAGACAGCAACGGTGAAAATTAAATTCCATTTAAGCCTAATCCCATTTACAAACTCTGCAGAATCCCACTGCTATTGTGACAGTCGGGCAAATCTGTCTCAATTGTTACATTGCGGGAATCAATGGAGAAACTGGATAGCATGTAAATAATGGAGCACGGAGCCTGGGAGGGCAGAAGGAGCCGTAGGGTCAGACGAGAATGCTTTAGCAAGAGCGGTGGAGAGGATAAATGAGACCAGACAGAGACAAGAAGGGTTGGGAATCAGTTTCATTTTAATAAAAATACTGGAACCAAATTAGTTATGACGTTCAGTTCTGTTAATGGCTCTTGAGCACCTGTATTCTCCTTATGAAAACAGATGCTTGTATGAAAAAAATAAACACCAGTATGCACCAATTATGAAGAAATTCTTACGAGCCTATTCTTTATTAAATAAAAGAAAAATGTCAAAACGACTCACAAATATGTCTCAAACTCAGTGGTCTAAAACGATTCAACAACCAATTTAACAAACTATTAAAGATACACATTTGAAGCAAAATTTTGTTGTATTAAATGGTAATTAAATGTTCAATAATTAAATAATCGACCTTACATAGGACAAGTAGTTTGGAAAATGGATGGATGGATGGAATGGTTAAGGATCTACAATTGTTAAGTCGATCTAAAAATTCCGTATGATTCCCAACCCTAGAGAAAGGATGAAGGGAAAGCAAGAAATCTCTCCTGATCATGTGTGAACCAGAGTTAATACCTGACCGTCATGTCAAAACAGAGGTGAAGTGATGATGGAGGTAGTTTTTCGGTGTGGCGCAAGCACCAGGACAGGCTAAGGAAGGTTGTCCAAGTCATCCATACTCAGTAAGTGTCGGAAGGCGAGGCAGGCGTTCGTTGCCCCATGAGGGCTGAGCTGTGGGGAACAGAATAAATTGTCTTCCCCCTCCATAGTAACAGCTCCTCTCTAATAGAGGACTGGCAGAGACTGAGCCGTTTCCCCAGTGAGAATAAATACTGTCATCTGTTACAAAATGGTTCCCACTTGTGACACCCCAAGTATTCTCCTCAAAATATTATCAGTAGGATTATCATTTAATGGAGTTTCATTTGGACCTTAATTTCAACTAATACTTTCACTGTAACACTTTTTACCTCATTTTATTTCCAGGCACATGTTCTTGGTTGTTTCAAAAGGGGTGAATCTTAAGAAACCTTTGTCATGAACATGTCATATTTCACCCCAAAATCAAAAGAAATGACATTTTGTATTATTACAATTAAGCTTATTTTAGGATAATTAAGATGTTTTGCATTGTTACATTGTCAATTACAATTAAAGGGGTACTTGGCTGGCAAAATGGGCTTTCAATAAAACTTGACTGCCTATCCAGTAGAAATATTTTTGTTTTTTTTATTATTATTAATTGGTGCTACCTGACTAGAGCAAACAAAATGTGCCAAATAGGTAAGAACACATCAACACACATAATGCACAGAGCATGTGTCCATCCAAGGCCACTCCCACCAGTCTGCTATGGATACGGTTATGGATAGTCAAATACAGACTTTAATAGGAAATACTTCTTAGCAAACTTTTAGTCATAGTGGTGTCGATCTGTATTGTTCCCGGGTGCAAGAATTCAAAGAGTAAACGTTTAGTGGGAGTGAGTTACTATCAGGAATCAGCGCATTGTAGGTTAAAACTAGATAGTTTCAAACTGGGTGACAACAAACACTGTTATAGGCCAAACAGAGGGGAGAAAAATTTAAGAAGCTACTGTTCTGTCAGTTCCGCCAAACCCCCAAAGCAAAATGCCATCATGTGTACAAGTAAGAGATCTGTTGCCATATTGTTCCATTTTTACTATAATGCTGTTTAAAAGGTACGATACCATTTTCAGTGATAAACCTACCCTTACAATAAGTTCTGTGAATAACCCTTTGTCGATCCGACTGTCCGTGGGCGGGGATACAACAACAATGCGGAAGGATTGTCTGTAGTTTTTACAAAAGCCCTGGAGCTGTCAAAACATATTTTTGCTGCCAAATAAACGTGAATTTCTCAGTCCAGGTAACACAGAGAATGAGCAAACAGCATTCATTTACATATACTACAGACACTGTAACAATACGAAACGGGTTAAAAATCTGCGAAGTTACACATTAAAGGAGAACTCCGGTCAATTTTAACATTGAGCTCATTTTTTTGTAAATTTGGAGTGCTGTCAATACAGAGAACAACGACAAAAATCGGTGTTGCCTACACCGTGTTATCCTCTTTTTTAAATTTGCACCCTGTTGACTTCAATGGGGCAAGTTTTAAACCTGCTTTTAGCCTCTTAACATCCTTGATGTGTCATTACAAGTGCACAGCCAATGTGAGTGATTCCTTTAGAGTTAACACGAGTGAATCTGACTGCAGTAGATGTGAAAGATATTAATAAAAATGATGTTAATTCAGCCAGCGCACATACCTGTATTTACATCCTGTTTTCGGTCGAAGTCCATAGTAATCGATTGTCGAGTTCACACGCATAGGTTTAGTTACCTATGATCACGCGCGTGAACTCGACAATCGATTACTATGGGCTTCTACCGAAAACAGGAAGAAAATACAGGTATGTGCGCTGGCTGAAATAACATGATTTTTATTAATATCTTTCACATCTACTGCAGTCAGATTAACTCGTGATCACTCAGAAGTAGGGATGTCAATTTTCACAAATTCCCATGATCGATCGTCGTTTAAATTAACGATCAATTAATCGATTAATCGTTAGCCTTAATACTGCGATATGCGTCAACTGCAGTGGCATATGGCCAACAGCATGACAGGGTCTGCAAATGCTAATGTTCCTCACCAAATCGATTAGAATGGTTTTAAATAAAAGGGCTAGTAGGATTGTAAAATGTTTCGATGTGATTGATAATTAAATTAATTATTTAATAATCAAATATAACTACTAATACAACGCGTCACCAGCGCCGCCTCATATGCGCTAGAATGTGTGACTGTTGTGGACGCGCTCTTCCTGGAACAACTGCACGCGCTGAATGAATCTACAACCGTTAAACTGGAGCACTTTGCTAGCACGTTATTTATCTAAAAGAAACGCATCCTATATGAGATTAATCAGATATATTTAAAATAAACAATATTACAAATTATATCTGCACAAAATGACGCAAATTCATGCACAAGTGAACTTGAACTAAGTTACGTGCCATTCATTCAGAACTACTCCTTTTGTGGACGCGCTCTTCCTGAAGCAACGCGACACGGCAACTAAACCCAAATAATTCACAATTTTTTATTACAATATTGTTCTCTTTATAATGTTATGTAATATTACAGTCCCAATAGTCATTATTAGTCGTGCACTGCCGTTTGAGCTGCGCGCGCTGAAGCTGACGCTTTACTACAGAGTTCTTTACCAAATGCATCCAATATGAGATAAATCAGATATAGATAGGCATACACAAAATAAACAGTATTACAACTTACATTTGAACAAAACAAAAGGCTGCGAATGCACACGCAAACTTACATGATGATGAAGGTGTAAAATGGTCCCAAACATAACTCCGGCGCGCTCGCTTTACATGTTTCGCGGTTGAGCAGCACGCCGCGAACCCGCATGAAGACCTGCTTAATCGATGATCGATAAGTTCTATCGATTAAATGTATTATCGACAATTAATCGATCGTCGATTAATCGTTGACATCCCTACTCAGAAGGAATCACTCACATTAGCTGGGCACTTGTAATGACACATCAAGGATGTTAAGAGCCTAAAAGCTGGTTTAAAACTTGCCCCATTGAAGTCAACAGGGTGCAAATTTTAAAAAGAGGACAACACGGTGTAGGCAACACCGATTTTTGTCGTTGTTCTCTGTATTGACAGCACTCCAAATTTACAAAAAAATTAGCTCAATGTTAAAATTGACCGGAGTTCTCCTTTAACTCCATGAGCCCCCAAATGCTCATTACTGGTGTGTAACAATTAACCTATTTTCTCCATGCATTTTAAAACCCTACTGATTCATTCGTGTTGTCTGAGGTGTCAGCAGGACCACCATAGTACACTATCACATGCAAATGAAACTCTCTCACAACTCAAGTCTCAAATAAAGAATATACTCAAATCATTCTACATCTGCCAACTCATTACATTGACATGTAATTATTTCATTGTATGGAAAGTATTTATATAAAATAGTATATTCTGAATCTGAACCCCAATAATTTTGGAATCAAATGAACTCACTGTCAAACTTAACATTCACAAATACTGTTATAAAAAACAAAACATACTCTGTACTGTAATAAAAATATTATATGTAAATATTAAAGGGTCATTTCACCCATTTGAACATTGTTTTTTATTTAAAGTGGGTCATATGTGTAGTCGAAATGTAAAATAATTTTTGAATTTGGTGCCTTCGTGACCGAGAAAAGACAAAAAATAACTTCAGAACGCATTTGTATGAAAGACAACAACTCCCACAATGCACCACATTGCACAGCTCCGCAAGCCACTCCCACTAATCCAGAAAGCGCATATCTGCCTATAAGAGAAATCACTCTACCGTCTACAAGGCTAGCTACCACCAGAGCTTGAAATTCATTTCACATTCACACAAAATGTCTAGTTAGTTGGCGACCTCATATAGTGCATTACTCCTCGTTTGTATTTCTTTTGAAAAGGTGAATTATTGCATGGTACCTGGATGTTCAGTCAGAACATATGCGGTGCGAAACTAGGATAGTTCACAACACAAACGTCCGTGTCCTCGTCTGATTCAGAGATTTCGTCCAGGAGAAATTGTCATCGTTGAAATTCTTTGCCGCAGACGGACTCTATCTCTGTGTTCATAGCGGTTCGTTGCTGCATAGTGAGATCACCGGCGCCACCAGTCCGCCCTAACTCGAGCCAGTCCGGGCTCCTCGTCCGCGGCAGGCAGGTCTTCTGCCTCGGCTGCTCTTCGCTATAATGCGGCTTGTAAAGGTAGCCACAAACACCTGATTCAAGCATCAGACTTCCGAAATCCTCTTCCTCTACTCTATATCATATTGAGCACTCTCCTCCACTATTGTCATAACTGTACATCTGTCTCCACAGCGCCTGTTAGCTTAGCTTCAAACAAGATGGAGGATATTGCTTTCAGTTTCAGAGAGTAAAGTCCTACCCACTGATCTGTAATAGGTCTGTAGCGTGAGCGCGCCCCACCCTGGGAAAGATGAGAAACTAGTGTCTGTAGTCTTAACAGAAATCCCCCCCTCTAACACTTCCTCCTACAATGACGCAAAATGACGATTTTTGCGTCATTGTAGGAGGAAGTGTAAGAGGTAAATAACAGATTTCTCCCGTCTCAGGGGAAAATGAGAGAGTGTTGCACGACCATTCAATAGAATGACTGGGTTTCTAACAATGCAAAGCTTAATGCAAATGGGTGAAGTGTCCCTTTAAATGTAAATTATTATTTACCATTGATATATTATGCTAGAATATGTTGTACTGTCTTTAATTTATGTAATCTAAATTTATAATGATTTAAACAAAAAAAAATGTTTACTGTAATGTTTAATTCAAATTACTCTATTACAATAATTGGAATCTAATGAGGATCACGATACAGAATAATGTAAAATGTCCAGACATGATAATTTGAGGAGAAAAAAAAAAATGCTGTGGTCATAAAAATAGGCCTTTTTAAAAAAAAAATGCATTGTATTTAAAGCAGTCATAGTCTAATTGAATTAAGCTATGCTTTCGATGTTTACATCATCGCCATTGCTTTCATAAACCGTCCTCAAAGGCAGAGGGGGTTGAAAAGGACAAAAAAGACATTCTGAAAAACATCCCACTCTTTTGGTCTCCTGATTTCCATTCCCTTCACATCTTACTTCGAATTCATGTCTCATTTCACATGCGCTTCACGTTCGGCATCACACTCAAATTCACCCAATTTTGCATTCGGCGGTCGTCGCCGGGTCATTGTGGTTAGGGCTGACACTCCCTGTCAACACTCCCATCACTAACCTCCATTACTCGCTCACTTGCTCTCCCTTTGCTTCCCTGCTCGCTCGCTCATTTCTCTCCCTCTGTCCTTCCCTCGTTCGCTTGTACTCTTTAAAATGGGCATTCTCTGTCCCGCCATCTCGTTAATCGACACAATCATTCACCTTACTGCCTCGCCACTGCACCGTAACTCTACACCGGCGCTCCGCATGTGTGCGGCTCACTCCGGTCCAATGAAAGATTTACAAGGACCTTTATGTGTTAATCAGGTTGTCATTCATTCAGCCAAAATCAGAGGCCAGATAAATAAAGGCTAAAAGCTTGTTGGCTTGTTTGGTGTGTGTGTCCGTTGGGTGACACAGTAGTGGGTTCTAAGCAAACAGAGATCGATTGCGGCACCTCCGGGGTCCCCTGCAACTTGGAAGTGAGAGAAAGCTTATCGCTCAATATCATTCTGGAGACAGCTTCCTCTTGCCTTTAACCCTCGCACAGCTCTTTCCTGTCCACTGCTGCTACGCTTCCTGCATTCGACATGAATGTCCAATACCGACTGGCTCATCATTCCCTTCGCCCTCACCTGCGCTCCGACGACTGACCTCCTCTAAAAAATCCATCCACTCTGGAAGAGCTAGAGAAATATATCCGTTAGCATTCTCATTCATCTCAAAGACAGTTGCTCAGCTCAGGGATTTTTTTAAACTGGGGCCCGGGGACCCCATGAGAAGCTGTAAAGGTGCATTTACATGTTGGTGGAATTTAGTGGGAGAAAAAAGTCAATTGTCAAAGTTGTAGCAATGTATGAAGCACAACTCACACAGAAGTAACTTTCAAACAAAGCAACTTTCTGTTTGTCAACGCTCCAATTTAATGTGACCAACTTGAACCTGATGTGAAATCTGTGGGACGAATCTTTCGCCCTTATGCGAAATTCTCGACCGTGTGGATTCCTATTAAAATATCTTGATTTGCCAAACTACGGAAAATATGACCGCACCATATGGGGGTTCATCTGAAAAAATAAAAATTAACTTTATAAAAATAAAAATACACCTATTTTTGGATGGAGAAAAAGTAGTTTTTCCCACAGATGGTGTAGTTCTACCAGCAGGGGCTAACTGGATCATAGATTTAAGGCCGGTAAGTGCCTGATTGTGGATTATAAGCTGACAGAATTTGCCACCCAGAGGTCCATGCTTTTGTCCTTACCCGAAGACATCAACTCAAGGTCCATCAAATGCATCCAAAACCTCCACCTCCAAGTCTCCCAACTTTTCCTCTCTCTCTCATATCCACTTCTTGCCTCTTTCCGCTGTCTGTTATCTCTCTGGGCTGTGGTCGACTACAAAGGCCCACCTTTCCATCGCCACTCCTTCCCCTGCCTTTGATTTTCTGTCCATCAAGGGGGCGTGGATTAGTGCTCTCTTGTTTATCTGCTCGTCTGTTTTATCTATCTATCAGCAAGCCCTCCGCTGGGCGGCCGTGGCCTCCGCTACACATTAATCCCGTATCAGCCCGGCGCCCATCCATCAGCCTGCTGTCTATCACGTCAGATCCATCATCCGCCCATCTGTCTCCCGCTGCCCACGTGAACCGCCGGATGAAGAGATAGAGCGAGAAAAGTGCAGGACGGAGATGAAACGGATGAGAATAGAGGATGCAAAGGGGGTGGAGATGGGTTCTGCTATACCAGCGGGCCTTCTTCCACCCTCCCCCATCCGCCCAAGCACGTACAGCGAGCTTTGCATGTCCCGACATGCTTATTACCTCCTCGGTTTGTTCCCCTGTAATTTGTTTGTTTGTTTGTTTTTCCTTTCCCTTGCTTGTTAATTCTAGCCAATGGGAAAGGCGCCAGTGGAGGGAAAAGCTCAGGATGGGTCATAAATCCCATCAAGCCCCGGTGCAGCTGGAATCTGCCTCCACTTTCCCTCCTCCACCACCTTCCCCGCCAGAGAGGGATTCGGCACAAAAGCTTACTACCCTGAAAAAGGCTCGATATCTGGGTGCACGAGGGTCAGGTTGATTGCTATTTATACACAAGGACGTTTAAGTGCAGAGGAAGAGGAATCTAAGAACACATGCTGGTTGGGTCTATGCACACCACATTGATGCACAGGTGCAAAGACGGACACCGGCACGCTCATGCGCACGCCCGAAAGGAAAGGTGACTGTGAGAGGATTGCGATAGGAGTGTGTGAATGAATCAGGAGTGAAGCGACACGCTCCCGTGCCTCTGACCTTGTCGGACATCTCCAGGGACCCGGCGGCACCTTTAACCAGGGCCTCGGCTTTGTAAAACGGCTGAACAAGAGAGAGAAAAAACAAGCATCTCCAAACAAATGTGTCTCTTCCACAAATGAATGAGAGCAGACAGCTGTCAGGAGCAATCCATATCCATCCTCAGTTAAGCAAAGCTAATTAGTTCCACAACTGGGTTTCCAGTCCCACTCAGAGACGCGGCAGTCTGACAGAGCTCCCTGTACGGGACATGGGATCAGTGACTCATGTGTCAGCCCGTTTTATGGCAAAATGTGTGCACGCGAGCGGCTGTGTGTGAGAATTCGTGCCTTTTGACTTGTGCCAAAGTGTGTGTCTGTGTGTGTGTGTTTGCAATTTAGTGGAGGGTGATTATACAAGTGTGAAGGTGCCTCATTCTAAATTGGTTGCCTCTAAAATAGAAAAGATTGCAGTGTTTAACAGATGCAATCACCAATCAAGGCTGGCACAAACACACACCTACACACTCATTTACATGCGCACACCCACCTACACACGAGCATGCAACATCACGCTCGAAGAATCAATCCCTTTTTCAGACAAATAACAGAAAAAGAGTGTGGATACCCCGATCGATATTGTACCTTCAAAGCATTAGAGTTCATCACCATGTCGAGCTCTGCATAGCCGTGCGACCCTCTGTTTAAGCTAAAACTACATTAATTCAGGCGATCAATATAAGCAATCTTTGGGAGAAATCAAGCCACTGTGAAAACAAGAATCCATGGGAAAAGAAGGATGACTCATTTTAACAAAAAAAAAAAAAAATTCAGAGGCTTAAATGCTAAGTGTTTTTATTTGCACCTGCTTACCAACCCGAGACCATGACCGAGCAGAAAGAATGGTTAAAGTATTGTAAGGCCACTGAAATTTGGCAAGTGGAAATGCGTGTTAGTTTTATCATTTATTCATTCGCATACAATCAGAATGTAGCTTCTGCTTTAAAGCTCCACTGTAACAAATGTTATTTGTTGCGTCATGTGCCTATTTTTTTATTTCAGACCCCTATCAACTCACCGCCACCAGTTTGATGATTTTTTTTCTTTTTAATATAAATGATTTAAAGGATAATTCCGGTATTTAGCACTTTGAGTCTATTTTCTAGTTTGTTTTGGATGAGCTAGAGTATTTTGATGATGGGTCCTGTCTCGACTTTTTGACTCTTTTAGAATCGCCTTTGACCGCTTCAGAGTGGCTGTCTACCGGCATGCACGAACATGTCCTTAAAACAACCCTTAACGTTCGTTTTCAAAACTGTGCAACTCACCGAGTGGTTAGTGGTGTTAACAGTGAAGACAGGTCAAATAGAAACATGTCTTCACTGTTACTTCAATTGAATGTGTCCCTGCTGATTTATTTAAATTCCTTTGTCATTTAAAATAGCATAGGTACTAATTATAATTGAAAAAAGTTTCAAAATAACAACATATATACACAACATTTAACTAGGAGACAACATTCATACAGCATACACAATAAAAAACCCTACCTGTGGCTCAAGTCTCGTCTCTGCCAGGTCGTTAAACACAGTGGTTTGCACTGGTTATAATG
The DNA here is from genome assembly GCF_964197995.2 of Scardinius erythrophthalmus. Taxonomy (NCBI): domain Eukaryota; kingdom Metazoa; phylum Chordata; class Actinopteri; order Cypriniformes; family Leuciscidae; genus Scardinius; species Scardinius erythrophthalmus. The sequence goes on along the minus strand of NC_138221.1, from coordinate 57,812,502 downwards.
AGGTCAACGGCGTCTATAATGTCCGATCGAATATCAGCCAGGAGTTAGAGTGCTGATACAGTGTTGACATTAGATTGCGACAGCATGTAAACTGCATGGATATTAGTCTTGTGCATTGACTGGTGGCCATTGTAATGGTCATGTGGATTCTGCCTAGGTCAGCAGGTGCATTGCTGAGGGCCAGCGCTGCGCATTGATTGGACAGCGCGCTCATTATGGGATGTGCTGCCGTCAAGACATGCTAGCTCGGTTTGTTCAGAATGTTTGGTGCTATTGTATGAGGAAGAGCATTGCCAGGGAATCTGTAGGGATTGTGGTTTGGGTCACACTGGTCTCCTTCTGTTGCAATGCTAACTTTCTCTCTATGCATGACATTCAGGATTGAAAATGGGTACATATTGCGGGGAAAAAAAGGAATGATCTAGTTAGAGTAAACAACAACAAAAACAGTGTGTGTATTAATAAACCACCTTGTTTGTTCCAAATCTGCTTGTGTTAAAAGTAATGCCAGCGTTATAGATTGCAACTCACAGTGAACCACATAATCTGCTGCCATTAGCTGCCCAGCTGTTTCAACCATTGTATGTGCATTTTCCACTGTCGCTTGGCTGTGCGCTGAACATTTTTTGCTCCATTTATGATGAATATACAGTACTAGACAGATGCGACAGAAGTGCAGAGACATTTGTTTTGCTGTAAAGTGATGTGCGCTAGTGGGGATGTTACACAGTTTTCAATCATATTCGCTTCAGCTTAGATGCTCTTAGCGGTCCCTTTTACCAGCACGGAAATACTATTGTACACTATTGGAACTAACTGATGGAAATGTCACGTACTGTATAATCTATTAGAGGAGAGGAAATCTGCATCATTTGTAATTCAACAATTGCAGCTGTAGTTCTATAGCTTTGTTCCTAGGCAACTATTTTATAGCAAACATGACACAGAAATAGTAATGGTAATAGTGATTCCTTGCTGCTATTATAATCTCAAACTCTCAAAATACCACTATTAAACTGGTTATTACAGTATTGTTTTATAAGATGGCTGTGGTTTGTAGAGCAAGCTATAAAAAATGGTACAAAAAGTGATATTGTACCAATATTGTGTGTTACAAGATGCATAAATGTAATAATTATGTATTACTACTGTATCTACTAGTATCTACTACAGCCGATAAAAATGACATACTTTAATGATGGAGATCCGTTTTGTGTATGTCCATTTGAAGAAAGCAATTAATGGTTATTTTCTTGCCCAATACCAGTATGTTGTTTATATTCTGGAATATTTTCAGTTATTCTGTTTACATCTGCAGCCTCACTCATAAGCCAAACCTCCTTGTTTTCCCTAGATGCAACTCTGCGACTCTAGTACGCTCAAGACTATTGAAGTCTGATTCTGTCTTCGCTGTTTGAATTAAAAATGTTCAATAAAGACTTTGAACCGTCTTTGTGCCGTCAGACTGCGAGTTATGACTGATGGCCCAAGGGGGCTGTTCACTCAGGACACGATCTTACGTTCCATATGTGCTATTTTTTTTTAATTGTTTGTGTTTGTAAACAAGCACCAGATGGATATCTCACTGTAGTTTCAGCATCTTGGAACATTAATGTTGTTTAAGACACAACTGCATGTTAAGTTATGTCAGCTATGAACCAGTCAGATGAATCTGGAGGTGGGAAAAGTGTAATTTCAATGTTCAGCATTCAAATGTTCAATTTCAACGCGTTTCATTTCTTAGGCTACATAAAATAATTGAAAAACCCCCAAAAATTGCAAAACCCTGTCATTTTTGTTATTATATATAAGGAATAATTGACGACGGGCCATTGAATTATTAGAAAATAACGCATACCTGAGGTGGTAAAATGGCCATGATGTGAAGCGGTGTACATATTATTTCTTAAAATTCTAATTTTAAAACTTTATCCATTTGTTTACTATATGTATTTACTATATTGTTGTGGGTTTTGGTCCATTTGCTATTGCAGTCTGGAAGGACCTTTGAAATAATTGAAATCATTTGGCGAACTGTAATGCGGTCAAGACCTTCCTGGAACTACTTTAGCCGTGCGTTTCCCTGAAAATAATAGCACAATTTAGAAGATTTGTCAACCAATCAGATTTAAGCATTCAACAGACCCGCTGTATAAATTTAGTTCTACACTACCAACTCATTGATTATTTTTACCACATTTTATAATAATAGTGAAATCATCAAAACTGAATCAATAACAAATTGGGAATGGGAATTATGCAGTGATCAGAATTTTCATCTTCACAAGGTGCATTTCCAGACAGCAACATAGTGTCGGCCCAGATCTGGTATGCATTGAATACATGTACCAAATGTGGCCCGGATCTGGGCCGACACTATGTTGCTGTCTGGGTTCTGGGATGTATCGGAGTAGTTCACATGTATGCTGGACAATTGTAAGCTGTTTTTTTTTTTTTATCATCCATTAAAAATCAATTTAAAAAATAATTGAACACATATTGAATTGAAATTGAATGTGATTTTTAAACTAATTTCAAGACTAATAGGTTTATATCATTTATAACAAACATTTATAATTACGAGAAGCACAAACTAAGTCAAGTGTGTTGACTGGTTGTCCACATACATTTATGATCTTAGCAACATAGATTATGCAGGTATTATGATTTGTTTGTGAGGCTGTATATTTGTTTGCCAATTAGATATTGATGTAGTGAGGAACCGAGCTGGTATCGTACCGAAGCCAAATGTTGGTATCAAGCCAAATACCCCTAATGAGTCCATCTTACAAGTGTGTGACCGTGAAAGACAAAGATCCCTTTTTGCTCTTTCTCTCCCTCTTTTGGGTGTGAATTATTCTTCCTCTGCTCTTTTTTTCTTCCTGCTGTGTTTTGACAGTGCCTCCTGTTTTCTTTTTTTTTCCACACTGCCCTTCCACTTCTCTTTCCAAGGGCTCCCTCCTGCCCCCCTCCTTCCCTCTTTCTGCAAACAGGCAAACAAACAGCTGCCTTTAGTCCCTGGCTGGTTAGCTGTGGTGCCTCATCCCTCGGCTCAGAATACTCCCTGACAAACACACACGCACATAAACATACACACATCCACTCATGCTCACACACACGTATACATATCTGAACTCTGCTGGGAGAATATGCTAACAAATGACCAGTCATGACATAACACCACACTTATCATGCATATTGATCCGCATTGATCAGGCCAGGTCTACCACATGGCTATGAGCTGAACTCGATTAGTGACATGCAATATGCGCTTGAGTGTGACAGAACAATTTTCAAGGATTTTTAAATAGGCAGAAGGGAAAAAAAAAACAATTTCCACCAGTAATTTTTTCTCCCGTTTATTTTCATGTTTCATGGATGTAGATGAGTTTTGCTAAGTATGCCACAATTATAATTCTATTTTATTCTACTTTTAATTTAATTCAAACTAAATAATAATAATAACAATAATAATAATAAAATGTTTAATTAATAAATGACAATATTAATAATGATAATAATTAAACACATTAGAACTTGTTATTATTAATGATTATAATAAATATTTAATATTATTATTTATTCAATAGTATTAATATTGTAAATATCAATTATTACTGTTTTACTAATATATATTAATACTGTAAATATGTATTATTATTGTTATTTATTAATTATTTAAAATGTATGAATAACAATAATACTACATTTGAATTAAGTAATATTATTTAAATAATAATAATATTTTATTTCATTGTATTTTTCTTACTTATTGCCTTTACTATTGTTTTTCTCTGCTGCTGACTGCAACCCTATCCAAAGATACCTGTGAACCACCAGCCGAGGACCCCTACAGTCTCAGGACTAAGTTTTAAATAACAAAACTTACAGTATCCAAGATTTGGCTGACATCTGCAGACATTTTCTTAAGCAGCTTATCCCACAAATACAGCAGGATAGAAACAAACACAGTAAAAACTTTCAGTAGGAGTATATGGCTATTAAATCTATCTGGGAGTTCTGTTGAACGTCTGTGAGTTACTATTATTATTATTAATAACGTCTGCAAGCTATTATATTCAACATTCTCTTCCGTTCCCCCCATCACCTGCACAACTCTGTTCAGCTTGACTTCCCTTCTCCGGCTCACGCGGGGAGCTGACTGACAGGATGTGAGCGGAATGATGCATGACTGACATTTCGTATCCCGTCGAGCGAGTTCTTCCATTTCGTTTTCGAATGAACGTTTTCAAGGAATTTCACTCAAACTAAATCACTGTGGAATTCCACATACAAATTTGTATTAGGGATGGCACTGAAGTGGTTTAGCACACAGTTCTGTACTGCTCACATACACATTATACACAGCGCAGTTTCATAACTTCCCACACAAAATGCAAAATTATGAGCTATAGTTGATTATTCAGCCGGCGGCAGATGGCAACACCCTTTTATGTGATGATCAGTGAAACGATTCTGGCTTTCCCTTTAGCTGTTAAATCGGCATCAAACGGCATCCTAGTTTGGGGGAAAAAAATACCACAGCAGGAGAAGCCTTGTGTCTTGTTAAATATGTTGGATAACCAGAGCTGTTTTAGACCGCTCAGAAGCGGCAAAAAGGCGCTTTTAATTGGGGGACGTCTTGGCCTGGATGGATTGTGATATTAAGCAATCACACATTGGTATTGTGTTGGCGACAGAAGTGTGTGTGAAGCCGTTTTGAAAAGCTTTCGCTGGCAGAGCCTCTTTTAACAGCAATACCCCAAGTAAATTGCCCCCGCGTCTCAACGCTCCATTGATTGGGCTCTATTTTAGCCTTTCACAGCTGTAAACCGACGCAACCCACCCCCCCTCGCCGAGTCGATAGACATGATCCAAAGACAGCAGCCAAACAATCCGCTATCTGTCCAGACGGACCCATTCGGCTAATTTAACATGCACTCAATTTATGAAAAAGAGCGTTCATTGATTTTTCCATTCATATGCACTTGTTGATCAAGACATTCCATTGTGCTCCATGATCACTCCGAGGGCTCCCGATCACTGCCCTATGGAGGTGCGAAAAGGGAAGAGGGAACATGGCGCTCCTGGTTCCAGATGTAGCTGGTTTTTTTTTTTTTTTTGCACAAAAGCCTTGATGCCTGGTGCCTGCAGTTACAGGCTGCTGCATTCATCCACACATTCAGAACAGCACTTCACGACACAAAGGCCGCGACTCAGATGCAGTCTCGAAAAGGGACGCCCAGTTCCTGCAGCTTTTGTGCCTTTTCACAACAACTAGGACAGTTGCGACAGCATCCACACAAACTCTTTTCTATATTTCGCTCTGTCTCCCCCAGTGGCTTTGCGAAAACCCCATTCATACAGCAATGAGCGTTCTTATAATGCAATGACTGTCAACGCATAATGAACTAACAGAAGAAAGACCAAGTCTGTTGCAACTAATCAGACATGTAAAATATATGCAGACTTTTTTTTTTGCGCCAAAACTATTTGCCACTCTATTAAATAGTTTGACTACCCTTAATGAATTGTTTTTACAACTACAAAAATCACCAGAGACTAAAAAAAGAAACAAACAAATGGATCATTGCAATGTGATGCTTTTTACAAAAATGCATTGTTTCGCTTAAAACTATGATCTTTAACAGGCTTTTACTCCACCGATTTAAAAAAAAAACCCAGCTACACTTAATTTGAAGGTGTTCTTGTTAAAATGTAATTTTGTGACATTGTTACATAGTACTTATTTGTGTAATTACAAAGTAATGATAATTATCAACATGTACTTACTATAGAGTAACTGTTAGGGTTTGGTTTAAGGTTATTTGCATGTAATTATGCATCATTTAATAAGTACATGACGGTGTAACAAGGACTCTAAAATAAAGTGTTACCAAAAAATATTAGAGTAACAGTTTCTGCTATATGAAGCGCACACACATTAGACAGATGGATGGATGGATGGATGGACGGACGGACGGACGGACAGACAGACAGACGGACAGATAGATAGATAGATAGATAGATAGACATTGCCTTAAAATAAAATGTTAGCATAATATACCGTATACAATGTAATGCCTTCAAGGGTTAGTTCACCCAAAAATGAAAATTATCCCATGATTTACTCACCCTCAAGCCATATGACTTTCTTCTTTCAGCCAAGCACAATCAGAGTTATATTAAAAATGATAATTATAAATATAATGGGAGTGAATGGTGCCAGGGATTTTGAATCCCCAAAAAGCTCATCAATCCATCATAAAAGTAATCCATACAGCTCAAGGGGGTTAATAAAGCCCTTCTGAAGCGAAGCCATGGGTTTTTATAAGAAAAAATATCCATATGTATAACTTTAAAACCTTTTTTTTTTTAAACCAGAGTTTTTAAACTATAATCATGATGATTTATTCATGTTTGCTTTAGCTACTTTTCAAAACAATACCCAGAATGCTGCAGTGTCAATACGGTCCTCTGAGGACACTCCCTCTGGGCCTTTCAGGAAGCTACAAGCAGCAAAAATCTTACAGTACTGGATGATTGACAGCATAACTATACCCTAACCCTGTGGGTTCCCGGAGAGCAAGAGATACAGACAGACAGAAAGGAGGAGAACAGAAGGAGACAGGGGTCTGAATCTGTTATAAAAAGAAAAGAAACAACAGTACCAGAAAAAGCAAGGGTCTTGTGCACTCATGAGACGCCGGTGCACTGAACAAGAGAAAACGAATATTATATGTCCTCTCAGCAGCTGGCCTGGACCATCTGCACACACCTTTGCTTAATGCAGCTAAGTGCACTTGAAGAGGATAGAACACCGAGAGACGGTACGATTCAAAGGAGCGTTAAATGCCGTGAACAAGCTCTCTACGTAACGTTCAAACCAGAAGGTCAAACCAGGATATTGTGCAAGTCCCGGGTTCTCCTCATTTTGGGGGTTTAAACACAAAACAAAGACAACGGAGGGGGAAATGTCAAACTGTTTTTTAGTGGAAAGCACCCAGAAAAAGCTTCGCCGCTGAATAAACGTCAACCAAACCTGCTGTCGCCCCAAACATTTTAAAATATTGTGAGACAAACCTCACTGAAAAAAAAAACAGCAACAGCAAAAAATGTAAACGATTTTCACTCAGAAATGTCCAAAATAACTACAAAGCAATTTACACAGATAAAAAAAAATAAAAAATAAAAAATCTTGTAAAACGTACTCCAATAATCTTTACTTTAATCACACACAAAAAAAGATTTTACTCCAAAATCATTTTTTAACAGTACTTCACATAAGAGACTAATTAATTCATTACAAATAAATAAATATTCTCACACTTTTCGGCAAATACATTTACATGACTTTTCTATTCACTGGATACGAATTACAATAGTGATAGCACTATAAAATATTTCAGTGCTAAGCGCAACTAATGCACATCCAGAACAAACATTTACATAGTTCCTTCCAATGAGCAAATTGTCCTTTAAACAATTTACTTTGTACTTCCCTCGCTGTTCTCTTCTTTTACATTGTGAAAAAAATAAAAAAAATAAATCATTGTTGGAAGCTTGACCATCACAGCCGTTGTTTCAAGTCACGGTAAAATGGGCTAACAAATCATGCATCTGACAATAATGTTGCTATGACTGAATCCCTATGTGGATCCATATGTCAAATCCAGACCATTGCCGTGAAAGCTCTGCCAAAATAAAGATGACACAGATGCGGCCAATCTATCAAATCCTTTCCATCATACAAAGGAAATGCTGAGAACTGGCCACTTTTGGCAAAAGCAAAGGAGAAGCGACTCAAATAAATTCATCCGATGATTACTGCCACAATATAAAAATGAGAGCTATCATTAATATTGTGCTAATGCTTGACTATAATTCATCTGCTCGGAGCTTAGAACAATTGTTCTGACACTCGGACAGAGACACATAAATCCTTCGCTCTGTTCTGAGAGAGTGTTTGGCAGTGAACCAGTCCTAGAGCAGAGAACTGGCATTTTATCCCTAAAACCAACATTAAAAGGCTTCTCCTCGCACTGAGGTGTGATGAATAAAATGGAACCTGCTGCTTTGAGGAGATTCAACTTTGGTCCACTCGTGTCCATTTACCTAAATGTCACCCAGCATCAGGAAGCAATGAGCTTTTCTGCATAGACATAGACTACTATTTAATATTACGTATCCAGAGATACTTGTGATTCACCTTAATGTGAGTAAATGTAGTGTAGTGACATTAATGCTCACATTACAGCTCACGTAGGCCTGTACATTCAAGACACACAAAGGTCGAGAACTAGATGATTTTCTATGAAACATTTGAGTGCTCTAATTCGAGGTTTCATGCAGGCCTATAACATATAATGAGATGTCAATGGTAAAAATGTGCGTTTTTAAGACAGAAATGTGATATAGATGATATGTGATAGAGGTATCAGAAGCCATGCTCTTTCTGAATCTCTGCAGACTTATATCACGATATCTCATTACATCCATTCAAAAAGCTCAAATACCACTTTTATTAGTATTATTATATGTTGGTGAATGGTGCAGGATCACTCTAAAGTGCCTCTTCAATGTGTCCGATAAAAAAAAAAAAAAAAACATAAAACACAAAAACGTCTCAAAATTTACAATAATATTTGTAGCAACTTCGCAAAGTGTTTGTTCGGTAATAGCTCATTTTGCAAACCTACATGCTATTAATAAACTGCAAAGGTGGGTATATAGTTGACCCAAAGTGTCAAATTTGACAATTTGTTGTTGGACGTGAATGACCCGCGCATATTACGCGCGAGCTTGTATTTGTGTCTGACGCATCCTGAGTGCGCGTGTCCACATAAGCATAAAATATCAATAAAACACCAATAAATAGGCTAAACCTCGTTAAATGCCAGAGGCGGCAATAGATGCCCGTGCTCCATCCTCCTGCAGCATATCCAAAATCATAAACCTCGGGTTCATACCTTTCTGCGTTTCCTCCTGTTCTTCAGTGAATCTCATTCATTCTTCAGCCCCTTCGGTCGTTTATCTGTCGTTTTCTCCTTCTTCGTGCGGATGCATGCAGATTAAAAGCGAATAGCCCGAATGGAGCAGTCCAGAGAATCAACGGAGGGAGAAAATTCGTGAGAAAGACGTACAAAACGACGAAAAACAATCCGACATGTTCAGTCAAATAAGCTCAAAACGACCGGACTCACGTCAGAATCATAACAAAACAACAGCGCGCGATGTTTGATACACGACTCACTGATAATAAGTCCACATGAGACGCGAATGAGCGAAGAAAATATCGTCCGCAGTCCCGTTTTCAGCACTGAACATAACGTGAAACGTCTCCCCAAATCCTAGAAGGAAAACAAGGACACGCAGAAATGTCAGGAGTGGACGGAGGGAAGAGCGTGAGTGTTCATATCGGAGTCCTCGTCGTATTTATCACACACATTAGAGCAGAAATGAAAGGTTGTGGTGTCGACCCATGTGTCCTCCCGCCTCGAAACCAGCAGTCGCTCTGACTCCCTCCGTCTGAAGACACGCAATGTCGATTTATCTCTCTCACGGCACACTGACTCCTTATCCGACTCCCATCTAAATTAATAAACCATATCCAGGTTTATTAATTTGCACCGTGCGTGACCGTTCGCGAAATGACAATGTATTATTGATCAGTCTCGATGACTGATTCATTGACTGATTCAACCTCGGATATGGTAAATAATTAAAGACTTGCTTATTTGCAGCTCATTTTAAAGGCTGCTATTTAAACTAATACTGTAGCTGTTGTGCATATGCAGGTACCCTGACTGAAGTCCGCTGTCCAGCATGCTGGGGTGATATTGTGCAATTATTCAGATGGCTTTCGGTGTGGGACGCCTCTCAGTTGAGCTTTCACTGTTTGGGAGTGTATTAAAAGGGGGCGTGGTCTATGCGGGGGGCGGGGTTATGACATTTTGAGCGTATATTAAAGGGGCGTTGCTTGTGCCGGGGGAGTGGTTTATGACAGGTGATAATTGTAATCCAAACAGACTGACTAATATCTAACAAAAAAAAAACTAATATTTCCATGTATTCCACCACCTTTTTTTTTTTTTTTTTTTGCGGCCTGGCTTATAACTAAGTATAGATTATATTATAAATATAAAAATCACAGCGCAGTAATTACCCTTCTACACACTGATATTGATGTATTGTAATTAATTATACGTGTAACACTGACACTGTAAAGTGCTACATTATCTTTATAAAATCCATTTTAATTAAGAGTCACTAGTCTAATCAGTATTGAGATATGTACAGTAATGTGATCAATGAAGACTTATGATTAAATCTATTTTAATAATTAATCCTCTCACACACACACACACACACACACACACACACATATGAGCTATATATATAGGCTACATTCCAATTACAGTTGGCCTATGCCAGTGTCCTCTGTGACGGCACATTTCGTTAAGATTCAGTGTTGACCTTAAGGGATTTGGTTAGTGCTCTATTTGAAGGGCAGTCATGATCACATTAACTGTCAAATCAAGGGAAACTGGCTCAAAGTCAACAAGATAGTCTACATTTTCATTTCATTACCAAATTACTTTTTTTCAGTACTTCTGGCCAGACCAAAAGACCATTTTTCCTGCAAGAGAGCAACAATATGTGCTCAGATTTTTGATTTTCTTTTAATGTCCTCTCTGCTTTCTCTAACACTTGTTGCCCCAATTTCCGAATCACACACACACGCACACACATGCATTTTGAGTCTATGTATTGAGTTAACCCTTAAACGCATACCTCACGTCTTTAGTGACCCAGGACATCATTCACTAACCTTCTCCTCATTCATTTTTTAAAGTTAGACATCAACCTTCTTAGTATTCCTCAATAAATTCATTAATAAACAATATTTAACGAGAAAAAATAATAAAATTATAAACGAATGCCTGTTTTCCCATTCTTTTTTTGCAAATATTGTCTAGGGTCGCTAGCGGCCGAGGTGTGTAACAGTGTAAGTATATTTTTTTCTGCACAATGTAATCTTTGATCATTGAATAAGTGCAATTCACCTATATTCCACAGGATGTCAATGTCTGATACACAATGATGAAGTGATGTTTCACTCATAGTCACCGCAGGCAGAAAACAAAAGAATAGGTAGTATCATCAGCAAAACTTTAAATTGCTCAGTGATTTACTGCAGAGCAAGAGCTGAACGCAATCAGATATTAGTGTCACTGTCACTTGATGGTGGATCTGGTGAAGAAGCTGTCAGCGATCAAAATATTGACTGAAAATGATAGTTTTGAGAATATGTTTGAGATGGCGAATATGATCCAGATGCTGAATGTTCAGGGAAATGAGCTCTGATGAGGACAGTGATGATGGTATAAAACATCTGCTCAAACTGAACCCTTTCCAGCTCCAAAAGGTAAAAAAATATTCTTTATCTTATTCTTCTGTAATTGTTACTCTGTTATCAGGGGAGTTTTATATTATCGGGACAGGTAGAGATCCATCCGTGTTAGATATAGATCTAGGTCGCTAAAGACCCGAATATGTAATAATGATTGGCGAAGCATTCATGCATTTAAGGATTAATTTCACAAAAACAAAAATTATGCTCTTCAGATTATCACCACTGCAAATAATCACGGATGTGTGGATATTAAGATGCTCAATTGCGGAGACTGATATTTCTTTTAAAAACAATAAAAATAAACAAGTTTATATTGAGTAGCTTATAGGATTAGTTCGTTTAAAAATGAAAATAATGTCACCATTTACTCACCCTCAACGTGCTTCAAATTTCTTTCTTCTGCTGAACACAAAAGAAGATATTTTGAAGAATGTCGGTAACCAAACAGTTGATGGACCCCATTGACTTTCATAGTATTCTTTTTCCTACTATGGAAGTCAATGTGGTCCATCAACTGTTTGGTTACCGACATTCTTCAAAATATCTTCTTTTGTGTTCAACAGAAGAAATAAATTCAAACAGGTTTGGAACAACTTGAGGGTGAGTAAATGATGACAGAGTTTTACATTTTAAGTGAACTATTCCTTTAAATCACCATTTGACCAGTAAATTTGTCTATTTTTGTCCCACCAACAAATATGTTTACAAACAAAGTCAGAGTCAGCCATCATGTCTCCAGACAGCACAATCAGAGTGCTTGAAAAAAAAATCTGTCTGAGTGAATGATTCATTGAGTCAGTTATAAACACACCATGCATCACAATTTACATGCTATTGACTCTTATTGTTAAGTTAAAAGCCATACATAGTTTTACTCTGTATTTTGTGAATTTTGTTTTAATAAAGAACACCTTGAATTCAAGTTGTTGTTTTTTTATTCAGATTCAAGCACATATATTGGATTGATTTTAATAACTTTAATGCACTTGAATATAGGGTGCGTTTAGCTCTATGAAAACAAGCACTGTGTGTGTGTGTGTTTGAGTGTATGCCCAGGGAATCCCCAGGGAATATATCTAATATATCTAGTACTATCCTATATTCTTTAGATATTAAGATAATATCTATATCTACCCAGCAACTCCAGTGTGAAATGCTGACTCTGCCCTTTGCATTTTTAAACGGATGGCTCTGCTGCATCTTCCAGTCATGTTTATGTGTTTGTGACCTTACTCCAAGATGTTGTGTCACTCCAAGAAGAAGAGTGGCCTGTGATGGAAAACTGTTTTCAAACCATTGGATGGGAGGTAAATTTACTCTAATGGGACAAATCACAGCATTTCACGTATTTTAACCAATCACAGCCTTAACAGATTTCATCTGTGAAAAGTGATGCTTCAGACTGTTGCCCAATAACAACCTAAATAGGTACGTTTACTGGATGAAAATATAAACTATAAATCTGAAAGGGGGTAAAATGTTAGCTGATCATAGTTTGGTAAGCTCTCTCTCCCTCCACAAAAATGCTTAAATAACATCCTCAACACGAAAGATGTTTACATATTATTCAAAGTGAGAGCCACTTGTTTGTGCAAAAGTTGCCGCCACAAATCTTGCATGTTGCCATATGGTTGCTTAAGTGTTTTGGGAGTTTGTTAGGTGATTGCTATATTGTTGTTGTTTTTTTGTCTGTTTTAGTCTAATTGGTTTTAAAAAAGTAAATTTGGCTCAATTTGGATGCATGATATATCAATACCATATTGGTCAGAGGAACTCGGATAGTTTTTTTTTTTTTTTTTTTAATTGTACATGCTCATTTCCCCTAGCTTTGCCATCGTCTAACACTCATATAGTATTATTTAAAAACACTAATACTGTGCTAAATCTAAAACTTTTAAATCTATCCCCCAAACCAAATGATAAATTCACACATGCTTTTCTCTTTACTCAGCAAACTAGAAGCAAATCTCAAGCTACAAAGGTCACTGAAATACCTGAAAAGATTCCATGCTTCAGCCTTGCTTTTTGTGTGAGTGTTTCATAGTAAAAGAACACCATGATAACAGCCAATCTAAGAGGAGAGCTCTCCACATGTCATGTTTTTCTGCGCTTTAATGCAAAGATTTCATTAGATTCGGTATATTGATTTAGATGAGCTACATCCTGCTCACGATGAGAGCTCATTTCAGGGAGAAACGTGACTGCTGGAGAAGAGGGAGAACCAAGAAAAGAAACAATCATACGAGGGCTTTCTTAAGCACTACCACACCACTTTAAGACCTCATCTTCCATCAGCGATCATCAATACCCTTCATCTGACAGGTGGATCTTCATAAATAGTAGCACCTCAAAACCTAGCAGCCTCTCTCTCTCTTTCTCTCTCTTTCTCTCTCTCTCTTTCTCTCTCTCTCTCTCTCTCTCTCTCTCTCTCTCTCTCTGTTTCTCTTTCTCTTTTGCAATATGAAATAGTCCATTATCTGCTCTCAGGGCTAATTGGTGTATTAACGCCATGCTGTGGGTGACAGAGGGAGCAAGGGAGACGCTGGATGAATATGGATGAGAGAGAGTCAGAGCGTTCGTGTGCACACGAGAGAAAGACTGGGGGAGGGAGTTGTGCAGAAAGAGTGAAAATGGGAGGCCAAGGTAAATCTTTTCAGCAACACAAGTGGTTGAGAGGTGGATGGCGAAATGAGTGGTGGTGGGGAGGAGAAAAAAAAAGTCCAGTAATGGCTGCTTTTTTTTTTTCCAGGCAGCCTTCTCTCTATCCTTCTCTATTCCTCTCTCACCGAAGTTGCCCATCAGCCCAATTATCCACTTTCCGTGGCGCCAGTGCCAGCATATGGAAATGCAAATTGCAGAGAGAAATGTTTTCCTTTTTTCAAAGGAGTAGAAGGTAAGTAGCTCTCGAGGACGGGGGGGGGGGGGAGACAGAGGAAGTCAATGCGTTGGTGGGAAGTACAGATCTGGATCCTGTGCGTCACCCTCCACATGAATTCCCAAGCCTTTGAGTAGCTTAAATATAAACGATCGCTTCCTTGCACGTGGATGCACTCCGACACACGCCCTGAACGAAACACACTTTTTTCTCCGCATCTTCTTCATATCCCAGGCATCTCTCCCGTGCAAAAGCCCTCAGGCTGCCAAGTTAGCATGCAGCTTCTAGCACTTAAGGTTTACCGATCAAAGGTCCATTTCTGTTCCCCTGTACACGACATTGAGTCATGTGGCATATGATTATTCCGATAAGCAGCTGATATCCTCCAGGGTGCGAAGGATCAAATCAAAGGCTTTGTTGTGTTCATTATGCACACTCTCTCCAGTCACCTCTCCTCATGGCACCTCCGGAGAGCACCGCGAAGACGGCTCCTCGAATCCACCGCATGCTCAATTATTTTCAATTATACCCATTGGCCTCCCTTGTATCTTTTCCTGTAACTTAATTGTGATCTGAAATGACTTGTTGATTGACAGCAGAAGGCAATTGGAGGCGGGAGAGATGGCGGCCCCTCTGGTAATTATCACAGATTGGTGTCAAGCACACATATTCCACAACTCCCTCTCCATCCGACAACAGCCTTCTGCGTCAGTGCAATCACTCAGATGGGACCGAGGATGTCACAGATGGCGATATTGTAGTCATTTTTAAGACAGGAAAAACTCACGGAAGGTGTGTTAACTGCAGCCGTTTCATTGTAATGCAAGATTTAGTAGGGCTGGTAGGGGTTTCCCCTGTAATTTTATGCTTAACTGTCTTCGAAGCCTAGATGACCTTGGTTGTTATGAGTCTTTGTGAATTACATAAACAGCAGTAAAGAGGAGCTCCATAAAGACATTTTAATCCAGGGTCATCAGGGGGCCTCATTTCAAAGGTGATGTACTACGCTTACTCATATTTCTCAGCTCCATCTACTAGAAAGCAGCAACCAGAGCCATGTCTTGGTCATTTAGATATCTTATGTCTCTATAAAGACAGAGTGGTGTATTTAAGTTTTTGAGCTACTGGCAGCTCTGCAATGTACTCGTTTTCAGGACCACGGATAGCTCAAGAATCATAGTAAGTTATTTCAGCACCACGGACAGCACATAATGACAGTGCATTCAACACAAGTCGCATTTACAATTGATCATTATCATGATTATTTTATCGCTTTTTATATATTTAGTATCAGTTTCAGCTTCACATTAGTTACTGTAAACCCTTAAACACAGTGTGATAGCACACAACACGTGATTAAAGATATCTTGTCCATGTTAATAAGACGCCTCGTCGCTCCGAGGTCCTGGGTGTC